>NC_137792.1:7694929-9062429 GCF_963383645.1 Muscardinus avellanarius
GTTTCAAAATAAAGAATAAAAAACAGGGCTGGAGGTGAAGCTCGGAGGGAGAATGCCCCTGGGCTCATTCCCAGACCCCCCCAAACAAACAAACACACTGCACCGATAAAAAACTAAAAGGGACAAATACTTACTTAATTTATTTCTCCCTCTTTATGTTTTACTATAGTAAGTCCCAGCATCACAATTTTTATTCTTATGTAAATAGCAACAAAGAATGTGAACACAAAGGCTGCATAAGATAAAATTTGGCCAACTCGCTTAGATTTTGTAAGTGACTCTGTCAAGAGAGAAACGGATGGCACAAAGTGCATTATCTGGAGCCACTATTGTCACCAAGAGAAATGCCGCTAGATAAGGAGTGAAGATTGTTGTAGGGGAATAAAACAATGATATAAATCATTCTTTCCTCATTGGTCCTCTCACTACTCAGTACCTGGAGGGAACACAGTAGTGAGCTAATCAAGTGTGAAGGGAAAGATATTTATATGG
Organism: Muscardinus avellanarius; assembly: GCF_963383645.1. NCBI lineage: Eukaryota > Metazoa > Chordata > Mammalia > Rodentia > Gliridae > Muscardinus > Muscardinus avellanarius. Next base: position 7,695,422 of record NC_137792.1, read on the forward strand.
CTATGCGCTTGTCACTCTCATAAATCCCCTTCTTTATAAATATCACCTTGGAGTTGGAGACAAGGAGTTCTACAATTGTGGAAGCATTATTACAAATGTATATGGCTATGTGTATGTGGCTCCTGCAGTCTCAGAACATCTGCATTTATCGTCACATGTGGAAGTAATACACAGCTAAACCAAATGACTGTCACACATAATAAATGCCCGAAGACTCTCACCTGAACCATGGAGAAGAGATATGATTGACTTACTGTGAAATGCAGAACTAAATCAAAATACCTGCTTAATATGCAAATGAGGTAGAGGTCAACAAGCACTGACTGGCTTCCAAATGTGGGTCTTTCTGCCAAGTTGAAAGAAGCATCAGCACATATTTAAGCTGGGCGTGGTGGCACACGCTTGTAATCTCAGCATTTAGGAGGCTGAAATTGGAGGATTGCGGTTCGCAGACAGCCTCAGCTACTTATCGAGGCCCTTCACAACTCAATGAGACCCTGTTTCAAAAAATAAAAAGACTAAAAAAATAGGACTCGGGGTGTAGCTCAGAGGTAGAATGCCCCTGGGTTCCATCCCTAGTTCTGAAAAAAAAAAAAGATGTTTATATTGCTATGCTTTTTGTTATTTTTCTGACAAAAAACTATTTTTGCAGATATTAAGTAGGTATAAGGCTTACATGCTGAGAGATTTTCTGCTTTGCACTGGTGTCTGAGTGAAACCTGATGTTAACACAAAGCAAATCCAGGCAGGCGAGAAGTCAATGCAATGTCCCAGTTACCCACTGTGCACATGCTCATGGGTCACTATCACAAGACTTTAGCTCTTAATAAAGTTCACGTGGTCTAAGAATATGAGACACAGTCCCCTGATCTCAACTCTTTACTTGTATTTTCCAGCCCATTTAGGCATCCTCATGAAGATTTAAAGCCCAGCCCTTGTCCCCGCCCTGCCTCTCCCAAGGTTTGGAGGTTCCATGGTGTGCTGCATGGTGGACAGCGCCTCGATAACACTGATCTGGAGTGTGTAAAGCCTGTCACCTGCTCTGACAACTACAGGTGCCTGTGACGCTTCTTTGAGGGGAAGAGCGCTGGGACCTTTCTTCCCTGCTGCAGTGCCAGCCCTGGGAGGCCAGCACAAAGCGGGTTCTCAGGAAATGATAGGATAGACAAGTCAATGCACAGACAAAGGTCATATGCTATTTTGTGTAAACAACCCATTTCCTTTCAGATATTGTTAAGCGATTATGATGAGCCAGGGATAGAGGAATAGATGGCCAAATTTCACAAGGTGCTAGGTAACCCCCCTATGGGTTCCTCAGACCCTCCGTGGCAGAGAAAGGGCAGGGTAAGGGAAGAGAGCGGCATTGATGAATTGGGGTTGGACCTGTTCCCGGACATTCAAATCACTCTGCCTGTACTCACTCATAATTAGAAAAGAAGTTCTAAGGCTACATTGTAAATTTGGAGACCAATCAGTTTAAAGCCAAATACCCTCAGACTGGCTGTGTCTATAGTCACAGATAATATTGAAAAGTACTTTAGCACACATGGACTTAGGGGACCAAGTAAACTTTTTTTTTGTTTGTTTGGTGGATTCAACCTCAAGGCATTCTATCTCTGAGCTACACCTACATTTATTTTCAAAATAAAACCCTATTTTATTTTGAAACAGAGTCTCACTAGGTTGCTGAGGCTGGCCTTAGGTCAGCAATCCTCCTGTCTCAGCCTCCTAAATTTTGGGATTACAGGCAGCACACCCAGCTCCTAGTAAACCTTAGAATGCAATTTATGAGTTCCAAGGCTTCCTCTTACTGTTTTTTTACTTATTGCTTTCTCTCTCTCTCTCCCTTTAAAAAAGGGGCTCTCAATCAATGGCAGATCTTCCTGTCAAGGTATGGTGAGGGCTCAGGCAACTGAATGGAGAACCATCTGACTGAAGTAGGGAAGCATGACCATCACATGGCAGACACAATGGAATGGTTGGCTTGTCATGGACACTTGGGTCTTTTTAATTGAAAACAGCGGCAGGACTCCATATTGCCAAGCCCTTTGGGGGTATTTGGCCAAGGGAATTGGTTTTACTACAAACTAGAACTTTCTTTTGAGATTCTATTCCAGCTTTAAAACAGGGTTGCGTAGTATATTCCAAAATTCACGGCCACCCAGAACCTCAGAATGCGATCTTAGTTAGAAAATGGGTCTTTAAGAAGGGACATATGTTTTCACTAATATGTCCAAACTAGGGAGTATTGGGGATGCCAGAGGGACTCCAGATAATGGAGGGGAAACCTCAGTAAAGCTAGAAAGGAAGGGTAGAAGAGGAAGAAGGCTGAGGTTGATTAATGGAGAAGCTACATCTGAATATGTCTAAAAGTATGAATGTAGCATGGTCAACCTGGACACTCAGTGTTGGGAGAGGGGAAGGGTAACGGGGGGTGGAGAGGGCACCAAGCACAAAGATAAGAATAAATAAATAAAGAAAGAAATAAAATGGGTCTTTATAGACATAATTAACAATAAAGATGAGATCATAATATGGGATTAAGATGGACTCTAAATCCAGTGAGACAGAAAAGGACACAGAGAGACAGTGGAAAGCCTTTACAGATGGGAACAGAGGCAGCTGTGATCAAAGACTGCACAGGACACCAGAAGCTAGCAGAAACAAGGGCCTAGAGCCTTTGGAAGGAAGGTAGTCCTGCTGATACCTTCATCTTCGACTTCCAGAACTGTAAGGGAATACATTTCTATTGTTCTAATCCACCAAATCTGAGGTAAGTTTGTTATAGCTGTCCAGGGGAGCTAATACAAGGATTGCTATCATACAAGATGAATACAAGAAACAGTAATCTGCATTCCTGGATTCCATCTGGGTTTAGGATATAAAATCTTGCTACTCACTTGCCTCAATCTATATATCCACATGAGGCTATGAATGTAGATTTACAGTCCAAAAAGAAAACATCAGATTGATGAGCAGAGACTGAAGGTGATTAGGAAATGGGGGGGGGGTAAACAACTTGTAAAGAATGCAACAGTAGAATGAATGCTATGACCACTTACAAGATTGCCAGTTCCAATCTCAGAGACTTGGGGGGGAAGGGCGAGAGAGTGGGGATCTGATGGGGAGGGTAACAAGTGGTGTGTGCATATATTTTCTAATGCTCTGTACCCCATTATGATGCAAAATTACAATGCACCGAATAAAAATGATCAAAAAAGAAAAAAAAAAAAGCACGGGAAGGTACTTGGGCTTTAGAGATTCTTACACAGCAGGAAAACACTCATTAACTATTATGCAGATAATTAGCCCAAAGGCAGAACATTTTGAAGGACAAAGTGCTAAGATAATGAGTGCTAAAGAATGCAATTTCCCCTCATTTTTCTAGGATTAGCATGTCTTTTGGACAAGAATTTTTGCTACATTGCCAATATTAATGATGGTATCATGAGCGAGGGAAAGCGCAAACTTGATTAGAGCAAGAATGCCCCACTCTTGGTGTGTCAGGAGCAGATGCACAACTCAGGTGTTTACCAGCCAACAGAGGCTGTTTCTGACTGGTCTCATCCTGTGTCCCTTGCTGCATGACAAATGTCGCCCCCAAGTTAGTGGGCAGTCGTCATTTCCAATTTCCAATAGAAGTGTGCTTACATCCCTCCCTTCTGTTTTCCTATGACATTCCACGTGTCATCTCAGTGATCACATTGACACGTTTCTGAACATCTGGACAGATGAAACAAAGTCATGGTGGAACTGGGCTCAACCAGTGTGATCTCATACTTTAACCATATCTTATAGACCAAAACAGACCATAAAACACTGGGTCAGAAGCTTTGCTATATGTTCTAGGTTTTCCATAGAGGGTCTACTGAAGGAGAGACAGGTGGGTTTCCAGCAGACAGACTGAAGGCTCTGTAAGAAAACTAGAGCTGAAACTTTCTGACTTGGATGGACAGAATGTAGAAGTCTCTCACCTGAATATAAACAACACACGTGGGCCCTTCAGTAAGAACAGCATGTAAGCAGGGAGTAGGCTTGGACCTGTTTTTCATTTTAAAAGTAGTGGGGTACAGTGGTGCATGCCTGTAATTTCATTACTTCGGAGGCTGAGACAGAGATCATAGGTTCGTGACCCTGTTTGAAAATAATAAAAAGAAATGCCGGGGGGGGGCTAGCTTAGAGGTAGAGTGCCCCTGGGCTCAATCCTCAGCGCCCAAACAAAAGGAACAACAAAAAGGACCCTATCCCTCAAAGTTGTGAGCATGCTGCATTTCTCCACCGCTACCCCATGAGGATCTACTTCTCATCTGCATCAATAATCATGGACCACACCACGGATGCTCATTGATGTATCACTACAAATTTGACTTTGATTTTCCCAACTGGGTTTAAGAATGCCATAGTCTTTGAGAAGATGCTCCTGTTTTGACCCAATGTCTACCCTCAAAACACATTTGATAATTAGAGATCTAATTAGCACAATCATAAGACAGCAGGGACAATGGTTATTTTGGAGGGCTTACTGTCGATGGGAGAGAAGAACATTCCCTCTAAGAATATAACCTTGCAGTCTCAGTGGATGAACATTTATGACTAAAATACTTTCATTAACCTAGCAACAAACATCTTTCCCAAGAAATAATTGCAAACAGAGTTGACCTTTAAAATTTCACAACTGTCATGCCAGGCGTGGTAGCACACACTTGTAATCCCCGCACTTGGGAGGCAGAGACAGGAGGATCACGCAGGTTCAAAGCCAGCTGCCCTGCTTTAAGAGACCCTGTTTCTAAATGAAAATATAAAATATAGGTCTGGGAGCGTAGCCTGGAGGCAGAAGGGCTTCCAGTAACCCCAGTTCCACCAAAAAAAAAAAAAAAAATCACAACTGTCTATTTTCTCTTAAGTAATGTCACCATTGAAGAAAAAAAAAACATTTGTAGTACTGGAAATTCGGACATTTTAGAGACATAGGGGCATTTTAGCTCTGAGTTACATCCCCATCATTTTTTGTATTTCTTTCTTTTGAGACAGGGTCTCACTAAGTTGCCTCAGCTGGCTTTGAACTTGTGATCTTCATGTTTCAGCTTCCCAAATCCTGGAATTACAGGTGTGTGCCATGCCTGGTACCAATGAAGTTTTAAGTAACTGGAAATATCTCGTTAGGGAATGGGGACATATAACTAAAAGCAGGCATGTTAACACTGCATCAAAGGCATGCTTATACTACTTAATTTTTTGTGTTTTTATCATTGAAGGATATTAAATTAGAGATCATCTGGAAGCAATTGGGTAGCAATCCAAATAGGAATATGTTGCCTAGCCTGAAGGATTTTGTCCTAAAGAAAGCATGAAGCAAGGCTCAGATAATGATGCATTCTATAACTCATATGTTCCTATGGACATGAGGAACACTGAAAAGTGAAATCTTTTCAATTTAGCTTTGTTCCTCCTTGCCAGTAATATTTTATAAACTCTTGTGTTTTCTAAATGATTCATGTTCCACGTTCAATTTGTCTTTGTTAAACAAGTACCTTCTAGTGGTTCAAAGAGCAACATAAAACAGAAAATATTAACCAATTATGCATACTATCCAGGTTCTTCCTCTCTCGTTCTCTCTCTTTAAATTTTTGTTTTACTGGAAATTGAACTCAGGGCCTTCAAGCATGTTGGACAAGCACTCTACCACTGAATTACGTCCCCAGCCCTTTGAATTTAATTTTTAAATTTTTTTTGTGGTACTGGGGGTGGAACCCAGGGCCTTCTACCTCTGGGGTACACTCCCAGACCTATTTTATATTTGATTTTAAAACAAGGTCTCACTAAGTTGCTGAGAGCCTCACTAAATAGCTGAGGTTGGTCTCAAACCTGCATGATCCTCCTGTCCCAGCCTCCTAAGTACTGGGATTACAAGCATGCGCCACTATGCCTGGCTCTTTTAATTTTATTTTGAGAAAGGGTCTTGCTAAGTTGCCCAGGCTGGGTTTAAATTTCCAACCCTCCTTTCTCAACCTCTTAAGTAGTTGAGATTACAGGTGTGCACCCCCATGTCCAGTTCCCTCATCTCTTTTTAAAGTATTTTTCCAATATTACACATTATGTACATCTCCATGAAAATTTCTAGAGAAGGCAAGGGATTGGACAGTATCATGGGTATCCAAATCATTATGAATTCTGCCCTTCATCTGTACTTGAAGGAACATAAGGTCATTTTGTACCCACCAAAAGTACTGGTAAGAACAAAAATACTAGTGACCTGCTGCCTGTTATTTTCTTACTGGTGCCGGATCAGGCACTGAAGGCGTCTTCTAACGAAGCTGAAGTCTTTAGATTAGAGACTGACACCATATCCTGTTCTCACCCTCACCAGACAGTTCTCACATCTCCCAGGAATCCAATTAGTTTCGGGGAAGGCTGCAGGATACAAGAAAGTGTGACAGAGACTCTAGGCCAAGAAAATTTGAACTGTGCTCTAACTATACATTTTATTTCTTTTCTTTCCTATCCTATCCATCTATCAATCTATCATCTATCATCTTCTGGTACTGGGGATTGAACCCAGGCCAGGTGAGTTTTACCACTAAGCTATACACCCAGCCCTTTTTATTTTGAAACAGGGTCTCATGAAAATGCAAGCCTGGCTTGGAACATATAATCCTCCTGTCTCGTACTAAGTAACAGGATTATAGACATGTGCCACCGTACCCTGGTTCCATTACACATTTAAAAAGCACAAAGTAAGCAGTTTTATTGTATCTCCCTCTATCTAAGGTTCCTATATAGAGTAATGTCAATACTGACAAGTAAGGCTAAAGATGGAGATGGCAAGGATTTTCATAAAATTTCCTTTTTTGATATTTTGCTACCTAGATAATGGTGAAACAAATATATAACATGCTGTCTTCATAGAGATGGCAAAAGCTGGGCATTTACTTTATGTTCTCATCATGGACTACATTTAGGAACAAAGAAAATTCTTTTAGGTGATTGCATTCATTTCTTAGGGATACCATAACAAAATACCATGAACTGAATGGCTTGGAAAAACGGAAATGTAGCTCTGTGTGGTGGCACAGGCCTAAAATCCTAGCTATTTGGCAGGCTGAGGCAGGAGGATCTCAAGTTTGAGGCCATCCTGGGCAATTTACTGAGACTCTGTTTCAAAATTTAAAAAAGGGGCAGGGGATGCAAGTCAATGGCAGAGCACTTGTCTAACATATGCAAAGTCCTGGGTTCTATTCCCAGTGCCAACAAAGGGGGAAATTTTTGCTTTCTGTCCTGGAGGTCAGAGGTCTGAAATCCAAGTGTCAGAAAGCACCTTAAACTCCCTGAAGGTGCCAAGGAAGGATCTATTCCAGGATTCCCACCTAGCTCCCAATGGTCCTTGGCTTGTGGCAGCATAACGGCAGTCTTCATGAGGCATTCTCCCTCTGTGCCTATAGAGTAGGTCCAAAGTTTTCTTTTTATAAGTACAAGTCAAATGGCATTAGGACATCTCTCATGGCTTCATTTTACCTCTATTATCTCAGGAAAGACCCTGTCTCTAAATAGGGTCACATTCTGAAGTACTGGGGGTTAGGGCAATACCATATATATTTTTAGGGAACACAATTCAACCTGGATTAGTGACAGTGATAGTGGAATGGTCAAGAAAGATGTGATGTTCATCAAGTTTACAAGGCTGCAAAGCTTAACTTATTTGAAAAATGTCCCGCAGATTCATAGCAAGTACAGGATTCTGTGGGATGATAGCTGCAGACCTATGAATGGAGAGTTAAAAGTAATACAGAAAAACTTCACTTAATTATTTGAAATTATTTTAAAAATTAATTATTATTTAAATTAATAATTATTTAAATTAATCAATAATTATTTAAATTATTTAAAATAATTTTAAGTGCCAGATATGACTTAGTAATTTTCAAGACGGGCGTCGTGGTGCACGCTTGTAATCCCCAGCATTCAGGAGGCTGAGACAGGAGGATCGCGGTTCGTGGACAGCCTCAGCTCCTTAGTGAGGCCCTTTTGCAAAATAAAGAATAAAAAAAAATCAGGATGGAGGTGTAGCTTGGAGGTAAAATGCTCCAGGGTTTTGTCCCCAGTACCAAAAACAAAAACAAAAACAAAAAAAAACTCTGGAAATCATCGCCAGCTTTTCCAGACTTAGGCCTGGATGTGGAACATTACCTGTACCCAACTGAAGAGTTATAAAATAATTTGATATAGTAGGTAATAAAAAAGATGTGAAAGCCAGCAGAAGGGGAGGTAGCATGAGGAAACAGGCCTGAACTTACTTCGCTCTTCTCTGTGCCGCTCTGTCTCTGCAAAGTACTGGCGGAGCTCATCGCTGATCTCCATGTTGCTCAGGTCGCATTCTACTTCATCCTCTGACTCCATCTCCATCTCCTTATCTTTGAACAGAGTCTGGTCTTCTCTTCTGGGGTCCCAGACTCTGCTTCTGTCATATGGAGGCTGCGGGGACCATCTGACCTGTGAATAATTGCACTGGGCGTCCTGCCAGGTTGTGTTGTGGTCATAGGAGGACTGAGGATATCCAGCTTCGTTTGCATATGAGCTTTGGGAATGAAATGCGGGAGAGAAGTACCATGGGAAACTGAAATAGGATCCCACGGCCTTCCAGTAGGCATTCTGGTGGCTTCGCATCCAAGCCATTGCTTGATGATAATGTTGCCAGTATCTTGCATACACTGGATGAGAATACCAAGACTCGGTAGCTTTCGGTGTTGATGCCTACGAAATGAAGGGAGGTAAAGGACAACCACCAAACAGTTAATCCTCATGAGAAATAGTTGGATGTTTAATCAACTAACCCTTCGGACATCTACTAAATAGTATCTCTACATGAGGATGCTACTAGGCCCAACAGGGGATAAGCCAGGTCTGTACCCACAGCAGAAGCCAAGTGTAAGCATGCTTGCTGTCTGCCTATGTGTACACTGAGTATCCTCAGCACAACTAGTTTAAGGTTATGGAGCTTGATAATGTGAGGACAGAGGCTGAAAATGATCACCATTGGGTAAAATTTAAGGAGAGATACAACAATGATTGTTGATAATATATATATACATACAGAGAGAGAGAGAGAGAGAGAGAGAGAGAGAGAGAGAGAGAGAGAGGGAGGGAGGAGAAACAAACTGGAAAAAACCCAACATTTATCATCTTGGTCGTTACAAATGGCCTGTCATTTCTAAGTGATGACTATGATAGCCTTTTGTTCTTCCTCTTCTGCTCCCTACTAACCTGCTGGCCGGGTCCATTCCTCAGGTCTGAGATAAGAGGATGTCTAATAATGTACTTAGTGATACTTTTACTTTTAGCTTTCATTGTGTGTGTATGTGTGTGTGTTTGTGTGTGTGTGTGGTGTACTGGGGATTGAACCCAGAGGCATTCTACTTTATTATTATTATTGTTGTTATTATTATTATTATTATTGTTATTATTCTCATTATTATTTTGGTTCCTGGAAACCCTTCTCCCTCTGGGCTACACTCCCAGACCTATTTTTTAAAATACTTTTTTATTTGGAAATAGGGTCCCTTAAGGCAGCGCGGCTGGCTTCGAACCTGCGTGATCCTCCTGTCTCTGCCTCCCAAGCGTGGGTATTACAAGCATGCGCCACCACGCCCCGCTTGGGAGGCATTCTACTTCTGAGCTACACCTCCAGTCCTTTTTATATTTCTGTTTTGAAACAGGATTTCACTAAGTTGCAAAGGTCCTTGATAAATTGCTGAGGCTGGCTGCGAACCTGTGATCTTCCTGTCTCAGCCTCCCAAGTACTGGGATTACAGGTGTGTGACACCTCACCTGATTTGCTTTTCGCTTTCTGATGTACACATTGAGTATGCTTTATGTGAAATGCTTGAGACCAGAAGTATTTCAGATTTTGACTGGGGAGGGTTGGAATATTTGAATAGACTTTACTGATTGAATATCCCTAATCTGAAAATCCAAAATCTAGCCAGATGTGGTGATACATGCCTGTAATTCCAGTATTTGGAGGGTTGAGACATGAGAAACACAGGTTTGCAGCCAGCCTCAGCAACTTGGTGAGGATCTCAGAAACTCAGTAAGATCTTGTTTAAAAATAAAATAGGGCTAGGGATGTAGCTCAGAGGGAGAATGCCTCTGGGTTAAATTCCCAGTACCATAAAGAAAGAATGAAAATCCAAAATCTGAAATGCTACAAAATCTGAATCCTTTTGCTCATGTTGGTATTCAAAAAGTTTTAAATTGGAGCATTTCAGGTTTTTAGATTTATGATGCTTAATCTGCATTTCTTTAATTAATTTATTTTTGCGGTACTGGGGATGGAACCCAGGGGCATTCTACCTCTGAGCTATACATACCCCCTGCCCTATTTTTTATTCTTTACTTTGAAACAGGGTCTCACTGAGTTGCAGAGGGCTTCACTAAGTAGTAGCTGAGGCTGTCCATGAACTGCGATCTTTCCGTCTCAGCCTCCCAAATGCTGGGATTACAAGTGTGTGTTCTCTTTGATCTTTTTCAATGGGGAAGGAAAGCGTAGAGAATTTAAAGATTAAATTAAAAAACAAACTGAAATGAAAAAAAGGAAACCTTACCATGGCTGCCATCGCTGCTTGTAAAAGTCCAAACGGGCACTGGAACTAGGAAACAACAACCGCAGTGTGAATATCTGATCAGTACAACTGTGGGATAGTCATGGGTATTTGTTGGTTTGCAAAGCAGATTCCGAGGGGCTGCTATTATCTCAGCACCACATCAGATGTACATACAATGTACCTATAAGACCTAGCACCTGGATAATGACCTACAGGTTAGAGAAGGAGAGATGCCCTTAGGCATGGTCAAGTGTGTCAAAAAGGGCTGCATGTTTTTGTATTCAATTACCTGTGTGTCTTAATCCAATTTGTTTTATAGATTAATAAGTAGCATAGAAATTATATTTAAAATGTCTAGGAGATATCTGTTTGTCTTCTGGAAATGAAGAGTTTTGAATCCTGACTTCTCTGTATACCTTGCACAATGTAGAAGGAGGTCATATCCTGAACTGGGTAGTCTGATTAGGCATAAATACTCAACTCTTTGTAATAAACAGCATTGTGATTGAACATTACTATAGACAAAACCTTGATTTTTTTTTTGCAGTGCTGGGGATTGAACCCAGGGGCTTGTGCATACCAGGCAAGCCCTCTACCTCTGAAGTACTTGCCCAGGAGCTATACTCCTTTAAGACCCAGGTCATGCAGGAACCATGAATTTATGTTAATGATGGAATACAGGCGATATTGTGAGTCATTTTCTTTGGCTTTGAATAGCAAGTAGCAAAGGAATTAAATTAGTTTGGGAAAAACTAGAAAGGGCTGGGGTGTAGCTAAGTGCTTGAATCCACTTGAGTTTAATTTCCAGAGCCACACACAAACAACAAACACAACAGCAGCAGCAGCAACAACAACAAAACCTACAGAGACTCTTAAAGATGATTAAAAGCAACAAAATTTCCATGAAACATCAATCTACAAGGCTTAGAAAGCAGTTAGTGCCATGATGTTGGACAGAGACCCAAACAGATAGAACCACAACAGTGACACAAAGCAGGACAGAGTTCGGAGTGTCCATGTCCAAAAGGGACACATATTCTTTCCTGCTCAGTGTGCAGCTCATCAGTTCTCACAGGTTAACTTGAAAAGGAAGAAAATAACTCCCCTGTACATGTGTCTTGTAAACATCAAGCTGGTTATTTTCTCCACATAGGGAGCTTAAGGACTTAATAAGAGAGCCTGGGTTTTTGAAAAGCCAACATTAAAATAATTCTAGGCTGATCTCACTTAGCATAATATGCTCTAGTTTCATCCATTTTCTTGCAAATGACATAATTTTGTTCTTTATGGCTGAATAGAACTCTGCTGTGTATCTATACATCCCATTTGCTTTATCCATTCATCTGTTGACAGACACCTAGGTTTGGCCCATAATTTGGCTATTGTGATTGTGTTGCCAGTCTCAGAAAGAAGGGTCATATGTTTTCTCTTATTTGTGGAAGCTGCTAGGCAGAAAATGAAAAAAAAAACAAGAGACTTCAGATAGAAAAAAAGACTAGTAGAATAGCAGAAAGAGGCTGGAGGAGGGAGGTGGAGAGGGGGGAAAGGAAGACTGAAACTTTATGTCCATATATGAAGGTAGCAATACCAATGGAACAAATATGTCTAGGGAGGGAGAGTGGGGTGGGATCCCAAGGGAGACAAACCGAGAGTGCTGTGGGCCTCTATGTTTGTATCACTTTGAATTTCGCTATAATGTATAATTACAATGTATCAGTAAAAGTATAAAAAGTAGTTGTAAGCATCAGAATAACACTGTTTAAGATAAAGGTTATCTCTCTCAGAAAAACAAAGCGTGGGGTTGTAGTAGATTTAGATGCCCCTTTAACGGCCTTTCATTTTTTATATTTGCTTCCCCACCTCCCCGGAGGTGGCACAAGCCTTCAGTGGACTGAACAGCAACTTTTCTCCCAAGGGCCGGTGGAGCAAAGAGAAAAGAGATTGGCAATGTCAGGGAAGGCTGGGATCCACAGCCCTGCAAACCGGGCAGTCTCCCCAGAGAGCACAATGGCATGATAGTCACCACCCAGCTGAGCCTGGGCGACTACAGAGACCATTCATTGTCTGTCCTCAACCACCAAAGAAGGAAGGAAAAAAACAGGGCTGAGGTCATTCACTAAACACTGCTGAGGCCTCCGAGTCTTGAATGATATATTTTCCCATATAGCCCTTCTACAAAAAAGTGTTTATTCTGCAGTGAATTTCCTTACTCTGGAAGACATTCTTTTTTTTTTTTTTTTTTTTTTGGTGGTACTGGGGATGGAACCCAGTGGCCTTCTACCCCCGGGCTATACTCCCAGACCGATTTTATATTTTATTTGGAAACAATGGTCTCGCTAAGTTGCTGAGAGCCTCACTAAGTAGCTGAGGCTGGCTTTGACCCTATGCGATCCTCCTGTCTCAGCCTCCCAAGCGCGGGGATTACAAGCGTGCGTTACCACCCCCAGCTTGGGAGACATATTTTTAAATTCACAAAGAAACACGAAGAACAGATAAGAGCTTTAGTTTTCAATGGATAAGATGTGACTATTTTTTCATCAAGTTACTGACAAATTCTATATATGGATTATGTGGTTTGGTTGAAAGGCCGTGGCTACATCTATATTCTTTTTATTGCATATTTGTATTCTTAGAAATGTAGGATCTAGGACGTATTGTGGCAACTAGATGAATAAAATAAAACACAAATTCTCTCAAAAGTATAATGTAGACTTTCTAGTTATATTTTTTCTTTCTATCTTATCTCCTCTTCCCATGAGAAATTCTGAAATGTAAATACATGGAAACTCATTTGCTTTGACTTTTGCAGAGAAACACAATAAAAGTCAATCATTAGGTTAGTCACTCTGGCTAAAGCTGGGAAGCTCAAACTTTTCCTACAAGAGTCCCACTGAATTTTCTCTCAAGGCCAACCAGATAATCTGCCAATCTCAATATGGCTCTCGGTAAACACTGTTTCATAGTTGAAGGAAGAGGGTCTGTTGGTGATCACGGCAAAAACAAATGAAGGTATGGTGAGAAACCTTAATACCATAAACTGAGCTGTACGTGGTTCTAAGAAATCTCAGTGCACATGCAATGCTTACCCTATCTGGAAGTTGTCTTTCAATAAAACACACACTGATCTTAACTTCAACTAAGCTACATGATACACTAGGGAAATTCTGAGAGTACTGCTTCCTGCCCCCACCTACTTGGGCAGCCTTGCCCGCCACCCCTTGTTGGTTGCGGAGACTGGCAAGCTCATCTGGCTTGATGTCCTCCTGGGCCCCCTCCTGTGGCTCTGCATGGTCCCTGTTTAGTTATTTGGACTTCAAAGATGGCTTATGTTCAAATGGTCTGCTTCCACCCACAGGAGGAGTACAAGCTCCACCTACTGGCCAGAAACAGGACTGCTACAGATACACTATGTTCAACAGACAACCTACCTATACATCATTTCTAACAGCTATCATTAATTAAAGCTGGGGAGTGAGGGAGTCAAAAACAAAAAGCAAACCAAACCAAACTGGGTTTTCTTTCCTTTTCATCATTTCAGCCTCAAATCCCAATTTACAATCTCTGGGTGTTACAATAAGAAGAGTTGTCACAAAGAAGTCATACAATGGGGAAGAAAGCAGAAAAGATGTGATTAGTGATCCTTTCTTTTATACCAATGAAATTCTGCCCACAGAAGGGCATTGTTTAATTTGTCAGCAAGGATGATGGATTTGTGAATGGATCTATTTGCAAGTTCACTGCATCCCCCTGTGACTAGCATCAGAGTCAGAAATGAACCATGAGGCCATGAAAAATCAAAGTTACCCTCTGACTCATGAGCACAACAGGCAATTGGAGAACTGAAAATTGGGAGAACTGAACATGACATAATGGTATTAGAGTTTAAAAAAGGAGGTGGACAAGTTTGGTTTACTCTGGGCATATGGTTCATATGGCAAAACCTAGAGTGATAATTAAAGCTGTAAAGGCTGAAAAAGCAGGCATTGCAAATTAAGGAGAGTATCAGCAAAAACCTTGACTTAAATGGTTAAGATCACTTTTATATTTCCATAGTCTTACTTTGCATATTAATGGTAATTCTAGTTTGTGTGTGTGTGTGTGGGTGTGTGTGAGAGAGAGAGAGAGAGAGAGAGAGAGAGACAGACAGACAGACAGACAGACAGACACTGGTGATTAAATCCAGGGACGTTCTACCTCTGAACCACACCTCAACCCCTGTTTTATGTTTTATTTTGAAACAGGGATTCCCTAATTGAGACTGGCCTCGAATCGGTGATCCTCCTGTCTTGCCCTCCTAAGTACTATGGGTACTGGCATTATCCACCACACTCAGCTGGCAATTCCATGCTAAATGATGTTCTTTCTCTCTCTCTCTCTCTCTCTCTATATATATATATATATATATATATATATATATATATAGTGTGTGTGTGTGTGTGTGTGTGTGTGTGTGCTAGGGATTGAACGTAGTGGCTTTCTACCTCTGAGCTATACCCCCCAAGCCAATTTTATTTCTTATTTGGAAATAGGGTCTCACTAGGTTGCTGAGAACCTTGCTATATTGTCAAGGCTGGCTTTGAACCTGTGATCCTCCTGTCTTAGCCTCCCAAGTACTGGGATTACACATTTGCACCACTATACCTGGCTAAATGCTCTCTTTTCTATGCTATTACAATACTCCCCATCTTCCACACATCTGGACACTTAATTGCAGTGGAATAGATTCCACGATTTATTCCTTTTAGATTCCCCATTTTCCTGCCAGCATAAAAATGATAGCTAATATCCTCTGCCCTTGGATGCTATGAAAGTGTTGAGACTGTTGTATCTTGGTAGCATTCCCTTCTACCTGTACTTGCCCTAATCATGGAGGAACTAGTTAAGTCATCTAACTGACTCTAAAGCTTCAAATCTTTCCAGCAAGCAAATGTTTATAAATGCATTTAAATGTTAAATATATTTTCAATTCATTTGGTCTCTAATCAACTACAGTTACATTTTATAGTCACTTGTCCAAGTGTTCTATGAGTTCTACAAGTTTCCTATTGTAGAGAACTAGTTTTGAGAGTTGTTCCTCCTTTGTAAACTCTGCAGCCTAGACACTAGCCTTAACTGCTCAATTCTCCTCCATCTTTCTCATTGCAACCTTTCTTTAAACACTGGGCTGAGAAACACAAAATAATCCTTCCCCACCCTGTAAAACAGTTTTAAGATGAAAATTTCTCTCTGGAACTTTAGTTTGTATACTTTCTCAGCACAGCAGGGAACATACAGAGGGGATTTATACAATGTCCTGTGGACTTGCCTCCGGTTATGCTTATGTAATGGTACTAGAAGTCTTTTAAAGTATATGGTTTCTGTTTACACTGCTGCCTCAAAGGGGCTATTACTCTAGTAAACTGTACTACAATAAGTTGTATATTAAAATAATATCCCTAAGCCAGGCATGGTGGCGCACGCTTGTAATCCCCGCGCTTGGGAGGCTGAGACAGGAGGATCGCACAGGTTCGAAGCCAGCCTCAGCTACTTAGTGAGGCTCTCAGCAACTTAGTGAGACCCTGTTTCCAAATAAAATAGAAAATAGATCTGGGAGTGTAGCCCGGAGGTAGAAAGCCCCTGGGTTTCATCCCAATACCACAACAAAAGAAAATAATATCCCTAATCACAAAATTCATGGAAGTCATGGAATCATCCTAAAGGTGTTGTTTGTGCTATTAATTCTTTTTTTTTTTTCTGGTGGTACTGACAGTTGAACTCAGAGGCATTCTCTGAGCTGCACTCTCAGCCGAATTTTATTTTTTAATTTTGAAACAGAATTTTACTAAGTTGCTGAGGCATGCACAACATGTCCGGCTTGTATTTTTCAAGTAATGTTCTGATTTAGGGTGAAAACAGCTCAGTATAGAATTTAGCCTGTGAAATAAAGTTAACAATCATTTCTGGGGACAAATTGTTCAGAACCATCTTCTGTGTACTAAGGAAATCTAAGGGCTTCAGAGCCAAAAGGCACTTCCTTGGCCACTGGTTCAGCACTACCTCTTTGTGACACAAAGGAGCTCTCTGCCTTGATAGGTAAGGCCCATCAAAGGCCACAGCTGCCAAATGTTCTCAAGATAACTTCTACTAAAAATTCTGACCTCCCATAAAGGTCGAAATGCAAGGGAAACGAAAGACCTCTACTTTTAACTTTTCCCTCCAAGGATGTGTCCTGGGCGATCTTCTATTCAGATATTGGGCTGGATGGGCAAAGTCCGAACTTATCTACATTAGACTTAGCACAACACGGTGGTTCTCTACACATTGGCACCACCAGTGAAACTTTTAAGAGTCATATGTCTGAGCCTTATTTCCTGCACTTCGGATTGAATTGATCTGGGTGGGAGGCCCGGGCATCAGAACACATCAAATGATTCGGAAGCACAAGGGAGTTGAGAGTCTCTACAAACTAGTCTCTAACAATGAACTTGCAACGACTTAGAGATCTCTTGGCCCTCTGGGCCCACGTTTTGCGGCGGGATGACTACCATTACAATTAATAACGCGACATCCACTCTCCCGCCTCTGAGCAAGACAAGCCCTGGGTCTGTCAGGCTCCTCCCATACTCTCCCCCGAAGAAACCCAGCGGTCCCCGAAGTCACCTCGTAGGCACGGAGCAGGCAGATTCCGGGCGGTGAGCGAGCACGGGTTTATTTTTCTGTGGGGAGACCAAGGGGTTAAGAGGTCCGGGGCTGTTGCCCGGACAACTAAAAGCACGCTTCCGGTTCGGGGTGGAAGCGGACGCGGCGCGCCGGAAGTCCCGCCCACTCCACTGACGTCACGTCCCCTTCTAGAGCTGTGCGGTGCCTTAGGCTTGGGGACTGGCTGCGGGTGGACCCTGGGGATGGCGGGTGGCGAGCGACCCAGGCGGAGCACTCAGTCCTGAACTGGGTCCCGGCACCTGGCCGAGGATCGGAATGGGACCCTCGGCGGCGGTATCTGCACCCACAAGTGTGGCGCGACTGGAAATCGAGGGTCGCTTCTGCAGCGGCCAGCCTTGGAACCTTTTACCCTGCCCTCGACTGTCTTTTTTGTTCCATTGTCTTACATAGCCTTCCTCTCTTCTTTCTTTGCTTACCCAAAACGTAGGGTGGAAAACGCCCATGGTTTGAAAATAGATTCTCCCAGAGTTTGAGTGCGAGTCTAATGCTAGTTTATATAACCTCCCTCCCCTGGTGTTTCACATCTCTAAAGATGTGCATTATAGCAGATGGAAAATAGTACGTATAGTGTGTGTGTGTGTGTGTGTGTGTGTGTGTGTGTGTAGGGGGATATTGGGGATTGAACATAGGGGTATATCACCTCAGAGCCACACCCCCAACTCTTATTTTTTAAAGTTTTTTTTTTTTTTTTTTTTAGGTTGCTGAGAGTTTACTTGTGTTGCTGAGGCTGTCTTCAATCCTGCAGTCTTCCTGTCTCAGCTTCCCAAGTACTGGGATTACAGACGTGCGGACCCAGCTGGACCTATTATTTTTCCCATCATAATCATCATCAGTGATGCCTATCTTTTTAGCATCACAGGAAGGTCCATATTAAGCAAGCACAAACTATTAGACGTCTAATGGCATATCCTTTCTGGTGTACTTTGGTAAAATATAGCTATTCCTAAAAGGGGACATACTTTTTGGGAATTAATTCCAAAGGAAAACAGGCACAGACCGATGTTTATTATGGAATAATTCTAAAAAGTAAAAATTGCAAACAATCTCAGCTCCCAACCAGAGTATGAAATAAGTGAGAGGATTATGCAACATCAGTGGCGAGACACTGTTGCCAAGTTATTCCTACGCTACAGAAGAATCGATAGGATAAAAATATTTCTGTAGCCGTGCGTGGTGGCGCACGCTTGTAATCCCCACGCTTGGGAGGCGGAGACAGGAGGACCTCGCAGATTCGAAGCCAGCCGCGCTGGCTTAAGAGACCCTGTTTCCAAATAAAAATATAGAAAGTGGGTCTGGGAGTGTAGCCCGGAACCCCAGTACCCCAGGAACCCCAGTACAAAAAATAATCTGTAAGAAATAGATACTGGCTGCCTGTTATCTATCAGGTGCCGTTGTATATCTGCAGCATCTATTGTGGCCACTAGTCACACATGTGGCTGTGAGATCCTGAAATGTAGTCTGAACTGAGATGTGTTATAAGAGGAAATTATCAACTGGAGTTTGAAGAGATACCTTGAGGCTAAAAAATCTCAATTTTTTAAAAAAGTGAAAACACCTTACAGAAGGACTGTTCAGGTTAGGTAAAATATTAAAATGACCTTAATCTTTTTTTTTAATTTTGCAAATGTGGCCCACTAGAACATTTAAAATTATGTAGGTGAGCCAGATGCAGTGGCACACCACTTGTAATCCCAGTACTTGCAAGGATGAGACAGGATGATCACAGGTTACATGACAGTTTGTGCAAATGATCTTCCTTCCTTCCTTCCTTCCTTCCTTCCATCCTTCCTTCCTTCTTACCTTTTTTCCTTCCTCCCCCTTGCCCCCCCCCCCCGTGGTACTGAGTTTGAGCCCAGCTGTCTTCTACCTTTGAGCTATAGTCCTGGCCCTTTACATTTTTTGTTTTGTTTTGTTTTGAAACAGAGTCTTGCTAAGTTGCTGAGGCTCTCATTAAGTTGCTGAGGCTGGCCTTGAACCTGTGATACTCCTGTCTCTGCCTCCCAAGTATTGGAATTACAGGCATGCCACACCAGACACCGACTCCTCCCTGGTTTTTTGCTGTGGCTCACATGGTCCAAGGTGGTGCACCACTGTAACTGTCTTTCAGCCAGTGCTAATGGGGAAACCAGGGGTATGCCCCTTCCCTTTAAGGCAGGGTCTCTCCACCTTGACAATGTTCACATTTGAGACTGGATAATTCTGTGTTCTGAGGGCGTACGTGTGTTTTGTTAGATGTTTAGCAGCATCCCTGGCCTCCACAGAACCAGATGCCAGTAGCAGCCCCCAGTTGTGACAACTAAAAATATTCCCTGGGGTCAAAGTCAGCCTAGCTGATAACCATTGCCTTAGAAGTTACCCCAAACACTAATGCTTATATCCCACTAATGGTCTGGACGTCATTACTTAGTCATTCTAAGGTAAAGGAGTCTTGGGATGTTCATTCAGGTGGCCAGGTGCCCATCTAAAGTTTACCTAAAGAAGAAGACAAGATGCTAGTAGATTCTCTCTTACTCTTGTAACCACAGAAAATGGAAATTCAGTTAGCCAACTGAGGAGGTGGCTTTTGTATTTTTCATTTTCAGACTTGTCTTACTCAATAGGCATTTTACCTCACTTGCATTAAAATACTGGGGGTAGGGAACACAAAACACCGAATAGATGAGAATCCTATTTGAAAAGAATGGCCATTTTTAGCTCAGCGGGTGACAAGGAAGAGAAACTGAATTCTGAAATAGAGAGCAGAGGAGGTTGGATGATTGCTTGTATTTTGTCGCCACCTGGTGGAAATTTAGAAACACTGCCATTCCTCAAGTTCTTAACTGATGTTTTAATTTGTTCTAAGTTTAAATTTTTGATTATACATAACCCTTAAGTCCTCTCAAATGAGTGACTATAAAGAGCATTATTTTTTACCCTTGGAACTTGTGGTAGCTTTTTATCACTGACAAAATACCTGAGAAAATCAACTTAGAAGAGGAAAGATTAGCCACGCTTGTAATCCCAGCATTCTGGAGGCTGAGACAGGAGGATTGCAGTTCGTGGACACCCCCAGCTACTTAGTGAGGCCCTTTGCAACTCAGTGAGACCCTGATTCAAAATAAAAATAAAAAATAGTGTTGGGGGTGTAACCCAGAGGTAGAATGCCCCTGGGTTCCATTCTCAGACCCGCAAGAAAATAAAAAAAAATAAAAAAGAATAGGAAAGATTATCTTTCCTCAAAATACTTTATAATAATAATAATAATAATAATAATAATAATAATTTATTTTTATTATTTTAGCTCATGGTTTCAGTTCTTGTTTGGCTGGCTCCATTGTTTCTGCGCCCGTGGAGGAGAGAGAAAAAGAAAACAAGGAAGAAAGAAAGGAAAGGGAGGGAAGGAAAGAAAAAAGAAAGAAGAGAAAAAGAGAGAAAGAATAAAATAAAGGATAGACGGATGCCTGGGCTAAGCAAGTGGCACCAACCCTCCTGCAAACAGCCCTGAGTTTTCACTCTGAAACTAGGTAAAGAAAAAGAATTTTGCAGGAGTACCCCCAGCAGGCTCCTGCTTCAGGCCTAGCTCAGGTCCTTGCCTATAATTTCTCCTTGATTTCACTTTCTTCTCAAGCTCCTGCTTCAATAGCCAGACTGTCCCTTTCAGCAGATGGTTCCACCTTCTACTGACATAGAACACCAGGCACAGAGCCCATCACTTCAAAACATATAGCCGTTTCAACTTTAGACTCCATGTGCCTTTTGTTCAAGTGGCAGAAGTGCCATTGCTTCTGCCTAGGCCTAGGCCGACCCATCTTGTTATTCTCTGGATCTTATCCCATATCCTCACAGACACCTCACACTCTGTCACTTAAGCATCGTCCATCATTGCCTCTCTGTT
This sequence comes from Muscardinus avellanarius, assembly GCF_963383645.1. Classification (NCBI taxonomy): domain Eukaryota; kingdom Metazoa; phylum Chordata; class Mammalia; order Rodentia; family Gliridae; genus Muscardinus; species Muscardinus avellanarius. Next base: position 7,716,593 of record NC_137792.1, read on the forward strand.
TTTGGGTCCCTCCTGTATCAGTATCATAGTTTTCAGGTTCTCTGATCTTTAAAATAGGTTGGTTAGATAATTTATTGCCCTCATCCTTACTATTCTGTTTCTCTTCTCGGTTGTACCTCTGTAAAAAGTTGTCTGCATTTATTTCTTCACTTTTCTTCTCAGCCCACTACCATTTTTCTTCTAGCATGTCCATTTCTGTTACAACTGGCTCCCCAGTGTCATAGTGGGCTTTTTCTGATCTACTAGCTACTATTCTTTGGCCTTTCTGCAGCATTTGATATTATTTACTATCCCTTCTTTGCAATTAGAACCCCCCCAAAGTAACCTGTGCTTGCCAGGCATGGTGACACATGCTTGTAATCCAAGTATTTGGGAGGCTGAGACAGGAGGATCGTGGTTCTTGGCCAGCCTCAGCTACTACTTAGGCCCTTTGCAACTCAATGAGACCCTGTTTCAAAACAAAGATTAAGCCGGGTGTGGTGGCGCACGCTTATAATCCCAGCATTTGGGAAGCTGATACTGGAGGATCGCGGTTCGTGGACAGCCTCGGCTACTTAGTGAGGCCCTTCACAACTCAGCGAGACCCTGTTTCAAAATAAAGAATAAAAAATTGGGCAGGGGTTGTAGCTCAGAGGTCAAATGCCTCTGGGTTCCACCCCCAGACCCGCAAAAAACAAAACAAAACAAAAAAAACAAAGAGTAAGAAATAGGGCTAGGGGTGTAGTAGTTCAGAGGTAGAATGGCCCTGGGTTCCATCTCAGTACTGCAAAAAAAAAAAAAAAAGTAATGTGCTTAAGGCAAAAAATAAATAAGAAAAAGTAATATAAGTACAAAAACATAAATCTTGAAAACCCCACAAAGTTAAGCACAAAGGGGATTGCAAACTAGTTCACCATCATGGAGATCAGTGTGGAGATTCCTTGGGAAACTGGGAATGCATCTACCATATGATCTAGCTATACCACCTCTGTTTATCTTTCCAAAGGGGTTGAAACCAGGAACATGCATACCCATGTTCATAGCAGTGCAATTCACAATAGCCAAAATATGGAACAAAGCTAGGTGTCCATCTTGATGAATGGATTACAAAATCATGGGAAATACACACAATGGAATTCTACTCACCAATAAAGAAGAACAAAATTACATAATTTGCAAGAAGATGGAAGGACCCAAAGAACAATATGTGAAGTGAAATAAGCCAGTCACAGAAAGTGAAGGGTCATATGTTTTCTCTTTTATGCACAAGCTAGGGAGTAATTGGGAGACAAGAGGGGCTCCAGATAATGAAAAAGAAACATCAGTGGCGCCAGGGAGGAAGTGGAGGGGAGGAGGGAGACTGAGGATCATGAATGGAAATACTACCATGGACTTTATATATATGGGTGAATATACCATTGTCAATCTGGGTACTCTGTATTCGAGGGAGGGAAATGGGGAGGTGGGGGGCAAGTACTGTGAGCATGTATATCATTTTAACATGATTCACATTGTGATGTCGGACTATAACACACCAATAGAAGCATAAAAATAAAAATAAGCACAAGGAAAACAATAAGAACCATTCTTAACATCATTATTTCAAAATCTTTTTTTTGTACTGGGAATTTAACCCAGGGACATTTAATCTCTGAGCTACACCCCTAACTGTATTTTTAAGTTTTTGTTTTGAAAGAGGGTCTCACTAGGTTGGTGAGAATCTTGGTAAATTGCTGAGGCTTGTTTCTAATCTGTTTTAGCCTCACAAGTACCAGGCTTGCACCACTGTGCCTGGCTAAAATAACCACATTAAATATTTATTGTATGCTTTTCCTGTTTTGTTCTGTACTTATAAATGTATACACACATATGGCAATCTTTCTCATGCACATATATAAAACCAATTTTTGTTGTTGGAAATACTATTATACAACTTTCCCCTGTACAGGATGTTTAATAAAGAATGACCTTAGGACCAACACCTTTGAAAGGGGAAGAAAGGGACAGGATTGGGTAGAACAGTTTCTTAACTATGATGCATTGCCATTTGGACTGGAGAGTCCTCTGTGGTGAGGCTGCCCTGTGTACATAAGATGTTTAACAGTATCCCTCTAGATGCCTACGGCATCCCCACCCCAAACATTGCTAAATACCCTGGGAAGTAGACAGCAAATTTTCTCCAGTTGAAAACCACTAGGGCAGAGAGAAACACCAAGATCGGATGTGAGCCTGCAAACAGCCTTAATGGACCCCATGGGAATCTCAGGGTCTAGAATCACTCTTCTGAGGTATAGGAAGTAGGTCTAAGATAGCAGGGTCAAGTTTTGGGCATTGGGCATTGGGGACAGGGGCCTTATACCTCAGAGCTACACCTCATTGCTTTTTTATATTTTATTTTGAAACAGGGTCTCACTAAGTTGCCGAGAGTCTTGCTAAATTGTTGATGCTGTCCTCAAACCTGGACTATTCCTGCCTCAGCCTCTCAACTACTAGGATTATAAGGGGTGTAACACCATGCCTGGCAGCAGGGTCTTTATTCTCAGACACAAATCTGTCATTGAATATGGGCCCCTAGAAAAGAGCATGATGTTGAGCCAGGCGTTTTGGTTCACGCTTGTAATCCCAGCACTTGGGAGGCTGAGACAGGAGGATCGCTGTTCGCGGACAGCCTCAGTTACTTAGTGAGGCCCTCTGCAACTCAGTGAGACCCTGTTTCAAAATAAAGAATAAAAAATTGGGCAGGGGTTGTAGGTTGTAGGTCGAATGCCTCTGGGTTCCATCCCCAGACCCACAAAAACTAAAACAAAACAAAACAAAAGAGCATGATGCTGAATGAACTGGTTCTCTCCTACTGAAGGAACAAGTTCCTCATTGAAGGAGGATCTTGGGCATCCCAGTGTTCATGGCATTTGATACTGTGTAATTTTAAAATACTTCACTTCTCACCATCTTCTACCCAATGATATAATTCCTGAGGGTCTGAACCATGCCTAATTTGGTTGTATATCATCAAAATCCAGTATAGTACACAGGAATAAATTCTGGTTAAAATGAAATAGTTGAATGAAATAGGACAATACCTGTGATGATTTGCATATTTCCAAACATAAACACAGTTTGTGTTATAATACAAATGTTAAGTATTTTATTGAGATGAGCAAAGCTCCCAGGAGAACAATCCATATTGATGTTCTTTTTTTAAAGAAGAAACAAGAGTTATTACTTATGTGATAATACTGAACACAACTGAGCTGATCTTCGGCAATGTTTTGAATCTCCCATAGATGAAATTCTTTATTAATAATTTGAAAAGAGTATTAGAATATTGGTGTACTATAGAACCAATTCATTTCTGAAATATTACCTAAAATTTAAATCTTAAAACATATTACAGCCTTGCAAAGCAGTACCCATTTTCATCCAGCAGAGGGCACATCTATCCATGGTTATTGATGGAGAAGGACTGTATTAGGAAGGTGAAAGGAAGTACTTTAAGTAATCAAACTTTAGTGACGTATGTCCCTCCCGCATAATCTAGCTATCAATCTAAAGCTTAATAATGTATTGCTTTTATTTATTTCATCATTGCCTTTCCAGCTTTATTCTTTCACATTGGTTATTACATCTTTAATGAGATTAGAGTTAGGTTAAAATTAATCTCTAAATTGGAGGTGGTGACAGATGCCTATGATCCCAGTACATGGGAAGCTGAGATAGTAGGATTGTAGGTTTAAGAGCAGCCTCAGCAACTTAGCGAGATGCTTGGCAACTTAGAACTTGTTTAATAATAATAATAATAATAATAATAATAATAATAATAATAAATATAATAGAGTGGTGGGTATAGATTACTGGTAGAAATCCTCTGGGTTCAATGATCAGCACTAACACACACACACACACACACACACACACACACACACTCAGGACTGAGGTGTAGTTTGGAAGTAGAATGATCCTAGGTTCAATTTCCAGTATCAAGTAATAATATAACAATTCCTTAGTAATACTGGTAATTTCTACTGGCTATTTGTTTGAGCCCAACAATGTATAAAGTTTTTTTAGAATTTTATTTGGCATATGGTATGTTTTCACAAGATTAAGGGTCATGACCCAGAAGTAAAACATACCTCCATCACCCTTAGAGATTACAAAAAAAATCAGGTTAAGAGTGACCCTCCCCTCTCATTGTCAGATTTTTCTTGATATTACACATCTAAGCTTGCATGGTGCAATGGGTGAATCCCTGTTACCAGTCTGGCTTTGTCTTTTACTGGTTGTGTCACTACTTCAGAGACTTTCTACTTTCATCTGTTAATAAAGGAACAATGATGCCCACTGGGCCCTCTTTACTGATGGCCGCCATGTGCTTATAGTGTAAGAGTGGAGGGCATCCTTTCATTAGGTGTGTGGCCCATCTTCTGGGCCACAGTAAAGAGTAATAAGCAATAGTAGCCATCCCGAGGTTCCCACTACATGGGTTCAGATTCTCTAGTTTCCCCCTGTCATGACTGAATGAATCTCCCAGTGCTTGGGCAGTTCAGGGTAATGGGACAAAGCTGGCTCCAAGTAAGTTAGATTTCTGCGCATCCTGGGAAGAAGTCTTGATTAGGAATCAGACTTTCCTTCCACCATAACCTTTTAAAGCAGGTCACTTTTCTTATCTATTTCTGGCCCTATTTTAGATACATTTCCCAATATCCACCTTGGGGAGTTCCTCCTTTGAAAATAACTCAAAACTATAAAGCAACAGAAGAGCTATCTATGTGAAGATGTGTATCATGTACTGTTCATGGACAATTAGTGAAATAGGAAGCAATTTCGTAGCATGGACTATTAAGCAGCCATCAAAATGAGAATTATGAATCTACAGGTTCATGGAAAGTAAGTGATGAGTGATAAGTAAAATGAAAACACATTAAGTTATATGTTGTGTTAACAGATTTTTAGAAAATTGAGAACATATGTGTTTGGGGAAAATGGCAAGAAAGATGGGATGGCAATGGTCCCTAACATATTCATTCAGAAAGTTAGTTTTCTCTGCCACTCTCTCTCTCCCTGTGTATCTCCCACCCCTTCCTAAATCACATTGTTGTTGGTATAGTGATATTTGTAGAAAAAGACACTTCTCAAGAGAGTTTCATGCTTAGTTTGAAATACAGTAATGCCTAATTTATCCAGTGTGTTAGAGAAGTGGCATATTTAAATGACTTATGAATCTGTTTTCTTCCTTATTCACCGATGTTCTCTTCTCTAAATATGGAAACAACAACAAAACCATTTTTGACCAGAAAGGCTTCTAAAATCTATTCTGGACTTTCCTGCCTTCTCTAATGGTTTTCTGCATGCATTTTCTTTTCTTTGTATCCCAGGTGTACCATGACCAATGTCAATCTCTCTGCAACACTAGAATACACTGTCCTGAGCAGTTCATGTATGGAGTTATTTGCCCCTCTGTGGAATGACAGAATCTCCTCTGAATTTTGCTTATCTGGTTCTTCTTTTTGCAGGTGTTGTGTTTCTTTGGATTGGTCAGTCTTTCTCTCCCTTTCACTCTATCAGGTACCATTTGCATAGCTGCCAGTTCCCAGCTTTTGGCAGTCTTCGTTTCCTAACCTCCCAGCCGATTTGTTGCTTCTAATGAGGCTTGTTAGAAAACCATAGACCAATTTACTAGAATTCTGCACATTCTACACAGAGTATTCTAAAGGGTGTTTTCACACAAACACACACACTCATTTTTTGTGGTACTGGGGATTGAACGGAGGGGTGTTTTACCTCTGAGCTACACCCCCACACCAATTGTTATATTTTAGTTTGGAAACAAGGCCTAAGTTGCTGAGGATGGACTTGAGCTATGATCATCCTGTCTCAGCCTTTCAAGTACCAGGATTACCGGCATACACCACCACCCTCAGCTTGCTTTACCTTACATGAAGTGTCTTGATAGCTTAGACATGGTGATATCTGTTCTGGTTTCTCAGAAGTACTTTGGCTGACTTCTCCCCTTTGGCAGCTGCTTTCCTGTATTTGGTGATATCTCTGGGAAATGACCTGTGCGCAAGGGACATGTTGCTGCGGGGAAAATAGAAAACTGGCTCCCTGACATAGAGCATAGTAGTAGTAAATCCAGCAAATGCCAACAAATCAATGGGTACAGAAAGCAGAGTCAAGCAATCGATAGTTATAAAAAAAATCCTTATATTTTCATCGGTTCCCTTCTTTTTCCAGGTCACTTCATCATTTCCATGCAGAGACTTCATCGTGGTCCGAATTTAACTCCACTTGTGAAAGAAGTAATGGGATCAGGAGATGCAGATATTATGCAAATGAACTAGAGAATAATAACTCATGTGATTTAAGAATTTTTCCCTTTAGTCCAGCAATAAATAGTACATATTTCAAACAAATAGGGCATATTTCAAACATATGAAGCAGTTTTTAAATGCTGTTGAGTTTCAAAGGAAGAATGCATTTATGCTCCCCACCTCCTCATTTTTCTTTTGGCAAAAATATTCACTGCAGGACTAGAGTGGATCACTTGTGAAATTTAATTTTAATTAAATTATACGTATATACAGGAGCCTTCAGAAACAAAGATCTAGGGAAGTTTTAATTCATTTGTTTTTTGTTGTGGTACTGGGGATTGAACCCAGGGGCACTATATCACTGAGTTACATCTCCAGCCCTTTTATTTTTATGTTGAAACAGCGGGTCGTGCTAAATTGTTCAGGCTGGCCTTAAACTTGTGATCCTCCTGCCCTAGCCTCCCAAGTAGCTAGGATTGAGGTTGTGGCTGGTTGGAAAACTGTGTGTGTGTGTGTGTGTGTGTGTGTGTGTGTGTGTGTGTGTGTGAGAGAGGGGGGGGAGGGAGGAGGGGGGAAGAGAGAAACTGGAGATTGAACCCAGGAACATTCTAATTCTGAGCTACACCCTCAGGCTTATTATATTTTATTTTGAAACAGGGCCTTACTAATTGTGGACAGCCTTGGTAAGTTGCTAAGGCTGGACATGAATATGTGGTCTTCTTGCCTCAGCCTCCTGAGTAGTTGGGATTACAGGCATACACTGCATTCTAATATATGGTCATGCAAAAGTCTGGTTGAAGAACAAAATGGGGGTAACTTAACAAGGCCCTTTTGTTCAGATTCTTCTTGGCTTTTCTGTGGGAGATGTCTTCCAGAACTCTTTGGATAGGACAAATACCTGTCACATGAGGGCTTTCAAGGAGAAAAGAGGAAAAGTAAGAGAGAGTGACCTTGGGTCTTATGGTATGCATCGGAGGAGGAGAGATTGGTGGGAGAAGGTCAGAGGGACCTTCCCGCTCTTGCTGGTTTCCCAATTGCCAAGCTGCCATATTTTGAGGTATTGTATTCTAAGCCCTGACAACAGACTGATTTATGAGAAGTGACCATCTTGTAAGAAATTAATGCTTATTGCCAGGCAAACTTTTATTCAGTGTGATTAGAAATGATCATAAATACTGAAGAAATGATTTAAACAGCACTACTGTTATTAATTATCACTACTGTTATTAATTAGCATGCTCAGGTGTAGACTGCCCAGGAAGAGTATATTTATAGTGTCGTGTCAAGGTTTGGCCAGATTGCCAGTCATTGTGATAAAAAAGCTTCTTGAGATGTGGTCATCTGTTCCATAGTTTAAAAGTTATAGTAATGAAAGTCTAAGATGCCCTGTTGTTAGAGGAATAAATTACATATTAGAAACTGATGTGTCCATTGAATTCTGGAATATTCATGATGATGGGGACAAGATTAACTTTTAGGAAAATCACCTAATCAAACATATGGGAGTAATCCAAAGTAAAGTACTGAGATCCCTGAACTATTCTTAATCACATGTTATCCAATAATCTAAGAAATTCTAGCCTGGCATGGTGGTACAGGCCTGTATTCCTAGTACTTGGTAGGCTGAGACAGGAGGATTGCAGGTTTGCAGCCAGACTCAGCCACTTAGCAAGACCCTCAGTAACCGAAAGAGAGCAACCTCCATTTGAAAACAAAAAATAAGGCTGGGGTGTATACTGGAGATAGAATGCCTCTGGGTTCAATTACCAGGACTGCCCCACCCATACAAATTATTCCAGTGCACTTTTAAAAAAAATTTGAAATAACCAATATCCTTTCTATCTTTTTTTTTGTGTGTGTGTGGTACTGGAGGTGGAACCCACGGGCTTTTCTACCTCCGGGCTATACTCCCAGACCAATTTTATACTTTTATTTAGAAATAGGGTCTCACTAAGTTGCTGAGAGCCTCACTAAGTAGCTGAGGCTGGTTTTGAACCTGTGCGATCCGCCTGTCTCAGCCTCCTAAGCACAAGGATTATAAGCGTGCGCCACCACGCCCGGCCCTTCCTTTCTATCTTTTCTGCTCATTTTTTTTTGTTGGAAATGATGATGGGAGATAAGATGGCCCCAAAATTGAGAGCCAAACACTTTCCTTTCTGGCTTTCAGATGTTATAAACCTCTACAAATATGATGACTTGATGCATGTTGAGGATAAATGGATGTTGAGGATAATGATGAACAATGAATATCAAGGATAATGCATGTACTAGGTATCTATTTGGCTTTCTATAGTCAATTTAATATATATCATTGATAAGATCCATGCAGTTTAATCCTTTAGAGCAGTGCTTCTTAGCTCTGAATTCATATTAGAAGCACTTTGCCAGCTTTTGAAAACCCCAAAACCAGACCACATCTCAAACCAATTAAACCAGAATCTCTTGGGGATGAGATGCAGATACCAGTATTTTTAAAGCTCACTAGGTGACTGTAATATGTAGCTGGATTTTAGAAACTCTGCTTTATAGAACATTCCTGCATACTCTTAGTTAAGCTTAAGTACCTTAGGGATTCTTTCTTTAACAATATTTAAGAGTCTTTTTCTTTAGCAGTCTTTAGGGTGCATTTCTGTTTTGTTCACTTTAAATAAAAGGAAATCATTTCAAAAGAATAATCTTGTTTATTTTCTTTTATTCTGCCCCTCTTTTTCTTTGCTTTTTTTTACTGCTATATTGATTAAGCATAATAACATATAGGGTCAGACCATTCTAGGTTTGAATACAGGTTGGACTATTTACTAATTTTCATGAATTGGCAATTTGTTTAATCTCTGAGCCAATTCCTCCCCATCCCCCCATAGCAATGGCTCTCAACTAGAGGTGATTTTACTCATGAGGTAATATCTGGGAATATTGTAGATGTTTTTGATTATCACCACCAGGGAGTTTCAGAGTTACTTTGGACATCTAGTAGGTAGAAACCAGAGATGCTGCTAGACACCATACAATGCACAGGTCAGATACCACTGTAAAGAATTATCTGGCTCCAAATATCACTGGAGCTGTGGTAAAGGAAAGTTGATTCATAGAGTATGGTTCTGGGGTCTGACTGTATTTGTTCTTATTTCTCCCTTTTCTAGCTGTGTAACTTTCAGCAACTTTCTACTTCTTTCTGCCTGAATCCACTGTGAATATGCAGTTAACATCAACACTTCACCTGGAGTTGATGTGAGGTTTAAATGAGATAATTCACGTGGAGCATTGACACAGTGCTAATTATGATTCAAAATTGTCTCTTTCGGAGGCCATGGTGGTGCACTCCTGTTATCCCAGTACTTGGGAGGCTGAGGCAGGAAAATTGCAAGTTCAAGGCCAGCCTCAGTGACTTGATGAGACCCTCAACAACTTAGCAAAATGCTGTTTCAAAATAAAAAAATAAGTCACACATGGTGGTGCACATCTCTAATCCTAGTACAATGGGAGACTGGGACAAGAGGATTGCAAGTTCAAGATTAGCCTTAGCAATCTAGAGAGACTCTCAACAACCTAGTGAGACCTTGTTTACAAAGAAAAAATAAAAAGGGCTATGGACACAGCTTGAAGGTAGAATGCTCTGGGGTTCAATCCCAAGTACCACAAAAAAGATAAAAAGGCTGGAGATGTAGCTCACAGGTAGAATACTTCTGGGCTTAATCCTTGGTAACACACACACGCACACACACACACACACACACACACACACATACACACTCACACACAAAGATATGCTCACGGTGCTGATTTGAAGGGAAGAGTGCTTAATGGCCCCAGACATAGTTTGTTAACAAACTTTATTAACCAGAGGCAGATAGCTACAGGAGTTTGAAATGGAGGAAAGAGCTCTGTGCTGGAAATAGAGATTTGGGAATCATTACAACAGGAGACAAAGTGATGAGAGAAAATGGGGTTCAAGATGTCATTTGAAAAATAATGCTTAGCCAGTGGTCATTGCAAACCTATTATGTTTGCCAGCCATCTTTCATATTCATTTGAATGTTAGGGAGGGTCTACTTCTCCAGTAGTCCTTGGCCCCAAGTGTGGTCGGGGTTAAAAATAAAATGAGTTAGATATGGTGGTACACACCTGTAATCCCTGTAATTGGAAGGCTGAGATAAGAGGATTACAGGTTCAAAACCAGCCTCAGCAACTTAGGAAAACTCTCAGCAACATAGCAAGATCCTGTTTCAAAATAAAAATAAATAAAAGGGCTAGAAATGTAGCTCAGAGGTAGAATACACCTGAGTTCAGTCCCCAGTACCATGAATATATACACACACACTGAAAACAAAATGAAATTCTACTGAAGAAAAATTGGAATGCTTACAAAACTAGGTAGGAAATCTCTGCAGTGATTGCTCTTCATTAATCAGATTCATATAAAATAGTTGTCCTGATAATTATATAATCAGATTATTAAATAATTAATAAATAATTATTAAATAATTAATAATTAAATAATTAAATAATTATTAAATAATAATATAACATTTGAATGTTTCTCTATGAGAGCCATAGTGTTTATAGCTATGTATGTTTTTAAAATTTTCTTACTTTTTTTTAGTACTTGGGACTGAAGCTAAAGCCTCATGCATGCTAGACAAGTCTCATAACACTGAGCTACATCCTCAGCCCTACTGTGTGTGTGTGTGTGTGTGTGTGTGTGTGTGTGTGTGTGTGTATGTTTCTTTTCACAGTACTGGAAATTGAATCCAAGAGTATTCTACTTTTGAGCTATACACCCAGGCATTTTTATTTAAAAAAAGAGGCTCGCTAAGTTGTTGAGGGTTTTGCTAAATTGTTTAGGTTGTTCTTGAACTTGTGATCATCCTGTCTCAGCCTCCCAGTGGCTTGGATTACAGGCATGTGCCAGTGTGCGTGGCTCACTACGTGTGTGTGTGTGTTTCAGGTCTGGGGATGAAACCCAGGGGCATTCTACTTCCGAGCTACACGCCCTGCCCTATTTTTTAATCCTTATTTTGAAACAGGGTCTCACTAAGTTGTGGAGGGCCTCACTAAGTAGGTGAGGCTGTCCGCGAACCATTATCCTCTGGTCTCAGCCTTCACAATGCTGGGATTACAAGTTTGCGCCACCATGCCTAACTCTCACTACATGTTTTTCATAGCTGCTTTATTGAGATAGTATTCACATGCATGTAATTCACCCCCTTGAAGTATACATTTCAGTGGTTTCCAGTATAGTGAGAGTTGTGCAACATTTTAGTAGTTTCTACTATAGTCACAGAGTTATGCAACCATCAGCACAATCAATTTTAGAACATTTTCATCACTCTCAAAGAAACCCCATTTACACTAGCAGTCATTCCTTATTTCCCCCCAAACCACTCAGCACTAGATTTTCTGCCTCTATAGATTTGCCTATTTTGGACATTTCATAATAACAAATTTATTAAAAATGTGGTCCTTGCTGGGCATAGTGTACATACCTATAATCCCAGTACAGGTGGAAGGCTGAGACAGGAGGATCGCAAGTTTAAGGACAGCCTCAGCAATTTAGTTAGGTTTTCAGCACCCTAGCGAGACCCTGTTTCAAAACAAAACAGAAAAAAGGGCAAGGTTCAATTGTCAGTTACCCCAAACAAACAAATAATAAACAACCCTAAAATTCCCTAAATTTCAACCTTTATGTAATGATTTAAAGTTCATCCTTATTAGCACATGTATCAGTATTTTATTTCCTTTTAATTACTGGATAATATTGCATTGTATAAATATAGCCCATTTTGTTTATCCATTCACTAGTTAATGGACATTGGGTCGTTTCCACCTTTTGGCTATTGTGAAGAATGCTGCTATGAAGAGTTTTGAACAAGTATTTTTCTGAGCACCTGCTTTCAGTTCTTTTGGATATATGCCTAGAAGTGGAATTGCTGGGTTGTATGATAACTTGACGTTTACTTTTCTGAGAAAATGGTAAATGAATTTACTATTTTACATTCCCAATAGCAAGGCATGAGTGTTCAAATTTCCTTTCATCCTCCCCAACACTTGTTATTATTTGTCTTTTTGAGTCTGACCATCCTAGCATGTATAAAGTGAGATATTATCATGGTCTTGATTGTGTATTGTTTTAATGCTTTTTTATAGTCCTGAGGATTGAACCCAGGTCCTGACACATGGCTGGGCAAGAGCTCTGCCACTAAGCTACCTCCCCAGCCTGTATATTGTTTTTAAAAGATGTTATTTGATATGCATTTTCCAGGTTACTATCCATCCTTCATAATCTGCACTTACACTGGCTTCAAAACATGCCTTCCAATGGCTACATCATAATTTTATAGGCCATTTTGCTATCTGGGAGCATTTAAGTTGTTTTCAAATTTTTATCATCATAAGCGGATTTTATTCCAAAAAGATTGATGTTTGGACTATTTTAAGCTACAGTTTGAAGAGATTTTTTAAATCCATGAAGAATGTATAAAGGAATTCACAACTGGAAAATTTTGTGCAATGGAGAAAATATTATAGCTCAATATCTATCACCAAAGATTTAAACAGGCACAAAGAACTGAGTACTGGGTTGGTAACCTCGTTTCATCTTTGAACAGAGATGAAAAGCTCTTTAATTGAAAGAATCTTGGGTGCATCCCAAAATTCACTATTGAATGGGTAACTTACATTCATAATTAGTCAAACATATTTTTATGGCATAAAACAGAATATAAAAATTTTCTTACCCCATAATAATCATTGTCCCTTTCTAAAGGACCCCTGGGTGAGCATCTTTGGATCATAAGCAGGTCCAAACTACCTCTGATGGGTGAGTCCCAGGAAAACCCCCTACAGATACTCTTAATAAATGCCTCTTAGGCTCTGGAACTGCTAAGGTTTCTCCAAGAAAATTACCTTGGAGAACAGTAGTACTTTCTTTTCTTTTCTCTTTTCTTTTCTTTTCCTTTCTTTTCTTCTCTCTCTCTTTTCTTTTTTGGTCTTCTGGTTAGTTTAAATGTATTTAAGAGCAAAATTTATATAAATATGAGGAAGAAAATTCCAGTGTGCTCTTCTACTTACTCTAGAAAAATTGATTTAAAATTGGAGTGACAGCAATTCCCAATGCATTAATTAGACAGCTTGCAGGGTGCATCTTCTGCTAATTTCAATAATTTCCCTAAGTTTTACTTTATCTCTTTTGTATGCACAGATCTGCCACTGAAGTAATTTGATTGTCACTAAAGGGACTTTTTTAGTGTAAAAATATAAGGCCTTTAAATAAATCTTTGAATCTCAAACTATGAAGACAAGCATACTTCTGCACACTTATTCATATTCAAATATTTATTGGGTGCCTATTGCATGAAAGGCAAGATGCTGGGGCTGTGGATTCAGTTAGAAGATGGGTTGGGTGCTAGGCAGAAAAATTCTATCGTGATCAAAAGGTCCATTGTACAGGGATTCTGAAACCGAAGATTTGCTAGACCCCAGATTTATTTCAGTTGTCCTTTTTAGAATGTAAAGATAAAGCCCAAATAAGGGGAGGTAGGGAAGGCCCTGGGGCAGGTGAGAACAACATGCGGAAGTGCCATGTTTGCCCAGTGCTTGAGCAGAGCTAAGCTCTGTCAATCCCCACTCCTCCGGGAGGAGCTGGAGAGAGGAAGATTTATCTCACTTGGCAATTTTGCCTTGGTCCTTGAGGGGCGACAAGTGCCCCTAGGCTTGTGTTTACAAAGCTGTCCTCCTTTGAGAATCTCTGGACCTCTTTAGAAAAATACAAAAAGATTGACCCCAAGCCTGGAGATTGTGACTTGTCTGGTGGCTAGAGGCCTGAAAATGTGTATTTTTATAGTTTCCCCAGGCTATGCTTATGTGCAGCCAGGATGCAGTGATACCTGACCCTTCCTGAAATCATCCGAAGAGTGTTGGCTTGCTCGGGTCCCACCTCCAGAGATTCTGATGTCATTGGTTCTCAGTGGTGCTGACTACCTGGTCTCCTAGCTCTCCAGGAGGGTGTAATGTTCAGGTATATTGAAAAACCACTGGCTTAAAAGCATTCAATCCTGCTACCAAAGCTTAAAGTAGGCAGATGGTGTATACCTGTAATCCCAGTACTTGGGAGGCTGAGACAGAAGGATTGTAGGTCTGCTGCAGGCCTCAGAAACTTAGTGAGACCCTATTTCAAAAAATAAAAAATAGGGCTGGGGGTGTAGCTCAGAGGCAGAATGCTCCTGGATTCAATCCCCAGCAACACACACACACACACACACACACACACACACACACACACACCCAGTGAAGAATTGGAAATAGGTTGAATAACTGGATGAGAGAATTCAAGATAAATCAGAGAACAAGAGAAATGATGCAGAGAAGACTGTTCCAGATGCATCATTATCAATGCAAGGCTGATTAAAGCACTTTCTATTAGAAATGTGTGGGTGTGCTTTATCATTAAAAGGAGAGGAGGTAGCAGGAAAAACAAGGGCTCTTTAAAAGACCACCTGCTTTTTAAGGTTCATAAAGCAGCCAGGGCCTTGCAATGAGGCCTTTCTAAGCCATCTCGACAGGCTTTCAGGGCGGGTGGAAACCTTGCTGGTAGTTTCTTTACCTGAAGGCAGAGCACTGTGTAGAATGAGGGCAGCCCTCACATGAACTGAAGGTACAGAAAATTGGCTGCTTTGTTAAGAAAGTCTATACTTTAACTATGCTTGCTGTGTGGTCTCATTTATAGATGGACAGCAGATGGCAGCCCAACATAAAAAGAAAAAGGTGAACACGTCGCCATCTCCAGTGGTGACACACAGGCAAGAGAGAACAGAATTTGGGAACCTCATGTTGTCTGAAATTTTGGGCTGATCAAACCTTTCCACATCTGCTCCACCCAGTACAACAGACAACAGCCACCAGCTTTTGAGCACTTGAAATGTGGCTAGTAAGACTGAAGTAGAATTATATTCAATTTTAACTAACTTCAGTTCAATATGAGAAGCCCCATGAGGCCAATGGCTTGTATTGGATAGTTCAGCCTCATGAATGAACCTAGGCTCTGTCGTTTATAGATCAAGTTTGTAGGTTTTTCCAAGCCTCAGTTCTCTCATCTGTTATTTCTTATGTGCCAGCATCAGAATTCCTGTTAGAAACAGAATCATTTTTGTTTGGAAAAATACTTTGATGGTGGTTATAGTTTGGACATAAAATATCCCCCTGATCTCTTTGCCATGGAGTCTGTTATTCTTTGCCCCGGAGTCTTTCATGTTTGGAGGTGGTTATCTGGAAGTGTGGCCGGGTACAGTATGTATGTGTCTGCGCCACATCCAGCTGTAGAATCTGGCTCTGACTCTTTCTCTTGCTAACATTTTGTTCTGCTTCTTACCATCATGCCCTGAAGACCTATAGCCCTCGCTCTTGCTTGACAGCTGACATAAAATGGAATACATATAGACATTTGTATTCCATATATTATATACATGTTTACATGTGGGAAGAGAGAAAGGGAAAGAGAGGGAGGGAGGGGAGAGAGCGACAGAGAGAGCGAGGACTTTAGATCCATACGCAATCAAACTTCGTCTTATAACTTGTGTGTGTCAGATATTTGGATCAAAGTGGTAATAATGCCCACTGAAGCTGGTCCTGAGACAGGAGGATTGCAGGTTCACAGCCAGCCTCAGCTACTTAGTAAGACCCTGTTTTAAAATAAAGAATAAAAAATAGGGCTGGGTTATAGCTTGAATGTATAATGTCCCTGGGTTCAATCCTCAGTACCAAAAAAAAAAATAAATAAAAAGAAAAAAGAAAAAAGAATGGCCACTGAAATTGTCATCAAATTATAAAAAGGATCTGGAAAAAATGTACAACACAGGAAGAACCAAGTCATTTTCTATAAGAATACAGGAGAAAATATTCATTTATTATTGGCCCTGAATGGGAAGGAGTAATGATAGAAGGGAAAAACTAAGCCAGTGAGAATGGTTGGGGACCCCATAAAATATTGGAGTAGCCAAAAGGACTCTTTGGAACAGGGAGGGTTGATATTATTTTTAAATTATTTGTAATGCATTGCTGTGTTTTAAGCATGCTCTGCTTTCTAAACCTTTGGTAAAACTTGCTATAAATACAAATGACTTTGTTAGATGTGTGTGTGTGTGTGTGTGTGTGTGTGTGTGTGTGTGTGTGTGCATGTGTGTGTGTTTGTGTTTAGTAAAAGGAATGAGCCTAATGTTTCAAGTAGATCTAAATGGAGAAGGAAAAACAGAGATGATCAGATAGTTAATAAATTAAAGTAATTCAGTGAAAGGTGTTCAGAGACCAGAGGAAATTATGAGAAAGGAAACCTCTAAGAAAGTTTTAGATAGCCCTGATTTTTCACCAAACGGGGGCTCACACCAAACTTATATAGAACTCAAAAGGACAGGACATCATATTCAATACTTACATTATACACAAACTGGAGCTAAACCTACTAAATGTGGATTTTTTCTCTCATACAACTTACAATGGGCTTATAGCCTTACATAGATGAGCCCTACTTTGGTCTATTTTCACTGATTTGGGGTCTTGTTTACACAATCAGTTGTCCTTGACTCTCATAGTGACCTTCATTTCCAATTGCTTTTATTAGTCTTTCTTTAAAATACTGTGAATTATTATTGAGTACATTCTACCTGTGGCTAAATATTCCTTACACTTTTTTGTATCTCTCCTATTTATTCCAGCTTAGTTTTTGTCTCTGAGTGAGTACCTTCAGATCATTCTTGTACATAAGAATTGATTATTCCTGAGAGTATGATGGGAGACATTCCAGAATTATAGGTATTTGACTATAGATCCTGAAAAATTCAGAGACTATGGGTTACTATAGTAGTCACCAAGCAGATGTCTGATTTTCCTCATGATGTGATTGCTTAGGATTTGAAGAGCCAAATTAAAAGAGTTACGTTCATTCCTAAATGAAAACAAAGCTAAATTACCATTTCACTTGCAATTCAGCTAATTTACCTGTAGGTGATGGTATTGTTAGTGGTGTCTAAGCTACTCACCAGTATATGTGGGTAACTGGAAGTCTGTTGATTGCAATAAAGATAAAAATGTCTTTTGTCCCTCAAAATATACGCTTTTTATTAAAAGAGCTTAGCATAAGCATTATGGCATAATTTATCAAATTTATTACTTGTATTCTCAGCCAGCACTTCTATTTGAGTGATGGAGAACTGCTGGGGGATTGTTGCAGATTCTGGCAAAGAGTATTTAATGATCTGAGGCTGGGGCATCTCTTATTTTTCAGTATGCTTAGTTTTTTTTAATACGGGGGCTCAGGTGTCCCAAACATAAACAATCGAGGCTCTACTTCTGAAACTCCAATAGTGGAGTGATAATCCATGAAAGGCTACGTTTTACATTCTGATGACAAAGAGAAACCTCATTTTGTAGTCATTTCATTACAGATGTTGACTGTCCATGGTGAATAATAAACAGAGACATAAACTATAAAGAGATATTTCCTTTTCCAGGAGATGGAATTGCCATGAAAACCCTAGAATGAAAAAAACTCCACTGAATATAAATCTTGTCAGACCTGATTTTTGACTAATACTTGAAATCTTTATCTATTCTAAGTAGTGAGAGTTGCCAAAGACTGTTTTAGGAAAAGCATCTCAGTTTGTTTCTGAATGGATAGGGTGTTTATCAGGTAATATTATATACAGAGTTTCCCCACAGGTTTAGCGCATTCTGTCAAGCTCTCTAGTTTTATGGTGTTTGTAAATCACAGAGTGTGTTTGAAATATAAAGTAATGGTGAGCTCTGATGTGTGGTAAGGAGTTGCCATTAGTGTCAGTTTTTTTCTTTATACACCTTTACCTAGAGCTCTCACAGGGGAAATACAGGTGGGTAAAGGGAGTACAGGCAAAGGAATAAAACATATCTAAGAGGTCTATTAGAGCTTTTTGTTTTTTTGAAGCAGAGTTCCCTCTAGGGCTCAAGTCACAGGTTTTGAATATCCTTAAGGTTTGGCATATCAGTTAAGTGCAGCTCGAAGATGGAAAGCACACAAGCTGGTTCTCTCAGTGGAATAGCTTGTGAAGTTCTTGATTTTCACAAAGGTCACTTAATAGTTTTTTACTGTCTCTATGGTTCTGCAAACTAGATTGTCATCATGGTCTTAAAAGAAAACTAAAGTTAGGTATCCTAGCAGTCTCAGTTGCAAATGTAATCAGAGGCTTATTTAAAGAGTTATGCTTGAACCTGAAAAATTATACTGTAGAAGAATATCCTAATGACAGGGGAACAGGTCGAAGCTAAATTGTTATGAGGACAAAGCAAGTTATCAAATCATGTGGACAGAGGAGATGCAGTTTTGGTAATGGCAGAGTGGCTTGGGTCGAAGTAACCCTCTTACATACATAAATTGCAAATGCTTGGTATAATATTAACAAAATAACTGAAGGCCAAAGAGTGTAACAAAAAGAAGGTGGAAATGGGATTTCAATCTTGAAAGAAGAAAAACATACTGGGGAAAATCTAAGTTATATAGTTTTCCACAAAGCCATTCTCCAGTCAAGACTAAAATTCAAGCAGAAAGCTGATGTCATATTGGTTAGAAGTGTTAGAGGATCAAGTTAGGAGATGCAAGAGGGGCTGAAATTTGAATGGTATAATCCTGGAAAGGAGGAAGTCAGAGAGTTGGGTGCATAAATCTGCCATTAAATCCTATATATCTTATCTCCTACATGTACACAGTATATCTCCTACATGCATACATATTTGTATGCAATCTCCCATAATACCCAGGCTGATCCCTGAATTGAACTTGCAAGGAAAGTCCAAGGATACTAGTGAAAGGCTGAAAAATTCCAGAAGGCATTTAAACCTCTGCCCTCAAAAATAAGAAGGCTTGGGATTTCAATCCTGACAAATTATGTGGGCTCGGTAAGTACTTTGGATTTTCTTTGGAAACCCCCAGAAATGTCATACCTATGGCATTAAAACTTTGTCACAGTGAGTTTGGCAGGCACCTATAATCCCAGTACTTGGGAGGCCGAGACTGGAAGATCACAGGTTTGAAGTCAGCCCTGGGTATCTTGGCAAAGACTCTGACTCAAAGTAAAAAATAAAAGTGTTGGGGTTGTAACTCAGAGGTAGAATGCTTTGAGGCTCAATGTCCAGTAACACACACACACACGCACACACACACACACACACACATACACACACAGACACACACACACAGACACACACACACCAACTAAAAACAAAAGAACAAAAAATCCTTGTCATAGAACTAAGTTTAATTGTAAGGACCAAGCAGGTTTACTCTGGCAAACTGTAAAACCAGACATCCACAAGTTCAGTGTTAAGTACCTGCAAAAACAAAAATCAATGATATTTCATAGAGGATGGCAGAATCCAGAATATATAAAGCACACTATCTACACTGGTCAATATATAATAATAAATTGTGAGATATACAAAAAGACTCATGTGGCCTGAGGCCAGGAAAGGAAGCAATTGAATAGAAACAAACCCAAGGAGCTATTATCATCACATCATACCTAAGAAATTAAATTAAAAAAACACCATAATAAGTAAATGGGGACTAAAATCAGAGAAACACAAAACTATAAAAAATATCAAAGAAATTCTAAATTTTTAAAATACAATAGCAGAAACGAAAAATTCAATGGATTGGCTTACTAGCAGCCTGGAATTTGCAGAACAATGAATCAGTGAATTTCAAAGACAAATCAATAGAAACTGTTCAAATTGAAGAATAGAGAGGGAAAGAGGTTGAAAAAAAATGAACAGCTTTCAGTGGCAGGTGGGACAGCATCAAAAGATCCTACAGATATGAAATTGGTATATGAGAAGGACTGGCAAGAAGGGAACAGAAGAAAAAAGAAGTTGAAGAAACAATGGCTGCAAAGTTCCCAGTAGTGAAGATCATCAATTTATATAGATCTAAGAAATTAAACACCAAGCAGGAAAAATACAACAAAAACCACATGTAGGTCCATGAGAGTCGTACTGTTGAGAGCCAAAGAAAAGAAGAAAATCTTAAGAGCAGCTGGTGGGGAGAGGGACACGTCAGAAAACAATGGTATGAATGATGGTTGGCTTCTTGTCAGAAATAATAGACTTAGACACACTGCAATGACATCCAAAAATGCTGAAAGAAAAAAAAATCAACCAGATTCTATGTATAGTAAAAAAAAATACAAAGAAATTTACAAACTTCTCAACAATGAACAGAAGAATTTATATCCAGAGAAAGTATTTATTTAAAACAGCAATTAAAAACATATTTTGAGATGAACAAAAGAGAATTTGCTCCAGGAAGAATTTCACTATAAGAAATGAGAAGGTTGAGTTGGCATGGTGGTGCCAGACTGTAATCCCAGTACTTGGAAATCTGAGAAGGGAGAATTGCAGATTTGAGGCCAGACTTAGCTACTTAGACCCTGAGCAAATTAGGGAGACCCTGTTTCAAGATAATAAAATAAAATAGGGCTGGGAGGTGTAGCTCATATGTAGAATGCTCCTGGGTTCAACTTCAATCTCCAGTAAAACACACACACACACACACACACACACACACACACACACACACACACACAAAAGAAATGAAAAGACTGAAGGAAAATGACATAAAGTAGTAGTTCAAATACAAAAGAAAGAATAAAAATACTGAAAATGATAAATATTTGCATAAATATAAGACTATTTTAGTGTGCTACTGTGGTTTGAACCCAGGGTTATTCTACCTCTGAGCTACACCCCCAGTTGTATTTTATTTTTTATTTTGAAACAAGATCTTGTTAACTTGCAGAAGGCCTCACAAAGTTCCTGATCCTAGCAGCAAATCTATGATCCTCCTGTCTTAACCTCCCAAGTACACCACCACACCTGGCTGTAAGACTTTTTTACTCTTTTGTTTTTAATCTTAGTTTCTTTTATGTCAAATGACCAAGAACAAATGTTTTATTTTGAGGGTTCTAGCATATGCAAACATAAAAATATATGGTTGATAACAAGAAAGGGGCTAATAGAATTATATGGCTATGAAGTCCTTACATTTTATGTGAAGTGGCATAATGTTAAATCTATGGAGTTTTTAAGTTAAGGATGCATATTACAGTGTTTAGAATAACTATTAAAGGTAGTACAAAGAGATATAGATAAAAAGACAATAGATGAAGTAAAATGGAATAAAATAAACCATATTCTATATGTAATAAAAAACCAAACAAATTTACAAACTCAGCAACAATGAACATAAGAATCTATACCATAGAAACTGTCAAGAACCTCAATCGAGAGCCAACCGAATGGGAGATTTTTGCCACCTACTCCTCCGATAGAGGACTAATATATAGAATATACAGAGAACTAAAGAAACGCAGGACTAAGAAAACATCCCAATCAAAAAAATGGGCAAGTGAATTAGACACTTCACAAAAGAAGAAATTCAAATGGCCAATAAATGCATAAAAAATGCCCAACATCATTAGCAATTAGAGAGATGCAAATCAAAACTACCCTGAGATTCCACCTAACTCCAACTAGAAAGGCAATCATTCAAAATACAAACAACAACAAATGCTGGCAAGGATGTGGAGAAGTGGGAGGGAACTCTACTACATTGTTGGTGGGACTGCAAATTAGTGCAATCACTTTAAAACACTGTATGGAGGATCCTCAGAAGAATGGTAACAAACTTACCATATGATCCAGCAATATCACTTCTGGGTATCTACCCAAAAGAAAGGAAACCAAACTACCAAACTAATGCATATGTATCTATGTTCATAGCTGCACAATTCACCATAGCCAAACTATGGAACCAGCCTAGATGTCCATCAACAGATGAATGGATTACAAAACTGTGGGATATGTACACAATGGAATTTTACTCAGCCATCAAAAAAACCCTCAATTACATCATTTTCAGGGAAATGGATGAAACTGAAGGACATTATGCTAAGTGAGATTAGTCAGTCACAAAAAATAAGAAATCAGATGCTTTCCCTAATATGTGAATGTTAGGGAGAAATGGGTCATAGGAGGAACTCTAGATGACGAAGGAAATTCTATAGAGGAGCAAACAAGACAACCTAACAGAGGGGATGGGAGAGGAGCAGAGGGAAACTCTCTAAAGCACATGATGTACTTAAATAAACATATCAAAGTCAATCACTAGGCCAAGCATGGGAAGGAGGTATGGGAAGGGAATGGGATGGGGATTGGGTAAGGGCTAATTGGGTGATATGTGCATGTATGTCTACACAAGTCTTCTATCCCATTAAGATGTATGACTACAATGCACCAACATTAAAAAAGAATCTATATCACATTTCCATTAGATTAATTAAATAGAAAACAAGAAAGTATAGACAGAGGAACATCCATAAGAACAACATGAGACAAATAGTCTTGTAAAGTTTATTTACAAGAATAAAAAATGTTGAGACTAACCAAGAAAATAATAAAAATGAATAATTCAGTCTACCTCATATAAGAATGAACTATAAGACTATACTGATTAAAACATTGTGGTTCTAATAGTGTAGGAATAGGGAAAAATCAATGTAAATAGATCCATATATGAGAATTTGATATTTAATACAGATGACATTTCAACTTGGAAGTAGATCTACAGCTAGCAACTCATTTCCTCCAAAGATTAGAAAGAAGAAAGGGTATCTGCCCTCTTAATTTCTATTTAATGCTGTACTGGGTATCCTAGAGAATGCAATATGATAAGAAAACATATGAAAGGCTGGGAGTGGTGGTACAAGCCTATAATTCTAGTACTTGGAAGACTGAGACAGGAGAATCACAGGTTCAAAGACAACCTCAGCAAATTAGCAAGACTCTCAGTAACCTAGTGAGACCATTTCAAAAAATAAAAGGGGCTGGGGTGTAGCTCAGATGCCTATGGGTTCAATCACCACTACAAAAAATATATATAAACATATAAATATTATCTTTATTTGCAGATATCATGAAAACGCTAAAGTAATTCCATGGGAGCAAAGGATAGTCTTTTTACCAAGTGGTCCTCATATGATTGGCTATCTATATGGAAAAAATACTAACCTCAACTTTAAGTTAATCTATAGATCTTATGCTACTCCGATCCAAAAGCCATTAGTGTTTTTGACAACAACAGACAAACTGATTCTAAAATTTACATATTAATGCAAAAGACCTAGTGTTATTAAGACTGTAGTGAGACAGAGGAACAAGTCTGGATGACTCAACCTCCAAACTTGTCAGATATCAGGAAGAAGAGATTATGAGACTATCACATGGACATGCAGAAGCTTTACCAAAGACTGCTCTCAGGAATGACACTTGTGAGGGGCAAAAGAACTGTGACTTTGCAGAGAGAGGAGAGAGAGAGGAGAGAGAGAGAGAGAGAGAGAGAGAGAGAGAGAGAGAGAGAGAGAGAGAGAGAGAGAGAAGAGGGAGTGTGTTAGTTGGGAGTGGGGGGACTGGACGTGCAGATACAGTTACAGTGGCTGCCTTAATTCATTGCTCAGGGAATCCTGCCATTTGTTAGCCCTTCAGCATCGCCCTTTGAGGAAGGGGATGGGGTTGCTTTTTCATCTCAATGTGACCACTCATTAGCTACCAGCTTCCCCAGGGAGGGGCTTTGGTCTTGGGTTTCTCAACATTGTTCGACCACCAGCCCTTCCAGCAGTTGGCGAAGTTAGTGCATCAGACCTTAAGAGCTTCATGGTCAGATGCCCTTTCAGCCAGTTAGATATCTTTGTGTCTTATAATAAGTTCTGAGGACAGTTCCTCTAGAAGCCTGGTTAGTCTCTTTTCCTGTTAAAACTTCTAGGAGAAAGGTTAGCTGTAGTCTTCCCTCTGAAGCTGTTATTGTGGCCACACCTGATACTTCTCAGCTTCTGCCTCTATTACCATTTCTAGATTCTACTCTCCCTCATTTATCAATAGGAGATCGGGCAAACAAGCTGTGGTATAAACATGGAATATCACTATATTTATATTCTGGAAAATGGCCCAACCATAATTATGAGCAATAAACTCTATAGCATGTAACAACATGAATGAATTTCATGAGTATGTTGTGTGAAGTTCAAGAATAAGAAGATTAATCTATAGTGATAGAAATCAGAATTGTGGTTGCCTATAAAGGGTGGAGATTGACTGGAAGGAGCTATAATGGAACCTTCTGGGGGAGATGACAGTCTTGTATTTCTTAGATACCGGTAGGGTTTACATGAGTATGTACATACATAATAATTTATCCAATTATACATTAAGACAAAAGCAAACATGTTAATCATGTTGATATTGAACATTTTCTTACTTATGTTTTCCCAAATGAACATGTATTTCTTTTTAAAAAATTTTATTGGTGCATTATAGTCATACAACTTAACAGAGTACAAGATAGTGGAGGCATACATGCATACATTACCCAATTAGCCCTTACCCAATTCTCACCCCATTCCCTCCCTCTCCCTCCTTCTCATGTTTGGCTTAGTGATTGACTTTGATATGTTTCTTAATGTACATGATGAACATTAGAGAATTTCCCTCTTCCCCTTCCCATCCCCTCAGGTCGCCTTATTTGCTCATCAATAATATCTCCTTCTTTGTCTAGAGTTCCTCCTATGACTCATTTTCTACCTAGCTTTTGCATATTAGAGATAGCATCTGATTTCTTATTTTGTGTGACTGACTAATCTCATTTAGCATAACGTTCTCCAGTTTCATCCATTTCTTTATAAATGATGTAATTGTGTTTTCTTTATGCCTGAGTAGAATTCCATTGTGTACCTATCCCATAGTTTTGTGATTCATTCATCTGTTGATGGACATCTTGGCTGGTTCCATAGTTTGACAATTGCGAATTATGCAGCTATGAACATAGATACACATGCACTCGTTTGGTAGTTTGATTTCCATTCTTTTGGGTAGAAACCCAGAAGTGGTATTGCTGGATTATATGGTAAGTTTGTTCCCATTCTTCTGAGGATCCTCCATACAGTGTTTTAAAGTGATTGCGCTAATTTGCCGTCTCACCAACAATGTAATAGAGTTCCCACTTCTCCACATCCTCGCCAGCATTTGTTGTTGTGTGTGTTCTGAATGAATGCCATTCTAGTTGAAGTTAGGAGGTGAAATCTCAGTGTAGTTTTGATTTGCATTTCTCTGCTAATGATGTTGAGCATTTTTTCATGCATTTATTGGCCATCAAATGAACATATATTTCTTGATGAACTAGAATTTACTTTTAAGAAGCAAATTGTGTTTTATTGTTTAAACTGGAGAGCTACTTTTCAGTCTAATAATTAGGTCATTTACAAATTTATGTCTATTTAAGGTCACATTTACCCTGGATGTACTTAATGCTCTAACATTTGTATTAGCATATTGCCTACGGGGAATTTGAAAATTTGCACAAATTATAGAGTTGGTATGGTGAGAAAATAACTTGAAAAATCAGCTGGTCCAGAAGATTCACATCCACAGCACTAAGGAAGGGTGGTTATTTTCTTTCTTTTGGTATGTCTCTAAGCATAAAGTCTCTACTTCTTCTTTTAGCCATTCTCTTTCAATACTTTATCACACTGATGGGTGATTATTTAGAAGATCTCTTAGAGGCAATCTCTTAGATGCAGGTAAATGCTAGATAAAATACTATTACATTAAGGACAATTTGGGATTATTGGCTTCTAGAACATCCTTCTAGTCACTTGATCATATTATATTGCTCCATCATTGATATAGTTTAATAATCTATTATCTATCAGGAAATGAAAGAGCTGCTTGTATATGCAACTCCATTGTATTTAAAAACTTCCAGTTATCATTAAAATATTAGACATGAAACATTCATAGTGATGTGTTCTTAGTTCAGAATGAAGGCATTATATCCATCTACACCTTCATATATGTACTAAACTTATTCACATATTAATTGAAAAGATGCAATATCTTGTCAAGAAACTTTTATAAATTATTTCACATTTTTTGGTACTAGGGAATGAACCCAGGATGTTATACCATTGAGCTACACCCACAGACCTTTTTATTTTTTATTTTGAAACAAGCTCTCACTAAATGAGCACACTCTAATGAGCACACACTAAGGATTGCAGGTCTTGAACCTGCAATCCTTCTGTCTCAGCCTCCCACGTACTGGGATTACTGGTGTAAACCACTACAGCTGGCTGAAATTATCTCAAATTCTTATGCAGACCAGGTATTCACAAGTAGAGGTTCCCAGCATCTTAGCATATATGAACCAACAAGGCTTTCTCCCCTTTCCTTTTCCTTTTCCCTATCCACTCTTGTCTCACAAACCCCTTCCCTTATTACCTATTTCACAAGCCTACTACACTCTAGCATCTAAGAAGCTCTTCCAAAGTAAATCTGGACATGTTCAAGAATGATGACTAGGATTTAGAATTTGTTATTAAGCCAGATAAGAAGAGAATGAAAATATATTCTGGCATCCTTAAATGTGGACACAATAGGAACAAATAATTTTTCTTACAATCCAGTACAATTTTTAAAGATTGTATATACTGATGGGGTAAAATGTAGATAGTTTGAGGCATGCATTCTTTGTGGAATGATTAAATCAAGCTCATTAGCATACCCATCATCTCCCATCTTTATTTTGTTGTGGTGAGATCATTTAAAATCTACTCACTTAGCAATTTTTAAGTATACAGCATGTTTATAGTCACTACATTGTATATTAGAATTCAAAAACTTTTTCCTCTAGCCTGATTGAAACTTTGTACTCTTTGACCAACATTTTCCCATTCCTTGCCCCTGAAACCAGAATACTTTTGAGAGTGAAATGGATACCATTACTACTTTAGCTCACTCGAAGGCCATAAATGGCACTATCCCAGGCAATCTTAACTAGAACAAGATCTTCTTAAGCTGCTTTTAGCAATGAGTAAGGCTGCAGTTGCATGTGTATTTTTGCACAAGCCTGGAGTGAGAAGCAGTGAATGAAGGGAGTTAGAAAACAGAGTGTCTGGGGAGATTCTTAAGCTTATGTATGGGTTTAGGAAAATAGGAAATGTGGTTTATGGTTCTGTTAAGGTCCACAGTTGTCATGAATATTGTTACAGTCACAGATTTAGCTTCATCTTTGTGGTTCATGATGTTATGAATACTGATGGGGATAATACTTTGGTGAACAGCTCTTTTATTTTGGGGTTGGTATGTCTTCTGATTTTCCTGCATGCAATCATGTGTCTCTTTACGTGAGTCAATCTGTTTGCCTATTCATGAGAAAACTTCCCTTTGATTCTTTTTTTTTTTTGGCCTGCTCAGAGCTTTCTTGCCTTACTGTTTTGCTTTACACTAATAACAATTGCTAGCTATTGACCGCCTCTGACAAGAATCTGATTTTATAAGTATTTTTGCACACAAACTGCTTCTTGGTTAAGGCTATAATTGGTACAGTGGCTGTAGAATCATTTTTAGATTTAATTGGTTGTTATAAATTCACTTTTAAATAGTTTCTTGTGTTCAAAACAGCTACTGAGTATAGTCTGATGAGAATACTATTCATCAGTTTAAAATCATAGCCACATTCCTGAGTACATGCTATGAAGGAAAAAAAGTTTGTTAAGGAAAAATATGCAGGCTCTAAAGGGGACTTTCGATATTCATTTGTGCCTGGCAACAATTAAGGGCGATACAAGTACAATAATTTTTATTTCATTCCACCACTTGTTAGGTTGATTCGATTAAGTTTGATCAAAAACCCATAAAAGCAAACCATTCATAATAAGGGTAACATGACTCCTCCTCTTTTATTTTGACAGATGTTAATTACTGTAGGCAGGAGCTATGGAGTAATTCAATTACTGGCCATAATAACGTTGTCATTTAATTAATAATGCATGCCTCATGTCTGAGCGAGAGGGAAGAGTGTGAAGGCTTTGGAGACTGATTATAACAAAATAATGTAATTCAGATACATGTGATTGAAATTCTCAGAACAATTGCTAAGGGTAAATGCCTGCTGTAGACTACAGGGAATGGAAATGATAGGACATGCCCAAATGCTCAGCTAATAAACTATTCCTTAGTGAAACAAGGTAGGGTGCATTTTAGGACAGTTATTAATAGATTGTCATCACTGAAAATGGAGCCATTTACTTCATAAATGACAGTAATAATAGAAATAGGTGGTAATGATACAAACACATACAGTGCAATTTTCTAACACTGTATAGGTAGTTACTCTCAAACTTTACAACATCCTTCCTGTTATGGAACCATGTTCTCTTAGCTTAGACTACCTGAGAACAAGACTCTTGAGACAAGGATTTGAAAGCAAGAAATTTATTCAGGAGGTGAAGGACTCGAGTAAAGAGTGGAGAAGTGAGACAAGAAAATGGAAAGATATGGGTCCATATGAGTTCATCAACCAATTCCTGAGAGTTTTCTGAATTACTTCTCTCCATCCCTTCCAGGGACATGGCAGGGTAGATGTCATTATTTCCACTGTCCACATGACAGTATGTTATGCACACAGGATTTGAATCTGGTTTAGACCAATTTGACTCTAAATCCAATGCTCTTTCCTCCATAGTCTTAGATCACACATTTCTTTGTGGACACATTTCTGATTCTCTAGGTCTAGGCAGTGTCCAGGCATCTGCTTTTGGTGATTCTGATATTGGTTATAGAGTAGTTGTGACTTTGGGAAACTCCTGCTCTGGCACTGCATTAAATTTGAGGTTCAGAGACCTTACTAATGGCCTACCATTAAAATGGACCATTAGGTGCAAAAGAAGAAAGGGACATTACAGTGTGTACAATATGAATATAAAAGAGAAGAAAAATGTAATATGAAACATGCGTGCTTGGGTACATAGAGAAAACATTAAGATGATACACAAGAAAATAATAATAATAATAATAATAATAATAATAATAATGTGGAAAGAGAGGAGGAGGCATAGGAACATGGAGGGGGTTATTTTTGCAGCATACCATTTTGTAACTGTGAATGTTAAACCTGAATATTTCATACATGTTCTCAAATTTAAAAAGAATCTACATAGTCTTTACATAGGTGTAAATGATTAAGCGACCTCTATCTACCCAGGCGTATCTGTCATACCCCTATAGACCTTTTTGTTGGAAGGTGTCTTCTGCCAAGAAGTCAGATTTGGGGTATACCACATGAACATTCTGAATACATTTCCTATAAAATTTTATGTAAATTAGTTGCAGTTATAATGATTCTATCTATATTGTATTTTTTCCCAGTGCTGGAGACCATATCTAGGAACTCACACAGGCAAGGCAGTGTCTCTACCAATGAGCCCTAGCCCCTCATATTGTATTTCTGTGCCTAATGAATTAAATAGACCTTTTGGTTATTTTGCCCTGGTATCATACTGTTGATGAGGATATGTTCCCCTTTTCCTAAAATATAGACTTATTTATTTATTCATTTTTGGTACTGGGGATTGAATATAGAGGCATTATACCTCTTAGCTACATACCTAGACCTATTTTGCTTTTCATTTTGAGACAGAATCTAAGTTGTTGAGGGTCTTGCTAAGTTGCTGAGGCTGGCCTTCTGCCGCAATCCTCCCATCTCAGCCTCTCAAGTACTTGGATTACAGGTAAGTACCACCATGCCTGGAAAGTATATGCTTATTAATTGAATATAACTAAAACTTTTGCAAGCAGTCATCATTTAGATAAAATATGCCTATGACTAATTTAAGAAAGCATTTTGTTCAGCATTTTTCTCTGCTATGCGGGTACAGCTGCTAACTTTTGGTGTTGAAAATGAAAAAGTCAGGCTTTCATTTTAAAAAAGAAAAAAATGACATTCTGGATGATTACAGGAGTGGAGGGTGTTAAGATATAATTCTATAATTCAAGCAGACTCTTGGGAATCAAAGAAATTCTTTGATGATCCAATTGCCTACTTAAAAGAGAGGAATTTTTCCCTCTTCTGTTCTCTCCAGGATAACTGGTATTATTCATCTGAATAAAATGTGGTTTTTAAGAAGAATAAAAGAGCCCACCGTGCCTTTGCACTTAGTGTACTGTTATGAGCGGCATATCTTTCACGTTTCTTTTGCTCCATTACTACCAAATAAATGATTATGTTCCTTGGTGTCACAGATAGTGATGTGTAAGTGAGAACTTTATCTTAAAAATATTTTGGCTTACAGACTCAGAAAGTTAAGAGTCATCTATTTTCTCTCATATGTGGAAGCTAGAGAGAATAAAGGAATAAAAAAGGGATCTTGTGAAAATGGAAGGGCGATCAATGGAGTAGAGAAAGTAGATGGGGCTGGGAGAGGGGAGAGACTGGAGGATGAAATTGACCAAATTATGTTATTTGCAGGTACAACTATATCGCAACAAATCCCATTTGTATGTCTAATGATAATGCTCCAATAAAAGTATTTTTGGCTTTAGGCAGCAAATAAAGTATTCAGTTTCTTTAAATTCTAGGAAGCAGCTGGGTGTGATGGTGCACACTTGTAATCTGAGTTCTTGGGAGGCTGAGACAGAAGGATCGTGGGTTGGAGACCAGCCTCAGCAACTCATTGAGGCTCTCAGCAACTTGGCGAAATTGTGTTTCCAAATTAAAATAATATTAATAAAATAGGGTTAGGGCATAGCTTGGAGATAGAACACCCCTGGGCTCAAACCCCAGTGCCACAAAACAAATAAACAAACAAGCAAGCAAGCAAGCAAGCAAGCAAACAAACCAATCTTAGGAAGCACGCTCTGACAGCCTGGATAATACTGACAATAGTGCACCGAGGGCTGGGCAGTCTGGAGCTTAGGAGCCTTGTTAACTTCAGATGGGTCACACCACTTGTTTAATGCAAGGATTCTGCTCTGGCAATTATGACTGTGCTTTTACATTTGTGCTTTCCATTCCAAGAGACTCATCAGTCCCTCTGATGCACACTAAGGATAATACAGGAATTTTTTCCTGGCATGAAATGCCCAGCACCATGTCTGGTACATGCCAATGCCTCAAATGAAATAATTATCTAAAAGCAGTAATAGGAAAGTCTGTCTGAACTCAGGCTCTGGACAAGCAGACCTTGATATATGAATTTGAGAGCAAGTGATGTCTGTTTTTTAAAATAATATTAGTGCGTAATTTTTTTCTTTATTTTTATTTTTATTATTTTATTGGTGCATTGTAGTCATACATATTAATGAGGTATAAGATAGTAGAGGCCTACATGCACGCAGGAGGTGTGTGTGTGTGTGTGTGTGTGTGTGTGTGTGAAGGGGGCAAGATACAGAAGGCCCAGCCTCAGCCAGAACCCTGAGGAGCTCTGTAGGATAAACGAAACCTCAGAGACTGTGGACCTCAGGACAAGGAAGATAGGCTCTCCTGTATCCCTTACTCCTTAATCATTGACCCTTTTGGGGAGCACAAGACTCCCAGAACATCTAAAAGTATAATCAATATAAAAATGATCGAGGAGACATTTTTCATTTTTTTTCCATCCTAAGTCCTCAATACTCAGAGCATATTTTTTGTGGTACTGAGGATTAAATCAGGAGTATTCTACCACTGAACTACATTCCCAGTACTTTTTAGTTTTAGGTTGGGACAGGATCTCCCTATGTTGCTTAGGCTGGCCTCCATCTTGTGATCCTACTACCTTAGCCCTGAGTTCCTGGAATTACAGATGTGTACCACCATGATGGGCTCTCGGGGTATACTTTATACTTAAAACACTAAAATTTTATTCAAAATACTCAGTTCACATTTAGATTTAATTTTCTTTTGATACTGGGGATTGAACCCAGGGATATTATACCACTGAGCTACACTCCCAGTCCTTTTTATTTTTTACTTTGAAACAAGGTCTCACTGTGTTGCCAAGGGTCTTTCTAAGTTGCTGAGGTTGGATGCGAACCTGTGATCCTCCTATCTCAGCCTCACAAGTACTGGGATTACAGACATGAACCACAATGCCTGTTTTTAGTGTGTGTGTGTGTGTGTGTGTGTGTGTGTGTGTTACTGGAGATTGACCCCAGGGGTATTCTACCTATGAGTTACATTCCTAGCCTAGAAATATAAATTCATAAAAAATTTTGGGGAAGTTTTGGGACAGTGCTACACAATTTAGCAACATTCATCATAGCAAAGAACAAACATTTCTTTTTTTCTCAAGGAATTCAATTCCCCTTCTAGATATTTATCCAACAACATAGTGGAACAAGTGTAACAGTAAAATAATGGAGACAAACTCAGTGTCCAAAACTAAGGGATTGGATAAGTAGTAAATGGTGGTATATTTGTACAATGGCACCTTATGTAGATGAAATAATTCTGTAGATAAGAAGACTGTTCAGAATATATTAAATTTGTGGTGGAATCCTTATTTTGTTAAAAGAATAAGCCTGAAAATGTTTAGTTAAGGCCGGGCATGGTGGTGCACACTTGTAATCCCCGCACTTGGGAGGTGGAGACAGGAGGATCGTGCAGGTTCGAAGCCAGCCTCGCTGGTTTAAGAGAACCTGTTTCCAAATAAAAATATAAATAGGTCTGGGAGTGTAGCCCGGAGGTAGAAGGGTTTCCAGGAACCCCAGTACAACACACACACACACACACACACACACACACACACACACACAAATGTTTAGTTAATCATGATTTCCTCTGGGAAGTGGAATTAGAGAGTTAGATAGAGTTACTATTATTTCTTTCCAGGCCCTGACAGGTAGTATTTAAGAGCCAGACTTCTGGAGTCAGACTGTAGAGTTTCAAATTTAGGCTCTGCTATTTACTAGATTCTATCTGTAGGCTTGTTTCTTAATCTTTTCAGCTTCAATTTCCTTATCTTTTAAATAGGCAGAGACAGAGCATCTAGCTCACAGGGTCATGGTGAGGATTCACATGTGTATGAATTGTTTCATTTCAGCATAGTGTTAGCAAATGATCAGGCCTTGATATATTTTTCTATATGCCTTCAATTTGTATAACAAACGTGTTTCACTTTAACAGTAAAAAAGAAACACATATACAAAGTGGCCCAAAAGTCTGGAAACACAGGCAAAATACATATAAAATGGCTTACTGCTATATCAAAATTTAACAAAGTCATATTTATGATTCTTGACTTTATGACTACCCTACATATTACTTTTTTCCTAGCTATTTTTTTTTTTGTGGTACTGGGAGTGGAACCCAGGGGCATTCTACCTAAAAGCTATACCCCCAGCCATATTTTTATTTTTTACTTTGAAACAGGGTTTCTTTCACTGAGTTGCTAAGAGCCTACTAACTAGCTGAGGCTGGCCTTGAATGGTGATACCCTCTCTCAGCCTCCCAAATGCTGGGATTACAAGTGTGCACCACCATGCCCGGCTTCCTAGTTATTTTTAAAGGAGGTGTATATGATCCACAATAATATTAAATGAGTCATTTAAAGTGAACTATTTGAGTACACTTAGTACATTCACAATTTTATACAGCTACTACCTGTATATAGTTACCAACCTAGAAGCAAAGCCAGTACCTGAAAAGGAATTGTTTACCATTTCCTTCTATCCCCTGCCCTTGGCATTCAACAATAATCTTATTGTATGTCTATAGTTACCTATTTAAATGAAAACATATGTTATTTTTCCTTTTGCACTTGTCATCTTTCATGTAGCATGTTTTTAATGTTTATCCATGTTGTAGCATGTTTCAGTATTTCATTCCTTTCTATGACTAAATGATATTCCATATTATCTATATATCTATGTATCTGTCATCTATCTATAATCTACACACACCGATTTATTTATCCATGTCTCTTGTTAGACATTAGGGGTGTTTCCACCGTTTGGCTGTTGCAAATAGTGCTTCTAGGAACATGTGTATACATCTTCTTAAATGCCAGTTTTTAATTCTTTTGAGTATATAACTCAGAGTAGACTTACTAGGTCATATAATAACTCTAGTGTTTTGAAGAACAGACATACTGTTTTCCATGACTCAACCATTTTACAATCTTATCCTTCCTGATTAAGAATTCCATTTTCTTGACATCCTTTTCAACACTTGCTCTTTTTCTTATTTTTCTAGGGGGTGCAAAGATGTATCTTATGGTTTTGATTTGCATTTCCCTAATTACTGATGCTGAACATCTTTTTATATGCTTTGTAGCCACCTGTATATGTGTGTATCTCCTTTGGAGAAATATCCAAGTTCTTTGCCCATTTTCAGTTGGGTTGTTTGACTTCTTGTTTAGTTCAAAGAGTTTTTTGCATATTCTAGATGTATATTTACATTTTTTTGAAGTCCTGGGAATTGAACCCAAGGGCGTTCTACTTCCGAGATATACCCCTAGCCCTATTTTTATTTTTTATTTTGAAACAGGGCCTCACTAAATAGTTGAGGCTGCCTATGAGCCTGCGATCCTCCTATCTTAGCTTTATAAGTATTGGAATAAAAAGCCTGCATTACCTCGCCCAACATATATTTACTCTGAAAACAGAATCTTACTCTTCCTTGGAAAATTCAATTTGGATTATTCAAAATGCTTAATTTTCCCAGTAAGAATTTTATTTCTTTACAGAAGACATGCGACAAAAGCCATATGTAGTTCCGAAAGTCATAAATATGAAGTGTCTCGCCCTTTACAGAAAATGTTGGCTGGAGTATGAACGCCTTGAGGGTAATTGTCCTCAGTCCCTGAAAAATCTAGTGTTTTGCATTTAATACAAAGCAAAGTATTCTATTATGAAAAAGTTCTTTTCAAAGTTATTATGACTAAAAGAATGTTCAACTTCAAATTACTTTTTGAGAAACTATACCTATATGGAATGTCTCATTTTCTAGTAAAGTAGGATGCCTGAAGACTTCTCTAATTTTATTCACCAAATCTTGTGGATGAGCTTTTAGGGAAGGATTTTAAAAACAATTTACATGCTTCAAAGCTGAAGTCTGAAACAGAGCGCAAGACAGAAAACATCGTTATCATTTGGTCTGTCGCTGTTCTCATTTGCTGCTGTGGAAACACAGGATTACGGGTACAGAGTGTCACTCAGTTTATGGCTCGGGGACCGCACCTCTCAGGCTAGAGCCAGCAATTACTTGGCTGATAGCAAAGGCCTGCATATGTCTCAGCTCTGATGCTGGAAAGGTTTCAGACTGACAGAAGAAATGTGTTTAAAAATAATGCATCTATTTTCGAGAGTCAGAAACATAGACATTTCCACATTGCTATTCTCACCTTACAGTAGGCCTCTCTTATGTATCAGAAATAGCACAGCGAAAGGGGCACCTTGCCTTTTTCTTAACTGCATTATCCTTATTATTTTGGGCCCCAGCTGGAGCATTTCTCAGGCTCTGACAATCACTTTTAATTTGTGGGCTGATGACAGCATAGTGAAGGGAAATTAAAAGTTGTGACTGCATTACCCTTTGGTCTTCTGCGTGAAAGGCTGAGGTCTAGATTTGATTCTAATTAAAAGCAGACAGGAATTACCGAGGTGAAAGTTAAAAAGAAATAAGAGTCTGTCTTTACAATCAGTGAAGCAGATTTATGAGGGCCCACACTTGTGGAGGATGAGGAAGCAGATGTTCCATGATCCAATCAGCCAACTTTTCTATAAAGGGCCAGAGAGAAAATATTTCCAGCTTTGCAGGAAATTATTGCAATTATTCAACACTGCTTCTTTTTTGCATTTTTATAGTACTGAGGGCTGGACCCAGAAGTATTCTACCACTGAACTACACCCCCAGCCCATTTTTAATTTTTATTTGGGAACAGGTTCACATTAACTTTCTGAAGCTGACCTCAAAGCTGTGATTCTCCTGTCTTAGCCTCCCAAGTACTGGAATGACATGCCTGCACCACCATACCAGGCCTGCCAATGCATCTTGAAGAAAAGTCATAGATAATAGTAGCCGGGCATTGTGGCACATGCTTATAATCCCAGCAGTTGGGAGGCTGAGACAGGAGGATCATTGGTTTGAGGACAGTGTCAGCTACTTAGTGAGAGTCTTTGCAACTCAGACCCTGTTTCAAAATAAAAGATAAAAATATAGGGCTGGGGGTATAGCTCAAAGGTAGAATGCCCCTAGGTTCCTTCCACAGTACCTCAAAAAAAAGTCATAGATAATAGTAAATTAAAGAGTATGGCTGCACTCTGATAAAACTCTATTTGCAAAAGTAGGCTCAGGACCACATTTGGCCCAGGGAGGTCTTCATTCACCAATTCAAGCGTATTAACCAGCTTTGCATTACTCTAATACAATACCTAACACTCTCTAATAAAGTTTATTTTTTTTGCTTACAGTTCTGGGGCTTCCAATCCAAGAATGGGTTGCTCCATTGCTGTGGGTATCCAGTGAACATGGCACGCTGTGGCAGGAGAGCATGTTGGAATAAGCAGTTGCATTATAATTCAGACAATAAAGAAGAAACCTCTTCAAGGACATGTCTCCTGTCATCTAAGAATATCCCACAAGGTCCTACCTCTATTTTAGTTGTACTGGAGGCTGAATCCAGGGGTGTTCTACTCCTGAGAGACACCCCAAATCATATTTTTTGTTTTGAAAACAGGGTCTTGCTAGATTGATGAGAGTCTTGCTTAAGTTGCTGAGGCTGGCCCCAAACCAGCAATCCTCCTTCTCAGCCTCCCAAGTACTGGGGTTACAGGCATGTATGACCATGCCTGGCAAGACCATCTTAAAGGTCCGCAGGAGCTGTTCCTGGCTTCTGTACTTTCCACTTGATTTGCATACACCCTGAAAGAAACTGTTGGGGGTTGTCTTCATCTGTGAGAACCTAAACTCTTTACTCCTGAGCTTATAGCTTTGTAATATCAAAGGAGCCCTGAGAAATGGATCAGGCTGCACTCAGGACTAAACAGCCGGCAGTGTAAGTCATTGGCCAGCTAAAAAAAGTTTCAATTTAGCTTAAAAAAAAGGTCTGCAGAAAGCATATGTCCCTTCTCTTTCAGTGCTTGGTTGATCTCACTTAATATAATGTTCTCCAGGTCTTTCCAACTTCTTGCGAATGCCATGATTTCGTTCTTTTTTATAGCTGACTAGAATTCCATTGTGTGGATTTCCCATAAATTTGCAATCCATTCATCTGTTGATGGAGACCTGAGTTGGTTCCATATTTTGCATATTATGAATTGTGCTGCTATGAACATGGATATGTATATGTTACTGTAGTCTCTGATTTCAACCCCTTTGGACAAATACCCAGGAGTGGTATAGCTGGACCATATGGTGGATATATTCCCAGTTTTTTAAGGAATCTCCACACTGATCTCCACAGCCCAAACTAGGGAGCACTGGGGATACCAGAGGGACTCCAGGTAATGGAGGGGAAACCTCAGCAAAGCTAGAATGGAAGGATAGGAGAGGAAGAAGGCTGAGGTTGATTAATGGAGGAGCCACATTGGAATATGTATAAAAAGTATGAATATTGCATGGTTAACCTGGATACTCATTGTTGGGAGGGGGAAAGGGGAACAGGGAACTGGGGATGGGTGGGAGAGGGCACCAAGCACAGTCTAAATGTATACCAGTTTCAATATGTTCCACATATAAATAAACATTTATAAAAAAGGTCAGCAGAACCTCTCAATACTGTTATGCTGGGTATCAATTTTTTTATATATGGGCCTTTGGGGGCCATTTATCTAGAACACAGCACCAGTGCCATACAATGTGAGGTATGATTAGGATATGCTTGCTGCCATTTTTTTCTTTCTGTTGACACACATTTGAGGAGTTCTGTATTTACAACTCATCAAACAAAGTATTCAGAAGAAAAGAGATGCTATTGAAACAGAGAACATTTTTGGTTAAGACTGTGAGAACACATTTAGCCGGGTGTGGTGGCACACGCTTGTAATTCCTGCGCTTTGGAGGCGGAGACAGTACGATCATGCAGGTTCGAGGCCAGCCACGCTGGCTTAAGATACTCTGTTTCCAAATAAAAATATAAAAAATAGGTCTGGGAGTGTAGCCTGGAGGTAGAAGGGTTTCCAGGAACCCTAGTACCACACACACAAAAAAAGACTGTGAGAACACATTTGACCCGAAACAAGGCTAAAATCATTGCTACTTTGGCTTTGGTGAGCCATAAATTTCAAGTGACATTTCTGGAGCTGATTTAACTGGAAATATCTAGAACTGAATGTAATCTATAGGCCCAAAGTTCATGGGGGAGCATGATTTTTTTCTCCAAGATAGCATGTGTCTCTCACTCTTAATTTCAGAAAATTTCTTTGGTTCACATCTGGCTCTTTTCTCTGAAAGGCTCGATGCCAATTATCTGTGTATATTTTCGGTCACAGATTAGTCATTAATATGCTGGGAGTGTCTCTTCTAACATAAATACCCCCAAGATGCCCTTTCATTTCTTCTGAGAAGAACTCAGAGTAATTAAGTGGAGTGGTCTTTTAGCATACATTTTAACACTAACAGATGTTCTAATGTGTGCTAAAATGACAATGGCAGAAACCGTGTTGAGTATAAGGAATCACCAGGTAGCCCAAACAGATGAATGGGATGGCTTAGATGTGCCTCTCAAATTCACCCTCAGAAACTGGGCGTGGTGGCGCACGCTTGTAATTTGAGCATTCTAGAGGCTGAGACAGGAGGACCGACGTTCGTGGCCAGCCTCAGCTACTTAGTGAGGCCCTTTGCAACTCGGTGAGACCCTGTTTCAAAATAAAGAATAAAAAATAGGACTGGGAATGTAGCTCAGAGACAGAATGCCCTGGGTTCCATCCCCAGTACCGTAATAAATAAAAGAAAATAAAAATTCACCCTGCTATTAAGTGCCATTTTTTAGCCGGGCGTGGTGGCGCACGCTTATAATCCCCGCGCTTGGGAGGCAGAAACAGGAGGATCGCGCAGGTTCGAAGCTAGCCCCGCGCGCTGGCTTAGGAGACCCTGTTTCCAAATAAAAATGTAAAAAAAAAAGAGGTCTGGGAGTGTAGCCCGGAGGTAGAAGGGCTTCCAGGAACCCCAGTACCACCAAAAAAAAAAAAAAAAAGTGCCATTTTTACTCCAGTATACTCCAGTATTTATTTATTTATTTTATATTATTTATTTATGTATATTATTTATATAATATAATATATAATATATTATATATATTATTTATTTATATTATTTATTTATTATACTCCAGTATTTATACTTTCTGGTATTTATACTGCAGTATAAATATCAGGAAGGGACAGTTGGAGGGGGATTTGGGTTTTGTAAGGAATGGTGATGGAAAAATTGAATTTGGAAAAAACAATTTGGTAAAAAGGTTTAGGGCCTCACTTCACACTACACAGCAAAAAAATATTAAATAATGGGGAATAGTAATGTAAAATATAGAAGTATGGTAAAATATAGAAGAGAGGGATTTTGTGGTACTGGGGATTGAATTCAGAGAAGTCTACCTCTCAGTGACACCCCTTACCAATTCTTTTCAAATTTTTGTTTTAAAACAGGGTCTTCATAGCTTAATGAGAGGCTCATTAAGTTGCTGAGGCCGGGCTTGAACCTGAGGTCCTCTTGTCTTAGCCTCCCAAATACTGGGATTACAGGTGTGTGCCACCATACCAAACTTAGAAGAAAATCTGACTGATTATTCAAAGCTCTGAGTAGAAAATGATTTTCCACACATAAGAATAAAGAATCCTAAATGAGGTAATTTATAGATTTTATAAATCTACCTCAATCCATAGCCTATAACTGTAATCAACATATATAATTTAAAATTGTCTCTGTAACTGAATACATTAAAATAAATGGTCACCAAAAGAGGAAAGTATTTGTCAAGAATAAGAAGGAATGGACTGGGTGTGGTAGTGCACGCTTGTAATCCCAGCACTTGGGAGGCTGAGACAGGAAGATTGCACAGGTTCGAAGCCAGCCTCAGCTACTGAGCGAAGCTCTAAGCAACTTAGTGACACCCTGTTTTCAAATAAATTATGAAATAGGGATGGGGTATAGCCCAGAGGTAGGAAGCCCCTGGGTTTCAACCCTAGTACCACACACACACAAAAGAATAAGAAGGAATAGTATCCCCAGTACATAAAGCACTTACATGGAATAGTATCCCCAGCACATAAAGAACTTACATGAATTTAAAGATATAGGGTTGTATGTTTTCTCTCATATATGAAAGCTAGAGAGAAATTGGGAAGCAAAAGGAACTTTGGATTAAACAGGAGAAACTCTGAAGGGATCTAGGGGAGAGAGGTAGACCAGGAGGAAGGAGATTTGATGAAGAAAATCCTTTAAATAATGCTACA
The DNA here is from genome assembly GCF_963383645.1 of Muscardinus avellanarius. Lineage (NCBI taxonomy): Eukaryota > Metazoa > Chordata > Mammalia > Rodentia > Gliridae > Muscardinus > Muscardinus avellanarius. Next base: position 7,757,155 of record NC_137792.1, read on the forward strand.
TCCATATACAGAATTATCAGTGCCTATTTCATTAACATGAATGAGGAGGAGGGATCTAGAGGGATCTGGAGAAAAACACACCAAGTGCTATGTGCGTGATAGTGTCCTTATCACTCTGAACCTCATTTTGATATATACTTACAATGAACCCATAAAAGCATATTTAAAAAAGAATCAATATTTCAGTAATAGGCCAAGCATGGTGGCACACACTTGTAATTCCAGAATTCAGGAGGCTGAGACAGGAGGATTAAGGTTTGTGGCTAGCCTCAACTACTTAGCAAAGCCCTTTGCAACTCAGGCTGTGGCTATAGCTTGGAGGTACAATGCTCCTGGGTTCCATTCCAGTAGTGCAAAGAAAAAAAAGAAAAGAATAAACTGGGTGTTGAGGCACATGCTTATAATCCTAGCATTTTGGAGGCTGAGACCAGAGGATCTCGGTTGGTGGCCAGCCTCAGCTACTTAATGAGGCCCTTTGCAACTCAGTGAGATCTTGTTTCAAAATAATTTAAAAACAATAAGTTTGTGGGTGTAGCTCAGAGGTAGAATGCCCCTGGGTTCTATCCCCAGTACTGCAAATAAATAAATATATAAATAAATAAATAAATAATAAATAATAGAGCTGGGGGTGTAGCTTGGAGATAGAATGAATACCTGTGTTCCATTCCCAGTACCGCAAAATGTTGAAAAAATTCAAAAGAAATATATTTCATGACACATAAAAATTATAAAAAAGTTTGTCTGGAACATACCCATGTCCATGTATTTTGGGTAGAATCTATAATTGCTTTCACACTTTAGCTTCAGCTTTTTTTTTTTTTTTGTACTGGGGATTGAACCCAGGGAATTCTACCTTTGAGCTACACACCTTCAGCTCTATTTTATTTTTAAAACAGAGTCTCAGTAGGTTGATGAGTGTCACTACTTGCTGAGTCTGTCCTTGAACCTCTGATCTTCAGGTTTCAGCCTTCCAACTACTGGGATTACTGGTCTGCACCACCTCACTTGGCTTAGCTGCAATTTTGAGTTGCTGAAAAGGGATACTACAAGCTGGGTGTGGTGGGGCACGCCTGTAATCTCAGTACTTGATAGGCTGATGCAGGAGGATTGCAGATTTGAGGCTAGCCTCAGCAATTTAGCAAGGCCTTCAGCAACCTAGAAAGACCCTGTTTCAACATGAAAAAGTAAACAGAACTGGAATTGTGAATGCCCCTGGGTTTAACCCCAATTTCCTGCCCCCCAAAAAAAAGAGATCTTAGGGCTTACAAAGCCTCAAATATATGCTATCTGGCTCTTTTTGGAAACTTTCTGTTGATTGTTTGCATAATAAATAATAATAATGGTACAATCTTATTATGTAATATTTATACTTTGTTAAAATGATATTTGCAATTAAGTTAGTATAACAGAAAAATATTCATAACATCATGTTAAATGGAAAAAATTTGGAACAGAGCCATGGATACCAGGGTTTCTCAAGAATTATTCTATTGGGTAATACCAGAATTCATACATTGACAAAAATGTGTATTTACAAAGCTATGCAGAAATGTCACAGTGAATCTCATTAATTTGTATAATTAATATGTGTTAATAATTATAATAAAAAGTCATACAGGACTTCTCACATCTTTTGCTATGCTATGCTATTTTGCAGAGTGAATCTCCTAGAGGAAGAATATGATATACCATCTTCTCGAGTTCTTTGTCCAAGGAACCCAGTGATCCATGAAACATAACTTTGGAAACATGGGTTAATATAGAATGGGCTCTATTATTCTGAAATGTATTTTATGTACACATATGTGTGCACACACAAGGGTATAGTAGATAATAAGTCAGGGTTGGAGATATATCTCAATGGTAAAACACTTGTCTGGCATGTAACACACACACACATACATACACAATGACTAAAGAGATATCGTTTAGAAAATGAGTCAAGATGAGCCAAAATGTTGACCATGTTGACTTCTTAGTGATTGAATGATAGATAACTTTTGGAGGTTGTATATTTATGCATTTTTCTAGAACATACATGAATTAATTTTGCAATCAGAAAAACATTAATTAGGGAATAATATAAAGTGATGCCAATTAATGGAATAAAATTGTAAAATTAAAGTAGAAACTATCAGTAAGTTAGAAGTATGTAGACTACTTCCAGTAGCAAAATTTTAAGCCATGACCAGTTATCCAAACTGGATTCTCCCTGTTCCTTTTTCTTTCTATTTATGTAGATATGCATGCATATACATTTGGATATATCTAATTAAGCAGCTGTCTAGATTTTTTAGTAAACTTTCTATTTTGGAATAATTTCAGATTTATAGAAGAGTTGCAAAAAGAGGTCATAAAACATTTGTACAAACTTCACCTGGCTTTCCTTAATGTTAACATCTTACATGTAATCGTGGTACATTTGTCAAAACTAGAAAATTAACAGCAGTATGTTGCTATTAACCAAACCCTAGAGTTTTTATGGGTTTCCAGCAGTTTTCCCACTGATGTTCTCTTTCTGTTCCAGGATCAAGTCCAGGAAAACACATTGCATTTAATGAACTGGTTTATTTTAATTCAATGAAATCCTTTTAGTGTGGGCTCAATATCAATTCCAAATTACAGAGCACTAGATATCGGTGCAAGATCTGGCTATGTCTTATTAAATTATTACATTCCTTTAAGTGGATTGGGGGTTCCTAGTAGACACTCAGGTTTCTGGGTTTCTATGGCCTCCATTCTAGATGAGTTACCTTAAAACTTAAATGTATTTTTTATAGATAGTATCTCAATTTATACCCCTACTCACTCCATAAAGATTACAAGGAAAATATACTTCTGATTATTCCAGTTTCACTGACAATCGTATTAAAAGCTGGAGATGTGTACAAAGTATAGGACTACCTGAGGTCCTATACTTTGAAGAATCCTGTGTTTAGTGTTCTCTGGTAGGCTTTTATTTTCTTTTGTGGTACTGGGGATTGAACATAGGGGAATTCTACCTTCGAGCTCTACCCCCATCTCTTTTTATTATTTTTCTTAAATTTTGAGACAGGAGCTCATTAAGTTGCTGAAGCTGGCCTTGAACCTACGATTCTCCTATCTCAGCCTTCCAAGTATTGGGATTACAAGTATGCATCACCACTTCTGGTTCTTGCAATTATTTAAAAAAATCTGATCATTTGTGAACACAGGGCCCTATATTTTCATTTTGCACTGTCTCACAAATTGTATGGGACATGCCTGGAGAGTTTGTCTTGTTCACATATGGGCACACAGAATTTGTGCACTTGAGTGGTGTTCAGTGCTTCCTGATGGAAACTCTGGAGTTTGCTCTTCTTTACAAAACATTGACTTGAATCCAACCTTTGAGTCAGCATCCTTAATTTTCAAAAACTTTATTTTCCTGGCTCTGTATCAATGCCTCAGCATTTTGCATGTATTTTTTTGCCTCGACAACTTTGATTTCTGTTTTTCAAACAAATCAATCTGAAAATTTGCTTACCTGTGGGTTAAACAAACTGCTCTATTAATTTATGTTCATAATAATTTCCTAGAGGTGGCTATTGCCTCAGCAGCTATGCATGTCATATTTATTAAACAGGTTTAAAATAAAATAAAAACTGCTCTATTTTGTTTCCAAGGCTGGTTAATTAGCTCATGCTGTTGTCAGGGCCGAACTGTAAATTATAACTCCATTCCTGAAGGGAAGATATTAATTTTTTCTGCAGACGTGAAAACATTTGGCATGGCAGTGTGATTTTAGAATCAGGGAGTGCTGCTTGGTGGCCAAGTAGTCAAAATAATGCTCAGTGGCCTGGATGGAGATCCAAATTATTTGTGTTGGCCCAAAAAGCACTTAATAAAATTGTTCTATGGCTCTTAGAGGGATTTAAGGGTTTCAGCCAAGCAAGAACCTCACTTTGGGTTTATATTTACAGTAAAAATAGTTTTTTTCTGGGAGAAAAGGTTTACATTAATATATTCCCCTTTAATTTTAGTCCTATAAAGATCTGGTTAAGCCGGATATGGTGGTGCATGCCTGTAATCCGGTACTTGGGAGGCTGAGACAGGAGAATCACGGGTTTGAGGTTAGCACATGTAACTTTTTGAAGACCCTCAGAAACTTAGAGAAACTCTATTTCAAGATAAAAAGGGATGGGGTGTAGCTAGAGGTAGAATGTTCCTGGGCTTAACGCCCAGTACTTCCTACCTATTCTTTCTCACATTATCATCAAAAAGAATATCAAAAAATATATACAGTTTTGAAAGATTTTTGTTGAACTTACTATGTTATCATGAGAATTTGTAATGTCATGAAGTGTTCTTAGAAATATATTCTGTATAGATTGAAACTTTTATATAACATGTAGAAGTATGTTTTATATAACATACTTATGTTTTATATAATAGTATATGTTTTGTATGACATATATAAAAGTCTCTGTATAGACTGAAACTTTCTATAAGTATATCACCTCTATCTGGATGGATGTGTCATAACTTATTTGATTACTCTATGCTTTTAGACATTTGAGTTAAATGACCTTAGTCTTTTTAATATAATTTTTGACCATATTGTTAATTTTCCCTCTTATGATAGATTCCAAAAATGGCTTTGTATCATAAATATACACACCCACAGCTTCAAAAATTAGCAGAAGAGACATTTTGACAAGCAATGACATAATAATTTGACACAGCTAGTCTAGGGTTGTTTAGGAAGGTTTGCAGGGGATTCTGAGGAACTTTCCTCATTCTGGTTGCATAGAACTACATCCAGGGTAATGCTTAGACCGGGATAATCTGACAGTTTGGCGACTTTGGGCATGATGAATGAGATCTGTGTTCATGCCTGAGAGTTTTGTACAATTTCTTGTTCAGAAATCAAACTGGAAATGCCATGACTCCAAGATAGATGGTGGATTCTGGCTGGGATGAGGTGCTCCCCAGACTAGACTGGCTCATCTGCTGGACTGATCCTGTCTATGCATGAAGAAACAAATAAGTAGTAACAAGCACAAGATATATGTAAAACATCAGTTTCTAACTAGTGGATAAGATTCCACTTGCACAATATTAGGTCAAGCTATAGAATAACTAAGACTGTATCAGATGATAAGAGTCAGGAACTTTATATTTATTGAAGGGCATTAAAAGATACTTGAATAAATGGAGAATTATGCCATGCACTGTTTGGGAAGATAGTATTATACAAATGTCATTATTTGTCAAACATAAAAGTAAATGCAAAATAATTCTTACTGAGATACAAATAAAGATTTTAGAATTAGGAAAATATTTTAAAATTTGTGCTGAAGAAGTGAGAAATATTAATGAATATCATATTTTAGAAGAATACTAGGATGCCAGGCATTGATGGTTCATGCCTATAATCCTAGTGTTTGGGGGGCTGAGATAGGAGGATTACAGTTTGGAGACAAGCCTCAGCAGTTTGGTGAGGCCCTCAGCAGCTCACTGAGACCGTTTCAAAATTAAAAAATAAAATAAGGCTAGGGGTGTAGTGCAGAGGTGAAATGCCACTAGGTGCAATCCTCAGTACTGCAAAAAATAAAAAAGAAAGAATAGGGATGTTATGCTATTGAATTAAAGCATAATAATTCTGTAGTAATCAAAACAGAACATCAGTGACATAAAAAATTAATAACCAGAACAATGGGACACAGAAAAAGTCCTCAACAAATTTCCAAGAACATAGTAGAAATTAATATTGGAAAAGGTGTCACTATAATTTAGTAGGAAAAGAAAAATTATTAAATGTTATTCGTATAATTTTGTTGTTATTAATTTGAAAGGAAATTAACATAAACTTCTACTGTATATCACTTACCAAAATATATGTCCACTGGATTAAATCTCAATGTAAAATGCATTTTATGAATATTAAAAGAAAATTTAAGAGAATGTTTCTGTAACTTTGTGAGTGAGTGGAGATCAGGAACCACAATAGGAAACTTAGAGGCAATCAAGAAAATAATTAATAGACGTACAAATTGAAAAATGTCTCTCAATGGAAGAATATACAATAAAAATTCAAACGACAAGAAACTGGTTAGACCAAATATTTACAGTTATAAAACAAGTCAAGAAATTAATAACTCCAATTTACAAAGATTAATTGAAATCACCCTTACTAAGCAAGCTCCAGTAATCTATCAGAATAACCTCCTTTTCTTAGACACTGAGAATCATGAGAGCCAATTAATGTTAATAGAATTTTAAGAAAAGAGTAGTAATATATAATAAGGAGGGGGGGAATTGTGAGAACATAATTAAGTCTTTTTTACCAAAAGGTTAGCTTAATTTAAAGTAACTCTATTTTGTAACCTGTTTCTGTACCAGTATTGGGAATGGCCTAGGAAGATTTGAGAAAGCTATGATTATTAATATATTTCAAAAATTGGGTGAGGGGCAAATCTGTGCAAGGACTTGGTTTTTGCCTAAAAGCAGACAACCATTCCAAAGTAAATTAACATAGCTAAAAGTAATAAGTGAATAGGAGAGGAGAACTAGGCTTTTCTCTATCTAAAGACAGATCTTAGGAGAGGAAAACTAGGCCTTTATCTAAAGACAGATCTACATGATGAGATAAGCCAGCTAAGATGGTAGGAGGGGTCGACCTTCATGAAAGGAGACACCTTGCCACAACTTCCTGGGGGAGGTACCTTATAGGGACATTCACTACGTCAGAATTATGCAAACAAGATGGAAGTCATGGGTATAAAAAGGTCAGAATTACACAAAAAAGATGGAGGTCATGGGTATAAAAAGTCCGGTCCACGTGTGAGCCCTTTGGTGTATTCATTTGAGTCACCCCTCCATGCCAGTCTGATATGGAACTGTACCTATCCTCTGTATTTCCATCTTTTAAATAAACTTCTTTAAATCTTCAGCAACTGTCCAAGCTATGCATATTTATTCTTAGCTTAGGACAAGAACATGCAGTTTTATTTCTGTTTTTGCTCATTTTGAGTTTGGTTGTGGTTTGAGGGAAAGTGTGTCCGGGACCCTAACAGGGGTCCCTGGGAACAGTTTCCCCATGACCATACTCTCCCAATCTGTAACAGTTTTGTTGTAAGTTTCCATTTCCTGAAAACTGTAAATGCCAACCCTTCCCCCAGCATTCTGTTCTAGAGGAATTAGTAAGACTGTGAAACCACACTCCTAACAATAGGAATATGGTTCAGAAATCCGCATAAGGTATAAAAACTTGGTGGACTTCCCAATCAGTGTGCTAGCTTACCATGCTTTTGTGGTGATAAACTTTTTTTTTTTGCAAAAAGTAAAATTTTGCTTTGCTAAGTACAAAAATAGACCTATCCCCAAACTGATTGGAAAAGAATGTACATATGTATAGCCACTGAAATGCAAATAGTTAACAATAAAATGAATCTTAACATAATTAGCATTAAAACAAATATGGGTCAGAGATATAATTTTTACTTTCCAAATTGCAAAAAAGGTTGATAAACATTCAGTATTAATGGTGTTCTAAGAAAACAGATATTTCTGTGTTGCTATTGGCAAGGTGAATGTAGAATGTTTATGTTGAAAGATACATTTTCTCTTTGTAGAAATGTAAAAATAAATGGATATATCTTTGACCCAGTAACCCTAGGTTTGAGAATCTATCTTACAGGATAAAAAACACCATTAATATAAAGTATACGTAATATTCAGACAGCTTTTTCTTATAGTGGTCAAATTGGAAACAAATGCTCTTTAAATTGATAAAAGGCTACGTAAATCAAACATATTGTTACTATCAATGATTACTAGAAATATTATTTATATTGATTTGTAGAGATGAACTGATATGTTAAGTGATGGCAGGGGTAAAGAGTCTTCAAGGTAAAATATAGAGTATGGTGCAAGTTTTGTAGAAAGAAAAATAGACTTTGTTGCACATACATGTATTTTAATACCAGCATGGTGGGAGATGAATAAGCCTTAAATTATTATTATCAGGTATAGGTGGGGGGAGAAGTAGATTGAATTGGAAAATAGATGATGTGTGTAAAGAATTTAGCACTATGTCTATTCTAGTCAATATTTTAATGTATTTTTTTTGGTAGTGCTGGTTATCAAACCCAGGACCTTGCACATGCTAAACAAACCTTCTCCCACTGAGCTACATCCTTAGCTACAGTCAACAATTTAACAAATAAAATATGTCATTATTGTTTTCCAATTACACATTTACAAGTATGTGTTTGAAATATAAAATAGGGTTGATTTTTTTAAAATTAGACTTTTTTATTTTTATTTTTTTTGCGGGTCTGGGGATGGAACCCAGGGGCATTCAACCTCCGAACCACACCCCCCGCCCTATTTTTTATTCTTTATTTTGAAACAGAGTCTCACTGAGTTGCAGAGGGCCTCACTAAGTAGCTGAGGCTGTCCACAAACCACGATCCTCTGGTCTCAGCCTCCTTAATGCTGGGATTACAAGCGTGTGCCACCACGCCCGGCTTTTTTTTGATGCCACTTTTGTATCTCTCTTTTTCTTTTTCTTTTTGTGACTTTATTGTTGCACTATAGTCTCACATCTTAATGTAAATCATGTTGACGATGACATACATGGACATGTTCTTTGTGCCCCCCAAATTAGGCAGCACTGATTATTATAAAAAAGAATAAAACCTGATTACATCAATTTTGAGTGCTTCTGTATATTTGTATATATATACATTATGTATTTACATCATATACATCTTTATTGTGTGTGTGTGTGTGTGTGTGTGTGTGTGTGTGTGTGTGTGTTGTAATGGGGATTGAACCCAGGGACATTCTATCTCTGAGCTACATCCCCAGCCCTATTTTATTATTTTGGAACCTCAGTAAGTTGCTGAGGCTGGCCATAAACCCATAATCCTCTTGCCTCAGTCCCCCAAGTACTGGGATTACTGGTGTGTACTACCACACCTGGCTTACTTTATTATTTATCTGTGCATTTCCATCGTACTTTGAAAACTTCCATATTATACATTTTTGTAATACTATAGTTTTCTTTTGGAAGTGCTGGGCTCAAGTTCAGCTCCTTGCATGAAAGTGCTCTACCACTGAGCTACATCTCTAGCCCACTACTATTGATTTTTTAGTACTATTGTTTTTAATGGTTGAATAATATTTGTTTATTTATTTATTTAATTATATATTTATTTTTGTGGTACTGGGGATTGAACCCAGGGACATTGCCCTCTGAGCTATACCACCAGCCATATTTTATTTTTATTTTGAGAGAGGGTCTCACTAATTTGCTGAAGCTATCCTCAAACCTACAATCTTCCTACTTCAACTTCCCCAATCCTGGGATTATAGGTGTTTGCCACCATACCTGTCTGCTGAATGATATTTAAATTGAAATGCACTGGGTGTGGTGGCGCACACTTGTAATCCCAGTGCTTGGGAGGCGGAGACAGGAGGATCACACAGGTTTGAAGCCAGCCTCAGCTACTCAGTGAGGCTCCCAGCAACTTAGTGAGACTCTGTTTCCAAATAAAATATAAAAAGGTCTGGGAGTATAGCCCAGAGGTAAAAAGCCTCTGGGTTCCACCCCCAGTACCACCAAAAAATAAAAAAATATATAAATTGAAATACTGTGGTTTTCTTAACTATTAATTTAACATTAATAAGAAGTTATTTTAAGTTTTTGCTTACTCTGGCTATTGCTGCTTGATTACCTTTGCATTTATTATTTTTCTCCTAATGATTAAAGAAATATAGTCCATAGACCACTGATCAGCATATATATGACCATGTATTGGTCGTGACGCACACTGCTTTAGCTATAAAATTTTATATCAGATATTTAATTGAGATTCACTGTAATTTCTGTATGTTGGCAAACCGTGTGTGTGTGTGTGTGTGTGTGTGTGTGTGTGTGTGTGTGTGTTACTAGCAATTGAACCCCAGGGGCATGCTACCTCCAAGCTACACTTCCAGCCCTTTTTTTTTATTAATTAATTAATTTATTTATTTTCAAGCAGGATCTTGCTAGATTGCTGAGAGTCTGATTATGTTGTGGAGGCTGTCCTTGAACCATGGTCTTCCTGTCTCATATTCCCAAGTACTGGGATTAAAGGTGTGTGCTGCCATGCCTGTCTTTACTTTGGCCTCCATTTTACTGATACCTCATTATAAGGACACACATTATCACTTGTTCATCACACCTAGAAAATGTAAATATACTAAAATGCCTATACTAGCTGAAATGATCTTTTACGATAAGTGTGACAGCTTTACTGAAAATAATAATAGTCATTTACCTGTATTTGGTATTCTCCCTCAACAGGATAAGTCCACTTTCTTTTTTCTATAATAGGGTGATATATAATTTCTTATGGTGTTTCAATACCTCCTCTGTACACATTATTTAAGGACCTGTTCTCACCTGCCTGACTTACAACAGCCTATTAGTGGAAATCTGAGAGAAAAACTAGAGCTTCTGTTTCCCTGGTAATCGATGTTCCGGCAAATCACATGTCCTAGGTTTGTAATATATCCCTTTATAGGAGGCTCTATTTGATATTTAGAAACTGTACAAAAACCTATATGTTTGGATATTTATCTTGCCTCTCTTCTCTATTGACTCCCTTGGGATTAAAGATTCAGGCACTTTCCTTTGATCTTCTTGACAGTTTTAAATAGTCAATGATATCCAGGCACAATGATGCATGCCTATAATCCAAGTTCTTGGGAGGCTGAGACAGGAGGATCACAGGTTCAAAGTTAGTCTCAGCAACTTAGTGATATCCTGTTTCAAAATAAAAAAATAAAAGGGCTAGGGGTGTGGCTTGGAGGTAGAAGCCCCTGAATTCAATCCCCACTACCACACACATAAAAGTAAATAGATATTCAAGCACAACATATTCAATACATATTCAAATCATGGATCTTCATTGCTTGGCTGTTTTCTATCATTTTTGGGCTTAACTAATACATTTTTACTTTGTCCTTTTAAGATAGCTGTCCTAACATGGACTTTTAGTAATGCTACAGATAGTTTACCCTCTTTCTCTAAGCAATCTCAGCTGACCCCGTCAAAACACTTTGTATTTTTAGGCTTTATTGGTCATAAGCTAGCAGCTCTAACTGATAATTTTTACTAATTATGCCCTGTTTTAAGATGAAGGGGTCATAGGTCTTTATGTTTTATTAGTTATCAAACAACATCAAAATATCACCCATATTACCTACTGCCCTACCTTCCCTGTTCTGATGGGGAATATAAAACACTATGGCAAAGACATCTGCTTTAAAATCACATAACAGATGGTACCATTTGAACTTAACAGAAGTAGAGTAGAAATGGAATGCAAAGTTATGGAAGGAATTAAAATTGTTGAACTGATGTTCCACATACTTGGGTGGTACAGAGTGCTTCACACATGATCTACCTTAAATCGAAATGCTCTAAGACATTTATCATTTTATTTTCTGGTAATTATTTCTCTCATGCAAGTTTTTGTTCTTTAACTGTTAGTTGTTGTCTTCTTCCTCATCCAACAATCTTTTTGGCTATTGTGAATCAAGTTAAACAGATGCAGCTCCCACCTCTATGACTTACATCCTAAAAATAGCACTCTACAAAACTACCACAGTAGAAGCAAAATAAAAACACATGGAACAATGTCATAAAAAACGTCACACCAGCTGTTCCTCCTACCCCTGTTTCCTTTTTTCCTTTCAGTGAAACATAATTCCATACATTAAAATGCTCTAATCTTATATGTACCTTATAATAATTTTTACAGTATATATACCCATGTAACCAATACTCCAAGTTCGAAGATCTCCTGTCTCTCAAAAAGTCCCCCTGTGCCCCTTCCCACTCAGAATTCTCCTCTCTGTTAGGCAGTCATTGTTCTTTTTTTAAAATAATACTTTTATTGGTACAATGTATTTATATATCATAGTGAGATGCAAAAGTGATATAAAGATACTTGCAAACAGCACTTGGTGTATTTCTCTCTGTCTACCTGGCCCCCTCCCACTCAGCTTTCTCTCTCTCTCCTTACACATTTGTGAGGTTGGTAGTTAAACCTTCTTGTATGAATGTGCCCTTATTTGAACTGTTATTTTCCTCTAGTCTTATTTTCCCCTCCCCAGCTCCTTCCCTCATCCCCTTCCACTGGAATATTGTTTTTCTCTTCTCATTTGACTGAAGTATGTTTGGCTTCCTATTTTTGATTTCTATCACTACAGATTGGTTCTGTTGACTCTAGCACTTCAATACATGGAATTGTGTCTGATCTCTTGCATTCAATATAGTGAGATTCTTTCACATATTTTTGAATGCATTTGTAATTCATTCCTCTTTGTTGCTGCATAGTAGCCCATCATATAGACATACCACAATTCGTTTTCTATGCTTCTATTGATGGGGAGCTGGTGTATTTTTAGATATTGGCTATTTTGAATAAAGCTTAAAGAATATTCCATATTTGAGCATTTTTGAGGATGCGTTTTTTCTTTCTCTTTGTTCAGTCTTTGGGAATAAAATTACTGGATCATGAGGAAGTATTATGTTTAATTTTATTAAAATATTGACATATAGACCAGGCATGGTGGTGAACACCTGTAATCCCAGTACTTGGGAGGATAAGACAGGATGATTGCAGGTTTGCAGCCAGCCTAAGCCATTTAGCAAGACCCTCAGCAACTTATTAAGACTCTGTTTCAAAATAAAACAATAAAATAAAAAGGTCTGGTGGTGTAGCTTGGGGATAGAATGGCCCCGAGTTCAATCATGGTAACACAGGTGTGTATCACCATGCTTGGCTTATATATTTTTCTTGATGTATGTGTTTCAATCTTTTGCTAATATTTTTGTGATACTGTGGCTTCAATCCAGGGACATTCGATCTCTGAGGTACACCCTCAACACTTTTTATTATTTATTTTAAAACAAGATCTTGCTAAGTTGGTGATCCTGTGATTTTCCTATTTTAGCCTCTCTTGTACTTTAATTAAAGGCATGTGCCACCATACCTGATTTATTTTACTAATTTTTTTATTGGATTGTTTGTCTTTTTGTCACTGATTTGTAGGAATTGTTTACATATTCAGGATACAAGCTGGCTACTTGCCTCATTCTTTTTTTCTCCAAGTCTAAGGCTTGAAGTTTCATTTTCTTAATGATGTCTTTTGATGAGTAAAACTTTTAAATTTCGAAGAAGTTCCCATTTAGTCATTTTTTAATTTTAAGAATGGGCCATTTTGCAGTCCAAGAAATTTTTTCTCCTAGCTTATTGTTAACTTTTTTATTCTGATTTATGCTTTGTCTTGAGATAATATGGCTTGATGTTACAGTCCATCTTTTTAAATATGTGTATTGTGGATTACAAATAACAAATATTTGTCACAGCCCTGGAGGCTGTGCAGTCAAGGTCAAATGAAAGGCAGGTTGGGTGTTTAATGAGGACCTATTTGCTCCTTATAGATTTGTGCCACTAGGGAGAAAAAGGGTTATAGGAGGAACTGTAGATGAAGGAGATGCTATAGATGAGCAAATAAGGCAACCTGAGGGGATGGGAGGGGAGAGGGAAATTCTTTAATGTTCATATTATACATTAACAAACAAATCAAAGTCAGTCACTAAGCCAAACAAGAGAAGGAGGGAGGAGGATGGAATGGGGCAGGAATTGGTTAAGGGCTAACTGGGTGATGTGTACATGTATGCTTCCATCATCTTGTATCCCATTAAGATGTATGACTACAATGTACCAAAAAGAAAAATAAGAAAAAAGAAAAAATACCTGATACAAAAAAAAAAGATTTGTGCCTTCTAATTGCAACCTAGCAAAGCAGAAAAGAAAGGGATTGAAGATGAGAAGAGAGCTGGGAAGGTAGTAGGAGGAAGGAGGGGAGGGAAAGGGGAGGTTTGGAGAAGAAAACAGACCAAATAGTGTTATATGCATATACAAATGTATCACTGTGAATCTCACTAACATGTGCAGGGTGAGAGGAGAGGCAAGGAGGGAAACAGGCCAAGTGACCTTGTTTTAAAATATGAATGTATCATAATATTGCAATAAGAGTTCATGGGAATTTTATTTTTAAAGACATCCAGCTGGGGTACACCTGGAATCTCCATACTTTGGAGGCTGAGTCAGGTGGATCACAGGTTTAAGGCCACCTCAGTCACTTAGTAAGACCCTCTGCAACTTTGTGAGACCCTGTTTTAAAATAGAAAATTGAATGGGCTAGGGACGTAGGTCAGAAGTTCTGGGTTCAATCCCTAGTATCAGCTCCTCCCAGAAAAACTCTCAGAAAAAAAGTATATATACCCTGACTCTCAACTGTTACTTTAGTGAATTATGGATAAAAATGTTTTCAGAGTGAAAGAAATTGTTTTCTGCATTCACTTCAGAAGTCTGTAACAATGATGGTGGAAGATAAGAGTAGCTGAAAGATAATTGTAGGAGACTGGCTGGGTGCAGAGGACATGGAAGGAGAGGTGATTGGGGACAATCTTCCAGATGGAATGAGAAACAGAAGGAAGATATATTCTCTGGGATGGTAAAGTAAGAAGTTTGTCATTTTTGAGATACTGGTAAAGAGGCAAAGACAAGAAGTTTAAAAATAAGTGTAGAGAAGTTTGTCATGAATATTTGTTAAGTTTTTCAGCAACCTTGGGCAAAGACTGGAATTGATATTTGCATAGAGATTCTTTGAATGTGACACTACTCTGGGACTTAGTCACATGATATATAGCATCCATAGGGTTACATTAGCATACACACATATAAATAGATGTAGACTAATACATGTAGATGTAGACAAATATAATTTAAGTTAGTAATTTTAAATTAACTAGATGGAGAAATGAACTAGATGGATGAAATATTTTGGAACTAAATTTACTAATATTTATTTATTTATTGATAATAGTGATTGAACTCAAAGACATTCTGTCTCTGAGCTATGCTCTCAGCCCTTATTATGGTTTGGTTTTTGAAACAGGATATTGCTAAGTTGCTGAGAGTCTATCTACGTGACTGAGGGTGTCCTTGAACCTGCAATCCTCCTGTCAGCCTCTCAGGTACTGGGATTATAGTTGTGTATCATTGTACCCAGCTTGTATTTAATAGTTGAAAGATATTGGAATGACAAGCTTTACTTGATTTTTTACACTTAAAGCATAATGGACCATCATTTGTGTTATTATACTTGTCATTAGCTTTCATACTTAGTAAGAAACTTAATTAGTAATTTATCATTTTGATAAATCAATTTAGAATAATAAATTTAGGATGCACTTCAAAATATAATAGTAAAAACTGATAAAAATTATCTACCAAAATCTTTTTTATGTATTTTTATTTTACTTAATATAAAACGCTGTAAATTGGCATGAACAAAAAAGAGATCTCACTGTATCATTCCTTGGCATGGATTTGTGAACACTAATAGCTTTGAGTATTTGTGATGTTTCATCTCTTTCATCCTTTCAAATTGCTTCAGAATTTTTTTTTCTACCGTGCCCTGTGAAGCTATTCATCCTTTATTTATTGAGAAAGTCCAATATATGCTCCTGTATTCATATTAACCTTTGACAATCAACCTAGTAGTACTCTGTTAAATTACACTATGAAGATTCTATTTAAGTCTCAACTGGTGAAAAACAGTTTAGAAACTAAAGTCTTATTCTATGAAACATGTCTTTCAAGCACAAATTATTACCACAACATTAAGTTTTGCTTTTGTACCTAGCATAAGAACTCATAGTGACTTTGAAAGCAGATCTAGTTTGACTGTTGTCATTTGAACATTAGGACATGCCAAATGGGAAGAAGCCAGACATGCTTATCAACACACTGAGTTAAATGCTGTCACTCTGGGAAATCACTTGGAGGCCAATGTAATTGTGCAAAAAAGAAAAAAAAAAAAACCCTACAGATCCTAAAGTAAAAGAGTTTCTGGTTTAAGGAGGACACTCTGATAATCTATAATATGGCCTAATAAAGCTTTTTTGATTAATATTTAAATAAAAACGACCCCCGCTTAACATAATGTTCTCCAGCTCCTTCAAATGTTTCTTTTTACAAATGACATAATTATGTTCTTTATTTCCAAGTAGAATTCCATTGTGTGTATTTATCGCAATTTTGTAATCCATTCATCTGTTGATGGACACCTGGGTTGGTTCCATAATTTGGCTATTGTGAACTGTGCTGCTATGAACATGGGTTTGCATATATCACTATAGTTCTCTGGTTTCAAACACTTTGGAAATATACCCAGTGGTATAGCTGGATCATATGATAGCTCCATTCCCAGTTTTCTGAGGAGTCTCCACACTGTTATCCATACGTAGTGACTGAACTAGTTTGCACTCCCACCAACAGTATAGAAAAGTTCCTATTTCCCCACATCCTTGTCCAGAAAGTGAAGGGTCGTATGTTTTGTCTAATATATTCAAGCTAGGGAGTAATTGTGATACTAGAGGAACTCTGGGTAATGGAGGAAAACACTCAGTGGAGCCAGGGAGGTGGTCTAAGGGAAGGAGAGGAGGAAGACTGAGGTTCATTAATGGTAATACTACCATTGACTATGTGTATATATGTCAGTATACCAATGTCAGTCTCAGTACTCTGCATTGAGAAGGGGAAAAATGGAGTTGTGGGGGGGCACCATGTGCTGTGTGCATGTATGCCATTGTCAACATGATTTACATTATGATGTGAGACTACAATGCACTAATAAAAGCACATTATAAAAATAAATCTGGGCAAAATAAAGTTAGATAGCAGCAAAAACTTAAAACATTTCCTTAGGAGCTGTGGGTATAGGGCAGTGGAAGAACATTTGCCTAACATATGCAAGGCCTTGGGGTTGATCCCCATCACCACATAAAAATTCCTCAGACTTTGCAGATCCTTCATATATCAAAGGAGGTCCTAAGATGCCACTGTGAGAGGTTCAGAAATAATGTTTTCCAAGTATCTCATTTTTAAGAAGTTTCTTATTTCTTCCTTTGGCTCAAGTTTTCTTTTTAAAAATTACAGTTATAAACTGGGTGTGGTGGCACAGGCCTGTAATCCCAGTACTTAGAAGGCTTAGACAGGAAGATCACAGGTTGGTGGACAGCCTCAGCAATGTAATGTAACACTGTTTCAAAACAAAAAATAAAGAAGGGCTGGGGGTGTAGCTCAGAGGTAGAATATCCTTAGATGCAAACCCCAGTACTACAAAATTATAATTATGAACAAAAATTATAATAATTATAATTATGAACATATATCTGAACAATTAATGGGATTCACTGTGATATTTTCATACATGCATAACCATGCATTGACTGTATCCCTAACCTTCTTGTACCCTTGACCTCCCCTTTCCTTCCCAATCCCTTGAAGTACCTCTTAAGTTTCTTTTTATCTCCCTCCTCCTTATCCTTCCCTGTATCGAGTGGCAATTTCACACTTCTACCAGGTTGACTTGTGGTCTCCATAAATGAATAAGAACGTGTGGTATTTGTCTTCCTATATCTGGTGTGTTTCACTTAGCATGATGGTCTCCAGTTCCAACTATGTCAATGCAAATGACAGGATTTCATTTTATTATGTTTGTGTATTGGCTATATTTAGATATAGAGTGGCCCCTGAAGGGCTCCTGTATTAATGTTCAGGGTTGATATAGTTGTAAGGCAATAGTTTATGACAAAGTATCAGACAGCACTTAGTTATAGGAGGTTCATCTAGATGGATTAGAAAATATACACACCAAGGAAAAAGTATAATGGGCCTTACTTTTGCTTAGCAGCACCTCTCTGAGAGTTTCTAACAATGCTTTTATAAAAATAAACATATCTACTAAAATTTTGCGGAGTAGAATATTGATGTTACATATTCCATGAGACTTATTTATAGATGGAACATTCTTTTACAAATCTTTAAATGTCAGTATGGAAATACTTCTCTTTGTGTGGAGACCAAGATATACCCCATGGGATGCCAGTTTTTTCTGAATATATTATAGTCGTGGTCACATGTTCAAAATAAAAATTATTTTATCTGCACGTTATTTTAACTTGGGGCTACTGTTTTTGTGGGTCATATGTTTCATCAGTGAAAATGGGAATAGTTACACATAGTAATTAAAATGTGATGACCTCTTAAAATATCACCTCTAGTATTTATAATCTTTCTCCAACCATAAACATCATTCATTATTAATCCAGTCATGAAACTAAGTGTAATTGAAATTGTGAAATAGCCCTTGGGTCTCATAAAGTCAGTTTTTATAAGCTAGTTTTCATAGGGACAAATGTAATGACCCAATAAAATCAATGTGTAAGATTATCTTAAGGTGTATATATAATTTGCATCATTTTGCCTTTTATTTTTTTCCACTCACCCATTTGACTGCTATTGAATAAAGAGTATATCATAATATCTGGAATTCTGCATCTCATAAATACCAAAAGTAAAAGTTTTCCTTCACAGAAGATTTTGCTCCCCCAGTGGGCCTATGATATTTTCTCCTCCAGATGTAGTTAATATTTTTACAAACTATAACTTTTCGCTATGGAATATTATATGTTAACTACACTAAGAATGATCTAAAAGGTATGAATATGAATATATGTAGTTAATTACAATGTAAATAAAATACCTTATTTTTATTTTTATTTTATATTTTTTATTGAAAGTAAATGTTAAACATTTAATCTGTATTTGGTGCCCTCTCCTATGTTCTCCTCTGATAACTTCACAGTCTCTGGTCTAATTTCTAAGTCTTTGATTCATCTTCAGTTGATTCCTGTGCATGGTGAGATATAGGGGTTTAGTTCCATCTTTCTATAAATGGATAGCCAGTTCTCCCAGCACCATTTGTTGAAGATGCTGTCTTTTCTCCAGCGTATGAGTTTGGCCCCTTTGTCAAAGATTAATTGACTGTAGGTGTGTGGATTTGTTTCTGTATCTTCTATTCTGTTCCACTGGTCAGTGTACATGTTACTGTGCCAGTACCATGCTGTTTTTACTACTATTGACCTATAGTATAGTTTGAAGTCTGGGATTGTGATGCCTCCTGCATGATTCTTATTGCTGAGAATTGCTTTGGCTATTCTGGGTGTTTTCTTTCTCCATATAAAGGTCATGATTTCTTTTTCTAGGTCTGTGAAGAATGTCATTGGTATTTTAATGAGAATTGCATTGAATCTATAAATCATTTTAGGCAGAATGGCCATTTTGATGATATTTATTCTGCCTATCCATGAGCACGGGAGGTCTTTCCATCTTCCAAGGTCTTCTTCAATTTCTTTCCTTAATGTTTTATAGTTTTTGTTGCAGAGGTCTTTTACATGTTAGGTTAGGTTTATTCCTAGATATTTCATTGGTTTTGAGGTTATAGTGAATGGAATTGATTGTTTTATTTCTTTCATTGTGGATTCTAAATGAAACACATTAGCATAGAAAACCATAGCACGGAAAGATCAAACTTCAGCAAGATACTTGGTGACTTGGAACTCTCAAGAATACTCACCATAGAACTTACTCGTTGCAGGCATGCCTAAAGCCAGAGCTCATGAGACCCCAGGGTGATAAAGTTAGGGACATGCAAGTGTCTAAGTAGACTCCTTTTTCCCTTTGTAAACAGGAGGTTTTCCTCAACCAAATTTCGCAAAGCCACATCTTCAACCTAACCACTCTTAAAACTTGAGAGTTTCAGTGGGTAACCATAAAGTTACTCTCAGAAGCTCCCTTTTCTCAAAACTTTGCCATTGTCACACCTATTCCCTTTCCCATTTGAATCAAGTGGTAGAATCCATTTTTCCAAATAGGTGGAAGATACTGGGAATGAAGAAACTATACCCCATACTTTGGCTAATTTACTATCTTCCATTGACATTTTTATGAAGGCTATGGTTTTCTTGCTGACCCTTGAGCAAGGGTTCAAATGGAACCATTATCATCAGATGATTTATCATCCTTAAAAAGTAAAATCCTCTAAAGGCCTTTGGATGACCATCATTTATCACTTATTTGAAAATTAAGCAGTACTTGATAAATTGCTCAGTCTGGCTTCAGAGAGTGTAGGTACACTCTGCCTTTCAAGTGGGAAAACAACTTCCTTGAGTTAATTATCTGGCTTCCTTTTCCTCATTGACTAAACTGCTTTTAGAGTTTTGTTCTCTAAATTTCTTGCTTCATCTATTTTAGGGTTTCAAAGCATAGAACTTGCTCTTATGGCATGCTCCTATTCATGGAGCCATTGGGTAAAAATGCGAATGTCAATCTTTTTAAAATATACTCTTAGAAGCTATGGGTAACTTGGAGTAATCAAACAGTAGGGGACATGAAAGAATTAGATAGGAGCGATTCTTCCTGCTGTGTGTTTTGGCCAAGGCAGCATTTTCTTGATAAAGAAGGGTCTTATCCAAGCACTTGCAATGTGATAGCATTTGTGATGGGATACAGAAAATGCTGATAGGGTAAAATAATTTAAGTGATGTCAGATTCATCCAGACAACACAAAGTCTAGCAAGTATTTCTTTTCTCAGCTAAACCATGAACATCACTACTTCCCCTCCTAACTAAATGATATATAAGAGAAGAAGCTCACCTATTAGCAATCTCATAATCAGCTCTACCACTCCTGGGTATCTTTCCAGAGGAACTGAAGTCAGAATTTTATAGTGACACATGCACGTCCATGTTTCTAGCAGCACAATTCACAAAAGACAAATTATGGAACCAGCCGACATATCCATTAACAGATGAGTGTATTACAAAAATGTAACACATACACACAACGGAACTTTACTTAGCTATAGAGAAGAATAAAACGATGTTATTAAGTCAGGTGTGGTGGCACATGCTTGTAATGCCAGCATTTGGGAGGCTGAGACACGAGGATCATGGTTCATGGACAGTCTCAGTTATTACTTAGTGAGGCCCTTTGCAATTCAGTGAGACCCTGTTTCAAAATAAAGAATAAAAATAGGGCTGGGGTTATAGCTTAGAGGTAGAACGCCTCTGGGTTACATCCCCAATACTGAAAAAAAATATGTTATTTGCAGGAAAATGGATGGAACTAGAGAATATTACTCTAAGATTAGCCAGTTTCAGAAGGTAAACTGTTGTATCTTTTCTCCCATATGTGGAAGCTAGAGAGAAATTCGGCAACAAAAGGGACTTCAGTCTCTTAAAAAGGAGAAGAGATTTCAGAAAAGCAGTGGAGGGGGCTTAGGGAAGATGGGGAAAAGACTTGGGGAAGGCAACACGTAATGCTATGTACATATATGATATTATCAGTACTAATCTCAATAACATATATAGGGAGGGGAGGGAGTGGGGTGAGATCTAGAGGGAAACACACCAAGTGCTGTGTGCATTTATGTTCCTGTCACTCTGAACCTTATTCTAATGTACACTTACAATACACCAATAATAAAAGTCTGTTAAAAAAAAGAAGCCAGGTATGGTGGTGTGTACTTATAATCCCAGCATTTGGGAGGCTAAGACAGGAGGATTGCTGGTTCGAGGGCAGCCTCAGCTACGTAGTGAGGCCCTTTGCAACTCAGTGAGACCCTGTTTCAAAATAAAGAATCAAAAATAGGGATGGGGGTGTAGCTTGGAGATTGAATGCCCCTGGATCCATCCTCAGTACTGCAGAGAGAGAGAGAGAGAGAGAGAGAGAGAGAGAGAGAGAGAGAGAGAGAGAGAATATAAGAGTCATCTGAGTTAGTGACATAATGACAAAAAAAGGGATTGAAAGAGACATTGTTTTTTCTATCTCTTATACATTGCTCCAAGTTTATTTATTAGCAATCTCTAACTCCTTGTCCTTTCCTCTGCTTTGGCTAGACTGAATTAGGCTTATTCAAATCTTCATCAGGGTTCCATAAAAATAAAAGAGGAGGGGAAATACAGTTAGTAGAAGAACTGCATGTTTTTCTGTAGCATTTCATATACCAGCACATGGAGCCTCAGAGCCTCAGTCTACAGCAAGGAAATGGTAAAAAGCTCAGGACAATGGAAGAAGAGTGTCCTTTGTCTATATTACTCCTGGGCATCTTTCCAAAGGCATTGAAAGCCAAATATTCTAGGGATGCATTCACATCCATGTTTATAGAAGCACAATTTACAATAGCCAATATGGAACCAGCATAGGTGTCCTTCAACAGATGAAGAGATTACAAAATAGTGGGATATTGACACAATGGTATTCTATTCAGCCATAAAGAACAAAATTATGCCATTTTCAGAAAAATGGATGGAACTAGAGAATATTATGCTGAGTGAGATTAGCCAGTCAGCCACAGAAAGTCAAGGAGCATATGTTTTTTTCCTATATGTGGAAATGAGGGAGAAAATTTAGATAAAAGAGAGACTCTAGATAAAGGAGGAGAAACCTCAGCGGAGTGATGGAAGGGGTCTATTTGAAGGAGATGGGTGGGGGAGGGAGATACGATGAAGAAAACTTTGCAATTGATATTATGTACATATATGAAATTATCAATGGCTTTGTAAATAACACATATGGGAAAGGGGAGGAAGTGGGGTTTGTTCTAGGAAGAAGCTCACCAAGTGTTGTGTTCATATCACTCAGACCTCATTATAATGTGTGATTACAGTGCACCAATAAAAGTATATTAAAATTAAAGAATGGGTTGGAGTCAGGATTCCAAAGAACCCCATGTAGCCTGCTATGAACTTTGTCTCATGTCTGTTTGAAGCTAGTAGAACTTCATAAGCAGAAGAGAGACATCCTTTCTTATGAAGGGTAGATGTGAGTGGGGAAAGATAAAGGACAGGTTTTGGGACTCTGAGTAAGAGATAATTCAATCTTCAATTAAGCCAATTCACCGTTCCTATTTGGTATTTTCTTTGTTTTAGAGCTTTCTCATATTAAAATATCATCTATCTTCCAAAACAGAGATTTAGTTCTTATATTTGACTTTCTTTTGGTAAAATGGACCGGTTTCAGCAGTTTTTAGCCTTTATTCCTCAGGGCAATGAACGTTTTCTTAAAAGTGATCATATTTTTCAGTTTGGCTTTGAAGAAAGTTTTGTCAGGTTATGAGCTGACCCCATCTTGAGATCTCATGAGGCCTGGCTAGGAATTAGTCATTTATCTACTCATCCATTTATTTATTCATGAAGAGTTTTTCCAGAGCCGGGGTTCAGGCACTGTGCCAGACAGTGAGAGAAAGGCATAGCCCCTTCCTTTAAGACAAGCACAAACTAGACAGGGGCACATAACCATGACATTGCCAAATAGAGTTACAAATGAAGTTATGGTAGTCACAGGGAGGGATGCTTTTGAAAACTGCAGAAAATAACAGGATGCTACGTCACATAGTTATTATAAAGTAGCTTAAATAAAAGTATGGGTCAAAGATGCAAACATTTCCTTCATATACGCAACACAAATTTAAAATGAGCTCACTCCTAGTCCAGAGGTTGGTAAACTGTAAGTCATAGGCCAAATTTGGCCTATCACTTGTTTTCGTAAATAAAATTTTATTGAGAGCACAGCTCTTGCTCTTTTATTTGTGTATTATATATGGCTGTTTTGCATCACATTGTTAGAGTTGAACAGTTTTGGCAGGAAACACATGCCCTATGAAACCTTAAATATTTCCTGTCCAGCCCTTCATTGAATATGTTTGTTGACCTCTTCTTGGATCTTATGACCCCCATCCCTCTGCATTGTACATATGTTTGTCCCTATTTGGTTCCCTCATCAGAATATACTTTGTTTCTTCAGCTCTTAGGCCGGCCAGAGTGTGGCACTCAGATCTGAACTTCTGGCTTGAAAGAACAGTGACTACTTCCTTTCCTTTCTTCTCTCCCTTCCTTCCTTCCTCAGATAATTCTACTTCTGAGCTATGCCCTATCCCTTTCTACTTTTTGTTTTGAAAAATAAGGTCTTACTAGGTTGCTGAGAGTCTCACTACGTTGCTGAGGCTGGCTTCAAACCTATGATCCTCCTGTCTCAGCTCCAAGTACTATAATTATAGGCATGTACCACTGTGCCTGGCTAGTGACAGTTTTTTCACCCTGTACTCTTGACAGAGTGGAAAAGGAGAAAAAGATTCTCATGTGAACCATCCTTAAGGGCTTCTACTGGTGATGATGTCATCTTTTTGCTATGGCCCCTCCTCCATACTAGCCAGCATTTTCCATATCTGGGCCATTTGGATTCAGAGGCACAAAGAGAAACATAGATTTGAGTTGATATGAATATTTTTGCTAGGCTACTTTTTTTTTGCTGTGCTGGAGATTGAACCCAGGGGGCAATCTATCTCTGAACCACACCTCAGCTTTAGTTTCTAGTCTTTATTTTGAAACAGGATCTCAAAGAGTATTGGAGGGCCTCACTAAGAAGCTGAGGCTGGCTGTGAACCTGTGATCCTCCTGTCTCAGCCTTCCAAGTGCTAAGATTACAGGCGCGTACCACCACACCCAGCCATGGGCTATTTTTGAAGATATGGAGGCCCAACTTTCCACCTTTCCATCTTTGGATGTTATTGGATATGTTTGAACATATCTCATCCTCTTTGGAAAGGGCAGTGCCATGGGTGAACAATTTTAAAGTATAGAGCAAAAAGGTCTTGACTTGATAACCTCTGGGAGAGCCAAGCGTGAAAGCCGCTTTCCTACTTCTCAGAAGATGGTCTTTTTTACCTCTCAGCATAGAGCTGGGGAGCCACATGGACAAGATGGTACTGACCTCTCTTGACTCTGAGTGTGGTTGCTTGGCTCAGGAGGTGCAATCTGAGAAAGGCCTGTACAGGGCAGTTTTCTTCTCTACTGTGCTTATTCGTCTGGTAGAAGAAAGTTCTGGAAAAGCACTTAGACATCTTTGCCACCATATCAGCAAAGACCACTGACAGGAAAGCAGAGCCTAGTGATATGATATTCCAAGATTTGGGCAGCTGGATCGAGCAACAGAGCCCATATGTACGTCTACTTTGCCTGAGAAGCATAGAGGGAGGTAACTGGACGAAGAGAAAAGGAACAGAGCAAAAAAGGGTAGAGGAAAACTTCCCGTTCATTGTGAAAACCAGGGTGAGTTTCTCTGGGAAATAATAACAATCACCTTGAAGGGCTGAACTGAGGATTAGAGTAAATAGGGGTCACTAAGATGGAACCTGCCCAACTATTGTCATTTGATAGAATGACGAGATCTAAATAACTGAGGTTTAAAATTGGCCTTGTATGCTTGGGAGGCTGAGATAGGAGGATCACAGAGGTTTGAAGCCAGCCTCAGCTACTTAGTGAGGATCTCAGCCTGTTTCCAAAAATATAAAAAATAGGTCTGGGAGTATAGCCAAGAGGTAGAAAAGCCCCTGGGTTCCACCCCAGTAGCACCAAAAAAAAAAAAAAATCGGTCTTGTAGGTTGGGGATGGTGGTATTTACTTGTAATCCCAGTGCTTGGGAGGCTGAGACTGGAAGATCACAGCTTCGCAGCCAGCCTTAGCTACTTAGGGAGGACCTCCGCAATTTAGTGAGACCCTGTTTCAAAATTAAGAATAAAAAATAGGGCTGGAGGTGTTGCTCAGAGGTAGAAGGCCCCTGGGTTCAACCCCCAGTACTGCAAAAAATAAAATAAAATAAAATAAAATAAAATAAAATAATATTAGTCCTGTAATACCCCATCCTCCCAGAGCGGGGCTATTATCCAGTAGTGTTTTTTATAGACTATGTCTTCCCTTGGCAAACCCCAGGGTGAGTGGGAATAATTCAGGTGTAATCCCAGCAGATGCCTGCCAGAGATAACTGTAAATCAGTTCATTTCCTCACTGTGTCTGTTTTAGGAATGCCAGCAGATAATCTGGGAGACTGTTTAGCCACTAAACCACAACATTAGGCCTGCAAGCCAGAATACCATGCACAGTTACTACCGCATGACTTGGGCCAGCTCACATCCTACCTCTCTGCTTTGTTTGTAATGTGGAGATAAGGATTCCTCATTCCTTACTAATCTACCAGGCAACATATGTAGTATTTATTTATTATAAAATCTCCCTTTTAAGTATGGTTCCTACAGGTAATTTTCTGTCTTCGAAGAGCAGTATTGTGTTAATTTTGAAAACGGAAAAGCTTCAGTCACTAATGAAAAGGTAAGCATTTTAGCAGGAGTTTGACCTGTTTCTCCCTATCTCTTCTGCTGCGTATTGCCTGTCATCTTAAAGCCACTACTGTCAAGGCGATTCCTTGCTTAGCTGTGGACCTTATGTTTCTACTCAGAGACTGTTGGAAAAACACCAGTGGCCCATAGTGCTTATAATTTTACCAGCCACATGAGTTCTAGCCTTAGGCATAGAAGAACTAGGGAAGGTAATGAATGTGAGTCTCGAGTATATTGATGCTGTCCTTCTCCCATTGAATATCAATGCTATTCTTATTCAAATAGTTTTATTTTTGGTCCTAGTGATTGAACCCAGGGACATTCTACCTTCAAGCTATACTATCAGCCTTCACATTTTTTTTTCATTTTGAAACAGAGTCTTGCTAAGTTGCTGGGTCTGGCCTCAAACCTCTGTCCTCCTGTCTAGGCCTCCCAAATACTGAGATTGCAGGTATGTCACCAAACTTGGCTCAGATAGTTTTACTTATATTTTGTGTATAGAAGATACTATTATGCTTCTTAAATGGTCATCTCCACCCCTATATTTTCCATACTTCGTTGAAGCTAAGCTTGAGCATCTGAACAATTCTGGCCAATGAACTCTGAATTTAAGTGATGTGTCACCCTTAGCTAAAGAAGTTAAGAGTATGTATGTCATACCCATCTCTCTCTTCTCACGTTGTGTTAGTCTTGTAAACCACACATTCCAACCGACAGAGCCACAGAATGGAGGGTTGGACTAAATATAATTAATAAACTCTTCTGCACCAAGTCCAGAAGATTCCAGGGATGGGTATTGCAATACAGCCTATTATACCCTGAAAAAGAGTGGGAGTATGAGCACATATGGCCAAAAGAGAAGGGTATTATTCTGAACTTAATTGCAGTCCTGGACATTTTCTCCTTGTGCTACTAAGATCTGAGCCAAGGGAAGTCCTGTTTATTTTTATTTTGAAGCAGGATCTAAATGAGTTGCTGAGGTCCTTGCTGCATTTCTGGGCCTGACCTAGAACCTGCTATCCCCCTGTCTCAGCCTCCCAAGTACTTGGATTCCGGGTGTGTGTCACCATGACTGATGAGTCATGGGCATTTTAATCATTAAATTACTGATAACTTTATAAGCATGGATGAAAGGATCCCACTTATAGAATTATGTAAAGGGAAGCACCATATTCACAAAGCACGTTGTGGGGTTCTGACAGGCTAGAAAGTATCATGTGTACATTACCATAAGATACACTGGACTAATACATGTAGGTGAATCTTGGAAAAATGACCCTATGGAGAAATACCAACAAAAGTTCATAAGGAACCTACCCAACTCCCACTTGAAAGAAACTTGACCATATCTCCTTGCCATGCTCTGCAAAGTAAGAATTTATTGTATTTCCAGAACCACACAATTCTTCTTCTCCCTACCCAGGCCAAGATTGCATGGAATCCCAATGTTACCAAGATGAAAAGAACTTCAAATATTTTTTTCTCCCACAGATTTGTTTTTGATGTCTTTTGATTCTATGTTATCAACTAAAAAAAAAGAATTTTGAGTATAGTGGTTATTATTCTAATGGATTCACTCCCCCACCTCCCAGAGAGACTGAAAGGGAAATATTTAATAAAATATCTCCTCCTATAAAATTTATAATACAAATCAAAGCTCACTAGTAATTAAGAATTTTATGACTAGTTACAGGTATGTGAATTTATTTGCTGCACAAGACTGTTTATGACTTTATTTACTGATAGATTTACTTATTTAATTAGTTACTTGGTACCGGGGTTTGAATCTGAGATCATTTACTTATATACTCAAAGCTATACACTTAGCCCTATTTTTAATTTTTGATAGGGTGTTGATAGGTTGCTGAGGGTCCCACTAAGTTGCTGAGGCTGGCCTAAAAACCCGTTGTCCTCCTGTCTCAGTCTCCCAAGTACTGGGATTACAGGTGCATGCCATTGCAACTGGCTGATAGGTTTAATTTTTAACTTGCTTTCTTCTCCTTTCTTGCCTTTATATTCCCATCTCATTAACTTAGATGCCAGAGTGTTCTTCAGAAGCTCACATCTTCTCACAGGACCTCAGGCTTGCCTTTTTGCCTTAGGGTTCTGTTTGGAAGTTAGCTATCTCATCAAGTTTTCAGTCTCCAATAAATGGGAGATTACTCAAGAAGTTATAGCCACTATCATATGAAGCCATTAAAGAATTCTTTAGAATGCAGTAATTCAGCTCCAGGCTTTCCAAGTGACAACCTTAGTGAATTGAGAGGGTGAAATTCTACTGTGTTCCCTGGAGTCCCTGCTTTCAGGTGTTACAGATGTGCTTTCTACCTTGGGGGACCTGCTGGCATTGTGCCCAGCTGACAGTTTTTTTCCCCCCACACATTATTTATCAGAAGCAATTACAAGTCTCTCCTTTTGTTTGCTTATATATGAAAACTTTAACTTAGGGTCTTCTGATCAACTACTATAGCAAATTTGAAAAGCCAATAAAAATATTAAACTTTTTTCTTTGTGGTAACAAGGATCAACTTTGGGGCCTCATGAATACAAGCCAGGTGCTCTGCTACCAAGTTCCATCCACAGCCCAATACTGAACTTTTATAAGATGCATTTTGTTGTATCTTATTTGGGTCTATGGTAACTTCACCTGGATTGATGTATTATTATGAACTGTGGGAAAAAAATAAAGAGGCCCAACTACTATTTCTGCATTGCTAACAGGTTGCTGCTCTCCCCAAATTTCCAGGAGCTTTCCTCTGTCTTCTGAAGTGATACTAACCACCATATCCTATTTCTTTTCCTGGAAGTTCTGGGAAGAGATTACAAGGCCTCATAGTCCTTAATATGCTAATAAGGTCCGGGCATTTTTTTTCTCTCTCTTCCTTCCTTTCTTCCTTCCTTTCTTCCTTCCTTCCTTCCTTCCTTCCTTCCTTCCTTCCTTTCCTTCTTTATTTCTTCTGCAATAATGGAGATGGAACCCAGGGGCATTCTACTTCTGAGCTACACCCTATTTTTAACTCTTTATTTTGAAACAGTGTCTCACTGAGTTGCAAAAGGCCTTACTAAGTAGTTGAGACTAGCCTCAAACTGTGATCCTCCTGTCTTAGCCTCCCAAATGCTGGGATTACAAGCATGCGCACCACGCCTGGATGGTTATCTATTTTCTGTGTAACAAATTTGGTGGTTCAAAGCAACAAAAATTGAGTATTTTCACATGTTTTCTGAAATTACCTTCCAGTTATAGCTTATCTTGGTGGACCTGGCTTAGAGTCTCTCACAAGATTGCAGTTAATCTGTATGCTGGGGATACTCATGTCAGAGATCGATTTGGGCTATTGACTATGCTTCTCTGCCTCCTCAGAGAGTCACAGGCAGGCTTTAGTTCCTTGCCATTTAGTTGTCACATGGGCTTCTCCATAGGGTTGCTCAAAATATGGCCACTTGCTTCCCTCAGAGTGAGTGATCAAAGAGACAGCAGAGCATCAGAATCCCCAAGACAGAAGCCACATTCATTGTAACCTAATCTTGAGTACCACAGCATCATTTCTGTTGTATACTGGTGGTCACACAGGCTGATCCTGGGATAGTGTAGGTGTGTGAATCACAAAGAATGTGGATACCAAAATGTAGGATCACTGGGGCCATCATGGAACCTGGCTGTCACACGGATGTTCTTTTTTGGCCAGCTCTCAGTTTTAGGCCTCCAGGCATTCTGAGCTTTTCCTTACTCCAATGTGGCATGTTCACCCTAGACACATTGCCTTTGCACATACGATGCACTCTGCCTGTGAAACGTTGCTACTTGTGATTAGCTCTCAGCTCAACTATTTCCTAGAGAAGCCTTCTTTGACCCTCCTTCCATATTTATTCTTTGCTCTTAACATCATTGTAATTTATTACATGAGGTACTTGTTTAATTAAATTAAGGTCTTACTCTACTCTTTGTTGAGAACTTCATGTTTCATTTATTTATTTTTATTTTCACATATAAAAAGAGGAGGAGGCAGGGATTGAGGGGAGGAGAGAAAGGAGAGAGACAAGAGAAGACTGAGGGGAAAAAGGATGGACACAGAGAGTGGGGACTCCAAGTTTATGTGTTGCCCATGAATCTCTGGGTGGCAGCTGCAACATAGAGATTTGAAGAAAGTAAATGAATAGGAAAATGAAGAAATGAAGATCCATTCAATTAAGTCAAAGTCATTCAACCTTGATAGAACTAGAATCTGAAGTGAGAAGTGGCAAGAGATAAGGTTCAACACGTGGATGGAAGTAGGTCACAAAGAGTTAATGATGGTCTTCCAAAAACAAGGCTTGATATAACTTCTAAAGCATCAAATGGTCATCAATTAGCCTAGTTTTTACTGGTGGGAAGGCTTTCTGAAAGGAATAGGAACAGAGCTAATGATACTATAATATTTATTGAGCATGTATTACATGCCAGGTGCTATGTTGAGCATTTAAAATGCCTTATCTTCTCACTTAGTTCTACCAACAAGGCTATAATGAAGGTACTGTGAGAATCTCTAGAGGTTCAGAGAATAGCACAGCTGTCCTCTATGGGGAAAGGGGAGGGTTTCTTCAGATATGGGGTAGAATAAAGTTGCTTTGTACTTGAGCCGAGTGTCCCCATTTCTCTCAGTTTTGGAGGGAGGTGCTGAGACCTGTAGATTTTACTATCCTTTGTTTACTGCTTTCCATTAAAATTCTGTTTTAGTGGAAAACAACCTCTTCTGCCTCCTAACACACGTTATGCATTGTCAGCCAGCTTAACACAGAGACCCCAGGCTATTGCGGGGGGCTCTGTGGGTTACCTTTAAAGCAAATGCTCTGCATAAACACTTCAGTCAAAAACCACCAGGTGCCCAATCTAACAGCCCATAAAGTCAAACCTGACTTTTGCATCCCGTGGAGAACCATTTTTGCCAAGGTTGGCAGTAGGCAGAATTGGGAGGCAGGGCACATTTATCTTAGCCATCCCCTACGACCTACCTCCCTTTCTTGGAAAACTGTCAGGCTTAGTTGAATTTTTCTTCCTCATCAAAATACACCTGACCAAGAAATAGCCTCAGGGTCCTACACCCTTTTTCAAGAACATGTGTCATGAAATATCAACAAACTGGACATATGTCCTTTATAATATAAGGTAGCACATCAATAATATATCTCCAAGATAACTGATGCCTTGCATTTAAGGTCATGCTAATGATAAAACATAAAAAATAAAATTCAAAAAAGGCTGTCTCCATTGGGATGCCATTTCTCCTTCTGGTGTCCCCACTAGTGTCCTATATCAGTGAAGATGGAAAAAGAAGGGAAAAAAATCTCTTTGCCTAATCAGTCTCAATTGTTCTTTCTCTTGGTTTTGCTGTCAGCAATATGACACTATAAGAATTTCTAAGAGAACTTCATATTTGCATATACAATTAAGAAAAGAAAACACTTTACTTCAAGATTAATTGGAGTATTTAGAGGTGGGGAGTCAAGGGAAAAAAGAGGATAGCAATTTTTCTTCCTTCTTATTTTTTAAAAATTTTTATTGGTGCATTATAGTCATACATCTTAATTGAGTACGATGGTAGAGGCATACATGCACACATCACCCGATTTTCTATGCTCTCTTTAATGCTTATATGCCCCATTTATGTTTAAAAAGCAGTACGAATTATAGAAATCCAAATACAGTAAAAGGAATTGAACATAGAGAAACTGATGTGAGACTAGGTATAAGTTCAGTCCAAATGCCTGCTACAGCATCCAGCACATTAAGAGAAATGGGCCTACATCTCAACCTAAGCCCAAGTAAAGATGTTTCACATTTAGAGGGAGCATACATAGCAGACCATGCTTCTAGGTTTTGAAAGAATTTTCCCCGCTGGCTTATGCTAAAGAAGACAATGCACTGTGTATTAAAAAAAGCAAGAAAACAAAAACAACCCACAAAGCAACTTAGGCCACTTTTATCAACTCCCTTGACATTTCCTGATGGCCTAATTCCAAAGCTCAGTTCATTAAACACAAGACCAGTTAGAGCCAAAAGAAGATGGATAAAGAGCCTAGTAGTCTGATGATCTTGTTTAACCAGGGACAAAATATTGTGCACATGCAGTAAAACAGAGTAGATGGCAGGGCATGCTGGTACTTGTCTAAAAATTTAGTTCTTAAACTTTTGGGAAATCCCATTCATTTGTATAACTAATATGTGCTAGCAATAAAAGAAAAAAAAACCTAATCTTTTGGTAAGGGAATGGTTGTCTTAGTCTACTTTTGCCACTATAACAAAATACCTCATAAAGGATAAAAACTTACTTCCTTGCAGGTCTGGAGGCTGGAAGACCAGATCAAGACACGACTAAGTCTGGTTGGCTTTGCTTTCAAGATGTTGTGTTGCTGCCACTTTCACTGTGTGGAGGAAAAGGCAAGCCAGCCAAATGCTGCTGTGTGAAGCCTCTTTTATATAAAAAGGGTCTCAATATCTTTTATTAAGAAGGAGCACTGAAGGCTATTAAAGGCCCTACCACTCTCTCTCTTTGGTGCTTGGGATTGAACCCAGAGGCATTATACCTCATTATACCTCCAGCCATATATATATATTTTTACTTTGAAACAAGGTCTCCCTATAAATTTCCATGGCTGGTCTCCAACCTGCAATTCGTCTGTCTTAGCCTCCCAAGTACTGGGATCACAGCCATAATGCTACCACACCCAGCTAAGGCCCCATTTCTTAATATTATCACATTGGCACCATTTGAATTGTGGAGGGAGCCCATTGGAACCAGCGCAGAGATTATCCTCCTTAGCAAGTAGCCGGCATGCAGATTCCCTTTTATTAATACAGTGGGAGTCCGATGTTTTGAAATAAGCAGAGATGAATGCAAAGTTGACTTTTTTGTGGCAGTCCTTCAGAGACCAAGGTGAAGCTTTCTTTGAAAATATGTTCTGGGTTGACTTCTAATGGTAGATCTGGGAGAACATGGATATTTTCTCTTTTCTCAAAGTCCAACTTTTTTCCCCCCAGTCCCTTCCTTGTTCACCTCCTCAGCTCTGTCATGTCCTCCTTCCCCTTTTTCTCACTTTTTATTTTCTGCCTATTGGCCATGGTTTGTTCATTCCCAGAAGCCTTGAAGCTGGTTCACCCAGTCAGCAGGTAGAACCTATTCCTTCTCACTTTGAAGGGAGAGTTTAATTATATAAGTGGGGAAAATTATACTGACAAAGATCGACTGCCTGGGAAGCACAGATTAAAGAAGGAAACAAGCAAATTAATTACAAAGATGAGATTTATATTGCACTTCAGTTTGACAGCCTGAGAGAGCCTCATGAGAAGTGACCAGCATCTGATGTATCAAAAACCTACTGCTTGCTGCCCGTGGGCAGTGATTTCTGAGGCTCTTCTCTTTCTTTCTTTTCTATTTTTTCTGAAGCTTTACCCTGAGTGAGTTGGTAGTTCAGGTCAGAAAATGACAACATTCTTGAGGTTGCCTGATGCTTTTCTGAAATTTTCCACTCACCAGCCACACTCACTATACGAGGAGCTTTTTTTTTTTTGTTGTTGTTGTTTGTTTATTATTTGGGGTTGAATCCAGGAGTCCAGGAGTGTTGTACCTCTAAGCTACCCTCCCAGCCCTTTTTATTTTTATTTCTTTATTTAATTTTTTTTTGTGGTGCTGGAGATTGAACCTAGGGGATTCAAACTCTACCAGGTATACTACCAGCACTATTTTTTATTCTTTATTTTGAAACAAGGTCTCACTAAATTGCAGAGGGTCTCACTAAGTAGCTGCGAACCCAGATCCTCCTGTCTCAGCCTCCCAAGGACTGGGATTACAAGCGCGTGCCACCATGCCTGGCTCCCATTATATTTTGAAACAGGGTCTTGCTAGGTTGCTGAAAGTCTCTCTAAATTGCTGTAGCTGGCCTGAAACCTACAATCCCCTTTTCTCAGCCTCTCAAATACTGGGATTATAGGTGAGTGCCACCACACCTGGCTTAATTTTTTATTTTGAAATAAAGCCGCACAAATCGTGGAGGATCTCACTAAGTTGCTGGGGCTGGCCGTGAAACTGTCATCCTTTTGTCTCAGCCTCCCAAGTCCTGGGATTACAGGTGTGTTCCACCATAACCACCTGTATACAGTTTTACCTTGGAAAAGTCAAGAAAAGCTACACTTTTTCCTTGATCCACCTAGTAACACCCTGGAAGAAAGAATCTGAAAGTTTGTCCTCATTAATAACTACCAACTGAGCTCCACCCTGAGGAGAGCAGGGCATTTCTATCTATCTTTCAGAGTTCTACAAGGGCAATAGAAATATTTTTCTGTCTTGAAATATTCTTTATAGAAATGTTACATAGTCAAGGAAATGTGAGAATGATGAAATAGTAGCTCTGCATTATGACTTTTCATCAGCTCTCATATTTGATATATGAAAACAGGCAATGATTCATATTCAATTGATGAAAAAATCAAATGCGTCCATGTGACTGGGTGATGCTGAGGTTATGCATATCAAGCCATAAGTAAGAAATTTTTCTTCTGCAGGTGAGCTGATAAAGAACCATCTAGAACTGCTTTGTATCTCACAGCAGAGCTTTGGTTGCCTCTCTTTAGCCCAAAGGAATATGTTCAAGAAAACCATAAATATAAATAAGGAACCACAGGATCAAATCTTTACATGCAAAGTTATCTAGTTCATCTGTAGGTTTACAGGTACTTTTTCTGAAGAGGAATAAATCACATATAAAATTTAAGGAGGGACTTAAAAAAGATAAGAGGTGGTTTTCTGTAAGTGAGAAATGTCTGGGGCCAGTGAACATGCTTATGCTATTTAAAACCAAAAGACCACTAGGCATGGCGGCACATGCCTGTAATTCCAGTACTTGGGAAGCTGAAATAGGAGGATCACAGGTTCAAGGCCAGCCTCAGCAACACAATGAGATTCTCAACAACCTAGCGAGACCCTGTTTCAAAACAAAATAATAAAAAGGGACTGGATCTAGGTGGTAGAATGCCCCTAGGCTTAATCTCCAGTATCACAAAAAACAAAACCCCAAAGACAGTTTTTGTTTTAACAGCTTTATTATAGAATATTTTCATGGTATGAAATTCATGATGTTTAATTATAAGAGCTATACAGTCATCATTACAATTCAGCTTCAAAACATTTTCATTATTAACAAACTATGACGTGTGTGTGTGTGTGTGTGTGTGTGTGTGTGTGTGTGTGTGTGTTTGGTACTGGGGATAAACACAGGGGTGTTTTACTTCTGAGATATACCCCAGCCATTTTATTTTATGTTTTGACACAGTATCTTACTAAGTTGCTTACGGTCTCACTAAGTTATCGAGGCTGGTCTCCAACCTGTGATCTTCCTATTTCAGCCTCCCAAATACTGAGACTATAGATGTGTGTCACTGGGGTGCCCAGCTGGCTTATTATTATTATTATTATTATTATTATTATTATTATTATTTATTTGTGGTAATGTGGATGGAACCCAGAGTTACACCTCCAGCCCTATTTTTTAGTCTTTTTTTTATTTTTGAAACAGGATCTCACTGAATTGTGAAGGGGCTTGCTAAGTAGCTTAGCAAGGTTTGAGGCTGTCCTCAAACCGCGATCCTCCTGTCTTAGTCTCCAGAATGCTGGGATTAAAGCGTGTGCCACCATGCCCAGCTTGGCTTATTTTTTTTAATAAACAAATTTTTATTGTAAAGACAACCATGTCCATTTACTTGGATATTGTTTGGGCCTATTATATTTTTTACTACAATCAGTTAAATGGATATAGCAAGTCAATCATGATGGTATATGCCTATAATTCAAGTACCTACAAGGCTGAGACAAGAGGGCTGCAGGTTCTAGGCCAACCTCAACAACATAATGAGACTTGGTTTCAAAATAAAAAGTAAAATCCAGGTGTGGTAGTGAGTGCTTGCACTGGGAGGATGAAACAGGTGGATCACAGGTTCAAACCCATCCTCAGCAACTTAGCAAGGCCCTGTTTCAAAAAAAAAAATAAAAAAACAAAAAACAAACAAAACAAAAACAGAAACATAAAACTAAAATAGGACTGGAAATGTAACCGACAAAAATAGATAAAAAGTAAGCCAGGCCTGGTGGTGCATGCTGTAATTCCAGCATTTGGAAGGCTGAGACAGGAGGATTGTGGTTTGCAGCCAGCCTTATCTACTTAGTGAGGTTCTTTGCAACTCAGTGAGATCCTGTTTCAAAATAAAGAATAAAAAATAGGACTGGAGGTGTAGCTTGGAGGTAGAATGCACCGTGGTTCCATCCCAGTACTGCAAAAGAAAAAAAATGGCTGAGAGTATAGCTCAGAGGTAGAATACCTCTTGGTTCAATTCCTAGTTAAAAAAAAGATATAGTAGAGACCTTATGGTCCACAAAGTACAAAATATTTAATGTCTCTTTGCAGAAAAAGCCTGCCAACCCCTACTTTAAAGGGAAGCAGGAACGACTCAAAACATTGAAAAATTTCCCAATTTGATGAAACGTGCCTTTACCTTGAAAAGATCTGTTTTACTTTAGGCATCAATTCCAAAATACATGTGCTTATTTTTCACATAATGTACTACTTCAGGCTTCAGTCCTCTTTATCTTAAAAGATGGAGCTTTATGTTTCTCACTGGCTCTTGTAAATATGAAGTTGAGACAATGCATGTAAAATATATCAAGCATAGGACAGGGTGCATTAGATATATTTAGCATTTTGCCCCTCCAACCTGTAGGTGTCAGTGTTCTGCTTATTGCTTAGTGGGTGAGAGAGGGGGGGGGAGGGAGAGAGAGAGAGAGAGAGAGAGAGAGAGAGAGAGAGAGAGAGAGAGAGAGAGATTTGTGAAACTGACTTTCTAAGAAAGTAATTGTGTGGATTTCAAGGAAAAGTGCAAGCTTCTGAAAGACTTGGCACAATTAGCACAATCTTTTCCCCATGGCTTTGTTGAGGGAGACAGAGTGGGACAAGGAGCTACAGCATATGCTAGGAAAACTTGTTGCTTATATTTAGGACTGGGCCATTCTTCTACCCATGGTGGTGGGAAGGGGAGCGCACACTGGCTAGAGGAACTGGTTGTTTGCTCCCTAGGTATAGAATGTTCGGCTCTGTACATTGACTGTGATGGGCTGTGGTTGAATGACTATTAGAAAACGTTCAGGGGTGATCTAGAGTTCATTTGGCTGGACTTTTAATTTTTACACAATTGTGTGGTCCTAGGAGATAAGAATTATATGAAAAGAATCAAGTTCAAAGACTTTGAATTAGAGGGAAAATGTATAACCTTATCTGATGAGTCAAATAAATGCAAAATTAAATAAAATGAGGTAACCACCTCACTGGGGGGGTTGAAGAGTCTAATCTGGCTTAAAAACATGACTGACATCAAAATAATACTGTGTTCTACTTTATTTCAAAGTTTTAATATTGATGTCCTAAAGAATAAATAGAATCAGGTTATTACCATCAGTGTCACAGCGAAAATTCAGTCACATCTCTATTTCAAATAATCAGAGTAGTTATATTTTGTTTTAAAGTACTGATGCACATGTAAAGTCTCAAGTATTGTTAATGTTTAGATGAATATAATATCTTTAGTGTTGGGGCAGCCCTTTAATTCTAATGTTAAGTGATGTAGTCGAGTAATCAATTTAGATCTGTGGTGTTAAATTAATAGCTAACAAAATTTATAAACTGAATTAGAATAGTCAACTTACTTAGGGATTTTCCTGTTTATAAATGTAATTTACTAAATTGTAAACATTACTTAAGTACAGGAAAGGTTTGTTTGCAAAATCAGAAAACTATGCTTTATGAAAGGAGAGGAACTTGAATCTATTACATTTATAAAATTAGTTAAAAATGCTTAATGCATTTGGTTAACTTTTAAATAAAAGCAACATTATTCAAGAGCCTTGTCTCAGGCAGTATTCTCACTGCCATGATCCACAATCCCTGACCACACAACCTACCAGAAGTAAGATTTATTTGCTCACAGTTTATAGAGATTTAGAAGTTCAGTCTATGTTAGGCAAGGTCTGAGGAGTTCAGGCATGGGGGCAGAAAGGAGAGAGAGAGAGAGAGAGAGAGAGAGAGAGAGAGAGAGAGAGAGAGAGAGAGAGAGAGAGAGAGAGAAAGAGAAACAAACAAAAACAAGCTAGGGCTCTTTCCTCATATCCTGGAGGCTAGAAACAGAGAGAGAAGGGGGAAAAGAAGACCTTATATAATTCTCAAAGATACACCCCCAGAGACAGGTCTTTAGCAACCAAACCCTTCTTTCAACATTGCTACCTTGTTTCTAGGAGGGTTAGGGAGACATTCTAATGTCTCTTGGCACTTAAGCCATTGCAGACCTCTTTAAAGTTATTTCTAAGCATTGCTAGCCTTATATATAGAACAATTTTTAAGATATAAAAACTCAAGAACTAGATTTCAAAATTTGTAATTTATTTATTTATTTATTTATTTATTTATTTATTTATTGTGGTACTGAGGATTAGACCCAGGGGCATTCTATCTGTGAGCTGCACCCCCAAGCCATTTATAATAATTTTTTTAAAAAATAAGCTCTTGCCTGGGTTCCATCCCCAGACCCGCAAAAAGAAAAAAAAAATAGCTCTTGCTAAGTTGCTGAGACTATCTTCCAACCTGTGACCCTCTTGTTCTCAGGCTCCCAAGTACTGGGATTACAGGTGTGTGTCACTGTATCTGGTTTGAATTTGCAGTTTTAGTAAACTGAATGTTGATTTTCAAAACACACACAAAAACAAGAACACTTTTTTTTTCTGGGCAAAAAACCATCTCTCTCTCTCTCTCTCTCTATTTCTCTCTCTCTCTCTCACACACACATTAAAAATCATAGGTAACTAGATCAAAGTAGAGAATATTGTCAACAGAAGCAGTGATTTTTGTCTTCTGTGTGTGTCAGTGGGAAGGTAGGGAGAAAGTCCTCCCCATACCTCCTGACCCCAAGGATAAATTAAAGATGGCCAGAGATTCTTTGAAACTCTTCTCAAAAGGTGAGGTTCATGTCTCTTCCTTTGAACTTGGAAAGGCTCTATGAATGCCTGAATAAATTTAGTATGGGTAATTTTGCAGGTACTCAAGCCTCAAGCATTCCACACCTGGGTGTACACTATATGTATACAGGGGACGCCCTCAAGGATATTCATAATTATGGAACCGACCAACACTGCCACACACAGCAGAATGGATAAATAAATAATGGCCTACTTATGCAGTGGAATGTTGTGCATAGTGAAGACATAAAGCCAAGGGAAAATTACAAAATGTAGAAGAGTGTTTCTCAACCTTTTTTTTTTTTCACTGTTGCCTCTCCAAAGAGCCTTTTAAGATATTTTTCTAGTCTTCCCTATAAAATTTTGATATCTCAGCCATTCTGTGTATCTGTTTATATACTCTCTCTCTCTCTCTCTCTCTCTCTCTCTCTCTCTCTATATATATATATATATATATATATATATATATATATTAGCGCTCTCTCTCTCTCTCTCTCTCTCTATATATATATATATATATATATATATATATATATTAGCGCTCTCTCTCTCTCTATATATATATATATATATATATATATATATATATTAGAAGAACAAGGTTCTCCACCCCTTCCCCCAACCCGCATCCAATTTCCATCCGGTGAGGAGCAATATTGTCCTGGTTGAGATTGCATGATGCAGATACCATTTATGTAGCATTTAGGAGCATACAAAGCAGTAATGCTTTGCTTATGAATACATACAAATGTGACAAATAAATGGAATAAATGGCAATGGTAAATGCCAATTTCAGGAGAATAGTAACTTTGTAGGGTCAGGGAAAAGAAAATGAAAAAATGAGAAGAGTGCACAGGGGACTTGCAGTGTGTTGAGGGAGAGACAGGTGTGCTTGGTGCGTGGGAAGAGACACTAGAGGTGGAGCTGCAGGTTTTATACTTTCTACATTTTGGGTTTTACTATATTTCTTCTATTTAAATTTTTGGAATTTATTTTAAAGAAGTTTGTTGAAAGAAAATAAATTTAATGAACTCTTGTCACAGTTTAATGTGATAACATACAATTGATTGTTGCTGGTGTATTTTCAGAAATTTGACGGGATATGGTATAAAATTAATTAGGCAGTATACCACCCCTCAACAAATCAACTGATGTGTATAGAATTTTGCATTCACTGGCGCACATGGGCAGGAATCAGGTGGCACATATAATCTTAATATAAATTTGTAGAAGATAGCAATTCATATAATATCAAAATAATAAAAATCCTGCAGGTTTGGAAAACATTATACAGTCTATAATTTAATTAGTCTCATTGGGTAGCTTTCATTAAATATGCATTAGTATGTTTTATTCTTGCTTTATAACACAAGACTAAAAATACATTTGTAAGCTAGGTGTGGCAGTGCACACCTATTGTAATCCCTGTACTTGGGAGACAGGAGGATTGCAGGTTGGACATCAGCATCAGTAACTTAGTGAGACTCTCAGCAATCTGGAGAGACCCTGTTTTAACACAAAACCAAATAAAAACAAAAAAAACCAAAAAAACAAAAACAGGGTTTGGGTGTAGCTCAGAGGTAGAATGCCCCTGGGTTCGGTACTCAGTACCCCCCCTACCACACAAGAAACAAAAATACCTATGTA
Organism: Muscardinus avellanarius; assembly: GCF_963383645.1. Taxonomy (NCBI): domain Eukaryota; kingdom Metazoa; phylum Chordata; class Mammalia; order Rodentia; family Gliridae; genus Muscardinus; species Muscardinus avellanarius. Next base: position 7,797,940 of record NC_137792.1, read on the forward strand.
TTTTTACTCTTTCATAATTATTCACAGAATGAATATTTTAGAGATGCATAGTTTGGTATTTTTCTCCTCCTTCTCCTCCTCCTCCTCCTCCTCCTCCTCCTCCTCCTCCTCCTCCTCCTTCTCCTCCTCCTCCTTCTCCTCCTTCTCCTGCTCTTCCATTTTTGTGGTATGGAAGTACTACATATTGAAATGAGGATCATTCTACATACAACCTACACCAGCCCCATTTTATTTTGAAACAGGGTCTCTTTAAGTTGATGAAACAGGCTACAAACCTGCAATCCTCCTGTCTCAGCCTCCCAAGTACTGGGATTACAGGCAGTCCCAGTTATGGACTTGGAACTCTTTTTTTTTTCAGAGAAACACAAGGGGCTGTTGATAAGGTGGGGGTAGTATAAACATTCCTCTTCACCCAACTTTAGATTCAGTAGTCATTTCTAGAAAGGCAATCATTGGATTGGGGGCCTCTGAAATTTGCTGCTCATTATATATGGCAACAGAATATATAAGTTAACCTTTATCAAGTGTCTACTACATTCTGATAATTCTATATACTTATCTGATTTCACTATTATAATTTAATGCTTACAGTAATCTACATCTCACATTAAAATTAGAGTCTAGAGTTAGCTAGAAAGATTGTCATCAAAATTATTCTTGAAAACTCCTTAAAAGTGTTCTGCTGCCAAGATATTTACCTTCTCTGAGTAAGTTCTACATGTCATATTTTTCTCCAGCTTTGGATCAGAATTCTGATTTCTACATTTCAGTTGAACATGAGATAAAAATCATTATTTGCTTCAGGAATATATTTTATGTTAAATCATGTATGTTTAAAAACTAGAGTTATATTTAGCCTAGCAAGAAGCTTTACTATAAGAAACAGCAAAAATTGGGGGTCAAATGAGGGTGTGGCCACACATCAATGCTTCTTATCCCATACTCGTTCTGGATCATGCACATACTTGGTAAAAAATGGAACAAACTGATATTTCCTACTTATTTTTGCCAATATCGTAGAACTGAATATGTTCAGTTGCTCATGTAATGTGTCTACATTATTATGATTGTTTTTTAGGTAAGCTAGTCTCTGTAGCAGAACCAACTAATCCCGAATTCTTAGTAGTTTAACTACTTTGTTGGCTGAATCCAACAAAGGCATATTTCCTGCTTAGATACTGACTCTTCAAGGCAGACATCCTCCGTGTAGAGACTCAGCAATCCAGACTGTACTCATCTGGGCCTTTTCCATCTTAGCTTGTAACCTATCTCATCAATTCTCTAGAGACAAAGAGATTCAAAAGGTCACACGCTGGTTCTTAGATGCTTTTTCCCAGAAATGACATGTATAACATGCTTGCAGTCCATTGGACAGAATAGGTGCTTCATATCTCCAACTTCAAAGGGACCAAGAAATATAGGGAAACACATGCATATTCAGAGGGTAATAAATGTCTATTCCACAAATTGTTAATTAGTTTAATGAGGAATGACTAGCTCCATGTCATTGTTCTATGCACCTTACATGCATTGTTTCATTTACCTGTGGAATAAGTAGTACTTTTATCTCCATTTTAAGGTTTAAAGCTGAAGGTTGAAGTAGCTAAGCAATTAGAATAAAGTCACCCAATTAATATCTGGCAGAGTCAGATGCAAACCTACTGATTTTTAGCATTAAAGACCCTCATCCAGATACTTGTTATTGTTATCACACTTTAGCTTCCTCACAAGACTTTGGAACTATTTGTTGGTCTAAAATTTCATGTAAACAGTGGCTTATCCTAATAGTGCATTAATAAATGTTTCATTACTATAATAAAATACTGAAGGGAAGGATGAGGGACATGTAAAGCTGCACCCTGGGATCCACCTTCAGCCATGTCTGGCCTTTGGAGGATACAACCTCAAGGACACACCTATGATCATGACTGGATCTAGATCATGATATCTGAGAGACATTTTACCATCAAACTATAACAGTATGGCTGTATTTCACCATGCTTTTCAAGATATGCATGTTTTATTATATCATACATATATATACATATATATATATATATATACCATATATATGTACATATGTATATATGTATTAGTGTAATATGTTACATATGTATTTGTATTATATAATATACCATTATTATGTTATATAACATAATATAAATATTTATATTACGTATAACTTTTATATTATACAATAGCTATATTTATGTTGCATTATTTATGTATTTATGTATATATTTATGTTACCCTGGGCAGTATAGCTATTATGTTAAACAACCCCATAAATCTCAGTGATCTAACATGTAAAGGGTTGATGGGGATATTTTACTGGGGAGAGTCTGCTCTACACAGTCAGGAACATTAGCTTCTAATTTCTAGTGGCTCCACTATTCTCTAGGGCCTCAGAGTTTTCTGTTATATATATCTTTCATCCAGTTGGAACACAAGGGAAAAAGATGAGAGAATATGTGCTACTGGAAGCACACCATTTCTACACAATTCATGAATCAGCACTTAGGTATCTGGCTACATCTGACTATAAGGCAAGTGGGGAAATTGAAATGCAGTCTAGCTCTGTGCCCAACAAGATGGGCTGGATTTGTTAAACACTTTGCCAATTTCCACCACAACCAATATGAACAGAAAGCTAATGACTTCATAGAAGGCAAAGTTTCTGCCTGCCCCTGATGGAGATCAAGGGGATGTACTGGTGAATAAAATTGATCAAATTGTGTTATGTGGATATATAAATATGCCACAATGAGTCCCAACGTTTTGTGTCAATAATTTTTTTTTATTTAAAGGAATCCAAACTAAACACCAGGACCCAGAAGAGCCATACTACTGTAAGTCAGCATCATGTGGTACATGGCTTTTGGGTAGAGAACACTAAACCCTTCACACAAACAGACCTCAGTTCCCTGATGTTAAACCAGTAGCCTTCTGGGAACAGCTGCCTAGAGAGGGGCCCTTTGAGTTTGAGGAAGTAGACAGGTGAATTATTCTGAGGCTCTGAGAATCTTCCTGATGACTTCAGCAGTGGTCACAGGAAAGATTAAGGCAGAAGCTTCAGTAGTACAAGAGATCCCAGGTCCTGAAAGATTCCTTGTGTCAAATATGGTGTTCAATGCTTTACAGGTTCTATGTAGTTTCATTTTCACAACTGTTAGGAGATAATTCCTTGTGTTCTTTTGCATTTTTGCATGTCTTCTAGGCAGAGGCACTATCTTTGTTTTAAACACTGTTTTCAAGGCTATTTTGCATACTACTCAAAAGACAGAGGTAGTAGCTTCCTCTGAAACAGAGTGCATATTGGTTTGCTGCCCAGGATAATAAAAGGAATGTGTCTTTGTATCACTTTGAACCTCACAGTGATGTATAAAATAAAAATAAAAGAGAATGTTCCTTTCTGGAAAAAAGGTTGGGAAGGTTTGTTTTACAGGCCTTTTAAAAATTGCTTTCTAAACTTGAGGTTCCTCATTTCTGGCACAAAACCACTGTATATGGAGTATGAACTTGGGCCTAGCTCCACATTGCCTCCTTGGGGACTACGAGATTAAGTTTCATGCAAATATGAAGCTTGTGCTGCCTGTGGTGTTAAAATAAAATCCTCTGGGTCTGACCCAGGAGTCTATGTCTTTTACCTGCCTGTACAAAACTATGGCAGGTTAACTGCTTAGTTTATATGAAGGGTAAAATTTTAGATTCATTAGAGTTCTCTTAGCAACAACCTGATGACATAATTATTATAATCTCTATTTTACAGATGGAGAAATTGAGGCTTTTAAGGGAAAAGGGCCTTATCAAATTTTACATAAAGATGGAGACAAGGTTTGAATTTAGGTAAGTGTCTGAAGGTTAAGATTCATAGCCAGAAGTTTTAGGCACATAGATTAGTTAATTTTCAAGTTGAGAAAACACAGGTGACATAATGGTTAATAAATAACAATTTATGAATTGTTTCCTTTGTAAATATAACTAAAAAAGTAGGTGAAATATTCAGTTTGCCTCAGAAAAGAGGGAAATTTACTTCTTGGTATTTTAGGACTAGATTTTCATGTTTCAGTATCATTAAATAAATGTCCAGTAAGACAAATGACCAAGGCCAAATAAGCAGTTACTTAATTCAAAGCTTGTTTTCTTCAATGGCAATGCAAGTTTACCCACAAAGAGGGAGTTCTGAGAGTTCAGAGGTCAGCATGCTGACATTAAAAGATAAAAATATTTAGGTACTTGTAACCAACAAAATATCTTGCAGCATGGTGGCCAGACATCATTTTTCCCTGGTTGAAGGTATGGTATAAAAGAACATAAATACGCTGGGCAAGCACTTATCTCCTAGTGTACTCCAAAATTGTTATTATTATTGCCACGTGTACTCCAAAATCTTTGAGAGTTTTCTTTGATGTGGTCAGCATACCTTGAAATTCCCTTCTTCTTTGGGTTTTCTGAAAATTTTTATCTTTAGCCTCAGAGACACAAAGTATTGTGGAAAGTCAGGTCTTCTCTGCATTCATTCTATGCAAATTATTTCCCTTTTTACACAACTGTGAAGTGCCCACGTCTTTAAGTAGTCTTTATGTAAGTCACTGTGACTTTGAGAGATATCTGGGACTTAATATTTCCAAGTGTTTCAACAAGACATTCAATACCTTGTTTCTTTAGATTATCTCCCTCTCTCCCTGCTTTTGTTTCTTAGAACTTAGATATAATAGCTAGGGCTCCAGTTCCCATCTGGACCATGGGTCAATCTTCATAAAGAATGCCTGAGCTAAAAGTAATTCCAAGGACAACTTTTGTGGCTTGGGGAAGAATGAATGTACTGACATAAATCTTATAGGAATTAAATGTTTACTGCATCAAATAACAAAATATATTGTCAACAAATGTTATAAAATATGCCTTCTTATGTCTCTTAAGCTTCTTATGATATATAGGCCTGGATTAGTGGCAATTTTTTTTTTTGCCAGAGCTCTTATACTCTTCAACACTATCACTCTAAATATCTAAATGATAGCTTTTTGGAGAAAATATATGAAACTAACCTATATTTTCTTACTATTGAGATCATATATGAGACCTAGGTCTATTTTCTTTCCATGTTACAAGCATCATCTTATTTGAAAGTTCTATGATAATGAAGAGGCATCAGACATGTAACACGTTGTAATTGTGGAAAGGCTGTGGTAGCCTGGAAATGTCCCATATTCATTTCTCTACAAAGTCTCGAGAACAAGCACGGCAGATGGTGCTAAGCTTAACCATACTTGTTAAGGATGGTGAGGTAGAAATATTAAAGCTCTAATTTCTGAACGCTCTGAAGAGCCACCATGCTGGTTCCAACTGCTCAATGTGGCTTTCCTTTAGTGAGCGTGTTTTTCAAGGGGGGCTAACTTGTCTTTAAGGATTGAATGCCAAAATTTTAATTTAAATTATCATAGCTATGAATGGATTGAAATATTTTGACACTGCTTCTTAATTTTTATTCTTTTATTGGTACAGTACAGTCTCACATCATAATGTGAGATACATCATAGTGACATACATGCACATAGCCTTTGGTGAGTTTCTACTTGGCTCTCTCCCCTCTCCCTCCCCTTCCCCACACATGACATTGAGATTGGCATGGGTATTCTCATATATGTATATCATGTCAGTGGAAATAATTTCTTCATTTATTAAGGTAGGCTAACTTCTTTAACAAACAATGCCAATTTCAGTGATTAGCATTTTCACTCCTACAATATCTAGCTTAGATGTTTGGGTTGAATCACTCTCCTAAAAGATTCTCAAAGTGGCAACACAGGGGTCTGGTTTTCCATCTTGTAACTTCCTCTAGGCCTTAGAGCTCTAGATTCCATTCTATTAAGATGGAGAGTGGAGGATCTTTGTAGTAGGTTTCTGTCAGCCAGTCCTGGAGTGATGGGTTCTTGGCTCACTGGTGAACTTTGATCATATAGACGCGCCCATTGTAAAAAAAAAAGTCTAGGTGGTACAATTTAACTCTGTGGTGAGTGAAAAAAGGAATATGGATTGGAAAAACTAATTGGTTTGTCATGGTGAAAAAGAAATGATCTTCTAATTTGTTTAATCAGTTGCTATTTCTTTTTTTTTTCCTTTTTTATTGGTGCACTGTATTCATACATCATACTGGGATAAAAAAAAACTTTTGTAGACATACATGCACACATTGCCCAGTTAGCCCCTACCTGATCCCCACCCCGTTCCCTCCCCATCCCTCCTTCCCATGCTTGGCCTAGTGGTTGACATCTAGTATTATAGCAATTTATCCAAAATTAATAATGATAATCTCACATAACAGTTTCATTTGTCTGATAGCAAGCTTTTGATGACTTAAAGATAACATTTCAATATTTCTTTTTGCTTTCTTTTTTACCAGAGAATATTTTTTCTTTTTTTTAGGTGAAGCTATCATACATTTATTTATTTATTTTTCAGAAAAAATCTATCCTAATATGAAATATGGACTCTAGATACCCAAAACAATCTCGAAAAAGAACAAAGCTAGAAGATGTATATTTTCTGATTTCAAACCTTATAGAGCTACAATAATTGAAACAGTGTAGTACTGTTCTAAAGGCAGATATATAAACCATTGGAGTTAAATAAAAGCCTAGAGATAAATTCTTCCATATATTGTCAAGTTATTTTTGACAAGGTTTCCATGAACATTTGGTGGTGGAAATAATAATCTTTTAACTAAATATTGTTGAAAAATAATAATTACATGAAAAAGAATAAAATTGGACCCTTACCTAATCCCATATACAAGTATTAACTCAAAATAGATAAAAGACCTAAATATAAATCTTAATACTATAAACTTTTAGAAGAAAATCTGGGTCTAAAATATCACAACACTGAAATTGGCAGTGATTTCTTGGATATGATTTCAATGGCACAGGCAACAGAAGGGTAAACAAACTCCCTAAAAAATAAAAAAATATTGTATATCCAAAGACAATGTAAACAGGGTTAAAAGTTACTGATAGAATGGGATAAAATATTTCCAAATGATATACCTGAAGGTATATTGATAATCCAAATAGAAACCCTAAAAATTAGCAACAATAAAAGCAAACAATACAACTTAGAAATAGTTAAAAACTAACATAAATAATGAATCTCCAAAGATAACCAATCTTAGTTGTCTGGAAAATCTTGTTTCTCTGGTTCTGATGTGTGTCACCTATTTCTTCTTTGTATTTAATCTCTTTGAGTATTTTCTCTAGTGCTGCTTTTGAAGACATAAATTCCTTCAGTTTCTGTTTGTCGTGGAAGCTTCTTATTTCCCCATCTAATTTGATAGAAAGTTTTGTTATTAGGAAATTTTTGGCAGGAAGTTGTTTTCTTTCAGAGTTTGGAATATGTTACTCCAAGCCCTTCTGGCTCTCATGACTTGGTTTAGGAAGTCTGGAGTGATTCTAATTGGTTTGCCTCTGAATGTCACTTGGCCCTTTGTTTTTGTTGCCTTTAAGATTCTCTGTTTGGCTTCCACATTGGTCATTTTGACAATTATGTGGCGTGGGGATCCTCTTCTCCGATCCTGTCTAAAGGGAGTTCTATAAGTTTCTTGATCTGTGTATCAACCTCTTGCTCTATGTTTGGAAAATTTTTTGCTATTACTTCCTTGAAGAGATTGTTGATCCCTTTGGTTTTCCCTCCTCTATTCCAATTATTCTTAGGTTAGCTCTCTTAAAATGGGCCCATATTTCTTCAATGTCAGATTCCTGCTGTCGGATTTTCTTTTCTAAATTAGAAACTATGCGTTCATTTTTGGAGTGATCATCTTCTACGAGCGAAATTGTATTCTCCATGTGGTCTAATCAGTTGTGTATACATTGAATTGAGGCCTTTACTTCATTGATTGCATCCTTTCTTTCTTTTAGACTCTCTCTGAATTCTTTTACAAACACCTCTACTATTTCTAAAGTTATTTTCCTGATTTGATCTTCTAGAAATCTCTGAATTTCTGTTTTATCAGGTTCTGATGTTGTGGCATTCATTGCTCCATTGTTATTCCTCTTTCCCATGATTTCGGAAGTTTGTGCCTTTTCTGGGTTTTTCCCTGGGTCACTATGACTTCACTTAAGGTGCTCTGGATCTTGAGTCTGTGGTATCTCAGTCACCACTACTCCTTTACTGGGTTGTATCACAAAGTCTCAGACGCAGGGAGTCAATCGAGGCTGCTTTAGACCATGGGGGGGGGTGCCAGGTTGGGTGTTCTCCTGCGGGGAGTTGTGACTATGGTGTGATATATCTGCCACTGTCACTCCCCCACTGGGTCAAGTCCCTGGGAGTGCAGTACTGGGATTTCTCCTCTAGGGGCCGCAATTTGTCTCACTGTTGTTGAGTGCGCTGATGGAGCTGTAGTGGACTTGGTGAATTCGCTGCTGCTGCTGCTGCTGCTGGTGGCAATATGGCACCACTGTCACACCCTCAGCCATGAGGCTGGCCTATTTCTTCTGTTTTTGAGCTCCTCTCTGAGTCCCTGCAGGGTGTGCTGAGCCCAGCCCCTCGGAGCTTTAGATGCTCCCTATGCCGAGAAATCTGCCGAATTCTGCCCGGCTGATCCGCAGTTGCTCACCTCGGATTGCTGTCCGCTGCTCCTCTCTGGAGCCTGGTGGGCTGTTGAGTGTGTTGGTCTGGTGCTGTCCGGTGAGCTCGCTGCTGCTGTCAGCAGTATGGCGCTGTTGCTGCATCCTCAAGCCGTGAGGCCGGTGTATCTCCTCTCTGGCTCTGAGCTCCATTTTGAGTCCCCCTCTTCTCTGGAGCTTGGTGCTGCAAGGGAAGATGGCACCTGCGCCGCTCTGTGCCTCCGGCTACAGCACTACAGTCTGGTTTCTTTCTGGTGTCTCATTTTTCCAGCCCTCTTTTTCTCTGTCCCTTGTATTTACATTCTTTGTTTCTCTGCAGATGGTGTTTTCAGGCTATGAAAGGCGCTGATTTTGTGGTAATAGGGATTGGTTGTTGTTAGCGGGGCTTCTAAGTCCCGCTTTTCTCCGTTGCCATCTTCATGGAAGTCTCCCAGTTGCTATTTCTTGACTCTCCTCAGGAGCTGAATACAAGTCCTAATTTAGCTGCATTAATTGTATTTATTTATTTACTTATTTGGGACTAGGGATTGAATCTAGGGGCATTCTATCTCCAAGGTACATCCCTAGACCTATGTCTTAAGTTTGAAACACTACAGTTTGTGGCCAGCCTCAGATACTTAATGAGGCCCTTTGCAACTCAGTGAGACCCTGTTTCAAAGTAAAGAATAGAAAATAGGGCTGGGAATGTAGCTCGGAGGTAAAATGACCCTGGGTTCCATTCCCAGGAATACAAAAAGAAAAAAATAAAGAAAAAGTTTGAAACAGGTATCACTAGGTTTCTGAGAGCCTGGCTAGGTTGCTGAGATTATCGTTGAATCTGTGACCCTCCTGTCTCAGCTTCCCAAGTACTAGGATTACAGGTGTGCACCATTGTACCCAGCAGTTCCATTTATTTTAGTAATTAAACAAGTATGCATTTTTGTAGTACTGGAGATTGAACCCAGGATCATTCTAGTTCCAAGCAACATCTCCAGCTCTATTTTATTTTTTATTTTGAAACAGGGTCTTGCTAAATTGCTGAGGGTCTCCCCAAGTTCCCAAGCTGCTCTTGAAAATGTGATCCTCTGGAGTCAGCTTCTCAAATACTGGGATTATAGGCATGCAGCACCACATCCAGCTTAAACAAGTATATCTTATGCACCAATGTAGTAAAGATGTCCACAAGTAAATACACAGGGATAGATTATGAGAAAGATAAAATAATTTATATGAAATTCAACATGCTTATATGTGTATGGTATATGTGCATACATGGGTCTGGAAGTGGACAGGCAATAGTACAAGATACACTGTATTTTTATATGAAGTTACTTCTATGAAGGGGTATTTTGAGATGAAATGGAACATATTTATTTATTTATTTATTTATTTATTTATTGCAGTACTGGGGATGTAACCCAGGGACATTCTAACTCTGAGCTACACCCCCAGCCCTATCTTTTATTCTTTATTTTGAAACAGGGTCTCACTGAATTGCAAAGGGCCTCACTAAGTAGCTGAGGCTGGCTGTAAACCACGATCCTTCTGTCTCAGCCTCCCAAATGCTGGGATTACAAGTGTGTGCCACCAAGCCTGGCTGGAACTTTGACTTTTTAACTCATGTACCTCTATGCTGTTTGATTTTAAAAAGGGAATGTTTATATTATAATGAATAAGTTTGTAAAAACAAACTAACACACAATCTTGGTCAATACTTCTTTTAAATAACCTGCCTAATTTTGAACATCAAAGCTCATGAAATTTAAGGGCCTCAGAGAGTTCACATGCAGTACAGAAAATACCTGGGTTGTATAAAATTAAGAATGGCAGTAAAATTGAATGGCTCAGAGAAGACAAAGGGGAAGTTAAGAGAATAGACATTAGGTAAATGAAAGTCTCTCTATTTCTGCTGAAGACAATGAAAGGGAAATGTAGTTTAAAGTGCAGGATTAAGGATTTAATTTAGACATAAAGAAGATCTTTTTTCATGGTCCTGCTTGTTAATAATTGGAATGGCTTATAAAGGAAGGGCTTGGAATCTCATTTCCCAAGAGCTGGCATGAGGAAAGGAAGGCTTTTAATGTTAGAGTCAAGTTGGATAGAATGTCATCACTTTTGGGTTTGTTGGGTATGGTTATTCTAGGTGAAATAAGCTTTATAGCTGTTCACATTCACTATTTCTTTTGTAGTTTTTATCTTCACTCACACCATTACCAGAGAACTAGATAGTGTCTAGAGAGAATAAGAGAGAGAAGGTTAGTTAGCTGACTACGAGTCATTTGAAGGCAGACATGTGGAGCAGAGAAAGTATGAAATTACTGTAATACTCAGCAGGCATAGGTATGGATTTTCACTATTGATTATACCTTGTTATCGTTCTTTTATGTTCACTTCTTATTATCATTATTTGTTCTGCTTCTTTTCAGCTCTTTTTTAGGAGAAATTATTTATTAAGGATGGTGTGAATAAATGTTTATCATCTTATTATGTTGCCTATAAAACTGGTATAGCATATTTTAACTTGACGAATGTGTTAAATTTACTTGTAAATTAGGGATATTCATATTACAGATGGGTGTGTCATGAGGGAGTAAAATCTCTGCTTAATATCATAAAGTCTACCAGGATGTTTATGTTTAGCTTTCCTTTTTTAAAAAAAAGATTTCTTAATTTCTAGATTTAGTATTCAAAATTTTATAGCCCTAAAGGGCAAAAACAGAAGAGGATAAATTAGCAAACTCATCTCGAATCATCTGCTGGCTCCTCTTCCATCTTTTTTTTTTCTACTCAGATAGCTTGAGACTCACCCCTTCTACCCAAACCAAACAGGGCTAAAGTGGAGGAGATTAGATCAAATATTAAGATGGCAACAAGGAATTATGATTCTTTAACAACACCTTCACTCCTCTAACTTGAAATATTTAAAAGAAAAGTTTGGAATTCAATAATTTTCATTTCATAAGTTTTTACCTCTGATCTGCTTAAGCAGTATATTCCTGCAACAATTTATTGCCTTTTAAGGCGATGAATTCAGAGGGCTGACAGTAAATCTGGACAAGCTCTAATATGCCTTGTGCCAACTGTAATTTAGCTGGTCCTTTGAGAGCTCAAGTTTTTTATTACCATAAATATTCTTCTGCTTCCAGGCGTCTCCCTGCTGACAATGTCGCCCAATTTTGAATCCCGACATCTTCATTTCAAAAGCCAGAAAATGAAACTGCAAAGGTCAGGTTTCACTGTAATTGCAGGCTATGGTGAAAAAAGACTACGTTCCTTAGGACTGAGCAGCCGCCCACTGCTTGCTTTGGAGAGCACAGGGCTCAGGAAAAATGTCACCATGCAATTCAAGTGAATGATTGTACCTGGCACTTGGATCATCAGGAAATATCTGGTCATATTTTACAGTGTCTAACTTTGTCACTACAAAAGAAGGAAAAGAATTTAAAGAACACTCTGATTTAGCATATATGAACACAGCATACTTCCTACTTCTGGAATGCCCTTGTCTCCTACTTTATAATGGATGGCTCTCCACCTTTAGATCTTATCTCAGGCAATACGACATCACCTGGCTGATCTCTTAGTACCTTGTATTTACCTGCAAGCTGAGAATGATGATCACTTTTACCCCAGTCATTCGGAAGATGAAATGAGTTAGTGCACGCCACATACTTACACAAAGTAAATTTGCCACTGTGGTTAGCTATTATCATGACCTCCATCACCATAATAGCTAAGGCTGTCCAAGCAAGGCACTTTACATGATTCACTTGTATTTTCTTATTTAATCCTCATAGCAACCCTATGAGGTCGGCACCACTTCATTTCTTTTGTACAGTGGAGGAAATTGAAGTTGGAGCGGTAACGTGTTCAAGGTCACATAGCAAGTCAATGAGACACCCAGAATTTGCATCTCAGCATTTAAGCTCTTGAATTTGTGCTTATGAGTAAAGCCATAAAGACAAAGCTAGGTAGCAAATGATGTCACTGTTCTGCCCATAACTTGTCACCCCGACTACTGCTGGACACACTGGCCAGACTGTCAATTCCCAACAACTGCATTTTATTGCTTTGTGGTTCTCTCTGGCCTCTAAATCCTACTTTACTACTCATATGGGTGACAGAAAGTACCAGACAAATCAACATTCCCTGAGCAGAGCTTGACTAATGATCGTCATCAGTTCATGTATAAATACTTCCACTCCCTTGGTCCCAGATAGGATAAATCTGAGGCATGCCCAAACCTAGATCCTGGCTCTGGTTGTCCATTACGGTGGCTAGCTTTCTATCCTTTATTGCCTTCCTCCTGCTCCCTGACTCGTGTTTCCACTCTCTTATTATTTGGTCCACTTCCCAAAAAACTAACTCTCAAACCTTATCTCAGAGTTGGCTTCTAAGGAGAACTGTATTGCGATAGTCTCCTTCAGTGCCAAGACTTCGTGATTCTAATGACACTGCAAGTGGAGAGGGCAAAGGAGTGGCTGCAGTGAGCCACAAGAAAGAGTGGTTTGTCCTGTGCGTACATAGCACATGTTTTCAACCTTGTTACTACCAAATTTGGGGCCGGATGACTTTTTATCATGGGGGCCATCCCCTGCATGCTGAGAAAGTGAGCAGCATATCTAGCATCTACCTTCTAAATGTCAGGCCAATACCTCCATGACCAGTTTTAGCAACGAAGAATGTCTTCAAATATTGTTAAATATCCTCCCTTGGTGGGAGAGGAATCACTTCCAGTTTAGAAACACTGGATTAGAGACCTAAGACTGCTCTTTTGTGTTTGAATGATGTACTAACCAGGCAAATATTTATTCATTCAAGAGGATTCCAATGATATTAACATTATTGGATATCCATATGCAAGGCATTCTACCTGCTGCTCTATGTCCTGTGTCTCATCTGGTCCTCACAGCACTTTATTCATTTCACACATAGGGAAAATGAAGCTCATGGAGGCTGTTTTCAGTATCATAAAACAAGTAGAAGATGGGCCTGCAGTTGAAATCCAGGTCTGCCAGGCTGAAAATTCATGTTCCCCTCACAATGATTCATTTATTTACTCATTAATGCTTCAATGCATGAGATATTGATTGAGCATCTGCTGAGTGTCAGGCACTGCATTTGATGCTGGGCATACACAAATTGAAAGGACTCCAATTTGCCTCAAGAAGCAGACCATCTAACTCAGTACTATCCAAGAGAACTGGCCTGTGCCCAATAGGTAGTTACTAGGTAATGGAGCTTTGGAATATTCAAGGGAGAGCCAGAAGGCCAGTGTGGCTGGACCAAAGTAAGAGGGAGTATGGGAGGAATATGTCAGAGGGATAGATGGACACCAGACCACATAGGACTATGCATTTTATTTGAATGTGACAGAATCCCTTGGAGGATTTAAAGCAGGAAAATAATGTGAAAAGATTAATGCCATGAAGAATTATAACAAAAGGAGCAAGAAAAACAGGTGTATAATTATTCCAACAGCTTAAGGTGATGATGTTGGGTTGGTCTAGGCTCTCCAAGAGGTGAGACATGGATGGAATTAAGATATCTTTGCAGCGGGTATGGTGGCGCATGCTTGTAATCCCAGCATTCGGGAGGCTGAGACCAGAGGATCGCAGTTCGCGGACAGCCTCAGCTACTTAGTGAGGCCCTCTGCAACTCAGTGAGACCCTGGTTCAAAATAAAAGAATAAAAAATGGGGTAGGGGGTGTAGCTCAGAGGTCAAATGCCCCTGGGTTCCGTCCCCAAACCCCCACAAAAAAGATATATTTGCACATAAAGACAATGAGATATGCTAAAGGTTTGGGTGGTAGATGTGAGAAAAACAGGAGTTGAGGACGCTTCCAAGGCTTTTGGCCAGAGCAGGCACACAGAAGTCTCTGTGATCAGCATCCCCTCCCTCTCTTAGCCTCACATCTGGCCACATCTCTTGACACTCTGCCAGTTTCCATGTATTTGCTTTTGGTGCTAATGAGTGATGCTAAATAACTAGTGCTGTCTACTTGCAGTTGCTTCATGAGTGCATTCTTAAGCTGTTTCTCTTTCTGGAAGCTCTTCTCTTCTTGACCTGCCTAAATTCTATTCATCATTGGGTAAGAGTCAATTTCGGTACTGTTTGGTTGAGAAGCTTTCCTCAAGGATTCGGCCTTCCTTTCTCCTTGAGTTCCATACCAACCTCTATCTTTGCACTTAAAATCATGTTAATGTGATTGAAAACTGCAACAGACTGGCAGCTTCATGAGGGCAGTAACTGTACTTTATTCATCTTTGTAAAATCCTAAGTTTTTGTTCACCTCAAATCAGACACCGAGTCAAAGACTTCATTATGGATAGGTGATACAAGGAACCACAAGAGACAGGTGAGAAATATCAGAGACGGAAAACGAACAACCAAGAGGGGGTTCATAGATATGTTTCTGTTTGTGTGCAACTCTGGCTCAGTTCTGATGGAAATCCTCTGATAATTATGTAAAATACCCCAGAATTGCTCCTACAAAGGGAGGGAGGAAAACCTGGAATATGTGTCCACTAATTCCCTTGTCCAGTGGTATCACACTGGATAAGAGATATCTGTGGGCATATAAAAATACTGACAGCTTCAGGTGCCCTCCCCAGGGGGTAAGAAGCTTTGATGGCTTTGGAGAAGGTTCTAAGGTAGAGAAAGGGCAATTCGGGTGATTTATGCAGGATGTGGCTGCAGAGGACTCAGGGGTGGGCTGAGTTCATACTAAATGAAGTATTGACAGCAATAGTTAAAACCCTAATGCTTAGCTTGGTATCTGGCACAAAATTGTGGTTCAAGATAAATTTTCTTGCACCAAAATAAATACATGCAAACTGTACTAAGTTTAGGGAACTAACATGAAAAAATAACCACTTTTTGACTTAGAAATTATCTAAATTTTAAAGACCTTACAAATAAACTTTGAGAACACAACATATTCCAAACCTGTAAAGTATCTGTATATTTGGGAAAATATTTCCCCCTTATTCCTCAGACTTAAAGACATTGCTTGGTAAATAGTACACAGCAATGATTTCAGTGGATGCAGTGATTTTTATGGTAACTCAAGGGAGGATGAATTTTCAGAATACCATTTCATTTCCTTTTGACCTAGGCAATTAACAAGAGGACCATAGCTGCTTATCAGATCATAGTTTCACTTAAATTTCTCATGATTAGAAATTAGAAAGTAGTTGCCAAGGTAACTGTGAACCAAGGCATCAGGAGTTTAAAATGGAATTCTATCTTAGTTTTCATTTTTTGTTTATGCTGATGTCTCACAGGCTGTTAATTAAAGTGTTTCATACCCTCACATTCTAATGTTCCATCACGAGGTGCTGGATTAGCATGCATGCATCGTAATGGCAGAACACTAGAGAGGAAGAGATCACATGGCCAGACAATAAGCCAGAGATATTTAGGGGTCAGGCTTGCTCTTATAACTTTCTGTCCAGAGAACTAACCAGGATTCCAAGAAAAGTAGTTTAATACCTTCTGAGGGCATCAATCCCAATGCCGTAAACATCTCCCCATAGGCCCCACCTTTTAAAGGTTCTACATCATACTTCATAGCAACACTCTGAGGACCAAAATGCCAATACATAAACCCTTGGGGGGAAAATCACATGCAAACCATGGCAAATACCAATTCATTCATGAAGACTTCACTACCAAGATTTGAACATTTCCCACCAGGCCCCAACTGCCAATGCTGATGCATGAAGGTATTAAGGAACCAGTTCACAAACCTTTGGAGGAAACACTCAAAGAGTAGCAAGAGAATTCATAGCATCCACTAGACTTGAGCAGTCTGTGACTTGAAAAATACTGACTTAGGAACTTTGAAAATAGAAGGATGATAGGGATATTCCTAGTGGAGGTCCCTGGAAGTCTCCTAGTTCATGAGAGGGAAGAAGTCTGTGTTCTTTAATGCCCCCTTTTCCTTGGGGGGCATTAAAGGGAGGAAAAGGTCATCTTTACTTCTGTGGCCATATCAAGCTCAGTGTTGCTTCTTGGGCCCTCTGGGTTTTTCTAGTGCTCCTATGCCATTTCCACAGAGCAATATAGGCAAACAGAAATCAAACACAGGACAAAACCTTTTGAGGCAATAATGACCATCTGAATTTGCTTGAAAATGCATATTCCCAGGCCTCAATCTAGATGCCCCTGGATCTGATGCCTAAAAAAAGGATAAAATCCAGGAATTTGCATATTTAAAAATCTCTTGAATGACACTGATGTAGCTCTCCCCCACCACATTGAAATACCCTGATCTAGCTGGGCGTGGTGGTGCACGTTTGTAATCCCTGCACTTGGGAGGTGGAGACAGGAGGATGGCACTGGTTCAAAGCCGGCCTCGCTGGCTTAAAAGACCCTGTTTCCAAATAAAAATATAAAATAGGTCTGGGAGTGTAGCCTGGAGGTAGAAGGGTTTCCAGGAACACTAGTACCACCAAAAAAAAAAAAAAATACCCTGATATATTATTTTCTAAATGTTGTGCAGGCTCAAAGAAAATAAATCCCTAGGTGAGTCACAAATCTAATTTCTTAGCTACCCATGGTTATGAAAGCCAGGTACCTCTCTTTTCTTATTACACTTCCAACTAAGGTCATTTCCTCTCAGGATTCCAGCTCCCCAGTGCCCCGAGGTTGTCAGAGCATTTCTACTTACTTGCCATCCTAATTGCTGGGAAGAACTACTGTGCTTGGTATTGCTACAACCTCTTCCCCATACCCTGAGGGGGGCACCGTCTCAGTGGTGGGCCCAGTACTTTGTCTTTACAACAAGCTTTGTGGAGTCAGTGAAGTTTATAATGTGCTTCCTAAGCTACTTGGACATGGGGCATTGCAAAAAGTGATGATGCAAATGGAATGGCATCCACATTTCAGGCAGATGATGAGAAATTTCCTCTCCACATCTCCTACCTGCCCCAGCCCTGGGAAAGGATTTACAGGGAATGGCTGAAATGTTAAAAGAATAAAGTTGATAACATAAACTAGCAAATACCTTCAGGCTGGAGGAAGTGTCTTGGGATGAGATGGATTAAAATTTAATTTTTTAATTTTTAATTTTTAATTTTTAATTTTTGGTGGTGCTGGGTTTCCTGGAAACCCTTCTACCTCCAGGCTACACTCCCAGACCTATGTTATACTTTTTTTACTTTTGGAAACAGGGTCTCTTAAGCCAGCGAGGCTGGTTTCGAATCAGCGTGGTCCTCCTGTCTCCGCCTCCCAAGCGTGGGGATTACAAGTGTGTGCCACTACACCTGGCTAAATTTTAGATGTTATGCTGTGAATAGAAGAATCTATCAATTGAAGTTATAATACTAACATGTGCTGAGCACCTACTACAGGCTACGTATTGAAGTAGGCATCTGCGTGTATATGTTTCTTGCTTCATTTTCATCACCGTACCATGGGGAAAGGCTTTTTTTTTAAATCCCCATAATACAGAAGAGGAACTGAAGCTTAGGAAGAGACTTTGGGATCTCAAATCAGGTTCCAAGCATCTTCTTGCCATTGTCCATTTCTGCATCTATTAGTGTCTTGGAAGGGAAGGGAGAGGAAGGAGTGTAAAGATGAGAAAGAAGATATAAGACTGAATTTAACTAACACAAATATCTTTCTGGCTTTTTTATGTCAAGTGTTAAGATATTCTTGCTATAAAACAGGTGTGTGTGTGTGTGTGTGTGTGTGTGTGTGTGTGTATGTGTGTGTGTAGTGCTGGGATTGAACCCAAGGGCATTCTGCCTCTGAGATATACCCTAGCCCTTTTTATTTATTTTTTAAAATTTGGAAACAGGGAGCTTCCGGGAAGATGGCGACCGAGAAAAGCGGGGCTTAAGAGCCCCACTAACAACAAATCTCCATTACTACAAAATCAGCGCCTTTCAAAGCCAGAAAACAACATCACCAGGAAAACAAAAAAAATCACCAGGCTCCAGAGAGAAAGCGGGCTGAGAACAGAGCCACAGAGGAGATCCTCACGCCCGAGGAAGCGGCTTCACGCCCGAGGACGCGGCAGCAGCCATACTGCCGGCGGCACCGGCGAGTTCACGGGACGGCCACAACAAGCCGAGGGGAGCCGCTGCGGAACAGCCAGGCGGGATTTCTCGGCGCAGGAAGCATCTAAAGCTCGCAGTGGCTGAGCTCAGCACACGCTGCAGGGATTCAGAGTGGAAATCAAAACCAAGAAAAAAAAAACGCCAGCCCCACAGCCGAGGGCGTAGCAGCGGCGCCATATTTCCACCGGCAGCAGCAGCAGAGAATTCACCGAATCCAGTACAGCTACATCTGCGTACTCAAGAACAGTGAGTCATATTGCGGGCTCCAGAGGAGAAATCCCAGTACTGTACTCACTGGGACTTGACCCAGCGGGAGAGGGGCAGTGGCAGTGATATCACACCATAGGAGAACGTGCAACCAGGCACCCCCCACAGTCTAAAGCAGCCTTTATCAACTCTCTGGGTCGGAGACTCTGTGATACAACCCAGTAAAGGAGTAGTGGGGTCAGAGATACTACAGACTCGAGATCCAGAGCACCTTAAGTGAAGTCATAGTGACCCAAGGGAAGAACCCAGAGAAGGCACAAACTTCCGAAATCATGGGAAAGAGGAATAATACTGGAGCAATCAATGCTCACAACCCCACAACATCAGAACCCGATAAAACTGAAAATCAGAGATTTCTAGAAGATCAAATCAGGAAAATAACTGTAGAAATAATAGAGGTGCTTCGAAAAGAACTCAGAGAGAGCCAAAAAGAGATAAAGGATGCAATTAATGAAGTAAAGGCCTCAATTCAAAGCACAAACAACCGATTAGAACACATGGAGAACAGAATCTCGCTCTTAGAAGATAATCATTCCAAAAATGAACGCATAGTTTCTAATCTAGAAAAAAATATCCGACAGCAGGAATCTGATATTGAAGAAATATGGGCCCATTTTAAGAGAGCTAACGTAAGAATAATTGGAATAGAGGAGGGAAAAGAAAGTGAAACCAAAGGGATCAACAATCTCTTCAAGGAAGTAATAGCAGACAATTTTCCAGACATAGAGCAAGAGGTCGATACGCAGGTCCAGGAAACTTATAGAACTCCCTTTAGACAGGATCGGAGAAGAGGATCCCCACGCCACATAATTGTCAAAATGACCAATGTGGAAGCCAAGCAGAGAATCTTAAAGGCAACAAAAGCAAAGGGCCAAGTGACATTCAGAGGCAAACCAATTAGAATCACTCCAGACTTCCCAAACCAAGTTATGAGAGCCAGAAGGGCTTGGAGTAACATATTCCAAACTCTGAAAGAAAACAACTTCCAGCCAAAAATTTCCTACCCAGCAAAACTTTCTATCAAATTAGATGGAGAAATAAGAAGCTTCCATGACAAACAGAAACTGAAGGAATTTGTCTTCAAAACCAGCACTAGAGAAAATACTTAGAGATTAACTACAAAGAAGAAATAGATAACACACATCAGAACTAGAGAAACAAGATTTTCCATCCAACAGACAACTAAAATTGGTTATCTGTGGAGATTCATTATTTATGTTAGTCTTTTACCTATCTCTAAAGGGTATTGTTTGCCTTTATTGTTTGTTAATTTTTAGGATTTCTAGTTGGAATATTAATATACCTTCAGATATAGCATTTGGAAATATTTTATCCCATTCTATTAGTAACTTAACTCTGTTTACATTGTCTTTGGATATACAATATGTTTTTTATTTTTTTTAGGGAGTTTGTATACTCTTCTGTTGCCTGTGCCATTGAAATCATAACCAAGAAATCACTGCCAATTTCAATGTTGTGAGGTTTTATAACCCAGATTTTCTCCTAAAAGTTTATAGTCTTAAGATTTATATTTAGGTCTTTTATCTATTTTGAGTTAATATTTGTATATGGGATTAGGTAAGGGTCCAATTTTATTCTTTTCCATGTAATTATTATTTTTCAATAATATTTCGTTAAAAGATTATTATTCCCACCACCAAATGTTCGTGGAAACCTTGTCAAAAATAACTTGACAATATAGGGAAGAATTTAGCTCTAGGCTTTTATTTAACTCCAATGGTTTATATATTTGCCTTTAGAATATTACTACACTGTTTCAATTATTGTAGCTTTATATGGCTTGAAATCAGAAAATATACATCTTCTAGCTTTGTTCTTTTTCGAGATCGTTGTGGGTACCTAGAGTCCATATTCCATATTAGGATAGTTTTTTTTTTTCTGAAAAATAAATATATAAATATATGATAGTTTCACCTAAAAAATAGAAAAAAAATATTCTCTGGTAAGAAAGAAAGCAAAAAGAAATATTGAAATGTTATCTTTAGGTCATCAAAAGCTTGCTATCAGACAAATGAAACTGTTATGTGAGATTATCATTTTTAATTTTTGATAAATTGCTATAATACTAGATGTCAATCACTAAGCCAAGCATGGGAGGGAGGGATGGGGAGAGAATGGGGTGGGGATCGGGTGGGGGCTGACTGGGCAATGTGTGCATGTATTTCTACAAAAGTATGTATCCCACTATGATGTATGAATACAGTGCACCAATTAAAAAAAATTTGGAAACAGGGTTCACTAAATTGCCAAGGCTGGTCTCAAACATGTGATCCTCTTGTCTCAGCCTTTTAAGTACTGAGATTACAGGCATGCACCACCACTACCAGTATGGTATCACTATGTTTTGTTTAGAAAATGTTTCATGGCTGCTAAAGCAAAGAAACAATTGTAAAAACAAGTAGATGGGGATAATATTTTGAAAATAGTAACTCAATATTTCCCTGTAAGTGTTGATCCCCTTCCATCCTCTCATGAGTCATGTCTATGGCCAAAAAAAGAATGTGAGGAATAAAAGATTATACACAAGCAAGGAAGAAACGGGAGAGAAATGGTTCCACTGCTGGGACAGGAAATTCTTTAGGTTCTGGGATAAAGATCAAAGGAAAGACAAGAAGTTTTAAGAAAT
The DNA here is from genome assembly GCF_963383645.1 of Muscardinus avellanarius. Lineage (NCBI taxonomy): Eukaryota > Metazoa > Chordata > Mammalia > Rodentia > Gliridae > Muscardinus > Muscardinus avellanarius. The sequence goes on from NC_137792.1 coordinate 7,819,522, forward strand.
TACTAACCAGTGGCTTGCTTCTTCTTATGCTAAAGGCTGAAGATGCATGAGTAAAAAAATGCACATAGTTTGATGGGTGATGCTCAAAAAAGGGGGCCTCATATCCTACCTTCTATTTGGAACACTGGGATGAAACATTACAAGGTTCCTCCATATGTTCATGATACTCATTGAATGTTTCAGAGGACAACCTAGATTTCCCCCCCTGTACTAAAGGTTGAATCTAGAGGCATTCTACCTCTGAGCTATGCCCCCATTTCTACTTTATTTTGAAATTGGGTCTCACTAAGTTGCTGAGAGACCTCACTAAGTTCTGAGGCTGGCCTGTAACCTGGGATTCTCCTGTCTCAGCCTCCCAAGTATGGGGATTACAGGCATGAGCCACCATGCCCAGTGATAACCTAGTTTTATTGAAATTTTTTTTGAAATTTATCATAGAGTTCTGATGTAACTGCTTTAGACAGCTTTTAAAAATTTTTATTTTTTATTGGTGCACTGTAGTTATACTTCACAGCAAGGTTTAAAGTGATACAAACACATGCACACAGCACTTGGTGTTTCCCTCTGGATTCCACACTGCTCCCCACCCCCATACATGTTAGTGAGATTGGTAGTGATACCTTCATATATGGACATAGTATTATTTGAACTGTTTCCTTCCTCAATCCTCCTTTTCCCTTTTTCACTTCCCTCCTCCAATCCTCTTCCACTATTCTATTGGTCTCTCTCCTTTTTCATCTGAAGACCCTTTTGTTTCCGATTTCCTCTCTAGCTTTCATATATGTAAGAAATCATTTGACCCTTGACTTTCTGAGACTGGCTGATCTGATCTCATTTAACATGATATTTTCCAGCTCCATCCATTTTTCTGAAATAACAGAATCTTATTTTTGGTAGTTGAGTAGAATTCCACTGTGTATATATACCACATTTTCTTTATTAATCCATCTATTGCCAGATACCTGGTTAGCTTCATAATTTGGCTATTGCAAATAGTGCTGCTATAAACGTGTATATGCATATATCACTATAATCTGTTTTTTGGTACTGACGATTGATCCCTGGGGGAATTCTACCTCCAAGCTACACTCCCAGGCCCATTTTGTTTTTTATTTTGTAACAAGGTCTTGCTGAGTTGCTAAGGATCTCCCTAAGTTGAGAGACTAGACTTGAACTTCCCATCCTTCTGTCTCAGCCTTCAAAGCCCTTCAAAGCATGTGCCACCACACTCAGCTTCACTCTCATATTCTTTAGACATCTTTAAGGTTAGTTTTTCTAGTACGAAGAATTCTCTGCACCAACTGCATTTTGGAAACACATACACATTTCCTCTTTTCCTGTTTTTCTCTGGCAGCATAACTCAATTGATCAAATTTCATGAAAGGCCAGAAAAAATGGACATTTCTGTATACTGAAACGTGTGATTCCTTGTAAGTCAAGGGGTAGAATTGGCTCCCCACTGTCTGTGTTCCCATTCCTGATGATATAGCACGGATATGAGGCATGCCATTAACACTTCGTGTTCACAGCAACTATACCCAGATATGAAGCAGACAGAGGTGTCAGTGCCTCCTGCAGCTCAAGGGCCACTTTACTTGAATATATCTTACACACATGGGTTGACCTTACTTTAAGGAAATGGTATAGAATACTGCAATTCTTGAGTGTACTGAAGCTTGGTAATGATACAAGAATGTCTTAAGCTGCCTGTTTTGCCAAATGGTGGTTCCTTGCTCTCCTCATTATGCCCTACTTTTCAGCTTAGGATACTTGGTGAGTTGACTGCCCCCAGGGCAATCCTCTCTTTAAGGTACCACCACTTCAATAGTGTTACAATGGGGACCAAACTTCCAACCCATGAACCTTTGGGGGATACTCTCACACCATATCCAAATCATAGTACCTTGTAATTTGTTTTGGCAAATGCATGTTACAAAAGCAGGAACTTAAAATGCCATATGCATTGGGGCTTATTCTCTTGGTGCTTTAGAAATCTTGCTACCAAACCCAAGCTACCCTGTTGGTGTATGAGATACCACATGGAGGAGGAATGAGACATTCCTATTGATAATCACCCAGTCCCCAGTCAGACAGGCTATAAATTGTAAGTACATTTGTGAGCCCCAGCAGAGGTAAGCCAGGCTGGATCAAATTGGCAGAACTAGCCAGGTTAGCTCAACCAGAATTGATGACTCACAGAATCATGAATTCTATAAATAGCTGTGGCTTTTAGCCATTACATGTTTATGGTGGTTTGGTTACTCGTCTGAATCAGTGCAGTTGTTAAAAAAAAGATTTATGTTGCTTTTCATGAGGGATGACCTCATGAAGGACAAATGGATAAAAACATGCAAATTTATTAACAAACTCAAGAGCAAGACTGATGGGTAGATGGGATGATTATCAGTTCATTTTCTCTTTCAGCATAATTTTCAATAGTAGCTCAATAATACTCAAAATGCAGCCCAAGGGAGGTAAATTCTTGGTCTCAGTGCTATTTTGTTTCAACCATGCTTAATCTTACAGTATAGAAAATGTGTTTGTGTTTGTGTGTGTATGTGTGACAGAGAGAGAAAAAATGAAGAGAGAGAAAGAGATAGAGGGGAAGAACGAACTACTATATTCAAGAGTAGTCAGAGGCATCTTTTTCAAGAAGCTAAAGTCACATGTACAGATTCTTCCAATATGAAATTTCTTTTCCTAGAATTCATGATAACGTCAACAAAAATGGCTTTCAAAATCAGATCTAGATTACTCTGTATACACTTGAAAATTATTACAACTTACAAATCAGTGTTTCCTGTTCGGTTGTTTCAAAGACCTTTTACATGCATGCTTTTAAGTCATATGTCTTTTAACGTTATTGTGAGCAGTGGATTGTGTTGGGATAGTTAATAAAGATCAACCAAGGTGCTACTGCAGTGATCCAAGCAAGTAGAGTGATGATTAATATTGAGTTGCTGACTGTATAGATGAAGAGAAGTAGATGGTAAGCATAACGATACCTTGGAAAAGGCTGTTAGCTGCACAACAAAGAAAAGGAGATAGACTGAAGAGAGAGTTTTTAGGCAGGGTAGTTAGAATTTGAGGAAAGGGAAGAAACAAGAATGATGCCTGGTTTTGGTAAGAAGACTTTGATGCCATCAGAGGTAGGTATCATTATTTTTTTGTTACATGTAAAAAAGAACAGAGGCTCAAAGGTATTATTTAATTAGGATGGTGTGAGTACAGTTATAGCACCCTTAAGTTCGTACCAAATGTCAGGTTTTCTTTTTTATTGCTTGGTCACACAGCTAGTCTATCTGGCTCTACCATCTACACTCTTAAGTCTCTACTTCTCAAACTTCAGTGTGCTTACAAATCCTGTGGGCATCTTGATAAAATGTGGATTCTGAATTCAGCAGGTTTGAGGTGGGGCTTTAGATACTTTATTTCTCATCAGGCTCCAGATCAGGCTGATATTATTCATCCATAACTATTCTTTGAGTAGTAGGGAATTAGAGCACTTAAAAGAGCCTGGGAATACCACAAGTGCTTTAGTAATAGTAAATACATTGGCGAGTGTGGGGGTGCACACTTGTAATCTTAGTATTTGGGAGGCTGAGACTGGAGGATTGCAGCCTCAGCAATTTATTGAGGCCCTCAGCAATCTGGTGAGAACTCTGTTTTCAAATAAGAAATAAAATCAGCCGGACAAGGTGGCACACTTGTAATCCCAGAGCTTGGGAGGCTGAGACAGGAGGATTGCACATGTTCAAAGCCAGCCTCAGCTACTGGAGAAGATCTCAGCAACTTAGTGAGACCCTGTTTCCAAATAAAATATGAAATAGATTTGGGAGTGCAGCCCAGAGATAGAAAGCCCCTGGGTTCCATCCCCAGTACCACACACAAAAAATCACACACACACACACACACACACACACACACACACACACACACACACACCACATCACCCTGGCCCTAGGAATGAAAGTGGTAGAGGATGAAGCTTGGTCATAGTAAAGGACTGGGGAACTTGAAACAGGTAGTAGCAATTTATTTTTGTGTATCAAAAGCCATGAATTTTAATCCTTTTGGTGAAATTCTAATCTTCATACAAGAGCTAACTTGAATCTTTTGAAAAGAAGCACTGGAACAGTTTCATTTGGGACAAGGTCTAACAAAACTTTTCTGGCTATTACAACAGAGTCCTAGAACATTCCATAGAATGTCCTTGAAATGCAAGGAACTGAAATACGTTTGACATTCTTTAATGCACAAAGACTCACCCTCTTTAAGAAGCTATCTCTAGTAGTTGACAGAACATAAAGAGCTAAAGAAGCTATTGCAGGCTGTCAGAAAATATTCAGCTATGTTAGCGCAGGATCAGTTCGCTTGCTCAACAATTTAACCCCGGACGCTGTTGACAGATTTCTTAAGCAGCTCCATCAAATCGCATGCAACTTGACAGCATTTCTAAGTATGGAGCCCACATTTTTGCCAAAGAAAAACACTTTAAGTTGATTTCTCGGGATGGGGGGGGGTTCAAGGTATAAAATAGCTTTTATGGGCTGTCAGAGGAATCATGGTGAATTAGCATCAGAAATGATTTTGATCACTAAACTTTAGGACTGGAACAAATTTAGAGTCCTTAGAAGTCACTGGATCTCAGAGCTGGTAATAAATGAGGATCTGCTGTCATTAAGCAACTGAGAACTGTTAGACACAGGAAGGAGAACTGACTTACATTAAGTCATACAACTAGTAAGATGTCCATCCTTAAAGTAGTGGATTTTTCTTTTTACTACTGATTGTACAGAATGATTAAATTGTTGAACTCCAAGAATTAGGGTTTTAGGCAGGTGTGGTGGTACATGTCTACAATCTTACTACTTGGGAGGCTGAGATAGAAGGATTGCAGGTTGGAAACCAGCCCCAGTAACACGGCAAGACTCTGCAACCTAGTGAGGTCCTGTTTTAAAACAAAACAAAAAATAAAAAGGGCTGAGGATATAGTTCCAAGGTAGAATGCCCCTGGTTTCAATTCCAAGGACCAAATAAATAAATATAAAAAAGTGAATTAGGATTTTGCTCCCATGGAGAGGGTTCATTAAGCAATTGTTTGAATTGTGGGAAAAATGGGACACCCACACTACTATGGAAAGCTTTGACCATTTTTTGTCTTGATAAATAAGAGAAAATTTGGAGGCACTCCCTATTTCACAAATATGAGAGACCTAGCATTATCATTAGAAGGTAAGATAATTTAAATCAGAGAAAGATTTTTTTGCTTTCTTCTGTAGATTAACATGGTTTAAATAAAAGTTGCTGGAGGGAAGGATGGGAAGATGCCCCCAGTTTGATATGGTCATCTGCTTGAGAGTTTCTAATAGCTGACAAATAGTAGTTCTGTTAATTAATTATGTAGCAAAAATGACTTGGTTTTTATATTTTAATCATTTTCCTGGTCTTAGTTCTATTTTTCTCCCTCTGTTCTATAGTAAAATTCCTGCAGAAAAATATTGAGTCCTTTTTTAGATGACCTAAGGGAGGAAGGGTATTGATTCATACCTAGGCAACAACAGTCAGCACCCTCACTTGCAGGATTAAAGCACAGCACCCAGCCTGGCACCCAAGGCCATTAATGATCTGGCTCCTGCCCTTCTAACACCCACAACCTACTGTTTAGTCATAGGGGAAGCATATTTCTTTTCAAAATGCATCTTTCTTTTCCAAACTCTCTGTCTTTGCACTTGCTCGTCAATCTGCCTGGAATTTCCAATATCACCCTCCCTTCTGCCCAGTGAACAATTGTTCATCCAATTAGACTAGGTCAGTGTCTCCTCCTCTGCAAAGGCCTCTGCAGGGTCCATGGTCAGAAGCACTGGCTCTGGCTCTGTCTTCATGCTATTTATATCCCTTTGCTCTTATGGTAACCACAGGGTCTTAAACTTTGACGTATATGTCTGTCCGAAGTGATAGCCAAGCCTACCCTGCTTGACAGAATCATCCATCGAGCTCCAAAAAGAATACCTCTCTTTTGGCTTTACCTCTAAGGGTCTGCTCCAAATGGTATATGGTGGAGGTTAGAGTACTAATATTTATGCTGAAGCACCCCGAGTGATTTTAATGTGCAAGCCACATTGAAAGATGCTATGATTAGTACCGTTGCTCTGGTGCACACCTTTAATCCCTAGTACTTGGGAGACTGAGAGAGAAGAATCACAGGTTTGAGGTCAGCCTTGGCAACTAGTGAAACCATGTTTCAAAATAAAAATTAAAAGGGCTGGGGGTGGTGTATCTTGTAGGTAGAATGGCCCTGGGTTCAATCTCCTGACAGACAGAGAGAGAGAGAGAGAGAGAGAGAGAGAGAGAGAGAGAGAGAGAGAGAGAGGAGAGAGAGAAAGAGAGAGAAGAGAGAGAAAGAGAGAGAAAGAGAGAGAAAGAGAGAGACAGACAGACAGACTGTACTAGTATTTGGAAGAGGTTTCAAAATGTATTAATGTACCAGTATGAAAATATATTGTTTGTACTAAAGAAAGCCAGGAGTGCCAGGGAAAAGGGCCTCTTTACATTTCTAAAGAGAGACAAACTGCCTCAAGGATGGGAGGAAATCCCACATCCTGGAGAAGCAACTTAACACATCTTGGGGGGGTAACAAAAAGTGTGCAGGTCTGTGCTGAGACAGAGCTGCCCCCCTGCCTCAAAGGGGGCAGATCTGGATGGGCTAGAGATAGGGAAACATATCTACATATCAAAGGACCTGCCACAGACTTGGTTGGGGATAAGAACACGCAGCATGCAGGGTCTTTTGGTAAATTCACTCGAATTGCCCCTCTGTGCCATTTTCTGGATGGCATGGGGCTTTACCTGTCTTATGTATTTCTATTTTTTAATAAACTTCTTTAAATCTTCAGCAACTGTCCAAGCTATGTATACTTATCCTTAGCTCAGGACAAGAACCTGCGTTTTTTTTCTGTTTGTGTGGTTGTGTTGGAGGAATTATTTCTCCCCTCACACACCAAACATATTTAACTGTAACAGAGACCATGATTAAAATGTCAGCTTTTTGTAGATACTATGCTTGTATATTCTACTATCCCTCCCTAAATACTCAGCCCAGTGTCCAGGAAGTAAAGTGAATCAAATTAGGGTCTTAATTCATGATTGTTCATTTTGTTGAATTATCTACATTCTCAAAAAGGATTCAAGTCTAGTGGGGAAGATAAGTACATAGTATCACATGGAAAAAATATGGCCAATTTCATGTTCGTAATTGATATAAATGACATTAAATATAATTATCTAAAAATATGAGAAAACTTCCCAGAGAATCGTTGGTTTGGTACAAAGAAGAACAAAAAAGGGAGAAGGTGATGTTTAGGTTTGTTGTTGATGTGATGTTTTGATAGGCAACAAGGTGCTTTCAGAAGGCAGGATAAAGCGATGTCAATGTCTCCAGAGACATAAGGGTTGGGTCCAACATCCAGCTCTAGCACTTACTAGCTCTGTGACCTTATCAAGTTATGTCACTTGTTTGTCCTCATTTTTCCCATTTGCAAAATGGGATACTGATATTAAACACTTGTTATTGGCTTCCTAGGCTTATTATATTCAATTCAATATATTACTATACATAAGACAACTAGGATGGTGTACAGTACATGGTAAACTTTCTTGATTTTTCACGGTACTGGGGATGCTGGGATTTAAACCTAGGACCTTGCATATACTAGGCAAGTGCTCTACCACTGAGCTATATCCTCATGCTTTTTAAGAAAATATTTTGAGACAGGATCTCACTAAGCTGACCATTCTGTCTTCAAACTTACAATCCTCCTGCTATAACCTCCCTAGCATTGAGGTTATAGTCATCTGCCTCTAGTAAATGTTTAATGACTGTTAGCTATTTTTCTCTTTGGTATTGTTAATTGGAGAGGTAGAGGCTTTTCAGGAGCATGTAGCTGGTGGAGTTAAGCCAGTCTCCTAGAAATCTTTAACCATCAATATTGGCAGGGCTAGTATCAGACATAGAAGTAGATAAATACAGTCTTATTGTTGTCCTCTGTTCTCTGTGTTTATCTGGAATCCTTGATCTAATGTGTTAGAAGGAGCTGCTGCCTTTAATCTTTAAAGTGTAAGTGAAAAAGTGTCTGGGAGATGCCTTGGGGCATCTTGTCCATTCAACTAGAGAATGACCAATGATGGCACTCAGCTTTTCAAAAGGAAGCCTCAAGTGCATCATTTAAGCACAATTGGCTTGTGGCCTTTTGGTTCAGAATACCATAGTTTCCCATCATTCTGCTGGGGGCATTTTCAGGTTTAAAGACACACACACACACACACACACACACAATTATTTTTCTTAGGCAAATATGAAAGTAGAGAATAGTTTGGTTGAAATTATTTCCAAAAGCATCATTGATGATTGAGGCACAGAAAACATATTTCACAGCCATTTACCAGAGTTCTTACAAGATTTTATGGGAGATTTAACTCCTTGGCCACCATCTATTCTTTCTAGTATAAATGACAGCCATGAACCATATGCCTGGGACAAATCATGGTCCTTCTGATTTTAATCTCAACATAAACATCAAATTCCCAACTGCCAGGTCTGATTTTATTCATTAGGAAAACATAAACATATGTTTAATATTTTTATAATTTTTAATATGTTTAATATTAGAGGTTGGAAAATTCTGGTCTACCAATGTTTTACTCTCTGACCCTCTCAGACAGTTTCCTGGTACCTGTCCTATCTAACTTGTTCATATATCTTCTATTTAAAATAAATTTTGTTTAATCCAAAGGTGATTCTATTATGACTGACTGGTGTTTGATTCATGGACTAACGTGTTCCATCAACTCAGTGATTGATTGAAAATGAGGCCATAAGGATGGATCCCAATCCAATCTCACTGGATTGACTGCATAAAAGAAGAGGAGATTAGGACACACAGGAAGCGCCATCCAAAACACTGCAGTTCACAGAGGGATGAACGGCCCAGTGAAGAGGCATCAGAATAACAACTGTCTGCAAGCTGGGGAGTGAGGAATCAGACAAAACCAACTCTGCTGCACCTTGACCTTCAAGATGACTCTTGTTCAAGGCATACCAAATGTAGTATTTTGTTATGACAGACCTAGTACGCTCCCTTTATTCTAATTCTGGTCCCAAGGTATGGCACTGAACTGCTCTACTCCTTCTTCTTCTTCTGCCTGGATACAGCCAGCAATGGGTATAGTGATGATAACTCTTTTGTGGGCATCAGGGTGACCCAGCATCAGGTATCAAAAATGTAATTTTTATGGTACTGGGGATTGAACCCAGGGCCATTTTAGCTCCAAGCTACACTCCCACCCACATTTTTATTTTATATATACTTATATTTTTGTGGTACTGGGCATTGAATCCAGAGGCATTCTACCTTATAGGTATGACCCCAGCCCAGTTGTATTTCTTATTTGGAAGCAGAGTCTCACTAGGTTGCTGAGAGTCTTACTACTTGCTGAGGCTGTCATTGAACCTGCATTTCTCTTATCTCAGCCTCTCAAGTGCAAAGATTACAGGCATGAGCTATCACACCAAGCTTTATTTTATATTTTGAAATAGGGTCTTGCTAAGTTGCTGAGGCTGGCCTTGAACCTGTGGTCCTTCTATTTCAGCCTCCAAAATACTGGAGTTACAGGCAGGCACAACTATGTCTGGCTGAAAAGCAAAATGTATATACACAGATCACAACACATAGATTATACCCAGAGTAGCCTCAGCCATTGGGAGCACAGATATTGAACAGTGTTGCCTCTTTCTAACCAAGGCCTCTTGTTGTATCCTCCTGAGCAGGGGAGGGTCTCTATCATGACTATTAAATCAAGTTTGAACAGAAACAAATCCACATATCTATAGTCAATTAATCTTTGAAAAAGGTGCCAAACTCATATGTTGGAGAAAAGACAGCCTTTTAAACAAATGGTGCTGGGAGAACTGGCTATTCATTTGTAGAAAGATGCAACTAAATCCTTACCTCTCACCATGAACAGGAATCAACTCAAGATGGATCAAAGACTTAGAAATTAGACCAGAAACTGTGAGGCTCTTAGAGGAGAGCATAGGCTCAAAACTACAACATATTGGCACAGGCAGTAACTTTCTCAACAAAACCTCCAAAGCTCAGGAAATTAAAGCAAGAATAAACAAGTGGGATGGCATCAAACTAAAAAGTTTGTTCTCATCAAAGGAAACCATCAAGAACCTAAAGAGGAAGCCTACAGAATGGAAGAAGATCTTTACCAGCCACCATTCTGATAGGGGGCTAATATCCAGAATACACAAAGAGCTCAAAAGACTCTGCACTAGCAAAACAAACATCCCAATCAAGAAATGGGCAATTGAACTGAAGAGACACTTTACAAAAGAAGAGATACAAATGACCAATAGATACATGAAAAGATGCTCTATATCATTAGCCATCAGGGAGATGCAATTCAAAACTACACTGAGATTCCACCTAACCCCAGTCAGAGTGGCAAGCATAGAGAAATAAAATAACAACAAAGGATGGCGAGGATGTGGGGAAAGAGGAACTCTTTTACACTGTTGGTAGGAATGCAAGCTAGTTCAGGCACTTCGGAGATCTGTGTGGAGATTCCTTAGAAAATGGGAAATAGATCCACCATATGATCCAGCTCTACCACTTCTGGGAATTTTTCCAAAGGGGTTGAAATCAGAGAACTACAGCAACATATGCATACGTACGTTCATAGCAGCACAATTCGTAATAGCCAAAATATGGAACCAACCCAGGTTCCCATCAACAGATGAATGGATTGCAAAATTATGGGAAATACACACAATGGAATTCTATTCAGCTATAAAGAAGAACAAAATCATGTCATTTGCAAGAAGATGGAAAGTCCTGAAGAGCATTATGTTAAGTGAGATCAGCCAAGCACAGAAAGAGAAGAGACATATCTTTCCTCTAATATGCCCAAACTAGGGAGCAAAGGGGATACCAGAGGGACTCCCAATAATGGAAACAAAATCTCAGCAAAGTTTGAATGGCAAGATAGAAGAGAAAGAAGGCTAAACTTGATTAATGAGAGTCTACATCCATATATGTGTAAAAGTATGAATCTAGCATGGTTACCCTGGACAATCATTGGTGGGAGGTGGGGAAGGGAAAATGGAGGTGGGGGGAGAGGGCACCAAGTACAGTTTAAATGTATACCATTTATTTTCAATAAACATATGTATAACATAAAAAATCAAGTTCAAGAACTGATGTCTTATTGGTTCATTTTCTGCAAAATCTACTTGAGAAACGTAGGTCTGCAATTACTGCTGCTTAACTGCTTTATCTGGCTTAAGAAGACAAATTTTAGCAATGCTGGGATGTAAATCATTTTTGTGGCCACATCATGCTTACTACTACAACATAATCTTAAATTAATTTATTCAAAAGAATGCATTCTAAGCCTAAGAATATTTAGCATGTTTGCAATTTTCCTGTGTGGCATAATACACATACACATATGTATATATGCATATATATGCACATGTATCTTTATGTTGGTTTTATTTATAATTCTATTGGATTTTGTTCCTCAGGGGAGGCTATAGAAACTAGAGTGTCTTGTTCCCAGAGTGGACTGTAGAAAACCCACACTTTTCTATCTTTAGCTGGTCATAAATAAATTCCCTGACCTTGTCTTGTTTGATAATTTGTCATAAGAACCTCCTCATCATGGAGTCCTCCTCCTCTATACTAGAGAGAAATCAGTGTTGAAGGATCTAAATGGACAATCCTTGCAGAGTTCCCTTTCCAGTCTATTAATTAGCAAGCAGGCTAGGCAATGAAGGATCTAGAACAACCCAAAGGACAGAATATGGGGAACTTCTGGATTCTAGGTAGTTTTTGGAGAGTGGGGTATGGAGCTCTGTGCCCTTCTTCTATGCCTCTTCATTTGTGTAATAACCTATATAATAAACTGGTAAATGTGTTTCCCTGAGTTCTGTGAGTCAGTAAAAAATAATTAAAGCCAAAGGCAAGGTTGTAGGAACCCTAATTTGGAGCTGGTTGATCAGAAGCACAGGTAGAGATGGGCACAGTTGTGCACTCCTATAATTCCAGTCCTTGGTGAGGCTGAGACAGGAGACAGTTTGAGGACAGCCTCAGCAGCATAACTCTCAGCAACTGAGTAAGATCTTATTTCAAAAGAAAAAATAAAAAAGGGCTTGGGATGTAGCTTGGAGGTATAATCTAAACTGGGAGGAAAAGTAGTAGGACTAAACCCTCAACTGTGAGATCTGATGCCATCTTCAGGTAGAGAGTGGCAAAATGGAATTAAATTAGAAGATGCCTAGCTGGTATCCATTGGTGCAGAATTCCTTGCTTGCTGGTATGAAGAAATCCTTAACACCTTTCAGGATCACAGGAATCTCCTGTGTTGATTGTGGTGTAAGAGCAGAGAGAAAACAGACTTTCCCTATTATTTATAACAGATTCTATATCCACTATGAGTAGATCAGAACATCCATTTTATGACTTTTCCATAATCTTAAAACTAAACATGTAAGATATTCTCGAGAAGATTCCCCATGTTGTGTAAACATGACATGAGTTTTGCTTACTTCTGTCTCCATGGAGAAATAATTGAAAAAGTATTAAGCTGGGCATGGTGGCACACACCTTTAATTCCAGTATTTGGGAAGCAGGGGCAAGAATATTGCAGGTTTGAGGCCACCCTCAGGAACTTAGTGAGACCCTACTTCGAAAATAAAAAATGAAGGGTGAATTCATTTGAACCCCATGCCACTCCTGAGTGACACGGGGATGGAACTGTCTTCTGTATTTCTATCTTTTTAATAAACTCCTTTAAGTCTTCAAAAAATAAATAAAAAATGAAGAAAGAAAGAAAACAAAGAAAGAAAGAAAAAGAAAGAAAGAAAGAAAGAAAGAAAGAAAGAAAGAAAGAAAAAGAAAGAGAGAAAGAAACAAAGAGGTTTGGAGTGTGGCTCAGAGGTAGACTACCCCTGGGTTCAATCCCCACTACCCAAAATAAAAAAGATTATTTAGAATGATAGATAGGAAGTATTGAACTTTTATATGGGTATAACATTGTTCTAGGCACTTAATTTTATACTATCTTAGTTAATTTTAGATATAATTATATGAATTAGTTGCTACTAATATCTCAGTTTTGCAGATGAGAAAATGAAAACACAGAGAGGTTATTAAAACTGTCTTACTATTGTATTTTATGAAATAAAATACCAACCTTATATAGCATTTTGTCTCTTGTCCATGTTGCCATCAGCTTTGAGTGTATTTTATATTTGATAACACAAATGATTTTTAAAAATCTACACTGACCCTAAAAAAAGTGTGGCAAAGTGAGGAAAATGGCATAGTGTTTGGAACCGGACAAAAGTTGGATTTAAATATTAGCTCAGCCTTTGATTAACTCTATAACCTTGAACAAAACTTAATACTGCCAATCTTCAGTTCTTTCAACCACAAGTTGGGTATTATACCCCTCAGAGTATGTACATCTTTGTGTGTAGGTAAGTTTTCATTTCTCTTGGGTAAGTGCTTAGAAATAGAATTGCTGGGTCATATGGTAAGTTTACATACAACTTTTAAAGCTATTGATAAAGCTGTTTTCCAAAATAGCATCATCATCATTTTACATTCCTATTGGACAATGTTTAAGAGTTCCTCTTTCTTTGCCCTTGTAATTATCTGTCTTTTGATTATAGCCATTCTAGTGGGTGTGAAGTAGTTTTTCACTGTGGTTTAAATTTGAACTCCTCTAATGACTAGTGATGTTGAACATCTCTTCATGTGCTTAGTATTCATTTGTATATATTTGGTAAAATGTCTATGCAAATCTTTTATCCATGTTTCAATTGAGTTGTTTGTTTAACAATTTATTTGTAAGAGTTTTTCATATATTCTACCATTTTTTTAATGTGAACATACATTTTTCAATGTTGAGTTCACCACACTATACAGGATACCTAGTACATATTGGGTAAGAATTATTCTGATGAGGTTATTCAATCTAATATCAGTTAAAGTTTTTATTGAGTACAAACTATGTACTAGGCATATTCTAGGTGTTAGAGATTTAGTAGGGAATACAGCAGACAAGATTCCATGCTCTTGGACAAATGAAGAGCGATTATTAATGGATGTACGTCTGTCAGGTAGAGGAAGGTGGAATTTGAGCTTGGCCTCCTTCTTTGAAGTTCAGCCTCTCAGCTGCTGCTACTCTCTACAGCTCAGGCAAGAATCTAACCAAATGTGTTGAGTTTTCGCTGGGCACACAGCTTTAATTCCAGTACTTGGTAGGCTGAGATAAGAGGATTGCAGGTTTGAGGCCAGCCTCAGCAACTTAGTGAGACTTGTTTCAAAACCAAAAATAGAAAATAATATTAGGGATATAACTCAGAGAGAGAATGCACTTGAGTTAAATCCCCAGTCCCCAAAAGAAAGTTCTGGGTCTCTGTTCAATAATCTGATGCCCCATATGCCTCAAATTTGATTATCGTATGATATCATGGAAATCCCAAATTCCAGAAAACTGGTATAGAGTAAAACTTTATTTGGGTTAATCCTATGGAATAGGTTACTTCCTATTATATATAAAATAGAATATTCCTATACATGCTGTATATATGTCACTATACATGCTGTATATATGTCACTATATATTTCCTCTAAAGTCTTAACCTCCACCAGAAACTTACTTGCTTGGCTCACCTTTTACTTTGACTTAGACACAACACTCTTACTCCTCTTTTCTTTTTTTAAATATTGTTGTCCCAAGAAAAATCTACTCAGATGTTCTGAAGACCCATCTTACCAGATTTATAGGTAGGAACTTTTATTCCATATCTTTAGGAAATAGGTTACTGAAAGATCAATAAAGTCATTTTTTTGCTTTAATGCCAGGACAGTTTCCTCTGGAGATGGCAGAGAGGTCAGGAAGACTTTGATTACATTGTCTTTCCAGCCTGAGCTGCTATTAGTAGCAGCCCCAGCAACCATCTCTGATGATGGTGGTTCCCCGCATCGCTGGTCACAGCAGCTTCCAGGAACATCTTCTCCTCCTGATGGTGGCAACTTTCCAAATGGCAGTCTCCAACTGGTACTGTTGGCCTCTCTCTCTTGAGTTCTACACTCCAGGACCATTTCTGAAAACTCTAGGTACCTCCACAGAAAGTTTCTTGCTGAGCTTACTACTCTTTCAAAATGTACTTTACATAGAGTTCCTTTTAAGAATAAGTCTGGTCTTAACACTCCAGGTAGACATGATTGGAGTTGTTCCTTCTGGACATACTGTGATCTTTCTGGTCAAGGCTTTCTGGGAAAGTACAGACAGCACATAAAAAGAGTATTCTCCAGGAGTTGAGAACACAGAATTATAAATGTCAGGCAGACCTGTCATCCAAGGAAGGCTCTTCCTTTTTCTAGCTGTATGCTATTGCATAAACAACTGAATATTTATAGCCCTCAGTTTCTTCATCTTAAAAAATGGATAAATAAGTATTCTTATCTCCTTGGATTATTATAGGGACTGAGATAATCTCCAAAAACATTTCATGTTTGACATGTTAAATACACATAGCAAAAATTTTGCTTAATAATTAAACTTTGAAATGGAACTATGAATAACATTAAATTATTCATGTTAGGTTAAAGGTCTGGAAAATTGGCAAAAGAAATATCTGTTCATTTTAGAAATCTGCCATGTCTTTATTTTTTCCCCCATTTGGATATCTGGAATGTTCTTCTTCCCCGCTTCTCTGGGGGAACCTCCAAGCTTTCAGATGCAGCTCAAATGTCATATTGCATATGAAACATGCACTAAGCTTTCCAACATGTGTTTAAATATAATATTGTCTTTTCTGTATTGCATTAGAGCAATTGTTTGCCTTCTTTACTGGGCTTAGAATGTTTCTAAGACAGGAGTTTGCCTTATTTATTTCAACATTTTAATTTAGCATGTATTCAATATAAAATCATCAATGAGATATTTTATATCTTTCTGTATGTACTTTGCATTTTTATCAAATATTCATTGGATTATTCACATTTTGAATGTTCAAATGCTACATATATAGCTAGGAGATACAGGATTTGGCAGTAAAATACTAAATGCTCCACCTGCATCTTCATAACACTTTGTATATATTTCAACTGTAGCAATTAAAACAGACTATATTACAAATGATTTGTTCATGTGTCTGTTTTTTGTGAGTTACTCCAGGATGAGGATTTTGAAATATTTATCTTTGTCTTTCCATTCCCTGATGAAATGTTTGACATATGGTAAGTGGTCAATAAATAATAATTAAATAGTATATTATAATCACCACTATGGAGCAACTGCTAATTTTCTAAATAATTTTTTCATTTGATCATTATAATTTTATTTAATCATGATAAAACCTTAGCTGACAGGAATTATCTCTGGTTTACAGAGAGTGCAATGGAGACTCATAAAGTTTAAATAATTTGACTAAAATTATAAAGTTATAAGAACCAGAGCTGAGATGAAATCTCCTGGTTCTAAAAATAGAACATGAATCTCCTCAATGCATATGGGTTCCACTCTAGCTTCATTTCTAATTTTATGACCTTTGACATATCATTGAATTCCTTGAGCTATCCTTTCCTAGATGTAAAATGAAGGCACTATGATAGCTAATATCTAGGGTCTCTTTTAGTTTAGGACATTGCTATTATAATTTCTTAAATATACTTAAGTCAGTTTTTATCTACCTCTAAGCTGTTCTCTAGGGTAGAGAATATCTCCCAAATTAGGCATATTTATGCCACCTGGTTACTCTTTGAAAGTGACTGTAGAGATATCCAGGAAGATGGTGACTGAGGGAAGCAGCACATATCAGTCTTCCTAACACTTGATCTCTATCATTGTGGAAACAGCATCTTGACAAAAGAATGAAACTCCAAAGGCAGCAGAACTGAGAGTAAAAGGCAAAAGAGAGATCAGAAAAGCACCCAGCCCACCTCCAATGTCTGAAACTGGGGGCCATGGTGGTACCTTCTTCCCTTGTCATGCCTGAACTACCAGCACTGTGCCTTCAGAGACTCCAGAAAAAAAGCCAATGACTTAAAATGAAGTAAACAGCTGCAGTTCATTAGAATTATAACTGGTCGGTTTCTTCTGCTTGGACCTTGGCAATGACTTGCAGCACTAGTGGCCAAACTCACTATGTCCTTCAGAGATCCAGAGTGGTACTCAACAATACCATAAGTGAAACTGCCCTCCCTGAGGGAGACTGCCCGCGCAGCTGCAGTGATTCAAACAGAAAGTGATAGACTTACAGGGTCTAAGACTTTGTGGTTCACCCTAGTGAAAGTAGAGTCTGTTGTCAGATTTAGCAGAGGCACAGATTAGCAGACAGCCTTCAGGGACAATTAGGTAAAAAAGACCTGCAGTCCCCAGGTCTCAGAGACCTATTAGGGCATCCAGAGATCACCACAGACTACCCAATCCAGGTGACTGGGGAGAAGTCAGATCAACCCAGGCCTAGCTGTGGAGAAAGCAGACTTCTACGATACCCTGGGTCTGGTTCCAGGGGAACCCATTGCCTACACAGGTGGGGAGAATACAGGATTAGTGTTAGTGAAAATCGTGGAAACCTATGCTTAACATTAGCTCTAGTCCCAGTGATACTGGCCACCTGCATAGACTGAGAGAATCTCAGAGACAGATCCCTTTTGAGAAATCATAGACCCAGGATTACAGTGGGAAAGGTGCCAGTGGCACTGGGTGCTGGCACAGAGAGAGACACCAGGCCAAGGTCCAAATCATTGAAGGTGACTGAAAAGCAGGGATTTAAACTGAAATCATTACTATAGGTTACAGAGCAAATAAGGGTGCTTGGAACATGCACCTTAAACAGCTGAAAAATCCACACAGACCTAGGAAAACTCCAGGGGCCAAGTCTATTCAGTATTCATATATTTGTAGGGTTATGTTATTTTGTTGTTGTTTTGTTTTATGTTATTTTAGTGCTTGTTTGTTTGCTCTCTTCCCCACACCTTTACATGTGTCTTCCCTTGTACATATCTATTCTCTTCTCTCCATTCCTTTATTCTCCTTTTTCCCTTTTCTTTTTCTTATATTAAATATACTTCATATCACTATACTAAATACTCTATATTGATTACTAGAATTCTACTAAATATTTATCTCTAATCTCTACTCTATATTACTTTACAAAACTCAAACTCTCATTCTATTTGATCCTATCTACTACTGTTCCCTATTATTGGATTTACTATATCATCACCTCCTCCTCACTCAACCTTCACCATTGAACACAACAAAACATGCCCTTATATATACCAGCTGACACATACAGAGTTGGAGAAAGCTATCAGAAGTAACAAAGATACAAATCTAAGAAACTTGAAATTATGAGAAGAAGGAAGAGCAAGGAAGCAATGAGCTTCCACAATCTCATAATAACAGAACCCAACAACACAGAATTGTAGAGATCACCAGAAAGACAAATCATAAATTTAATAGTGGAAATGATACAGAATTTTCAAAAAGAATTTAGAAAGAGCCTGAAAAAATTAAAGAAAAAATTAAACAAAGAATCTGATACCCTGACCACGAATCTGAATAAAAGCTCTGAAGGGAGTGAAGGATGCAATCATTGAAGCGAAGACATTAATACAAACTAGAAACAATAGATTGGACAACATGGAAAACAGAATCTCACTCTTAGAAGATGATCATTCCAAAAACAAAATTATAATATATAATTTAGAAAAAGTTTCAACAGCATGAAATGGACTTTGAAGAGATATAGGAACATCTTAAAAAGATAACCTAAGAATAATAGGCATAGAAAAAGAATAAGATTGCTAAACCAAAGGGAATGACAATCTCTTCAAAGAAATATCAGAAACATTTCCAAATATAGAAAAAGAGGTCACTACACAGGTACAGGAAACTTATAGAACCCCCTTTAGAAAAAATCAAAAAAAGGTTCACCACTCCACATAATAGTCCAACTGACTAATGTAGAGGCCAAGAAGAGAATTTTAAAGACAACAAAAGCAAAAGGCCAAGTGACATTCAGAGGCAAACCAATTAGAATCATTTTAGACTTCCCAAATATGAAAGTTATGAAAGCCAGGAGGGTATGGAGCAACATTTCAGAACAACAATTCTGAAAACAACTTGCAGCCTCAAATTTACTACACAGAAAAACTATGTCTCAAATTTAATGGATAAATAAAAATCTTTTATGATAAACAGAACCTAAAATAATTTATGTCTTCCAAACTAGTACTAGGGAAAATATTCAAAGAGCTTAACTGCAAAGTAGAAATAAGTAATAAATGCCACAACCATAGAAAAAGTATTTTCCATCAAACAAACAACTAAGCAAAGAGAAACAAGCATTACCTCAAACAGAAGTTAAAACTCGCCGGGCGGGGTGGTGCACGCTTATAATCCCCATGCTTGGGAGGCTGAGACAGGAAGATCGTGCAGGTTCAAAGCCAGCCTCAGCTACTTAATGAGGCTCTCAGCAACTTAGAGAGACCCTGTTTCCAAATAAAATATATAATGGGTCTGGGAGTATAGCCCGGAGGTAAAAAGCCTCTGGGTTCCACCCCCAGTACCACCAAAAAAAAAAAAGAAGTTAAACTCAAAATGTTAGGAATTAAAAATCATCTCTCAATAATTGCACTGAACATAAAGGGCCTTAACTTTCCAATAAAAAGGTATAAGTTGGCAAAATGGATTTAAAACCAGAATCCATCTATATTCTGGTCTGGTAAGGAGTAAAATTAATGAATTCCCAAAACAAATGAAAATAGAGACATAACATTAAACACCTCTTGGACACCTGAGGTATTAAGAGGAAATTTTATAGCACTGAGTGCCCACATGAAAAGAACATAAAATTACCAAATAAATCACCTAATGACATACCTCAAAGCCCTTGGAAAACATGAACATTCTAAGCCCAAACTAGTAGAAGTCAGGACATTATTAAAATCAAAGCAGAAATCAATTAAGTTAAGAATTAAAAATACAGAAAATCAACAAATCCAAAAGTTGGTTTCTCAAAAAAATAATAAAAAAGATAGTATCTTGTTAAGCCACTAGCAAACCTAAAAAATAAAGAATCAATCCAAATTACTTATCTAAGAGATGAAAAAGGAGATATTACTGCCATCAGTATAAAAATTTAGGGGATTATCCGAAACTACTTTGAAAAACTACAATTCAACAAAATATAAAACTTAGAAGAAATTGAAAATTTTCTAGAAATATAAAGCTTTCCTAAATTGAACCAAGAAGATACAGAAAATTAAACCAACCAATAGAAATCAAAGATATTAAGGCAGAATTATAGAGCCTACCATCCAACAAAAGTCTAGGCCCAAATTGTTTCCCAAGTGGAATTTTATAAAACATTTATAGAATAGATAATCCCAATACTCACCAATCTATTCAGTAAAATAGAAAGAAATGAGACTCAAATACAGTCTATAAGGACAACATCACATCAATACCAAAATCAAATAAAGATATCTCAAGAAAAGATAACTATGGGGCTACATTACTGATTAACTTAGATGCAAAACTGCTACAAAATACTAGCAATGTGCATTCAAAACCACATCAAGAAAATCATATACCATGACCAAGTACTATTCATCCCAGGGATACAAAGCTGGTTCAACATATGAAAAGCAATCCATGTAATTCATCACATAATCAGAACCAAAACCAAAAATAACATGATCATTTCAACAGATGCTGAAAGAGCATTCAACAAAATCCAACAGCCATATATGCTAAAAGCACTGCAAAGAATCAGGACATAAGAAACATACCTCAACTTCAAAAAGGTAATATACCATAGGCCCACAATCAACATCAAATCAAACAAGGAAGAACTGTAAGAATTCCCTCTAAAAACAGGAACAAGACAGGGATGTGCATTATCATCACTTCTTTTATAGTACTTGAGACTCTAGTCAGAGCAATAAGGCAAGAGAAGGAAATTGAATAGAAAAAGAAGAACTAAAACTATCACTATTTAAAAATGACATGATATCATACTTAGAAGATCCAACAAATTCAACCAAAAACTTATAGAACTGATCAACAAATTCAGCAAAATATCTGGATACAAAATCAATGTTAAAAAATCAGAAGCTTTCTTGTATGCCAACCATAAATAGACTGAAGAAGAAATCCAGAAAACACTTCCACTCAGGACATAGCACAAAAATAAAATATGTATGAATAATCCTCACCAAGGAAGTAAAAGATCTCTACAAGAAAATTGTAAAACACTGAAAAAAGAAATCAAAGAAGACCTCAGGAGCTGGAAAGATCTTTCATGTTCTAGTATAGGCAGAATAAATATCATCAAAATGTCCATTATTCCAAAAGTGATCTATATATTTAATTCAATAACCACTAAATTAACAAGGTCATTTGTCACAGACATAAAATATCAGTTCTTAAATTCATTTGGAACAACAAAAAAACTCAGAATAGCCAAAGTATTTCTCAGCAACAAAAAACTTGCAGGAGGCATCACAATACCTGACTTCAAACAAAGCCATAGTAATAAAAACAGTATGGTATTGGCACAAAAGAGACACATAGACAAATGGAACAGAAGACTCAGAAACAAATCTGCACACTTATTGCCAGTGGATTTTTGACAAAGGGGCCAAAAAATACACTGGAAAAAGATAGCCTCTTTAACAAATGGTGATGGCAAAACTGGTTAGCCATATACAGAAAAATGCAAATAAACCTCACTTTCTCACCTTGCACAAGAGTCAATACAAGATGGATCAACAACTTGGAAATCACACCAGAGAAACCTTGCAGCTCCTTGAAGAGGGCATAGGTTTCAACACTTTAACACATAGGTATAGTTAAAAACTTTCTCAATAGGACCCCAAAGCACATTAAAAGGGGAATCAATACATGAGATTGCATTAAACTGAAGAACTTCTGTACAGCTAAGGAAACTACTGAGAACTTCAACAGAGTGTCAACAGAATGGTAGAAAATTTTTGCCAAGTATAGTTCTGCTGCTAATACAAAGAATATACAGATAACTCAAGAAACTCACTGCTAAAAAACAAATAGCCCAATCAAAAATGGGCAAGTGAACTAAATAGGTACTTCACAAAAAAGAAATTCATATGGCCAATAGATGTATGAAAAAATGTTCAACATCATTAGCAATAAGAGAGATATAAATAAAAACTACTCTGAAATTTCACCTAATTCCAATTAGAATGGCAATCATTCAAAACACAAACAACAACAAATGCTGGCTAGGATGTGGAGAAGTCGAACTCTAAAACATTGTTGGTGGGATTGCAAATAAGTGCAACCACTTTGGAAAACAGTATGGAGTGTCTTCAGAAGAATGGGAATGAATATACCATATGAGCCAGCTTTTGGGTATCTACCCAAAAGAATGGAAACGAAACTACTAGATGAATGGATGTATATCTAAATTCATAGCTGCACAATTTACAATTGCCCAAACTATGGAATCAGCCAAGATGCTCATGAACAGATGAATGGGTTATAAAACTATGGAAAATGTACACAATGGAATTCTACTCAGCCATAAAGAACAAAATTATGTCATTTTTTAGGAAATCAATGGAACTGGAGAATATTATGGTAAGTGAGATTGGTCAGTCACAAAAAGTAAAAAAGTGGATGTTCTCCCTAATATGTGGGAGCTAGGGAGAAAAAGGGTCATAGGAGTGACTCTAGACACAGAAGGAGAAACCAGAGATGAGCAAATAAGGTCACCTAACATATACATATCAAAAGCAATTAGTAAGCCAAACATGAGAAGGAGTAAGGGGGAGGGAATGGAGTGGGAATTGGGGAATGGCTAAATAAATGATGTATGTGTATGCCTCTACCATTCTGTACCCCATTGAAATGTATGGCTACAATGTACCAGTAAAATATTAATAAAGAGCTGGGCGTGGTGGCGCACACTTGTAATCCCAGTGCTTGGGAGGCTGAGAAAGGAGGACCAAACAGGTTCGAAGCCAGCCTCAGCTACTTAGTGAGGCTCTCAGCAACTTAGTGAAACCCTGTTTCCAAATAAAGTATAAAATAGGTCTGGGAGTATAGCCTGGAGGTACAAAAGCCCCTGGGTTTCACCCTAGTACCAAAAAAGTTTAATAAATAAAGTAACTGCATATTCCACCTCTTAGCTATACCCTCAGCCCTTTTTATTTTTTATTTTGTTTTTTTTTTATTTGTTTTGGTGGTACTGGGGTTCCTGAAAGCCCTTCTACCTCCAGGCTACACTCCGAGACCTATTTTTATATATTTTTAAATTTATTTGGAAACAGGGTCTCTTAAGCCAGCGAGGCTGACTATGAACCTGCTCGATCCTCCTGTCTCCGCCTCCCAAGTGCGGGGATTACAAGTGTGTGCCACCACGCCCCGTGAGCCCTTTTTATTTTAAAACACTGTCTCACTAAGTTGCTGAGGGTCTTGCTAAGTTACTAGGACTGGCCTCCAACCTGTGATTTTCCTGTCTCAGTCTCTTGAATACTGGGATTACAGGACTATGTCACCACACCAGGCTATAAAATTATATTTCTTTAACTTACATCAAAATAACAATGGTTGTTTTATTTGCACATTTACTTCATTCTAATGCTTTTACACTGGGTTTCCCATTTAATTAATTCAAATATCTTTTTTTGTAGTTTAAAATTGTTTTATTTTTATGTGAATCATATTGAAAATGGCATGCATTCAGACTGTGCTTGGTGCCCTCTCCCACCCCTCACATCCCCTTTCCCCCTCACAACAATGAGTGTTCAGGTTAACCACGCTACATTCATACTTTTACACATTTTCTGATGTAGTGCCTCAATTCAAATATCTTTAATGAAGTTTGTGAGAATATACCTAATCTAAACAGAGAAAGCACTAATTCTCCCTGAATATTTTCTCTCTAATTCTCAAATCTTTCCTTGTTTAGCTAATATTTATAAACAAGGGATCAGAAACAATAAAAGAAGTCTTTACACTTAAAATCAAATGGAAGTCAAGCACGATAAATCATGTCTATATTACCAGTTACTAGAGAGGTTGAGGCAGAAAGAGAGCAAATTCAAGTCCAGCCTAGGTGACTTAGCAAGATCCTGTCTCAAAATTTTTAAAAAATGAGAAGGGTTGGGGATCGAGCTCAGTGGCAGAACACCCTGGGTTTAGTTCCCAGTACCCACCTCTCAAAAAAATCAATCGGGAAGATCTACATTAACTCATTGGAATAGGGCATGTCAATATATCTTCTAGCTTTAAATTTATTAGATCTTCCTACAAACTGTATAATATGGGTTTTTACATTTTCTGTGCTTTCTTTAAGTGGAATTCATAGGTCATTCATGATGGAGAATATAATTGCACTGTATAGTTCTAGAGCAGTGACCGGTAAATGGATAAACATAGGCCAAAAAGGCCTGATGCCTATGTTTGTAAATAAGTTTTATTGGCACATCACCATGCCCAGTTGTTTATATATTATCTATAGCTGTTTAGGGGGTATACATGGCTGGCAAACTGAAAATATTTATTATCTATTCCTCTGCAAAACAAAGTTTGTCCATTCCTGTTTGGAGACATGTGAAGATTCTAACGTGACCTAATCCTCAAAAGGAGTACATGAGAGGCCTGGGTGGAATTCAAGTGTGGCAAATGTTTGAGAAGCAGAAGGAGATAGTTATCTCTGGACTTTCATTGCTATATAATAAAAGCTATTTTATGTTAGTTGAGATGCAGATGAAAAACTGCTTTAGTGGCTAAGAGGAGTTCAAATCTAGAAGTTTTTTTTCCTGATCATTTTTGTGGCCTTAGATAAGCAAGATGATTTTTAAACCTTCTTCATTGTCTTTAATTATAACCCATACATAGATTATGATGGTTGCTACCTTCTGGGTCTGTCTGAAGCTTATATTAATATATACATAGGAATTAGAACATAGCCTGGAACTCAATGAACATTGGCTATTTTTAGGTAGCTATTTGAAAGGAACCCAAGAATACCAGTAAATTATTTTCCCCTCAAGTAACTCTTGATTTCTGTTTAGGTTGAGCTAAAGCAGTCCCTACCAAGTCTGTGCTTATTTTTCATTTACAATCCTGTGGTGACATTACACAAGAAAAATAAATTTAAATGTATATGAGAAAAATTAATTATGTTTGGCAAGAACTTTCTTTATTATTAAATCATGCTATGATTCTTTAGTTGCCATAGCCAGAGGGAAGTCATATACTAACCAAAGCAAATCAGCAAATGTAAATGTTACTTTCTGAATACAATATATTAGGCAGCGTATGGTGTTTGACAGATAGCAACTCTTTGGGACTCCAGGAAAAGGATCGATTATCTAGAAGAACAAAATGAAATTATTATGTGGGGTAAAATATTACTATTTACTCTAAGTGTTGCCAGTGCTAATTATTTTGGCTTAAAGGAATGTGGTGACTACTGTTAGTGTACCACCCACATCCCATCAGTACTGATGTCTGTGTCTTACAGTTTGACTTTCTGCTTCCAGCATTTGTGATCTTTGAGGGACCTTTATAACCACTGAAATTCCTCTGTACACCCATAAACAGGAGGAAAAACATGCTAGAGAATTACTGTCCGCTGGGAACAGCCCTTGACCAAAGTCTGATGGAAATTGATGAACAGATAACCCAGTTCTCTCACTCTTTAGATGAGATGTTTCTGAGGTGTGTGTTCTATACTGGCTCCTAGAGCTCCCAAGAGAGATGAAGTCTTGCTTTTCAAAGTAGTTATTCACTTTATCTTAGACACTTCCTTCTCCATCCTAGCTCATTTATTTCTCTCTTTAAAATATTTTCTGAGACCAACTCCTAGTTATACTATTTGTATGCCAGCCCTTATCTCATGGTTGGCTCCTGGGGTAACTGACAAGGTGAGAGAGAGTTCATTGTGCAGCTTCGAAACACATCTCATTGGTGCATTTCCTTTTAGTATTCACAGAAGAACTCATAAGCACATAATAGGTTAAATCTACAATTACCAACTATTTTTTATCATGAAAACAATTGATTGCTATGTAATCATCAATGGAATAATTTTTAGACACAAGATAAGTGTAAATAGAGACAGAGGTGTGGCAGATATAAAAAGTTGAGGTTTACTTAGGAAGAAGCTTTGAAAATTTTAAACCTTTCCTAAGTTCCTAAAATCAATCATAAAATCCAATGAAGTGTGCATTGAAATACATTCCTCTCTATTTATCTTCTATAAAATCTATCAAAACTTTCTATGCTGGCTATTATTAACTTGTTTTCATTTTTGGAAACAAATAAAAAACCAATTATATACTTAAAGCTGTAGGAAGCATTTCAAACTGTGTGTGTGTGTGTGTGTGTGTGTGTGTGTGTGTGTGTGTGTAGGTGGTACTGGGTATTGTACTCAGGAACATTCTACCACTGAGCTATGACCCAGCCCCTTTTTAAAATTTTTTTTTTCAGGTGTGGGGATGGAACCCAGGGGCATTCAACCTCTGAGCTACACGCGATGCCCTATTTTTTATTCTTTATTTTGAAATAGGGTCTCACTAAGTTGTGGAAGGCCTCACTAAGTAGCTGAGGCTGTCTGCGAACCATGATCCTCCGGTCTCAGCCTCCCGAATGCTGGGATTACAAGCGTGCGCCACCACACCCACTTGACCCAGCCCTTTTTATTTTTTACTTAAAAAATAGGGTCTAAGTTGCTGAGGCTGGTTTCCAACCTGTGATCCTACTGCTTCAGACTCCTAAGTACTGAGATTTCAGGCTTCCACCACCATGCTCGGCTAGAAGAGATTTTTTTAAATGTTCAGTTCTGTTGATAACAATGGCTCACATCTGGGATTTTAGGAACGAATGAAATACCTGACATTTCCTGGACAATGGGACTATGCGTATTGTTATGAAGAAAGATTTCTGATCTCACATTAGATCCTCAAACTTCCTATGATGCAGAATATAGAGAAGAGGGCAACCACATTAAAGGTACCAGAGTTGATCAGCAAAGCATTCTTTGAGGTCCATCTTCAAGGAAATATTTGACAATATTAGAATACATAATTATAGCTATCAGACTTGCCTTCTTATCATTAACTATCAAACCAGACAAAATCAATAAAGCAAGTGGTTTAGGGCAATAGGCAATACAAGGTTTTGATCTTTTAGGAAAAGGAATACATGAAGGAAGCTCAATACTTGCTTTGCTTCCTGCTTGGGCAAACTTTTCAAACAATATGACAAGAAAATAACCCAAATTAGAATAGCAGTCTTTCTGGGCTGAGGATACAGATATTAGGTGTTTAGATTTGTAAATTAGCTTGGATTTAGTAGACAGAGTCTCCAGAAATCTGCATAGGTAACCCCATGGGTCTTTGTTAATACTAAGTTTCACAGGCACAGAATAAGGCCCTGTGATGTCTAGCAGAGAATAGCCACTCAGGATGTGAGAGACAAAAGATACATAGGAAGATCAGCCAGCCAAAATGAAGAGTTTCTCAATACCTTGGTAATTTAATTGAGATCCTAGAAAGACCACTCCTTGAGAAAGGACTACTTTAGTCCTGGAGGAAGGGCTACTGTAGATCTACCACAAACAAATCTAAAACTAAGCTTCAACAGATTCAAACAGATCCAGCAGAAATTAGTTGGTAGCCAAAATAAAATCCAACATGCTTTACAGACAGACAACCAAAATCTGGACTTCCTCAAACATAGCCTTCACCATGTTAAGTATACATTTAAAAAGTTATAAAATATGTGAATAAGGAGAAAAATACAAGCTATAATCATAAGCCAGAGATAATACAGAAACAGAAATAGGGCTATACTATATCTATTACAAATAAAAATATTTTGAAAAGTGAACTGAGAGAACATGTAGAAAAAGATGAAACTATAAGAAAGCAGTAGGGGCTAGGGTGTGGCTCAGTGGTAGAGCACTTGTCTAGCATACATGATACCCTGGGCTCCATCTCTAGCACTAAGTAGGAATTCTGGAATGATTTGATGGATAGATTTAATAGCAGAATGGACCCTGCAGAAAAAGCACTGCATTTTAAAATATTAATAGAAACTCTCTAGACTGAAGCCCCAAGAGAAAAATATGACCCCTCCAAATAAAAATATCTGCTGTATAAGTATTGACAAAACCAACTAGCATAATAATATATATGCTTAATGAAAAAGAGAATAGGGCATAATTGAGAAAGAATAAATATTTGAAGAATAACTGCCCTTCAATTTTCAGACTTGTTGAAAAATATTCTTATAATTCCAGCAAACTCAAAACATTTCAAACAAGACAAACAAAGAAAACCACATCAGACAAATTGGAATCAGATTTCTGCAAATCAATAATAAAGAACAAACTTAAGAATCCACCAGAAAAAGACATATCACACATAGAGAAACAATAATAAAAATGACAATTGAAAATTTTATCTGAAACAATGCTAGACAATACCATGAGATGGCATTATCAAGTGTCAAAAACAACACTTTCAACTAAGAATTCAATATCAGTGATGCTTCCTTTCAGAAAAGAAAGATTTTAGATAAACAAAACCTGAGAATTTATCATAGAAGACCTGTACTGTAAAAATTTTTAAAAGCTAAAGAGAACTAACTACAGATGAAAATTTAAATATTCCTAAAGTAATGAAGAGGGCTAAAATATAAATATGTAAATAAATGTAAAAGACTTTAAAAATTCTTAATTTACTTAAATAGCATTGATTATTTATGGCAGAATAATAATATGTACTTCATGGATTGGAAGAGTTAACATTGCTAAGATTCTAATTCTAAGTTTATTTCTATATTCAATGCAATTCCAATAAAAATACCAGCAGATTTCTATATAGAGTTGCCAAGCTGATCTTAAAATATGTATGCAAATGTAAAAGACCTACATTAGTCAAAGTAAACTTTAAATAGAACAAATTTGGAAGATACATACTCCTTCATTTTAAGAATTACTATAAAGCTACAGAAAACAAGGGAGTGTGATATTGGCAAAAAATAGACAAACGAATGGATTAAAATGGAACTCACAAACAGACCTATGCATTATGGTCAATTGACTTTTGTCAAAGGGAGAAAGGTGCTCTTTCAGAAGGGGGCAGGATAGTCTTTCAACAAACAGCAATGGACAATTGTTTATCCATATGGAAAGAAATGAAATTTGACCGGTAAATCACATTTCACAGACAAATCCAATTCAAGATAGATCCTGGATCCAAACATAAAAGTTATTGATCTTCTAGGAGAAAACAATAGAAAACTATCTTTATGATAGGTGGATAGGAAAATAATCCTCAGCTAGAATATAGGAAGCACTAATTACAACAGAAAACAAAAGATAGGTCTTTGTCACAGAAGAAAAAACCATAGATGAGCAAATAAGGTGACCTAACTAAGGAAAATGGGAGGAAGGAAGAGAGAAATTCCCTAATGTGCATGATGTACATTCACAAACACATCAGAATCAATCACTGAGCCAAACATGAGAAGGAGGGAGGGGGAGGGAATGGGGTGAGAATTGGGGAAGGGCTAAATGAGTGATGTGTGCATGTATGCCTGTACTACCATCTTGCACCCCATTAAAATGTACGAATACAATGCACCAATAAAAAGATATGTCTTCACCAAAGTAAAAAATAAATGCTTATCAAAAAAGAATGTTAATGAATAGGCAAGTCACAGATTGGGAGAGTCAGGATCTATAAAGGACTTTTATAACTCAAAAATAAAAGACCTACAACTAAATGAAAATGGATCAATATAAATAGACAATCCCTAATAAAAATGCATACAGTTGCCAAAAAGCATGTGAAACTTTGACATCTTTAGCTATCAGAAAAATTGCTAATTACAACCACACTGAAATGCCAACATACATTTGCACATGGTTTTTTGTGAGTATAAAATGATATGTTGACTTTACAAAACTGTTTCATAGTTTCTTTTCAAGTAAAATGTATACCTACTATAACCCAGCAGTCCTATTCCTAGGTTTTCATTCAAAAGAAACAAACACATGTACCCAAATTATTTGTTCAAGAACATTCATAACAGGTTTATTCAGTCAGGCCTTTAAACTAGGAAATGATGAAAGCCTCATCAATAACAGAATGGATAAGAATTGTGCTTTATTTATACAATAGACTACCAATCAGATATAAATGGGAATGAATCACTGATACAAAAAATCACACTGATTAATTTCAAAGCATCATATTATGTGAGAGAAGCTAGATACAAAAAATAAGATATTATTATTGTTGTATTCATATCATGAAGTTCAAGAATAGGCCTATATGATTTATAACAATAATAGCAGTAGAAGTTGCTTCTGGGGCCATGCTGATTGACTGGAAGGAGAATAAGAGAACATCTGGGGTCATACTGGTGTTTAGATTACATAGCTATCTGTAGTAATAAAAACCCATCAAACTATCATCCTAAAATCTCTGCATTTTGCTGTATATAAATGGTATCTTAATTTTTTGATACTAAGGATTGAACCCAGGAGCATTTTACCTCCAAGCTAAACCTCTAGCCCTTTCTATTTTTTGTTTTGAAACAGGATCTTACTAAGTTGCTGGGGCTGGTTTCAAACTTGTGATTCTCTTGTCTCAGCCTCTCATATACTGGGATTAGAGGCATGTGCCACCACACCTGGCTGGTATTTGTAATTTGTAAAAGGAGAAATGAAAGCTAAGCTGTTTTCTTCTTTAATTGCATAATTTCCATGCAGATTTTTGTAACAAAGGAATTGAATAGCTAATACCTTTTTTCTACGTGGTGATAAGATCCATGTGCTAAGTTTAACTAAACTATGAGGATGAATGAGACACAGTCTTTGTTTTCAAGTTGCTTATGTGCTTATAATCCAGGAAGGGGAAGAGCTGAGTGGAAACTATGGAAGGAAAGAAAAATTAATGCAGCAATATTTCCCTGACAGCTGTGTGCTCAGGCACCACCACAACCGGAACTCTGCTTGGCCAAAAAAAGTATTAATTAGGTTTAGTTTTTCAAAAGCTTAGCTCTGAAAGGGCCATGGTGATTAACGGGACTAATTAGGCCAGTCCCAAAGGCAAGATCGGCATGTAAATATAATAGGATTATTCTTTATGCCTTTCTAACATGTCACCTTATATTACTATTGTGAAATGTTTAGGACATTTAACCTAATCACTTGTCTAGACTTGTCTTCAAGATAGACAGGCTTTTCAGATTTTATTGTCGCTTTTATCAAAAGCAGAAAAATCAGATTCAGACCAGGTAGTGGAAAAAGCAAATAGGAAAATGTTCCCATAATCTGGGCTTAAAAGCACCCAGGGAAAATGTCATATGTACCCAGGTTATGAATCCAGTGCTTGTCAGGAAAGTTCAGAAAATAATGCCTTTCAATTCCCACTATTCTAAAACCTTCTACCATTGTTTTAAAAATCTCTATTAAACCAAGCCCTTGTGTTTCTGCAGTGGAAATAGCTTATAATAAATTTTAGATCCCATAAGTAAAAATTGTCAATGCTCAATGTATAATGATCTATAATTCTACCCTGAGGTTTTGATCACTATGCAGAAGTTGAGAACGACTTTTTTGCTGCTGGTAAATGTTGCTAGCGATGTAGGCATAATTATGAGGGTGTGTAAATATGGGAGCGAGCAGAGGTTGATGAGAAGAAATATGATGGAAATAAGCTGAAGTTGATGGCAGTATGAGTATAAACATTACATTTTCTGTATTTTTTTGAAATACAGAAAATCACCGGGAACAAATGTGTATCTTTGTGCATTAAAATTAACATCATTCTAACTAGTAAACAGGTCAAGAAATAAAACTCTACTAGCCATTTCCTGAAATTAGTCCTCAACCCTTTCTCCACCTTTAAAGAGGATTACTATCCTTACTTTTTATACTAATAATTTCTTTGCATTTCTTTTTTTTGCATTTCTTTAAAGTTTCATTATTGAAGTTTGTTTGCCTAGAAAGTACTGCTTAGTTTTGTCCATTTAAAACAGGTGATGTGATATTTGGGGTTTTGCTAATGGTATACACATACAGGATAATGTGTTTCTCTCTCTACTATATTTGCTACAAATTACAATTGAATCCAGAGTTTTGATCAGACTCAGGCTTGGTCTCTGATAAAACCAGGGGGTGAGATGTATGTTCTTTTATCAGGAGACAAATAGTTTTCTGTGTTTTTTTTTGTTATATAAAGAGCTGTTTTCATAATGCCTAGACCTATTATTTCCAATGGGATTTCAAACTGGTGCAATCTATTTTAATTTGTTATTTTATTTTTATTTATCAATTTGAATACTTCTACAAAGAGATACTTTGTTTTTGTTTCTTGAAAATTTCCTTCATGTATTGTAGCTGGACATTATATTGACATTCAAAGTTATACACTCATACATGCCCACATCTTATAAAGAGATGCTTTTTATATAGTCTTTAGTTACCCAGTGGCTACAGTAGATATAGGAAAAAGTATAACAAATGCTTGATTCATCCCCTTTATTTACATTAGTTCAAGGCAATGAATTGGGGACTCATCATCATCCTAATCGTGTGAGGGTTAAAAATCATATTTAAAAATTATTATATGGTCATGGATATCAAGAAATTTAATGGATTTCAAGTAATTTCAATGATCACACTGCTTGTTTTTCTTTGAAGTACTTACTGTACCATAGAACTACATTCTCTGCTCCTTTTATTTTATTTTATTTAAATTTTTTTTGTTGTTGTTGTTGGTATTTGGGTTCCTGGAAGCCCTTCTAACTCCGGGCTTACACTCCCAGGCCTATTTAATAATTTTTTTAAAATTTGGAAACAGGGTCTCTTAAGCCAGTGTGGCTGGCTTCTAACCTGTGTGATCCTCCTGTCTCTGCCTCCCAAGAGCGGGGATTACAAGTGTGCGCCACCATGCCCGTCTTCTGCTCCTTTTATTTTTAAATTTGAGATAAAGTGTTAGTTGTCCAGCCTGACCTTGAACTTGTGAATTTGTTGTCTTTGTCTCTGTATTACCTGGGATTAAAGGCATGACCCATCACACCAGGTCAAAATTTAAAACTCTTTTGAAACTCACACTTTCCCATTATTGGCCAGTGGAAGCCTCCTAAAGTTACCTGCTGACCGCTTCAGTCTCTGAGAGCTGCCTTGGTATCTGGTATAATATAACATTCCTAGATCACCCTGACCATTCCTAGTCCCAGACCAAGAATCACCTATCTCTCCAAATGGCTCTAATTTCTTTGAATATGAAATTATATTTCAGGACCACAACTGTGTATTATCACTATTGTGTTGCTCCTTCTTTCTAAGCCTCTTCAGAGGAAAAGGCTCAAAAATACATGTATCTATGCAGTTTTATAAAAAGAGATAAAATGCCTTATCTGATCTTCAGAAAGACAGGTACTTTTTTTTGCTTAACTTGTCCTATATTATATCTTGTCTCCTTCTGTGCAGAGGAATAAAGGCCTTAAAAAACATAAGCGTGGAATGGAATATACCATAATATTTATTTTTATTATATTTCAACACACACATACACACACACACACACACACATCTTAATATTGATGTTGACACTCAAATACCAATATAACTGCCAAAAGGCTTAAACAGTTTTTGCCTGTTTTTCCTATTGTCCTTACGTTCTTTGTTATCAATAATTGGACTATATGCATATCATCTGAGCACATAGATCTAACCACAATATTTCCCCCTTCTTCTGTAGTATTCATTCTGAAAGTATGTATGCATTTAAGGCTCACTTACAGTCCTTAAAGTGTCATTGTCTTTCTAATTTTTTTTTTTGGTTGTCTGAAGTTTATTTCCTAGCGGATTTCTCAGGAATGCTCAGGGGAATAATATTTTGTGGTTTTGTATGTTGATAATAGTTTTTCCCCTTTATGCCAGCAAGTAAATTTGCTAGATATACAATCCTTGTTTCCCATCTCCTTTCTTTGAGAATCTTAAATATGTTGTACCATTTTCTTCTAGCTTCAAGCATTGATGTTAAAATGTAATAAACTAATTTGTTCATTATAATTCCAAGCTTTATGCCTACGTGACCAAAGGTAAGTTTTACACTTAAAATTGAGTAATGAATGTTATTACAGTATTTCTTGGTGTTGGTCCTTCTAAGCCAGTATTCTCAGATAGATGGTATGTTTGAAGTATGTGGTTTCAAATAATGTAGTAAAGATTTCTTGAATAATAGTTCATAGCATTTGTTTTTTTGTTTATTTTTCTTCTGGAATATCTATTTTTCATATGTTGACTTTTCCTCATCTATTTTTAATACTCCACATTTTCTTTCAAATTCCCTTTTATCTCTTGATTCATTTGTGTAAACATTTTTGTTCACTTTCTTTTTCACTTAAGGCATTGATTTATTTTTATTTTTTCTGGTTTAACCTTTACTTTTGAAATAAAGTTTTTTTTGGATCTTATATTGAGTTTACATTTATTTCTGTGTTTTTCTAATTTTCATGTATTTTTTCTGCTTTATAATACCTTTGAACTCACTCTTAAACCATTTTGACCCGATCTATAGGTATGTCTTTCTGACTGTATTTTCGGGAGGAATGTTATTCTGCTCCTGATTCTTTTTCTCTCATTTTCTGGTGGCATTTGCCATTTAGAATTTTTGATTGTGTGTGTGTGTGTGTGTGTGTCTGTGTGTGTGTTTCTGTGGATTTAACCCAGGCGTGTTCTATCTCCAAGTTACACTCCTAGTCCTTTTTAAATTTTTATTTGTTTTAAATTACGGTCTTGCTAGGTTGCTGAGAGTCTCAATAAGATGTTGAGGCTAGTCTTGAAATTGTGATCCTCCTGTCTCAGCTTCCCAAATATTGAGACTACAGGCATTGCCACCATGCCCATATTGGTTGCTTCTCTTTATGTAGAACAAACTGTCCTGAACTTTCTAAGAGAAGTTGGAAGTCAGGATAGTTTGGGATTTTTTTTTTAGCTTCACAAAGCTCCTTTGTTTATCAGGTCTACTGAGTACTCAAGACTATAGTAATTAACCTTCTTCAGTTTCTTGGTTCTGTTCCTCTCTCTTTCATATGAACTCTCTTTTCCCTGGATCTCTATTGTCCCTATCCTTCTCAATGTTGATTCTACTCCTAGAATTTTTCTAAACTGTAGGATCTTGTTCTGGAAAAATGCCCTGGCACATCAATTTTGAGAATCCATAAAGCCCTAGTGGCTCCAACCATGAAAAGTGTCCTTAGCAGTCACCTTTGTCCTCATTTCCTAATGGATAGGACAGCCCTCTGCAGTTTCAGATGATGCTTTCAAACCCATCTCTCCTGATTTCAGAGGAACACCTTAGCTATTTTGGCATTCTGCAGTTCTCTGATCCTTCAGACACTGCTACTTTCTCCCTGATTTCTTTTACTTAGGCAAATAACATGAAAGTCTTTGGGTTATTGGTGAGTTCCCTCTGTCTGCTTGTACTTTTGTGTTCCAAAGGATATCGAAACAGCTGCTTTTTTCAGTATAACCATGTGTGGTACTAGAGATTGACTTTAGACATGCTCTATCACTGACCTGTACCTCTAGCCCTTTTCATTTTTTATTATTTTTATTTATTTTTTTGGACTGTGGCTTGAACCCTAGGATGTTCTACCTCTGAACTACATACTCAGCTCAATTTTTTGTTTTGAAACAGGTCTCACTAAGTTTCTAAGGGCCTCAAACCTGTGATCCTCCTATCTCAGTCTTCCAAGTACTAGGATTACAGGTGTGAGTCACCATACCTGGCTTCAACCACCTGAATGGCTCAGATTATAGCTATGTGTCATTGTGCCTGACTGTTTATGAGTTTTTGATTTTGCTCTCTAATGATTCTTTTTCTGTGTAAAAATTTTGTAGAGATTCAGAAAAGACATCACTGATATGATTGCCAGCTTGCCAGATTTTTCTATTTCATAACACATTAATTTCAGGCTTTCTTTTGAAGAATAAAACTATATTACATCTGTTTTTATTTTTTATTTTTGGTACAAAAAATTGAACCCAGAGGCTTTCTACCTCTAAGATATACCCCTAGCTCTATTTTGTGTTTTTGTTTTCAAACAGGATCTTTCCAGGTTGCTGAGAGTCTTGTTAGATTACTGAGGCTTGTCTTCAATCTGATATCCTCCTGTCTCAGCCTCCCAACTACTAGTATTATAGACATGTGCAACATGCCTGTGGTCAGAAGTACAACATCATAGGGTTCAATCCCCAGTATCTTACTCTCTTTCTCTCCCCTCTCCCCTTCTTCCCTCCTATTGGCATTGTTCTGTCTGTTATAAGATAATAAGACAATTAAAAAACTGATATTAATGTCTAGAGCTGACTGTACAAAGTTAAATTTCCATCATATTATTCAACCTACCATATGTAAAAAGAGGAGCTATTGGAGGGGCTTCTGTTGAGTGATGGCTAGATACCAATTACAGGCCCATTGGGCTTGTAAATCCATAGTGAGATCATATGAAGCTTCGAGTTGCATCTGTAGGCATTTAGCTCAGTAGGGATGTGCTGGTGATCGGGAGGATGTTGGAGGAAGGCTGCTAGCTCAAGAGGGTACTCTCCTACCATGAACTC
Source organism: Muscardinus avellanarius (assembly GCF_963383645.1). Lineage (NCBI taxonomy): Eukaryota > Metazoa > Chordata > Mammalia > Rodentia > Gliridae > Muscardinus > Muscardinus avellanarius. The sequence continues at coordinate 7,856,252 of NC_137792.1, forward strand.
TGGATCCTGGGGTATTATAAGTATTCCCAGTGAAATTGATTCCATCTGCAAAATCTGAATAAAAATGTATTGAGGCCTTGGGAGGGGGATTTCAACATTTTGGGAGCAGTCAGTAGGAGGATTCTCAGGGTTATAAAAGTTGTCTCTTAGCCCGTATTTTTCCCTTGGCAGAGAGAAATATCATTGGATTTACAGAAAAAAACAAAAAAACAAAAACAAGAACTTCCTCAGGTTCCCTTAGGTATGCTATGCAGTTCACTACTCTTGCTTTTGCCCTTGGGTGTGTGATTACAATAACATAGTGTGTATTCCCAATCTCTGCTGATTTTAAAATTTAAATGAGACATAACTTTATCCATTTATCGAGGAAAATATTCAGGGAGGCATTACGTGGTAACTCATTTCCCTTATATTCCTAGTTGATTCTAAAGGCACATTAAAAAGCCCTCCGTTATTTGAAGGCTGCCAAATGGCTGAGTAAAATCACAAAATCCCACGCAGAGTGAATTTTGCAATAGAAAGGTCTGAACAGGAAGCCTTTTAGATTTTGCCCTTGCATTAAGAATTCCAATCAGAAAGCAAGAATAAAAATCTGACTGAATTTACCAAAGTCATTTGATGCCTTTGGGCTCAGTTTTCTTTGTGAATCAATAAGATAGGTTTAGATATTGTCAATGTTCTTTCTCTCTCATTTGTAATTACTAATGATCTTAACTATCTATTCTGAACTACATTATGAGGTGATACTACAATGAACCTATAAGAGTATATAAAAGTGATAAAAAAGAAATAGTCATATGTCATTTCATATTAAAGCCTTAAACTACATTCCATTTTGAAGTATTCAAAGAAATGTCCAGGCTTTAAGGTATATAAAAAGTTTGAGTAGTTGCCAAGAGATTCATGACACATTCACTTTTTTAAATTTAATTTTAATTATTTAAAATTCATTTTTATTTATTTTTGGTGCATTGTAGTACATCTTAATGGGGTATAAGACGGTAGAGGCATACATGTACACATCAGTCATTTAGTCCTTCCCTAATTTCCACCCCGTTCCCTCCTGCTTCCTCCTTCTCATGTTTGGCTTAGTGATTGACTTTGATATGTTTATGAATGTACATTAGACAATTTACCTCTTCCCCATCTCATCCCCTTGAGTTAGGTCACCTTATTTGCTCATCTATGATTTTAAACTATTTGAACTACAAGATTTAGTTCTACTCAGGTGTTTCTTTTTAAATTTTTTATTGGTACATTGTAGTCATACATTTTAATGGGGTACAATATGGTAGAGGCACACATGCACACACCACTCATCTAGCCCTTCCCCAGTTCTCACCTCATTTCCTCCCCCCTCCTCATTCAAAAACATATCAAATCAATCACTAAGCCAATCATGTGTTTCTCAGAATATCCTTTAAAACCCCTACTCGCCACTTATTTCCTCAAATTTCCTCATTTTGTTCTTTGTTAAACAGAAATATTAACCTTTGACATGGTCAAATTAACCAAATTTTTTATTGGTAGTGAGAATTTTTGATACTGAGGGTATTCTACCTCCAAACTACACCCTCTGGATCTATTTTATTTTTTCTTACTAAATTGCAGGGTGTCTCACTAAATAACTGAGGTTGGCCTTGAACCTACGGATCCTCCTGTCTCAGTCTCCTAAGTACTAGGATTATAGGCATGCATCACAGTACTTGGATTCAAATGTTTTCCTTATTTTTTTTAACTTTTTGCTGGTGCAGTGTAGTCATAAATCTTAATGGATTACAAGATGGTGGAGGCATACATGCACACATCACCCAATTAGCCCTTACCCAGTTCCTGTCCTATTTTCTTCCCCTCCCTCCTTCTCATGTTTGGCTTAGTGATTGACTTTGATGTTTGTTAATGTACATCATGAACATTAGAGAATTTCCCTCTTCTCCCTCCCATCCCTCAGTTAGGTCATCTTACTTGCTCATCTATAGTATCTCCTTCTTTGTATAGAGTTCCTCCTATGACCCATTTTCTCCCTAGCTTTTGCATAATAGGGAAAACATCCAATTTCTTATTTCTTGTGACTGACTAATCTCACTTAGCATAATGTCCTCCAGTTCCATCCATTTCCCTGTGAATGATGTAATTCTGTTTTTCTTTATGGCTGAGTAAAATTCCATTGTGTACATATACCACAGTTTTGTAATCCATTCATCTGTTGATGGACATCTTGGCTGGTTCCATAGTTTGGTAATGGTGAATTGTGCAGCTATGAACATAGATACACATGCATTAGTTTGGTAGTTTCATTTCCATTCTTTTGGGTAGATACCCAGAAGTGGTATTGCTGGATCAAATAGTAGGTTTGTTCTCATTCTTCTGAGGATCCTCCATACTGTTTTCCAAAGTGGTTGCACTAATTTTCAGTCCCAGAAACAATAGAGTTCTCACTTTTCCACATCCTCGCCAGCATTTGTTGTTTGTGTTTTGAATGATTGCCCTTCAAGCTGGAGTTAGGTGGAATCTCAGGGTAGTTTTGATTTACATCTCTCTGATTGCTAATGATGTTGAGCATTTTTTAATGCATTTATTGGTCATTTGAATTTCTTATTTTGTGAAGTGTCTAATTAGTTCCCTTATGCAAAGTTTTTTGATTGGCTTATTTGTTTTCTTAGTACTGAGTTTCTTGAGTTTTTCATATAGTTTAGATATTAGTCTTTTATCAGAGGAGTAGGTGGCAAAAATCTTCTCCCATTCTCCAGAAAACACTTTCACTCAGAATATCCCACAAAATTTTGCTTTATGGTTTGTGCTATTCTTTCATTTTATAGGCTCTTCAATTATATCAAAAGATATTCTCCTATATTATCATGTATTATTTTATGTTTTTAATTTGCATGCTTAGATATTTCATTAAGCTCAAGGTTTTACCTGAATATGATGCATTGAAGAAATCCAACATTATATTTCTTTGCAAAATGAGTAACTTTTCCCTGTTCTTTTTTCTTCATTACTTTATGGTGTCCCTTCACCCATTAATTGTTCATATATTTGTGTATATCTTTGTAGGGTTTCTATTAGGTTTCACTGACCTACTTGATTTTGGAGGCAAAATACATACTGTATTTGTTCCCATGGGATTTATGGATATCTTAAATCTCAGCTAAGCTATGTTCTCCCTCTTTGCTTTAAGTTGAATATCTCTTTGTACATATTTTTTCTTCAATATATATTTCAGAATAATTTTACTCAGTACCTCAAATAATCTATCTATAAAGCTTATAAAATCACATAATGTATGGATTGATTTTGGAAAAATTGACTTATTTACAATATTAGGTTGATTCAGCCTGGAACATAAAATATCTTTCTATAAATTCATAACTATTTTTTATACTAAAGATTAAACCTAGGGACATTCTACTTCCAAGCTACACTTCTAGCCCTATTTTTTATTTTGAAATAGGGTCTTTCTAATTTGCTGGGGGTCTCAATAAATTGCTGAGATTGGTATTGAACCTGTGACAATCCTGTCTCAGCCTCCAACTATGAGGATTATAGATCTGGGCTATCACACCCGAGTTAATTTCATAATTTTATGACATCAAATACTGTTAGAAATTCCTGCATAGAGGTCTTCTGTATATACTTCATATATTTTGTTGACATTATTAAAGGTATATCATTTTTAGTATATTTTCTAGTTGGTTATTGCTGTTAGATAAAAATATTGATTTTTTAAAAAATGATATTGAATCAGCAAACTTGTGAGATGTCCTTGTGAATCTAATAGTTTATCATTTGATTCTGTTAATTTTTTCAATGTGGTTCATTATACTTTCTGCAAAATGACACTTTTATTTCTTACCTTGCAATCAATACACTTTATTTTCTTTCCTTGGCTGAGCATTGAACAAAGTTCCTAGCATTCATGGCGGGCATTGTTATTTTGTTCCTATTCTTCAAGGTTCTATGCCTAAGCTTCCCATTAAACCTATTTGTTTTAATTTTTTAAGCTTATGACCAAGGTACTGTGAGGAGGATAAAGAGACAAGAAAGCTACCCTTTCAATCTACTTTATTTTTTAAATTTTCTCTCTCCCTTCTCTTTCTTCCTTCTTTTATTTATTTATTTTTTTTTTGTTTTTTGTTTTTTGGTGGATCTGGAGCTTGAACCCAAGGACATTCTACCTCTGAGCTACACCTTTAGCCTTATTTTTTATTTTGAAATAGGGTCTCACCAAGTGGCTGAGGCTAAACCTGCAGTCCTCTTGTTTCAGCCTCCCAGGTACTGGGATTAACATACATGTGCTACCACACCCATTTAAGCTGCTCCACATTGTTGCAGCTGCTGCCTTCCACCTCAGGGAGCTGCCTTCTCATTTTGCTACACATTCCCCAGACTTGTCCTAGGCCCCTCAGAACATATTAAGGTTTTTATAACTTTATTTCTTTGGTTCACAGTATCTTCTTACTTTTGTAGGAGGTGGTATGTCAACTTGTCAGAAACCAGAAGTCATCCTTTTGTAATTCTCACAGCAGTGTGAGATTCCCACAGTAGTAACGACCTCATTTCATAGGCAGAGAACCCAAGGCTTAGAGAGGCTCTGGAATCTTCTCAATGTCACAGAGCCACTTAGTGCTGAGTTAGAATTTATATGTAGACTGGCATGATGGTGGCAGGCCTGTCATCTCAGCCCTTGGGAGGCTGAGATAGGAGGATCGTAAGTTCATGGCCAGCCTTAGCAACTTAACAAGAACCTCAGTCACCAAGTGAGACCCTCTTTCAAAATAAATAAATAAATAAAAGGGGTAGGGGGTAGCTCAGAGGTAGAATGTCCTTGGGTTCAATCCCTGTTACTACATATACACACATACACACACAATTACACCTGAAGTCCTGGATTTTTTTTTTTTTTTTGGTGGTGCTGGGGTTCATGGGAGCCCTTCTACCTCTGGGCTACACTCCCAGACCTATTTTTACATTTTTATTTGGAAACAGGGTCTCCTAAGCCAGCGCGCGTGGCTGGCTTCGAACCTGCGCGGTCCTCCTGTCTCTGCCTCCCAAGCGCGGGCATTACAAGCGTGCGCCACCACGCCACCACACCCGGCCTGAAGTCCTGAACTTTTAACTATTGTTTGATACTTCCTGGCTATCTATACTCAGTATGTTACATACTCCCTCAGATACTCAAAACTGTGCCTTCTGCTTTCACAGAAAGCTCTTTTTTCCCTGGGGGAAACTCAAATGCCCAGCTCAGCTTTGTTTCTTTGGGATATTATACAGTCTCCTCCACTTATGTGAGGAGACTGGTCGGCCAACTCAGCCTTCCAGAAACTTCATTTTATTTGAATCTGCTGGATCTTCCTGGCTAGAGCAGAACTCCTGAGACATTTGTCTAAATGGATACTCCATCTCTGTTGCTCTGAGTCTGTCTCTTGAGCTGTGTGCCCAAGTTCTCTTCAGTCAAGTAGTTCTTTGGCAGTGGTTCCAGATAGTCCAAGATGAGATTTATTCTTTAACTATTTATTGAATGCCTACTGGTGAAGAACCATGTTAGCTGCTGGCTGACAGAGAGTATTATCTGGGAAGAAATATAGATGCCCAGGACACAAGTATCAACTTCATGGAGTTTAAACAATTAGCATAATAACAAAAATAATATATTTCTCTATCTCCATCTCCATCTCTGTCTCCACATAGAGACACATGTATAACTATCATAAGCTCATGTCATTACTTTAGAAGTCAAACAGATCTTCCCTGAAAAAAGAACAAGTATTAATTCTGTGTCCCAAACACATGCCTTGTCAGTATCAGAGAAATCTTTTGAGTTAGAAAGCTATAGAGTTTTACTTTCTAAATGCATAATTTGTTTTTGTACCTATAATCTTGGTGGCAGACTTTGTTTCTATTTTCTTGTGTCTTTGATTACAATTTCTTCCTCTAAACATGCTTAATTTTTCCTATTCCATGTGTTATCCATAAGCAAAACCATCATGTTGATTCATTCTTATATGGAAGATGGATTCCTTTGGTTCTCCAGAGCATAATTATCAGGAAATATTTCTGAACCCCTTCAATAAAAAAATATAAAGTTTGCTCCCCAAATGGGCAAAAATGGACACATCATTCTCTTAATTGACTTTATAGTGGGTCAAGCAGGTGTACAAATTTTACTTTTTATCATCTACTAAAAGATAGCTATTTTCTTCCTATGTTTGACAAAACTAATGCAATTTAAAAATCGACTGGCTTTGTGATATTTACTGGCAACTTTTGACTATCATGGCAGTTTTACCATACCAGATTCTAAGAAGGAATGAAATGTTGCTGAGGAAATATTTTCTCTTCCCTTCAATATTCTTACCAAGTTCATTTGCCTTCTGCTCCACAAATGTGTTGCTATTTTTAAAAACCTGAAGTTCATAATCTTGTGGTTTGAAAAGTCCTTGAATCCTGGTGAACTGAAACTCTATTTTAATAGTTGCTATGATTTCATCCCAAGAATCTGGTAATGTTAAAGATGTGTTATGTAGAACTTCCTGAGAAATTTCCAAAGATATATGCTTTTTTAAAAAATTACTTCTTAAGTTAATGAGGAATTTCTAGAGATAGTTAGAAAGCAGATTGGTAAGCAAAAGAAAGTAGATGCTGAATGGAAACAAAATGTTGGTTCTAGAATGTAGACTCTGTGAGTAGTTATGTTTTTATGTATATTATGTATATACATATATAATTAATATAAAATTAGGAAATTAAAAATAGAATAAAATATGTTTATTTCACTTTGCTTCTGCATGTAAGGCAAGTACTATACCACTGAGCTAAACCTCCAAACTGCCCATCCTTCTTCTGTGAAACTACCCATATAAGTAAAAGTATAACATCAGATTTTATATAGTAAAATGTGCTCTAGACTCAGAATAGCTATGATTCAATGTATAATATCTATATATTGTAGTATTTGAGGTAAAGTTATTTGTTTATTTTGTGCTACTGGGGATTGAACCCAGGAATGTTCTACCTCTGAGCTATAATCCCAATTCAATTTTATTTTTTTAATTTGAAGCAGAGTATAAGTTGTTCAGGGTCTTGCTAGGTTGCTGAGGCTCGCCGTGAACCTGTGATCCTCTTGTCTCAGTCTTCTAAATATTGGGATTACAGGTATGCACCACTACACCTGGCTTGAGGTAAACTTTAATGTTAATTTTGTTTCCCTGTGACTGAAGGCAAATCACTATTTTAAAGCTGTGAGATCTCTTCAGAATATGTATACTTAATTCTAATGGACTAACCATTATCTCCAATAAACCAGGACAGCTACCTTGAGGTATTCATTCTCTAAATGGTTTTACCTTATTGGCAGATATCATAATTATGTAAAAGAGGCACAATGTAAAGTGAAAAGTGCACCAGATTAAAAGGTGGGAGACCGGGATCCTAACCCTGTGTCTGTCACCAATAAGAGTGACAAAGGATACATGTACATATTTTACTATCATAAAAGCACTTCTACACATGTTGTATCATTTGCTATCAATTTATTCAGAAGAATAATTTCCTTTTTAAAAAATAAACTTTTGGCTATACTTATGAGGATACTGAAGTTCAAGAGACTAAGGTTTTTAGCCAAGGTAATTTAGTACCTGGAAATGTTTGGAATTTGAATATGTTTCCGGGTTTTCGAATTTTAAAAATGAAAACTGAATGCTCTCTGAAGCTTCTTAATTTGAAAAGCAAAGCTTTATAGCAGTTATATTGTCGAGACAGAAACAATATGTTAAATCCAAGTTATTCAGGACATAACCATCGAGCACATTGATTTTTTGTCTCCCGGTCGCTTTATAATTTATTCAGTGAGGGAAATGCCACCTGTGATCATCACAAAATACACAAGCAGTCTCATAACTTTTCTGTCCACTCTGAGGGGAAAAAGCCCAATAGTGTTTTCAAGTTCCTATTTAGGATACAGAGTGTCGGGGTCCTGTTTTGTTAAACAGTTCTAACTTGATGTCCAAGTCAAAACCTCCCATTTTCCTAATGTGGACCATCTGTAGGAGAAAAGCCAGGGAAGCAAGGCATGCTTTCCTTTTCCTCTCGCTTCTCTCTACCCGAGGTCCTGAGAATGTTAAAGAGTGAAGGAAGGTTGAGAAAAAAGAGAATAGTAATTGTCTGGAGCTATTATAAGCTGCCTCTGAAGGTTCTGCGCCTGGGTTCTATAGGAGCCCTCCCTGGGAATATTTGATGGTGCTTCTTTTGATGTCTTCAACTAACTGGTTGTTCCCCCTGAGCAATATATTTTATATCGACTCCCTTTGTTGAGGTCCCAGCTCCTCTTAAGACTAAACTCTCAATAGAATTTCAAATGGTTCTAGGTCTACAAACTGGTCCATAGGAAAAACTCACCCTATTATGCCTCAGCAGATCAGCCACAACCTATTCACCTGTTCTTTGTTCAAATATATAAAGTAATTCTCTGCTGTCAAGTTTTTTTCAGATGGGAGGCAGAGACCTGGCCAGTGTGTTACTCTGATTCTATGGAACTGGTCAAACCTTTCTCTTTTGGGTAAGGATGGAGAGCATCCTACACATTCTTTCCTTTGGATGATCGGACTCAACATCAGCTCTTTCCATAGAAATTCTCCCTAGAAATTCTTTCTAAATATTATTATTGAAGCTGTATATATATAATAAAGAAGACCATTTTTTGTGGTACTGGGGACTAAATTCAGAGTAATCCTATCTCTGAGGTACATCCCCAGCCCTATCTAATCTATTTATATAATAATAATTATAATAATAATAATAATAATAATAATTATTATTATTATTAGTGGTACTGGGGTTCTTGAAAGCCCTTCTACCTCTGGGCTACATTCCCAGACCTATTTTTATATTTTTATTTGGAAACAGGGTCTTTTAAGCCAGCGCGGCTGGCTTTGAACCTGCGGGATCCTCCTGTCTCTGCCTCCCAAGCGTGCGGATTACAAGCGTGCGCCACCATGCCAGGCTATTAGTATTATTTTTAAAACAGAATTTTGCTAAATTGCTGAGAGTCTCACCAAGTTGCAGAAGCTGGCCTCAACCCTGTGATCCTCCTGACTCAACCTCCCAAGTACTAGGATTACAAGCATGTACCACTGTGCCTGGCCCTTAGGCAGTAATTTGGACATTTTTGTTCTATTTGGAATGTACTTTTTATTATTTCCATATTTCAACCAAAGTCAAACAATGATTTGTTATTGTGTCAAACATAGAAAGCTAATAAAAGTTTATATCTAAGTTTGGCTAGTCTACATAGATTATAATAGTTATTCTAATTATTTCAGCCACTATGCCATGAACAAACCAAAAGAACGGTAGGTTACATTGTTTGTCAAAGGTTGGTGTGTCACAATTTTATTAGTGCATAAATTTTTTAAAATTTTTCTCTTCTTTTCAATTGGATAGAAAAACCAAAAGTGAAGAAGTGTTTTTATTAAGTTTAATATGATGATTGATAGCCCCAAAATGGAACCCCTTCTAATAGTCATTTAACATAATTGTTGAGTGCCTCTTTGTGTCAACCACTATGAAGTCATGAGGGGTTCAGCAGTAAACAATTTTTATAAAATACTCTGCCCCACAGAACTTATATTTGATTATCAAAGAGTCCCCTACAGCTTATTGAAGGATATGTATGTCAACAAACATGACATGAAGTGTTTAAAATAAATTATCTGGCCGGGCGTGGTGGTCCACACTTGTAATCCCAGTGCTTGGGAGGCTGAAACAGGAGGATGGCGCAGGCTCGAAGCCAGCCTCAGCTACTGAGTGAGGCTCTCAGCAACTTAGTGAGACCCTGTTCCCAAAGAAAATATACACTAAGTCTGGGAGTATAGCCCAGAGGTAGAAAGCCTCTGGGTTCCACCCCCAGTACCACAAAAATAAATAAATAAATAAATAAATAAATAAATAAATAATCTGCATTGAAGATACACAGTGATATTCATTGAGTGACATTTGATGCTTTGATTATTCATCAACTTATAATTTTCAAGCAAGTTGTGATTTTTTTAGTGTTAATTTGAAACCACATATAATATACTGGAGTGTGTCATGGACTACTTGGTTGTTTAAAGACCATCATTGAACTTTCTCTTGGATTCCTACTCCTTATTTATGTTTACTACACAGTTATTGGAGAATATAAGATATAACCTTATTGAAAATTATTTACTTAAGTATAAACTAAAATTATCATTGTGGATATGATTATAGTCTGGAATAAGTTATCTCTTTCAGGAATGTCTACTGAAACTCAAACAAGGCTGATTAAGAAAATCCTGAACAAAAAAAGATAAACTTCTGGAACTGAAGGATATATAATACTTCATCATTTTGCTATACTTTATATAACAGAAAATTTGAGACTGGTAAATTTGAGATTTTGCCAAGTTGTTAAAATAATAAAAAGTACACATTCTCTTGGTCTTTGCAAGGGACGTGTCCAGAGGCTCATTTACTTCTCAAATACACGTGTACCTCGTTAGCATGGAGTTTGTGTGTTACTATTCTATGCAAGGTTTCATGGTAGATATAGCATAGGGTATCAATATAGAAAAGGTAATTCCTCTGTCTTCGTAAAATAGGGGCCAAGTGGAGAAGGGCATATGATTATAATACTCATTAAAGAAAGAAGTGACATAGAAATTAGAAACAAAGGGATCTCAGACAGAAGAGCAAAGACTCCAATGGAGTGATAGAGGCGTTTAGGGAAAAGAAGGTAACTATTTAAATAATCCAATATACATATATGAAATTATCAATTCCAATCTCAATGCCATGAATGAGGAATGGCTGGTAGAGAGTGGGATCTGGAGGCAAATGCAGAAATATCCGTGCACACACGGATATTCTTATCACTTTATTTCTCTGTATCATGTATAATTACTATTTAGCAATAATAGTCCAAAAAATAAAACTCTTTTAAAATGTTTTAAAAAAGATTTTTTAAAATAAGAAAGAAGTGACCAACATATGATAACTTTAATTTTATAGTCAGATATTTAGGCACAGTATGTGCAGGAACTTACTTTTTTTTTTTTTTGCAGTACTGAGGATGAAATCCAGGGTTATAATATCTACAAGCTACATCCCCAGCTCTATTTTTTATTTTTTATTTTGAAACCCGGTCTCACTGAGTTGCAAAGGGCCTCACTAAGTAGCTGAGGCTGGCCTTGAACTGTGATCCTCCTGTTTCAGCCTCCTGAATGTTGGGATTACAAGTGTGCGTGCCACCATGCCCGGCTTGCCTTTGTATCAAGATATAAGATTTCCAATACTCCAGAAACTTTCTTCCTGTCCCTTCTGAACATTCTGCCTTCTCTGCCAAGTAGTCATTATTTGAACTTCTATCACCATAAATTTTAGTTTTGCCTGTACTAGAACATCATATATGATTCCTCGTGATTATTCTTTTACATCGTTTTGAGTAGAAGTTTTTTTCTTTTTCATTTCCGTATAATATTCTGTTGCTAGACATTTGAGTTACTTTTAATTTGAGCCTATTGAGAATAATGCTGCCATGAGTATTCCTAAACACATCTTTTGGAGGACATAAGAACTTATTTTTGTTGTGTATATACCAAGAAATTGAATTGCTGGTTCATAAGCATAGGTAATATATAGGGAAGACATTGCTTATTTTTTTCTTTTTTTGGTGGTACTGGGCTTCCTGGAAACCCTTCTACCTCTGGGCTACACTCCCAGACCTATTTTTTATTTTTATTTGGAAACAGGGTCTCTTAAGCCCGCACAGCTGGCTTTGAACCTGCAAGATCCTCCTGTCTCTGCCTTCGAAGCATGGGGATTACAAGCGTGCGCCACCATGCCCAGCGATGTTGCTTGTTTTTAAAGAAGTCAAACCATTACATTCCTGCCAGCAGTATAGGATAGTTCCAGGAGTTCCAAATCTCCTCCAATCCTTATTAATGTTGGTACCAGTACTTTTTATTATAGACATTCTTGTACGGGTGAGGAAGTATTTCATTGAAATTTTACTCTAAATTTCCCTATTGGCTGGTGATATGGAGTATGTTTATATATACTCATTGGTCATTTGATAGTTTTTTTTTAACAAGGATCATTCCTAATATTTTACCTGTTAAAAATAATTTTATCTGTGTTATTGATTTATAATATTTCTCTATGTATTTTGGACACTTCTCAGATGTATATATTTTCTTCCAGTCTGTGACTTGCTTTTTCACTTTCTATATGTTGTTTTGCACTCTCTATATGATGTGAAAGTCTAATTTATCAATATTTCTTTGTAATTAAAGCTTTGAGTGGCTTGCTTAAAATTTATTTGCTTACCTAAGGTTATTAAGGTATTCTACTATATTTTCTTCACAGAATTTGCTGATTTCCCATTTACATTTAAATCGTGATTTCATTTCAGATTAAATGTGTATGGTTTGTGGTTAGATGTAATTTCTTTCTACCCTTAGTACATTTTCTGCTTTTTCTCATTTTGTGATTCTATCCTATTTCAACATAAAAGCTTACCTTCGGTTATATTATTTTTTTGAGACAGGGCAATATCAGTGCCAAAGAACAAACATGTTTAGACATATCTGTACTTTCACTGAACCCATTCCAGCAGCCAAATCCAGGCCTAGATACACCTAGGTAATTCAGTTTTTAAAGCACATATTGCTTTACCTCCTGGCCTGCCTATTCCTAAACCACTCAGCACTCAGAGCAGGTAGCATTAAGTAGTCTAAGACTATGAAGATGGATATGTCTGTTACAAAAGCATCAGTTCTAAGCTTGTGAATAGTTTCTGCTGTGCAGGGCTTTTTAGTATCCCCTGTGGTATGTAAGGGGCTATATAAATGCAAATTTTATTTCATTTAGAAAGGAAATGAACCACACTAAATGGACATGCATACAACTTTGGAATTAAAAGGAGGGTAGATTCCTTCTATCAGCAGGGCCAAAACAATCCTCCATATCAAAATACATCTTTTCAGAAGTCTTAGCAGTTAAAAGGAACATGAAAGTTTGGATGGGAACAGAAACAGGATGAATTCCTTCTTCTGTTTCATTGCTTTATCATGCAGAAGCTGTAAGGCAGAACTCACTGTGTTAATTTCCTAGAAATTCCAGAATCTGGATGACCACTGGGCTCAAGTGAGATGATTTTACTTCTTCTAATAATGAGATATAAATTGATGTGTTCCTGCTAGAGGCTTTTTATTGCTAATCTCATAATGAACAAGAAAATTATGTACCTTTGGTGACATCGCACATATGGTAGTCAGCTTTCTGTTACTATAAGAAATACCTAATATAATTTAATTTATAAAGAGAAAATGTTAGTTTTGACTCACAATTCTGGAGATTGCATTCGATGACTGTTGGGCACTATTGCTTTGGGCCTCTGGTGGCAGGAATAATGTGTTGGAGTGAAGCTCTTTATCTCATGGCTGGGGCTAAAAAGGAAGAAAGAGGAGAGGTTGAAACCATACTATTGTATTAAAGGATATACCTCTAGTGACTTGAAGACCTCCAACTAGGTCCACCTCATAAACTTTCCACCATTTCCTAATAGCACCAAGCCGGGGATCAAGCCTTTAACACTTGGGTCTGTTGTGGGGCATTTTGTACATGTATGTTTCTATCAATCTGAACCTCATTATGCTATAAAATTAAAATGTGCCAATAAAAGTTTATTTAAATAGAATGAAAGAAACTAGGAGAACAATTTGTCAATAAAGAATATGAATAAAAAAGATCCAAACTATAGCAAATTGCATGTACAAACATCATAGTATTTTTACTGGCATAGCAGAGAAATCTTGGTGCTTTATCCAAAGCAATGACTGAAAGTTGGCTTTAACAAACATATCTTAGTTTGCTAAACTTTGTTATACACCAAATTAATATGGGGTTCAGGCAGGCTAGCTAAAAACACAGAAATGAGGACTAAACCAAAATATAAAACTAGATATTCAGCTGAGTTCAAAATGAAAAAAAAAAACCCAACAGGATTAATTTCCAGTTGCCAGAAACAAAGAAGGAATGTAAATCTATAGTGGAATTTTATAAGTGGAAGGTCAGAGAGGTTTGAGGAAAATGCACCAGATATAGAAACGAGGAACATAGAACCTGAGTTACTTTTAGAGATGGCCATTAATTCTTTGCCACCCTTTCTTTCTTTTATCAAGAAGTAGAATTTCTGGTCATTCCTAAGATGGTCTGTTACTTTGATCAGTGAAATGAGATAGGAACGATGCTATGTAATTTTCAAGGTAATGACTTAAGAGATCTGCAAATACCACCTTTCCCTCCCAGAATCAAGCTGCCATACTTTGTGAAGCTCCAGCAAGCCCCATTGAGTTGCCATATGGAAAAACATTAGCATATCCTATGCAAAAGCCCCAGCTAAACCCTCAGCCATAGCTAGCATCAACTACCAGGCATGAGTGAGCTATCTTGAATATTTTATCTCCAGTAAATCTTCCAAATGACTGCAACCCAGTCGATACTCACACAGAGCAGAATTGCCTGTTGAGCTTTGTCAACCTAGTGACTCACAAGAAATAATAAATGGCTGCTTTTGTTGTAAGACAATAAGTTTCTGAGTAGTTCGTTATGCAGCAATAAAAATCCAAAATACAGCCCACATAGTAACAAGCTGAATTTACGCTTTGGGCCCACACAGTGCAGAGGGTTGATGCTGGAACTAAGACTTCTGTATAAATCCAAGATATGAAAATGCTAAATTGGTAAAAGAGGAAACAGAAATATTCTTTTCACTATCCCATATAGTCACAATGAAGTTTGCTTTTCTTTATTAGGAGGATAGATAAAAAATTCTTCCATGAAAATTAAAGCCTCAGGCTAACATTATTCATGGGTGTGGAGTGTAAATTTACACTTTGTTCAGGATTTCTCCAAGCTGTGAAATTAACACAAAAACTGATCAAGGATGAAGGAAACCCCTCGAGTATTTTACAGAAACAATTTAAAACTGTTCTGTTGAAACACTTCCACACTTTGGGGTTGTCTGCGACACTGGAGTGGGGGATTTCTGCTGAAGATGAACTCATGGTAAACAATGCAAAGTGCTTGAAGAAATGATTCACCTTGAGGAAGAAACAGAAGACACAAAGCACAAAAGGATTAGCAACCCTTGAACCTGTGATAAATCCAGCTGAAGAATCTATTTTTAAAAAGCATGTTGAAAAATGATTTTTGTGGGGAATAAGGCAAGAAAAATAGAACTAGAAAAAATATACAAGATGTATATACATACATTTTAAAGGCACATGCCTTTGGGAAATAGAAACAAATAGCATGCCAAGAAGTAGAAAATAGAATTATTAAATTAATAACATAATTGGAGCCAGGCATTGTGGTGCATGCCTGTAATCCCAGCACTTGGGAAACTGAAACAGGAGGATTGCGGATTGAAGGTCAGCCTTAGCAATTTAGTGAGGCTCTCAGTGACTTAGTGAAAGACCATACTTCAAAATAATAAAAAAATAAGTTAGGTGTAGGGGCACACGCTTGTAATCCCAGTACTTGGGAGACTGAGAAGTGAAGGATTGTCAGTTTGTGACCAGCTTCAGCTACTTCATGATGCCCTCTGCAACTTAGTGTTTCACAATAAAGAATAAAAAATGAGGCTGGGTATGTAGCTCAGAGGTAGAATGCCCTGGGTTCAATCCCCAGTACCACAATAAAGGGGGGCTAGGGATTTAGCTTGGAGGTGGAATGTTCCTGGGTTCAATCCTGAGTAGACAAAAAAACCCCATAATTGGGGTTAGGAGGTGTAGCTCAGTGGTAGAACATGTACCTAGTGTGCCTGAGGCCCTGGGTTCCATCTCTGTGTATGTGCATAAACACACACACACACACACACACACACACACACACAAACACACACACACACAATTTAAAGTTTCAGATTTGGATCAACTGGAAGGAAATTAATGAACTTGAGGATGTATCTGAAAAATTAGCTTTAATTATAAAATCATAAAGTGATAAATAATTAAAAGATAAATTAAGACATATGAAGAACAACAAGGAAATTTCTAATGTATGTCTAATACAGTTTCCAAACTAAAGGCAAGACCTTATGGAAGAAAAGGAATATTTAGAGGGATACAAGATTAAGTACCTTACTAAAGTTCTGGTAATCACATTTATATTTGTTATCTTATTGATTATCAACATATAGGGGTGAGAATCATGGTTTTTCTCATTTTCAGTTGAGAAAAACATGACTTTGAAAAGCTAGTTAAGTTGGCATCAATTTCTTCTTCTTTCTTCCTCCTACAATAGTGTTTGTACAAACCCTTGTCCCTCTGTGACACTGACACTACTCTTTAGTCAAGACTCCCCCATGATACTTGTATTGTCAAATATCATGGACACTGCTGGGTTTAGTGATACGTGCCTATAATCCCAATACTTGGGAGTCTGAAATAGGAGGATCGCAGGTTGGAGACAAGTCTCAGTAACTTAGTGAGACCTTTAGCAACTTAGTGTGACCCTGTTTCAAAAAATGAAAAATCAAAAGGTTGGGAGTGTAGCTTGAAGGTACAATCCCCCTGGGTTCAATCCCTAGTGTCAAAAACCCCACAAATTATGGGCAGTGACCACTTTTTCTTACCAGTACCCACAGCATAGTGAATATTCTTAGCTCTCCAGCCTGTAATTCCTTTGCTTGTATTTTCTATTTTCCATTCCTATAAACCTCTGCTCTCAAACTTTAGTGGACATAAGAATCACTAGGATGGCATGCTACAAACAGATTTTGAAATTTTTCTGTGACTTTACATATTTATTTTTAAATTTTTGACTTCCAGGAAGATGGCGACCGAGAAGAGCAGGGCTTAAGATCCCCGCTAACAACCAATCTCTATTATCACAAAATCAGCACCTTTCATAGCCAGAAAACACCATCACCAGAGAAACAAAAAATTCACCAGGCTCCAGAGAGAAAGCAGACTGAGAACAGAGCTCAGAGCCACAGAGGCCTCACGCCCGAGGACGCAGCAGCAGCGCCATACTGCCGGCGGCAGTGGCGAGGTCACTAGACGGCTACAGCAAGCCGAGGTGAGCCGCTGCAGAACAGCCAGGCAGGATTTTGCAGCGCAGGGAACATCTAAAGCTCCCAGTGGCTGAGCTCAGCACACGCTGCAGGGACTCAGTGGAACTCAAAACCAAGAAGAAATACACCAGCCTCATGGCCGAGGGCGTAGCAGCGGCACCATATTGCCACCGGCGGCAGCAGCAGTGAATTCAACGAGTCCAGTACAGCTACATCTGCGAACTCAAGGACAGTGAGTCAAATTGCGGGCCACAGAGGAGAAATCCCAGTACTGTACTCCCTGGGACTTGATGCAGTGGGGGAGTGGCGGTGGCAGAGATATCACACCATAGTAGAACGTGCAACCTGGCACCCCCCATAGTTTAAAGCAGCCTCTATTGACTCCCTGGGTCGGAGACTCTGTGATACAACCCAGTAAAGGAGTAGTGGGGTCTGAGATACTACAGACTCGAGATCCGGAGCACCTTAAGTGAAGTCGTAGTGACCCAAGGGAAGAACCCAGAGAAGGCACAAACTTCCGAAATCATGGGAAAGAGGAATAACACTGGAGCAATGCATGCCCACAACCCCACAATATCAGAACCCGATAAAAGAGAAAATCAGAGATTTCTAGAAGATCAAATCAGGAAAATAACTGTAGAAATAATAGAGGTGCTTCAAAAAGAACTCAGAGAGAGCCAAAAAGAGATAAAGGATGCAATTAATGAAGTAAAGTCCTCAATTCAAAGCACAAACAACCGATTAGATCACATGGAGAACAGAATCTCGCTCTTAGAAGATGAGCAATCCAAAAATGAATGCATAGTTTCTAATCTGGAAAAAAAATATCCAACAGCAGGAATCTGACATTGAAGAAATATGGGCCCATTTTAAGAGAGCTAACCTAAGAATAATTGGAATAGAGGAGGGAAAAGAAAGTGATACCAAAGGGATCAACAATCTCTTCAAGGAAGTAATAGCAGAAAATTTTCCAAACATAGAGCAAGAGGTTGATACACAGATCCAGGAAACTTATAGAACTCCCTTTAGACAGGATCGGAGAAGAGGATCCCCACGCCACATAATTGTCAAAATGACCAATGTGGAAGCCAAGCAGAGAATCTTAAAGGCAACAAAAGCAAAGGGCCAAGTGATATTCAGAGGCAAACCAATTAGAATCACTCCAGACTTCCCAAACCAAGTTATGAGAGCCAGAAGGGCTTGGAGTAACATATTCCAAACTCTGAAAGAAAACAACTTCCAGCCAAAAATTTTCTACCCAGCAAAACTTTCTATCAAATTAGATGGAAAAATAAGAAGCTTCCATGACAAACAGAAACTGAAGGAATTTATGTCTTCAAAACTAGCACTAGAGAAAATACTCAAAGAGATTAACTACAAAGAAGAAATAGGTAACACACACCAGAACCAGAGAAACAAGATTTTCCATCCAACGGACAACTAAGATTGGTTATCTGTGGAGATTCATTATTTATGTTAGTCTTTTACCTATCTCCAAATTGTATTGTTTGCCTTTATTGTTGTTAATTTTTAGGATTTCTAGTTGGAATATTAATATGCCTTCATATATAGCATTTGGAAATATTTTATCCCATTCTATTAGTAACTTTTAACTCTGTTTACATTGTCTTTGGATATACAATATTTTTTATTTTTTAGGGAGTTTGTATACTCTTCTGTTGCCTGTGCCATTGAAATCATATCCAGGAAATCACTGCCAATTTCAATGTTGTGAGGTTTTATGACCCAGATTTTCTTCTAAAAGTTTATAGTCTTAAGATTTATATTTAGGTCTTTTATCTATTTTGAGTTAATACTTGTATATGGGATTATGTAAGGGTCCAATTTTATTCTTTTCCAGGTAATTATTATTTTTCAACAATATTTAGTTAAAAGATTATTATTTCCACCACCAAATGTTCATGGAAACCTTGTCAAAAATAACTTGATAATATATGGAAGAATTTAGCTCTAGGCTTGTATTTAACTCCAATGGTTTATATATCTACCTTTAGAACAGTACTACACTGTTTCAATTATTGTAGCTTTATATGGTTTGAAATCAGAAAATATATATCTTCTAGCTTTGTTCTTTTTCAAGATCGTTTTGGGTATCTAGAATCCATATTCCATATTAGGATAGATTTTTTTCTGAAAAATAAATATATAAATATATGATAGTTTCACTTAAAAAATAGAAAAAAATATTCTCTGGTAAGAAAGAAAGCAAAAAGAAATATTGAAATGTTATCTTTAAGTCATCAAAAGCTTGGCATCAGACAAATGAAACTGTTATGTGAGATTATCATTTTTAATTTTGGATAAATTGCTATAATACTAGATGTCAACCACTAAGCCAAGCATGGGAAGGAGGGATGGTGAGAGAATGGGGTGGGGATTGGGTGAGGGCTGACTGGATGATGTGTGCATGTATGTCTACAAAAGTTTGTATCCCACTATGATGTATGAATACAGTGCACCAATAAAAAATAAAAAAATAAATTTTTATTGATGCATTGTAGTCATGCATCTTAATGGGATACAACATGGTAGAGGCATACATGCACACAACACCCAATTAGCCCTTCCCCAATTCCCGCCCCATTCCCTTCCCCTCCCTCCTTCTCATGCTTGGCTTAGTGATTGACTTTGATAGGTTTGTTAAAGTACATCGTATCCATTAGAGAATTTCCCTCTTCCCCCTCCCATCCCCTCATGTCATCTTATTTGCTCATCTATAGAATCTCCTTCTTCATCTAGAGTTCCTCCTATGACCCATTTCTCCCTAGCTTTCGCATATTTGGGAAAGGATCTGATTTTTATTTTTTTTGTGACTGACTAATCTCACTTAGCATAATGTCCTCCAGTGATTATTTTTTCTTTTTTTCTCATTACAGGGGATTGAACCCAGGGGCATTCTCTCTGAGCTACACCCCAGCCCTATATTTTATTCTTTATTTTGAAAGAGGTTCTCACTGAGTTGCAAAGGGTCTTACAAAGTAGAGCTGAGACTGTCTATGAACTGCAATCCTCTTGTCTCAGCCTCCCAAATGCTGGGATTACAAGTGTGAGCCACCATACCCAGCCAATATTTTCCTTATAGCTGTTTTTTCTGTGTTCCATTCAGCTCCATTGTTTCCCTATGCCTTCCAAGAGGTCATGACTGTTTCTTAATACTCCAACCTCTTTCTAAACTGTCTCCCTTTCCTTCTTTGCTGTGTTTTGATTAACACCTGTTTGCTTATCCAGAACAGCCCCTTTCCCTTTGTTTCCTTTTTAAGTCCCAATTGTTTACTTTTCTCACAGACTCCTCTGCATTCTGTTTTGAGAAGTCGTCCCTAGTGAGAGAAATGAAGTCAGTAAGTTTGAATCTGTTGAAACATGTATTATTCAGGAAAATGCCTCTTGCCTTCACCTCTAATGGTAGGGTAATTCTGCCCAGGAGATTTGCCCCCATTGGCTCAACAACTATGCCAGGGCCAGAATGAATTTACAGCTGTCTCTTCCAGCTCATCTTTAGTATGTCTCAGCTTCTGTGCATTGTCTCTTAGAGCCTGAACACCACAAGTGCTCTGGGTTTGTAGACGAACTTGCTGCACCTCTTACAATGACCCTCACCTCAATTAACAAAACAATGCCAAAAGGCAATCAGAGCAGTCATTTATGATATTTTGCAAAGTCAGACATTGTTAAAAGTGGGGAAGAGAATATCAAGGACTGTGCAGGGGACTCTTGAAACCTCTCCATTTAAATCTAGGGAGTATCAAGTGAAGATTAATAAGGGAGGGGAAGGGGAAGAAGGTATAAGGGAAGGAAGAGGCAGTGAAGGAAAGATCAAAAAGAGAGACTGAGAGTGCTGGGTTGATGAGGGCATCCTGAGTCTTTGGTTCCATGGGATTTACTAATGCTCTCTTATGGAACCAGAGAGATGGAGCTCATATTTTTAAGGTACAATAAGCTCAGAAACTAATAAAAACTGGCCAGTATAAATGACTTCCTTTGGGAAGGGAAAGATGGAGGATGGCCTAGAGTAGAAAACCATTTATGACTCCCATTTCCTCCAATATCTTATTTCCTAAATACAACCTGCATACCAGCTGCACAAACACTATTCCTGACAAATATCTGTGATCATTTCACCCTCTATGCTAAAATGACTCCATGAGCACTGCATTGCCTAAGATATAACATAAAGACCTTTGAATCTGAAATTCAGAGCTTTCTATATCTTACCCTTAAGTAGTAGGGTTTCTGCACTATCTCCAGCTAGGCCAGCCTATATCACTCAGTAGCATCCTGTTTTCCTTTTGTTACTTGGTTGATCTAGTTCACTCCTAAGTGAACATACTCTCCTTCTTATCTGTTAAAATGTCATTTGTATTTCAAAGCCTAGATAGGACCTAACATTTTTGAGGAACCATGACTCATCATCACATCCAAAGATCTAGGTCTTTATTTTGAATGTCTAAAGAAGTCATAATAATAATAGGTGGCCAACAAGTGGTTTAGTTTGAATGTTGAATGTTTCCCAAAGACCTATGTAGTGAAAGTGATGTTCTCTAGCATGGTGCTATCAGGAGGTGGTAAGGTGGTAGAACTCTTTTTTTGGATGGGCGGGGAGATATATTTGTATACTTTTATGGGGTAATTTGATACATGTATACAATGTGCAAATAAATCAGGATGATAAGCACAAATATGTGTGATTGTGGTTCAATAAAAATTTATCATAAATTCAGGCATTGGGCTGGATTTGGCCCATGAACTGTTGTCTGCCAGCCCCTGCTCTATATTAATGCTATGTCACACCTTCAACCTTGCCCATAGTCACAAAGAAAGAAGTTTTTATATAGAAATTGAAAATTTGAATATTGGTATGTGAGTGTCATTCATTAATATTGCAATTCCTTTTGCAAAGTCCCCTCTTTTCCTTAGGCTAACTCTCCTGCCTATATACAAGCAAACAAATTCTTGATTCACTGTCATTCCAGAATGACTAAATATTTTTAATGAGACTACTTAAATCAAGAATTTATATTTAAAGGGATGTGATTTTCCTATGTATAATAGAGAGCTTAAGAGTATAAATGTAACTAGTATGTAGGTCTACAAGAAATATATTATTTTGGTATCTTTTTTAATTCATCAAAACTGTCAGGGTAAGCAACAGAAATTATGGACTGGGTTCAAACTTTTTTCTCTTCATTTACAAGATAAGGAACTAATGGAAGCATCAAGATGAGAGCCTTTCAACTTGGAAAAGGAAGACGTTGATTCTTGGGAATGACCTTAGACTTTTCAACATATCTCTTAGGGTAACTGGATTCTGCCGAAAGTTATTACATTTTGTAACAATCAAGAACCTGGTTTAAGCAGAGCCTAATTTTCTGTTGTACTAGATGGAACAACAATGGTTTGCAGATTATGCAGGGAATTTCTGTCCCTTCTAGTCTACGTATAGCCTATATTTTTCTCTTTCTTCATGGTACTGGGACTTGAACTCAGGAGCATTCTACCTCTGAGCTATACTCAAGCCCTATTTTATTTTTCTTTTGAAACAGGGTCTCACTCAGTTACAGGTGGACTCACTAAGTTGCTAAACCTCACTAAGTTGGCTGCAAATCTGTGATCCTCCTGTCTCAGCCTCCCATGTACTGGGATTACAAGAGTGCACCACTGCACCTAGCATCTTATCTGTTTTGATCTCACTCATCTATTTTTTGTTCCTCAAAGAGTCAAGTCTATGACACTTGTTCCAGAACAGAAAGGGCTCACCATGACTATATTTTTGAAAACTGCTTATTCTGAATTACTCTGTCTTCTCTGTCCCTTTAACCTCTGTTCTCCTTCTATTCCCTTCTCTTTCTTCACCTACCCTTTCTTCTTCCCTCAATGGTAGCTTTGGCCTTTTCCCAAATGAACCTTTATTCTCTAGGTACTGGAATGATTTCTAATTCCACTTAGTGTTTCAATTTGAATGTTTCCAAGGGTTTTTTTCTCATTGAGTGGCTTTGGAAAGAGTTATAAAGCTTGGTTGAGGAAAGAGACCAGTAGAATAGTGGAAGGAAAAACATGGATAGGGGGGAAATGAGATGTGATAAAGGAAACAGTTCAAATAATGCCATGATTCTATATGAAGGTAACACTACCAATCTCACTAACCTATCTGAGTAGGGAGAAAGTAGGGTGGGATTTGGAGGGAAGCACACAAAGAGCTATGTGCACATATATTTATATCACATTGAACTTCACTATGATAAATAATTACAATGTACCTACAAAAGCATATTTAAAAATACAAAATTAAAATAACAAAAATCATAAGCTGGCTATTTGGAGCTCAGACCACTTGTTACAGGATAATAATATTGTAATTTATGGTTATGTGGTAAACCAGTTACAGAGATCTCTTGAACTCAAGCTGTATATAGAGTTTGGCATAATTCTAGCAACTGGGAAATTTGTAGGATGGGAGGGAAATAGAAAAAGAAGAGAACTCCCTCTTATTCTTGGTTAGGAACCATTCATAGTGAATTTTTTCTATTAAATTAGCTTGTTTTTGGTCTCTTGTCAAATGTCTTGCACCCTTCCTGTATTCTCTGTTCTGACCTAATGAATCCTTCTACTTTTCTAAGTTCTTTCTATTTTGGGGGTAAAAGAAGCTATATTACAGCCCTTGATTCAGAATTCTTTTTTATAACTCATCTGTAAGTATTACCCTTTCAGTAGAATATCATTTAGGTATCTGCTCCTATTCACACTGCACCTAGGGAAGTTTAAAGTTGTGTTCCTCTAAATAATACTTTGGAAAATAAGCCCCATGGAGAGTTCCTCCCATCAATTTGTTTTAGTTAACACACTTGCTTATAGATATAGCTTTTGCTTATAGATATTTATAGATAGTTGTGATAGATAGCTTATAGTACATGTACAACTGGTAACTATGGGAAGTGGAAAGTTTAAAGTAGATCCCCCAAATAGAAACTTAAGTCATTTTTTTGTGTGTGGTACTGGGGATTGAGCCCAAGGGCATTCTGCATCTCAGCTATATCCTAGCTTTCCTATGTTATTTTTATTTTAAAACAGAGTGTAAATTGCAGAGGGCCTTGTTAGGTTGCTGAAGCCGGTCTTGAACCTGCAATCCGCCTGTCCCAGCTTCCCAAGTATTGAAATTATAAGCATGTGCCACCATTAATGGCCTCAAGTAATTTTAATGAATATTTTTGTCTTTAATATCAAGGTGTATCTCAACATTTCGATGACAAAAGATTTTCTCTGTTCTACTATGGCATGCAACTTGATAACTTTAGACCACAAAGCTAACAAAAGGTTACATGTCTTACAACAAATGTTACCTCAGCTTGTTAAATAAGACCAGGTGTAACCAGAAAAAGCATTACCAGTTGTAACCAGAAAACGTTTTACTGCCTAGAGTATTGTAGTATCACATACAAGTAGAAAGAAATGTTATATTTCCTTTAAGTAGCTATTATTACATCACATAGGTTTTAAAAATATTAACAAAAATCAGATTTTCCACCTCCTTCTATGCTAAGCAAAACAATTATGCCTTCAGTACTTAACTAAACTTTAGGTTACAGAGGATTCAGGAATATATTAGCATATATGAAGAATCCGATCAATCTATGGCACTTTCCTTAACACTATCTTATGAATTTTCACAACTACTGTAGAGCAATGACATTTTATTCATACTGCCGGTTGAACTTAGAGACATTCTACCTCTGAGCTACACCCCAGTCCTTTTTTATTTTTATTTTGAAATAGAGTCTTACTAAGTTGTTGAAGCTGACCTTGAACCTGTGATCTTCCTGTCTAGGCCTCTCACGCACTGGGATTGCAGTTTTGTACTACCATGTCTGGTGTAGAATGTCACTTTTAAACCCAGTTTGCAGACAGGGGAGACTAAAGTTCAAAGAATTGACCACTTAAGGCTCAACTAGGGGAGGAAGCAATTCAAGCTTAGTATTGGTTAGTATTGGTTAGTATTCAATTTTTTATTGCTTATTGGATTAAATGCCTTGGTTACTGGCTGTCCATTGGGCTGAGGTGGTCCTCAGTTCCTTAAGACCTGACACTTTCAAATGTGGCAGCCTGCTTCAGCAAACATCCAAGCTGAGAATGCAGTAGAGTTGAATAAGAAGGCAGAAGTGAAAATCTCTTGAAACCTAATCATGTATGTGACATTCCATCAACTTTGCTGCATTGCCTTTGTTAGACTCGAGTGACTACGTTCAGCCCACGTTTAAAGGGAAATTATAAAAGAATATGAATACCAGCAGGCTGAGATCAGTGGGGTGAAAAGCAAATGAGACTTGAACCTGATCTCTTAGTCTCTAAACTTGTGTTCTTTTCATTCAACCAGGTGGTAACTGATGGAGTTAGAAAGAAAAGTAGCAGGTATATTACAGCTTTCTCAAAGTCCTTATGTGCTAACTCAAAGAGTCATATGGCTCAGAAGTAGGAATGGAATCAAATTTTGGAGGACTCTGATGCCCCTGGAACTGAGCTGAGATTTCCTGTTGTGTGAACAATAAGAGCCTGGCCCTATACAGGACATTGAGGAAGAAAAGGCAGAGCCTGTCAGCTAGCTGTGTGTTGTATGAGAAGCAGGTAGGCCAGTTAGAGATTATTGCACCAAATATCTAAGATGTTTAGAATACTTCTAAATCAATAAAGTACCTTTACTTGATACCACAATTGATCCTCACATAAGAAGTCTCTAACTGAAGGCTCGTAATTAAGCAATAGAAAACAGAAGAATATTCTAGGATGTCATGGAGGCAATGGTATAAATGTGTGTGTGTGTGTGTGTGTGTGTGTGTGTGTGTGTGTGCATATGTGTGTGTTAAAGTGTTTGAGATTGAACATAGGGAATTCATCCTACCTCTGAGTGATACCCCAACCTTTTCATTTTTTATTTTGAAAAAGCATCTTGCTAAATTGGTGAGGCTGGCTTCGAACCTGTAATCCTATCTCATCCTCCTAAGTCCTGGAATTATAGGTATGTGGCATGGCATCTAGATAAGAGAATGTAGAGAGTTTACCCAAGAAATGGTATCATTTGATGACAGAGTCAGTAATATTGTTGTAGGGAGAATATGGCATCAGTTACGCCAGTTAGGCTTCTTTGCTTGTTTTTGGCAGAAGCCACTGTGGTATGACAAACAATTAAGCATGTCCTTTCAAAATGCCATATCATCTAATATAATTAGGTTTTGGCTAGCAGCCACTTTTGTTCTGAGTTGCTCTATAACTGGACTGAGGCTATCCATTGCTTTCAAGTCTTCTGTGGAAGCCTCCTGCACTCAGCCCACCACTGCTAAATAAAGGCATGATTTACCCACTCTCAGCATATCATTTCTTTTTTTTGGTTGCCTAGATCAAATGTGAAACCTCCCCAGCCTTGGTTGATTGTGCTGCAATTGTGTTCTTATGTGAGGACTAAAGTATCTTGCCTTGCACAGAAATAAATAGATGTAAACCCGTTTCCTTCCTTCCTTCTATGAGTAGAGGAAGTAGGTTTGATTAAATAAGGGAATTGATGTCTGAGAAGGTAGTTGCCTTACTGCCTTAATCTTTTTGTGTTGCTCTAACAATACCAAAGAATAGGTGATTTATAAAGAATAGAAACTTGTTCTTTTGCAGTTCTGAAGACTGGAAAGTCCAAGTTAAAGGAACTAGTATCTGGTCTGGTATCCTCACATGATAGAAAGACAAGCTCAAGCCAGCCAAACACATCATGAAGCCTCTTTTATGAGGGCTTTACCTTTACTAACTAGAGAGGAGCCCTCATTGCCTAATCATCTCTTTCCTTTATTGGTGTACAGCAATTATACATTATAGTGAGGTTCAAAGTAATAGAAAGATATATGCACACTGTACTTGGTGTATTTCTCTCTGGATCTCACCTCGCTCCTCTCACCTCTCTCCCTATATATGTTAGTAAGATTGGTAGTTATATCTTCATATATAGACATGGAATTATATAAACTGTTTTCTTTATCAAGCATTCTTTTTCTCATCCTCACCTCCCTCCCTGATCTCCTTCCAATATTTACTGGTCTCTTTTCTCATTTATCTCGTCTCTTTTGTTTCCTATTTTCTCTCTAGCTCCCACATATGAAGGGGAACATAAGACCCTTGATTTTCTGAGATTGGCTAATCTCAGCATAATATTCTCTAGTTTCAATCATTTTCCTGAAAATGTCATAATTTTCTTCTTTATGGCTGAGTAAAATTTCATTGTGCCTATATACCACATTTTCTTTATCCATTCATCTACTAATAGACACCCAGATTGGTTTCAAAATTTTTCTATTGTGAATTGTGCTGTTATAAACATGGATATGCATGTGACAGTTTAGTATTCTGACTAATTATTTTGGGAAGATCATCTCTTAAAGGCCCACTTCTTAATGCCATCATATTGGCAATACCTGAATTTGGAGAAAAACATCTAAACCATAGTAGGTATGGACCTGGTTGTAGATACAGAGCTTACATTAACTCAGAGATGCCCATAGTCATGCTGAATTGACAGGTATCTGAGTAGAGTCTAAGTTCAGTTCCATCTGATTGTTACTGTGTAGGTTCAAAGCCACAGGCAGCTTCTACATGGGTTCCTGTCTGGAATCCACAATCCTGAGTGCCACACCTGCAGGTGTTTAACTCCACCCTTCTTCAAAATCATAGAAAAAATATGAAATGAATTTGAGATTAAATCTAGGTTTTGTGATTTCAAGCTGTTTGCTCTTTCCCCTATTCTAACCAGTTGATCAAGCATTGGAAAAAGGCAGACGTATAATGACCTAAATATAGTGGTACAGAAAGAGTGGGTTCACAGTCTGGAAGCAGTGGGCCAGAAAGAAGAGATGTCTACATTGTAAAAATGCCAGTTAACATTTGTTTTTCCATACTATATATTCTGCTCAGCACTTCATATTCTGCTCAGCATTCTCCCATTTAATCCTTTCAACAACCTTTTTAGGGCACATGCTGTTATTAACATTGCTATTTTATAGATGAAGCAAATGAGACTCAGGTAGACTGAATGACCACTTAATGCCCAAAGCTGTTAAGTAATATAGCTGGGATTTAAACTTGCGTATTCTTCTCTTAACCAATAAACATGCTGCTCTCCTCTTACTACAATCTGAATTACCCCAAACAACTGGGAACCTAGTCCACCTATTTCTCACTGGGTCTTTACACTGAGTTCTTTAAAAGTGGATGAAATGTCAACCATAATATCATATAAATGTGCAAATGAAATCTGCCTTTTGACAATAAAACATGGAGCTAAAATCTTCTATCTTATAGGTTATATACCTGGGGAATGATGGGGAGAAGAATTTCCAAAGACAGAGGTTTGAGTTAAAAGATTTATTAAGTGGGATCTTTCATGGTCCAGTGGAAGCTTTATCTGTTGCTTGGCAACTGGTTTTTAAAATGTTGTGATCTGATCCAAAAGACAAACAAAAAAACACAAAAACTCCCAAGCCCAATAGACACACATGTATGTACATGAGCGCGCGCACACACACACACACACACACACACACAAACACACACACACACTGCCAAATCATCTTGCTTGTCACATAAATACATTCTTCTCTAATAGATGAACCTAGATTCTTCATCATTTGTCTCCTAGTAACATTTGTATTTAGCTACCAAAATTATTCATTCCCTAGATAATAGGTAATAGGCACATCAATGGTTTGTAGCAAAACACTAGCATTATATCTGTGTTGTTCTTTCTCCAAATAAGTATTGTGAACCTTTTCAAAGCCTCAGATAAATGTTATTTCTCTTTGGAGAATGTAAATCTTAAATTAAATTTGCTCCTCTGAGAAGTATAGGAAGAAGTTCAGAGATGATGGGCATATATCTGGATTCTCAGTGACCTTCTGTCCATACCCACCTTGAATCAGTTTCAGTTGGTTTTACTAAGAGGCGCTGCATCTGAAAATATTAAGGACAAAACTTCTCTTCCTTACTCCTCATGTCGCTGTTATACATGCCTTTTGAATATACCTTAGGGGAATCATAGATATTCCACTGAACCCAACAGCACATGGCAATGGATTTGTTCCAGTCATGTCTGAGGGTCATACCCCTCTAAGTGTATCTTTGTTTTCCATATTCTCTACTCCTTAAGAGTTAAGAGCTTCTTTTTTTGAGGATTTAAAGAAGTTTATTAGAAAGATAGAAATACAGAAAATAGAAATACAGCCACATACCAAAATGGCTTGGGTGGGTGACTCAAAATGAATACACCCAGGATTTAAGAGCTTCTAAGCAGTAGACCTAAGATTTGATCCAGGTATATGATCTCAGAATCTTACTGGTTCCATTTTAAAATGATAGAACTTCCTCTTTCTCAAACTTCAAAGACACTACTGTCATTTTGATGGTGATTCAGTGTGGGATTATCTCTGCTGTTATATGAGAACTTGCTGTACAAAATCCATGTGCTGCATAAAGAGAAGGGACATATGTTTTCTCTAATATGCTCAAGCTAGGGAGTAGTGGTAATACCAGAGGGACTCCAGATAATGGAGGGGAAATCTCAGCAAAGCTAGAATGGAAGGATAGGAGAGGAAGAAAGCTGAGGTTGTTCAATGGAGGAGCTACATACAAATATGTGTAATAGTATAAATACAACATGTTAATCTGGACACTATTGGGAAGGGGGAAGGAAAATGGAGGGGGAAGAGCATGAAGGACAATCTAAATGTACACCACTTTCAATATGTTCCATTTATAAATAAAATAAAATATGGAAGAAAAAAATAAAAATATATCCCCCCCCAAATCCATGTGCTGGATGCATGTAGTAATGCAAAGAATGTTGCTATTAATCTCATGTCTTAACTTAATCATGATGGTATCACACCAATCTTCTGCTTTATGAATGTTAAATGAAGAGGAACATCCAGTGACCACTAACATTCATTACCATTACAGTGCTGTGTGTTCCTTTACTACCATAAGTATTTGATAGTATGTGCCTGTGGAACTATGAAATTTTATATGATTATGTTTTTAATTATGAATCACAAATATCATGATTATGGAATTAACTCCATAATTACTTATCAGTGAAATATATATATATATATATATATATATATATATATATATATATATATTAGATGGTATCTGGAGTTGCATAATTTATCGATTTAAATGATCCTCCAGAAAAATTCTAAAATATTTTAGTGATACCTACATACCCAGGTCAGTAGCAGCACAATTCACTATAGCCAAACTATGGAGTCAACCTGGGTGCTTATCATTTATTTGCGAATGGATGAAGAAAATGTGGCACATACAATGGAGTTTTACTAAGCCTTAAAGAACAATGAAATGTTATTTGCACTATGTAGTAATGGATGTAACTAGAAAATTTCATCCTAAGTGGGATCAAACAGTTTTAGAAAGTCAAGGTTCATATGTTTTCTCCCATATGTAGAAGCTAGAAAGAAAATAAGACACAAAGGGGGGACTTTGAATAAATAAGGAGAGTGATCAGTAGAATTATGAAAGGGGATTGGGTGAGGAAGGTGAGGAAGAGAAGAAGAAGGCTTGATGAAGGAAACAGTACAGATAATGCTATATCCATATAAGAAGATATCACTACCAATCTCACTAATATGTATGGAGGGGGGAGAGAGTAGGTTCAGAAATAAACACACCAAATATTGTGTACATGCATGTTTGTGTCACTTTGAACCTTACCTTGATGTAGAACAACAGTGCATCAAAAACTATATTTTTAAAGTGTTCAAAAATTGCTCTAAACTCAAATGACTTGTTTTTCACATATATATATATATATATATATATATATATATATATATATATTGTTAAAGTCATTGTGATTTCATGACACACAAGTTTATTTTCACATTTATATGTAATATAGAGAAATGATATTTGATATCTCAACTAATTTGAAGTTGCCATGACTATCTACAGCAGTAAAAATGCTAGGCCAAATTTTCCCTTGATTTTGTAACAGAAGAGGTTTGGATTGACAGATTTTGATTTTATTTTCCTTAAACAGTACAGGCAAGATATAAACAAGGATCCCTTTTTAATGTTCAACAGTTCTTGACCTCTTTCTAGAATAGGTAAAACCTGGTTGCTTGTCAGTTCAATATTTTATTAAAGGTCAGATTATATTTTGGAGTAAATAAATCTTAGGAAGGTATGAGTTATAGAGGTTAAATTTTAGGGTAAATCTAGTTAAACAAATTGGCAAAGAAAGAAATTGTTTCTTTGGTATTGGCATTATTCCATTATTTACATGTTTTGCTTTTAAGTAAATATCTTGTTTTAGTTCTGCATATCTTATTCAACATAGACTATCTTTCTCTGTCCCTTTCCTCTCCACAGCTGTCTTCCCCCGATGAACTCTGCTCATATCTTGAGGCTCAGTTGAAATGTCATTTCTTCTTTGGCCTCCTAATAATAATGGCACTGTTTACTTAATACTCACTAATAAAGGCTGAGTGTGTTATAATGGCTTTACACTGAAGAACTCCCCCACTCCTAACTACAGTCTTATTAGATAGGTGCTACTTTGTGCTATTTTGTACCTCCTTGTGAACTGAGACCAGGAGAGCTGAAGTAGCTGTTAAAAAGTGACAAGATGTGGAAGAAGATTTGAAGACAGGTTATTAGAGGGCTAGAATGACAAGCAATGCCAACAGATGACTTTCCCAAGCTTAACTTTTACTTCTAAATCTGGGACAATCTCCTGATTTAAAAAATTATAATAAAAAATTAAATGGGGACAATCATGGGCACATTAGTATACTGGACCATTAGAGCACATGGCGTTTTCCTGAAGTGAAGCCAGGATATTTCTCCTGGCCAAAGGGTGCTTCCTTCTATCTGTAACTAGACAGATGAGGAAGAATTAAAGCCAGGCTTTTACTTATTTTAAAAAAAAATTTCCCTGGGATCCTAGGAAATGAGACTATTAACATATGGTGCTGGTTTTCTACACTAGAAGCATGTCTGACAAATGGTGAGTAAATTGTATGCTTGTAGATGAAGTCTTATTTTCATATGTGGAAGCTAGAATGAAAATAGGAAAAGGGATTTCAGTCAAATGAGAAGAGAAAAGAAACCAATAGAAAGGTAGAAAGGGATTTGGGGAGGGAGTTGGTGAGGGAAAAATGAGAATCTAAGAAGGGAATGGTCCAAATAAGGTTAATTGCATACAAGAAAGTTTCATTACCAATTTATCATGTATGGAGAGTTGAGAAAGGGGAGGATGTGGTACGTGTGGAGAGGAGTGATGCAGGGGAAACACACCAAGTGATGTGTGCATGTATGTTTGTATTATATTGCACATTGAAGTATAATTGCATTACACTGATAAAAGCATAAAAACAAAAGAAAACGGTCCCATCTCCATGAGGGTCCCTTCTGTTGCCCTTAGCCAGCCACAGCAAAAATGGTCCCATCTCCATGAGGGTCCCTTCTGTTGCCCTTAGCCAGCCACAGCAGCCTCTTCATTCATTCCCATACCTAACTGCTGGCATCCACTAATCTGTTCTCCAGTTCTGTAATTTTGTCATTTCAAGAATATTATGTAGCTGATTATGGTGGCTTATTCTTTGAACCAATTTTCAAACCAGTTTACAAGTTTCTCTTATCAAAATTTAAAGTATCTAGCCTAAGTCAGGCACAGTGGAGCATAAGCTATAATCCCAGGACATGGAGATAGAAACAGGAGGATCACAGGTTCTCAGCCAGCCTCAGTAACTTAGAGAACCCTGTCTCAAAAAAAAAAGAAAGGAATGGGGGTGTAGTTCAGAGTAAGAATGACCTTTGGTTTCCATTTCCAGTACCAAAAATTAAAAATTAAAAATTAAAATTAAATAGAGCTGGGGTGTCCTTCAGAGGCTCCTGGGTTCAATTCCAAGTCAGAAAACAATTTTATGTTAATAGGGTCATGCAACATGTAGCCTCTAGGGGTTCCTTTTTCACTCACCATTACTTCCCTGGGAGTTACCCACATTGCTGCACTAATCAGCAGTACATTTCATTTTGTGGATGCATGATTGTTTAACTAGTCACTGTATGGAAGTCATCTGGGTTGTTCCAAGTTTGGTGCTTCTATGGACCTTCCTGGATAGTTTTTTGTATCAATCTGATAAAGAAAGGAAATATACATGTGTAGATTGAGGTAGGTAGAAAATCTATCTCTGCAGAGAGTCAGCTTTCTTGATACCTCAGGCTACAGCGAAGGCAGCCTTTCAGCCTTTCAGCCTTTATTCTCATGAAGAGGAATGAAAACAACTATGTTATTAGGAAATGGTCAATTTTAGATGGAGTCTTTCATCTCGGAGGGAGCCTGTTCTAATTTGACCACCCCCATTTTTGTTTTCCACTCAATCTGGAGGGAATTGGGACCCCATGTTATCTGGCTGATAGTTAATTTTTGGATCAGGGTGTGGATTTCATCAAGAAACTAAAACATGGAAGTCAGATGCTTGTTCCTGAAAGAGGCAAAGCCTGAAATATTTAACAGCTTCATGTATTGGAAAGACTTCAGTATTAGTTTCCAGAAGAACTCTCTTTGAATTACTGTCCCAGTCAACTTTATCACTGCCATAATCCAAGACAACTGACCACTCAACTTAGAGGGAGGAAGATTTATCTGACTTTTTTTGAGATTCCAGGTTCAATCCATGTGAGGCCAGGGTCTTGGATCTCAGGGCACTTCAGCCCAAAGCCTTCTGACTCCTATGTGATAGCCTTCATACTCCTTGTAATGGTATGCATTGCTTGCCTAAATAACTCTCTACATCTCTGCTTAAATTAGGATAGACAAAATAGGTAGAAAGTATAATTTTAATATAAATCCTAGTGCTAAATTCCTCATATCTTTACTCCCCAAAAAAGTCTTTCTTCCAGGACCGTCTCTCCCAAATTCCGAGTATATCTGTAAATCTTAAAGTTAACATCAAGAAAAACAAAACAAAACAACACCATAATTATCTTGGGTGCCATTAATAAGACAGATATATGTTGAGAAACCTATAATTTAGGGGACTTTTCAGCTTATCTATTAATCAGATGATGGAGACCACAATCCGCCTAAGGATTCAGTAGAAGACCAGATCCAATAAACCAGCTTGTGATTACTGGACCTATATCATCTTCACATACCTTCTTCACATACTTTCCCAGATGTCGGGGCCCACTTGGCTAGACCGGGATGGGGCAGTGGCTCAAGATGGCACCTAGGCATGTGGCCAAGTCACGAGACTCATGAGGCTAGCGGTGCCTTGAGCCTGCGCAGTGAGCCCTATCAGGAGCCCTATGGATGATCAGTGATGCAGCGCCTTGTGCTACCACCAGCCTGCCTATGAGAGGGTTAGAAATGTGCATGCCCTAGCTGTGGGAAGCTTGGGGTTGGTGGAGTGATGAGGGAGGGGTTATGAGACTGATATATATTTGCCTGCTGTGTGCATTGAAGGGAAAGCATTAAAGAGGAAGTATCATCAACAGACTCGGCGTTTGTGTGTTCTTTCCTGGGGCTCTGCAGGACAGAGCCTTAGGAACACGACAAGTGGAGCCGAAACCCGGGAATGCCATGGGGAAAGTCCGCAGGTAAGTGATGAAGGGACAGTGCTGTGTAGGTTCGCAGGATTTAGCGACGAAGTAGAAAGCTCGTGGATTGCGACGATGCAAGACTTATCATGATGAAGGGACAGTGCTGTGTAGGTTCGCAGGATTTAGTGACAAAGTAGAAAGCTCGCGGATTGCGACAAAGCAAGACTTATCATGGGGTCTAAGGTTAAGCGACGAAGGGACAGCGCTGTGTATGTTCGCAGGATTTAGCGACGAAGTAGAAAGCTTGCAGATTGCGACGAAGCAAGACGTGGGGTAAGTTCGCAGGTACAGCGCTGTGTAGGTTCGCAGGATTTAGCGACGAAGTAGAAAGCTCGCGGATTGCGACGAAGCAAGACTTATCATGGGGTCTAAGGTTACTACTATGAAAGTCAAAGAGGCTCTCTGTAAGATTCTTTTTAAGGAGGAGTGAAAGAAATGGGCAGCTTAAAGCAGGCATAATGATGGTAAATCAAAGAGTGGACCTATTACAAGAACAGGTCGATCTCTTGGGACAGATGGCCATGGTACCATGTATTCAAAAATTGTCTGGATTATGCATAACCTCTGTGTAGTATCAGAATTTTTCCCGTGCAGGCAATCTATCCCGGCAGATAGGCAGAATGCTTCTGGGAAATTGGAGCCATAGATTTGAACAGACTATGACAGAACTTCGAGCGCCCATTGTCAAGATCAAATCTACCCGCGTGGAGATTGTCTCAGTACAACAATGGATGGACCTGATACAAGGGACAGTGGGCTTCTTAAGAGATTGGGGTGGCATGGCATTCTGGGCATTTTTTTGCTGGTGGTAGTATGCTGTGTCTTGGTTGGATATATCAGCCGTATTCGACAACAAACGACAACAAACTGTGCAACAACAGCACATGCTGGTGAAAGCTCTGGCTGCCCTTGAAGCTGGCTCATCTCCTCACGTATGGCTCAATATGCTGGATCGGTAGTCAAAGACGGGTACGATTGTCCCCGGGATCATATCAATCTAAGATGGGAGTAATCATGCTATTGCTTTCCCGATGACGGGTAAGAATGATCCTTGAGGTTTGACAACCTAAGACAGGCACGGTCCCGAGCCTTAATTTTAATAAAACAAAAAGGGGGAGATGTCAGGGCCCACTCGGCTAGACAGGGATGGGGCAGTGGCTCAAGATGGCACCTAGGCATGTGGCCAAGTCACGAGACTCACGAGGCTGGCGGTGCCTTGAGCCTGCGCAGTGAGCCCTATCAGGCACCCTATGGATGATCAGTGATGCAGCGCCTTGTGCTACCACCAGCCCGCCTATGAGAGGGTTAGAAATGTGCATGCCCTAGCTGTGGGAAGCTTGGGGTTGGTGGAGTGATGAGGGAGGGGTTATGAGACTGATATATATTTGCCTGCTGTGTGCATTGAAGGGAAAGCATTAAAGAGGAAGCATCATCAACAGACTCGGTGTTTGTGTCTTCTTTTCTGGGGCTCTGCATGCCGGAGCCTTAGAGACGGGACACCCACATACCTTCCCACACTTTACATATCCTCACATACTTCACATCCATATCCTCACATATCTTCCCATACCCATCCTTCATATCTTTTATATCATAGAATTATCATAAACTTATTAAATCTTTATAAAATTACCATCTATAAGCACACCTAAAGCTCTTAAAAATGGTGTAATTACAGATAATATACAGTTTGTCTCTAAAACTTAGTGGTAAGGGTCCTTATGCTTTCCATTATTACTAGCTATTCTATTGTTCTATTTTATTTTATATCTATTTATTTATTTACTTTCTCATTTATTTTGGGTTTTGGAGATTGAAAGTAGGGTCATTCTGCCTCCAAGCTACACACAAGCCTTTTTATTTTTTATTTTGAAACAAGTTCTCACTAAGTTGCACAAGGCCTTGCTAGTTGCTAAGGCTGTTTGCAAACCTGTGAGTCTCCTGTCTCAGATCATATCAGAAAGAATATAGGTGCCGAAGAGAATATGTAGACAGAATATTTGAGTTACTACAGAAAGAAAGCTTCACAGAGCCTGAGTGGACTGGTGCATACCTATAATCCCAGTACTCCAGAGACTGAAACAGTAGTATTGTAGGTTTGAGGCCAGTGTGCAGTGACTTGGTAAGACCCTGTTTCAAAATAAAAAATATATAAAAAGGGCTGAGGTATAGCTTAGAGGTAGAGCATTTGTGGGGTTTAATCCGCAGAGACATCTCCACAGCAACACACTGAAACAACTGGCAGCACAAAGAGTGTTAAAGTCATCTCTTCCATACAAACTTATCATAAAGACACCATGCTCAAGACTGTGAGTTGCAGAAATAGCTCCGGAAAAAAACTAAGAATTTGGGCCAGACACAGTGGGGCATGCCTATAATGCAAGTACTTGGGAGGATGAGATGAGAAGATTTTAGGTAGCTTCAGCAACTCCGAAAAAATAAAAATAAAATAAAAATAGGGCTGGAGTTGTGGTTCAGAGGTAGAATACCCCTGGATTTCATCGCCAGTACTCTAAAACCAAAATAAAGAGTAAAATTTTATTAATACCAGTCCAAAGTAAAATTGAGATGTAGTTAAATTCAGTAGGAAATCATTTCCAACCTATCAGAAACTCCTCTGCTAGACTCTTAGCCATATTGGTGCTGGAGTAAAATTTTCTTACAGGGTGTTGCACAGAAAGTTACAGCACACAGAGTGGGGGAGGGGGATACAACAATGGGCATGGTTCAGAGAGGGATGGGGCACAAGAGGATGGGGGTAGGGCAGAAGAGAAGCTTGACAGAAAGAGCATCAGGGAAGAGAGGTGGGACAAAAAGACAGAGAGCGCTGGGACACAGAGTGGGCAGGGCTCAGAGATGGGTGGGGCACAATGATGAGTGTGGTATAGAGAGGGGTGGAGCACAGTGAGGTTCAGTCACAATGAGGAGCAGGGGCATAGCACAGTGAGGGGGCAAGCCAAGAGATAAGCCTGGCAGGAAGTGTGCCCAGCAATGATGGCTGCATCAAAGTGGGTGAGTGGAGTCATTATTATCATCAAAGCGAGTGAGGGAAGTGATGGAAGCACTGTCAATGGGCAGGTCATAGGCTACAACATGACTACATCATCATCATCATCATCATCATCATCATCATCATCATCATCATAATTGTCGTCGTCATCAATGTGGGTGAGGGAAATACCAATGCAGGTGAGGGCAGTGCTACCCTGGCTTCTCCCTTGAATGCCAAAGAATAGGATCAAGTGGCGACCACATCTTAAGGAAAGTGAGAAACAATCAGGATGCAGTGGAGTCACCCAGGAATATCTGGCCTCTCCATCTCAATGTGGGTTAGCATCATAGTCAGAGGTTCCAAAGGAAGGCAGGAAAAAAGTGCAAGGCTAAGACAAGAGTTCTGATGAACCTTGACATGGAGATAGAAGAAAACTTGTCCTTAGTTTCTCCACAGATTGGCCTTCAAACAACCAAGCAAGCTGCGATGTCTGCAATACAGGAACCTGGTCCTCAGTCCAAAGGCACAAAGAGGACCTTCAAAGGCAAAAAGGAAAAGGGAAAGGGAAGGCACGACTAAGCTGTGGTGATGAAGAGCTGCCTACCCTGCTTGAGAGACCTAAAACTGACATTCCTCACTCTAGAGAAGATGCACTTAAGCCTTGTGGTGATGCAGGGAGTGGGGTTACTGTCTAACAAATAATACCAAAAATTGGTTGCAGCACAACCCAAGAAGGAAACAGAACATCTCTCCTATGTACCAAAACAAGCATCTTCAAATGAAGCAGTCAGCCATCCATGCTTTTCAGGGGAAAGAAAAGAAATGCTCCTGGAATCTTCCTCAGATGAAGAGGAAGATAAATAAATTTTACCCAAGAACTGGTGAATTTGGAGCAACCATGGTTCAAGAAAAACACAAGAATAGAATAACAGTTTAAAACTTTGGAAACAAGCTGGGTGTGGTGGCTCACGCTTGCAATCCCAGCAATTGGGAGGCTGAAACAGGAGGATCACATATGAGGACAGCCTAAGCTACTTAGTGAGGCCCTTCGCAATTCAGTGAGACCCTTTTTCAAAAATAAAAGAGGAGATTCAAAATGGCGACTGAGGGACACTGCACTTCTCAGTAGCTGAAATAAATAAAGTTCAACTACTTAGAAGGCAGTGTCTTAACCAACAAAATAAATATATCCCAGCAACCAAAATAGATCCAAGTACTTCAGCAAAAGGAATTCAGAAACCCTGAACTCGAGATCCACTGCAAAAGAAGAAGAAGAAGAAGAAGAAGAAGAAGAAGGAGGAGGAGGAGGAGGAGGAGGAGGAGGAGGAGGAGGAGGAGGAGGAGGAGGAGGAAAGTTCAGGCGTCAGACCTGCTGCAGACACAACAGGGCCGCCAGTGCAGGCTGCCGGTCCAAACTGCATTCCCTAGTCCTGACTGATACCACCATGGCAAAATAACCCGAGACTGAAAACGGACATAGAGCCTCCTCTTAAGCAGTGAGCGGCGCCCACGCCAGAATCCTGTGTGCTCACCAAAGACAGGACCAGAGCGACAGACACCTGGATCAAGGAAGCCAGGTATCTGAGTGCTTCCAGGAAAGCTGCGGGTCTTAGCGTGCGCCCCAGGTCCGGCACTGGCCCTGGGCATCTGTCCCCCACCCCAGAATCCAGCACTGTCCTCGTGCAACCTGTCTGCACTCCAGGACCCCCACTAGTTGCCTGTGCCTATGCCACCCCCACCCCTAAACTCCGTGCTCACCTTGTGCGCCTAGACCCCGCACCCCTCCAGAGTCTGGGCACTTACCTCACCCGCCCGGCCTGCTTCCCAGGCGGCCAAAGCTCTGTGTGCCCGTGAGATTTTCTCAGGCCCCAAGCCCATGCACTGGGCCCAGGACCAGCATGTATGCCTACTGCACGCCCTGGACCCTAGTGCTACTGTCGTGTGCCCTGCCGGAACCAGATACCATTGCTGGACCCTGTGCTGCGCCTGCACCCCCGGACCCATGTGTGAC
This sequence comes from Muscardinus avellanarius, assembly GCF_963383645.1. Taxonomy (NCBI): domain Eukaryota; kingdom Metazoa; phylum Chordata; class Mammalia; order Rodentia; family Gliridae; genus Muscardinus; species Muscardinus avellanarius. The sequence continues at coordinate 7,896,023 of NC_137792.1, forward strand.
CGCCACACACCCCTGGCCCACCGCTGGGTGTCTGCGCCTGACCCGCAGCTGGAGACACAGTTCTAGTCTAGAGCACAGCCCTGTGCACCCTGGTGGACCCCAGGACCAGGCACTAAGCATCTGCGCCCACTCACGCTGGGGTCCAGTAATAGCAGTGCACCCAGACTGCACTCTGGGAATTGGCAGTGCTCTGGCAGTAAGTGTGTGTGTCTAGGGACCAACAACCCTTTCCCAGTGTGCATCTTGGGACCACACGGGTTAGCCCAGTTAGAATTTCCAGAGACACAGGAAAATTTATCGAGATGCAATATCTGAACAGGGCAACAGGGGGAGGCTCCAAGTCTACTTTGGACATCATTTACCCCTGCTTAGGGAAGCACAGGCCTCAGTCTAGGGTGGTGAGTGCAGAGGCGCTGACTACAGGTTGGAAATACACAGAACCTGGGAATTGTACAAAATTTATTAACAGTGACACCAGATATTCTGACACCTAAACCCAAAGCAGTCAAAGGAAAGAAAGGTGTTCAAACACCCACAGAGTGACTTAAGAAGATGAAAATAGAGCACAGAGAAAATTAAGAGACATTGGATTATATTCTGTAAGCTACCATAGCAATCAGACATTCAAATATCATATGGACCTGACCCCATATTAGTAAATAAGTAGGACTGTTTTTTTTCTTTTGCTGTTGATGTTTTGTTTTGTTTTTATATTGCTTTTGTTTTGTTATTGTTGTTGCTGTTTTGTTTTTTTCCCCATCCTTCTTTTACTTTTATTTGTTTTTTACATATATGTTTGAAAGTTTGCTTTGTTTTCTGGTTTCGCAGTCACTAGTTCCTTTTATTTTATTCTTGTCCTTTTTCCCTCTTTCTTCCTCTTTCTTTTCTTTTTTCTTTTTCCTCTTTTGGTTGGTTTTTTCTTTGATTACATAATAGTTAGTCTTGGTATCTTGTGTTGATATTTTATTTATGTTTGTTTGCTCCTTCCCCCACCCCTCTTACAAACCTCCCCACACTAACCTATCTACTCTTTGCCCTCAAAACTTTTTCCATAATATACCTCCTTGTTTAATACTCAAAGTATTTCCTATCTCCATACTTACTCTACTAACTATAAGAGTCCTACTAATTATCTCTCTCTCATTATCAGCAAGATATTACCTTTTCATACTTAAAGTCTTTCTCAACCTAAACATATCCTCTATCTAATCTGACTCCTATACCCATCACCACAGCTCCCACCCATCCCCATCACCCAACCCTCAACATTGGAAAAGCACTGCTGACCCGCCGATACCTCTAAACTCCTAATACTAAGATTGGACTAAACATAATACCCACAAATGATTGGTAGAAATCAGAAAAACAGGACTGAGAACACTGAAAATAAGAGAACCAGGAATAATGAAAAGACAACAGAAATCACGAATACTGACCTACAAGAAATGCAAGAAGGGGAGTTCAGAATCTTGATCTACAATATGATGAAAGGCTTTAAAACAAGTCTACAGAAAATGAAAGAGGAAATTGAAACACTAAGAAAGAATCAGAAAGAGGTCTGGAATGAAATGAAAGTGTCAATAAATGAAATGAAGACAGCAATAGAATGAAATTAGGGAAGATTAGATGAAAAGGAAAGTCAAATATCAACGTTAGAATACAGTTCATTCAAAACTGAAAACACAGTAAACAGCATACAGAAGTCAGTACAGCAACAAAACCTAAGCATTCAGCAACTATGGGACAATATGAAGCATCCTAACCTATAGATAAAAGGCATTGAAAAAGGATCTGAATCCTTTTCACCATGCACAGGAATCAACTCAAAATGGATCAAAGACTTAGAAATTAGGCGAGAGACTGTGAAGTTATTAGAGAAAGGCATAGGATCTATGCTTCAACATATAGGTAAGGGAGTAACTTTCTCCATAAGATTTCCAAAGCACAGGAAATTAAAGCAAGAATTAATAAGTGGGATCTCTTCAAACTAAAAAAGTTTATTCTCATCAAAGAAAACCATCAAGAACCTAAAGAGGAAGCCTACAGAATGGGTGAAGATCTTTACCAGCCACCACTCTGATAGGGAGCTAATATCCAGAATATACAAAGAGCTCAAAACACTTTAGCAAAGACAGTAGCAAAACAAACAACCCAATCAAGAAATGGGCAACTGAAATGAATAGACATTTCACAAAAGAAGGGATACAAATGGCCGATACATGAAAAGATGTTCAACATCACTAGCCATCAGGGAGATGCAAATCAAAACTACGCTGAGATTCCATCTAATCCTAATCAGAGTGGCAAACATAAAGAAATCATACAACAACAATTGCTGGCGAGGATGTAGGGAAAGAGGAACCCTTTTACACTGTTGGTGAGAGTGAAAGGTACTTTAGCCACTATGGAGATCAGTATGGAGATTCCTTAGAAAACTTGGAATAGATTCACCATTTGAACCAGTTATCCCATTCCTGGGTATCTTTCCAAAGGGGTTGAAATCAGAGAACTATGTTAACATATGCGTACCCATGTTCATAGCAGCACAGTTTGTAATAGCCAAAATATGGAACCAACCTAGATCTCCATCAACAGATGAGTGGATTGCAAAATTATGGGAAATACACACAATGGAATTCTATTCAGCTATAAAGAAAAATAAAATAATAGCATTTGCAAGAAGATGGAAGGAACTAGAGAACATTATGTTAAGTGAGATCAGTCAAGCACAGAAAGAGAAGGGACATATGTTTTCTCTAATATGTTCAAGCTAGGGAGTAGTGGGAATACCAGAGGGACTCCAGATGATGGAGGGGAAATCTCAGCAAAGCTTGAATGGAAGAATAGGAGAGGAAGAAAGCTGAGGTTGTTCAATGGAGGAGCTACATATGAATATGTGTAATAGCATAAATACAACATGATTAACCTGGACACTCTCTATTGGGGGGAGGAAAAAAGAGGGGAAAGGGCATGAAGTACAATGTAAATGTACACAACTCTCAATATGTTCCACTTATAAAAATAAAATTTAAATTAAAAAATAAAAATAAAAATAAAAAAGAATTAAAAATAGGGCTAGGGATGTGTAGGACCCCAGCACCCCAACTGCCCCGGCATTTGGGACTTTCCACCCCAGTGCCCCTGTTTACAGGTACTGGGACTTTCCGTTGCTGGGACTTTACTTTTCTGTGTTCCAGGAACTGGCCCACCAAAGAAACTTTTGCTAGCTGCAACTGTTGCTAAGTGCCAAAAAGAATAATACCTGATAAACTACCCAATCCTAGTAAATGTCAGAAGTAAGAACCAATGACAATGAGACACCTACTGCTTAATGTAAACTGTACTTTTGTGTTTTAAGAGTATAAAAACTGCAAGCTTCTGTTACTAGGGGTCGCCTCCCTCTTCTTTGCGGGCGACCCCAGCGTGCTGGCCAAATAAACCTCTTGCAGATTGCATCATCTTCTGCCTGTGAGTGATTCCTGGGGGGGGGGGGGTGCGCGCTTCCTGGGGACCTTCAGGTCCAACATTTTGGTGTGTTGGCCAGGAAGCTCAGCCGTACTCTCCCAAATCCCACACGCATACTTTGGAGGTTAAGGTATGCTCGAGCTGTTTTGTTTGTCTTGTCTGTTGTTTCTGTTCCGTTGCCAGTAAGGTTTATTTCTGAAACTGTGGAACCGGTGTTTGAGGGGACGCGGTTTGGCAGACGTGCCAGTGGAACTGCCCCCATGTGATTCTGGAGGACGCTCCAGAATCCGTCTGGGAAGTTGGATCAGACAAGGTCCATCTTCATTCTGAAGTGGCGGAAGGAGATGCTGGGTTTCCCTTGACACATCCTGCCTGGGATGATAATTCGGCAGAAGGTAGGGAGCACCTGAGAGTCTACTGCCAGGCTCTAATGGCAGGTCTCAGAGGGGCTGCAAGGCATCGCACAAATCTGAGTAAGGTAAGAGAAACAGTTCAGGGGAAAAGCAAAAGCAGAAAGAACAGGAGGTGCGGGACTAAAGCGAGATTGAAGGCATTTAACTAGGATCCTGGCCACTGTAGTTAGGAACAAAAGGGCAGGAAAAAAAGGCACCTGGCAACAGAAGGAAGCCCTTAGATAAAGACCAGTGCGCCTACTGCAAAGAAAAGGGACATTGGACCAGAGATTGCCCAAAGAAAAAGGGGGGAAACTCTGGCCCTAAGAGACCCGATACTACTTCCGGATTGAGTTCCCGAATCCTGACCTTGGGCAAAGACAGTGACTAGGGTGGAGGGTTTGGAAACCTATTCATTTCTTGGTGGACACCGCTGCCCAGCACTTGGTCCTGCTTCAGACTTCCGGCCCGCTCTCTGACAAAAAGTCTTGGGTGCAAGAGGCCACTGGTAATAAACAATATTCATGGACTACCTGAAGAACAGTGGACTTGAGAGTGGGCTGGGTATCCCACCTGTTTAACTGGGGTGAGAAAGATCAGATAGCCTGCAACAATTCAGCACCCGCACTTGGACTGCCAGATGTAACTAAGCCTTTCCATCTGTATGTTGCTGAAAATAAGGGAATAGCCAAAGGTGTGCTCACGCAGCAGCTGGGGCCCTGAAAGCGACCGGTGGCCTATCTGTCAAAAAAAACTGGACTCAGTGGCGGCGGGGTGGCCAGCCTGTCTACGCATAGCGGCGGCAGTGGCAGCCTTGGTCAGAGACGCAGACAAGCTAACTCTGGGGCACACTATCAGGCTTTGTTGCTGAACTCTGACCGCATCACCTTTACCCCCGCTGTGGGGCTAAATCCTGCTACTCTCCTGCCAGACCCTGAATTTGAGATACCCCCTCTGCATGACCATCAGCAGGTGCTCGCTGAAGCACATGGGTGGTGTAAAGATCTGTCCGACCAGCCTCTGCCAGACACGGAGGAAACTTGGTATACAGACGACAGCAGCTTCCTCAAATGCATCAATGGACCCACCTTGGGGTAAAAGAACTAACAACACTATGCAATTGGCCTAACCCCACTGCTCGAGGAGACGGTCCACAACTGTGTCCCCTGCCAAAAGAAATGCTGGCAGAGCAAAAATTGAGCCAGAAAAACGCCTGCGAGGAGACCGGCCTGGAATTTATTGGGAGATAGACTTTACAGAAGTGGGTCCAGCCAGGTATGGTTATAAATATCTCCTAGTTTTTGTAGATACTTTTTCAGGATGGATAAAAGCTTTCCCAACCAAAAAGAAAACAGCCATGATAGTTGCCAAGAAGATTCTGGAAGAAATCTTTCCTGAGTTTGGCGCATCCAAGGTCATAGGATCAGATAATGGGCCTGCCTTCATTGCCCAGGTAAGTCAGGGAGTGGCCAGGTTTTTGGGGACCAATTGGAAACTTCATTGTACATACTGCCCCCAGAGCTCAGGACAGGTAGAAAAAACAATCAATAGAACTCTAAAAGAGACCTTAACTAAATTGACCATGGAGACTGGCGGAACAGACTGGGTGGTGCTCCTTCCCTTGGCCCTCTTTAGGGTCAGAAATACCCCCCTCAAGGTTTAATTTGACCCCCTTTGAAATATTGTACAGGGCCCCTGCCCCCTTGGCCAGTCTGGGCAAGGGTGGATTATTCAGTCACAATAGCAACGATTTACGTGCCAGATTAAAATACATATGGTCACAATTGGCAGCTGTCTACGAGCCGGGGACCCCTGAGACCGCCCATCAGTTCCAGGTCGGTGACTCGGTTTACGTGAGACGCCATCACACCCAGAATTTGGAGCCTCACTGGAAAGGGCCCTACTCAGTGATATTAACCACCCCAACGGCCATCAAGGTGGATGGCATTCCAGCCTGGATCCACGCAACACATGCCAAACCAGCGCCTGAACCCCAGAGAAAAAGGTGGACGGTGCGACAAACAGCTCACCCCTTCAAACTAAAACTCCAGAGGCTGCCCCTCCAGCAAAATGAAATTTCTCCTGGTACTGGTACTGTGTCTGAGCCTCACTAACACCAGGGCTCCCAACCCCCATCAACCCCTTAACCTAACCTGGCAAGTGTTAAGTGGGGAGGGTGACATTGTCTGGAGCAGTTCTAACATTTCTCCCCTGGGAACGTGGTGGCCAGACCTCTTCCCTGATGTCTGCAAAATGGCCATGGGAGCCCCGGCTGACTTGGACCTAGAGGGATATTTTGATTTACAACATGCTCCCTCATCTCCCTCCCCTTTTGGGCGTTCTGGATTAGACCCTTGGGGAGGCTGTGGGGGCCTTAACCATAGGAGCATGTTAAGGGTGTTAACCTTCTACATATGCCCCCGATTCCACTGAGACCAGTCGCTCAATCCTAAATGCGGGGGACGGGCAGACTATTTCTGTAAAGATTGGGGCTGCGAAACAACTGGGGATACATGGTGGAAACCTTCCTCCAATTGGGACTTGATGATCACCGTCTCTGCTAATTACACACCTCACAAAGAAGGTGAAAAAAACCCTTGGAGGGGAAATATCCCTGAATGTTCTAACTGGTGTCACCCTCTAAAGATTTCATTCAGTGAACCAGGAAAAAAGGCCACCGGTTGGGCTAAACGATATACATGGGGCCTCTGGTTCTATAAAAAAACAATGATGATGGACTCATATTTACTGTCAGGCTTAAAATAGAGCCCGTAGGCCATCCCATGATAGTAGGGCCTAACCAGGCATAACAGAATAAGCCTCCTGCCCCTATAGCCACTGTCCGACCCTCTCTTAGAACTAAAACCAGCAATAATAAAAGTCCCTTCACAATCTGATGAAGAACCAATACTTTTTCAGATGGTCCAGAGGGCTTTTGAGGTTTTAAATGCTATCAACCCAGAAGCAAGTGCCTGTTGGCTATGCTATGATGTGGTACCTCCCTATTATGAAGCAGAAGGAATCATGGGTCAATTCACCCTAGGAGACTTGTCAAAATGTCGCTGGAAGACAGCAGGTGTCAGAATTACCTTGACAGCTGTATCTGGGCAGGGAATATGCTTGGGCAACATACCCCTCACCCATCGACATTTGTGTAATTTGACCTGCCGTAGACCCCCAGGTGTAGAAAATTCAAGTTATATACTTCTACCAGAATATGGGTGGTGGGCCTGTGGCTCAGGACTCACCCCATGCATTAGTGCCCAAATTCTAGACCAGACCCAAGATTTCTGTATTATGGTCCGGCTAACACCTAGGATGATATACCACCCAGAAACTGCTTTGTTGGATGTTTATGAAAACCAATATCCCTGGGTTAAAAGAGAACCTGTTAGCGTTACTCTGTCTGTCCTTTTAGTGCTAGGTGTCGCGGCAGGGGTAGCTACTGGAGTGGCTTTGGCTCAATTGCCTCATTACTACCAGTGTCTTCAAGCCGCGATAGACAGGGATGTCAGAGACATAGAGGAGAACATCTCCAAACTAGAAGAGTCCCTTTCCTCGCTCTTAGAGGTAGTTTTACAGAACAGAAGAGGGCTAGATCTCCTCTTTCTCCAACAGGGAGGTCTCTGTGCAGCACTTAAAGAAGAATGTTGCTTTTATATAGATCACTTAGGAGTCGTTAAAGACTCAATGAGTAAGTTGAGAGAAAGACTCAACAGAAGACAAAAAGAAAGAGAACAAAACCAAGGATTGTTCGAGGCATGGTTTAATAAAAACCCCTGGTTCGTTACATTGCTTTCCACAGTTATGGGCCCTCTCATTATATTAATCATACTGTTAACCCTTGGGCCCTACCTCCTAAATCACCTGCTTGCTTTTATTCAAGAATGCATCAGTACTGTTCAGGTCCTCATGCTATAGAAGAGATATCAGACCATGCCCTTAGAAGAAAGACCGTAATTCCAGGATTGGAATTACCCAAAGAAAAAGGGGGGAATGTAGGACCCCAGCACCCCAACCGCCCCAGCATTCGGGACTTTCCGCCCCAGTGCCCCTGTTTACAGGTACTGGGACTTTCCGTTGCTGGGACTTTACTTCCCTGTGTTCCAGGAACTGGCCCACCGAAGAAACTGTTGCTAGCTGCAACTGTTGCTAAGTGCCAAAAAGAATAATACCTGATAAGCTACCCAATCCTAGTAAAGGTCAGAAGTAAGAACCAATGACAATGAGACACCTACTGCTTAATGTAAACTGTACTTTTGTGTTTTAAGAGTATAAAAGCTGCAAGCTTCTGTTACTAGGGGTCGCCTCCCTCTTCTTTGCGGGCGACCCCAGCGTGCTGGCCAAATAAACCTCTTGCAGATTGCAGAGACTTCTGCCTGTGAGCGATTCCTGGGGGGGGGGTGCGCACTTCCTGGGGGCCCTCAGGTTCAACAGATGTATTCTACTCATAGGGTTCTATCCCAAGTACTGTGGGGGGAAAAATCTTTGGAAACAGCTGTACAAACAACAAAAGCAAATCAACCAGCAAAAAGAATCTCTATATGAGTATGAACTCTGTTCAATTTCACATCTACCACCACTGAACCTGACAGAGGAATGAAGAATGCCAAAGATAAGAATGTCAAGAGAGACACTGATAGAAAGTATTAGAGTGGTGAATACAAACAAATTATTGGAAGGTAAGTATTCAGCATTCAGTAGCTAAAAATAGAAGAATATCAAAACCTACCAGAGATAAGTGTAGTACGTCTAAAAGTTCTCTTTTCATATACTTTAGTAGTTGACAGAGAAGTATTTTTTCAAATATTTGAGAAATGTATAAAGTAACACATGGGTAAAAGGAGTGTTTTTTCATGTAGCAAAGCTGTATTACTGACCTTTCTTTTTCTAGTTTTATTTGGGGGGGCACTGAGGATAAAAGCCAGGGGTGTATTTCCTCTGAGCTATATCCCGAGCCCTTCTAATTTTACTTCTGTTTAATTCTGAAACAGGGTCTGGCTGAGTTTCTACCTGTTGGCCTGGAACCTGTGATCCTCCCATCTGTCTTCCAAGAACTGCAAATAAAGCCCAGCAACTCTGCACCTGGCTATGAAGCTATCTTTGTCTCATAGAATTTTCATGAATTTGTTGTTAAATCTTATGAAATTGTCATCTGATCTGTGGGTAAAATCATATTCCTTAAAGGACTGTTGAACCATAGAGAACATACAGATGTGTCTCTGTAAATCTCTGTGGTAAGGGCCCCTGTACTTTCCATTATTATTAGCATTTTTTTTTCTATTTCTTTTTTTTTTTGCAGTATGGGTGATAGAACCCATTATACCTCCGAGCTACACCCCCAGCCCTACTTTTTAGTCTTTTTATTTCTTGAAACAGGATCTCACTGACTTGTGAAGGGCCTCACTAAGTAGCTGAGGCTGCCCGTGAACCACGATCCTCTGGTTTCCACCTCCCAAATGCAGGGATTACAAGCATGTGCCACCATGCTCGGCTACTTTATTGTTAATAGTTATTATGAACTAAATTTGATAATACATATATGGATATAAAATTGTCTTAGGAACACTATAAAACTTTCAATTTCAGTATATATTCCACAATTTATGAGTTGTTTGTTACTCAAATACACTGTTTAAGTGTTTTTTAAAGGTGTGGTGCTATAGCTCAATGAAAGAGAAACTGCCTAGCATTCACAAAGCTCTGAATTCCCCTCCCCCACCCTAGCCTCACACATAAAAATAAATATATGGCAATTTACTGTAGAAGAGTTATATAAAGTGTTTCATGTGGTAGAACCTGAAACAGCCATGTGTTTATTTCATTGTAGTATCATTTATATTGATACTGGTCTTTTGTTTACAGATAGAAATAGAAAGTATGATACTTGGATTGTATACTGTCTTAGCCTGAAAGATAAATCAGAAAGCAGCAGCTTCATTTCATGAAATTCAATTTAGAGACTATAGATCTTTTGTTTTATTAATATGAACTTTAAGAAAATAGCTTCCACAGCATTTCTGCTTACATCTACTCATATATCCTGTTAATATAAAAATAGGATAAAGTATACTAAATCTAATTCTAGATTCAGTTTTTTAGTGTTTTATGTCACTACAGTTTTTTGTCCAAATTTTATACTTGAAATTCTATTAATCTTCACATATTTGATGGCATCTGTAACAAAGTTAACTGAGTACAAATGAAAGAATTTTGGCACTAATTTAAAATTAGTTCTTCCTCAATAAAAGAGATTGCCTTCTGGGTAATGACTATGGTGATGGGAAGTATAATCAGAAAGTAACAAAACTGATCTAAAATAGAATAAAATCTATCTTCATATCACATCAATATTTTTATAAGAGGTAAATCAGATTTTTTTCTAAGGGGTAACTCAGAAGACATTGGTTTCTTTTCACATAATTTAATTTACAGACTATAAATCTTTCATTTCATTAATATCAACTTTAGCTGGGCGTGGTGGCGCATGCTTGTAATCCCCGCACTTGGGAGGTGGAGACAGGAAGATGGTGCAAGTTTGAAGCCAGCCGTGCTAGCTTAAGAGACCCTGTTTCCAAAATAAAAATGTATAAAAATAGGTCTGGGAGTGTAGCCCAGAAGTAGAAGGTTTTCCAGGAACCCCAGAACCACCAAAAAAAATCAACTTTAAGCAGACAGTGTTAACAGTATTTCTTCTGACACCAACTCATCAATCCTGTTAATATGAAACTAAGATAAAATGACTTAAAGCTAGTTATAGTGTTTTTGTCATTAAGCTTTTTATCTCAACTTTGTAATTAAAATTCTGTTAAATTTTGCCTATTAGATGACATCTTTACCAATATTGACAGAGTCTTACTAGGTTGCTAAGGCTGCCCTGGAACCTGGAATCCTTCTGTAGCAGACTTCCAGGTATTTGGATTATAGATGGGTGCACAACGCCCGGCTTCAGATTATTTTTTTTTTCTAAAAGCAATTTCAATTTATGTTTTATGGTAGACATTTTTGGAACTCCCCAAAAGTTATCTATTTAAATTTTATTGGATAAGCTAGTAACCATAAAGGAAAAAAATAGTCTGTGGTGTGTGAAGTATTGTGTACATACCTGATTATTTGTCAGTGAAGAATTCTTGACTAAAAATGGTTCTAAAACAAACAATTTTTTCCATTAGTCTTTCTGCTACTCCTATTATGTATGCCTTTTTGTTAGAAACTAATAAAAATTTTGTGTTGATCATTTGAATATACTACCTTTTCTTCTTATTTCAATAGAAGGGTATGAGAATGTTTATTTTCTCTGAGAATACAAAAGCTGCGTGGATTTTGAGAATCTGAAAATTCAAAGAATTCTTTTTAAAAAGTTCTCATTCATTTCTTAAAGAAGTAGAAAAGAAAACTTAAAACTCAGATAACAGTTGTATCTCCTAATAGCTTGCTTCATCTCATCCACTTAATATGCTGTATTAAAATACTAAACCCTCAGCCATACTTGGTGGCACATGCCTTTAATCCCAGTATTTGAAAGGCTGACATAGCAGGATCACAAGTTTGAGACCACTGAGCAGTAACTTAATGAGATCCTGTTTCAAAATAAATGAAATTATACCTGGGGGTGTAATTTAGAGATCCAATGCTTGTTGGTTCAATTCTGGTACAAAAGTGAAGAAAGAGGGAAGAGAGAGAGAGAGAGAGAGAGAGAGAGAGAGAGAGAGAGAGAGAGAGAGAAAGGGACAGAGGGAGGAGGGAGGGAAAGGGACAGAGGGAGGAGGGAGGGAAGGAAAGAAGGGTCTTTACAGAAACACACAGAAACAAGCAACAATGCAGAACATACTAAAGTCAATTCTTCCACAGAAACTGATGGTAAAGCCACCATCCTTGAAGACTACAATGAAGGAATAGCATAGTGAAAAACTAAGCATTAAGGCCAGCCATAGTGGGGCACACCTGTAATGTAAGTACTTGGTAGAATGAGACAGGAGGATCACATGTAGCCTCAGCAACCAAGTATCAAAATAATAAATAAAAATTGACTTGGGGCTATGGCTCAGAGGTAGAATGCCCTTTGGGTTCAATCTCCAGTACCCAAATACAAAAAAATAAAGCCCTAAGAATTTGTTAGTACCAGCCTGAAGTCAAATTAAGATTTATCTCAAGATATTTAATATAGAGAGAAAACTTATTAGGAAGCTAATAAGGTTATTTCCAAGGTTATTGGGAAGACCTCTTTTAGATCCTTAGCCATACTGGTGTTAAAGAAAAGTTCTCTTGAGGTGTGGGAGGTGGCAGAGAGGGGCAGGTCATAAAGAGGGGCAGATCACAAAGAGGGGTGGGGCACAGCAGTGTGCAAAATTCTAGAGTGCTGTGTTGGAGACAGGTCAGCCAGCTCTCCCCTAACAACTTTGAATCCCAAGGTCCCAGTGGCATCTTGGCAGAAGCTTCAGACATCAGGCCTCAAAGACCAGGAGCTGGGAAGCTACAGGGATCACAGGACAGAAGCCCAGGAAGCTCCAGGGTGCACAGGCCAGAAACTGTCCAGGAAGAAACTGTCCAAACCTAAGGGGAACTTAGTAAAATGGACACAGCCAAACCTGCCATGCCATTCTTACTGGTCTTTCAATGCCACAACTACATAGACATCCTCATGGAACCTGTGGCCTTTCCCTGCTGCCATGCATTATTTAAGGCGTGCCTGCAGTCCATTATTGAAAAGTCAAACTTGTGTTGTCCCCTCTGTCGCCACCGCATTTCTTTGGGGACTCAGTTCCAAATATGTAGAAACTCCCTTGTCAATGAGGAGCTGTGGCAAACCATCCCCAAACATTTCCCTGGAGGAATGCGAGTGAGCTTCAAGCCTCGGAGCAAGAGGTGGAGAAGAGGCGGAGAAAGGTGAAGATGACCATCAACCAGTCTGTTGGTATAGCACTTCCAGGACACAAGCACTGAGCAGGGACTGGTAGGCCACAGGCCCAAACTGAGGTTGATGCAGGTGAGGGAAAGGCCTGGGCTTCTTCCTGTTTAAATGTCACAAAATTAGATCCAGTGGCAACAATGCCTCAAAAAAAAAAAAAAAAGGCCTTCCAATTCAAAACTAAGGTGGGCCGCCTTGAGCTAAAAACCCATGTTATGTGTTCATTATACCAAAAGGAAAAAAAAATGAATTCTACACAAGAAATGATAAATTTCTAGCATCAAGATCTTGGAAGAAAATAAGTCTGGTATTTGCAACAAGAAACAAATGAATAAGGAAGAACAGCAGCCCAACCAGCCAAAAGGATTCCAGATGTATATCACCTCCACCCGAACTCACATCCACCAAACAGAAAACAGGAAAGGAGGAACATGGTGAAGATCTGTCCAGCAGACAAGGAGCACTGAATAAAAATGAGCAATTTCTTGGAAGATTAAGCATGAAGACTGCAGAGAGAGAGAGAGAGAGAGAGAGAGAGAGAGAGAGAGAGAGAGAGAGAGGTCCCCAAGGCCACATCCCCAGTGAAGTTCTCCTCCAGTCACACCCTACCTGCCTGAGTTATGTACCAATAAAGCCATTACAGTGCTCGTCAGGGAACATCCTGTATTTAAACCATAACAGAGCCTGTCTGTCTCCACTTTCTCGATGGCTTTCAGGGTGGGAGGGGGCAATCCTTTGGCCTTTACTCTCACTGTGAGGAAATAGGGGATGCAGAAAAAGCAAGTTTTCAATTTGTCGTTATTGAGCTTAATGGTGCACACATATAATCCCAGTACTCAGGAGGCTGAGATGGGGGGATTGCAGGTTAGAGGTCAATAGATAGTAACTTTATGAAACCCTATTTCAAAATAAAAGTAAAAATAATAAAAGATAGAGGTAGATGACAGGCCAGAAGCCTGGGAAGACCCAGGATTCACAGGCCAGAAACTTCCCTGGGGAAAGAATCCTAACCCAGGGTTAACTTATTAAAATAGACACACCCAAATTGGCAGTATCATGGTAAAATAGTAGTTCATTTAACCAGTTATAATCCAAAGAGTCTTTAGTATAAATGAAGGTTTGATAAATTTTCAACTTTTTCAAGACTTACTTTTAAGCAATCAGAAACCTAACAAAGTCAATAGAAAACATAGGAAATTATCTTGACAAAACATATATTCATTGTTTTTAAGCAAGTTTTTTGTAAACTTTGCTAAAAGCAAGTCCATCATTGTAAATTCATGGAATCCTATAGGTTACTTTAAATTTTTATAGTTAATTTAAATTTAGTTAATTCAAAGTTCTCCAATATTTGTAATTACTTTAAATTTCTCTAGAATTTGCCAGGCACTGTGGTGCATACCTGTATTTCCATATTTGGGAGCTGAAATAGGAGGATCATATGTTTGAAGACACCCTCAGCACATAGTGAGAACTCAGCAATCTATTGAGACTCTGTTTCAAACCCCAAAATTAAAAAAAAAAAAGGTATATTGGTGGAGTTTGGGGACAGAAGGCCCCTGGTTCAATTTCCAATATCACACTTTTTTTTTTCCTTTATAACTTAAACATTAAACAGTAAAACATATTGTCATCCTCATTTACATAATTAAAATGCAGAAATCAAAGACATTTAAAATAACACAAATCCTAAAGAAAAAAGAGGTCTGACATAGTAGAAGAAAAAGTATATTTTCTGCCAACAGATTTTTTTTTAGTAAACAAACAAACAAACAAAAAAGGCCCAGAGTACTTAACTAAAGGAAAGACTTTTTTGAGACAGGCAAAATAAAGCAGATAAACTCTTAAGATCATAATTCATGTTTTTTACCTGCAAAATGAAAGTCTTTCTGTCTCTCCATTCTTATATTTAGTGTTTTTTCTCATCCTTCAATTCATAAGCAAGCCAATCATAAACACCAGATAGATGTAAGGCCCTGCCAAGAGATGAAGAGCTCTCTCTCTCTTTCTCTCTCCTCTCTTTCTCTCTCTCCCCCTCTTTCTTTGTATTTCTCTCAAACACACACACACACACACACACACACACACCCTTAAAGGAATTTTCTTAAAAATCCCAGATCACTTCTCCATAGTGAATAGTCCCTTCTTATTGACCCTGAATCAAAAAGTTCCCATCTTTGACGTCAAAGCCCAAGATCCAGTGAAGAGCACTGAGGGACATTTTAAGATAGCCAAGTGTCTTGCTGATCAGAACAATGAAACCCAGGCAGTTTACACAGAATATTTTTGTGATGAAAATAAAATGCATCCCCGCTGTCAACCCTTCCACTCCTTTGTCACAGGTGGTATTTTTCTTACTGCCTGTTGCTAAGTGTAGGCAAAGAGTGGGAGACTGGAGACATGGTAAAATACATAACTTTTAAATATAAGTCAGGGTTTTAAGAAAGAAAAAAAAGGTTATGATCTGAACCCATTTACATGAATGTCAAGTTTGCTCCG
This sequence comes from Muscardinus avellanarius, assembly GCF_963383645.1. NCBI lineage: Eukaryota > Metazoa > Chordata > Mammalia > Rodentia > Gliridae > Muscardinus > Muscardinus avellanarius. The sequence continues at coordinate 7,911,287 of NC_137792.1, forward strand.
GTGTCTTAGATTGACCCATACACACTTCCCCCTCTTAGGAAAAGGCAGCAACAGAGTTAGAAGTGATGTGTAGAGAAAATAAATACTGATTAAATAAACTCAGTGCAAAATGAATTCAGTCTTGCCTACAAGTGATGCCAGTCATTCACAAAGCAATCATTATTGACTTGAGTTATGAGCCTTTCCTCAAAAAAGAATTTTCTAGTCCATGAGAATAGGCAATTTTATTTTGTACTCTATAGCTTTACAACAATTCAATATAGCCTGTTTTCGTATTTAATGACGTGATCCTTTAGTTTTTCAATAGACTGTACAACATGGTGAAATCACTTCTGTGGCCAAGGACCTTTATTTGTTCAAAATGACTTCTAAGTGTAATTAAACTATGGGATAAATTGTGTATATGATATCTTTTAACATTCCCTTCTGAAAGTATGTCCTTATTTGCCTATGCCATTTTCTTTTAGAGTCCTATTTATTACAGGGATGTATGCAGTGTGAATCTTGGGGAATACTTCCTGAAACATTAAGAATTAAAGTAAATTCTTCAGTGGTCAATACTTCATGAACTTTGTAGTGATTTGGTCATTTAGGGTGACACATGTCAGCTCCAGGACTTCAGGAGATAGCTTGAGTGTCAAAGTAAGCATCCAGACAGTTTATTCAATGGCATCATCCTTTGTGTTACTGTTCTTGAATATAAGGCCAACTTCCGGGATGACTTATGGATAACTGTTATAAAGATGGAAGTAGAGCTTGACTACCCTAAATAGCTTCCAGTCTGCCCTCTGTTCACACAAAAGAATGTTCTACACTAGTTCACTGTCATTTGTCATTATGTGTTTATAACAATAAATTTTTATTACATATTTATAAAAACATTCTCACAAAGTATGGACAAGGAAGAGGAAGAAAGTTGTAAATCAACCGCAACCTCTTGCTGACATTTTATCAATAATCATTTTCATTTTTCACCCTAGAAAGACACAAATTTATTTTAACTAGAAAAAGGTATATCCCATTATTAGTTCAAAAATAAAAATAAAAATATAGGAGCATAGTGTGTCATAATTTGATTCAAAAATATTTGTAAATGTAGTAAGAACTTTTTCCACTATTAATATTTTGCTGCTTTGTTATTTTTGACGAATGTGTAGAATTTTGTTGTATGGATGTAATAATATATCTAAATCAAATTCATTACATTTAGAAATTAGAGTTTCTCTTCTTTAAGTACTACTGGATGATCCAGTTTATAGTTCAATGTTGGCATAACTATTGCATTGGGAAAATTACTTAGAAGTGAAAATTTCTGTGTAGAAAAGCATATATTTTAACCAAACAAGTCTGCTGGTTTGGTCTAATTTTGTTTCTAAGTATTTAAACATTAAATTTCTTAATTTTTCTAAGTAGTTAAACATTAAGTTCCTAAATGTTTCTTAGTAGTACAACATTAAGTTTTATTGTATATTTAAATGTCCCTTTCTATATATATCTCCCAACTTTCACTCATGCTAATGAATTATTTTGCTTTTGGCACTAGGGATTGAATCCAGGGGTATTCTAACTCTGAGATACATCCTGAGCCTAATTATATTTTTTTTTATTTTTAAACAGGGTCTCACTAAGCTGCTGAGGGTTTCATTGAGTTGCTGAGGCTAGCCTCGAACTTGTGATCCTCCTGTCTCAGCCTCCCAAATACTAAGATTACAGATGTGTGCCATGTGCCTTGGGATCAATGCTGAGGAATTTTTGTTGTTGACTTGGTAAATTTTAAGCAGGATGACTTAAATTTTCATTGCCACAAACACATTTACCAATCTTTTCTTTTTGTTGTACACACATGTCTTGTAAGGAATATAACCATATATTACGGTGTGTCTATGACAATCACATTTTATGCCTATCATTCCAGCATAATTACTCTCAGCGTACCATTTCACTCTCGAATTTTTTCTAGTTTGGATTGGAGTGATGTAAATGTTAGAAAAATATATTTGTACCTTTAGAGATGAATGTGAAAATGACTTAGCCCTTAATAGGCGGCAATGAAATAGGAAAAAAATGAAATCAGTGTTATCTACCTATGATACCACCTGAGAATCCTAGTTCTCAAAGAGCTGAGATGCTGCAAGTAGGTAAACCATAATGGTGGGTATGATCACCATGGGTCCTAGAATATGGACTTACTAAGGGACCAATAATTCTTTGGCTTGTATCAACTTAGCATTTTTGGTTATCATAGTATTTAAATAATATTTATAATCCAGCCAAATTTGTTTTAAAGTCATTAGTAAAAACTGGATGAAAAAGTCACTTTGAAAGTTTGTATACTTCCAGGAAGATGGCAACCAAGAAAAGCAGCGTTTATGAGTACCGCTAACACTCGATCTCTATTGCCACAAAATCAGCACTTTTCATAGCCAGAAAATACTATCAGCAGAGAAATAAAAACTGTGAATACAAGGGACAGAGAAAAAGAAGGCTAGAAGAACAACCAGAGACCAGACAAAAAATTAGCCTGCACTGTGGTGGCAGAGCTGCACCGGCGCCATCTTCCCTCGCAGCACCAGGCTCCAGAGAAGAAAGTGACCCAGAACGGAGCTCAAAACCATAAAAGAAATATGCCAGCCTCATAGCTGAGGGCATGGCAGCAGTGCCATATAGCCAGCAGTGGCGGTGAGTGAACCACCCCTGTGACAGCTCCAGATTGGCTCACTCAACAACCCACCAGGCTCCAGAAAGGAAAGGTAAACAAGGAGCTGAAGTGAGCAACTGCGGATTATCCAGGTGTAATTCAGCAGTTTTTTCAGCACAAAGAATGTCTAAAACTCCAAGTGGCCAAGCTCAGCACACCCTCCAGAGACTCAGAACAGAGCTCAAAACCAGAAAAGAAATACACCAGCTTCACGGCTGAGGGCGTGGCAGCGGTGCCATATTGCCAGGGGTGGTGGCTAGTCCACCAGGTCTGCGACAGCTCCAAATCAGTGCACTCAACAATCATGAGTGAAATTGTGGCCCCTAAGGGAGAAATCCCAGCACCCCCAGGGACTTGCGCAGCTTTGATCTCCCTAGGTCTAAGATTTTGCTATCCAACCCAGTGAAGGAGTAGCGGTAGCAGAGATACCACACCCTATTCACAGCTCCCTGTGGGAAAACACACAGCCTGCACACCCATGGTCTCACACAGCCTCGATTAATTCTAAAGGTCTGGAACTTTGTGATACAATTCAGTAAAGGAGTAGTGGTGACTGAGATTACTAGAGACTGAAATCCAGAGCACCCTAAGTGAAGTCGTGGTGACCCAGGGAAGAACCGAGAGAAGGCACAAACTTCTGAAATCATGGGAAAGAGGAATAACAATAGGGCAATGAACACCCATACCCCCACAACATCAGAACCTAATAATACAGAAATTCAGAGATCTCCAGAAGATAAAATCAGGAATATAACTGTAGAAATAATACAGGACATTTGAAAAGAATTTAGCGACAGTCTAAAAGAAATAAAGTATGCAATCATTGAAGTAAAGGCCTCAATTCAAAGTATAAACAATCGATTAGACCACATAGAGAATACAATCTCGCTCCTAGAAGATGATCACTCCAAAAATGAATGCATAGTTTATAATTTAGAAAAAAAAATCTACAGCAGGAATTTGACATTGAAGAAATATAAGAAGGTTAAACTAAAGGGATCAATAATCTCTTCAAGGATATAACAGCAGAAAATTTTCCAAACATAGAACAAGAGGTCAATACACAGGTCCAGGAAACTTATAGACCTCCCTTTAGATAGGATCAGAGAAGAGGTTCCCCATGCCACATAATCGTCAAAATGACCAATGTGGAAGCCAAGGAGAGAATGTTAAAGGCAACAAAAATAAAAGTCCAAGTGACATTTAGAGGCAAACCAATTAGAATTACTCCAAACTTCCCAAACCAAGTCATGAAAGCCACAAGGGCTTGGAGTAACATATTCCAAACTTTGAAAGAAAACAATTTCCAGCCAAAAATTTCCAACCCAGCACAAATCTCTATCAAATTAGATGGGGAAATAATAAGCTTCCATGACAGAGACTGAAGGAATTTGTCTTCAAAACCAGCGCGAGAGAAAATACTCAAGGAGATTAACTACAAAGAAGAAATAAATAATACACACCAGAACCAAAGAAACAAGATTTTACATCCAGCAGACAACTAAGCAAAGAAGAATAAACAGTATCTCAAACAGAAATAAAATCTTGACATGTCAGGAATTAAAAATTATCTCTCAATAATCACACTAAATGTAAACGGCCTCAACTCCCCAATAAAAAGACATAAAGTGGCAAAATGGATTAAAAGCCAGAATCCATCCATCTGCTGCTTACAAGAAACACACCTTACAAGTAAAGATAGGAACAAATTCAAGGTAAAGGGCTGGAGCAAGGTAATCCATGCTAATAGAACTAGAAGACAAGCAGGAGTAGCAACTATGATATTAGACAAGTTAGACTTCAAACCCAAACTTATTAGAAGAGACAAAAAAGGTCACATTTTACTGGTAAAAGGAATAATCCAGCAAGAAGAAATAACAATAATCAACATCTATGCCCCAAACATAGATGCAGCTACTTTCATAAATCAAACTCTATGTGACATGAAGTCACACATGAATCCCAATACAATAATACTGTGAGACTTCAACATATCTCTCACAACATTAGATCGATCTTCCAGACAAAAGGTCAGTAAAGATGCCTCAGAAATAAAGAACACCATTAATCAAATGGACCTGTTGGATACATATAGAGTATTTCACCAAAATACAGCGGAGTTTACATTTTTCTCAGCTGCTCACAGAACATTCTCCAAAATAGATCACATTATGGGACGCAAAATGAGCACTAGAAAATTAAAAAAAATGTTACATACTTCCCTGTGTCATTTCAGACCATAATGGAATGAAACTAGAATTCAACTATAAGAAGACATATGTCCAACACTGCAACACATAGGCACAGATAAACACTTTCTCAACAAGACCCCAAAGGCACAACAAATTAAAGGTGAATAAACACATGGGATTGCATGAAACTGAAGTGCTTCTGTTCAGCAAAGGAAACTGTCACAAACCTCAACCGAATGGGAAATTTTCTCCACCTACACCTCCAATAGAGGACTAATGTATAGAATATACAGAGTACTCAAGAAAATCAACACTAAGAAAACAAAGCATCCAATAACAAAATGGGCTAGTGAATTAAATAGACATTTCACAAAAGAAGAATTTCAAATGGCCAATAAATGCATGAAAAAATGCTCAACATCATTGGCAACCAGAGAGATGCAAATCAAAACTACCCTGAGATTTCACCTTACCCCAACTAGAATGGCAATCATTCAAAACACAAACAACAAAAAATGCTGGCAAGTATGTGGAGAAGTGGAAACTCTAAAACATTGTTGGTAGGATTGCAAATTAGTCAACTACTTTGGAAAACAGTATGGAGGAATCTCAGAAGAATGGGAACAAACTTATCATATGATCCAGCAATACCACTCCTGGGTATGTACCCAAAAGAAAGGAAACCAAACTACCAAACTAATGCATGTGTATCTATGTTCATAGCTGCACAACTCACCATATAGCCAAACTATGGAACCAGCCAAGATGCCCATCAACAGATGAATGGATTACAAAATTGTGGGATATTTACACAATGGAATTTTACTCAGCCATCAAGAAAAACACAATTCTATCATTCACAGGGAAATGGATGGAACTGGAGGACATTATGCTAAGTGAGATTCGTCAGGCACAAAAAATAAGAAATCGGATGCTTTCCCTAATATGTGAAAGCCAAGGAGAAATGGGTCATAGGAAGAACTCTAGATGAAAAAGGAAATCCTATAGAGCAGCAAAGAAGACAACCTAAATGAGGAGATGGAAGGGAGGAAGAAGGAAATTTTCTAAAACAATGTACTTAAACATATCGGAGTCAACTACTAAACCAAGCAAGGGAAGGAGGGTTGGGGAGGGAATGGGGTGGGAATTGGGTAGGGGTTAAATTAGTGATGTGTACATGTACATGTATGTACACACAAGTTTTTTACCCCAATAGGATGTATGAATATAATGCACCAATAAAAATTTTTTAAAATCAAATAAATTTTTATAAATATACACAAAAAGAAAGTTTATATTCTAAATATAGCAGTTTTTAACTATACTTTCTCAAACTTGCATGACTTTGAAATATCAATGTTATATTCTTTTTCTTTGTATCAAACATTTTATGTGTGGTGCTATGTTTTTAGCCAAGGGACATGGTACCACTAAGCTACACTCACAGCCCTATTTTATTTTGTATTATTTTTGTACATGTGGATTTGGGGGTTGAACTCAGAGACATTCTAACTCTGAGATATACTCCCAATTCCATTTCATTTTTATTTTAAAACAGGGTCTACCTAGGTTTATGAGAGTCTCATTACTTGCCGAGGCTGTCCTTCAACCTGTGATCTTCTTGTCTCAGTCTCCACAGTACTAGGATTATAGGTGTTTGCCACCACACTAGAATTATTTTGTATTTGATACTGGGTCTTGTTAAGTTGTTGAGAGCTTTATTAAGTTTCTGGGGCTGTCTTCAAACGTGATCCTTCTGTGTCAGCTTTCCAAGTACTGGGATTACAGGACAGTACCACGATGCCCAGCCTGAACATTTTCATTTAGGATAAAATGCAATGGGCAATCAGGATTTCAGCAAAACAATCCCATGGGAAAACACTCATCCTTATTTTTTATTTTGAGGCACTGGGAATTGAACTCAGGCAGTGTTCTGTTGACAAGCTACACCCTTAAGCTTTTTTTATTTTTTAATTTGTAACAGGGTCTGGCTAGGTTGCTGAGAACCTCGTTAAATTGCTGAAGCTGGTCTTAAACCTGTGATCCTCCTGTCCCAGCCTCCCAAATACTAGAATTACAGGCATACACCACCAAACCTGGCTTACTCTTCTTTCAGTAAACAGATATATGCATTTCATACATTTTGAAGCTGTGAGTCTATCCTAACCCAAATGGTTTGGCATTTGAGTGATGCAACCTAAACTTGTTTTGTAATTAGCTATAGCCTTACATTTATGTGGCTTGTTGAAATGATTAAACATAAGTCTTAGAAAAATATAAGAAGCCCTCCTTTTATTCAATGTTTTATGATCAGATTGTAACTATTTCATGGAATATTTATGGAGCTCAAATGAATATGAGCACAAAACAACTTTATTATTTTTTCTAACTGCTCTGAATAATTTTTCCTCCTAAAGGACATGTCAGAGAAGGTCCCATAAAGTTTTCAGCTTTTCTCATGTGATAAAAGGCTCCCAATCACAAGAATTGTCTCATTTTTAAACTGGTGTTTGTAGTCACCTTCTACATTTCCCCTCTCAGATCTGCTGGGGAATGGGCTGAAATTGGCTTGGAAGTATTTAGGCTTAATTTTTCTTGGTTAGCTTCATATCAGCTTCCCCACTCAGTTGGCTGGCCTTAGTTTTGAAACCCTATCATATATGGAATGGAGCTAAGTGATAGGAAATTCTTAAATCACTGGTACTCTTGTGATCTTCTGTTTATATTCACCAGGCTGGGTTAGAGGTGACCTGAGAGAATATCCCTCTTTATATCAGAGTTGGAGGAAGAAGAAGAAAACTCTACAACATTCTCCAAAGAATTCTTTTTTCACTGGATCATTAATTCTAACTTCTGAAAAACAACATCTTGATATGCTAAAATATTCTCACCTCCTATCTCGCAGCTTCCTTTTTGTACTTCTAATAGTGGGATGAAGATTAATTGTAGTATATTCATGCACTGAACTACTTTTCAGCAAACAAAATAAAATAAATAAAATAGAACAAAAACACCACATACAGCAAAAAGCCAAAAAGTCCTACACAACTAATACACACAAAACACAGTTGAATCTCAAAAACATTATTTTGAACCGAAGCCGGACAAAAAGTGTACATATTGTGGTAGTCTACTTTTATGAATTTTTAAGTCAGGCAAAATTAAACTATGAAGGAAGATATACAGTGAGCTGTAGCCATTTCTCCAGTTCTCTAAATCATAACCAAGCTGGGCACCATTTCTGAAAGGGGGGCCCAGAATGGTCTCATGCTGAGGCCTTGGTCCTGTTCCTTTAGTCCTCACCAACACTCCTACAATCTAGAAACATTTTTCCCCTGTTGGGAGAGAATATTGACTGGGATAATTTATCACCAAGGTAATTGGAATATTCTACATCATGTTTGGATACTGGTTACCTGGACAGATGCATTTATCAAACATACTCTAAGCTTTTTATATTGTATACAAATTATACTCAATAAATAATTTAAGCCAGGTGTGTTGGTGCATGTTTGTAATCCCAGTACTTGGGAGGCTGAGACAGGAGGGTAAAAGGTTCAAGAACAACTGCAGCAACTTAGGCCATTTGCACCTTAGTGAGACCCTGTTTCAAAATAAAAAATAAAATAGAACCAGGGTGTAGCTCAGGGGTAGAATGCTCCTGTGTTCTGTCTCCAGTACTACCAAGAAAATTTTTAAGAGAATTAAAATTTTACTGAACATGTTTTACATTTTTTTGGCACTTGGAACTTTGAAAAAAACTTATCTTCTGCAATTGGTTGAGCATTTTGGCACATCAAGATAGTTTAGACATTGAACTTCTTGAATTTTTGTTATCTGCTAACATTATTTTGCTTTTCTGACTCCATCTTATCATTAATATAAATATTGAATATCTGTTCCCATCTCCTTTCAGGTTGAGATCAGACATGCCTATGGTTGTATTCTTTAATATGCTCCATTGAATCATGTTAGTTCAAAATTAATATGCCTCAAGGCATTTACATGGATATCACACATTATCAAATATATTGTTGACTTTAAGCTGTACTTTAGTTCCATGACTTCAGTGATTTACCAAATTTTTGATACTTTTAAGATGTGTTTTCTTTATTCAACCAAATTTTCAAATAGAGTACCTCTTTCAAAGCCATTCTAATATTTTGAATGCCATGGATTGCTTTATACTCCTTATCATTTTAATATTTTAGTATTGTGCTTGCAAGTATATACTCTAAAGAATACTTGATAGACTATAGCTGCTTGCCCTTTTTAGCTAATATTAGATAAACTGGAAAGAGTCTCAAAGCTTCCAGAATTTTGGCAGTCAGAACTGATAAGAAAAGGCAAATTCTACATCTAGAAATAGTCAGAGATTCTTCAGGGAAAAAGGAGCAATCATTTACAACATAGCTGAGCTGGAAAGAAAATAAAGAAAATCTTTATTTCCAGGAAACTGAACACCTTAGCACTTGGCAGAGCTGATACAAGGGAGGATAGTGAGAGTTTCTGGGCCTAGGGCTAGAACTTGAATTTCTTTGCCTACACAGAGAAAGGAAATGTGTACCTGGACCAATGACATTTAAGGAAGCTAGAATCAAGCCCCATAGAAGAAGTCACAGAACCTCGAACGACTCTCTGGTAATGCAAAGTGACTAGTTCTATTTTTCCTTGAGGAAGTTATGAAGAAGATTGCTATCTGCCCTGGCAAGTGTTATGAATAAAGAGGTGTCTGTGAGATCAAAAGCATAATGAAGGAGTTTGAATCACTATAATCTGCATGATCCAGAACACCTGAGCTAAAAAGTTAAAATGAGGACTTTAAATGAGATGAATAAAAACCAAGTTCCAGTAGGAAGAAAAAAACATTTTCCCAAATCTGGAACAATGTAGGGTTCCCTCTTAATTCCTGACCCCTAAAAAGAGATAAACTCACAATAAATTATATGGAATTGTGGTTGTAGCAACATGATAAATTTGCTAATGGGAAAACTATCTTGCTATAATATTCCTAAAAATACTGGATAGACATTAACAAATTTTACTTTAAATATGTAGTTCACTACATCCGAATATGTGTAAAAGTATGAATGTAGCATGGTTAACATGGACACTCATTGATGGGAGGGGGTGAAGGGGAACTGTGGGGTGGGGAGAGGGCACCAAGCACAGTCTGAATGTATGCCATTTTCAATATGATCCACATAAAAAAAATAACCAATAAAGTAATATAATTTAAAATAAATAAATCCAATGATAATACCATGAAAAATTTATTTTTATTTCCCTGAAACCTAGTGGTGAAACGTGGCTGTGGCTTATTCTATTACAAAGGCTGGAAAGTCCCTAAATCTACAGTTAGCAAACTGGAGACCCAGGAGAGCTGATGGGGAAGTTCTAGTCTGAATCCAAAGACTCCAGAATCAGAAAAGCCAATGGTGTTTATATTCTAGTCCAACATTCAAAAGGCTTAAGACACAGGAAGAGCCACAATTTCAGTTTAAGTCTGGAGGCAAGAATAGCCAATGCTCCAGTTCAAGTAGGCAAGCAAAAGGAGTTGCCCATACTCAAGGGAAAGTCATCTTTTTTTTAAATTGGTGCACTGTATTCATACATCATAGTGGGATACAAAATTTTGTAGACATACATGCACACATCGCCCAGTCAGCCCCCACCCGATCCCCACCCCATTTTCTCCCCATCCCTCCTTCCCATGCTTGGCCTAGTGGTTGACATCTATTATTATAGCAATTTGTCCAAAATTAACAATGATAATCTCACATAACAGTTTCATTTGTCTGATACCAAGCTTTTGATAACATAAAGATAACATTTCAATATTTCTTTTTGCTTTCTTTCTTACCAGAGAATATTTTTTTCTATTTTTTTTAGGTGAAACTATCATATATATATTTATTTTTCAGAAAAAATCTATCCTAATATGGAATATGGACTCTAGATACCCAAAACTATCTTGAAAAAGAACAAAGCTGGAAGATATATATTTTCTGATTTCAAACCATATAAAGCTACAATAATTGAAATAGTGTAGTACTGTTCTAAAGGCAGATATATAAACCATTGGAGTTAAATACAAGCCTAGAGCTAAATTCTTCCCTATATTGTCAAGTTATTTTTGACAAGGTTTCCATGAACATTTGGTGGTGGAAATAATAATCTTTTAACTAAATATTGTTGAAAAATAATACTTACATGGAAAAGAATAAAATTGGACCCTTACCTAATCCCATATACAAATATTAACTCAAAATAGATAAAAGACATAAATATAAATCTTAATACTATAAACTTTTAGAAGAAAATCTGGGTCTAAAACATCACAACACTGAAATTGGCAGTGATTTCTTGGATATGATTTCAATGGCACAGGCAACAGAAGAGTATACAAACTCCCTAAAAAATAAAAAATATTGTATACCCAAAGACAATGTAAACAGAGTTAAAAGTTACTAATAGAATGGGATAAAATATTTCCAAATGCTATATCTGAAGGTATATTAATATTCCAACTAGACATCCTAAAAATTAACAACAATAAAGGCAAACAATACAATTTGGAGATAGGTAAAAGACTAACATAAATAATGAACCTCCACAGATAACCAGTCTTAGTTGTCTGTTGGATGGAAAATCTTGTTTCTCTGGTTCTGGTGTGTGTTACCTATTTCTTCTTTGTAGTTAATCTCTTTGAGTATTTTATCTAGCGCTGGTTTTGAAGACATAAATTCCTTCAGTTTCTGTTTGTCATGGAAGCTTCTTATTTCTCCATCTAATTTTTTTTTTTTGGTGGTACTGGGGTTCCTGGAAGCCCTTCTACCTCCGGGCTACGCTCCCAGACCTATTTTATATTTTTGAAACAGGGTCTCTTATGCCAGCGCGGCTGGCTTCGAACCTGCGCGATCCTCCTGTCTCCGCCTCCCAAGCGCGGGGATTACAAGCGTGCGCCACCACGCCTGGCCTTCTCCATCTAATTTGATAGAAAGTTGTGCTGGGTAGGAAATTTTTGGCTGGAAGTTGTTTTCTTTCAGAGTTTGGAATATGTTACTCCAAGCCCTTCCAGCTCTCATGACTTGGTTTGGGAAGTCTGTAGTGATTCTAATTGGTTTGCCTCTGAATGTCACTTGGTCCTTTGTTTTTGTTGCCTTTAAGATTCTCTGCTTGGCTTCCACATTGGTCATTTTGACAATTATGTGGCATGGGGATCCTCTTCTCCGATCCTGTCTAAAGGGAGTTCTATAAGTTTCCTGGATCTGTGTATCAACCTCTTGCTCTATGTTTGGAAAATTTTCTGCTATTACTTCCTTGAAGAAATTGTTGATCCCTTTGGTTTCACTTTCTTTTCCCTCCTCTATTCCAATTATTCTTAGGTTAGCTCTCTTAAAATGGGCCCATATTTCTTCAATGTCAGATTCCTGCTTTTGGATATTTTTTTCCAGATTAGAAACTATGCATTCATTTTTGGATTGCTCATCTTCTAAGAGCGAGATTCTGTTCTCCATGTGATCTAATCAGTTGTTTGTGCTTTGAATTGAGGCCTTTACTTCATTAATTGCATCCTTTATTTCTTTTTGGCTCTCTCTGAGTTCTTTTCGAAGCACCTCTATTATTTCTACAGTTATTTTCCTGATTTGATCTTCTAGAAATCTCTGATTTTCTGTTTTATTGGGTTCTGATGTTGTGGGGTTGTGGGCATGCATTGCTCCAGTGTTATTCCTCTTTCCCATGATTTCGGAAGTTTGTGCATTCTCTGGGTTCTTCCCTTGGGTCACTATGACTTCACTTAAGGTGCTCTGGATCTCGAGTCTGTGGTATCTCTGACCCCACTACTTCTTTACTGGGTTGTATCACAGAGTCTCCGACCCAGGGAGTCGATAGAGGCTGCTTTAGACTATGGGGGGTGCCAGGTTGCACGTTCTCCTATGGTGTGATATCTCTGCCACCGCCACTCCCCCACTGGGTCAAGTCCCAGGGAATACAGTACTGGGATTTCTCCTCTGTGGCCCGCAATTTGACTCACTGTTCTTGAGTACGCAGATGTAGCTGTACTGGACTCATTAAATTCACTGCTGCTGCCGCAGGTGGCAATATGGTGCCGCTGCCACGCCCTCAGCCGTGAGGCTGGCGTATTTTTTCTTCTCTGGTTTTGAGTTCCACTCTGAGTCCCTGCAGCGTGTTCTGAGCTCAGCCACTGGGAGCTTTAGATGCTCCCTGCGCTGAATGATCCCGCCTGGCTGTTCCGCAGCGGCTTACCTCAGCTTGCTGTAGCCGTCCGGTGAATTTGCCGCTGCCGCCGGCAGTATGGCGTTGCTGCTGCGTCCTCGGAAGTGAGGCCGGCATATCTCCTCTGTGGCTCTGAGCTCTGTTCTCAGTCCGCTTTTTCTCTGGAGCCTGGTGATATCTTTGTTTCTCTGGTGATGGTGTTTTCTGGCTATGAAAGGCGCTGATTTTGTGGTAATGGAAATTGGTTGTTAGCGGGGCTCTTAAGCCCCGCTTTTCTCGGTTGCCATTTTCCCGGAAGTTTTTTTTTTTTTTTTTCTTTTCAAGTCTTCAGTGGATCAGATGAAGGTGACTCAGGTTAGGGAGGACAATTTGCTTTACTTTACTCAGTCTACCAATGAAAATTTACTTTAAAAATACCCTCATCTACATATCTAGAATAACAGTTGACTACATATCTGGGCACTCCAAGTCTCAATAATATTAATATATAAAATGAAGCACCACAAATAAATTGGCATAGCAAAGGTAGATGGGAAGCTATTCCTCAAAGGGCTTACCAGATACTTGGTCTTAGCCCTACTATACAAGAATCTTCATAGTAAAGTCATCCTGTAATAATTTAATATTCCCCAGAACCAGAAGAACTGGAGGGTGCTCAAGTCTTGAGTAGTTTAGGACTAGGACTGAAGCTGGAGTATATAGGTCATACTCAGTAGTGAATGCAGCGAAAGGGCATGCCAAATATCAAGAACAGGAAGAGATGAGAAAAATGTATTATTAGGTGATCAGTAACAAAGACAGATAAAATAGTGAGTTCATGGGAAAACCAATCAGAGGCTACATGTTTCCTTTGCTTTTATCCTTATATCTGAAGATGTAATGTTTCAAAATTTTCTTTCAAATAGACACACATTGAATCTGTTTTTGGTCTTATGTGTATCTTTCTAGAAAAAAATTACTGGGCTCATTGTTCAAAATGAGCATGTTTTAGGAAAAATTATACAGGCTTAAAACGCTTTTTATATAACTTAACTTAATATTTAAAAGTTTTCTTTATTTTCATATAGTACTGGGGATTGAAGTCAGGAACACTCTACCTCTGAACTACAATTTTTTTTAAATGGTGAGGGGGCACACCGGACCCCGGAAGAGCCTGGGCCCGGGTCACAGGACTCTGGGCCCTGGGCCGGCCTGCACGGAGCATGCCAGACCCCTAGAGAAACCGGGCCTGGTCATCAGACCCTGGGTCCCGGGCAGTGGTCTGGCGGGGCACGCCAGACCCCGGAAGAGCCGGGCCTGTGTCACTGAACTCTGGGCCCCGGGCGGGATGGTGTGGAGCATACCAGACGCCTGGAGAAAATGGACCTGGTTTTAAGATCCTGGGTCCCTGGCGGAATAGTGTGGAGCATGCTGGACCCATGGGGAAACCGGGCTGGGTCACAGTGCTACTGAGTGCCTGATCCCACTACCTCCTCAAACCACACATACTGTCTTCTCTTATTAAAAAAAAAGGAAAAGAAAAAGAAAAAAGAAAAATATAGGAGAGGGGTCAAGAAAGTCGAGGCAGATTCCAGGATACTGGAGATGCAGACAAGACTTATCCAAATGAAGTGGAACTTTTGGAAAAATTCCCCGTGAAGGAGGACTGCTTCTTCTCTACATTGTTAAGAATCTTGGACATCACCTGTAAGGAGAGAGGTTAGCGGAGACCAAGAAGAAAGTCGGTGTTGAAAGCGGTCTCCGCGATGGCAATGGAGACTTGTATTCAGGAGAAGCAGAAATTGGATCCTACCAATCTTATTTTTTTTTTTTGGAGAAATTATACCAAATATCGAATGCTACAGTTGCAAATGCTTAGGAACACTGGACAACATTCAGAGTGGAAAAAGAGCTTGGAAAATATTTGAAATGGTGGAGGCAGTGGCAATAGCAGTGGCCAGTACTCAAGGGAGGCAAAGATTTGATGCATTACACCTGGAACCTTTGAAGTAAAAACCCCAGAGGCAGAATGCTACCACCACGCACCCTCGAGAACGGGGGACAAATGGCTGGGCGCAGAAGGTGCTCGGATTGGAGCCTGCTGAGGGGTGAGGCCGGTGCCAGGGCCAGCAGGCCGGGATCGGAGCCTGCCATGAGGCAGGGCCACTGCTGGAGCCTCCGAGGCTGGGATTGGAGCCTGCCAAGGGGTTAGGCCAGTGCCGGGGCCAATGGCTGACATTGGAGCCTGCCGTGAGGCAAGGCCATTACTGAGGTCTCCGAGGCCAGGATCAGAGCCTGCTGAGGGGTTAGGCCAATGCTGGGGACAGTGAGGCCAGGATCGGAGCTTACCATGAGGCAAGGCGGGTACTGGGGCCTCCGAGGCCGGGATCGAAGCCTGCAGAGGATTTAGCCTGGTGCCTGGGCCAGCAACCAGCATTGGAGCCTGCTGTGAGGCAAGGCCAGTACTGGGACCCCCGAGGCCAGGATCAGAGCCTGCCAAGGGGTTAGGCCAGTGCCAGGGCCAGCAAGGCCGGGATCGGAGCCTGCCATGAGGCAAGGCTGGTGCTGGGGCCTCCGAGGCTGGGATAAGAGCCTGCCAAGGGGCTAGGCCGGTGCCGGGGCCAATGGCCAGCATTGGAGCCTGCCATGAGGCAGGGCCACTACTGTGGCCTCCGAGGCTGGGATCGGAGCCTGCCGAGGGGTTAGGCTATGCTGGGGCCAGCAGCCAGCATCGGAACCTGCCATGAGGCAAGGCCGGTGCTGGGGACTCTGAAGCCAGGATCGGAGCCTGCCGAGGGGTTAGGCTAGTTCCGGGGCCAGCATGGCTGGGATCGGAGCCTGCCGTGAGGCAAGACCAGTACTGGGGCCTCCGAGGCTGGGATGGGAGCCTGCCGAGGGGTTAGGCCGATGCCGGAACCAACAGCCAGCATTGGAGCCTGCTATGAGGCAGGCCATTACTGGGGCCTCCAAGGCTAGGATCGGAGCCTGCGGAGGGGTTAGGCTGGTGCCAAGGCCAGCGAGGCCGGGATCAGAGCCTGCCATGAGGCAAGGCCAGGGCTGGGGCCTCCAAGGCCAGGATTGAAGCCTGCCGAAGGGTTAGGCCTCTTCCAGAGCCAGCGAGGCCGGGATTGGAGCCTGCCATGAGGCAAGGCTGGTGCTGGGGCCACCGAGGCTGGGATTGGAGCTAGCTGAGGGGTTAGACTGGTGTCAGGGCCAGTGAGACCAGAATCGGGGCCTCCCATGAGACAAGGCTGCTGCATGAGCCAGCGAGGTCATAAGTGGCAGTGTCCTCATTCTAAGCCTTGGTCTTAAAGGAATTTAAGTGCTATGCTTGCCTTACAGTAATACTGTTGTTTTATTAAATTATGCTTGGCCTCACCTTCTGGAGGATGGGAGCTACATGGAACAGAACTGAGAAGCTTCAGTTCATTACCAATCAGCTCCCAGACATGTGAACAAACCTAGCATATGATGTAGACTTATCATAATTTTCTTGTATGATACTAAGGTTTGGTGGTTGTTGGTTATGTATCATTTTTGTAGCCTGTGGATGGTATTTTAATGGTCACCCAAAGTTGTTGACAGCTTAATTCCTGGAACCTGCACATGTTTAACTTTACATGGCAAAGGAGGCATTGCAGATGTGATTATGTTAGAGATTTTGAGATGGATATTATTCTGGATTACCTTTATGGGCTCAGCTTTAGCACATAAGTCCTTAAAAGTACAAAATAATTTCCAGCTGGAGTTTGTGAGAAGGAGATCTGACTATGGAAAAATAGCCGGAGAAATACTAGATTTCAAGTTGAAAGAAAGAGGCTATGAACCAGCCTTGGATTATCATCTAGGCCCTCTAGAATCTAGAAAAGGCAAGAAAATTGATTATTTTCTAGAACCTCTAAAAGTAGAATGTGGCCATGCTAATAATGCTAGAAACACTACAAAAACTCATATAAAAATATACTACAGAATCATAATAACAAAAACAGCATAATACTAGTATAAAATGGACATGTAGACTACTAAAATGGACATGCAGACTAATAAAAGACAAAGACAGAAACCCATACAGATACTTTCAATCTGTTTTTTGACAGAGGTGCCAAAAATATGTTCGATAAAAGATAGCCTTTTAGATGAGTAGTTCTGTGAAAATAAAACTAAGTACCTATCTCTCAACCTACACAAAAAATGAAAACTCAAAAATAGATCCAAGACCTAGAAAGAAGACCAGAAAACCTAGGGATAATACATTAACACATAAGCACAGACAAAAACTTTCTCATTAGTGTTCCTAAAGCTCAATAAATAATAACAAGAATTAATAAATACCATGACATCAAACTAAAATCTTCTCTACAGTAACCAAATAGAAGCATGTAGATAGCCTACAGAATGTGAGAAAATTTTTCTAGATACTCTTCTGACAGAGAATTAATATTGAGAATATATAAAGCACTGAAAAATTAACACCAAAAAGTATATCTCAAATAAACTAATCAACAAATGAGCAAATGAACTACACAGATACTTATCCAAAGAAGAATTGCAAGTGGTCAACAAATATATAAAAATATTCAAGATCTTTAGCAATCAGAGAAATGCAAATAAAAAATATGCTGATATTTCATCTCATTCCTGTTAGAATTTCATTGAAGAATAGAAATAATTAAATTCTGGCAAGTATGTGGGTGGGATAACAAATACTTATATACTGTTGGTGAGATTATAAATTAGTTCAACCATTATGGATATTATTAAGGAATTTCATCGAAAAACTAGGAATGGAACCATTATATGAACCAACTATTCCACTATTTGTTATTTAACCAAAAGAATTAAAGTTGGCATACTATAGAGATACAAAGCATACTCATGTGCAAAGCAGCATAATTCACAATAGCCACGTTATAGAATTAGACTTGGTGCTTGTCAACAGATGACTGGATAAAAATGTGGTAAACAGATAATATCAAATACATATATGAAGGTGTCACTATCAATCTCAGTAGTACATACATTGAGGTGAAGAGGGGAGTAGCATGGTGGGGAGTGAAGAGAAATCCATCAAGAGATGTGTGAGCATGTATGAATGTATCACTTTGAATTGCTACAATGTATAATTAAATTGCACCAATAAATTTCTTTACAAAAGAGGTATATATACAACAATGAAGTTTTACTCAGTCAAAAAGAAGAATGGAATTATGCCATTTGCAGTAAAATAAATCCAATTGGAGAGTACCATGTTAAGCAACCTGTTAAGCAAAATAAGCCAGACTCAGAAAGTCCAGGGTTGTATGTTTTCTCTGTATGGAAGCTAAAAAGAAAAAAATTTAATAAAAGGCATCTCATGAAAATAGAAGGGAGACCAGTAGAGTAGTGTATAGGGATCACAGGGCGGGAGACAGACAGGGAAACAGGAGGTATGGAGAATGAAACCAATCAAATTATGTAGATGTATAAATATAAATGCCACTATCACATATAATTATAATTCTTCATTAAGAAATCTAAATGGAAGGAAGGTATTACATATGCTACAATATGGATGAAGCTTCAGGTTATCATGTTAGATGAAATAAGCCAATTCAAAAAAGACAAGTAATACATAATTGCATTAATATTAGGGGCATAGAATAGTTAAATTTGTAAAGAAAACAACTACAGTGATGGTTGCTGAGTGCTGCACTGGCTGGGGGAGGAGGGAAGGTAGAATCATGTTTTAAGGGTATAGTTTCAGTTTTACAGAATAAAAAGTTATAGAGATGGATGGGTAGTGATGGTTGTACAACACTATGGATATTCTTAATACCAAAGAGCTATATACCTAATATTGTTAGGATAGTGAACATTGTTATGTTATAATACCACAATAAGGACATTAAAATACAGGGTGATATGTCACTTAAATTTAAAAAATATATTTTTCCAAAATATGTCTGGTAAAGATTCTGAGCTTTTATAGGAATACATTTTGGTTGTAAAGCATATGATAAATTATTTGTACCAGGAAAGGTATGGAAACAGAAGTATTGCTAAATTGTGATTCTTATAAAAATCTTTTCTATATCTAATAACGTCAGATAAAGGTCTTGAATTCATTTTTTGTGGCACTGGGTCTAAAACCCAGGGGTGCTCTACCTCTAAGCTATGCCCCTTGCTTTTTTGTTTTTTGTTTTAAAACATGGTATCACTATGTTGCTTAGAGTCTTGCTATGATTCGGAGGCTACCATTGAATCTGTGATCCTTCTTTCTCAGCCTCCCAAGTACTGAGTTTATGTGTATCTGCCACCATGCCTGGAACCTATTCCTAGTCTGGAACTTTTTGATTTCAGAAATACTAGTTTTTTAAAAATCAAGGTCACCCATCTTACTGACCCTCCATTTGCCTTGTTTTACCAACTTAGCCTTCTTTACCATGTTTCTGAGACTCCATGTAATTAGACCCCACTTTATATTTTTCAAATATAGCCCATATTACTTTTCAATCTTTCATCTTCCCTTCTTGCCAGAGTGATTCTCTGGGGTTCACATCATATAACACAACAGATATGCTTTGCTCCTACCTGAATTATTCCTCTTTCTTTCATCAGTGAGAATTCCATTTCATTGTTTTAAACTTTAGCCCACAGTTACTTCTTTCAGATTATTCCTTCCTAAAGAAATTTGAGTCTCACTACTCTCAACCTTATTTAAACTTTTGTATTTAAGTTGACACTAGACCACATTACACACCTTGTATTTAACTGTAACTGTTCATTATGAAAGTATTTTGTTAATTCTCTTAACTGCAGTGTTATAGTTTGGTCCAGTCTAGTGGTTGTCAGTCCTGGTTACATTTAGGATTACCTTGATATGTTTCCTTCCACAATTTAAACATGGGATGTTTAAAAATATTGATGTCTGGATACCACCAAAGCTAATTATATCAGATTCCTTAGAAATAAGGTGTTGCACATCATTTTATAATATGCCTAAGTGAAATGAACAAACATCCCATGTTTAGAGCTTGTTTTGAGATAAAACTGAGTAGGATAACTGTTGTAAATAATTATCTCTAGAAAATGAAGAGATTAATATATTGTGACAATAGGAAGGCTCCAACATGAGAAAGAGAAACCCATTGGCATATAATATCACTTTTGGTCATAGGTTTTTCTACTTAGGGTGACTAAATTATACTCAGGTTTCACACAATGACAAGGTCATCTAAGTACTTGAAGAAAGCAATATCTTGATCCATTTTACAACCATCCTACACAATCCCTTCAGTTATTAACACATCATTCTTAGCTAAACAGAACAACAGAAAACAAGAAGGACATACTCATTTATCTGCACAAATTGCAGACTCTTGTGTCAGGCTGTTTTATCCTTGTTTTTGCTAACAGCAATTCAGTGGCACTACAGATATAGTTTCCATCAGTTTACATAGAGAAAATATATTTATTTAAATAAGAAACAAATTTAATACAGAAATTAGTCACATATAAAATTATTGGAAGGGTTAGAAGCGTCAGAATCATAGACCCTTTTGTAGGCCAATTTTAAATTTATACACCAATATAACTTCAATGTAGAAATATGAAAACTATAACAGGGACTGTAAATACAGTCAGCATCGTACCTGCTGGGATATATTATTTTCTGCCCAAAAGACAAAGGCAGACATAGATGCAAAGAATGGCCTCTATTCTCCCTGTTGCTTTCCATAACTCCTCTCTGTATATATAGTTGGCAGAGCCTGGTATCCTACTGTTAAGACAGCATGGTCAATGTTGTTTTTTAATCTTTTGGCCTTTAAGATAATGGGGGTAGATATGAATACCGAATGCCAAATGACAATATTCCTAAGAAAGCCCACTGGCAAACAATTATGAAAATAGCTATTGCCAACAAGTATGAAAATTACATATCAATGGTGTTGCTTTTTAAAAAGACTTGGGTCTTGAGTGTTTTATAGCAGTTCTTATATGTTAGGCTCCACCTGTGACCCATTGTTATTTGGAGGGTTTGTCTTGTTATATTCCTCATTCTCCAAACCTTTCTCTCTTTTTTCATGGTTCTGGGGATTGAACTTGGAAGAGTTCTACCTCTGAGCTACATCTCCAGTTGCTTTTATTTTTTATTTTGAGACAGGGTCTTTCAAAGTTTCTGAGGGTGTCTTTAAGTTGCTGAGGCTGATCTCAGTCTCCCATACATTCAGAGTTCAGGGATACACCACCACACCAACTTCCCCAAGCCTTTCTTAAGTTAGGTGGATTCATGACAGTTGTACATACATGCCCTTATCTCTTAATCTTTCTGAGCAAGTAAAAGTAATGTATGAAGAGTTGGTATCCCCATGGTAGCAGTTAAGCACTGCTTTTCTAAATACAGCTCAAAATATAGGACAAATCTTAAACACAGAAATGGTTCTACACAAGATTCTTTGAAATCTTTTAGGTTTTTAGTACATGCAGAACACAGAATTTTTGAAGTTTTTATTGTTTTAGACAGAAACAGGGGAACAAGATGGCAGTTTGAAACATTAGTGCTAATACATAATAAAATACACTGTGAAGTTAAGGTTGGCCTTCATCTTTGTGTCTGGCATTTTTTTCTGTTCAAGCTGAGATTTAAATATGAGTGAAAAATTTCTAATTAGAGAAGTGGTAACATTTTTAGTAAATAACTTCTGGGAGTCTCAACCTCTACAAGTGTAAAGCAGGGAATATCACACATTTGTTAGGATTAAGTAAAGAAATGCCTTTCAAATTTTTCCATTAATATTCTCTTCATGGCAGAGAAAGCAAATTTTCCCATGGTAAAGCTCAAATCTTTTTTGATGTCTCTTGTTTCATCAGAAAATATCAACTGAATTCTACATAAAAATTCATATTATATTTAGTACAGTTTCATTATAGAAATATCTTAATTTTCCATCAAGTGTAATTGACATCTTAGAAGGAGATAGCAGTCTTTCGCTATGGTTTCCAGTAGCCTAGACTGCTCTGAGAATCAAGGCTAGAGTTGGAAGTGTTTTGCCAATGTCTACATATAGAAAACTTCTAATAACTCTTAGTTGTAACCTGAAGAAGTTTTTTTGACATAAGAAATTAAGAATATAAATATAGAATAGGTTAAATTTAAACTTAAAAATCTTTTATTGTTGTATTGTAATTATACATCATAGTGAGGTTAAAAGTGATGCATACATACCATGCACTTGATATGTTTCCTTCCACAACCCATCCCACCCCCCTTCACTGCACATGTTAGTAAGATTGGTAGTGATACCTTCATATATAGACCTAGCTTTTTTTGAACAGTTTCCTTCATCATTTTTGAGGATTTTTATTTGTCCGTATTACAACTTTATAAGAGAATGTCACTGTTTTGAATATGCAAGATATGATTAAACCTGCTTTTCCTTATCCCATGTAGTTACTGATTCTGAAAAATGTTTACCCATTAAGATCAGCTATGTTCAGCCATTTACTCAGTTCATACCAATACTGCTTTTATGCCTTTATACTAGGAGCCCTGTTCTTATCAGCTGGTGGTGTCTGGAAATGATCCTGGTTGCAAGTCCAGAAATCCTATACATGTGGAGTATAGTCTAAGTGACTAAGTACTTAGGTTATGCAAATTCTTCCTCTGCTATATTGCAAATAAACCATAGGAATCTGTTTCCTCTCTCCCTGACTGTATTCCAGGACCTCTACCAGGGCAGGAGAATTCTCCTGATCTGTTTCACTGGGATGCATCATAGGCTTAAAAGAACAAATATAGTTTATCTTGCCAATGTGATGGTCATATTCTTCTCCTTGTGCTATTTAGATATAAGGGGTCTGAATATTTATCAGTTTCTAGTAAATGATTTGAGTTTCTCAATTTTTGCATAATATGACTCCATATCTATATGACTTTGCTTGTGAGATTCCCTTGCCTTGCAAAAACTTTATTCTTCCTTTGTACCTGGAAAAATGCTGCTTTTCTTTTTAGGTCTAATTCAAATGGTAATGATTACTTAACCTTTACCTTACTTGATGTCTTCTTTTTCATATGCCATCATTTTCCCCTTTCCTTCCAGCCAAGGGGTTCTAAGATCTGATATATCTTTCTATTTTAGCACTAATCTCATTATATTGCTGGCTGTTATATATTGTCTGTGATGACCTGTGATCTTCACAACAGGTGGGTATGTGGGAGCCCTATCTCACCAACTGTGGAATCTTCCATGCTTATGAACTGTGGGCAATCAAATATTGATTGAGGGAATGAATGAAGAGCATACCAGATCATAAAATATCACCATCCAAATAGACGAAATATATCAGCACCACTGAGTGTTTTTTCCTTCTGATTTGTTTAAATATAGAATGTCCCCTGAAAAGTTCAGGATTGATATAATTGTTAATTCATGACAGTTATAGTAGATGAATCCAATGTGATGGATTTGCTTGGGGGTCATCAAGGTAGGTAGGGTGTGGCTGGAAGATATAGGTCTCTCAGGGTATTGCCTTGAAAACTGTACTTGTATCTTTGAATTTCCTTGCTTGCTCTCTTGATTCCTGTCTCCATGATATGAGAGCAGGACCCTTGCTTTTTTGCCTCTCTCTGTTTCCCATCAACATGCCCTACATTCCTTCCCATAACCATTCCCTGTACTCCATAGACGTAATTTGGCCTAACATGGACTGAAGCTCTGAGATCTCAAAAACAAAACAAAACAAAACAAAAATGATGAGCAAATAAATCTTCCTATATCTAAGTTGTGTGGTCAGTTATTTTGAATTATATGAATTAGAATGTTGATGGAGACAGCTTCCTTGTGAAATCTTTGTGAAATACAGTATGAAGAACACAAAGAAGCTTTTATATCAAGGCACTGCATTTGCAAATGAAATATACAGAAGGTGTTGGCTTAAAATCTTAAATTTGTTTTACCAGGAGAGTTATTTCTAAGTTAACCACATTAGAAAGATAACCACACTCACTGCCATACAAACACTTCTGTTACAAATTGTATAAAATGTAGAGTGCATACCTCAAAGTCTGCAATGGTGTAGCTTGTGTTTGTGAAATGACATGGTATTATGATGCCACTTAATTATTTTAAAGTTGGTCTATTAGTTACTAATTACATACAAGTGATGCACAAGCCTCTTTTTTCAATATCAAATTTAATTTTTAATAACCATTTCAGATTATTTATAGGAGGAAAATGCAATCTTTATACAACCTCCTTTCTCAAGAAAATGTAAAACATTTCCATTTTTAATTTGGCACTGAAATTGTTCTTTCTTTGTCACAGTAATTATGGGCTTTCCTGCCAGGGCCTCATTTTTGCTTCTACTTTACAACATGGTCATGGTTGAATAGCTTTAATCAGGCACCAATTAGTCCCAAATCTATAACTCATTTAGGCTGGGTCTTTGGTGGCTCTGCTTTCTTCTTTCAAATCGGGAAGGGAAATGTTAGAAAAGTTTGAGCAAATGATCTCAATCCCCTATGAATAGTTGTAGAGAGATATTTCTGTAACCTGCCCAATAAACTGGTTATCATATTAAACTCATTTTTAGCAGCTTATATTCACTTAAGCATTGCTCCAGATGGTGGCTGTCAAAATGTTTCTTATAATTAGCATCAGTAAACTTCTCCTGGGCCTTTAAAATTCATTGCAAATCACATGTTGTCTATAATCATAATAAGATCGGAAGAGTTATTAATATCCCACTCAGTATTCTGCTAAACTAGTTTTTGTAAAAGTATATGGATCAACAAAGCCAACTCTTCTATACTGTGCTGTCTCAAAGGTTGTTAAATGGCAAAGTTGACTATATCTAGATATATACATAAATTTGATTGTTTTCATGGAGTTGACTAATCACCACTCAAAACTAAAATCCTGCCTAACTATTTATTTAGTCAAGCTCTGTTCATATAAACATATTCTATAAAATAATCATTTGGATCCTCTTATACCCCACTGAACTAGATGCCTCAGTTGTTGAATTAGGTCTCTTGGTTTCAAATGACAGTACCATCATTTGAGCTGGTTTATGGATAGAAAACAGGAATAAAAAGAGATGAAATTTCAAATGTTCTTACTACAAAAATGACAAGCATGACAGATATGCTAATTTACCTGATTTAATTATTCCATGCTGTATTTATAAATTATAACATCACTTTATGTCCCACAAATATATATAACTATAATTGGTCAATTTATGAATACAAAAAAGAATAAAATAAAAAGTGATACTGGGCACTTAGTAATCACTTTATATACTGAAAAGTCCCAGGAATAGTGGAGACCAGTGACTAACTTGAACACCATCTAATTATGTGTTAGTAGTGCTCCTTAGATAAGTAATAAGAGAGTGAGAAGCAGGACAAGGAGGGGGAAGAAGTCAGACAAGGTCCCTAGGCGAATCCCAGCCTTAACCTTATTCTGCGTGGGAGTTCTCAAGTGAAAATTAAAATTCAGCGTTTCCTTCACTCGATGCAAAGAAGATTGGTTTTAATATGCCTATACTAGTAGGTTATTCAGGAAACCCCACTGCCAACCTGGGGAAACCTAACCCATAGACATTTCTGACTCTGCCTATTAAAGCAAAGAAGTTCTAGCAGCTCCAAATATGGCATGCTAAAAAGAGTTATGAGTATAGACAGAATCAAAAGTGCAGAAAAGCCATGGAAGGATGCACAAAAGTGGTTAAAGGGGTCATCAGAGGATTCTGGGTAGAATATCGAGTGTCCACTACAAACACTAGATTATTTATCTCTATTGGCTTTCCATTTTCCTTAACATAGGAGCTTCCTTCATGAACCAGGAAACATTGCTGCCGATTTCTTGAATTTCATGTAGTTCTTGCCTCTGAATTAGGAACTTCCATCCTAGTGCCAGTGAGAAAAGTCATAAGGAAGTAATTGCATTGGTCTGACTTGGAGGCAGTCTCTACTTCTGGACCAACTCTAGCCTTGGGAACAGGGTGATGTAAGAATGTCATGGTCCTAGAAAAGCTACATTTGAAGTAAAGGAAGTAGTTCCTGAGAGAATAGTTATGTTATTAGAAGAATTGTAAGATGCTGGTGAGACAGGAGAACCTCTGGTTAGAGAATGGAGTTGTCATGGCCAGAGCTGTACACTAAGGAATGGTAGGACTTATCAGTGTTCTACATAGAGATCTTACCTAAGGTTTCATCCTACTCAAGTGCAGCGGTACATGCCTGTAATCCCAATATTTAGGAGACTGAAACAGGTGGATCACAGGTTTGAGGCCAGCCTCAGCAATTTAACAAGGCTCTAAGCAATCTAACAAGACTATTTTAAAAGAAAAAATAAAATGGTATGTGGATGTTGTTCAGAAAGAAAAGGCTTCTGGATTCAACCCCTAGTAAAATAAAAAGAAAAAAAAATTCTTTGAGATTTTGGCTCAGGAATACAGGTACTAGTTTTTGTCATGAGAAAAAAATTAAGAAATAGATCATATATTGTTTTGAAAAATAAAAACTCCCAAACCTTGTTGGGTTAGACCTAAATATGAATTCAGTGTCGTTAATTTATTCTATTGGATTCTTATGCCTAGGTTTTCTCATTAAATGTAAAAGGGACTAAATGGTTCCTTTCCCTTCCAGCTATATATTAACTACATATGAAGTTTAAAGAGATGCCATCTTTCTTTGCTCATCTAACATCCCTCTCAACCTATATCTTCGCTTCTGTTTATCAAGAATTCTTAGTGTAACATGCTCTTATATTAACACAGCCCTGCATGAATATTTTAGCATGCAGAAGGACAGTGCTGTTATCAAGCATCAGCAGCTGCCGTTTATTGGTGATAAATGAAATTTATTCCCATTGAGAGCAATTTCCTTGGTTTTCCCCCTATTATCTATGTAGAGATGAAAGATATAATATATCGTTAAAGTGGTAATCACAGTTACCCAGTTAATGAGGCATTAAGGAGAAGGGTTGTGGAAAGAGACAAATACAGAAAGGAGGGAGCTGTGAGACAGAGAGACATACATGCACAGAGACAGTGAGAGACAAAAGGGCAAGTAGAGAGAGAACACAAAAGAAATAATCTGCAAATACTGTATGGATCCCCCACAGTTCATCTCCATGGTTTTTTGTGTTATATAATTTGTAAAAAAATATTATCCAACTGGGCAAGGCAACAAATAACTGATATTTATGTTGAACAAGTTTTCAAGATTGCATTTTATGATAAGCTGTACATTTCTGCTGCTATTTGAAGTTCCTCATGCTGACAGTAGAAACTTTATGCAATGAGTAAATTCATACCTACATGTTGGTCAAGACATTACTCTGTTCACCTCTGTTGATCAGTATAGGCTTTTTAATATACTGTGTGTAGGGCAGAGAAGCTTAACTTGTTGAAGAAATTTGTTCAGGGAAGACAAAGTAGTTTAAAAATCTGGCTGTGAGGAGTTGTTCTATCATTGTGTGACTAATTTAAGTCAATTCAACCAGTGTTTCTTGAACACATAAACACATTCCATAAACGGGAATTCCAAGGTAAATCACAGTTTATGCCCTCAACAACACAAGTAAATTTTAAGTCATTGGGGTACAGACTCTAGTGGAACTCATGAAACTATAGAAGCACATGAGAAAGTAACCTTATTCCTTTTGGGTGGTCAATGTGGGCTGAGAACAAGTGTAGATACGAAATACAGTAAAGATGTGGAGGTTGACTGGAGAGGATGGATTATAGAGTGACCACAAATCCAAACTCTGATTTCCTTGGCCTGAAGGACACTTAATGTAATTTAACATAACACTTATTCTTAATACAGGGGTCAATAGTACATACCTTAATGCTCATAAATGTAATGCTTATCCTTATTATTAGCATAAATGCTGGCCAAAAAATGGTATCCTTCATAAAGGTGAACAATAGATATCAATACTAGTCAATGATAGTTATCTTTAGTGACCTTTTCTATAGGGCACTGAGATTGAACCCAAGGATGTTCTGCCTATGAACCATACTCCCATCTCTATTTCAGTTTTTATTTTGAAACACGGTCTCAATTAGTTGCTGACGCTGGTCTTAAATCCACAATGCTTTTGTCTCAGTCTCCCAAGTACTGGATTATAGGCATGCATGACCACATGCTGACCATCAACTATTTTTGGTTTTCTCTAATTTTCATAGTGTGGTAGGAAGGCACTTTCTGGCTCCCTTAGAGATGGGTGGTTGCACTTGACTAGTTCTGGCAGAGCTTTGTGACTGTAAGTGATGTGTGTCACTTTCAGGCTGGTATGTTCATTCCCTTGGGTGAAAGCCTCCAGGGCTGTCTTTTCTTCTTGGATAGTGACCAGCAACATCTGTAGTGACAGTTTTTCCATCATGCATGGAGAATAAATAGGATTGTTTTTATGCCACTGGGATTTGGGTGTTATTTTTTTCCATAGCAGAATACAGCCTAACTTGACCTCTTTGAAAGATAGGGTACCCTGACTCAACAAGGGAATTTTGAAAAGATATCAGTGTCCATGTGTTGATGCAATTCAGGTAGATTGGGATTCATAGGCCTGAGTCCTGGACATTGCAATTTTAGAAACTGAGTTTAAAAACCTCACCCACAGATTGACTAAAATGTAAATTTCATGAGAGTACTGTTCTGTATCATGATAGCAGATTCTAAATTAATATTAGTTGAATAAATAAAATTTTGCTTCATTTATATGAGTTTTCTACAGTGAGGTCTGCATTCTGTTCCCTATGTTATTTACTCAAATCATACCCATTACCTAAGGTCTTTTTAAAGAAGGATGGCTTGTCTTGGTTACTTTGCTTACATCCTGGCACCTGCATTTCTGTGTCTGTGTCATCTCCCCTCTGTTTAGAGAATGCATTTGCTGTTACTCCTGGGCAACTGATAAACAAGATTTACAGATGTCTCCACAAAAACCATGAACCAGTTTGTTATTCCTGTGACTGTATCCTGCCAGCTTCAGGCTTCTTCTTCCTATAGATTCAGGTTGTACATTCCCTATGGATTATGATTAATGAGCATTTTCATGGTTATACTCGTATTTTAAATAATCATTATTGATTGCTACAATACTTTCCACTTATTTAGTTATTAGTCATTTTATATTTCTGTTCACATCTCACTTAAGGCATTTGCAAAACTCTCATTCTATGTAAACATTCACTATAAGTTGAAATTGACAATAGACTTAAAATTCCCTTGCCATTGAATTTCAGGGTCAAGTCTTTGGTATCTATAAAAAGGACATAGTGAAACTTGTTTATATTGTGGGCCAAATTCTTTAAAAATCTCTGTTTTATCCTGTTCCTACCTTTCTCATCATCTTATTCCTTTTAACTGATAGTCCATCTTTGATCATGATTATATTGTCACAGTCTTCAATTGAAGGCTTACTTGAGTTCTTCCTCTGACAAACTCTTTCCCCAGGTTTCCCAAATCACAGTTATCTTTTAATTCTCTGAGCTCCTAGAGAACCTCTTGTGGCTTTAACTAATCATCTTGACACTTGAGTTGTGTTTGATTATGTATATGGATAGTGTTTATATTAAGTTTATTTAACAATTAAGAGCTACCTAGTAATTACTGTATATCCTTTGTATTGCTTAGCAGTGAGAGTTGATATTCAATATTTTACTCAGTAAATACTTAAATGAGTATTATAATCAATATGCTACTTAACTAGTGAATAAGAGGATATACATATATACTTGTGTTTAATTGGAAATTTATGGTTTGTATAAAGGCCATAATTAGAGTAAAATAATTATAAATCTTGAAGCAAGTGTTAGAGTACTTTTAATCATTTATAAAATTATGAGTTTCCAAATTCACATATCTATCATATTCTGTAACCCTAACCATAACTGTTGGCTATGAATTTTAAATAATTCTCCTACCAAGAGTAATGCCTGAAGTGTCAAACATAATCAAATTTTGCCTAGTTGCATAACCCTGCTAAACACAGGAAAAAGCTGCAGGTACAGTTTTATTAACAAATGGTTAGTGTTAATGAATTTTTTTATTAGAAATATAAATGCACAAATTTGGACCCCCAGCCAAGTGTTTCTTTCATTCAAGTATATATTTAATAATATTGTTCTTTTCCCATTCTTTCCATTTTCATACTTTTATTGATAAATTGCAATTATATATCATAAAGAGATTCAAAATGATACAAACCTACATGCACATAGGACATTATGTATTTCCTTCTGCATCCCACTCCAGTCCCCCCCTCTTGCCTTCCTGCACATGTTAGTGAGATCGGTAGTGATACTTTTATATATAGAGACTTAGCAATATTTATACTGTTTCTATCTTCAGTCCGCCTTTTCCCCCTTCCCAGCCCTTCCTCTACCCCTTTCTGCTCTTCTACTGGTCTCTCTATATGTTATTTAAAGCCCATTATGTTTACTATTTTCTCTCTAGTTTTCATATATGAGATAAAACATATGATCCTTGACTTTCTGAAGCTGGATGATCTCACTTAGCATAATAAAAATATTGTTCTTTAAAGCAAGTGGGAGAATCTATATGAAATTGGTTTAAAGATCTTATAACCTTCTTTTTAACCATTTAATAAACAGGCTGATTTTACAATTATATGCAATTCAATACATGTAATTTACCATATAAAGTGAACCAATGTAAAATCATATGATAATCTTAATAGGTGCAGAAAAACCTTTGATAAAACCTAACACCTATTAATGTAAAAAAAACAATGAAGAAATTAGGGATTGACAGAATTTACCTCAATATCACAAAGGCAATTGATTATATACTCCAAAGCCAATATCATACTGAGTGGGGGAAAATGAAAATAATTCAATTTAAAGTCAGGAATAATATAAGGATGCCCACTATAACTATTCACATTCAAAAGAGTACTTGAAATTCTAGCCAAAGTAATAGGGCAAGAGAAGGAAAATAAAGGAGTATAAATAGGGAAAGAAGAACTGAAATTATCACCGCAGAGAGATGATCATATGTTTAGAGGATCCATAAAAAACCCAACAAAAGGATTACAGAACTAGTAAATATATTTAGTAATAGAGCTGGATATGAAATTTTCTTTAAAAATTAATATTTTTCTGTATACCAAAAACAAATCCCCTGAAAAAGAATTGGAAAACAATTCTATTCATAATAGCCTCAAAAATACCTAGGACTAAAATCTAACCAAGAGGTAAAATACCTCTACAGTTAAATTTATAGAACACTGAAGAAAGAAATTGAAGAACAAAGACCTTCTATGTTCTTGGATAGGCAGAACAAATATTACCAAAATGATCATGCTACCAAAAGCAATCTACAAACTCAATGGAATTCCTTTCAAAATACCATGTAATTGTTTACAAAGCCAGATGAAACAGTACTAAAATTTATATGGAAAAACAAAAGACTCAGAATAACTGACGAAATTCTCTGCAATTAGACCCATGCTGTAGGTATCATAATAACTGTTTTCAAATTATACTAAAGAGCAACAAAAATATATAGTAACAAAATATATATAGTAACAAAAATAACATGGGGTTGATACAAAAATAGACACATAGACCAGTGGAATATCATAGAAGATACATAAATTCCAACACTTATGGCCAGTTGATTTTTGACAAAGGAGCCAAATATATATGCTGGAGAAAAGATAGCCTTTTTAATAAGTGGTACTGGGAAAAATGGATAGCCATATATTTAAGAAATAAATTAAACTCAGTCTCTCACCCTGTACATGAGTCAGATCAAGATGCATAAAAATTCTAGAAATTAGACCAGCAATTTTATAAATACTAAAAGAAAACACTGAATCAACTTTCCAACATATAGGTGTTGGTAGAGACTTCCTCATAAGACTCTCAAAGCTAAGGAAATAAACCAAGTCTTTGATCCATCTTGAATTGACTCTTGTGCAGGGTGAGAAAGTGGGGTTTATTTCTATTTTTTGCATATGATTAACCAATTTGTCCAGCACCATTTGTTGAAGAGGCTATCTTTTTTCCAGTGTATGTTTTTGGCCCCTTTGTCAAAATTCAATTGGCTTTAAGTGTGTGGATTTGTTTCTAAGTCTTGTATTCTGCTCCATTAGTCTATGTATCTGTTTTTGTTCTAATACCATGCTGTTTTTATTACTATGGCTTTATAGTATACTTTAAAATTATGTATTGTGATTCCTCCTACTTGTTTTTCATTTCTAAGTACTATTTTTGCTATTTTGAGTTTTTTATTATTCTAAATGAATTTAAGAACTGATTTTTCTATGTCTATAAGAAATGACCTTTGTATTTAACGGATATTGCATTGAATCTGTAGATAACTTTTGGAAATATGACCATTTTGATGATAGTTATTATGCTTATTAATGAACATTAGAGAGCTTTTCATCTTCTAATATCATTGATTTCTTTCTTAAATGTTTTATAATTTTCTTTGTAGAAGTATTTTACCACCTTGGTTAAGTTTATTCCTAAGTATTTTATTTTTTGTGGGATATCCTGAGTGAAAGTGTTTTCTGAATTTCCTTTTCAGTAGATTTATGGCTGGTATTCAGAAAAGCCTTATTATTTTTTAAGATTGATTGTATCCAGATGCTTCTGGGTATCTACCTAAAAGAATGAAAACCAAACTACCAAACTAATTCATGTAGATCTATGCTCATATCTGCACAATTCACAATTGCCAAAATATGGAACCAGCCAAGACATCCATCAACACATAAATGGATTGTAAATCTATGGGATATTTACATGATGGAATTTTACTCAGCCATAAAAAACACAATTATTTCACTTACAGGAAAATGGAAGGAAGTGGAGAACATTATGCTAAGTGAGATTAGTCAATCACAAAAAATAAAAAATCAGATGCTCTCCCTAATATGCAGAAGCTAGGGAAAAATGGGTCATAGGAGGAAATCTAGATGAAGGTGATACTATAGATGAGCAAATAAGGCAACCTAACTGAGGGATATGGGAGGGAGGAAGAGGGAAATTCTTCAATGTACATGATATACATTAACAAACATCAAAGTCAATCACTAAGCCAAACATGAAAAGGAGGGGGGGAGGAAATGGGGTAAGGAATTGGGTAAGTGCTAATTGAGTGATGTGTGCATGTGTGCCTATATTATCTTATACGCCACTAAGATGTGTGACTATAATACACCAATAAAAATTAAAATAAAATAAAATTTTAAAAATATGGGAAATAATATAAAGGTCTACAATTAAGCCAGGTTAAAAAAAGTATCAAAATCCACATAGGTATCTAAAGTCAAATTCATAAAAGCAGAGAACATAATGGTGTTTGCCAAGACTTAGGGGGAGAAAGCAATGTGAAATTGTAGTACAAAGGTTATAAAACTTTAGTTGTGCAATAGTAAGTTCTAGAGATCTGCTGTATAACAAAGTGCTTATAGTTAACAATACTGTATTGTGTACCATGAAAATAAGTTAAAACATTAAATCTCATGCTCAATTTTCTTTTCTTTTCAATGTACCCATTTTAGCTTATTGCCTTGATTGATATGGTTTCAAACAATATATGTATGTATATTTTAAAACTCATTAACTTGTATATACTTAATATATAGTTTTGTGTGAAATTATATTTCAAGTAAGCTATCAAATAAATATTAAATATTTTTGTGTGGTACTGGGGTTCCTGGAAGCCTTCTACCTTAGTGCTACACTCCCAGACCTATTTTATATTTTTTTTATTTGGAAATAGGGTTTCTTAAGCCAGTGTGGCTGGCTTCGAACCTACGTGATCCTCCTGTCTCCGCCTCCCAAGCACGGGAATTACAAGCATGCGCCACCATGCCCCGCTGATAAATATTAAATATTATCCTTTTGAAGTAGTTGTAAACTTTTAGAAAGAAAGAATAATAAACTTCTTTGAAGAGAATGGTAAAATGGTAAGCAAGAATAAAGTTGTCTTGAATCTAGAGCAAGGCTTTGAATAAGGTTTCTGTTCATGAACTGTTTGTCAACCTGATTATTCTTTAAATTGAACTAAATAATTGAATAAAGTTAAATATGCATGAAATATAGATTATATACTATTTATTATAAAATAGAGCCCCATTAAATTAGGTTATTTTTGTAGTATGCATTTTTTAGTATATGGTAAAAAATGTGGCCTTCTTAGACCTTTTTTTAAATATGTAAAATAAAATGCATAGAATTGGGTGGTATAAAGTTTATGAGAGCCCTGAATTCTGTCCACAGTCTCTTAGTCCATGGTCAAGTTTTTAAATCCCTGGGTTTGGGGTATCAAACCCTAATAAAATATATGAATCATAATTGATAAAATCTGATTTTGATATGTATACAAATCCTGTGTGGAGATTCCTTAGAAAACTGGGAATAGATCCACCATTTGATCCAGCTCTACCACTCCTGGGTATCTTTCCAAAGGGGTTGAAATCAGAGAACTACAGTAATATACGCATACCCATGTTCATAGCAGCACAATTCATAATATCAAACATATGGAACCAACCTAGGTCTCTACCAACAAATGAATGGATTGCAAAATTACGGAAAATACATACAGTGGAATTCTACTTACCTATAAAGAAGAACAAAATTACATCATTTCAAGAAGATGGAAAGACCTGGAGAACATTATGTTAAGTGAGATCAGCTAAGCACAGAAAGAGAAGGGACATGTTTTCTCTAATATGCCCAAACTAGGGAGAGAAGAGGAAGAAGGTTAAGGTTGATTGATGGAAGAGCTTTATTCGAATATTTGTATAAGTGTGAATGTTGCATGGTCAACCTGGACACTCATTGTTGGTAGGAGGAAAAGGGAAAGCGGGGGGAAGGATACCAAGAATTGTGTGAATGTATACCATTTTCAATATGATACATATAAAAATAAAATACATTAAACTGTCCAATTCCACATCCATGGAAGAGCTGGCATCCAGGCTGGCTAACAAATTAAGTGGATTAGATCCACATAATTCATGGCAGAGTCTAACATATAGCTTAAGCAGCAGAGCTATGGTATTAATTTAAGTCTATATACAGTGTTTTTCATTTTTCTTCTGATCAAGAAACATTTCTTGACAGATAAGTGACATCAAGCCCCAGTGGCTCTTACCTCCATGATATATAATAAAGAGGGGTACTTTTGGGGCATAGAGTGCTGCCAGGTCAGTCATAATGGTCTGAGGTCACTCTCTAAGCCCTTTGGTGCATGAAGAATATCAAGCTGCTCTCAGGAGTTCATGCTCGACCTTGTTACCCAGGCTAATTTTAGAACATCTGTATTCTTTAAGTTCCTCATTGCTTTCTCTATGACTGGTTACGTCCTGTAAGTTCTGTGCATATTTTGTCCGATAAGCTCCTACCGGTTTACTCTGCCCAGAAGGACTTCCATCCTTGCTTGTGCTTTGAGAATATTCTGTGTTGCCAGGTATGCTTTTACGTGGGTTAAATGTTGTGTATGTCTGATGTGCATTGCTGATGTGCTTTAAAGAGTTCTTGGTATTTCTGTATGATATAAATATGCTGCAGACCTTCATAATAAACACCTGTTGTGCTTCCAAAAAAGTTCCAATAATATTGGTAACGTTATGCTGTGAAATATCATTTTCTGACTTATGTAAATATAAGTATTATTAATGAATAGATGCTTTGCATGGACTTGCTGGAAAAGGAAAATTTACCTTGGGGACACAATCTTTCTATGCCTCACATAAAAAGTGGAAGACATAAAATGTATTTATAACTACCAATACCTAATTAATATTTTTATTGTATTGGGTATTTTTCTGTATGTTTAAAGCTTCCTTCATAACTCAGTTAGATATATTGTTATGAATGACCTTTCTTACACAATCTTTCTATGCCTCACATAAAAAGTGGAAGACATAAAATGTATTTATAACTACCAATACCTAATTAATATTTTTATTGTATTGGGTATTTTTCTGTATGTTTAAAGCTTCCTTCATAACTCAGTTAGATATATTGTTATGAATGACCTTTCTTACCCAATACTTGTGTCCTTGAACATGTAACTAATACTGATTTTAACATAAATAACACATAGAAATATAAATCAAGATCAGTGTTCACCAAATGTAAGCATCAATAATCTGGAGGGTCACAAATTGCTGAGCCATGTCCCAAGAGCTTCTGATTCAGAAGTTCTGGGTGGAATCCAATAATTTGCATTTCTAACAATCCTATGTGGGTCAATACAGTTTGAAGATCAATCGTCTAGATCTCCCCATCCTACAAATAATAGTGTAATAAAAGGTCTATTGGGGATCAGATAATTTTAGTGTGCCAATGGGCCCCAGAACACCATTCGAGAACTCTCATTTAAAAAAGGAATAGAGAAGGAAGACAGAAAGTAATACACAGAACACCATTCGAGAACTCTCATTTAAAAAAGGAATAGAGAAGGAAGACAGAAAGTAATACACAGAATAATGACCCTCAAGGATATTCATTCCATAATCTATGAAACCTTTATATACATCACTTTACATAAAAATAGGTTCTTTGCAGATGTGGTTAAATTAAGGAATCTTAGATGGTGATATTATTATGAATTACCAGGTTTGACCTAATATAATCACAAGAGTTTTTATAATGGTAAAAGGGAGGCATACGAGTCAGAGACAGGGAAAGAAGAATATGTGATGTTAGAAGCAGATAAAGATTGATGGTACAATGCATGCAGAGATAGAAGGAATGTAAAAAAGTGGGCATAATATCAGCAATGAAGATAATTTTTACTCACTGATGAAGGCAAGAAAAATGGATTTTCTTTAGATTCCTCAGAAGAAATGCAGCCAACACTGTATTTTAGCTCAATTGACTGGTTTCAGACTTCCAATATCCAATACTATAAGACCATATATTTGTCTTGTTTTAAGCAAGTAAATTTGAGTAATTTGTAATTGAAGGAAAAGGAAACTAAACAACAAGTAAGGTCAAATAAGAGACAACTTAGTTCCTTACACAGTTGACCCAAACAAATGGTTATTATCAATGCTATTTTTTTCTTTTCCATATGGAGGTTATTCGAAACATCTTGAAAATAAAGTTTCTAATCCAGGTGTGGTGGTACATACTTGTCATCACAGTACTTGGGAGGCAGAGACAGGAAAATTGCAGGTCCAAGGCCAGCCTCAGCAACTTAGTGAGGTACTCCAAACCTTAGTGAGACTCTGTTTCAAAATAAAGGAATAAAAATTAGGGCTGGAGATTTATGTCAGAGGCAGAATGCCCCTGAGTTCAATCCCCAGTCACACAGGGAAAAATAGTTTTCTGATTTCATTACTCTTAAACCATTAAGATAAATGAAACTCAAATGCATTATATATAATAAATCAAAGACATAACATATATTGTTATTTATTAAGTTTCCAGAGACTTATCTATACAATTTTTTAAAAGGAAGAATTTTATCTGCTCACGGTACTGGAGATTTCAGATGTCATGCCCCTGCTTGGCAGATTTCAGAAAATTATGGAGGGGAGCAGAGAGAGGGTGAGAGATGTTAGTTCATGGTGGCAGGGGAGAGAGAAAAACGGCAGCAGCCAGTTTTAGAAAATTATGTCCCCAGCTACACCACCCAGGGACCTTTCTCTGACAAACAAGTTCTACCTCCAAACATGGCTGCCTTGGGGATAATTAAAATCCTAACCATAACAAGTGTTTTGTGAAAATTTGATCCATTCTCAACATAGATGGTATAGGTCAACGTGAAAAGTAAATATAAATAAATGAAAGTGTGTGTGTGTGTGTGTGTGTGTGTGTGTGTGTGCACACATTTCTTAAATAACATGTCTATAATAATTTAGCCTATTATAATGTATCTACACATTTGGGTCAGTATATTACTTTCTTTCTTTCTTTCTTTCTCTTTCTTTCTCTTTCTTTCTCTTTCTTTCCTTCTTTCTTTCTTTCTTTCTTTCTTTCTTTCTTTCTTTCTTTGTTTCTTTTTTTTCTTTTTTCTTTTTTGTGGGTCTGGGGATGGAACCAGGGGCATTTGACCTCTGAGCTACACCCCCTTCCCTATTTTTTATTCTTTGAAGAGGGCCTCATTAAGTAGCTGAGGCTGTCCGCAAACCGCAATCCTCCAGGTCTCAGCCTCCCAAATGCTGGGATTACAAGCGTGCACCACCATGCCCGGCAGTGTATTATGTATTTTCATGATTTTTGTATGGCTCTCACATAGTTCATATTTACAAATGTGAGTAGGTAACTCTTTTAGCAAATCTAATATCTTACAATTCACATTTATAAAATAGATGAAATAGGACATTAAATTGACATTGCCTATTTTGATGGTCCTGAAAACAATATATACATGTGATAGTCTATTATTTTAATCCCCAAGGCATTATTGATCTGTTACTGAACTGTAATCTTTACAATGAATGATGTCTGAGATGAGTAGAAGTATGATAGTAGCAGTAGTAGTATTTTGCTTGGTAAAAAGATTTATACTGAATTTTGAACATGCATTTAGAATTTTCTGTGAACATTTGGAACAATTAAGCTAATAAAATATAGACATGAATTTTGTCATTGAGGAATACAGCTTTACTCGTAGAGAAGATATATTTTCCAAAGATGCAAAAACTTTTCCATTGGTCATAGGAGAATCAGATGTGATCTGGAAGTCTGTACTTCAGGATTCAGTACTGATCTATAATGACAAATATGCCTGAAACCAAAAGCAGAGTCTGAAATCAGGAAAAATTCCTTATAAAGACAAGGTTTATATTTAGTAGGCAGAATGATAATTGTAAAGCAGGAGGGATTTTATTTACACACACATGCATAAGTATGTATGTATGTGTGAATTGATTCTATAGGTTTCTATCAATCAGGACGTATAAGAACAAATGACTGAGTTTGCAATCTCCATTTCAATACTATACACACTACAATCAATACTATATGCACTACAATCAATACTATACACACTAATTGAGAAGAAATTAGTTTCCCAAGTTCTTCAGACTAAGCATTTTTAGGAATAAACAGGTTCATAGCTTTTAATGTTAAGATATTGATCAATCTTTAGTATTCAAGGGGACATATATTCTCTTCTACCACTCATTTAACTCCAGTTGTATCTATTGTATCTGTTTTGTCATGTATTGGTTTTATTATTACCTTTCAAGGGTGGGTGATATTCTAAGGAAATCAATTTAATATTTCCCCTTTTGTGTTTTTGCCTTTCAGTATAGGTAAGAGTTATTTAGTATTATAGGGAAAAAAGAGAAAATTCCCTGAAATTAATTGGCAAATTGAAGATACCTTTATGTTAAAGATAATGTCAATTTCACCATTATACTAACCTGTAATTTATCTCTATTGAAATAACAATGTATTAATTTATTATTTAATAATAATATAAGCAATTTATATCAATGAATGCTTATTAAAAGAATTAGTACTATAAAAACATATTTATCTGTACTGTTCTTCATTGGAGATTTATCCATACACATGTTCATTAAGGATATTCATTTGGCCTGAAGGGTTCATGAAAGCAAGATTTGTCAATGTGAAATTATAATTTGGGAAAATTACATTTTACTTTTCATATTTTTCCTTAAATAACTTCACACTGATGTTCTATTAAATAACACTTTAAAAAAGTATCATTCCTTGCACCTGTGTTGATGTACATGCCTGCTTTCATAAGATCTATGTTTTTCTTCTATTTTTCAAAATTTGGCTTAATGCTAAGCTTATTACAGATCCATTCTGACACTAAGATATTTTCATTTTCCACTGTAATGTCAGCATCAACACCTAACACTTAATGTCCCTTGGTTGTCA
The DNA here is from genome assembly GCF_963383645.1 of Muscardinus avellanarius. NCBI lineage: Eukaryota > Metazoa > Chordata > Mammalia > Rodentia > Gliridae > Muscardinus > Muscardinus avellanarius. The sequence goes on from NC_137792.1 coordinate 7,951,247, forward strand.
ATTTTTTTTGAGAACCATAATTAACTCAATACATGCATCATTGATGTTTACATGCAACAGATGGCTTAGCTGGGAGTAGATAAATTTATCTTCTCTTGGGTATGTATGAGTAATAAACTGGAAGGAAAAATGTGTAGAAAATGATTCGAATTCCGCTTTGGGGAACTATATCTTTTTATGAAGCCAAAGTTCCTTGAAAGTAGAGGTGTGGCACATGTTTGCCTTGGTGAAGTTCATAGCAAAGAGAAGGTCACAGCTTCTGATTTTGAAGTAGGACCCTCTGCTAATCTGGCTTCTCAGGAACAAGCAAGTGGCTGATCCTTAAGTTCCTTTTAACTATACTTAGAATAAGTCTTAGGTTCTTAATAAATTATTACTGGTAGACAAATGAGAGAACAAATGAATGTATATATGAATGAAAGCCTACTAACTATAATCAACAAGAACTAAGACAGTTATGCTTTATAAAATTCTTTTATATGTGCTTTTTGAACTTTATGACAGATCCATGTGGTGGAAATTATTATTTCAATTTTCATAGCGAAGAAAGCCAAAATTAGGAAAGTTATAGCAACTTGTCATAAGTTCCTAGATAATAAGTGATGAAGGCAGAATTTCATTAGGATTTCAGATTCCAAAATTTCTTTTGGTGATACCCTACCATGTCCTGTTATACCTGTTCAATCTGAACTAGGGTGTATAGCCAGTGAATAAAAAGATTTTTGTTGTGCTGTATATTTATGGAGCTGTAAATTTCCTTGAAAGCCTAACATAGGTCTCTATTTATGGCTTATGAGAAAGGCCCAATGATTCTTGTCCTTGGGATACTACTAGGCCTGACTCCAGATTGGCAGCAGTTTCAGGAGCTTCTAACACAGAAGCCAGTATTCATTTTAAATATACACACTTGAAAAGATTCAGACAATGTGATATCCCACTTTCCCACATTTTGAAAAGAATAAAACTGTTTTTAAAGCCCTAGAAAATGAATTTAATTAGAACTTTTAAATGCATGCTTATATACATACATTTTTAGTAGAAATTCTGGGCCTTAATTTTTCCTGAGCAATTAATACTCACAAACAGAATGGTTTTCCCACAATCACACCTACTGTTTTTACATTTTTTTCAAATATTTTTCTAGCCTAAAAATTAGTAAATTACTTTTAATACCCTGGTTTTTGGAAAACAGATATCAGGCAGAAATATACAAATAGTCCACTTTTTTTATTTTTTGGTGGTACTGGGGTTCCTGGAAACCCCTCTACCTCCGGGCTACACTCCTAGACCTATTTTATGTTTTTATTTGGAAACAGGGTCTCTTAAACCAGCGCGGCTGGCTTTGAACCTGTGTGATCCTCCTGTCTCAGCCTCCCAAGCATGGGGATTACAAGCGTTGCCACCATACCCGGCTACAAATATTCCACTTTTGAATTGTATTAAGTTTTCACTTCTAACTTTGTATTATATGCCTGATATTTCTGGAGATCTCAGAGTCTAGTGCCTGCCACTCGCAGGGTCCTATGGACTTACAAAATACATAAATAAGATGAAATTACATCCTCTTTAAAATCATTTTAATGAAAGATTTCAAGTGAGATTTTTAATTATAACCTTATAACAGTTGAGTACAATTTTGCTACCCAGAGAATATTTAGCAATGTTTGGAGACACTTTTTTTCATGTGACAATGGAGCAGAGGACATTACTGATATTTTGGGCTAGATCATACTTTGTAGGGATGTCCTGTGCCCTGTAGGGTGTTTTAGCAGCATTTCTGACCTCTACTCATGAGATGGAACCTCCGGTTATGGCAACTGAGTTTGCAAACATTGCCATATGTCCTCTAGGAGGAACAAATGCAGGAACAAATGCAGGAACAAATGTGGAGCTTTTGTTGAAAAGCCGATCACTAAATTCCACTATCCTATCTAACATCGCCATCTCCTTAATCTCACATTGGTTGATATGGTAACCTATGCAAACTGGATTAAGGTTAGGTATGTCTTTGAGAGTTTGAAATTACTCTAACAATGCAATATTGTACTAGATAGAACCAAATTAGATAACCAACACAACATCAACAAACTCAACAACAACAACCTAGGAAACTAAAATTCATCTTTAGTATTTTTTATCTGATGTATGATGCATAAAAGATAATGATTCCTGGCTAATGAACTCATGTTCTTTATGATCAAATAGTGACAAGTTGTCTCCTAAAATTTCATCTGTCACAGGAAAATAAAGCAGAAGGGCAATAGGTAAAGAAAGATTTCAGGCTTATGTTCTTCCTATTACTACTTATTTGTATCATCTCATTTTTGATCACCTTGGAAGACCAGGGAATTTAAGTGAAAGGTGCACTGGTTTGTCACGAGAAGATTCAGATTTAAGATTCCAGTTTGAATTTTATTTCCAGCCAACTCTAACAGCTTAGATGTGTTGCTTAAATTTCTGAGAAAATGTTTCATTATTTTTAAGATGAAAATAACAATATCTAAGTCACAGACTCTTGAGTTAATTAATACATTTTATTCCTGTGGCCCTTGAAATGTGGTCCCCAGACTAGAAGCATCTGTATCACCAGAAAGCTTCCTAGAAATGCTAACTATTCATCCCTAGACCTACTGAATCCAGTACTCTGTGGGTAGGGCCCACTGATCTGTATTATAACAAACCAAACCATTCAAGAAATTTTGATTTTGATGTACACTGAAGTTTTTGAACTACTGAGATATATTAAAAGTGCAGAGAGCTATATAAACACCTGTTATCCAGTCCTCTTTGTAGATAGTATGTTGAAAGCTGAAACTGGGCTTAGGTTGCTGTGGTATCTTTTTGGGGTATTTGTTTGCCATGCCCAGAAGAGTGCCAAGCACAGAGTAGGTAATTTATAAATATCAGTTGAATGAATGGTTACATAAAGTTTTGTTCATTCCAAATTCAGGGTGGACACATTCAAACATGTTTGATTATACTTGGTTTACCAGTTGCATAGTTATACGTGTGTTTTGAAAGAGAGAATACAGCATGAGCTTAGTGTAGTTAAGGAATCAATAGATATTAGAGTTGGAAGGGAAATGTAAGATTTTGGAATGAACAAAGTGAGAAAAAACTTGTCATCATAACAGCTTAGAATCTACAGTTTGGTAAAAACTTATATTTAATCCATCTCAGTTTTTCTCTCTCCTGTCTAAGTTTGTTTCCAGATTAAAGGAATTTAAAGTCTGCTTTAAAATGTTTATTCCCATGGATAACCGAACCTATTATATACTTGATAAAACTGATTATGAAATACTTAAACATGCCAGAACAGGTTATCAGATCACATTCTGAAGTTTCCTTTGACAGCTACATCCAATAGAACTTTGAAAGATGCTGAAAATATTTTATTATCTGTCCTATTCCATATGGTAGTCACTTACCACACATGGCCATTGAGCACTTGTAATATGGCTAGTACAACTGAGGAACTGAATTTAAATAGCTACATATGACAAGTGGTTAACATGTTAGTCAGAGTGATTCCAAAGAAATCAAGAATATATTTGGGATGCTTTTTGGTATAGTTCTTTGTTGAAGCAAGAATACAGAATTCTGGAAACATATAAGCTTAAGGAACATATGTCATTTATCTATCGATTTTCTGGCTCTCTCCTCTTGACAAATAAGCAAACTGGAACTTGGGAAAGCAAAATGATTTTTCCAGGTCATGTGATATGCTAGTGACAGGACAGAAATTGGAAAGGAGGTCTCCTACCATAAAGAACAGTACACAGAACTGATTAAACAAAGTGTTCAAAATATACAGGAATATATAAAATAACTTAGAAAACATCCAGTCTCACTACCCATGGCTAATCAATGTAACATTGTGATTCATTTGCAGAGTAAAAGGCCCTTTAGAGATCCAGTCCCATTCTATTTTATCTTTTTCCATATTCAAAATTAGATGGGTATCCTTAAACTTTTATGCTTTTAATAAACAATTTATAGTGTTGCATATTTTGAAACTTTAAATCACTGTTAGGTTTGTTGTGTCTTTATGCAGCTTTTTACATAGCAATTTTTTGACATTATTAATGTTGAAATATATAGCTGTACTTTTAAGTGCTGAATATTACTTTATTTTGTCTGTTTAAATTATAGTTTGTTTACCCAGGCTTTTTTTATCATAACAGGATTTCTATTTTCTCCATTCAGAATTTTAGAAAAAGTTTTCCATGTTTGAGGGAAAGTTAATTAAGTGAGTAATTAACTGGTGGTATTCTAGTGCAAAATTATAGCCTTAAAGCTTTTCTATTCAGTGACTGAAAAAAATAGATGGGCTGCCAAACCAACTACTGAAGTCATTTTAATGGATTTGGATTGATAAAATAATAACAGTATTCATAATATACATTTATTGAATGCTCATTATGATATAGCATATGTTCTATGTGTTTTGTTCAAATTAATTTATTTAATTCTCAAAAGAATCTCATGGAGATTATTTCCTCTCTTTTTGCATAGGAAAAATTAGACAGAAAATATTAGTTTACTGTCCTAATATATTAGCTCTCTATTGCTATGAATTACTAGTATCTATTGCTGAAAATTGCTATGAATCTAGTAGTTAAACACAAACATATTTTCTATATTGCATGCCAAAGTCATCATTTCATAATTTAGAAATGAAGTTCATATTTTCTTTCTAACTGTTGCTTAGGGTCCACTCTCCATTTCAAGAGGCCACCAGGAGTTTCTTGCTACAAGGTCCCAAAATGGTAGTTTACTTCTCCAAAGCTATTAAGAATATTTCTTTCCTCGTCTTGGTAAGATGCAGACTTATGTAATATATCATAGTCAAAAAGAGGTATCTCATTATGTTTGTCCATTTTATTGGTTAGAAGCAGGTCACAGGATCTACCCATGTTCAGGAAGAGGGTACTACACAAGGCTCTAGCTTATTGGTGTTTCTCTCAGTGTTTTTGCCACACCCAAAGACATAGCTAGTAAGTGGCTGATCTAGGATTCAAGTCAATTTAGTTCAACTCTAGCATCTGGGCTCTTAACTGTTAGAACACCTCACAAATATTGCTGTCACATTTGTAGCAATTATAACATCTGTAATTATATTTACTGAGTTTCCATATGCATTAGTTATCCAGTGCTAAAATATTACTGTGTAACAAATTATTCCAAAAGTTAGAGGCATTAAGAAATAAATATTTATATTTCACATGTCTATTATGCTCAGTTGAATCTAGTCTGAGCTTTGTTTTATGATTGTTCTGATCTCTAGTGACTCTCCCATACATCCATGTGTTGGAGAGGGGTGACCTTATCTAGGTTGTGCTCAAATGAGATGGCTTAGCTTTGTTCCAAATGTCTCTCGTCCACTCCCCCAAGAAAATTTATGTTTCTTTTACATGGTGATAGAAAAATCATGAAAAAGGAAGCAGAAAATTTCAAAGCATATTGAAATCTGGGTTTGAGAGTATACATTGTAATATCTACCTCATTCTCTTCATCAAAATAAGCCACATGGATGAGACTTAGTATAAAAGTAGTAAAATAGATTCTGCCTCTTTAAAGACAACTTCAAAGTCACTTGAACAATGAAAAGAGACTATATCTAGGGAGAGAGCAATGGAGAAATGAGACTATTACTGCAATCTACACATCTTAGTAGAATAAGTAGTATCTAGAAATACTAATTTGCTTTAAGTTGCCTAGGGTGGTCAAATCCAGAAGCAGTCTAAAAACACATATTAGTTATTTTCCAGAAGCACTGGGCACCTTAATCTTTTGATTCCCTTGAAGCAAACAGTGAACTCATCATTTGGACTATGTAAGACTCTATTCAGATGTGGAACAACTCATGTCTGGTCTCAGATTGTATTTTGGTGCAAGAGTTTTTCACTACGTTTCCGCATACTATTTAGCTTTTATACTGGAAATTTTATTCTGTTAACTGATACCAATTTCTAGGTCCCTTTTGCCAACTGTTAACTGAAATTATATTGACTATTACTATATCCTACTTCTAATAGCTAGAAGAGAGAAAAATACTTGCTCATTACTTTTACTCTCCCTGTAGTAGAGCAAGTCTTTACAGCCAGTAAACCTGAAGGGTTGAACAATAAACTTTTACTGCTCAGATCTCCCATTTTATGGTCCTATGAATAATGCCACTGCCAAAAACCTCTGGATACCATTTTATTTTCCCTCCAATGAGATAGGTTTAAAAATGGCTATTCAGGGTATATCCATTGAAAGAAACTTTATCACCATCAGAAACACTTAACAATTTAGCATTTAATCATGTGAGATGATGCTGAGGGTAGCACAATATGAATCTGAGTTTGTATAAATAAAACCTTTAAAGAAAATGACCTTGATTTTTTTTAAAAAAGAACTAAACCAAGATATGTGTATTTTGTATTCAGCTATGGATACAAGCTGCAATGTACTTTTTTAGAAGTCACTCCCTTAATTAAACCTCAGTTTCTTCAATAGGGAAAAAAAGTAAATTGGAAGTTAGAGCCTCAATGTCTCTTCTAAGACTGAAAAGAAAAGTCAAATAATTACCTTCACTTTTATGTTCCTCCAAATGACTTCTTCCTTCATCTATATAGTAACATTTACTTGTAGTAACTCTCCCTCTTTTCTCCTGAGAAGACCCCTGTCCTTCTAACACATGTATATTGCTGCATATTTGGTTAATACTATAGATTAAGGACAATCAAACTACATTTTATAGGCAAAATCCAGCAGCTGTTATTGTAAAGTTTTATTGGAACACAACCATGCTTAATAATTTGTGTACTGAATATGGCTGCTTCCATGGTACAGTGCAGAGGTGAATACCTGTGACAGTGATAGTATGATCCACAAGGACTAAAATATGTACTATCTGAATATTTGCACACAAAAGATTTTGAATCCCTAATACAGACCAAAGCATGGGTGAAAGAACACTATAAAGCAGGACCTTCTTCCAAATGATATCAGCCCATTTATCAGTGCTCAGTGAGTATAGCTGTATTATCCTTTTACTGGAACAGCCCTTTAATTCATTATTTTCTATCTCTCCTATTAGGAAAGAAATGATTACCAAGGAGCTTTTTTTTAAATCAATAGCTTTTCCCTGATCTCAGTCAGTATCCTTTGCCTCCTGAAGACAAGGTTATTTTGGCATTCTCACTGAATTAATATAACTTCGTCCCTATTGACTAACTGTGGCCACACTTTCCTTTTCTTAAACCTGGGGATTAACAAAAAGCCAATTCAGAGAAGTCTATTAAGTGACTTTTCCAGTCACAGACACATACAAATTTGTGAAAGAACTATGATTTAGAAACTTCCTATCTTTGCCTCAAATTAGCCAAGAAGGCAGCTTGGATGATGCATTATTGCTTTGGGAGAGCAATAATGGGCCAGAGGCCCAGTATGGTACATGTATCTCTTTTTGTCCTTTCCAGGTGTCTGATATATTTTCAGAAAGATACCTTAGGGGTGTCTAAGGGAGGGGATAGGGCTGATTTCTACATCCTTGCTTCAGCCAACTAGGATAGGTATTAGCCTTGACTTCCATGTCTACATCAATGAGTATTTAACCTTTTCCCTTTTCACACAACCCCTCTGACTATGAGTCTGAAATGCCAGAACATAAAGTGGACTGCTTTGGAAAATCTTCTTGTGAAGTCAATATTAGGACTGCAAATGCCCACTGGCTCTAGTCTTCAAACAGAGGCTTCAAAGTAAGAATTAATTTTTTACAGGGTTCAGGGCCATGCTTTCATAAAAGGTGCTGAATATATTATAATTATTATGACCATTAAACATTGAATAAGATTTTCTTAGAGGGTAATCATCCTTTAGGTGATTTTAGAAGCTTGATTAACTCAGTTTTCTAAGATAAATACCCATTTCTGAAGACCCTGGAGAACAGATTCTAATGGCTTTAAAAATCTCAGGCTCTTGGGACAGCACTATATCCTGAATGTGGCCATATGAATTTATTACTGATATATTTTTGCAGTTCTGGAGATAGACCCCAGGGCTTTGTGCATGCTAGGAAAGTGTTCTACCACTGATCTATACCTATTATCCCTGAACTCACTAGTTCAGTGCTCAGATATCATAGGAAAATTCATGTCTTCATTAGCTCCAAGCAGGTAGAGCCATATCTTTAGAAAACAGAAAATGATTTCAACTATCTTCCAAGCTTGAATTGCAAACACCATGGGGGTAAGGACCACACTAGCTATTTCAGTGCATTGCATGATTTGTAAAACATAGTAGTTTTTTTTAACAAATAATATAGCTCACTCTGACTTTAAATTATGCTTAAAAACCTGGTTTCAGTGTAGTTTTGATTTGCATCTCCCTGATGGCCAATGATGTAGAGCATCTTTTCATTTATCTATTGGCCCTTTGTATCTCTTCTTTTATGAAGTGCCTATTTAGTTCATTTGCCCATTTTTTGATTGGGTTGTTTGTTTTGTTAGTGTAGTCTTTTGAGCTCTTTGTATATTCTGGATATTAGCCCCCTATCAGAGTGGTGGCTGGTAAAGATCTTTCCCATTCTGTAGGCTTCCTCTTTAGGTTATTGATAGTTTCCTTTGATGAGAAGAAACCTTTTAGTTTGATGCTATCCCACTTGTTAATTCTTGCTTTAATTTCCTGAGCTTTGGAGGTTTTGTTGAGAAAGTCACTGCCTGTGCCAATATGTTGTAGTGTTGAACCTATGCTCTCTTCTACTAACTTCACAGTCTCAGGTCTAATTTCTAAGTCTTTGATCCATCTTGAGTTGATTCCTATGCATGGTGAGATATAGGGGTTTAGATTAATCTTTTTACAAATGTTTAGCCAGTTCTCCCAGCACCATTTGTTGAAAAGGCTGTCTTTTCTCCAGTGTATGAGTTTGGCCCCTTTGTCAAAGATTAATTGACTAAAGATGTGTGGGTTTGTTTCTGTATCTTCTATTCGAATCCACTGGTTAGTGTATCTCTTATTGTGCCAATACCATGCTGTTTTTACTACTATTGCTCTATAGTATAATTTGAAGTCTGGGATTGTGATGCCTCCTGCATGTTTCTTATTGCTGAGAATAACCCCAGTCAGAGTGGCAAGCATGAAGAAATCAAATAACAAATGCTGGCGAGGATGTGGGGAAAGAGAAACTCTTTTTTACACTGTTGGTGGGAGTGCAAACTAGTTCAGCCACTATGGAGATCTGTGTAGAGATTCCTAAGAAAGTTATGAATAGATCCACCATATGATCTAGCTCTACCATTCCTGGGTATTTTTCCAAAAGGTTTGAATCCAGAGAACTATAGCCACATATGCATACCTATGTTCATAGCAGCACAATTCGTAATAGCCAAAATATGGAACCGACCCAGGTCTCCATCAACAGCTGAATGGATTGCAAAACTCTGGGAAATACACACAATGGAATTCTATTCGGCTATAAAGAAGAACAAAATCATGTCATTTGCAAGAAGATGGAAAGTCCTGGAGAGCATTATGTTAAGTGAGATCAGCCAAGCACAGAAAGAGAAGAGACATATCTTTCCTCTAATATGCCCAAACTAGGGAGCAAAGGGGATACCAGAGGGACTCCCAATAATGGAAAGGAAATCTCAGCAAAGTTTGAATGGCAAGATAGGATAGGAAGAAGTATAAACTTGATTAATGAGGGTCTATATCCATATATGTGTAAAAGTATGAATCTTCTAGCATGGTTACCCTGGACAATCATTGGTGGGAGGGGGAAGGGAACACAGGGGAGGGGAGAGGGCACCAAGTATAGTTTAAATGTATACCATTTATGTTCAATAAAAGATAAAAATCCTGTTTTCAAAATTGAAAGTCTAAAATTTTTTCATTAATATTAATGTGAAAAATTATGTTGCATCCCAGCCCAACCTGAGACATTAATTTTTACATAAAGAAAGGTATTTCGATTGAACAATGCAAATAAACTCCTATAACCAATAAACAATATATAAATTTCTTCCTGATCAGTTTTCTCCACTAATTTTTCAATCTTCTAAGAGATGATGTTTATCTTGTACTGACATCAACTTTAGAAGTAGTATAGAACATAAAAAACACCTACAGGTTGAAATAAAGACTTATGGAACATGAAGAAATAGCTTGTACATCCAACAGGCAGAAGCACGATTTTGGAAAGAATCTGTCTTATTGAGTATATGGACACAAAGCAAAGCATCTGAGTTCATCCCAATGAGATATAAAATGCAGATACATTCCCTATGATTTCCTCTGACTCAGAAACTACTGTTCCAAATAAAATATTCCTGTCATGGTTATGTTCATTTATTATTTTTTAGTGCATCCCAGTGCTTTGGGGTAAAAAATTATTTATACCAAAGTAAATAGAAAAATGTTATCTAAAATATGGAATCACTTTCAAGATTTTTTACAAGGACAACTATTGAGTGATAGTCATTTTTTGAAGTAAGTTTGTATTTGATAATTGCTTTCATCCTGATTCGGAGGAAACTAGAAGCTCTGACGTGGTCTGCACTTAGATGGTGCAGATCTGTGTTGATGAACATGCATAGCTCTGTCAAAAACTTACTAACTTCACTTTTTCTGGAATAAAGCCTGAAACCAGTTGATCTGCTGCTTGAAGAGGGAAATGAGGGCACGGTAGGGAGAAGGGTTGGCTCCAAAGACCCCCACAGCCTAGTCTTTCCCCCTCCAGTTCCATCTGTCTACACAGATGCCTTTTGCCTTACTTCCTTCCACTCCTGTGATTCATAGAATTTTCAGCTTTGAAAGTCTCAAAAATAGTTTGAAAAGGCAACTTGAGTTTCAAACCTTAGAGGCTTTTTTAAAAAGCGTTCTAATTAACATGGGTTAATTGTACATATTAGTGGGGTTCAGTGTGGTATTTTAACACAGACAGTATGTGCTGATCAAAATCAGGGTAATTAGCATTTCTTCCCTATCATGTCTTTGTGTTTGGAGGCTTTGAACTCTTTTCCAAAGCTTCATAAAATAGATAATAGGTTATTGTGAACTATAGTCATCTCTCTCTGGTACGGAACACAGAAATTATTTCTGTTGAATCATGTTTCGGTACCTGCTATCCAACCTCCCTTTATCCAAATAATATGTATTTGTAAAACTTATCTTTTATCTCTATTTTTATTTTGCATCATAGTTACTAATTTAAGTATCTTTTCTCCTCAGAGTAAATGCAACCCTTTGTGAGAGAAACCTTAATCGTTTTTCATTGCATTATCTTTTATGCTTCTCATATATAAGGCATTTAATAAGGTATTTCTTAAAATACTTAAGCACCACAGAGAGACTGAGCAAAGGTTAATTTTAAAGATCTCCCAAACATTCACAACACATAAACATATGCACTTATATGTATATTGATCATCCAAAGAAGAATCCAATAAATGGCCCATATCCTAAATTATCTGGTTAAATACGTGCTAAAATTACGGTTAGGCTTCCGGTTTTGATGATAACCCATTGAATGACTGCAAGACACATTCCATAGCTTTTGTTCCCATATTCTATCTAATGTAATAATTTTGTAATCTATGAATTAATTTCTGTACATATGTATTTTGAAGCTGTCCCTGGAACCATATGTAGATATATTTCTTTTTAGGATTCCTTCCCTTATTTTGGGGTTATTACAGCACATCTAGGGATTGATTATAGTATATTTGTTATCTGGGACTATTTAATTTTAAATATTTTTATGTCATTAAAGTTGACTCATATCATTTGTTTCAGTTCTTTTCTACTCACTTATTAGTATCCATCCTGAAAAATTAGAATTAGACATTCAATGTAATTATACATGTACTTTAGAAATCAGAAATTAGCAATAAGCTATACCAATATATTCAGTATTTATTGAATGTTTGGAACTTATAGGATATATTCAGCTTTTTTGTTTGTTTTGTTTATAATAAGAAAAAGATATTTTTATCATACTGATGATAATAATTTATATGAACAAACTATGGAGTATCTGAATTTTTTAAACGTGTCTTTAAAAATAGATATACGGATTTCTCAATAAAAATATGACAAATATTTGGTATTTGCAAGATAAAATTCTAGAGATTGTTTTCCTCATCAAAAGAGACCTAATAAGAACTGATGACTGAGACAGGTGGTAAAATTAAGTAGGCCAACCATCCAATCATACAAGCTGACACAAATCACTTGAATGTACTTTCCAGGCTCGAAACTTGGGCTCCGAAACCCATCAAAATAAATTTTACAGATGGTTTGACAAAATGTCGTCATGCAGAATGCAAATAATTTTCTACACTCTCTCAATACATGTTTGGATTTTTTGGTTTGGAGTTTTTAAAAGTTTATTTAATCTTAGAGATTTATTTTAGTTTATAATTCTACTAACAAGAGTTACAATCTTTTATATTCATTTCAGCATAGCATGTGAAAAACACACATGTACCCACTCATGTATATATACACACACACTTTCCTTTTGTTAGAAAGCATGCATATTGGTGAAATTTTGTTTCAAAGTATTTGAATATTGTAATTTTTTCATGAGAGTTTATGCGGAAGCTCTCTCCCAGGGGGAGGAGAAAAATAAAAAAAAGTATTGTTCTACCTTAATATTGTTGGTCTGATCTAGGAAATCATCCGCCCCTGCAATTAGTGGATAATAGTATCCCTGAATAGCCCCATATGCTACTAGGAAAAAAGTGAGGTGTTGATTTTAGCAAGATCAAACATCTCACCAAATCTCATAGTAGTCATAATATAAATATATGTGGGCTTCACTAGGCACATTTTAGCCAAATGTCCTATTCAGACACAGTTGGACAGACTAATTCCAGACAGAAATGAAAATGAATTCCATGGTACTATGTGAGTAGGATTTTCAACATACATCATCCTGGGAGAGGGGTATAAATATAGCCTATTGTAAAGACTCAAGAGATATTTAGTGACTTGCTCAAAGGTTTTCTATCAGCAAAGAATGGCGCTGAGCCTCCAACTTAATACTTCCATCCATGATATTTTGCTTTTTCCATGGTATTATACATGCCTGAGAGAAGTGGTATATCAGTAGATGTTTAACAACTATATTTACTTGAGAAAATGAAAAATCTGCATTTTGTAGTAAATTCTCCCATTATGATCAATTTCATGCAAAAATATGACATTTTTACAGAATTGGGAAGTGATGATTAGAAGCATATTATTCTATATTATTTCTACCATACAGATATAAATAAATGGAATTGACTTTGAGTACATAGATAATAGTAAAATGATTAGGAAGTGATGAGTACTACCTGTGTTTTGATAACTTATTTGGCATACATTTATATACTTGAATTTTAAACAATACATATAGTTACCTACCATCTTAAAAATTATCTGAAAACTTAACAATTTGGTCTTGTGAACTAATATAAGCCAGCTCCAGCATACTATTGCCTGATATTTGTATGAAGATCAGAGATAATGAGTATCAACATTTTGGGTTAAGTCTACAACTTACATGCCATTTCTTACTCATTTATTTTTGTGCCTGCAACAGAAAAACATTACAAAACAAAAACAAAGCAAAAGAGGAAGAATGTGAGCTTCTTTTTGAAATTCCATTAGGGGGAACATTTGGAAAACTAAGCCAGACTTTGAAGCCAGAACTGGAGAAAGGAACTAGGCAGGAACTGGGAGCTGCCCCAAAAGTAAGAAGGAGGTTTAGAGCCTGAAGCAACAAGCAAGAAGGATTTGTGCTCCTGGATAGATTCCCAGAAGAATTTTTCCCATTGCCAGTCAGCAACGTGTTTTTCCTAGACAACTCACAGAATATGTATGTATGTATATATATATATATATATATATATATATATATATATATATATATATATGTCATTTTTATTTTAGTGCTATAAATGGCTACAAGACTATTAAAACTTCACTTCCTCTTTTCTCACTTCCATAGTTGACACAGAATATTTAATTTCCATGATGTAAGATCATTTGAGCCCCAGTTTTGGATGATACCCAACTCTCCTCTTTATCATACAATTCTTTCCTGACACAAGTCCTGAGTTTCAAACTGCCTGTAAGAGAATATCCACCAGTATGATACTAAACATCAGTCTGGCCCAACAAATTCATCATCCTCTCCCTAAATAAACTGAGCCCACCTAATTTTCTGGCTTTTGTACATGGTCTCACAGTTCACCAAGTCACTCATGCTAAAAATTTCTGAGCCACATTTTCCTCCTTTACTTCAATAGTTAAGTCTTGTCAATTCTATCATTTAAAGGTGTTCCTAAAAAGTCTTCTACTTTCTATGGTAACTTAAACACAATAAGGCTTTATTTGGCCTTCCAATTAGACAAGGCAATGATCTCCTCTCTTCTCTTTGCTTTTGATTGCTCCAATCTGATCATTTTTCTTAGGTGTATCTTCCTTAAGTATCTACCTATAATTTGTTATTGCCTCCTGGATATACCACAAATGTGCTCTTCAGGCTTCTCAATCTCATGTTCTAGCTGCCCTTCCCAAGAATCCATTCCCTGCCCTGTACTAGTACAAGTCATTGTTTCCTGAGAATGCCTTTCCCTTTTCCAGTGCCTAGACTTTACCTATTCTACTATTTCTGCCTGGAATTACTTTTTCATCAATCATTTCATTCTTCCTGACTTTAGCTTTTCATCCAGATTCCCTTCTTTTTTCTGCAAACCTCTATATGTTACATTTTTAAAATGATGCACAACCCCTTCTACCTTTTACGACAGGCTTTTGGGTAGTTTTTTATGCTTCCTATTAAAAACAGAAGACTCTTTCTTACATTTATTTTGTATTTTTGAGGTGCTGAGAACAGAGAAATTTTTTGTGATGCTGAGGATTGAATGGAGGGTCATTCTATCCCTGAGCCACACTACCAGCCTGGTTTTTTATTCTTTATTTTGAAACAGGTTATCATTAAATTGTGGAGCACCTCACTTAGTAGCTAAAGCTGGCCACAAATCCAGATCCTCCTGTTTCAGCCTCTAACTACTGGGATTACAAGTGTGAAACACCACGCTTGGCAAACAGAGATAATTGATGACCTATTGATATGGCCAGTTGCTGCAGTTTAGAAAGTTTTAAACCAACTTTGTTAGGGCTGTGAGGAAAAACTGTGGCATGTTGATTGTCATGGTAGGAAAAAACCAACAACAATCATGCAGCAATATTATTAGGTATCATCTATACATGTCTACTCCTGTATGGCAGATAAACAGTGACTTTTGCTAGATTTTGACTCAGAATTCCATATAATAAAATCTCATATTTTTATGTATATGGTATTTGTAAATGAGGTCACGATTGGTAAATATATAACTGAGAATGTGAGAAAGACCCAACCTCTCAGTGCCGTCTGCCATCCCTCTGTCAGTTCTTCGGTGCAAATATTTAAAATTTGCCCAAATTTTAAACCCATAGAGACCTGAGCATGGTGGAGCATGCTTTAATCCCAGAATTTGATAGGCTGAGACAGGAAGATTGTGGTTTGCCATCAGCCTCAGCTACTTAGTGAGGCCCTTTGCAACTCAGTGAGACCTTGTTTCAAAATAAAGAATAAAAAATAGGACTGGGGGTGTAGCTTGGAGGTAGAATGTCCCTGGGTTCCATCCTTGGTACCACTAAATAAATAAATGAATAAATAAATAAATAAATCTCACAGAATCACTTGATTTAAAGGATGGTATACTCTTGGTTATGCTTAAAGTTGGTCTACTGGCCTTACCCTTTTCATATTTGTTTCATGGGTATACAATTCTGACACCAACTTAAAGTTCTTTATACCCAGCAATGTCTTAAGAGGTTCATGTTATCTAGGTGTGGTGGCCCATGCTTGTAATCCCTGCTCTTGGGAGGCAGAGACAGGAGGATTGCACAGGTTTAAAGTCAGCCTCGCTGGCTTAAGAGACCCTGTTTCCAAATAAAAATATAAAATAGGTCTGGCAGTGTAGCCCGGAGGTAGAAGGGTTTCCAGGATCCCCAGTACCACCAAAGAGAGAGAGAGAGAGAGAGAGAGAGAGAGAGAGAGAGAGAGAGAGAGAGAGAGAGAGAGAGAGAGATATTTGTGTTAAAAGTCAAGAAACATGTAAATATAAAGTATAATAAAATCAAGTTTATCTATATGTGGAAGACTGTAGAAGACTCTATTGGAATGAAGAACATGAATATCTAGAAGTAAATTCTCAAAGTATGACACCAAGGAATACCTATCAGGGGATCCTTTTACTAGAGTTTGGAAAGCCAGATAGATACCCAACTTCTGAGATAAAAGAGAGGTTGGGGCTCAAATGACAACACTGAGAAGGGCTACTGTTTTTGGCTACTGAGAAGCATGGTTGAACTTTTGCCTAGGGTATTTTAAGATTATGTAGAAGCCAAATACAAACCAAATATAAACCAAATACAAACCAAACTTTGTATTTATGTATGTGTCTTGTACTTAATTAATGTTGTGATGAAGGATAAAAAAGTGGCTTTGGGATTAAAGAGGATTTGATTCCTGACTACATTTTGCTAGCACAATGTTCTGGGAAAAACCTCCTATCCTTTCCAACACAAGTTTCTTCACCAATAAAATGAATTAACAAATCCTACCTGATGACACTGTTGCCAAAATAAAGTAATATACAACCATTGCCAATAGCCTTGTGACTTAATGTCTTAAAAATCATTTACTGATTAAAAATAATTGTTCATTATTATTTACAAGCCTAAGGTTAGTGGAGTACTTAAACTGATCTGGACCAGTCTTGGCTGATGTTGACTAGACCCACTCATGCATCTGCTATGGGTTGGCAGGCCAGCTGGGGCAGGCATGTCTGAGACAGTCTTACATGTCTGGGGCTGGCTAGCTGTTGGTTTGGATGACTGAGTTGAGTCAGTCACATGCTTCTTTTCATCCAACATGGTAACTCAAGCGTGTTTATGCTGAGGCTTAATACGGTTTCAAGACTGCCAAAAAATAAAAGTCAGAATACGAATCCAGATTCAAGGTTGGGGAAAATATGCTTTACTTATGGATGTGAGGAGTGAGTGGCAAAGTCATATTATAAAGTAACATGGATATAGAGCAGGTAGAAAGTTGTGGTCATTTCTTTCAATCTAACACATGATCACCTTGAATTTTGTATTTTGTACTGAGGATTGAACCCAAGGGCATTCTACCTCTGAGTGACATACTCAAACTTGTAATATTTTTGAAAATGGGGTCTCCCTAAATTCTTGAGGCTGATCTCAAACCTGTGATCCTCCTGTCTTAGACTCCCAAGTACTGGGATTACAGGTGTGTGCCATCATGTCTGGGTCACTTTGAAAATCTGTATTTTCTAAAACAGAGTATATGCACTTCTTTGATCCAGTAATAGCATTCCTAGATACATGCCTAAAAGACATACTTATCTGTTTAACACACACACACACACACACACACACACACACACACACACACAGGAATTTTTCATAGCAGCAACATTTATAATGCAAACTATACAAAAATCCATTAGCCTGACCATTTAGAGTAGAAGAATGTTATATTTTTATTCCATGGAATAATATTTGCAGTGAGCATGAGTAATCTACAACCACAGTTAATAATATAGATGAATATTACAAGTATAATTCTCAAAGGAAAAAAAACAGACATAGAGTATATATTTTCTAATCTCATTTACTAAACTTCAAAGGCAGACAAAAATAATCAATTCTACTAGAAATCAATATAGTAGTTACCCTTGGGATAAAAGGGATTGGAAATGAACACAAAGTGAAGGGGTGACTTCAAGGTACTGGCCATATTATATTTATTGATCTGGGTGCTTATTATACAGGTGTGTTTACTATGTGACAATTCATTGAACTGTAGTCTTATGAGTTAAGCAATTTTGTGCATGCATGTTTTATATCAATTAAAACACAACAAGCTGGGCATGGTGGCGCACGCTTGTAATCCCCGTGCTTGGGAGGTGGAGACAGGAGGATTGCGCAGGTTCAAAGCCAGCCGTACTGGCTTAAGAGACCCTGTTTCCAAAAATAAAATAGGAGTGTATCCCAGAGGTAGAAGCACTTCCAGGAACCCCAGTACCACCAAAAAAAAAAAAAAAAACCAACAACAACAATCATCATACTTGGAAGTACCTATTCATAGCAGGCCCACAAATATTGTGATCCCTTTTACATGTGCTAGAAGACTATGTGCGTGTGGTGACCACTTCTACTGTATATTTATCATGAAAAATAAATTATATATGTAAATGTAAGGGGGATACCCAGAGCAACTAAAAGTGGGCATATTAACTAAAATATTGTGCCTTTAAAGTACCCATACAACTTGAGATATGTTGACGTTCAAAAGGCTGAATCTGATGTAACAGCTGAGTTGTACACCATCTGAACAGATTGTCATAGCTGTCTTCAATCTTTTTTTTGTACCACCTGTTCAGATCAGTGAACTCAGGGTTATATCCAAATTTCAGGTCAATAGTTTTATCTCCAGTACTTTTTCCCACCCTAAAATCTCCATATTAAAATGTAAGAAAGCAAGCATAACTTTATTGTAGAGGTAACTGAATTTTCTTTCTAATTTCTACCAGAGGAAAAAAAATCATTCCAAACTCTGTAGATATAGTGGCAAAGTAG
Source organism: Muscardinus avellanarius (assembly GCF_963383645.1). Taxonomy (NCBI): domain Eukaryota; kingdom Metazoa; phylum Chordata; class Mammalia; order Rodentia; family Gliridae; genus Muscardinus; species Muscardinus avellanarius. The sequence goes on from NC_137792.1 coordinate 7,969,940, forward strand.
ATAGATCATGTCCCTATTCTAAAGGAAATTTACATCATTCATCATGATAAAATACTTGTAACATAACCACAGTTACTAAGGATAACCAGTGTATTATGGCAATAAACTAACAACTGCTAAATCAGAGCATGGCACTCGTTGAGTGTTCTGATCTTGATAGGGCTGGGTTGTGCTGTGGTAAAAAAAAAAAATATTCCTTATATTTAGAGGCATAAAACAATGGAGACTTGTTTCTTGCTTTTGTTGCATGTTGATTGAGAGTTGGTTGGGAATGTTGCTCCACCTTATTCTCAACCTGGGACCAAATTTGTTCTGGAAAATTCTGTATCATCATGTTACAAGGATAGAAAACATACCAAAACATACACTTATTCTGTATGTGTTTGTGGTACTGGGGAGTGAACCCAAGAGTGTTCTATCCCTGAGTTTCACCCCAGCCCTATTTTTATTTTGAAAAAGAGTTTCACTAAGTTTCTGAGGCTAGCTTTGAAACTGTAATCTTTCTATCTGAGCCTCCCAAGTACTAGGATTACAGGGATATACCAACATGCCTAGATCATACAACACTCCATCCGGAAAGTGACATATCATGGCTTCTCATATTGCACTGGTCAAGCTAGTCATGTGGTCATACCTAACCTCAGGTGGGTAGTGCAGTTATAATCCTACCTTGTACCCACATGGACAGAGAACCAGACTAATTGTAAGCATCTTTAATGACTATCATACATGGCTAATCTATGGGCCTCAAACAGCTTACTGACATTTTTGGTCACAGAATATACCTTGGTCCCTATTCTACCACCCCCAAATATGTCTTCTCACAAAAATATTGAAAACTAGAATGGTAAGCATAATCTACACTTCATATTATTCATAAGATGTTAGAACTGAGAAAGACCTTCCATAACATCTAGTTCAACCGTCTTAAGAAATCTGTAACTCATAGGTGACCTACTTCAAGTCAAAGAGCTATTTATGGTCACACAAGAACAAAGTTCAATGCTTTAAATTCAAAGTGTAAGCTTTGCACACAAAAGAAAGAAATTGCATATTGCAATAGTATTTCATGCATCTATAATTTGGGCCAATATTCAGTCATTGTTGACTCAATAAATACTTATTCAGCACTTATAAGCACTAAACTAGATACTTTATAAAGATAAAATAGAGAATCTTCACCTAAAGAGAAAGTCTGGTAGAATTAACCAAATAATGGGGGTAAATATAATAAAGGCTACCAAGAGAATAGCAAAGATCATTTTTGCTCTGTATAAGATTAACTTTTAATGATAGGTATTTACGAATTTTTATGTAGTCAAATCTAAAAATACTAGCTAATATCAGTTAATTTCCTTCAGTGTACCAAGCAATCTTTTGAGAATTTCTTAGTTTTACTTTTCAGGTTAATTTGGAAATAATTGACATTTTTATTTTATTGATCTTCTGTCCATTTATTTTGGTGTTCTTTTATGCCATTATATGATATTTTATAAATTGTCCAAAAAGAACTTGCATCTGAATTGCTAAATTTATTCTTGGTAATTTCTAGTATTTTGTTATTATTGACTTAAACATTTATACACTAATTTGATACTATGACTATGTAGAAAATATGTTGATTTTGGTTTGGTGATCTTACATCACGTGATCTTGCTGAGTTCTCTTACTAGTTCTAATAATGGATTGTCAATCTTTGGGATTTTTCAAGGTGATTGTATCATATACAAATTATTTTTAAACTGTCAGACTTTATTCCCCCCCTTTTATAGTATTATTTCATGGTCTAGAAACTCTACTGAATGCTTAGTTAGAGAATAACAACACACCTAGTTTTTTCTTGACTTTCATGAATCATTTTTAATGAAATATGACATAATACAGACTTTAAAAGTATATTACTTACTTTTATTTTACCAAAGGTTTTCATTTTTAAACTTTTCTAAAAAATTTAGCTTTAATGATATTGAATTTTATCAAATATTTTTTTCTATTGAAGGTGTCAAATGGCTTTTCACATATAAGTTCTTTATGTGATAGATTTCATCATTGCATTTTTTTCTGATTTTTAAAAACTCTTGCATGCTTGAATGTAAACAAACCCTACTATATTTGCTATACTAATATTAAAAACCACTGTTGGAGCTGGGCATTGTGGTGCACACTTGCAATCCCAGTATTTGGGAGGCTGAGACATGAGGATCGCGATTCGAGGACAGCCTCAGCTACTACTTAGTGAGGCCTTTTGCAACTCAGCAAGATCCTTTTTTCAAAATAAAGAATAAAAAGTAAGGCTCTAAATGTAGCTTGGAAGTAGAATGTCCCTGGGTTCCATCCCCAGTACTGCAAAAACAAAACAAAAGAATACACTGTGTTTTTATTTACAATATTATATTTAGAATTTTAAAACTCTATGTACCCATGCATTGTACTTAATTTTTGCACTATGTTTTTTGTGGTACTAGGGATTGAACCCAGGGGAATTCTACCTCCAAGTTATACCCCAACCCTTTTTATTTATTTTTGTTTTAAAACAGGGTTTCTTGCTAGTAAAGATGCTTGCTGGGACTTTTGATAAGTTATTGAGGCTGTTCTTGAGCCTACAATCCTCCTGTTTCAGCTTTCCAAGTGCTGGGATTATAGGCATGTATCACCACACCCAGCCTTTCTTTAGTTTTGATACTAAGTTCATACTAACTCTGTAAAACAAGTGACCATTTCCCCTTAATACTAGAATCTGAATCTGTCTCCTGATAGGTAGGTAGTTAGGTAGATGAATAAAAATAGATAGATAGAACAGATATGTTCCTTGAAATTTTTTAGTTAGGTTTATAGGAATCATTTTCCTATTATCCAATGAGACAAGAGGGAGATTTGTAAATACAGTATTTATTTTTTCAATTGTTATTATTTATCCAGGTTTTCTATTTCCTTTTGAGTCAATTTTATTTAATGTATAAGTAAAAGTAGACTAATTGTTGTGCCAAATAATCCCCAGATATCAGTGGCTTAACACAGTAAAAATTTGTTTCATGGATGTTGCAATCTAATGTGGTTCAGTAATGCCAGTGGAATGAATATTATACTATATCTTGAGGCATATGAATAGAGTAGTGATTATTGGATTATTATCTATCTATATATCAGTCCTGATTGGGGCTTGTTTATTTTGTTCCTTTCCTTCATAAATGAAATCATTGTGTTTTTTTAATCTTTTTATTTTATGTTTTCTGAATTGCTGCACTATCCTTGTTATTTTTTCTTCTATAGTCTTGAGTTTGTTTAATTATTCATTTTCTAGTTTCTATTGATTTCAAATTCTCAGTGTTTCAAAAAACTCTCATTTTTTTCATAAGTTTTGTCATACTTGCTTCCTCATTTATGGCATCAGTAGTACTAAGGAAAGTTCCTAAACATCCAGAACAGAGATTCATTCTTGCCTAACACAAGGTGGATACATAATAGGATTATCTATGGTAACAGTAACAGTAAGATGCCCCTGGTTCTTGGACAATTTACTGTATATCAATTTTAGGAATTTATCAGTATAGGCAGCTAAAACAGTAAAATGAAATCAGAAATTATAAGTAATCCAAAACACACAATCTTAATTACACCACACAATTCCTTTCCTATACTCAGTAGGAACATTACCCAAGACACTCGTTTACAAGCTATTATTTTTTCTTGTTCTTCGTTAGCATAAAACAATCACACACCTGCATGTCAATTATACTTCCGTTCTTTTGTCTTTGACTAGTTTGTACATACTGTAGGTCCATATTCATAGAAATTTAGAAGGGTTTAAACTGTTTTGCCTAAAGCACATTCAAAAACACTATATTCAACAAGTCTTACAGAAATATACAACAAATGTGCTGAATTATTAAGGAGAGAGGAAGGTAAGATACTTGAAAGTACAGCATGAAAAGAAAATAAGTGTTAGAACGGATTCATTGAAGAGAAACTGGAAGCCAAGAATGTGTATGTTGGCAAGGAATACATAGAAAAGAATCTCTAGTTTGATGTTAAGGGTGTTTCACAAAATCCTTGGTGGTAGAGGCCATGGTCTTACTCCCATTAGCATTTATCCAGTGTTTCTTTTTTAGAAGATGTTCTGAGTGTTGTTTGTGCAATAAAAAAGAATGATATTGAGGAATGAAATTCATTTGCACGGTCAACTCTGAAGTGATTTTGAGGGTAACATATTTGGTCAGAATGTTGAGACTGTAGAATTGGAAGGAATTACATATGTCAGACCTGGAGCCCACCCTTTTTTCACAAGTGAGGAAACAGTTATAAATACAAAAGGTGGTTATCATGGTACTTTCAATATACTAATTAAAGTTAGTAATTATAGGGGACTTCAGGCTTGGGTCATTATTTTGATCATGATAATTATGTACATATCTGGACTTGATATATTTCAGAATTCTTAATCAAGGTCAGGAGTTGGCAAATGTTGGCTCATAGGCCAAATCCAACTGGACAGTTGCCTTTGAAGTTTTACAGCAAACTGAAGTTTTACTATAACACATCCACACCCATACAGATTGTCTATGGCTGCTTTCACACTAGGCAGCAATAGTAACAGAGACTGCTGCCCACAAAAACTAATATTTGCTAGCTGGTCCTTAATGGAAAAGACTGATAGGAAGAAAATGTTCATGGATGGGACTTATGGGTTTTCTGCTGTATAAGAGATGGATGCTGGGAGATGGGTTGAACCAGTAAAAACCATTACAAAAGTAATTTTCAGCAATCCTGTAACATTTAGAGCTCATTTCCTCAAGGGCTACATTGCCCATGTGTATGTTTAGGTGCTGCTCATTCAGCCTGATAGTTCTTTTGAAAGTCAATGGGATTCACCCTTCTGAAAGTAACACAGCATTTGGGGAAGTGGAGCTTGTTATGGGCGAGGGCTTGCTAGAAGCTAGAGCTGGCTAGAATGCTGCTTGAAGGTAAGAGGGCAGGAAGCTCAAGACCACAGCCAGTTTAAAATGCCACCTTATTAGTAGCAATTAGCACTCAGTCATGCCTGGGAGACTGTTCCCATAAAGCAGGTCAAATCAATTATTGCCTGCCTCTTGGACAAAAGAGGAGTCCTATTGCATATTACTCTGCCTAGTCTGGGCTTTGGTGTCTGAGACCAGGAGGAGCAGATTTTTAACCCTCTCCTCAGAGGAGGGCTTCCCTCTTTTCTTATGTTTTGTGTGCACATGTGAAAAACAACTCCTGTCAAAAACAAAGGGTTGTTGGTTAGTGTCTTTGACATTTTGGTTGCAGGAGAACTGGGACAAACTTCTAGGAAGCTAGAAACTTTGCGACTTTGTGAATGGATGTAGAAACTAGGAGGGTTTTTCTCATGGTGAGAGAGATTGAAAGAGAATGAGATTCATACGTGACCTGAATGCTAATTCTTCTCCAGGACACATATAAACTAGCTTTAAAGAAAATCAAAGAATCGATCGTGTCCCTGCTAATGGCTAAGCTGGTGACAGTGTTTTTGTCTATTTAAAAGGAGGTGATAGAGAAGGGTCAGCCAAGGTGCTTTATGAGCTTCTGGGAAAAAAAGAAATGTAAGCGCTGGACAGGGCCCTGGTTTGGGTTTTTAGCAGCTGGTGAATATGCCCAGGGGCGATTTCTGTCCTCCTGCACTGCAGGAGCCCATGGAATAGCAGAGCTGATTCCTTGGGAAAGAGCCAGAAGATTTTGCTTTTTATGCAGCATTTTGTGTCAATAATAGTTTGGGCAATTTTTACTTGATGTTCACAATAAGATGTCCTCAATTAATGCTACTTTGCATTTATATGGTTCATATAATGTGTGTGTGTGTGTGTGTGTGTGTGTGTGTGTGTGTGTGTGTGTGTTACTGGAGATTGAACCCAAAGACATTCTACCACTGTGCTATACCTCCAGCCCATATTTATTGTTTTATCTTTTCAAATAGAGTCTCAGTAAATTTCTGAGGTTCTCACTAAGCTATAAAGGCTCACCTCAAACCTATGATCCTTATGTCTCTGACTCTCCAGTACTGGGATTACAGGCCTATGCATCTTGTCTGGCATGTAGTTCTTATTATATGATGCAAAACACACTGTCCAAATGCCAGGAGCTGTTTTTCTGGAGTGTGGCTATGTTATAGATAGTACAAGCTTCTCTTCACTTCCCCCTTATCACCAGTGGAGAAAATTCTCTAGGCTTAACCAACACCAACGGGTCCCTTAGAGGTATCACTGGCTCTCATTAGAGGGGTAGGTAGCAGTACAGGGGTAAACTCAAGGGCAGAGACCTCTGCATGTTGTGGCTCGGGTTCTGTATCTATCTCCTTAGTTTTGTTACATCAAGTCCCCTGCAAAAATATACAATACCAGAAAATAAAGTGCTTTTGCTCTTCTGAGCTTTACAAGTTTTTTTTTCTGGTGTAGATTGCTGTCTCTAAGTCTTCAATACTGCAATCCATTGGCAGAAAGCTTCAAATGGCATTTCGCAGAGCATCTGTAACCACCTGCATGACAATCACTGAGGGTGCTTGTTAAAATGGAGATGATAATTCTTCCCTAAATCCCACTGAATTGGATTCTGAAGGTGAAGTATTCACATAATTCCTATATCTGCTAAAGTCTGAGAAGTGCTTGGTTGGTTTCTTAACAGCATAAAATTTTACTTATGGCAAGTAATACTGGTGGTCTAAGACTTGATATGCCCTTTTTCAACAGATAAATGGGTGACAAAACTGTGATATATATGTTATATATATATGTGTATGCACATATCATATATATATACACACACACACACACACACACACACACACACACACAATGGAATTTTACTAAGCCTTAAGGAAGAACAAAATTATGTAATTTATGTAATGTAGAGAAAAATGGTTGGAACTAAAGATTATGCTAAGTGAGATTAGTCTGTCTCAGAAAGTAAAGGGTTGTTTTCTCTCATATGTGGAAGCCAGAGAGAAACAAAGGACTCTTCAAATAAATGAGAGAGGTCACTAGAATAGTGTAAGGGGTTTGAAGAGGGAGGTGCAGTGGGGAGGGAGGATAAATGATGATGAAATCAGTGAAAACAATACTATGTAAATTCATGAAGGTATCAATAACAATTTCAATATTTTTAATGGGGAGGTGGGCAGTGGGGCAGGATCCAGAGGGAAATGCACCAAGTGCTATGTGCATTGCACGTATGTTTCTATCACACTAAACCTCAATAATAATGTATAGTTACAAGGCACCAATAAGAGTACACTGTGATGCCATCTAACTCCAGTTAGATTGGCAGTCATCAAGAGTAAAAACAATAGTAAATGATGGCAAGGATGTGAGCAAATAGGAACTCTTATACACTGTTGGTGGTAGGACAAATTAATACAGCCACTATGGCAGTTAGTTTGGAGATTTCTCAGAACACTGGATATGGAACCTCAATATGACTCAGCTATACTACTCAGGGGTATCATTTCAAAGAAATTTAAGTCAGAATATTATAGTGAATATTCATATACATGAATATTCATGTTTAAAGCAGCTTAATTCACAATAGCCAAACTATGGAAACAGCCTAGGTTTTGATTATCAACAGATGAATGGGCTACTTTATATGTTTTATGTGTGACTCCAGGTCATGGTTTTCTCATCAGCATTTATTCTAGATTTCTGCTATTATTCAAGACCATTTATCTGACTTGACCTTTTTGGTCAGTGTCCATAGGATAGAGTGGTCACCAGTCTAAGGCATAGCTTGGGATGTAAGTTGAGAGACCAAAGCTGTTCTAAAGGCTATTGGTTCACCATATAGGTTTCCATAGGAAGGACAGTAAAGATTGAGGTATGCAAAGTGTGGAGATATGAGCTAGGCATTGTGGTCAGGAATCCAGCTGATTAAGCCAAGACAGAAGCATTCAGATGAGTGGATACAAAAATGACTCTGGACATTTTGGTATATCTTTCTAAATGAAGATTTCACAACACAGACAGGGCTGGATGCACTTCATCAGCCTCATTTGTGCAGCGCTTTTTGTTTGCCTTTGCCACTATCTTGTCAACACTGTTGTCTACTTTCATAACTGCAGTTTCTCACTTATCCATGAAGCCATTCAGCCTCCACCTATCACCTATTTTGATGGTGCTCAGGCTCTGAGCTCTGAGCTGATGACTACGAAAGAAAGAGGCAGAGTTTCTGCACTGAAAGGACATAACAAAATAGATGCACATATGAGAAACCAAGAAAATTTGCTACCTGCTCCTTTAGAACATTTACTTTCCATGCATTACAGTTCTTTCCAAGTGTACTCCTATTAGGATTTCATCCTCAATCCAAACCAGCTCCATATTCAGGAATTTAAACCCATACCTTTCCCCACCTTAGACCTTTACCACTATCAGCTATACCTCAAATTTGTTTTAATCTTTCTTTACATTCTATCTCCCACCATAAGCCCCTTTTGTATGGCATGGTATTTTTGAAAATGATCAATATTCACTTTTGCTAATGGAGGAAAGAAATGAGAAAGAAAGGAAAAGAAATAATGAATACACATAGAAAAATTGCTGCATTAGAGGCAGGGTCTCACTAAGTTGCAGAGCGTCTCACAAACTTCTGATGCTGGCCTTGAATCCGCAATCCTCCTGTCTTAGACTGGGATTATAAGTATGACCACCATACCTTGCTGTGATTCATGTTGTACAAAGAGTATATATGACACCAGTGATGGTGCTTTCTTCTTAAGACTATATCATAAATAGCATTGCAGCTTTCACCTTGATTTCTCTCTTAAATCACTCACCATGAAGAAAGCCAAACACTGTGTTGTAAGGATACTCAAGTAGTCTGGTGGGAATGTCTTACATTCACGTCTAGTTTGATGTATGTACAATCTTGAACAAACTGAAGTTATTCAGTCTTTTTCAAACTTTACCAGGTGGGTAAGTCTCTTGCCTTGAACTTACTTCAGTTTGTAAAATAAAACCACCCAAACTAAAGTCCATTTGAAGCTCAGGAGATAAATCTGTGTGGTGCTGGCAGATTCTGAATTGAAGGGCAAGCAAATAGCAGTAAGAGATTATAAATCCCTGTTTGCTTCAACTATAAACCAATCTGTCCACAGTGATAAAGCATTTAATAAAGGGTGTCATTGTACTGGAGGAAATGGAAAATTATACTCCATGAGCGAATGGTCTGCCAGCAATACCCTGGAACCAGCAGCATGGGTGCCTTTTAATGTTTTTTTTTTTTTAAATATACTTAGCCTTCTTAATTAAATTGCTATAAGTAGGAAAAAACACTTAATTGCAGCTTCTATTCTTTCATAAAATGTTCTCCATGAAAAACTAGTATAACCAGATTTGGATCCTTCCCAGTAATATAAATATGTGTTTTTCATTGTGTTAGTGGACAGAATTCTGGTTTTTTTTTTTTTTTTTTTTTTTTAGTTGCGCAGAAATAGAAATGAGAATAAGGGGAGGTAAAAAGTAACAAAATAGAAACCTACCTAGACAGCAACTGTGACCTCATGAATCCGGATGGAAAAGATGAAGGAAAAAAAATCCAAATTTGAAATAGCAGACACGGCATAACCAGTTCCTATTATAAGCAAGAGCAGGAGAGAATTGGCCCATGTCCAATTATGGGAAGGCACCTAGAGATTTTTAATATACTGGTGAGAGCAGTGGGTATTTTCTGGAGGTAAAATACTGGCCTAGTGCTTCAAAAAATATCCTTAATGCAATGGAAGTGATCTCTTCAGTTACTCTATTTTAATTAGATTTTCTCCCCTGTTTATTCCTTCTTTGTGCAGCTTTCTTTTTATTTTTTCTCATCCTTCTGCTGTCCTAGGGGCTCTTCCACATTAGCACAGGCGATGACACTCAGTGCTACTGACAGGCTGCCAGGCCGATGCCGCTTCTCTCCCCTGGAATCCAGCTTACACCAGCCCCCTGCTCTGATTCATGATCTAGAAAATTCTTTCTGCTCATGTAGGACAGAATTAACTTGCACAGATGCCGGCCATAGCTTAAAGATGCCCCATGTTCCCAATTATTGTCAATAATTTTCTGAAGATATAGAACTCAAGGTAAAACAATATGCCTTCAAAGTTAAAAGAAACTTTATTTGTCACACACATGAACATGATCGATTTAAAAATCACTTTGCAATGTTAGGGACCATGAAATATCAAATGTGGTGGGAAGCTGTTGCTTTCTTAGATTGCTCTGCATAGTGAAGCAAGTTCATGGCAAGTGGCTTGAGAAGCCCAAGGAGCTAACTCAGTTTCATCTTAGTAACTTGAGATACCTGTTAGCCATTTTATATAAAAGTCAAATGTATAGATGAGCTAAAGAAAATGGGTTATGCATTATCTTCATATATAACTGTAGCAGCATCAACTAAAATTACTACATGGGGCATGGTAGCTAACCCTTATCACTAACTCATAACTATTCATTCCAAGTATGTGTGCTTTATCTCACAAAATATGGTACCAAATCTCTAGTCTCCTTTTACTATTTTAGCTAGTCTTCTCAGCCTTAAAGCCTATAAGCAATCTCATAGAAAAGACAACAAGATGTATTATCACAAAAGGGAAAGGATCCTTGTAGAAACAAAGCCTTTAGCTTTGAAAAGAGCAACCAGAAAACAATGTGAGAGGGCTCATTTCATGAGTATATAAGCAAAGTTGTTTGAATGAAATCGAAGGATCAGTTCACACAATTGGGCCCTCCTCTGAGTGGACCTATATTTCACAGCTTGAGAAGGGCTCTGTTTGTGCAAAGCCTGTCCCTCGGTAAATGGTCAGAGGGAGTCTGGACTTTTTTGATACCTCCTTCTGTATTCCACTGTGAGCACCCCTGTTGGGGTCTGCTCAAACTGCCTGACAGAAATTCAGATGAATTAGCTACATGTAGTGCCAAGCACGTTGACGTCTGCACAACCACCTGATAGAACTTCTGATGAATCAGCTACATGTAGAGTCTAGCACAGGTCTGCACAACCACCTGAACTTCTGATGAATGAATCTGCAACATGTAGCACCGAGCAGATATGGAAGGCGTAACTACTCCCCTTGCCACCGCTAGCCCAGTTTGGTAATGTTGAGCCTTATTGGCTCAAATGCTTCCGTGCTTGTGAACCCCTCGTGCACCGGATAATGATTGGCTGCCAGTTATGTACTTTACACATGCAAGAGTGACCTTTAGCTTGATAGGTTAGAATAGTTTCCTGTTGGAAATTCCCCTTGCAGTATTTTGCTTTAAATTGGGTTGCCTGAGAGAAATAAATGAGATGCTGTTGCTTGACTTGACTCCCGGCTGGCGTGTTTCTGTTCCGGCCTTCAGCACTCATTTTCCTTCTAAGCCCCACCACTGATGGGCTGGACCCATCACCCCCCACAGCTATTTTGCCATATTGGGTTGAACTGGAATTACTCTTTTATTTCTGTATGCCATTTGAAAGAATCATTATTTATGACATAAAAACGTATATCTTGGGATGAGACTTGGATTCTCTCTGGCAAGTCTCTGTCAGTCTTTCCTAGCAAATACCCAGAGGGAACAAGATTATACAGCCACATTAGAGATTAGAAGTGGCCAAATGGAGTTTCTCATTTCACATATTAGGAGCTCACTCTCTTCTCCAATCTTTGGGGCTGTCATCAATGAGAGATTACTCACTGCAATTAGGCCACCTTTTATAGGGCCTATTTACCTATACTTACTATGCAAAGTCTTCAAAATAAAATAATCACTTAATTTTTATATCAAAAACAAGAATAGGTGTGTTGGTATATTCAGCAGTTCTGCACCTCTTTCCTTTCTTTTTTTTTTGTTCCTTTTTCTTTTCTTTTGTGCTGCTGGGAATTGAACTGAGGGGCATTCTACCTTTTAGCTACACTCCTGGTCCTATTTTATTTTACTGTATTATTTTGCAATAGGGTCTAAATTAAAGACAACTTCATTATGTTGCTGAGGTTGGCCATACACCTGCAATCCTCCAGTCACAGCCTTCCAAATTCTGGGATTATAGGTATACACCACCATGCCTGCTCTTTTATTGGGTTTTTAATAATGACAAGATAGATGTTTGGGAGCAAAAACAATCTGAAAAACATACTCATATCAAAGGGAAAAGAAGCTCATGAGTTGATTTCCCAAGAACATCTGCACGTAGAAGGCAACACTTTGCACTCATATAACAGACAGTTGAGTCCCTTTATGCCAGACGTCATGCAAATTATTGTGAATATAATGGTGAACAAGGCATTATATATTATCAGAGTGCTACTATGATGAGAGAAAGCTTGGTCCTATAGATTTAACATATTCAAAATAGTATTTATTTAAATACAACCATGTGCCATTTAATGATATTTTATTCAACAACAGACAACAAATATGACCATGGTCCCATAATATTATATTATCTAGTAACACTGTAGCCATCTTAGTATGTAATATCCTATGATATTCACAAAATGATAAAATCACCTAAGGACACATTTCTCACTGTTAAATGATACATGACTATATATTAATTTGAAGGTACATATATTGCCATTTGATCATTATTTTACTTGTAGGTTAAATATTTACTGAAAGCTTATTACAAAACAGGTACTACTTGAAAATCATGGTGAAATTATTTTTAAGCCAAAATTAACAGTCAGGCATGGTGGCGCATGCTTATAATTCCATGAAGACTATGCTTCTGAAAGGTTACATGCAAATAAGAAATTATTAAGTAGAATAATTTCCATTAACTTCAGAATAATTTCAAGAATTTCTCTATATTTCCTCCAAATGCTGAAATTAATAGATTGCTGGACATTTTAAATTGTCATAGTAGGATTTGGTAAACTTTTTTCCTGTAAAGAACCAGTTATCTTTAGCTTGATGGGCCAAATAATTTTGGTTACACTACTCAACTCTACCATTGTGGTCTGAAAGCAGGCATACAATACCATGGGCCTGGCTGTGTTAAAAAAAACTTTATTTACAAAAACAATTGGCAGGTCGTATAGGGCATGTGAACCATGTTTTGCCAACCCTTGTACTACAGTGCCATGATACTTAACTTTGGATATACATTTAGATAAATACTGGCCAATTGTGGTGGTGCATGACTGTAATCCCAGTACTTGGGAGGCTGAGACAGGAGGATTACAGGCTCCAGGCCAGCCTCATCAATTCAGCAACTCAGAAAGACCCTCAGCAATTTAGTGAGACCCCGTTTCAAAATTAAAAGTGGAAAGATTATGAATAAGACATGGTTAACCTGGACAACCATTGGTGTGTGTGTGGGGGGAAATGTGGGCGGGGGGGGAGGGCACCAAATATAGTGTAAATGTATACTATTTATGTTCAATAAAAAAATTGTTATATTAAAAAAAAATAAATAAAAAATAAAAAAAATAAAAAAAATAAATAAATAAAAAAAAAAGAAAAAAAAAAAGTGGAAAGAGTTGGGATGTATCTTGGAGGCAGAATGCCCCTGAGTTTCATCCCCAGTATTGAAAAAAAAAGTTTTAAATTAACCCTGTAAAGATTTAAAAATACTGCTGCCTAAATCTACTCCCAGAGATAAGCATTCATTTGGATTGAAATGTGGTCTGAATGTTACTATGTTTGAAGAACTCCCTAAGTAATTTGAATGTGTCCATGGATTTAAGCTTCCTCTGATCCTTTAATCAATTGACCAGTACTCAATAACTCTAAATGCCCTAAAGAGATTCACGATTTGTAAGAACTCAGAGATGAGTTATTTCATTATAAGTTTTTGGAAATCAGAAACATGATATCCTCATTTATCTTTCATCAGTTGAGATTTTCACATATCGATTTTTTAAAGTAGGAAATAAGCCCACATGCACAAATAAGACCCCCATGCATTTTTTGGATTGGAGCATTGTGTTCTAACAAGACACTTGTGTCTTATTCATTTTTGTGTGTAAAGCATTTAGTATACATCTACCATGCACTAATGGTCTATAGGAATATGGAAGAAATAAATTAACAAGTAAATAAAGGAATGGAAACATTACTTAGAAATCTTAACCATCATTCAAATTAGGTTATTTCAAGGCTTAAATGACTTGTTATATGGCTATCACTGATAATTTATAATGGACCTAATTAACATGGATTAATTTATTTTGGATACCAATATAAAGCAAGTTATATGACATCCTTATGTCAGGGCAAGATCCAATGGCTATTTTTTATTCTTTTATTGCTATACTCATTTTACATCATTATGAGATTCAAGGTGATAATACATATATGAACAAATGACTGGTGTATTTTTCTCTGATTCCACCGTGCTCTCACCTCTTTCCTCCTGTATGTGTTAGAGAGATTGGTAGTGATACCTTCATATATGGACTTAACACTAGCTGTAAAGTTTCCTTCCTCATCTGCCCCCTCAATTCCTCCCACCCCCCAATCCCTTTCTATCATTCTGGTCTCACTCTGCATTTATATGAAGTCCCTTTTGTTTTCTATTTTCTCTTTAGTTTTCACATATGAGAGAAAACATATGATCTTCTCCTTGACTTTCTGAGACTGGCTGATCTTACTTGGCATAATATTCTCTAGTTTCATCCATTTTTCTGCAGATGATCTAATTGTAGGTGGTTGTGGTACCTGGTATTTAACTCAGGGATATTTTAGATCTAAGCCACAACCCCAGCTCTATTTTATTTTTAATTTTAAAATTGAGACTTTTCAAAATAATGTAACTCTGCACTGTAACACTGTTATGTTACTCTACACTGGCCTCAAACCTGCAATGTTCCTGTCTCAGCCATTTTAATCCTGGGATTACAGGTGTGTACTACCATACTCTGCCAAATGACGTGTGTGTGTGTGTGTGTGTGTGTGTGTGTGTGAATATGGATTGAATCCATGGGCATTCTGTCTTCAGGATGCACCCCAGTCCCATTTTATTTTGTATTTTAAAACAGCGTCGTTCTAGGTTGCTGAGAGGCTTGTTACATTGCTGAAGTTGTCTTCAATCTGCAATTCCCCTGATTCAGCCTCCCAAGTACTGGGAATACAGGCATACATCACCATGCCCTGCAAAATGATGTAATTTTGTTCTTCTTTATAGCTGAGAAAAATTCTATTGTGTGCATATACCACATGTTCTTTATCTATTCACCTAGATTCATTCCATAATTAGACTATTAAGAGGTATGCTGTAAGAAACATGGCTATGCATGTATTACTATAGTAGTCTGACTTTAATGATTTTGGAAAGATACCAAGGAGTGGTATAGCTGGGTCACATGATTTGTCACTCTTTTTATTTACAGTTACACATATAGAATACCAAAAAGTCCAACAGTGTTTTGTATGGTGCTATAGGTTTCCATGGCAACTATGTTTATAGCACCACTAGTTATAGCAGTAGAGGAAATAGAAGAGATATAAATACTAAAGATGATATTGTTTCTATTTCTCTTATTCAATAGTTTCAGGTATGGAGACTTGGGGGTAATAGAGAAGAGCAGCTCTGACTGCAATGGGGATTACACCTGAATTTCATTACTGAGCAATTAGTACTGTCAAAGCTTGCTAAGCCAAGCCTTCTCTATAACTTTATATTGAATGTCTTCACTTGAAAAGGCTTTCCCTTCTTAGAAACTCAACTGTTTAGTCTTAGTTTTGTATCACTAGATTTTTGGATATTTTGTAATACTATCAATATTTTAAAATTGAAGTCACAAAGAGAAATAAACCATTGCAAATTATCATAGTATTTTTCCTTTACAACAATTCTAAAGGTTTTTATCAGTCCATGAAACAGCAGACAAGCAATGATATATGTGATTATATATTTTGCACACACATATATTGGCACAGCCAAGCAAAAGATAATAGTACCTATAAACTTAAAAGAATTTCCTGTGGATAACCAGGCCTCCAATCTCTGATTTTGACTTATCGCAAAAGATAAAAGACGTACAACTTATCATCCAGCTCTTAATCTGTTTGCAGGTTCTCAGCCTTGATCAAATATTGGAAACATTTGGGAAACTTTAAAAGATCACTGATTAGGATAGTGGAAGGCAATTTGAGGAGGGGGACGGCTAAAAGGAGACGATGAAAATAACAGTTCAATAATGCTATCTGCATATAGTTAGTCATCAATACTAACCTCAATAACCTGTGGGGAGGGAGAGGAAGTGGGTGTGATCCAAAGGGAAACACACCAAATGCGGTGTGCTTATACGTTTCTATCACTTTGAACTTGACGATGATGTATAATTACAATGAGCCAATAAAAATATATTAAAAGCAAGCAAACAAACAAACAAAAATCACTGGTGTTAAGACCTAACTTCAGATAAATTTACTGTATTGATTCCTCTAAGCTACCCAAACGATTCTAATGTATACTCAATGTCGACAATTTTTTATTTCCTGTACTTAAAACTGGGGAAAACACCCACTGCAAAGATCACTCGAGGACTAGTATCTTGCCTTGTCTGAATACTTGAGACCTAACTTTGAGTGGTTTTGTGGTCAAGATTATTTACTTGCTTATTGATTGACCTTTATGCTAACTTCTTACAGTTTGAGTTTGGGCTTTTTGCTTGACCTGTCAAAATAGACTCTGCTTCTGGACCACCAAGTGCTGCATGATTGCCTGAGTGCTATGTATTATTTTGTATATTATCACTGCATGGTCCACAGCCCTTGCTTATCTTCTCAGCACATTTTGCACACCCCAGGGTAGAAGCCACTCCAGGCATCTGCCATTCTCAGTCTATTTCACTATACTGCATTCTTCTGGGCCATGTCGGATTGTGTCCAAATATAAGAAAAACAACAACAATTTACAGAAGCCTATATACTGTTCATAGAAAAATGTCAGCCAGGTGTGGTGCCATACACCTGTAATACCATGATTTGGGAGTCTGAGACAGGAGGATTGCAGGTTTGAGGTTAGCTTCAGTAACTTAGAGAGCTTATCTTGGCAATGTAGCAAGACCCTGTTTCAAAATAAAAAAGAGATGGGAATATAGCTCAGAGGCAGAATGCCCTGGGTTCAATCTTCAGGAACCCTACCTCCAAAAAAAGAAAGAAAAAGGAAAAAATTTCTTATACTAAAGTGATTAAAGTATTTATAAATGATACTGGAATTCTTTTTTTAAATCTTTTATTGATGCCTTGCACTTGTATATCTTAATGGAGTACAAGATAGTAGAGGCATACATGCACACATTACCCAATTATTCCTTCACCAATTCCCACCCCATTCCCTCCCTTCTCCCTCCTTTTCATGTTTGGCTTAGTGATTGATATGTTTGTGAATATACATCATGTACATTAAGGAATTTCCCTCTTCTCTCTTTCCATTCATCTCAGTTAGGTCACTTTATTTTCTCATTTATAATTCTTCAATCAAAAGACATAAGGTGGAAAAATAGATTAAAAAGCAGAACCCATCTACTTGTCACCTGCAACAAACACACCTTACAAGTAAAATTAGTAACAATCTTAAGGTAAAGGGCTGGAGCAAGGTAATCCATGTCAATGGGACTCGAAGACAAGCAGGAGTAGTAACTATGATATCAGACAAGTTAGAGTTCAAACCCAAGCTTATCAGAAGAGACAAAGAAAGTCATTTTTTTCTGAAAAAAAATTCAGCAAGAGGAAATAATGATAGTCAACATTTATGCCTCAAACATAGGTACAGCTACTTTCATAAAACAAATTATTTGGGACATTAAGGCACATATAAGTCCCAATACAATAATAATGGTATATTTCAACACCCTTCTCACATCACTAGATGGATCTTCTAGAACAAGAGGCCAATAAAGATGCCTCAGACCTAAAGAACACCATAAACCTAATGGACCTATTAGACACATATAGAATATTCCATCCAAATACAGCAGAATTCACATTTTTCTTAGCTGCTCACAGAACCTTCTCCAAAATAGATCACATCCTAGGCCACAAAGTGAGCACTAGCAAATTAAAAAAAAAATGTGATACTGGAATTCTTAAGACTCTTAAAATCACATTATTTGCTAAGGAAATAAAAGTTGATCTAAAGTTGTTTGGAAGAAGAAAAGTAGTTCTTTGGAGAGAAATACAAAGTTCAATTCCAAATTAAAAAATCAGAAACTTTATATATACATTTGTTTGTTGACATATTTCTTTCCCTTACTCTCCACTTCTACAGCAGAGACAATGCTATATGTTAACCCTACTATTTTGTTTTCCTCCTCATGAGCAGACAGGGAGACTTATTCCCTGGATTCTTTGTTGAGACCAAATAACCGGGTTCTTTCCAACAGGATACTAGTGGAAGATGTTTAAGACATTCCCAAATCAAGTTCTTAAAAGCATCTACCTAATTGTCCATTTTTCTTCTGCTTCCACATTTTTGGAGGCCATGTGCTCCAGATGGTGAAGCCACAAGATGGTATAATCCTCATCACCATATCCCTGGAGGACTCTATGAAGAAGAGCTTTACTATCTGTCTTGAATTTTTAATGTGAGAAATATATCTTTGAAAACCATTATTGTTTTTATCACTGTAGAATATCCTAGTCATCCAATAAACTTTTATCAAGATATTTATGTGCTCCAAGTTAAAAATAAGAAAATAATACACTGTTTGATATAGAACCACTTATTGAAGACAAGTGACCAAAATAGTTTACTGTAACAAGATTAAATTATAATTTGTAAAATATTCCTATCATATCATTATTATACTTTATCATATTTATAATGCCTGAAAAGAATATAATTGACTATTTTATGCCATATATACGTGTAGTAAATTACTACAAATACAAACCATCACAGAACAGAACTGTACCATATATGTTTATATATTACCCATACTGTTGTAAAGTCCTGAGAAAGAAGTTATCATAGTATTAATTATACCTATCTCCTTGAAACATTTTCCTAATTAGGTTCTATGATACTATATTCTTATTTTTCTCTAATCTCAATAGACACTAACTCTAAGTCTTTTCTGAATCTCTAGGTCTGGTTGCTCAGTCCTTTGTTCTTTTTTCTAAATAAAATTTTTAATCTTCTCACTTATTTTCAGGACTATAAATACAGTTAACTCAACCATATTAAACAAGAAGTTTAAGTTCAAATATTTGGTTGGGATTCTACCCTAAACTCCAGATTTGTATATCCAGTTGACTTCTTGACATCTCCATCTGGGTATCTAACAGACACGCCAACTTTAGCATAAACAAACTAAATTCATATTTCTCCTGGAAACTGCTTCTTCCCACAGTCTTTCTTGTCTCAGTAATAGGCAATTCCGTTTTCCAGTTGCTCAGGCTAAAATTCTTGGAGTCATCTTTGGCTCCTCATTCTCATCTCACACATTCAATCTGTCAGCAAATTCAGAAGCCAACTACTTATTTCCCCACTGCTTTCACAATATTCTTTGTTTGGATTATTGCCTTCTAACTGCACCACTGCAATCTATTTTCAACATAGAAGCTAGAATAGTCTTGTTAAGATGGAAGTCAGGTCATGCCATTCTGCTGTTTAAAACCTTCCATTGGCCTCTGATCACATCATGATAAAGACCAAGTCCTTTTAATGGTGTACAAAGCCCCACAAGGATAATTCTTTATTCCCTCTCTAATGTCCCTTCTGTGTCACTCCTCTAGACTCAAGTCCAGCCACACTGTCCTTGTTCCTATACTTGGAACCAACCAGGCATTCTCCCAACTCAGAGATTTGAGAGAGTGGTCTTGCTGTCCCTCTGCCTGGAACATTATTTTCCCTTGGATATCCATATGCCTCCTCTTTTATTGTTTTTTGGATGTTTGCCTATATGTTACCTTGACAGAGAAATCTTTGCTGATCAGTCTATTTAAAGGAACATCCTTCTCAAACCCAGCAGCTCTCCTCATCTTTCCTTATTTCTTCATATTACTTCAAATTTCTTCATATTCACCATCTAACAGTTACATGTTACAATTACTTTTTTACTGTTTCTCACTCTTCTACTAAAATACAAACTTTAGCTGGAGACTGTGGCACGTGCTTGTAATCCCAAAACTTGGGAGGATGAGATGGGATGATCATTAGTTCAAGGCCAATCTCAGCAATTTAGTAAGGCCCTCAGCAATTCAGTGATACACTGTTTCAAAATAAGAAATAAAATGAAGGTAAATTTGTAGGTCAGAAGTAGATTAACTCTGGATTCAGTCCCTACTACCACATATACACAGAATGAATGAATAAATAAATAAATAAAAATTAAATGCAAACTCTTTGAATACTAAGATTTTTGCCTATTTTATTCACTGCCACATAACCAGTACCTGTAAAGTATCTGGAACAAGGTAAGTGGTAAATAAATAATTATTAAATGAATGAATGTATGAATGAATGAAGAAAGAAAGGAAGGAAGGAAGAAACTGAAGGAATGAATTTTCCTCCAGGATTTAAGTGGCATTGACACTGAAGTAGTCCAGAAAGATGCTTAAAATATTATTTTAGGGTGGACACTCATTAAGTGAATTCCAATTAAATCTAATCAGTGACTAATGAGATATATATGCTAAGATTTAAAAGTCTTCATTGTGTGAGAGTCATTTCCATCTTACCTAGTAAGGCTTTAAGAGATATCTGTTCTTTACTCAGTGGAGATGGATAAAACTAGATATAATGCTTCATGTGATTATAATATCAAGGGTATAGTCAAACATAGAAACCATACAAGGAATTTAAACTGAAGAATCTTAATGCAGGAAACCGGTCACATAGTTATTGGAAGAAATATCAAAAAGGAAATATGGAGGTAATCTAGGGAGTATAACTGTAAAAATAAGCTATCTATTCCTGGGATTTAGGGAATAAAATGCAAAGATATGGATGATGAGAATTAGGAAGTTTGAAATAAATCATTTGAACCAGGAACTTCAAGTATATGGTGAAGAGAAATGGAAACATATTTCTACACAAAACTTGTGAACAAATGTTTGTAGTAGTAATCATAATAGCAAAAAGTAAAATTAACCCAAATGTCCATCAATTTATGAATAAACAAAATAAAGCATTCCAGTATGATGGAATATTATTTAGTCATAAAATGAAACATTGAGACATAGATGAACCTTGAAATTTTTTTTTAAAAATGAGTGAGTTTGACCTTAAGTATTGACAACATTTACATAAAATAGTAAGAGAAAAAAGACTTAATGTCACACATATGCATACACACATATACTCACAGCAGGAGGCAGGGAATAAAATATAACTGAAGCTTCATTTATAAACATAAATACTTGTAACTGTTCACAAATATGTACACAACAAGAAACAAGAAAGAAAATATAACTGAAGATTTTTATTTCTGTATCTCAAGTCCTACAACTGTTCACAGTGCCACCATTGATATTTATAACTTTATTTGTCCAATTGTCTTTCCATATTTCCTTTTCTCTGAGCTGACTGGTTGTTATTATTTTTACCTGGTTGGATGGTTCTGCCTGTTTTGTTTCTTTTTGAGAAGTGGGGTTACCATTAGTTTCTACTCTCACACATAGAAAGCAAAAGGATACCCAAATAATCCTTTGGATTTCAGATGATACCTGCCATAACTTCATTGAGTAATTGCAACTGAGTCTCCTCCCAGTAATCCAGATCATTCATCTCAACTTGGATAGTACTGTATGCCATTCCTTATCTTTGGATTCAGGAGCATCAGGAGTCCTATGGTCAGAACTAGTATCCACCTTCAATTTAATGAAGTCATGTTTATGTCTGGTGCTTGAAACTAAGCCCCCCAAAGCTGTAGAATCTAAGTAATGGATTCAAAAGAAAAAATTCTGCAAGTATGACATTAGGTGCAATGGAAAGAGGAACTACTTTCATTTCCATCCTTTTTTAATTCCTGGGTCTATGATTTCTACCTATGGGAGTTAGATATAGATACAGATATTGTTTGCTGATTTGAAGCATTTTCTACCTCTTGTGAGAAAGGGCCCAATAGTTTGTCTTATCTATCTTCTACCTGGTCATAGTTAAACCCTTAGGTTGGCCTTCCTTTCTTCTATTAGGTGATGTTTCTGTGTGATGGGTATATGGTTAGGGTGAATGAATTCCATGAGCATGTACTCATTTTTTGTGTGCATTGAGTTTGGGGCAAGGATAAATGATTTGTGGGCCATCCTGATGGTGGATAAGCATTTTGTATGTGTGTTCAGATGGTGGTAATAATAGAAACATTATTGGCAGAGAAAGCAAATTGATGTCTAGAAGACATGTCTACTCAAGTGAAGAGAGAACAGAAGTTCATTGGTAATGGAAGGGATCCAGTGTAATTAACCTGCTACCAGGTGGCTGGCTGGTCCCCTGGGAGAAAACAGCCATATTGGGGATTTAGTATTGGTCCACTGCTGTTAGTACTTTGGGCATAGAAGTAGCGGTTGTTCATCAGCCTTTGTGACAGGAATAGCTAGCATACAGGAAGAAGGAAATACCCTTTTCCTCCTCCTGCCTACTAATATTTCTCTAGTGTCCCCTTTTGGAAAAAAACTATATAAGAAACTAACTGCTAAGGGAAAAATTTAATTTAAGTTACAACTATAATTTCAGGAAACTGAATAAAGACTGGTAACTTTAGTTCCAGGAGACAATAGCTAACTGACCATGTGTACTTGGCAAATGCAATTCTCCTCTTCCTGGGCAGAAGAAACCACATTTTAACTGATAGTTATGAGGGCATTCTAGGACAAGCCTGGGCTTGTTGTCAAGTCTTCATTCTACCACAGAGCAGTTATATGGGCAAATCACCTGATTCCCATGAACTTATTTTCCTATCTTTGAATGGGGAATAAACATAATTTAATAGACCAGTCATGAAAATGAAAATAAATATATTTGTCAAAATCCCTGTTACATTATTATTATTATTATTATTTATTATTATTATTATTATTATTTTATGGCACTGGGGACTGAATCAGAGGCATTTTACCTTTAACCAGCACCACAAGGCCCATTTTATTTTTTTTATTTTGAAATAAGATCACACTGAGTTGCAGAGGGCCTCACTAATTTGTTGTGCCTGACAGTAAACCCAAGATCCTCCTGTATCAGCCACCCAAGTATTGAGATTACAGGCATGCTCCAACACACCCAGCTACAAATGCTCTTTTTCAATCTTCCTAATATTTCTAGTTTTAATTAATGACC
This sequence comes from Muscardinus avellanarius, assembly GCF_963383645.1. Lineage (NCBI taxonomy): Eukaryota > Metazoa > Chordata > Mammalia > Rodentia > Gliridae > Muscardinus > Muscardinus avellanarius. The sequence goes on from NC_137792.1 coordinate 7,993,154, forward strand.
ACTTATTTTGAGTATTGAATTACTCTCTAATTTTTAGTAGTGATTCCTAATGAACATTATTTTGACTCCAGAAGACACTCAGAAATGTCTGGAGACATTTTAGTTGTCATAACAAAAGTGGGGGAGCAAATGGCACCTAAAGAATAGGGGCTGGGGATGTGTCTAAATACCGTACAATGTACAGATCCCTGATTTACATAACAATAGTGCTGAGGTTGAGAAACCCTGCCCTATAGGCAGGGACACTATGACTACTATTTTGCTAAATCTGCTTCCACAGATGGGAAACCAAAGGAAAAGTGACTGCAAAAATGGTTGAAATGCATTAACTGACTCCTTGCTACATCACCTTGATTTAGCTCCCAGATTTTTTCCCAAATAAATAGGTTCATAATGGTGTTTTTAGATTATATGGCAATAGACTAGTTAGAAGAGCACTTACAAAAGATAAACAGCTGCCAAACAGTCCAAAGACCAGCCATTGTCTTTCTAAATTTATAGCAGTCTGATTTTCTGTCTCACATAGCAGGGGATGAGGCAGCCACATAGTCTCTTAACTAGGTGAAACAACAGTGAAATCTTGGACAGCTTCAGTAGCAACAAGAAGAGCTAAAATTTATGAAGTGTCCACTGTGTACCAGGCATTACACTAGACACTGCTCATGCATTATCTCATTTTGCCTCTCTTCAAAGATTCAACTTGGTATTTTTTATCACATATTCAATCATTATATTAGATCACATCAAAGAGTTAACTAACTCTGCAAGGGCATTCAAAGGCATGATATTAATTATTGGTGATGGTAAGTGTTATGTAGATATTGTGTTTTGTATGTTATTCTCTGGAAAACAAACTACTAACGGAGTGAAAATATCAACTATCAGTCATTCAGTTTGATGCAAATGACTAGATATGACTAAGTAAAACAAAAATATTATGACATCTCACCATTTCCAAAGTAAGGATTCTTTTGTGCTTGTCTTTTGGCTTCTATACTTCAATGATCCCTCCTCCTCCTACATATAACACTGCAAATCTTTCAGAGGAAAAGTCACACACCAGTACCACCACAAAAGAAAAATAAGACATTGTGATTTTGTGTAAGATGGAGGAATTTTCCACAAACTTTGATCACAAATTCTTTGACTTTGTTAATCTATAACAAAATACTGTATCTTAAAATGTGTCTCATAGACTTTTACCTTGAGGGAAGCAAAATTGAAAATTAAGCTCTATCTATAAGATGAACCAGCTCATACTTGCACATACTTGAATTTGCTTTAATGGTTTCCCATGTCAAAGAAATGCTTTTCCTGTTCTGGACAAAGCCCTGGATTTGAAGTTGTAATGTTTTGGATTTAGAATGCATCCTTAGCCCTCATAGAAACAAGATAGTGATGTTCAAAATGGGACTTGGTTTCTAAGGAGGGGTTTCCAGGGATGTGGCCCTGAAGTGATAATAATGGTTTTTCCTCCCCCTGATTTATCTTTACTTCCAGCCTCACTCTCTCCTTCCACTCCCTGATGCCATGCCTTGAGCTATAAAGATGCCAGCCTCTTTTGGACTGAATCCCCAAATCTCCAAAACTGGTAGAAAATAAATCTTCCTTTCTCTAAGTTGTGTGGTCAGTTGCTTTGGATTATATCAGTGAGGATATTGACAGAAACAGGAATCAAATAGAGCCTTTATGATCTGGGTGAGTTACATAATTCTTAAAAGACTCAATAAAATGAGGAAAATGAGGCTTAACAAAGACTTTAGGAAGATTATAGAAAACATAAAGGCATTGTGCCTACTATATTGTTGACAGGTTATAAATGTTATTTTTACTCTCTCACAACATTAAAATAGCATTTCCATATAATTAAGGTAAACATCACCAATAATAAGATACATCAAATATGACATTCTTTCAAAAATGTACAACTCCACTCTACTGTTAGAAACATCAAACTCCAAAAAATAACCAATCAGCACTTCAAAAAAGTCAAAGACATAAATATTCATGAAACAAGAATTGCTACAGACTGATGAAACAAAAGAGAAATAATAATTTCATATAATATAGGATATTAAATAAGATAATTGAATAGAAAAAATACTAAGAATAAAACCTGTCAAAACTTGAATAATTTCTGCTGTTTTGCTAATAATATTCTAATGTCAATTCCTATTCTTAAATAGCCACAATATGTTTAGGTAAGATATAAGCGTTAGGCAGAGTGGGTGAGGTAATTAAAGAAATTTTGCACCATTTTTTACAACTTTTCCATAATTCTACAATTTAGAGTAAAGAAGATAGGTCCAATAATTTGTTTGATTTAAATACATATCTGATACCAATTAAACAAATATCAAAGTCATTCACTAAGCCAAGCATGGGAAGGAGGGAGGGAAGAGAACGTGGTGGGAATTGTAAAGGGTTAATTGGATGCTGTGTATATGTCTTCACCATCTTTTATCCCATTAAGATGTATGAATACAATGCACCAATAAAAATTTTAAAAAATAATAAAATTAGTAATACCAAAAATACATTTCTGATTCAAATTAATTATATTTAATAGATTTCCCAAAATAGTGAAAAAATTTCCAAAATGATATGCTTTTTTTTCTCTAGAGACCCAATGTGCTTATACACAAATATCCACACAAATACACGTATATCTGTAGAAAAATTAGAAATATATATCAAATACCTTAAAATAGGCATACATTTTTTTTGGTGGTACTGGGGTTCCTGGAAGCCCTTCTACCTCCGGGCTACACTACCAGACCTATTTTTACATTTTATATTTGGAAACAGGGTCTCCTAAGCCAGCGCATGCCGCTGGCTTCGAACCTGCGCGATCCTCCTGTCTCTGCCTCCCAAGTGCGGGGATTACAAGCGTGCGCCACCACACCCAGCCAAAATAGGCATACATTTTAATGCTAGTATTTCACATCTAGAAATTTATCCCACAGAAATTATAGTACCCTTTTATAATAGGCAATCAAATTGGGTATGGTGGTACACAGTTGTAATTCCAGTGTGTGGGAGGATGAGGCAGGAGAATAGAAGATTCGTAGCCAGCCTCTTTTACTTGGTGAGGCCCTCCACATCTAAGTGAGATTCTGTTTTAAAAAAATAGGCCTGGGGGTGTAGCTCAGAGGTATAATGCCCCTGGGTTCAATCCCCAGTTCCACAAAAAAAGATCAAGAAATATTAGGTAAATAATTAACTTGGTTGAAATGCATAACTAGACATGTTGGTCACAGGATCATTTATCATAATAGAAAGGAGAAATGGCCTAAGTCAGGGTCAAGAAAGAATTGAATAAATATTGGTTGAGTCCATGAAATGGAATAGCTTTTAGCTGTTAAATATGTTTATGTGGAGATTTATTGACATGGAAAATTCTCAGCATGTATTGTTAATTGAAAAAATAAGAGTTGGAAAATAAACAGATTTTGTCAAGAAAAATATACTTTGAATAATATAAAATGATATGCATTTAAATATTTTCAGTGATTGTCTCCAGATGATGGAATTTTGTATTCTTAACTAAGTTGAGATTGAAATTTCAGGCCAGCCAAGAAATTACAATAGACATTAGAGTCTGAAATGAGTCATCAAAATCACCATAAGTGATTTTAAAGGAAATGAGTCCAAGATATTTTTTTAATTCAAAATCTTGTTCCAGGACTCCTGGAAACTTTTGCTGCATCAAGGCTATAAAAAGGCATCACAGAGAAGGCTTTGTAAATGATATCGCTGAAGCAATTTCTCTGGAGAGAGCTGTTGCAGGGTTAAGGGTCCTTTGCCCCTTCAGAGGTAGGGTGGGAAGGGGCTACATTGTACTCCCATCCTAGCCATGAAGGAAAGCACTGCTAGAGTTTGAATTTTGTTGCCTGCTCTCAGGAGATCTGGAGTCCAGTGTTTGATTCTTACCTGAGAAAGATATAGAGGACTGAAGTCAGATTAATGCCCAAGAAATAAAAAGCAAGGTGAGAGAAGGGCTAGGACACTGCATGATGGCTCCCAGAGCCAACAGGGAACTTCTGCATTTGGATGGCCTGAATTTCCAGTTTGTGATACGTAAGATATATTTGGGGCCAGGGGAGAGAGCAAGCCATTTTGGGGGTATCATGAAACCTTTCCAATATGGCAGTTCAGGACACCTGAGAAAAGAGGTTGGAGGTATATCACAAATTTCCCCAAAGTCCCAGAGCTTAAGAAAGAAATTTTCTACTCAATCTCAGGACACAGTAGACCAGTGAAGAAAATACCAAAGATAACTTTGCATATCCAAAGAGACAATTTTAAACATATTTGAAGTTCAGAGCATAAAATTACTTCAGATATTAGAAGAATGAGCATTTTCAAACCCTTATCTTCTCTCCCCACAACCAGATGGATGTCATAATATTTAATATAGCCCATGAGTATGATGTTATTCATTTATCTAAAGAATGATGACAGGCCAAAGCTATAACTAAAAATCCAAAAAGTTTCCCACAAGATCAAATCAGAATAGGGGTTCTGGTTGAAAGCTTAAGTGTTCATTTTCTTGTTAGTTATCTCAGGTTACATTAGTATTTAGAATAATATGAGATAGAATGTTTCTTTCAGATAAGAATAGCATCCATATGAGAGAAGTTAAGTTTAATACAGAATATATGACATGTATTGGAATGGAGGCTAAAAGCCATTTACACTTTTATGTCATGAGAATAGACTAAGTATTAATTACAGAGGAAGTTCTTATTTTCCTGGTGAGATTTAGGAGAATATTTTGCAAATGACTCAGATTTATGAATTAGCTTTTCACCAATGCTATGCTCATTGGAGAAAATAAAAACATTGAAATTTAATTGCCATAGGGATAATGATTTATTTTGGAAACACAGCAATTCTTTTGTTGGGATCACTCTTGTTTACCTTCTCCCCTAATTCCATTTTGGCTCACTCTACTCTATTTTCAATGTGTCTTCATGATGCTATGCTCAAATCAGTGTAACATTCCTTCAACAGCTGTGCTAATCTTCATCCATAAAACTGACTCCCACTGCTATTCCAAGAAGAGCATACCCATGACTTCAGTGGAGCACTGATCCCTCCTGGGAAGATTCAATATGTGACTCTTAGATCATGGACTGACTCATTTAAATGGGGATCTCATCTTTGTTGAGGGAGAAAATGACAACTCTATTTCTTGTGAGGGGAACAAGGCATGCTTTGGCTTTAAATGCTGAGAAGTACAATTCCACTAAACAATTTCCTTAAATAAAAAATGTTAGATCCACATACTATCTTCTCCCCATATGCATTTTAAAGAAGCATAGCGAATAAGCCAGGATACCCTATTTGACTGTCTGCTAGGTCAACTGACTACTACCTTTCTTCTGCATAAATTAACAGCTGATGCTCACTTCGAAATGGGTGTCAGTTCTTACTAGACTATTACACCATTTCAACACACACAAACTTACACACTCCAACCATTGAAATCAATGCTTATCAAGTGTTCATTGCATTCACTTTTGTACCTACATCCACTATTCTTCTTTGTCATAGTAATTATAAAATTTAATAAGGAAGAAAATTCCTATTTATTTTGGTGGTACTGGGGTTCCTGGAAGCCATTCTACCTCCGGGCTACACTCCCAGATCTATTTTATACTTTTTATTTGGAAACAGGGTCTCTTAAGCCAGCGTGGCTGGCTTCGAACCTGCGTGATCCTCCTGTCTGCCTCCCAAGCAGGGGATTACAAGTGTGTGCCACCACGCCTGGCAGAATTGCTATTTTAAGAAACTGAGTTGAGTATTTTGGAAAAATTCTTTTGTGGCCAAGTTTCCCAAATACTTCTGTCAGAAGTATTCTCATACTGTGTGTGGGAAACAACTATAAATTATTAGGTGGATTTGTGAAAACTGGAAGCATTCTGCACTTTGAATACATTTGAAAGCATCTTTAAATTCTCATTTTCCTTAAGACTAAATGGAATTAGAAATTCCAAAATACTAAAATGGTGACTTGAACTGCAAGTGTAGACTTTGGATAAAATCAAGAATCATGGTCCAGCTGTGTATAGTAGTACATGCCTGCTATCCCAATACTTGGGAATTTGAGACAGGAGGATTGCAGGTTGGAGGCCAACCTCAGAATGTAGTTAGACTCTCAGCAACCTCACAAGACTCTGTTTCAAAGCCAAAAATTAAAAGGGCTGGGGTTTTTCTCAGAAGTAGAATACACCTGGGTGCACTGTTCAGTATCATACACACAAGAGAAAAGTCATGGTCTGATATGTAAAGAATTGGTAACATATATACATTGGTTTGTTACTATTTGAAAAAATTTCTTATAAATATTATTGAGCCCTTACTTTAGTTGAATTTTACAGTTTAGCAACCAACCTGCTATCCCAAATGAAATGGGTGAATTCTACCTTGTGACCCAGAACAGAGATTAGCAAATTCCAGTTGTGGGCAAAATCCAGCCCAACCCATTTTTGTATAGCCAGTGAATGGGGACTACTTTTACATTTATAAATGGTTGAAAAATAAATGAAAAGAAGACTATTTTGAGATATAGGACAATTACATGAAATTCAAATTTCCGTCACTAGGAGTAAAGATTTTTTGGAACATTCTTCTGAGTATTGCCAACAGTTGCTCTCAAACTACAAGGGCAAAGTTGAACAGATGTGACAGAGACTATATGGATTGCTATGAGAATATTTCTCCCTGGTATTTTACAGAAAAAGTTTTCTGACCTCCTACCTGGAGCATAATTGAAAACTTTTCTCTTACCTCCTTCCTTTTTTATTCTGGTTTGGTGGTGAGAGGCATTTATGGCTGCCTTCATCCCTCTGGGTTTTCTAGGTTAATAGTGCCTTCCTGTGGTCTAGGAATCACAAGGGGAAACAATGTTTTCTTGGCAAACATTCTTCCATGTCAGGACCCAGAGAAAAGATTCAAGAGTGACCTTTTAATGCACATTATTTACTCACAATAATGCTTTATTTAAGTACAGAGAACTCTGAGCCCAACTTTTATCTTCTGCTTCTTTTTGGGCCAAGTTGTCTGAAAAAACATAGCAATTATTTTGCTTTATTTCTATTCTGAAGGAATGAAGTAGGTGAATGACCTGGAGAAAAGTGATTTTTTTTCTGTTTGTGCATCATGGTGTGATTTTCTTCTTGGAGTCGACAGATAATCCTCCATTTTGATTTATGGGAAAATACTGGTATTCAGTGCTAGGTGGTGGACAGACAAATATATGATTTACAAGAGGACAAGAAAAATAAAACCCACATTTATGTCTCTTTTTTTTGGCAGAAAGCAATCAGAGACAAAAGATAAAATAGAGAGGATCAAATTGGAAGTTTCTTCTTTGAGTCAAAGCAATGCTTTATTGATCATTAATAAGTGTTCAGGGAGACTTATTGCTCTGGTAGAAGAAGACTAAGATAATATATGATATTCAGTTTTTAGTGTACCAAAGTGTTAACTGATAGTTTGGACTAAAAGGACCAAGGTACAGCATGTAGCTGTTTGAAATTAGGTTCCTAAGAAATATAGTCCAAGAAAGGACTTTTATACAACTTATCTATTAAAAGAATGTTTTTAGAAAAAGTATGTAAAATGGAGACTGTAAAAGCAGGAAGGGTGGGTGCTAAGCAAGAATGGTTTTGGGTGCAGCTTAAGCTCAACTTGAAGCTTTGGGGATTTCTGAGGCATAAGTAGAACCACAGAATCTGTACTGTCATAAAGCAAGGAAGCAGGCATTTGTTCTCTAACACCAAACAGTTCTGAGGCACCCTAGTTGGAAGAGTGAAATTCACAGTCACCCTCACTGTAGTTGCCAAGGGCACTCCTCCAGAGATGGAGACAGCTACAAGTGGTTGAGCAAGGGCGCTGGCAACAGCTGAACAAGAAACCCATGAAATCAATAACACCAACTATAGGATTCGATTCCCAGTATGAATAAGAAGCAGACCATCATGCAGCACTTGCAAAGAAATCAAATCAAACCTCTCAGCCTCATCAAGAGGTCAAGGGTATTGGGTGCAAATATTCACCTGCAAGAGAGAGTGCACTGTCTTATATGCTGTTGCACAGTGGCTCCAACCCAGGACATGGGAACAAGAACTTTAAACTGAAGACTGAAGGGTTCATTATTAAATGGGATTGAACATTCTGATTGGAGACACTGTGTTCTGAGATTTAAAGTGACCAGAGACTAGGTACCATCAATGTCATTGTATTTTCCAGTTTTAAGCCATGGGCAGGAGAAATGTTATTCCCACTTAGGGGCGCTTAAGAGGTGTACTAGAGACGAAATGCACTTGCTTTGTGACAGTATCACAGTAGTCTTGCTGAACAGCTTATTCTATCACAGATTCCCCAAATCGGTCATGCTGCCCCTGGGGGGATGCTGGGCCAATTTAGGGAGACAGTGATAGCCTCAGGTGCAATTTGGTGCATTACATAGAATTAAGTGGGTGGTGAAAGTACCCAGGGAAGCACTGAGTCATTTTTTTTTTCTGAAAAGTGGTAAGCCAATGTGTTTTGGATTCTATGCTTTATGTAGAAAATATTAAAATGATCCACTTGAAGTATGTGGATACTGTTTCTGGAATTGAACAGAAACATCTAATGCAAAGAAATTAAGTTTGCATGTATCCTACATTTTATGTATTATAATATTTTTAATTCTTTGTAGTACTGGTAATTGAACCCAGGGACATTCTCCTACTGAGTGACACCTCCTGGTCATTTTATTTTTTAGTTTGAAGTGGTATTGCTTTGATACCATGCTGCCTCCAGACTTGTAATCCTCCTGTCTCATCCTCTCAAGTGTTGGGATTCCAGATGTGCACCACCATGCCAAATTCTCTTTTGATTTTTAATACATCAAATCTGAAAATGTATTTGTAGAAAGGGGCCAAGGGAAGAATGGAGAGACATACACCTGGGTTGCTGATTCTTTTATAGTTCCCCCAACTCCAAGAGATATACAAGTATCTTTCTACTAACTTTTTGCTTAGATGGCTTGAATGAAATTCTGTAACTTACAACCAAAAGGTTTTAACTAAGACGGAGGGTCTCAGATATAGGATGATTCTGGCTCCATGGAGGAAATTAAGAAGAAGAGTATAAGAACTTACCTCAAAGCCTCAGTTTTACTCTTTTGTTTACTTAATTCATTTTACCTGTGGTGGCCCTGAGTAAGAGTGGTTGATGGAAATTAAGGAGGCTCTAAGGGTACACTTTTCAAGTCACCCTGATAGTTTGTCATTGTAACACAGCATTGCTATTCCCCATTTCAAAGATGAGAAAAAAGAGACCCAGAAACTTAAGTAAATTACCCAGAGTCATATAGTTGGCCAAATTAAACTTGAGGGTTTTGCCTCTCTTCCTGCAATGACCTTATTCCTTCACTTGTCCCTCCCAGCACAGTGAAAAAGACCCCACTCTGGGGAGAAGCCACTTTGAATGTGTCAGCTGCATGCACCATGGAACAGAGCTTTTGTTTAGGAAGCTTTGAATGTCTTTGGAGAAAGGTTATTTATTTCTGTTCATGGAATACAATTAGCCTGTTGAATGTGAGATGAGAATAAAATGTTTTTTCTCTGTTCAGTCTACCCATTTTTAAAAGTACACAGAGAACTAAGCCTACCAATGCTGACACTAATGTGAGTGGGAAAGCTTACTAGAAATGAAAACACTAATTTATCTCAGTCTAGTGATTACTTTGCCTTCTTCTTTCCCTCTTAGCATAAATTACTAACAATGTGAGACTGTGTCCTGAACTGGAGGTTTGTTATCATTTGCATAATTAAATAACATTCTCTGAGGCATGGGGTTGTAATTATTTCTTCCCCCTCTTCTGCCCATTAGTTCAAAGTGTCACATTTATATATAAAACATGGTAGGTTTTTCTCCCTCTTGCTACTGCTACACCATGGTGAATATTTAGTGTTCTTTGGTTTTCACCATATTAGAGAAGGTTTTCACTAAACTTTATAGCAATTACTTGTACAGAACTTTCAAGACTCTCCTCTATAGATACTAAGCTTCTTATCTTGGGTAATTTTCTCAGGAAGAGATTTTGATCATGTAATTTTAACATTGTATAAAATGAAAAGCAAATTTGCCTTAGATTTTCTTTTTCTTTTTAACTCAAGCAGTTGGTTTCATTATCATTTTCCCCTTGAATGTGTATTGACATAAATAGTAAGCTCTTGCATTCAATTAGAATAATAGTTTTACATACAAGGTTCAACAGAGAAACTAAGGACAATAGTACAACTATCATGGACATATTCATCTATAAGTCCGCGAGTGTGAGTGGGGATATCTCATCTGCCCTATATACAAATTTTATTCCACTTGAGACAAATTTATTTGGATGAATTCAAAAACAAAGTCTTGGGCAATGAACTTCCTCCATGAAATTCTGTGAAAATAGCAGTTATTTCTTTCAAGGTAGAAACTACAAGGTTAATATCTGCTAATCATAATATTTCCTATATGTTTAACCCTGTTCCAAGTGTTTTCTCTGCATGATCCTACTTAATCTGCTTTGTCTTAATAAACATTCCCATGTTTAAGGTATTATTTTCTTTACAGCTGAGGTAACTGAGCAATCTTGCTCAGTCACATACTTTTTAGAGGCACAATTGGGATTTAAATCTTTAAAAGTCCAAATATCAAATATTAACTTCTTATGTTACCTCTCATCTTAGAGTAAGAGAGGGGATTACAGGAAGCCAATTAAACTAGGAACCGTAGATGTTTTCTATAATGTTACCCAATTAAAGAATGACCTAAAAGAAGATAGTCAAAGAGCCAGTTGTGGTTCTTTTATTTAGGGAACGGTCTAGTGATATTACTGAGTTCATGAAAGGTAAACTCTCTAGGTTAAGCTTTTCTAATCGAAGAATGCTACACAAAGGGTTAATATAAAAATTGTTAACCACAACACTTTTGCACTAGCTATTTCTTCTGTCTGAATATTCTTCACAAATATACCCCTTTATTTCCTTTAAGCCTTTTCTCAAATGCCAACTTTCTTGAAGCCTTTACTTTAACTGTCAAATTCTCAATGAGCCTTACCTGATTCCCCTACTTACAATGAAAACTGCAGGCCTGGAACATCTGATTCCCTGATTTTTAGGCATACTACATAATTGATTTAACCATTATGTATATTATTTACTCTTTCCCCACTAAAACAAAAGGGACCAAGGGAAGAGATTTTTTTTGTGGTACTGGGGGTGGAATCCAGGGGCTTTCTACCTCCGGGCTATACTCCCAGACCTATTTTATACTGTATTTGGAAACAGGGTCTCACTAAGTTGCTGAGAGCCTCACTAAGTAGCTGAGGCTGGCTTCAAACCTGTGTGATCCTCCTGTCTCAGCCTCCCAAGCGCGGGGATTACAAGCTTGTGCCATCATGCCTGGTGGGAAAAGATCTTTTGACTATTTTGTTACTGATGGATCCCCAAGTTCCTATAAGTACAAAGAAAACACTGGGCAAATTTAGTCTTATATATAAATCAGAAAGATCCATCCCCAGAAATTATAAATAGGCAATTGGGAAGCAGGAGAGGTCAAACTCAGACCTTGAACCAAGGAGAAGTTCAGAGTTTTCATGAATGTTACAGAAAAGTTAGTTTCTTGGTTGGATTCTTTGTATGGCGCTCTCTCTCTCTCTCTCTCTCTCTCTCTCTCTCTCTCTCTCTCACACACACACACACACACACACACACACACACACACACACACACGTCAAGGCCATTGAAGTATTTTAGAGAAAGTGATTCATTTGAGAAAAATCATATTTAGGTTTCTCTGGGAAAATGAACATGAAAGTTATTTTTTCTGCTTCATACTTTAATTGTTACTATAGGAACTCATCTGGACCTGCATATCAATTGACCAAAAAGGGACAGGATAAACAAAGAACAGCTAGAAATGATATTCTTATCAAGAAAGACCAATGGCTATGATTGATTGACTCTTCCAAAGGAAAGTATAATTTCTTTTACTCGCTATACCTCTCAGACAATACTATTGAATGTACATTAATGCATAATGTAGAGCATCTGATAAAGACATCTGGGAAATAACTGGGTAACAGGAAGGTGGTAAGAGTTTGTAAGTGAAGTAAACCCAAGAACTTTGGGGGAGGAAGGTGAAAGACAGAGGAGAGGAAGGTGAGAAGAAAACCAGGGATCATCATGTTAGTTTTCAAACCAGACTTTAAACTCAGCATTAACAGAAAGCTGATAGACTGGTACATTGTGTGTCTATGGGACCATCAGGAAAATTTTAATTGGTGATCACCAGCAACAGGTCTTCAAAAATGAACTACATAGAGCTAGGGGTGAAGCCTGGTGGCAGAGTGCCTACTTTGCATGGGAGAGGCCTTGGGTTCCATCCCTAGCACTGAAAAAAAAAATCAACCCCTAATGCTGGGGTCAACAAACTATTAGCCTACAGGCCCAATCTGGCTTGACATCTATTTTGGTATGGCCCACAAACTGAGGATCCTTTGTATATTTTTAACTGGTGGGAAAAAATAAAGATTTAAGCCAGGGGTATAGCTCATCAATAGAGAGCTTGCCTAGCATGCAGAACACCCTGATTTTGATACCTAGCACCATCAAAAAATAGATTTGTATTTTGTTATCCATGAATATTATATGATGATCAGATTTCAGTGTCCATACATGAAGTTTTCCTGGAACATAACTATGTTCATTCATTTACATTTTATCTATGGCTACTTTTGTGCTATATTAATAGAGTATTTATGACAGAGACTATATGGATCACAAAGTCTAAAATATTTACTCTCTACCCTTTACAGAGGAAGTTCACCCTTTCCTGGCTAAGGACTCCAGTTACTTTGCTGTGTTTTGGTAGTAGAAATGCAATAGAGGTTCTTTCCTACAGATCTGTTCTCTTAATAAAATAAATCTTATAGAAATATATTTACTAGATTATGATTTATCTTACAAATTTTCCAATTTTGCTTCTGCACAGCCTTGTTAAATGTCTCTCATTCTGAAAACGGCTCATTATCTGAGCGCTACATATCTGATGAGGAGTAATAAGCACTGTTCATTAATTTAAGTAAAATTCCAATTTTATTGCATTTTCCTTCAAATTGTTTTCAATTTAATAAAATGGAACTGCACCGAACAGAGAATTAAATGGCTATATTTGCCTTAAAGTTGAAGCTGCCTTTCTTTTCTAGACTTTCATTAGGATGTTCTGGAAATTTTTTTTTACATAACACAGCAAGAGACCTGTGTCATGAGACCTCATCCAAATAGATTTAAACCTTTTGGATCAGTGCCATAGGTACAGGAGAAACAGTTAATCATGAGCTTCAGTCTAAGGATGTAGCAATCAAAGGAGTTTAGCCTTGTTTGTGGTTATAAATCCACGAGACTGTTCATATCCCTGCCAGCTTCTAAGGACAAATATGGTTCTATTAATATTGCTACTGGATTCCCCTTAGCTCACAGCTTCTACCAGCTTATACAGAAACATCAGTGCCTTGAAAATTTCCCCTCCCCAGGTACTTTGGGGGTCCTCGAGGCTGTCTTATTTATCAGGAGCTTATTTATCACGTTCAGTCTTTGCTTGCTATGGCTGCTAGACAAAAGTGGTCTCAGAATACACAGGCCCTAAATCTCCTAGGAGAGCTATTTGGTGGCATTATTCCACTAGTTCTAGCTGCCTCTTTCTCTTCAGTGTTGCTAAGCTGGAGATTTGCTGCCCCTCTGGAACTTTCTATGACCTCTCTGCTACTGAAAACCCTGTAGAGGTGTGTGTCACTGCTCCTCTCATGAGACAGATATGCAGTCACTGCTTCCAAAATCTCATTTCTATAGAACAGTTAATGTCGGTTCCCAAGATGAAAAAGAGACTCGGCTTGGGGCTGTTCCCTTTAAGCTCCTTGGGAACTAATGCACCACAGGGTTACAAGAACCAGCGGTGCCTGCTCACACTGTGGCCCTTCTGCCTTCCTAGGCTTATCATCACACAAATGTGGATGCCTTTCTTTCTACAAAATCTCAAATTACTCTCTTCTCCCACTATCAGGTCATGTTCCTGAGACTGTCTAGTTGTTCTGGAGTTCATCTCCAGCATCAGAACTTTATTTCCTGGGGACTGGTCAGCCCTCAATGAAATCCAGCTTTTTCGGGGGGGACTTTCCATATATCTTTTCAACACACACACACACACACACACACACACACACACACACACACACACACATATATATATATATATATATATATATATATAAACTTGAGTTGCAGTTGGGTTTAAATATATCTCCCTCTTACTTCTCATCCCCAAGTAAATACGTGAATACAAAGAAATAAAGAAATATGGTGTGTGTGTGTGTGTGTGTGTGTGTGTGTGTGTGCGCGCGCGCATGTGTATTCATTCATGTGTTTACTATTAGGGACACACTCTAGTTTCATACTCTGGTGTATAAAACTTTGATATCTGATCCCACTAAGGAACTCTGTTAAAAGAAAAACAGTAAAAAAAAGTGTGTGTGTGTGTGTGTGTGTGTGTGAAAATATCATTCATGGTTTACTCTAAAAAGAATTATACATATATTTTAATGTAAGTCATTTATTTTGAGAAAATCATATGGGTAATGGATGATTGTATAAAATGCTTTTAGTAGATGTTCTTGAGTTGATAAAAATGATGTCTTTAATAAGAATTTTTTATTTTAATTCATATAATGAAATCTTTTTTGTTTATTTACTATATGCCATGCACTGGGGATACTGTGGATATATAAAAGTCCCAGGTCCCTTTCTTGTTGCTTCTCAAATTCTAGTAGGGAGTAATATAAAAGTAAACACATACATATATAATCTTCAGGCTGTTACAGTCTTTTTGCAGTATCGGGAATTGAGCCAAGGGGCATTCTACCTCCAAGCCACATTCCAAGCCCTCTTTTATTTATTTATTTTATTTGGAAACAGGGTCTGACTAAGTTGCAGAGGGTCTCACTAAGTAGCTGAGGCTGGGTGCAAACCTGCAATCCTCCTGACACAGCCTCTCAAGTACTGGAATTACAATCATGCACCATCATGCCACCTTGTTACAGTTTTCATAAAGCAAATTAAAACAGGGTAGCCAGGTATGGTGGTTCACACTTGTAATCCAAGCACTTGAGAGGCTGAGACAGGAGAATCACACAGGTTCGAAGCCAGCCTCAGCTACTTAGTGAGGCCCTCAGCAACTTAGTGAGAACCTGTTTCCAAATAAAGTATACAAAAGGTTTAGGAGTATAGCCCAGAGATAGAAAAGCCCCTGGGTTTCACCTCCAGTACCACAAAAATAAATAAATAAATAAATAAATAAACAAACAAACAAACATATAAAACAGGGTAAGGGGATAGAGAGTGACAGCTGGAAAATACTGTTGTAAAGAGATAGTTTGGCCTCTATGAAGAAGTATTTTGAAGCCAAAGTTGAAGGAAGTTAATGAATGAGTCTGGTGCTGATTTTGGAGATGACAATGCAGAAGTAAAGCATGTAGGATAAGCTAGAAGATGGATTATTTGGCAGTAATTGAATCATGAAGGCACTGAACTTATCAAGGAACTAATGCATCAATGACTGAATAGACTACTGGGAGGTGGGACCTAGTTGGAGTGAGTAGGTCACTGGAAAATGCCCTGGAAGTTATATCTTTTACATGACCTCTTCCTCACTTGCTTTCTCTGTTTCTGCTTCCCAGCTGCTATGAGCTGAGCAGCTTTCTTTGACTATGCCCTTCCACCATGATATTCTGCTTACCTCAGGCCCAGATCAATGGTGTTGACCAACCACAGACTGAGAACCCTGAAACTATAAGTGAAAATCAACTTTTCCTCCTCTAAGTTGTTCTTGCCAGGTATTTTTACCATACCAATGCAAAGGTGACTAACACACGGGAGGCTTGAAGGAATAAGCAGGGGAAACTCAACTGCTTCAATGGTCTGCTGGTACACGAGAATTTGAGGGGCTGGACACTGCATACACACCAAGAGGATTTCCTTGGAGTAGGAAAATTATGGTAGGGGAAGGGCCATGAAATTATAAACCCTGCAGGGTTATCACCTCTACAGAGCAGGTTTGCTATGTCTTTTGCTCTATTATCTTCACTCCAAATACTTATGGTGACCAAGATTCCAGAGTGTCCTACCTGCTACAATCCTTTAGGACCATTGAATTCAATACCCTCAGCATGAAATAGCAGCTTTCTTCTGCAGGCAGAGCAAGACTCCTGAAAAAAGTGACATTGAGGCAGCTATAGGAGGGGCTTTTCCCTTTTGGATCTTCTGCAGAAAGATTTTATGTTTATGTAGGTCCGGGCTCCTTGGGGATTGTGGTTGAAGATAACACAATATTCTCTTCTGCAAAACGCAGTTTACATGGGTGGGAGCACTTTCCCTAGTGTCTTCTAGAGAACAGGAATCCATTTTGTTTGCGAAATATCAAACATGCTTTCCAAATCTCTCAGGTCCTCTCTCTCCAAATGGGAATCCTAATTAGTTATGTATTCATTATTCAATGAATGTAATTGTTCACAAATCCAATTGTGTATTCATTACTCTTTTCATTCTTATGCCCTTTGGGCCATCCCATTCAACTACCTAATACAGAGAATGGAGTTGCCAGTTCTTGGCATCTGCAGAGGGTTGCTTAACACTATTAGGAGAAAAAATCATTTATGAAGACATATGCAAAGTTAGATTATCTGCTGCAACAAAATGTTCCCAAAGCTTTGCAACTTAACATAATAAAAGTTGATGTCAAAGCCGGGTGTAATAGTGTACTCCTATAAACCCAATACTTGGGAAGCTGAGACAGGAGAATTGCAGATTTGAGGCTAGTCTCAGCAACTTTGCGAGGCCCTTAGCTGCTTGGTGAGACATTATTTTAAAAGAAAAAATAAAAATGATTGGGGGTATAGCTCAGAGGTTGAATGCCTCTGGGTTCAATCTCTAGTATCAAAAAAAGTTAGTATCTTACTCACATAAAAGACCAAAATATCTATTTACACTTACATGCTATCCTCTATCATAACTCTCCAGGCATTGCCTCAAGAACCCTCACTGATGCCATGTTTCAGCTCCATCATTTTTTACATCCTTGGAGTTCTATTAAGCCTTATAAACAAAGAAAATAAGGAGAGGCCACATATGTTCCTCTAAAGTCATTCAGGATGCTACCTGATTAGCATCCTTTGTCATCCAAGGCAACTACTTCCCTCACTTCAGCTATTTGAAGTCTTAACATTCTCCCAATTTTTTCTCTCATTATTTTATAAAATAAAATATTTTAGACTATAAATAAATAAATATATATATATATAATAAATTCAGTTTACTTGTATATCCACTGTTCACCTAGGAAATAAAATATTACAAAGACAGATGCACACACGCACGCATACGTGTGTGTGTGTGTGTGTGTGTGTGTGTGTGTGTGTGTGTGTGGTGTATGTGTATATGTATCTATGAATCACCTTTATTTTCAATATGATCTATTCTGTATTCTAAAACTGTCTAATTTCCCTCTCAAACCTGGAAAATTGTCAGTTTAAATACATATACCTTGTACTTCTTCTAAATATAAATCTAGTTGTCATTTATTTTGTTCCAGAAGCCTATGGGTCTGCTGATATAGGTTTGCATCAGACTCCCTTATTTGTTTTTGCCCATTAGATAAGCCAGTAGGGGAAAGGCTGGTCAAGCATGATCTTGCTTGGCTTATTCTCATAGTTGTGGTAGACTTCAAAGAAAGAGAGCAGAAGCATGTAAAGGTTTCCTGAGGCCTAAGAATGGAAAGGACATAGGATTGTTTCTGCAACATCCTACTAGCCAAAGCAAATCCCAACATCAGCCCAGATTCAAGGAGTTGGACAAAAACTCCAGTACTTGATGGAAGATATGGACTCACATTGTAAGGGGCTGGATGCAAAAGGAGGTAGAAAATTGGGCCCTTTTTGCAATCAGTCTACCAAATCATCTCTCACATTACTTTGGCAGAGAATATCTATATCCCAATCCTTCTCTTTAATGACTGATAATTACCCCTCTGGCCTCATCATTATAGCACATCCATTAAATATCTGACTATTTATCTGATTCCCCAATTAAAACACAAGACCTTGAAGACAGAGACTATGTCATAGTTGGCTAACCTCCTATCCTAGTAACTGGCAATAAGAGAGACCATTTAAAGTGTATTTAAAATTAAAATTCACAGTAAAAATCAATCAAGAAGGGGCTCAATAAGTAACAGCAAACATAAAATGCATAATACAAATGATCAATAATAATATGTGCTTCCTTTCTGCCACTGGAATCTCAGATTAAGGCTGAAATAGCAGCAGATACCTCTACCAACTGACATCTTTTTTAATCTTTGCAGTAAAATCAAAGAAGCAAGATTTGAACTTTACTATGGGATCCTATTCTTGCAGAGTTGTCATAAAAATACAATATAAACAGAGGAATAATGGGCATACATCCACCTGGTTTTCTCATGGGGCCAGAGGTGTTTATTTCAAGCTCCTTTTAACTGCACTGTTCACTACACATCACCCATCTGATAAGAAGTATTGCACAGCTTTATCTATAAATTACTTTTTTTTCAGGGCTCAGTAATTTTCATCCCCAGTCTCATGTCTTCTCCAAATCCTGGATGTCTCATGACAAAGCTAAATCTGGTATTCATGGCACAATCTCTAGAGCAGTGAGGCAAAAGATGAGACTGACTTCTCTCACTCGACTGGATTCCTTTTTGCTATCTTATCACTTTCATTTCCAAGTTATTATTGACTTTGCTTAATAGTTTCTTGCACTTTTTAATTTACTTTGCTCTTGTCACAGATGCTTCTTCAACCATGCCACACCTAACCCCAGACACAGACTCTCCCTTTTTGCTAAATTCTATACTTAGGACCTGGAAATTGAAAATGGTCTATTCACATTTCTTTTTCTTTCCCATTCACATTTTCTCCTTTTTGAATTCTTATGGTTTTAATGCTCTGATTCAACAGAGGATGCTTATCCCTTATCCCAACATTACTCATTTTTATAGCAAGTTGTGATCATGTGATAAATTACCATTTTCAAATTTTTAAGCTTGCCTGGCATGCTGGTGCATGCCTATAATCCAAGTACTTGAGAGGCTGACCAGGAGGATAGCAGGTTTGAAGAAAACCTCAGAAACTTAATAAGTACCTGTTTCAAAATTTAAAAAAATAAATAAAAGAGTTGGGGATATAGCTCAGAGGTTGAAAGCCCCTAGGCTCAATCCCCAGTAACACACATACACAAAATCTTTAAGCTCATCAAGGTTAATATCATTCCCTCCTATGGTTCCCACTGTTTGACCACTTTAAAACTGCTCCTGAGATGATTACCTACCATTTATCTCAAATTAGAAAATTAGAAATTGAGATGACCTATGCAAATTTGGAAACTCCTTACAAGGAACATTATAGTTAGTCTACTACAGGGCTCTGATTCAGCAAAATAACCCTCATGTTCTTAAAGTGATAGGCCAAGCTCTAAATGAGCCACTACTGCCAGTCAGTACAGGCTCAGTATATATAATTCATGCCAATGTAGTCTGGTTTACATTTTTGACAAATTTATAGGATAAGGACTACAGGATAACATCCAACACATCTTTCATGGTAGCCTTGAGATCCATGCGTGAGGAAGAATATGAATGGGATGAACTGATGGTTACATGGATATATGGATTCCTAATAATTACTACACAGGACAGTTGATTAATGGGGCTGAAAAATGTTTTCTAGAAAGGGTCAAGTAGTAAATATTTTAGATTTTGTAAGCTAAACTACTCAAGTCTGCCATTGTAGCCCGAGAACAGCCATAGATGATATATAAATGAATGAATGTGACTTTGGTCTAATAAAATGTTATTTACAAAAATATAGTGGACTAGGTTTTTCATTTGGCCACAATTTGTTATCCCCTGCCTTAGGGCCTAAGCCACATGGGGATTTGACTATCTCATGCAAGTTTTATCTACTCACACAGAATAAGAATCCAAACCTTCAGTATATAGCTGGATTTTATTTTGTCTTTAGTTACTGGACCCCACTGTACTGTGTTGGTGTTATCTATCTTTAGAAAAAAATTGAGTCATTTTACTACGGAAATCAGTGCAGATTAAGAATTAATCTACACAGAGACGAGCTCATAAAAACATAAGAAAACATTAGCAGTTAATTAGAAATTAATGCTAAAATGCTAAATGAAGTTCTTAGATTGAAGCGACTACATCACACTTGAATTGTTAATGTGGCAATTAGCTCAGATGCCTACAAAGCACTTGTTAATAAATACTTCATAAAGACTTCTGTTAAATGAGAGCACAGCAGGTTTATAAAATGTAAATTTATATGGTATTGAAAAAATGTACTCAGTATGCTTTCTTTTTGGAAGCTTTAGTCACAGTGACTTCTTGAAAGAATTCATACTGTAGCTAAATTTCAAATAAAAGTTGACTTTCTGAAACTAAAGCTCAATTCTCGACAATAATAGTTCTCGACATGTGGTCCAAAGATCAGCAACATCAGCATTACCAGGGAATGTTCAAGATGTCAATTCACAGGCTTTGCTCCAGACTTACTGAATTAGATGCTCTGGGGTGGGGTTCAGAAATGTGTTTTAACAAGAGCTTCCAGTTATTCTGATGCAGCTTGAGTCTGAGAAGCACTGATTTAGAGCATTGAGTAATGCTCAATAGTGTGTACTAGACACATGCAGTGCAGGGTCCAAGCAAGTCTGCCCACTGGGGTTAACTGGTATGCTGCATAAATATTAAATTGATGACTGTTGTCTACCCTAGAGACAATGGTTTAATTATTCTGGGATATGGCGTGGATTTTGGAGTGTTTAAAAGTTTCTTGGGGCCAGGCGTGGTGGCACAGGCTTATAATCCCCATGCTTGGGACGTGGAGACAGGAGGATCTCGCAGGTTAGTAGTCAGCCTCACTGGCTTAAGAGACCCTGTTTCCAAATAAATAAAAAAAATATAAAATAGGTTTGGGAGTGTAGTCCGGAGGTAGAAGGGCTTCCAGGAACCCCAGTACCACAAAAAATAAGTTTCTTGGGTAATTCTAACAAGAACTGGAACAGAGAAAGCCAAATATGGTAGAAAAAAAAACATTTCATGAGTATGACTATGAACAAATGTTCTCTCTCAGATTAGATACTAATCTAAATAGTTCTCACTCAGATTAGACATAGCTCTAGTTTGGTTGAAAAATGGCTTATTTTTAAAATTTATTTTATTGGTGCATTGTAATCATACATCACATTGGAATATAAGACTTGAGAGGATATACAAGCACACATCATCCAATTAGCCCTCATCCAGCCCCCATTTATTTGGTTATACTCTAGTTTCATTCTTTTCTTCAATCAAATCACATATTGCTAACTTTGAAAGTCAGGCTGGGTATGGTGGCATATGTCAGTAATTCCAGTACTTGGGAGGTTGAGACAGGAAGATCAAAGGTTCAAGAACCAGTCTCAGAAACTTAGTGAGACCATCAGCAATCCAGAAGGACCCTGTTTCAAAACAAAAAAAATGAAGAAAGGGCTGCGGTATAGCTCAGGTGTAGAATACCCCTGTGTCCAATCTCCAGAAGAAATCAATCAATTGATCAGTTAAACGTTTGGGACCAGTCGTCCTTTGGTGCCTGGGTAATAGTCCTTTGTTATACTTGTGTAAGCCATATTGGTGGCTCCTAGCTTTCAGAATTTTGTGGTCTCTCCCAAGATATCTGATTTCTGCTGCATTTGATTGCATGTCCTGACATTTAAAAATTTTAAATTTGCACAATAACTTCTGTTTCCAATGTGGCATAAGAGTGGGGCATTTAAAATAATTTAAAAGAATTTAGGCACCTAGTTTCTAAATCTTTGTAACACCATTCTCCAATAAAAGGAAGTAGGGCTCCTTGGAGAAATGGTTGATTCTAGGGCTTCAGCAAGAAATATACAAAACAAACTTGAGGTATTTTGTAGTATCAGAAAGAATGAGGGTGCTCAAAACCACAACTAATCAAAAAACCTTCAAAATTAGAGGGGGGACTGTCAAGGGATACAAGAGTCAACTGAAAGGCCTCATAATGATCAAATCTGGACAGATTTGAGCAATAAAATAAAGTACTAGAGGATTGTAACTCAGTGTATAAAATAAATACCCATGAGTTCATATTGAGATAACTAAATGATTTGAATAAATAACAAGCTATCTAACTAGATGAACAGGGAGAAAACAAATCTCATATGCTAAAGAATTCCAAATAATTCATGTAGATTTTCTGCCTTCAGGAAGATGAAGCATAACTCTTTACTCTGCAAGTGTGAGTCACTTTTCTCCAAAGAATAGAATGTGGAAATGGAGGAAGAAACAGTTATCATTACAGTAAAAATACCTGACAAACACTATCTTAGTTAGGGAATCAAGGTCAACCTCAACCATAATATATCATGGTGATAGCCTGTACCTTGATATGACGTGATAAAAATGGCAATTTACCCCTCTGGTATTTCTCCCCCAAACTCATAACCCTCATGTAATTATCATAAAGCAAATATCAGACAAATTCCAATACAAAGAAATTCTACTTGTTCAGAATTGTTAAGATCATCAAAAAATAGGGAAAGTTTGAGAAACTGTCACAATAAAAAGAGTCTAAGGAAAAGAAGTCATTCGTGGAGGGTCCAAGAACATGAAGAGGAGGGGGATCTCAACTTAGGACAATGGAGACACTGACATACATGACAGAAAAGAATTTTAACATGCATCAGATGTTGAGGCACAGAGATTTATTTAGGAAAGCAAGACGGATACATTCAAGAGAACATATGGGTTATCTTGACAGTGAGAAGCAATGATGTGACCTGGGGTTTTAAAACTGATAAGTGGGATAGTAGCTAGGGGAATGAACTAGATATGGAGTCAAGGGTACAGTTACACAACCTCATGACAGTTTTTCTTGCATCCTCTCATCATGCTACTTTCTGCAGGCAAGGATATGGATGTAAGGATGCAGGCTGGGTTGCTCATGAGTTGCTTGATTTGCATTTCAGTGGTTCATAGGTTTTTCCTGCATTATAACTATTTATGATCTGGTTTATTGGCATTTTTCTTTTAAGGCTCAGTATGTCTTTTTTAATCTGTATCCCCCAATTTCTATCTCAATATGACAACTAAATAGAATGAGATGTTTTTAAAGTGCATTAGGGAAAAACTAAGGCAATCTGAATAAAATGTGGACTTTAGTTAATAACTTATTAATATTTAGTTAATAATAATGTATCACTACTATTATAATAACAGTAATGCATCGATTGTGACAGATGTCCCATATTAAAGATAGATGTTAGTAATGAGGGAAACTGGATCTAGAGTATGTGAGAAATCTCTCTATTATATACACAATTTTCTTATAATATAAATTTTTAAATAAAAGTCTTATTATGAAAGACAAAGAAGCAAGCAAATATAAATTAAAATTCAACTTTCAAAGCAACTATCCCAAAGGAGGTAGGAACCAGTCCAACATGTGTACACATAAAACATGTATAAATTCAAATATTTAGACAATCACAACTCAGTTGATATTTTACCTCATTTTCTCAAAAAAATTTTAAAATGTACATTTAGAAATATTAAAATCTGAACGTATGCCATTTTTATATGTTTCACATAAAAATAAAAAAGTAAAGCCAAGCGTGGTGGCACACGCTTGTAATCCCTGCACTTGGGAGGCAGAGAAAGGAGGATCCTGCAGGTTTGAAGCCAGCCTTTCTGACTTAAGAGACTTTGTTTCCAAATAAAAATATAAAAAATAGGCCTGGGAGTATAGCCTGGAGGTAGAAGGGTTTATAGAAACCCCAGTACCATCAAGTAAATAAATAAATAATAAAAATATTAAAATCTAAAAACATCCACTTAGATGTAAGGATAACCAATTTATTTCAGCAGTTGAATTGAACATGATAATAGGATACATGCTTATTTTTTATCACATCCAAATTATATGACCTCCTTAAGAATAGGAATGTGTCTTATTCATCTCTGTCATTTTTGCACCCAGAAACAGAGGGGCTTCCCTGTTAATGTGTGGTTAAATACACAATGAAATCATTTCATTGTTTGATTATATGAGTGTCCATATCTGCCAACTGGGAATAATTACACATATGGAAAGAGAATGGTAAAGGAAACTTAGACAAAATCACATACACATAAACAGAAATTCTATTTTAGCCCTATATTTCCTTAGAGCTCCTCATTCACTTAGGTGGTATCCACTTACATGTACATGTCTGCTCTTTTAGATGAAACAACCTGGTGCTAAATTGATTATATTATTATTCCTTCTTTCTTTTTTGTTTTTCAAAAACATAGAGATATGTTTAGTGAAGTAAGAAATACATCGTCAAGGGAGAATGCAAACCACCACCTCAAAGATGAGAGAGACCTGGATTATTTAGTGTGCTTGACAAAAATGATAATTCATAAAAATTTCACCAAAAATATTAACCTAACACATATAAATAAAGTGGCAATTGGAAAAAACATAAAAAACAATCCAGGCACTTCAAACTTTCTTGAAGACTAATTTGGAGAATAGCTACCAAATATTTGCAATGCTTTCTCTAGAAATTAAGGTTGCTAGGGATGATTATTCTAAACAAGAAGATGAATCAAAGAAGAGTTTACAATCTGTGGCCAGATTGAGAGCAAAGACATCAAAGAAGACTTTACTCTTTCAAGTTGTAAATTATTTCTAGTGATATCATTTCCCAAATCCATCTCTATCCTTCCTGTTACCCACTTCAGAAGCTCAAGGTCCATCTGGATACTTCCCGATGCTTCAACAACAAATTAATTGCAAGGTCTTGTATATTTTAAGCCTGAAATATATCTTAAATTTACCCACTGCTAAAGATGCCCACTCCTTTCATCCAAACCACCACTCTCCTCTAATGGATTTTCTGTCTGTGACTCCTGTCTCTTCTGATTCATTACCCCAGGTACCAAAGAGATCATTATCAAATGCAAATTTGATGATGTCATTCTGAATGACTTCCTGTTGTCCTTGGCATAATGGTGAAAACATTTATGTAGTCTCTACTCTTCTATATTAAATACTCAAGTGCTGTGGTCAGACCTGCTCTCTTCAGGAACCAGTTACTCATTCCCCTATTGGTCACTGAAGGCTCACAGTTCTCTCAGCCACTGGCAGCTGACATATAAGAAATGGTTAGTGGTGGGATGTACTAAGGCCTGACACTCATGCCTCAGTTTGAAACAACATACAAGGGTCATCCTGGTGCCACATTCTATATGCTGAATGATAAGTTATAGTTACAATAATAAATTTATGTAAAAATTCTCCCTTTCTACACAATCTTGTTTCCCCTACTTTTGTTCAATCCTAGTGCATATCCTAGCAAACCTCCTATACTCAAATTTACTGTCTATCTTAAAAGTCATTTCCCATGAACCCAGCTAAAAACACCACCTTTCCTGTACACAGTTTCTCCATAGAATGCATCTTTGCCTATCTCCGTGGCAACCAGGGTTTCAGTCTTGTCTCTGCATCAATTGATGGAGTCAAGGCTCATTACTTGAAACATCTCCTTTTCTATAAAAGGAAAAGTCATTTTAGAGCAGGAATTCTAAAGCTAAAATGAATATTTGGATTTTCTGAGGTCCTGTATTTTGAATTTCATCTCCCAGGTGATGCTGTTGCTATTGGTCTGTGGTTTACACTCTAGTACTCTTATTCTGCAATTTATCTTTAATTCCTTGTAGCTGCACGAATTTGACAGAGAGCAGCAGAGAATTCTAGATCAAAGTCTCTGAAGTTACACAGAATTGACTTCAAGTCTCAGCTTGGCCATCCCAGCTTTTACTTCATTGGCCAAGGTATTCTATCCGGCCTCAGTTTTCTCATTTATAAAATGTGGGGGAATGGTGGCAACTTGTGGGTTTATTGTGGAAACTGAATGATATAATGCAAAAAGAATCTTAGCAAACTCTCTGGCCCATAACCATAAAAAAACCCATCAGCTTCAAATCAGTATTCACTACAAATCAGTATTCTATGTGGGAACAAGAAGGGTTTATTATGGGTCAGTCACTTAAGTTTGAGGGGCAATGCCCCTGGCAGTATCTCTGCACAATAACTGCAGAAATACAGAGAGGATACCAGGGCAAAATTGAAAAGTTTAGGCACAGAGATGAAAAGGGATGCTAACAAAAAGGGTAGTGATTGTTCAAAAGTGGAGTGGCATGGCTTTCTGGAATTTACCATGTCCTTTTGCAAGTAAATGTATATAAGTTCCAATTGTTAGCTGTTCTGTTGACTGTAGGCTATCTAACCTGGGAAGTGGGGAAAGGAATTGCCACAAAAGCAGAAGGAAACCTATCCTATCATTCCTTTTTCCTCTGCCCTTTGTACTTAGTAAGCCCTCCCAGAATGTACCCTTAAGATTCATGCTGGATTTAATCCTAGCAAGTGTATGATCAAAACATCCATAGTCCCCAGAGATAGCATTAAAAAAGACTCCATGGCCTTAACATGTCTCCTTTGATTTTGAGCAGAGAAACCATCTCAACAGGAAATACAATGTTGTTTTCTCTCAGTGGGGATGGCTGACAGTGGCTGCTGCTGTATAGCCAGCATGCTGACAAAGGGATAAAGGGACACATCTTGGAGCCATGTGAGACAACCAGGCAAACGGCGAATGATGTTAATTCTATTTCAGCCAAGAGTGAGTGCAGATGGTCTGGTGAGGTGAGGCCACACTCTGGGCAGCAGAATGCAGGAAGAGGGCAGAGGAAGAAGACACCTAACAAAAAAGCTGCACCTGTGAGTCCTTTGTGGTCCCCTACAAGAGCAAACACACTGTCAAAGGAGAAGCAAAGCTAAAGGAGACTGGTGTAAGATCAGTTTGCTTTTAACTAGTGAAAGAAACTTGACATAAGAGGACATGTTTTAGAAAATAACACAGAATTCCTCTCAAAACACAAAGGGAAAAGGAGACATGAGATTTAGCTTAATGAATTAACAGTCACTCCAGTTTGCTTTTTAAAAACTCATTTGAGATTAATATTTTAGTTACTGTGAAGAACAATGTGTGTGCTTCTCTAAATGAAGTTTTTCTCCATGTAAAATAGATTCAGTCAACCTTATTTTCAGTTTCCTTTGCTGTTCCATGTGGCCCGAGGATGGAGGCTCTTGCCAATGGAACCTAAACAGAAGGGATGTGCTCTAGGCCTAGCCCATAAAACTCTTCCTCATGCAGTCCTGTTCTCTTCAATTGACTGCAGAACAGAACTATTAGAATCTTCCAGAAGGCTGAGCTATAAGATATAAAGAAAATAGGAAACAAAATGACTTGAGATAATTGAAGAGAGAGATTGGTAGAAGAGTGGAAGGGAATCTAGAGAAATAAAAAGGAAGAAATAATGAAGGAAACAGTTCAAATGATGCTGTGCCCATGTATTAAAGTATTACTACCAATCTCACTATTATGTAGGGGGGACGTGTAGTAATAGAATGGGACCTGAAGAGAATCACACCAAGTCTTGTGTGCATGTTTGTTTGTATGTCTTGGCAACTCACTGTAATATATAACTACAATGTGCCACTAATGGTAAAAACCAATCCTGATTGAATGGAGTAGAGCTCAAATACTTATTTGGCTCCATGGCACCATTATATATGTGAGCAATAAAGATGTGGTGCTCTAAGCCATAGATATTTTAGCTAGTTAACTCAGACCAACACATATGTGTAATGCAATGGAAAAAAACAGAATATGGTAGTCAGTACAGAAGATAGACTGCTAGAAGTTTCTCTGATAAACTCAGCACAGATATATAACTAAACAAAATGGGTTATTAGGAAAACTATGCTTCAATATGGATGAGGTGGTAAGTGGCAGGTTAGACTGGAGAGAAAACAATCAAGGAACAAATATGCTATTTTTCAGTCACTAGTGGGTAAGCCATGGCTTGGGGGCCAAGTCTAGCCCAATGCTTATTTTCATATAGCCTATGCACTAATAATAGGTTTTATATTTTTAATGTTTGAAAAAATCAAAAGAAGCATAATATTTTGTGGCACATGAAAACTTTATGAAATTCAAATTTTGGTGCCAAGAAATTGAATTTTATTGGAATGCAGCCATGCTTATTCATTTACATATTGTCTATTTCTGCTTTTGCACCACAATGGTGGAGAGGCTCTATGGCCCACAAAAAGCCTAAAATATTCTCTGTCTTTCTATAGAAAAAATTGCTAACCCCAGTTTTATAGTCTGAACTTTACCTGTGAGATATATGGAATTAGATATTATTATAGTTCCTATTCTTCACTTATCCTTGAATCCATCCTCTGCCCTGTGACTTTGAATTTCATACTACTGGGTAGATTTTATTTTTCTGCTTCACTGATGTTGGATTTTACTGTGTCACTTGCTCTTGCCATTGTAATATGAGAGAAAGTAATAGTAAACCTGTTCTGAGCCTTGGCAATAATAAAAACCATGTTTTTTTCTCTTCTCTCATTTGTATTTCTATAAGTGTCATGAAAAGGACATGTCTTTCATAGCATAAAAACAAAAGATATGTGAAGAGACACCTCAACTGAACCTCATATCTGAAACATGAAATAGAGCCAATTTTCAAACATATCAGAGTATTAAGAAATGCTTAGTCGGGCATGGTGGCACATGCTTTGTAATCCCAGTTCTTGGGAGGCTGAGACAGGAGGATTGCAGGTACATAGCTGGCCTCAGCTACTTAGTGAGGTCTTCTGCAACTTAGCAAGACCCTGAGAAGAGAAGATCATAGGTTTGAGGACAGTCTCAACAAGTAGTGAGACTCATCAACCTAGTGAGACCCTATTTCAAAATAAAAATAAAAACAAATTGGGCTAGGGGTCTATCTTGGAGGTAGAATGCCTCTGAATTCAATCCTCAGAACAAAAAATAAATAAAAAAGATCCTCTTAAAATGTTATAAATTTGGATTATTTTGGATAATTATTTCTTCTTTCTCTTATTCCAAAGTCCTATAATCCATGGCTAGGAGAATAAGCATCCTGGACATGTTAATATTCAAATTTAAATTTGAAATGTGCTTATTTGTTATATTAATATCTTCCACCTTTCCCTTCCAGTTACCACTTAACTTCTCACAACTAAAATAAACCAACAAAAACAAAGGGCAGACATATACACCCCAGATCTGGAGTGAGTCCTCAGATCCTGAATTTCTAGTAATCTCTGAAGTTATGCTACTCCTGCCACTTTGCAAACACTTTGAGGAGCTTGTATGCAGGACACTGAAGGATTCCAGAATGTTCCACTGTAGCATACCTGTTATTTTGAGTGGAAGACATTTGACTTACTGAAGTCTCTTATCTGCATAAATGCAGAGCTGCCCCAAAGGACTCAAAAGACCTCAATGTTCATATATCCTTTCCTTGGAAGGAAGCAGGAAAGATGTACCGATTGCTGGAGAGAAGTTAGCATCACACCTAAAAAGACATTGTTGTAAAACTATTCTATATCTCATCAATTTTCCTAAGGGCCCATTCAACTTTCCCATAAAAGTCATTCATCTTGCCATGAGTGCCCTTTTCTCTCTTCCCTTTTCCTACTAAGACGGAGTAGTATGGGTGGAATATAAGGTAGTATATTATTCCCTCATTCTAAATGCCTTGATTAATATTTCTCTGTGAACTCTCATATGTACATATGGGAATAAAAACCTGTCTTCTCTCTTGGTAATTTAGTGTTATGTTTAATTTCTACCACTCCAATAAAAAAGAAAAAGAAAAAGAAGATAGAAGAAGACATTTTCCTCCCCAACAGATTGTTGACCAGAATGAAATGATTGGGATTCCTAACTCTCTGAACACTGCTGCTGAGATCTTAGAATTTCTGACCAAGCAGGTGAAATTAAAGATTTATAAGAATCATATTTCTAGAATTATGCTTGGGAATGGAGGGAGTGAGGGTGATTAGGACCTCTTCTTGTCTCTTCTTTTGAAATTTAAATTGGTAGGAAAAAATTTGGAAGGATTAGTTCTTAGGGTGACTTTCAGTTTGGAGTAGTTTTAGTGATAGAACCATTTTCTCCCACAGCTAATCATTGCTTTCCTCTTTGTTTTATGTACAGAAAATCCAGATTGGATCCAGTAAGAGCCTATAAAGCTCTCTCCTTCTCACACTCTGGCTTTTTGCTTGCTTTTCCTGCCAGGCTTGTGCTGCAGGTTACCAGCTCTTGGGTTGAAGGATCCCGGGACAAAATAATGGGAGCCAGAGCACCCCATTTGCAGGTGATTGCCTTGTAACCCATCACCACTTCTCATGGGGTTCTTCTCTCTTTCTTAATTGCCTTGATCCCTTCTGGCAATGAAGGTTTTCACTTTCTTTGTGTTTGACTGTCTTTGGGGGTGACTTTAGGTCATGGGCGTGCAACTTTTGCAGGCATCTTTAGGATACCACTTGAATCCATTGTTAAATCATTAAAAATGCTTATTGGTTTTGAATTATCTGTCAAAAGACAAAATCACAATAAACTGAGTTTAAAGATTTTATTGTTTTAATTTGTTATTCTAAAATCAGGCAACACCTCATTCTGTAAAACATAATAAAAATTCTGATGAGCTGAGCACAGCAGTCTGGCTTTATAGGCAGAATAATGCTGAAGAAAGCAGAAACACAGAACAAAATGAGGACTAGTCATTTCAAAGCTACTGTGCTTGTAGGGTTAAGATAGAAGGGACTTCTTTATTATACTGACTGAAATCTACTGCTTTTTTAAAAAAACTGGCCCACTTAAAAGTCAGTTTGATTACATGGTACTTAACATAAGTGGCTTCATTCTTATTTGGTCTGATCTGAAGAGGTAAAATGCCCCTGGGTTCAAACCCCAATACCACACCCCCCACCCCCCACACACATAGTGGCCTTTCAATAAACTTTGTTTCACACATAAAAATCCATAGTAGTTTTGAGTCATAGTTGCACCTTCAGAGATTCTAAATATTTGGATGTTTGCTTAAAAAAAAGGCCCCTAAAAGTGCTTCTCCCTCTCTAGATATCTCACATTTTATTCTGAGAATGCATAACTTTACCTTTCACATTCTAATAAAACTCTTTGTGAAAACCTGGCATATCCTTAAGTCCTTTTCTATGATATGTTGAGAGCTTAGAATGTCTGAGTAGAGAATGCCTCTTGACATTCCTTTTAGAACCCTCTTATGGCAATATTCTCATTCTAAAATTTTCTGTTTTTTCTTCTATAGAGCACCTGTGTAAGCTTTCTCTTAATCTAGATATTAGCTATTGAAATTAAATAAATGTCCTATATGTTAAAGATTGGACATGATTATATGACACATAATTTCCTTATGTTATATTATATAGCCATGCATGTTCACCCACAACGAAATTTTAGTTTCATCTGTACCTTTAATGCCATATTCCACTCTCAACCCAGTTTTCATATTTTAGTAATGAGGAGTTCCTGAATGTTCATTTATACAGGGACTGAAGGTCTGAAGTTTGGAAAGAACAAACAGCATCAAATGAAAACTTTCAATAAGTTGTCACATCCCCCTTTGGAAGAAATGATCCATGCAATAAAAAGGAATGGGTTAAAATTTGGGATAGATTGAGGTCAGTAACTCAGAGACTTCAATGAAAGGAAAATCCATTGTAGCAAGGTGATTTACTCAAAAAGTTAGCAGCAGGACTTGTAGTTTCCCTAGCAAAATAGACATTCTAAATTAAACATTAACAACAAATTGATCCAATGCTGGTGATGTAATATTCAAATAAATGAGCTTTGCATAAATCATATTCTTTAGAATGTTGGCTTCCTACTGCCAAAAGCATTTTAGTCCAACTTGTCCTCTGACTGGATCAAAAAAACATTTACTTTTTTTAGGTAGCACAATGGCTGCTTTAGCTTTCTGCAGGGGCCATTTCTAACAATAAGCACAGGTTAGTGTCTCCCTTTTATTCAGAGACTATAATCTGAATTTGAATCGGATTTCAATCCAGTAGCATTCTGAATGCGGATAGGAAAGTAATTAAGGTAACAAAAAAGGATGTAAAAGTATATGAATCTCTGAATTCATCCTAAAAACTCTGATTTGAAGACCACCCTCCACCCCCCTACTTGAAGACTATGCAGAACAAAGTTTTGCTAACAGAAAAAGCAAGAAAGATATTAGTTTTAAAAATATTTCAGTTCCTTTAATGTGCTTTTAAAAAAGCATGCTGATAATGCACAAATCTTTGCAATTAAATGGAAGGATAAAAGCAATGCATTCAGACTTATTCCAGAGAAATTTTCCTGTGTGATTTAGCTTCCTTAGTCAATAAGCATGGAATGAGATAACACTATTAAGATAGTTAGCTGTATAGTAGCTGATAACAGGATTCAGCCTTGCAATCTTCAAACACATAAAGAAGATGTGGTCTATTTTATTACTGTTCACAACTATTCCGTCTCTGATGCTTTTTTAATTTTTATTGGTGCATTATATTCATATATCATATTGGGGTAAAAACCTGTGTGTACAGACATGCACACATCACTGATTTAACCCCTACCCAATTCCCACCCCATTCCCTCCCCTTCCCTCCCTCCCTTGCTCGGCTTAGTGGTTGACTTCGATATGTTTAAGTACATTGTGTGTTTTAGAGATTTTCCTCTTCCCCACTCCTTTCTCCTCCTTTAGGTTGTCTTGTTTGCTCCTCCATAGGATTTTCTTTTTCATCTAGAGTTCCTCCTATGACACAATTCTCCCTAACTCTCACATATTAGGGAAAGCATCTGATTTATTTTTTGTGACTGACTAATCTCACTTAGCATTATGTCCTCCAGTTCCATCCATTTCCCTGAAAATGATGTAATTGAGTTTTTTTTGATGGCTGAGTAAAATTCCATTGTGTACATATCCCACAGTTTTGTAATCCATTCATCTGTTGATGGACATCTTGGTTGGTTCCATAGTTTGGCTATGGTGAATTATGCAGCTATGATCACAGATACATATGCATTAGTTTGGTAGTTTGGCTTCCTTTCTTTTGGGTAGATACCCAGAAGTGGTATTGCTGGATCAAATGGTAGATTTGTTCCTATTCTTCTGAGAACTCTCCATACTGTTTTCCAAATTGGTTGCACTAATTTGCAATCCCACCAACGATGTTTTAGAGTTCCCACTTCTCCACATCCTCGCCAGCATCTGTTGTTGTTTGTGTTTTGAATGATTGCCATTCTATTTGGAGTTAGGTGAAATCTCAGGGGAGTTTTGATTTGCATCTCTCTGATTGCCAGTGATGTTGAGCATTTTTTCATGCATTTATTGGCCATTTAAATTTCTTCTTTTGTGAAGTGTCTATTTAGTTCATTTGCCCATTTTGTTATTGGATGCTTTGTTTTCTTAGTGTTGAGTTTTTTCAGTTCTCTGTATATTCTAGATATTAGTCCTCACTCAGAGGTGTAGGTGGCAAAAATCTTCTCCCATTCTGTTGGCTCTTGATTGAGGTTCTTGACAGTTTCCTTTGCTGAACAGAAGCTCTTCATTTTCATGCAATCCCATGTATTGATTTGCCTTTTAGTTTGTTGTGCCTTTGGGGTCTTGATGAGAAAGTGTTTATCTGTGCCTATGTGTTCCAGTGTTGGACCTATGCCCTCTTCAAGGAGCTTCAAGGTCTCTGATGCTTTTTAAGAAGACTATACCTTTTCACTCCATTGATTCTCAACTTGGCTGCATAACTTACTTTGGCCAATGGACATCAGGTAATATGATATATACCAAGTTTCAGCAAAAGCTTTAAATATGGTTGTGTGGTTTGGCTTAGCTGCTTTCTATTCCTTTTGGCCAGATAAATGGACAAATCCTACCTTAAATGATCTTTAAACCTCAATGTTAGAATGAGAAGAAATGAAGCAAAGCAGAGACAGAGCCCAGCAAAATCATAATAGATGCAGGTGACACACAACTAATTTGTAACTTCCAAAGGTCAAATGAGTAAGGAATAAATGTTCGTGGTTGTTAAGTTATTTGTGACTGTAACGGTAAGCCAAACTGACTAATACAGAAATTTCTATATAGAAATGACATGGTACCACCTCTATCTCTGTTGGTCTCTCTATGTATCATAAGGCCCTAACAAGAGCCAAGCCAAAATTGTTTAATGCTCCTCCAGTTTTTCAGGGAATTAAAGTAACAACGTTCCTACCCTATAGTAAATGTAGCAAGCATAGTCTAACATTCTGCTCACCCTATAGTCAACATCCTGGAACAAGACCCACCCCAGACAAAGTTGCAGTCTTGTCAGACAATAACAGTTGGCCTCCCCCCTACCCTCAGCCACCTGTGCGTGGATTTCACCTTTAAAAATCCCCTGTAAATTCAGCTCTTGGGCACAGTTCTGGACTGAGTGCTGGACTGTGTCCCTAGCCTGTTTAGTCTGTTCCCCTTCCAGTGGTTTAAATTAATTGATCTTCCAAGTTTAGGCGGTGCTCTCTTTCTCTGTTCCTGCAACATAGGCCTAAGCACAACATGCATATGCGTGCGCGTGCACACACACACACACACACACACACACACACACACATACACACCATTGCATAGCTACATACATATAATACATGTGTGGGCTTTAGTGTTTTATTTTATTGCTTTGTTTATATGTAATTTTATATATGTTTCACTGTCATCATTGTTTGAAAGAAATAAATACTTATTAGAATACTGGTTAAGGTCATGTGTGTACGTTTGAAATCTGTCTCCCATCAAATAAGGATAATAATAATTTTTGCATTGTAAAGGATTTTGTGAGGGGTGGAAAAACTTACTAAAAGCCTTACATGAATTTGTGACTTTCAGAAGGCACTCAGCATACAAGATTCATTTGTATTTTGTTTGTATCTACTATATAAAATCATGATAAAATAATGTACATTAACACTGGAATCCTGTGTAAATAGTTTTCCTAAGGGTTGGACATTTCTGCAACTAAAAATAAACTTATTTTGTGTCTGTGGTAATAAGGACTAAACTCAGTGGCATTTGGCCTCTGTGCCACACTCTAGTCCCCTTCTCTCTTTTTATTTGCTTTGAAATAGGGTCTCTAGGATGCTGAGGCTGGCCTAGAACCTGTGATATTCTTGTCTGGACTTACAAAGAACTGGGATTATAGGTAGGTACCACCATGGCTGGTGATAATCAAATCTCTTAAGTTTGTCCTCTGCTGCCAAGTTTAGTGTGACTGAGGTGAAAGGAAACTATGTGAGAATGAGAGAGAGAGAGAGAAAGAGAGAGAGAGAGAGAGAGAGAGAGAGAGAGAGAGAGAGAGAGAGAGAAAAGAAGAAGAAGAAGAAGAAGAAGAAGAAGAAGAAGAAGAAGAAGAAGAAGAAGGAGGAGGAGGAGGAGGAGGAGGAGGAGGAGGAGGAGGAGGAGGAGGAGAGAAGTTGGAGAATACTGGAACAATGGGTTGCTTGAGTGTGTGTATGCTTCTATGTATTTGTGTATGTGTATATGTGCATGTGTGTATATGACATTATCTTAGATTTTTCTTTCTTCTACCATCCATCATAAAAAGAGCAGGCATACACAATATCTAAGATGACTGATGAAAGAATTAGAAAATAGAGGGTGAATGAAGGTGCTTTGGTCAAAGAAAAAGAATAGCCCCCTCTATCTTCTCCTAATTCCTTCCATCCCCATTTTCTTCTCCTATAGCTGATGCTCATACAGAGCTTGTATGAAGCTTTTCTCTGAATCAGTGCTCAGACTTATAGATTATATGCATGTTCTGCCTTTGGGTTCACAAAGAGATGGATAAAATGTCTATCCAGCCTTTTACACACCCTTTTTAACCTCCTGTACATTTGTGATAAGTAGTTCTTGAATTGAGTTATATACTATCCCAACTCTCAAAGTTTTAGAGCCTTAGAAAATGGGTAGCTTTTCCGTAGATTTTGTTTCCCATCAGGACATATTTTCTCTTAAAGCTTTCTTGGAGAAAGAATGTCAGGAGAAAGATTACTGAAGAAAATCACCGTGTCTATTGTCCCCAGAATGTATTTACTGAGAGGAGCTTCTTAAATAGAAAAACTTGATTGTCTCATTCATGTGTGGAGCTCATTGGCAGAACACAAGTATTGCAAGAACAAGATGAAGGAAAGTAAACAACAGGCTGACAGAGTCTGCTAACCTCGGGGCAAATGTCATGCAAAGGCAAAATTAAGACCTGGTGAGATTTGCAGGGTGCAAAAACTACTGGAAAAACAATTTAACTTTGCCTTGGAGAATAGTGTGCTTACAAAATATGCAACTTCCATGATATGGGCTAATGTTTAAGCACACAATTCCTCAGAAATGCAAAGAAAATATAGTTCTAATTCTTCATTAATTTTATTTGAAAGTGTTTGTGGATATATATATATATATATATATATATATATATTTATTCAGTTTCAGATGAATAAACTGAGGCTTAAAGAGGTAAAGTTACTAGCATAAAGATAGTGATTTGTGAAACCAAGTTAGAAATTCCCTTTCGTCTAGAGTGCAACCTAGACTATTGGGAAGCTCTTATATGTTGATATATAAAGCAGTGCCCAACTATCTTTCATAAAATATATGAAAGTTATCTTTCATAAAATATACAGCAAAATTTCTGGTCTTTGTGAAGTATATTACTGACATGGAATCAAGCATTTCACGAGGTTCCAAAATGTAAGTTGTGCAAAACCTATATATGAATGATTTGAGGAATTTATTAAAAGCCATTTAAAGAAAATAAAAATAAATATCTATAGTTAGAATTTCTCCTCAAATTGGTTTGTTAAATTAATAGATGCTCAATTAAAATTTCTTGATTTTTTCAAGTTCAAAAATTCATATTGAAGAGAAATGAACCAAAATTGTTTTTAAATTCATAAAATACAATAGGGTGGGTTTATTTGCTAAGGTAGATATAAAAATATAATAAAACTAAGGGTACAATAATTAGGAAAATGAGAAATTCAGGGAGGGATAAATATAGCCCCTAAAACGGAAGAGTCCAGAAATAAACAGAATTTCAAATCAATGGAAAATAGATGAACATCTAGATAAACAGTTGTTTGACATTTTCTATAAATGTATTTGAATCCTAACCACAGGTCATATACAGTCATATTTAAGTAGTTAAAAAATTCAATGAGAAAAGCAAAATTTTTGTATTTTTAAGATAATAAAAAGTTTCATTATAAATTTGGGGCAGAAAAAATGATACTATATACAAAATCTGATGAAACAAATTATAAATATAACTATATGAAAAATGTTTAAAGGCTTCTGATTTTAAAAATGTGCTTTGAAGAAATTGAACAAATGAGCCATAAAGTAGAAGAAATTATCTGTGATTTATATAACCAAAAAATACATTAAATACTATAAAAATCTTACTTGGGATGCAGAGGCAGGAGGGTTACAAGTTTTAGGTTGCCTGGGAAAATTAGCCAAGACCCTGTTTCAAAATAAAATTTTAAAAATAACTAAGTACGTAGCTCAGTGGTAGAGTACTTACCTAGTATGCATGAGGTCCTAGATTCAATCTCCAATATGGGAAAAAAGAGAAATTATAAAAATTCACATATAAAAATTACCAAACCAAGAGAAATTACAAAAAGACATTTACAGAAAGAGAAAAGTTATATGACTAATGAACTTATAAAAATATGCCTGATGTCATTACACATTAGAGAAATTCAAAGGAAAACCATGATGAGCTATCTTTATTCTAGCAATGCTATTAACTATATATTTCCTTTCTCTCTCAAATTTATGTTTTGAAGCTCTAACCCCTAATGTGTTTGTATTTGAAAGAAAATAATAAAGGTAAATTATGCAAAATGGTGGAGCCCTGATCTGAGAGAATTAGTGTCTATATAAGAAGAGACATGAAAGAGCTCAGGCTTTCTCTGTCTCTCTCACTCTGCTATATGAGGATATAGCAAAAAGGAGGACATCTGTAAGCCAAGGATAAGATCCTCAAAAGAACCTGACTATGCAGGCATCTTTATCTTAGACTCTCAGCTCCCAGTACAGTGATAAAATAAATTTCAATTGTTAAAATCACACAGTCAATGGAATTTTGTCATGGCAGCCCAAGTTGCCTCAGACAACCAGATAAACAAAGACTGTGTGTCGTGTGTGTGTGTGTGACAGAGAGAGAGAGAGAGAGAGAGAGAGAGAGAGAGAGAGAGAGAGAGAGAGAGAGAGAGAGAGAGATACAAGATATATTGGGGGAATTGAACCCAGGGAAAATTGACCTCTTAGTTACACACCCAGCCCTATTTTATTTTGTAGTTTGAAATATGGTCTCCCTAGGTTTGTCAGAGTCTTGCTATGTTTCTGAAGCTGTCCTTGAATCTGTAATCCTCCTATCTCAGCCTCCCATGCACTTGAATTAAAAGTATGTGCCACAATGCCCAGCAAAGCAAAGATTTTTTCAAGTTTGACAAACCAAGTATTATAGATATAAATGAGAGGTAATCCTATAGCTTTCTCTGTAATTATAAATCAGTATTATGTTTTATTGTATATATATATATATAAATGATATATATGCCATTTCACAATTATATATATATATATATATATATATATAGCCATGTTGGAGGCAGGACCTGGTTGCTGAGAAGGGCTCCCCAAGGGGGTGTCCTTGGGGATTATATATGGTCCTTTACCCCCTGCTCTCTTGCTTCTGTAATTCTAAGTTGAGTGTTGTCAGACTTACTGAGTCACAGTGAGTTGTAGAGCAAATATCAGGAGCAGGAAGCCAAACAGACAGATTTTATAGATTTTCAGTTTAGCCAGAAGAGCATATGTTCAAGTAGGGCCCATAGACATGGTGTTGTGGAAGAATGTATGATGGCAGAGAGGAAACTGAATGCTTTGCAAATAAATAAAGAAAAAAAATATAGTCAGGGAAGTTTATAACCATGGAAAATACGGCAGCCATTTTGAAGAAAATCACTCAGATTCCATTCTGGCAACCATTATTGAAAAGGGCACAGTAGTTTTCATGATTGAGAAAGGCCCACTGGTAGCCATGATTGAGACAGGCCCTACAGCCATGATTAAAGAGGGAGTGACTACTTTTCCTGCTTGTGTTTGATTTTAGTATTCACATAATTCTGGATTTGTCGGAAAAATGGTGTGATGGGGGCTTTCCCCATATTTCAAAGTAATGCCTGGGAGGCCAGGCAACCCATGGGAGGGTTATATTTGTGGCAAGCACGCCCAAATTGACAATTTGTTGAGATATGAGGGGAAGCCAAGGTTACAAGAAAAACCCCAAGTTTGAGAAATGCCAGACTTGTGGAATGGCCACAGGGAAAAGTTACAAGCTACAAACCATGTAGCAAGGCTAGAAGAGTAAGTCTGCTCCCAATTTCAACCAACCAATTCATAGGGACACAGGTGCCAAGGTTCTTTCGAGATTGTATCTCACTACTATGCATCCTGGATGCCAGACATTAATTTGCAGAATTAAATTCTTTCCCTGCTAGATTTTGATACTGTGTTGGTCCCATTCATTCTTTCTATGGCCCTACCTCTCCAATTTGGAATGAAAATATTTATTCTGTGCCACTGAACATTTCAACCTGTTTTTTATATCTATGGAGTCTTGCAGCCAAGAGTTTACCTTGAGTCTCAGAAGAGACTTTCGACTTCTGGATGATGATAAAACTGTTAAGACCATGGCAACTCTTGGAGATGGACTTTAATCCATCTCCAATAGTTTAAATTCATTTATTTAAATGCATTTTTGCATTATGAGATGGCTGGGAGGTCTTGCGGGCCAGAGGTGGAGTTTAATGGTTTAGATTTTTAATGTTTCCCAAAACCTCATTGAGAGTGGAAAACTATGTTGGAGGCAGGGCCCAGTTACTGAGGAGGGGTCCCTGGGGATATGGTCTTAGTGATTACATATGGTCTCTTCTCCCCTTGCTTAGTCTCTCTTGCTTCTGGCATCCATGATGTGAGAACAGATGTCTTGCTCTCTCCCTCCCTCTGGTTCCCACTGCCATGCCCTGAGCTCCACAGATCT
The DNA here is from genome assembly GCF_963383645.1 of Muscardinus avellanarius. Classification (NCBI taxonomy): domain Eukaryota; kingdom Metazoa; phylum Chordata; class Mammalia; order Rodentia; family Gliridae; genus Muscardinus; species Muscardinus avellanarius. The sequence goes on from NC_137792.1 coordinate 8,033,391, forward strand.
AGCCTGACAAGAGCTGAACCTCTAAAATCTTCAAAAACTGAGTAAATACATTTTCCTTTTTCTTATTTGTGTGGTCAGTTGTTTTGGATTACAACAGTGATAATTTTTTTTTGGTGGTACTGGGGGTGGAACACAGAGGCTTTCTACCTCTGGGCTATACTCCCAGACCATTTTTATATTTTATTTGGAAACAGGGTCTCACTAAGTTGCCGAAAGCCTCACTAAGTAGCTGAGGCTGGCTTTGAACCCATGCAATCCTCCTGTCTCAGCCTCCCAAGCACGGGGATTACAAGCATGCGCCACCATGCCCGGCTCAACAGTGAGAATTTTGACTAAAATATTTAATAATTTTAGATAGTCTAACCTACAACCTAGATATTATTCTACTTTTTGCTACTATCCTAGCAGTGTTTTTCATATATGAACAAGAAACAAAAAAAAGTACAAACAAAATTAAAATTTAAAGTAGCAAAAACAACAACAAAAGTAATGAATGCCTACTATGGGAGAGTGGTTGAGAACCTTTTAGAATTAAAATAAAATGAAAAATTATCAACCTACTACTGAGCAAGTCAACATGGTTTAGTCATTGAAATAGAACATTGAGTACAAAACCAAACACCAGAATAGTTATAACACCATTTATAAGAACTTCAAAAATCAGCTTAAATAAACCATTCATATTTTTACTAAATATATATATATATATATATATATATATATATAAACCATGTACGACAAAATTATAAAGAGAAATGACACAATACAAACACTAATTTGAATAATGATAACTTTGGGAGAAAAAAGAAAAGGCAAAGAAAGGAAAAAATAAAATTATAGGCAATATTAAATTTCTTAGCTTGTCTGTATATAAGATTTTATTTTGTTATTATTTTATATGATACACAGACTGATTTGTATTCACAAAATATTTTAAAATAAATAACAATAATAGAATTATTGGTAGGCATATTGGCAATTAAATGTTATTTTCTTAATTAAATAGTACATGCTCTTAATCTCTTGTAGACCACACTGGAGAAATATAACTAAAGAAACAAGGTGCATGACTCATGACAGTATTCAAATCTGGTTAATTGGAACTAATTACTGAGAGACACCCTGTGAATTGCTCAATTTTATCATTAAGGTCAGGGAATGAGAAACCACCATAAAATCAATGAAACAACATCTAAAAATGTACCTTGCCTGATTATGCAATGATTATGCTTAACTTCAATTAATTATGACAATTAACTAATTCTTACTGTTCTGGTAACATTAACCCATTACATTAAGTTGTTAGTAAAATATTAACTTGTGACCCAAAAGGGCAATGGCTTTCTTGTGATACATTAGCATTTGAAAAAGTGATTAATATGCCTCTTTTGAAGGAATAAACATTCCTTTTAAAAACATTTCTATTATGTGACTCTAACTTCCATATCAAATAGTATTCTACAATATTAAATATTATATGGAATAAAATATATCAACACAGGAGGAAAACAGTAACAATAAATTATTTTGCAAAATTCTATACTGAACATATCACCTCCATTTATTTAATATAATCTCTAGAAATGATTAAAAATAGGATAAATCAGTGAATACTTGATCAAAGACAAAATGAGAAGAGAAATCTTGGTAAACCAGAACTCTGAGAAAGTTCTAGAAGATGGAAATTCAAGGTTATTTAATGGAAAAAGGAAATAATATACTCAAATTATTGGAACTGAGGCCTATATCAAAAGGGGAGGGTAATGCTAAGCGTTATTCATTCCTGAATGTCCTCGATACTAGAGCAGAGAGTGATTGATCCTATAACAGGGACTCAGAAGTGCTTTTGCTAAAACCACTCTCTTTTCTTGGATAACTGAAAACAGGATAAAAATGTGGTATCCCTGCCTTCATATTGTATAAGTTGACTTTTGCTGTCTTGAGCATTGAATCCAATTCCTGATTGGATGTAGAAAATATTTTTACATGTAGAAAAGTTATTATATAAGGAGTGTTCATCTAAATATAGGCAATATAAGTTTGATTACTGAGAAATTTAGCTACCCTCTCTCTTCCCTATTCAAAGCTGAGGGCACCATGATAAGAGTAAGATATTTTCAGGATTGGCAGTGTTACCATAATCCAGGAGACTGTCAACTGCCAGCTTTCTGATGAGTCTTAGCAGCTTCATGATGGGCACACTGAAGATAGGACTGCTCCCTGGCAGCAAGTCACAGTGGTGAGTTTAGGTCACTACAGTACTCTTTCAAGGATATACTTCTGTATAGTTTGTTCATGTTTCTTTTCCATTCTCCACACACACATGGTGGTGCATGTTTGTAATCCCAGCACAGGGGAGGCTGAGACAGGAGGATTCATGGACAGCCTCAGCTACTTAGTGAGGCCCTCTACAACTTAATGAGACCCTGTTTCAAAATAAAGAATAAAAGAGGGCCCGGCGTGGTGGTGCACACCTGTAATCCCCACGCTTGGGAGGCAGAGACAGGAGGATCGCGCTGGTTCGAAGCCAGCATCGCTGGCTTAAGAGACCATATTTCCAAATGAAAAGGTTAAAAAATAGGTTTGGGAGTGTAGCCTGTGGAGGTAGAAGGGCTTCCAGGTACCCCAGTATCACCAAAAAAAAAAAAAAAGAATAAAAGAAATAGGGCTGGAGGTGTCGCTCAGAGGTAGAATGCCCCTGGGGTCCATTTACAGTACTTCAAACAAATAAACAAACATATATAATTTTCAGCCTGGTGCTGTGGTACATGCCTATTAATCCTGTGCTGTGGCACATACCTATCAATCCTGATACACATGAGGCTGAGACAGAAGGATCACGAGACAGGAGGATAGCAGGTTCACCATCAGCTTCAACTACTTAGTGAGGCTCACTGAAACTTAGTGAGACCTTGTTTCAAAATGAAAAATAAAGTAGGGCTGGAGGTGTAGCTCAGAAGTAAGGCCCCTAGGTTCATCCCTAGTTCCACACACAGAAAAAGTCTGACTCAGCAACTTAGCAAGACCCTCCGCAATTTAAGGACACTCTATTTCAAACAAAAAATAAACAGGGATGAAGGTGTATTTCAGAGGTAAAATATTCCTAGATTCAATTCCTAGTCACATATATATATACACACACTTTTAAATTTTTTTATTCTATAGAAATATTTATTAGTTGGATATAAATGATTCTGCCATTTCCTGAACAAATCTATTCTGTTTTCATTTTTTAAATACTTTTAATTTGTAATATTTACCTGACATTTTATTCAGGTGCTTATTTATCTGGATTATATTTATAGACATATTTAAGATTATTTATATTTATTATATACTATAGCCATCTTCATTTTTGCTTTCTTCTTACTCAAACTCCTCTTACTTTTCTTTCTGGGTTTTTAATGGTTTGAATTTTATTTGTCCTACTCTCAACCAAAGTAAAATAGTAAATATATCCATTTCTAAATAAAGCAAAGTATTCTGGTTTACCTTCTTTCTCTGTTATCCTCTCAATGCGAGAGTTATATCATGGAAAATGTTTTTGAAATTTATACTCAATGCTAATTTTGACTAAAGAAGTCTTACTAATTTCTCTGTATGTCATTGCTTTTTGAACCCCACTATGTCCTTTTGTATTCATTTATTCTTGCTGTCATATATCTTTTAATCGTTTCAGAATTGGTTCATTGCTGTTAATATGTCTGAGTAGTGAAATCATTTCACATGCAATTGATATTTTACCTTGGCTAAAAATTTCTATTGACAAATTGACATTTTTGCATACTTAAGATACTCCAAACTATCTTGAACCCAATTTTTTTGGTGGTTCTGGGGTTCCTAGAAACCCTTCTACCTCCAGGCTACACTCCCAGACCTATTTTTATACCTTTTATTTGGAAATAGGGTCTCTTAAACCAGCACGGCTGGCTTTGAACCTGTGCAATCCTCCTGTCTCTGCCTCCCAAGCGCGGGAATTACAAGCTTGCACCATCACACCTGGCCTTGAACCCAATTTCTGATGTTCATTCTCATGTCAATATGATTTTTATGCTTTCATGTATTTTTTATCCATTCAGTTTCCTAGGATTTTCTCTTCAATAGTAATGTATTGAATATTCACTTTGAAGTACCTAAATATGAACATGTGTTCATGTGTGTGTTTTCAGGGGAAGGAAACGATTGTTTAATATTTTTGCTAGCAACTGGTTAGACCATTAAAAACTATATTTCTTTTCCATAGGAAAAACCTCACATATATTTAAAACATACTTCCATTATGTCTATTGTCTCTTTCTAGAAGTATTTACTGATACTGGAATTTTTATCTGCATCTGCTATGTAATTCTGTTGTTCTTTTTACAACCATTGTTTTAATAGCTAAGACTGCAATTTGATTCTTTTCAATAGCATTCTTTCTCTTCATAGGTACTAATCCTTTTATTATTCTCTAAGAATACAAATTAAATTTGCTGTGAAGCCTGCTTTCATTTGATCTTTGGATTCTGTTTATTCTTGGGTATGAATTTGTTCGTTTAGTGGGGTTATCTCCTCTTCATTATTGGGTATTCTTAAATGTATAGGAGTTTGAGCTTATATACTCAATTCTGTAATAAGACCCCTTGATATATATTGGTTGATATTTTCAGTGCATTTTATGTAAAACTAGAAGATGGACCAGTGAACTGACAAGTAATAAATCTCAGCAGCTTGTGTTCGTTCTCTCTCTCTCTCTCTCTCTCTCTCTCTCTCTCTCTCTCTCTCTCTCTCTCTCTCTCTCTCTCTCTCTCTCTCTCTCTCTCTCTCTCTCTCTCTCTCTGTGTGTGTGTGTGTGTGTGTGTGTGGTACTGGGGATTGAACCCAGGGATATTCTACCCCTGACCTATACCTCCCAAAATCCCCCTTTTAAAATTGTTTTGAAACAGGGAATTACTAGGCTGCCAAGGGTCTTGCTGTATTACTGAGACTGTCTTCAAAACTGTGATCCTCCTGTTTTAGTCTCCCAAGTACTGGGATTACAGATATGGGCCATCATACCTGGCTTCAGCAGATTGTCTTTTATGATTGGTTTATCTGTTTCTCTCAGAGGCTCTAATTTTTTTCTTTTATTCAAGTTCCTGTTCCTATTGCTCCTTCTAAGAAACTTGACAGATACATTACCTTGTCCAGTGTGGCCCAGTTTGTGGTGAAAAGAAATATGCAGGGATATCCTTGACTAACCTTGCTGCTATAGCCCACTAAATAGACTGTCCCAATATACCAGGCCTGGCCCCGTGCTCCAATTGTACAAACAGAAGAAAAGTTAAGGAACTTTTTTCTCAGAGTGGCCATACCAGGGAGAAAAACAGCCGTCTAGTTGATTGGCATTCTCTGCAACATACTAGCAGTACTCTAAGTGCTATACAGAGAAAGAGAAAAGGAAGAAGGTTGTAAGTATGCCTCCTTGGTGAGACTGTAGATCATTATCTCACACCTGGCTTTTTAAGGTCTTAAGGTCACCCAGGAAGATGATTGCCTGCAAAGCTGGCTGTTCCTGGAACTTGAGTAGGCCTAGGGAAGGGAAATGTGTCAGAGAAGAGGTTAGAAAGGCAAAATGGAGTTAGGAAAATATCTGTGTTCTTCAGGTTTAGGGCAATAATTGGAGACTTCTAGAAGTAGCTCTAGTGGTCTAGGACAGGATGTCTTAAAAGCTAGCAGTTGACAGTCTCCTGGATTATGGTAACACTGCCAATCCTGAAAATATCTTACTCTTATCATGGTGCCCTCAGCTTTGAACAGGGAAGAGAGAGGGTAGCTAAATTTCTCAGTAATCAAACTTATATTGCCTATATTTAGATGAACACTCCTTATATAATAACTTTTCTACATGTAAAAATATTTTCTACATCCAATCAGGAATTGGATCCAATGCTCAAGACAGCAAAAGTCAACTTATACAATATGAAGGCAGGGATACCACATTTTTATCCTGTTTTCAGTTACCCAAGAAAAGAGAGTGGTTTTAGCAAAAGCACTTCTGAGTCCCTGTTATAGGATCAATCACTCTCTGCTCTAGTATCGAGGACATTCAGGAATGAATAACGCTTAGCATTACCCTCCCCTTTTGATATAGGCCTCAGTTCCAATAATTTGAGTATATTATTTCCTTTTTCCATTAAATAACCTTGAATTTCCATCTTCAAGAATTTTCTCAGAGTTCTGGTTTACCAAGATTTCTCTTCTTATTTTGTCTTGATCAAGTATTCACTGATTTATCCTATTTTTAATCATTTCTAGAGATTATATTAAATAAATGGAGGTGATATGTTCAGTAAAGAATTTTACAAAATAATTTATTGTTATTGTTTTCCTCCTATGTTGATATATTTTATTCCATATAATATTAATATTGTAAAATATCCTCACCTTTTACTAAAGATTTCCATGGAGAGGAACAATTTTGAGTACATTTATGCCCCAAACAAGGGTGCAGCTACTTTTATAAAACAAATTCTCTGTGACATTAAACCACACATAAATGCCAATACAATAATACTAGGAGACTTTAACACCCCTCTCACACCTTTAGACCAAACAAACATCTAGACAAAAGGTCAGTAAAGATGCCGCAGAACTAAAGAACACCATTAACCAAATGGACCTGTTGGACACATACAGAATATTACACCCAACTACAGAGAAGTACACACTTTTTTCAGCTGCTCACGGAACCTTCTCCAAAATCAATCACATCCTAGGCCACAAAGTGAGCACTAGCAAATTCAAAAAATGTGTCATACTTCCCTGTGTCTTTTCAGACCATAATGGAATGAAGTTAGAAATCAACTATAAAAATAGCCAAAGAAACCACATGAACATGTGGAGGCAAAATACTATACTTATGAATGAAGAATGGGTCATAGAAGATGTAAGAGGTGAAATCAAGAAATTTCTAGAAACAAACAAAAAGATACAACATATCAAAACCTCTGGGACACTTTGAAGGCAGTATAAAGAAGAAAATTTATAGCACTGAGTGCTCACATAAGAAAAACAGAAAATCATCAAATAAATAAATTAATGACACCTCAAAGCCCTTGAAAAACAAAAAATAATCTAACCTCAAAGCCACTAGAAGACAGAAAAATATTAAAATCAGAGAGGAAATTTAAAAAAACAGACAATAAAAAAAATACAGAAAATCAACAAAACCAAAAGCTGGTTTCTTGAAAAAATTAACAAGATAGATAAACCACTAGCCAACCTAACTAAAAAAAAGAATCAACACAAATTATGAAGGTAAGGGATAAAAAAGGAGATATTACTACTGACAGTGTAGAAATCCAGATAATTGTTAGATACTATTTTGAAAAACTATACTCCAACAAAATGCAAAATCTGGAGGAAATTGACAACTTTCTAGATAAAAACAACATTTCTAAACTGAGTCAAGAAGATATAGAAACTGAGTCAAGAAGATAAAGAAAAACCCAGGAACAGATGGTTTTCCAAGTGAATTTTATAAAACTTTTATAGAAGAGCTAATACCAATACTCTTCAATCTATTTCATGAAATAGAAAAAAGACGAAACTATCCCAAGTACATTTTGTGAAGCCGACTTCACATTAATACCAAAATCAAACGAAGATAGTTCCAGGAAGGAGAACAACAGGCCTACATCTTTGATGAATTTGGAAGCAAAACTGGTAAACAAAATACTAGCAACACGCATTCAAAAACACATAAAGAAAATCATAAATCATGACCAGGTAGGGTGCATCACAGGGATGCAAGGCTGGTTCAACATATGAAAATCAATCCATGTAATTCATCATATAAACAGAACCAAAGACAAAAAAACACATGATCATTTCAATAGATGCTGAAAAAGCATTTGATAAAATCCAACATCCATTTTTTAATAAAAATCACTGCAGAGAATCAGAATAGAAGGAATATATCTCAACATAATAAAGGCAATCAACAATAAACCCACAGCCAACATCGTACCAAATGGGGACAAACTTCAAGAATTCCCCCTAAAACCGGGAACTAGAAGGATGTCCATTATGACCACTTCTCTTTAGTATAGTACTTGAGAGTCTAGCCAGAGCAATAAGGAAAGAAAAGGAAATCAAAGGAGTACAAATAGGGAAAGAAGAACTAAAACTTTCACTATTTGCAGATGACATGATACTATATTTAGAAAATCCAACAAACTCAACCAAAATGCTTATAGAACTGATCAACAGATTCAGCAAAGTATCTGGATACAAAATCAATCTTAAAAAATCAGAAGCTTTGCTGTACAACAATGATGAATCCACTAAAAAAGAAATTCAGAAAACACTTCCACTCAGGATCTCCCATAAAAAAATAAAATATTTAGGAATAAACTTAACCAAGGAGGTAAAATATCTTTACAAAGAAAATTACAAAACATTGAAAAAAGAAATCGAAGATCTTAGGAGATGGAAAGATCATCCATGTTCATGGATAGGCAGAATAAATATTATTAAAATGGCCATCCTTCCAAAAGTGATCTACAGATTCAATTCAATGCCCATTAAACTACAAATATCATTCCTCACAGACATAGAAAAATTAGTCCTTAAATTTATTTGGAATAACAAAAATCCCAGAATAGCCAATGTACTTCTCAGTAACAAAAACCAAGCAGGAGGAATCACAATACCTGACTTTAAACTATACTACAAAGCCATTGTAATAAAAATAGCATGGTATTGGCAAAAAACAGATATATAGACCAATGGAGCAGAATAGAAGACTCAGAAACAAGTCTACACACTTTCAGCCAATTTATTTTTGACAAAGGGGCCAAAAACATACACTGGAAAAAAGAAAGCCTCTTCAACAAATGGTGTTGGCAAAACTGGTTAACCATATGCAGAAAATTGGAAATTAATCCCACTTTCTTACCCTGTACAAGAGTCAATTCAAGATGGATCAAAGACTTGGAAATCAAACTAGAGACCTTGAAGCTCCTTGAAGAGGGCATAGGTCCAACACTGCAACACATAGGCACAGATAAACACTTTCTCAACAAGACCCCAAAGGCACAACAAACTAAAAGGCAAATCAATACATGGGATTGCATGAAACTGAAGAGCTTCTGTTCAGCAAAGGAAACTGTCAAGAACCTCAATCGAGAGCCAACAGAATGGGAGATTTTTGCCACCTACACCTCTGATTGAGGACTAATATCTAGAATATACAGAGAACTCAAGAATCTCAACACTAAGAAAACAAAGCATCCAATAACAAAATGGGCAAGCGAACTAAATAGACACTTCACAAAAGAAGAAATTAAAATGGCCAATAAATGCATGAAAAAATGCTCAACATCACTGGCAATCAGAGAGATGCAAATCAAAACTCCCCTGAGATTTCACCTAACTCCAAATAGAATGGCAATCATTCAAAACACAAACAACAACAGATGCTGGCGAGGATGTGGAGAAGTGGGAACTCTAAAACATCGTTGGTGGGATTGCAAATTAGTGCAACCACTTTGGAAAACAGTATGGAGAGTTCTCAGAAGAATGGGAACAAATCTACCATTCGATCCAGCAATACCACTTCTGGGTCTCTACCCAAAAGAAAAGAAACCAAACTACTAAAGTAATGCATGTGTATCTATGTTCATAGCTGCACAATTCACCAAAGCCACACTGTGGACCCAGCCATCAACAGATGAATAGAATACAAAATTGTGGGATATGTACACAATGGAATTTTACTCAGCCATAAAAAGATACAATTGTGGTATTTTCAGGGAAATGAATGGATCTTAAGAACATTATGCTAAGTGAGATTAGTCAGTCACAAAAAGTAAAGAATTGGATGCTTTCCCTAATATGTGAAAGCTATGGTTAAAGGGGTTATAGGAGAAGCTCCATGTGAAATAGGAGATCCTATAGAGGAGCAAATAAGGTAACCTAACTGTGGGGATGGGAGGGGGGAAGAAGGAAACTCTTTAAAATGCATGATATACTTATTCATATCTAAGTCAACCACTAAACCAAGCATGGGTGGGATGGATGGGGAGGGAGTGAAGTGGGGACTGCGTGGAGGCTGGCTGGGTGATGTGTGCACTTAAGTCTACACAAGTTCTTTACCCAATTATGATGTATAAATACAATGCACCAATAAAAATATTTTAAAAAATCTATAGTCTCATCTGCCAAGATTCTAGGAAGGAGCCAAAATTTCATCTGCTTGAGGAATCCAAGGATGAAGTTTTGAGCTACTAGATCAGTGGGTAAGTAAGAGGGCTTATCCTAAAGGAGGGCACCATAGAAAAGGCAGTTGTGAAATCTGTATATCAACTTCACCCAAATTCTACATATGAGATTCCACAATTCTTAGAAGCAAACTCTGGAAAGCAGAGAGAAGTAAACTGATTCATCTTCTTTCTACTACTCAAAATTGTTATGAATTTGAGTCCATCCAAATTACTTGCCTCTAGAATAAAAAATCAACTCTTTTCAAAGGAAGGTCATGTAATCCAAAATTATTACAACATTTTTCTGAATTTGGTGAAATATTCAAACCCAAGACTTTCAGAAGCTCAATGAGCCCTAGTAAAGATAAACACAAAGAAAATCACACCAAGTCATATCATAGTCAAAGTGGTGAAAATCAAAGATAAAATAAAAATATTGAAATCCACCAGAGAGAAATGATATCTTTACCATAATACAGTGATTCAAGTAATGACTGGTCTCTCACCAGAAACATAGAAGATATAGAATTGAAAACTGTTTTTTCTATTGAGATGTATCTATTTTGTAGCACAATTTACAATAGCTAAGTTATGGACCCAAATCATGTGTCCATCAACAGATGAATGGATAAAGAAAATGTTAAAATACACTTACTCTGCCATAAAGAAGAAACAAATTGTTATTTGTGAGAAAATAGATGGAACCAGAGAACATTATGCTTAGTGAGTTCAGCCAGTCTCAAAAAGTTAAGGGTCATATGTTTGCTCTCATATGTGAAAGCTAGAGATAAAAACAAAAAAACAAAATGGACTTAAGATAAATGAGGAAAAAGAATGGTAGAATAATGGAAGGGGATTGAGGGAGAAAGATGATAAAGAAAAAAGGAAGATTAAGGAAGGATACAGTTGAAATAATGCTGTGTCCATATATGAAAGTATCAACTATCAATTTCACATGTATGGAGGTAGGGTGGGATTTACAGGAAATACACTCAATACAGTGTTCATATCTGTATGTATCAGTTTGAATCTAACTATGGAATATAATTATAATGCACCAATAAAAGTATATAAAATTTTGAAAAAATTTAAAATGCTGCAAGAAGAACTAAGTCAATGTAGGAGTTTATTAAAAATCATGAAAAATAAAGCTCAGTCCTTCCTTTCTTTCTTTGTTTCTTCCTACACTAGTCTAAAAGCTTCCAGCAAAGTTGAGTTGGAACCCTATGGGTGAGAAGGGTAATTGCAGAGGATTAGTGGTAGTTTGAAGGACAGTGTCATACCTTGAATAATTTAAGAAAGGAATCTGGGTGAGGGCTGAGGTTTTCATGGTAAGATTGGCAATACATCAGATAATTGATTCTTTAAGTAAATTTGTTGATGATAACTGAAGCCAGGTATATCACTGTTGGATGCAGAATATGTTCATATATAGAGAGAAATCTAGAATGTACATTCTCACTTTGTATTGAAATTTTAAGTATCAGCGTGAATTCAAAGCAGATGCTTACCCAAATATGTGAGAGTTAGGAAGGAATGGGTCATAGGAGGAACTCAAATGAAAAAGGAAATCCTATAGAGGAGCAAACAAGACAACTTAAAGGAGGAGAAAAGAGGGGGGGTGAGGAAAATCTCTAAAACACGCAATATAATTAAACATATCGAAGTCAACCACTAAGCCAAGCAAGGGAAGGATGGACAGGAAGGGAATGGGGTGGGAATTGGGTAGGGGTTAAATCAGTGATGTGTACAGGTATGTACACACAAGATTTTTACCCCAATATAATATATGAATATAATACACCAATAAATTTTTTAAAAAAGAGTCAAAAAAACAAATATATAATAACTGGAAATAAAGACACCTAGTACCTAGATCTTGGTTTTCAAGTACCAGTTTCCAATAAAATGAAATAGGACACCTTAGAGAAAGACTGATTCAAAATCAGAAAAGGAAAGTATAAGACAAGTCTGGAATAGCTTGTTCACTAGAAAGTAATTGTGCTAATATAAATCCCGGTGGGGGGGATTAATGAAGGAAACACTTCCATTGATGCTGTGTACATATGTAAGAATACCAATGTCAATCTCAATATTATGTATGGGAAAATGGAGGGATTGAGGAGGGAACTGAGGGGAAGCTCACCAAATACTATGTGCATGTATGTTGCTATCAGTCTGAAGTACATTATGATGTGAGACTATATAAAAGTATTTGGAAATAAATAAAACAGCCATTATGATTTGTTTTAAAATTCTGGAGATATTCCAAAAAGATAGAGGTGTCAGCTTGAGAAGGTTCCTATTAGTCAATCTAGAATAATTAAGCATGAAAATAGAGAAAGAGATTAATAACTTATCAATAAATAAAAATCCATGAGTCTATTCTGATGAAGAAAAATGTATAAGTAAGTAAATGGTGAAGAAGAAAAAGCTCTTATATGGATAACTGCCATACTTTAATGGATGCTTAAAATAATGGGTAAACATTTGATGAGGAAGAATATCTACCCCAAGTTACTTATCAATTATCAAGGGAAGAAGGGTAACTTCATAGTGAAGAATCTGAATAAACCCAACTTAATCAGATGTCAAAGTCAACACTATCTGTGCTGTGGTCACCCAACCTCAGTGCTCCTGACAGAATGCACTGAGAAGAACATGGCATCACTTCATGGTATCCCTGCAGAAAAATAATAATCTGGACTTAGGCATAAAGAAACTTCATGAGGGACAGTCTTGAAGATCCCTGACCTATCTCTTTATCAATGTGAAGACTGAAAAGGACAAGAGCTCAAAAACATTCAGAGCTGGAAAAGAGTGTTGTAAAAATGACAAAAATAATCTAGGGAAACTGCAAATTTGCGAGTTTCTTGACCCATTGAAGATCTGAGATTGTAGAGCATCCAACTGACCCAATATCTAAAGCACCCTCAGGGATTGACAAGAAACATGCACTGATTTATCTGGTATAGATAACACGGTATACTAGTTAGAGGGGTTCAGCTAGGGTAGTCTGAAAATTTTCAGGGTTTTTGTGTGTGCTGACAAGATGGTATAAAGCCTTTGGGGACTGTGTAATTGGGTGAATCTAAACTCCCTTCAATTTTTTTCTCCCAATCTCATCCCAGGGGCACGCAAAATAGATTAGAGCAAGTATTACAAAGGTGTCCTTTATGGGACAGATAACGAGGGGGAATAAAAGAGCTGTGGCAAAAGGAAGAGGCACAAAAATTACTTCTCTATATTCCCTATGGAATGAAATCATGTAATAGAAGTTATAGAACTGCCAAAGAAATTCAGTCAGTTCTTTTAAAGTGAAATTTGTACTGAAATATATCAAACAGAAAAGTAAACACATAAGGTTACAACTTAATGCATTTTAATAAGATGAACACAGACAAGTAACCAACAACTGGAATCTACAAAAAATAGAAGTCTCTCTCATCTTTCTCTCTCTCTCTTCTCTCTCTCTCTCTCTCCTCTCTCCCCCTCCCTCCCTCCCTCTCTCCATATATATATATATATATATATATATATACATACATATACATGTATACACACACACAAACACACACATACACACATATTCCTAAAAGAATATTCCTTCAGTCCCAGTCACTTCTCTTCAAATGTAATAATTATCCTAACTTCTAACATCATAGATGAATTCTGCTTGCTTTTAAACTCTATATGAATGAATGTATGCAGTATGGGTGTACATTTAGTTTTAATATACTAGTAAAATAAAGATGATAACACATAAAAGATGTTTGAAATCCCAAATCCTTATTAACAATGTCTCTTGGGCCAGGTTGTTTTAGGCAACTAGCCAAAGACATCCAGTGGATCATACTGGTTTTGACAGTTCTGTTTTCAATCATAACAGTTTGCGTTCATAACCAGGAACCTCACTGGAGATTACACCCCTTAAAAGGAACTTGAAACACTTGGAAAAGTGATGATGCACTTGCTGATGCTTGGCTAAGTGTGAGAAAATCTGGAGCTTGGTGTAAAGACATACAAAGTTGATAACTGCAAATTCCTTCACATGAATGCCTAAACCTGTCAGGTTGGGAAGAGTGGTCCTTTAGAGCAGTATCTGTGATAGCCACCCGCATTATTTAGGATTTTGATGGGGTTGTATTTTCCTGCCTCTTTGAAATAGCCATGCAATTTGATTTGGCCAATAAAATTTGAACAGAAATAACCTGTGTCAAGTCCAGTGTCCATCTTTAAAAGTCACTATAATGCCACACTTCTATCATCTTGCTCTAGTGAATACAGAGCAAATGCTGAGTAAAAACGAGGAGCAGAAACTTCTACTATCCTATGTTGCTCATATGCTATGAGCGAAAAATAATTTTATATGCATTAAGTCACTGGGATTTTTTTTGAGCTGTCTGTTACTAGAGCATAATCTAGCCAAACCTCTCCAATAGAGTACTGGTTTCCATCTTTTCCTTGAAATGATTGAAAGATGAAATCATCTGATAATTTCTATGTATTTTATCATCCTATGTAATTTTCTTCTATATAATTTTCTTTTTGAATGTACTTAAGAATATCAGTGCTTGCAGTATTTATATATCATATTCATATAATATCTATATGTATAGCAATTAATGGAAATCATATGAGCCCACTCAATATTGACTGAAATTATCACTTATCTAAAAACCCTAAGGAGCCCTTCAGTATTATGTAGTTTCAAATTGTTTCTATGCTGAGTCAAATACTGTTTAATTTAATTTAATAATTGACTAATAGATAGAATATGACATATAAAATAGTACCCTGATGTTAAAATAATGATTGGTGAAGAGAGTAGAAATAATAGCTCCGTGTGAGACTAAAAATGACCTCCATCAAACCCATGAGTTGCATCCATATAGTACAGATTTTCAATTTGCACATCAGGATTACTATTCCCAAAGATAGTATGAAAAAACTAAATGGTGAAAATTATATAGATATGACTTTCACTCATTGACAACAAGGGCAATCCAGACCTACCAGGTATTGTTTGCAGACTTGCAATTGCAAAGGACAGTGGATACCTCTGCTTATTGTCACTTAGCAACAGACATCCAAAATCTACAAAAAAGCAAAATGAGTTTTAAAATACAAAATGCAAGAATTTTAAGTGTTAGGTCATTAAAATGATTCTTACCAATTCTGAATACAATAGTATGCTGTTCAATTGTAATCAAGGTTTGTCTACTCAATCACCAAATCAAATATTTATATAACTTTTGAATTTCATGTGTTGATAAATTATACATTTTCTTTAATAATTAATTTGGAAAAATCAAATGTGTATATGATTCTTAAATGGCATAAAGTAAAATTTGTCTTTATAAATTATGATTATTACTCTAATTAAATTTTATGTTAAATTATTTAATAGTATAATGATCTTAAACAATATATATGCAATTTTTCCCTTAAAACAATTTCTTTGCCTCTTATCAGGCAAAAATGCTTAAATATTTAAAAAATTATCCTGAGGTGATTTTCAGATTATATATTTTCAGGAAAGTGGCTTACAAGTCAAAGTTTGCAGACAGTGTTCCAAAAACTATTGTCTTAATATACTTTTGCAAATTCTAGTAAATTGTTACATCATATACTAATAGTTATAAAGCCATTTGTTGGCAAAATTACTTTTCCATACTTTCTTATTTTATTTTTCTCTTCAGTTTTCCACTTTTCATTGAAGACAAGAGGGTTAGAGAGCTTAGTTCATTTTATGCTGCTATGATGAACTGCCTGAGCCTAACTTATAAAGAACAAATCTTCCTTCCTTCCTTCCTTCCTTCCTTCCTTCCTTCCTTCCTTCCTCTAGAGATTGAACCTAGTTCAATCTAGTGTTCTATTTCTGAGCTATACCTTTAGCCCTTTTTTGTGCAGTTTTGATGATTGAATCCAGGGGCATTCTACCTCCAAGCTATACTCCCAGCGCTATTTTTACTTTTTACTTATTGAAACAGGGTCTCACTAAGTTGTAGAGGGCCTTTTTAAGTAGCTGAGGCTGGCCTAGAACATGGATCTTCCTGTCTCAGTTTCCCATGTGCTGGAATTGCAAGCATGTGCCATCATATCTGCCACCCACCCCCAGTCCTTTATAAAAATTTTTGAAACAGGGTCTCACTAAGGTGTTGAAGTTGGTCTTAGACCTGTGATCCTCTTGCCTCAGCCTCTCAAGTCCCAGGACTGCAGGAATATACCTGGCTAAAAATTATTTCTTAAAGTTCTAGAGGCTGGTATGATGGCCTTTGTGGTGTGTAATCTCAAGGCATAAGGTAAATAATGCAAATGAGAGTGAGGAATCTGGGGATTAATTCATCATTTTATCAGAATCCCATTCCCAAGATAATGAACCCAGTCCCATGATACCATCACTAATTCATTAATAAGGGCAGATCCCTATGACCTAACCATCTCTTAAGGTTCTTACCTCTTATTCTCTTATATTTTGGATTAAATTTTCAGTACATGTATTTTGGGCACATATTCAAACCATATTAAGAATTAGTGGCTCACTTAAAGTCAACACAGTAGTGAGGAAGCCAGGATGAATCCTCTATATAATATTCACTTGCCACTATACTGGGATGAGAAATAACTATACTTAAAGTAGTAGCAACTCTATAAATTGTATGAGAAAGTCAATGATGGTCTACAGTATTCTTGAACCATCTTTGGTACTGAAATGTGATTTTTCAGAGTTCCAGCCAGCATACAATTTAATAACAGTAACCAGCATGTATAAGGAGACTGAATAGTAAAGTGAGAACAATTTAGGTTAACAGAAACTAAGTCCACTAACATTTAACATGCTAGGAGAAAGGCTGTGAGTGTTTGGTTGTCAGGCTTCACCACAGTCTCTCTCAAATATTTTTATAAACCATTAAAATGAAATAGAATAAAGTGGAAAACACCTGAGGTATCATATTCTGCAAAGGTGAGAACTGTTTAGTGAGTTTTTTCTTTCTGCTGGAGCATGTGAAAAGGACAGATGTGTGTGTGTGTGTGTGTGTGTGTGTGTGTGTGTGTGCATACCTGTGCATGTGCATGCATCCCTGGACTCCAGCACTTCTCTCTGCACCAGCTGACTATGTCAAGGATTACCAAGTTTAGGCTCCTTATTCTTACTACCCGCTCACTTAACACATAATTGTCAACTGTTTTTTTTCTTTGTGTGTGTGTGTTTGTGTGTGTGTGGTACTGGGGTTCCTGGCAGCCCTTCTACATCCGGGTTACATACCCAGACCTATTTTATATTTTTATTTGGAAACAGGGTCTCTTAAGCCAGCACAGCTAGCTTCAAATTTGTACTATCCTCCTGTCTTCGCCTCCCAAGCATGGGGATTAAAAGCGTGCACCACCACTCCCAGCTTGTCAACTGTTTTTGCATGAAGCTTCTCTCTGGAAATAGAGAATCTCAGCTCTCCAGTGGTATTCGGGTTTATGTGTGAGTTTCACTTAAAAAAATGATGTGAGCCTCCCAGAAAAAATTGATCTCATTTTTCTTTATACTATTTTTTAATTTGTCACATTGTAATTGTAAATGACAGTCAAATTCATAGTGATATATTCATATATGTACATACCATTATTTGTTCAATTTCCTTCCCCAAAGCTTCCCTTTTCCTGTCATCCTTTCTTTTCTGATCTTTGCCCACTACTCTACTGGTCTCTCATTTTCATAGTCTCTTTTCTTTCTTTGTTCTCTCTAGCTTCCACATATAAGAGAAAACATACAACCCTTGACTTTCTGAGACTGGCTGATCTCACTTAACATAATGCTATAAATTTTCCTGCAAATTATGTGATTTTGTTCTTTGTGGCTGAGTAAAATTCTGTTTTACACATATAACATAGTTTTCTTTTTTAGGAATTAATCTGCTCACGGGCACCTAGTCTGACTACATAATTTGACTATTTGTGAATTGTATTGCCATAAATATGTTTCTACATGTACCATTATAATATTATGACTTTGGTTTTTTGCATAAATACCAAGGAGTGGAATAGATGGTTCATATGGAGGTTCCATTTACAGTCTTTTTAGGAACCTCCATATTGATTTCTACAATGATTGTACTAATTTACAATCTCACTAGTAATGTGTAAGTGTTCCTTTTCTCCTACATCTTTGCCAGCATAAAAATCCTATTCCTAGCCTGGACAGTGGTGAATTAATCATCCTAAATGACACTTTGAAAACCCTTTTAGTGACATGCATTCTTCTATACTGACCTTGGCTAGCACTTTGGGTGACCAACTATACCTGTTATGTGTAGAACTGAGAGAAGTTTCTGGGGCACAGGACAATAGCTGCTACAACTGAGACAGTCCCAGACAAACCACAATGATTTGCTCACTCTACCAGCAATTTTACACGTGAAATGCAGTAGTGATTATGGCAAAGGAACCATGAAGAGGTAGCAGTGTGAGAGATAGAAGGGAAAAGGAAATATTTGTTGCCACAGGTGGACTCACAGAAGAGGGGACCCAGAAATCACCTTGGCACAGGTACAAGTTTCCTTTGCCTACAGATCCCCAGCAAGATTGCCCAATTGAGATTAAGTCTCTTCAAGTCCTTCCAGAGCTTCTGTATCTCATTCTCCCAACAACTCTGGAGCTTCCAAATCTATGTCTACTTAGATACAGATACAAATAATAATATAATCAACATACTGAGGCTGCAGAAAGCCCAACTAAACAAAAAGTCCATTTTATGAGGAATTTCTCCCTTTAGGACCACTCAAAATTTATTTCTGTAGATATTTTCAAAGGTTAATCATATTTGATCATATATTTAGATTACACTACTCTATTGTTTTATTATAGAGCACTTTCCATAATTCTTATACTCTGAGTCTGCAATCTTATAGAGTGTAACTCATGGATTTGGGCCATTTTTTAGATACCTGGGCACTCCACTTAGAAACATGGTATCTATATTAGGGTCCCTGTTCTGTCTCCAATTCAGATTTTTGGGAATGGTGGAGGTGATACACAAACAGGATGTTCATTGGTCTCCACTAAGAAAGTGAATCAGAGGAAAATATCTTTTCATAAATAGACATATGACTATTTTCTTTCAAATCCAAATATTAGAGCAACAATTTGCTGCAGAAATGGGTTTTGAAGTATTTTTAGATTATTTTTATTGGTGCATTTTAATCATACATCTCAATGTGGTACAAGATGGTAGAGGCATACAGGCACATATCACCCAGTTATCCCCTCCCCCAATCCCTCCCCATTCTATCCCCCTTCCCTTCTTCTCATGTTTGGCTTAGTGATTGACTTTGATATGTTTGTGAATGTACATCATGTAAATTAGGGAATTTCCCTCTTCTCCCTTCACATTCCTGTCAGTTAGGAATCCTTATTTACTCATCTGTAGTTTCTTCTTCTTGTCTAGAGTTCCTCCTATGACCCATTTTCTCCCTAGCTTCCACATATTAGGGAGAACATCTGATTTCTTACTTTTTGTGACTGACTAATCTCTCTTAGCATAATGGTCTCCAGTTCCATCCATTTCCCTATGAATAACAGAATTTTGTTTTTTTTTATAGGTGAGTAAAATTCCATTATGTACAATCATTTTTATTGAGGAAAAATATATTTTAAGGGCTCAGATACAATTTGATAAGACTAGACAAATAACCCTCTAACCATCAACTAATCAAGATATAGGACATTTTAATGAATGATTACAAATGTCACAATCAGTATGATTTTGAACCATGTTTTTTTTAAAAAATTATCTTTTTACTTTGAAATGATTCAGTTCTACTAATACAAAAATTCCACATATCCGTTGTCCAGTTTATCTAATCAGTAAACATCTTATAAAACTATTGTACAATATCATAAGTAGGATATTGACATAAATGCAGTCAAAATACAGAACAAAAGTAGCATAAAAGTCTTACCTGTTAGCCTTCTATATAGACACATAATTACCTCTCTCAACCCCTGGCAACTGCTAAACTATTTTCCATCTCTATGACTTTGCCATTTAAAGAAAGTCATATAAGTGAACTTATACAGTATGTAGCTTTTTGAGATTGATTTCTTTCACTCAGCAGAATTCCCTGGAAATTTATCTGTAATTGTGGATGTGAATTGTTCTCTCCTTTTAATAGTTCAATGGTATTATATGTAAGCAACTTTTAAGTCTCAGGACAGTCATTATTTAACCACTAACTTTACTGAATGAGGGAGTTGAACTGGATACCACAATTTTTTTCTATTAAGATTTTTATTTAATAGTTTCTTATCTCCTATGAAAAAGTTTTATGATTTTGAATAATAAAATGTTATGATATCTAAATATAATTCATTTTATCTTGTCATTCAATATTCTGCTAAAGCTATATGAGAGGGGGATAGGGGAGGAAGTTAGATATCATCCAGCACCAGTGTGTGTTGAACAGTTGATTATGTGTTCTGGATTCCATATAGAATATATGACCATTGGAGCTCATCATGGGTTTAGGTTATGATTGCCTTGTTTTTTTTTAATAGCATTAAAGTTAGCTTCATTGCATGTCTTGTGTTGCTTAATTTATGGCCTAGCCTAAACATTTATTTGAATTCAAACAAAAGGAAACTCTTAAAAAGTCTAAATTATTAAAAATTTATGACATTTTCTAGAAGGCATCAAAATAAAACTCTACAATTTTGCAAGTCATGTTCTAGTTTAGCAATTATGCATTTTTCATAGGGTTTTGGCTGGTGCCTTGGAAGAGGAGTGAAGAGTGAAATACAAGCCCTAATAGACTGCCATGAATAATGGAAATCCATATTTACATTTGAGAAGAAGTGAAGCAGCCCTATGTTGATAATACCCATCCTTCCATCAATTCTGCTAGAAAATTAGGGGCCTTTCCTACTGTGCCTTTTAAACACTTATATAATCAGGGTGAAGTGACAGTATAATACCTCCTCAATCCAGTCTCCATGTATTGTTTCTAGAACAAGATCAGACCATATATAACTCTGAAATCTAAGACCTCTATTCATTTACATTGTCAGATGACCATCAGAACTGGGCTCATTATTCCATATTGGTAATAATCTATACTTTCACAATCTCATCTTCCAAAGAGTGACTTTTCTCCAAGTCACCTGAGATTCCGTATGTCAGTTTTTTTCTTGTGTCATTTTTTCTGTTTTCAGATGAAAATATCTCAGAGATTTCCCACTCTGGATCTGCTACTCCACAGGATATCTCCAATTATCACAGGAGATGTCACAACATTCTCCCCAAACAAAATTCTAATTAATTTGTTAATGAAAATAGGAGTATTGGAGGCAGTAGGGCTGAAGGTAGAACTCTGGGTTGTCACTAAATCAAGCAGTGGTAGAGCATTCAGTTTCCAGATGGTCAGTAGTTGCTGAGGATGACAATGCCTGACCTCAGGCATCCCACTGCCAAACCCCAAGATCCTTCTGTTTGTAGTGAACATGTGCCCTGGAAGGATGAGTGCCAGCTCTGTGAGAAAGAAACTTCAAGGAATACAGAAGAAGTTCAGCAAATGAGAGATGTGAGCTAAACTGTTTAACTAGGGATGATTTTGCTTTTAACATCAAGCAGAATTGTAATTTTATATGAGATAAGATGGGTTTAGAACATGATTCTACAATAATAATTGCTTTCTTGGTGGACCAGAAATCAATTTATCTGTCCAGCAGATAAATTAATGGATTTAGTGTGAATTTTAGAAAGCAGGCGGTATGAGGAAGCAGGTCAAAGCCTAAAGATGAGGAACAAAAGGAAGTTTTCTCTTTTTTTTATTGGTGCCCTGTAGTCATACCTCTCGCTGTGGTAAAAGATGGAAGAGGTATACATACATGCATTACCTATTTAGCCCTTTCCAAATTCCCACCCCATTCCCTTTCCCGCCCTCTTTCTCATATTTGGCCTAGTGATTGACTTTGATATGTTTGTGAATGTATATCATGTACATTAGGGAATTTTCCTCTTTCCCCTCCCATTCCCCTCAGTTAAGTCTCATATTTTCCTTATCTCTGGTTTCTCCTTCTTTGTCTAGAGTTTTTCCTATGACCCTTTTTCTCCCTAGGTTCAGCATATTAGAGAGAGCCTCTAATTTTTTACTTTTTGTGGCTGACTAATCTTTCTTTATATTTTTTGTCATACTGGGGATTGAACCTAGGGGCTTTCTACATCTAACTTACACCCAATCCTTTTTATTTTGAAACAGGACCTTGCTAGGTTATTGAAAATCTTGCTTGGTTGCTGAGGCTGGCGTTGAACCTGAGATCTTCCTGTTTCAGTTTCTCAAGTACTGGGATTACAGGCATGCATCACCACATTCAGATAGATTTCTTTTGTTTTAGAGAACAGTTTAATTTTTGAAGCTAGTTTTTGTGTTATTCTATATTTATTGCCTGTACTTTTTATTTGCTTCCTAGTGAAACTTTCAGCCCATGTTCTGCAGACCATTAAAAATTGTCATGTCCCATCCCCAAATGCTCCATGTTTCAGCAAATTAACAGTATACAATAAAAATAGACCTTTATGTAGTGTTTTCTATACATCTTACAAATTGTTAAGATTGCAACATTACCATTTTATATCTGGCATCTCAAACTCTATAGGTACAACACTGGATTTCTGATTCATTCTCTCTCTCTCTCTCTCTCTCTCTCTCTCTCTCCCATAAATTGAGTCCAGTGGCATTCTACCTCTGAGTTATAACCACAGGTCTTTTTATTTTTATGTATTTATAAGTATATTTTATCACCATTAAGAATACACAAAACTTATACGCAAAATAAATTAGATGATATATCCCTAAAACACTTTATATTCAGAATCTAAGTCATTCTGAATCATTTATTCACTCCAAGTTATTAAAATATGGTGATTTTCTATTTATACATAAGCTAGTCTTTTTATTTATTTATTTATTTATTTATTTATTTATTTATTTATTGGTGGTACTGGGGTTCCTGGAAGCTCTTCTACCTCCGGGCTACACTCCCAGACCTATTTTATACTTTTTTAAAAAAAATTTGGAAACAGGGTCTCCAAAGCCAGTGCGGCTGGCTTCAAACCTGTGTGATCCTCCTGTCTCTGCCTCCCAAGAGCAGGGATTACTAGCGTGCACTACCATGCCACGCTCTTTTTTTATTTTTTGCAGTTGGGTCTCACCAACTTGCTGAGGCTGGCCTTGCATCTGTGATCCTCCTGTCTCAGCTTCCCAGATACTGGTATTAGAGGCATGCACCATCAAGATCAGCAGCAATCAATGAAACTTTCTCCAGTACCTCATCCTACCCTTTCTCAGATAACAGAAATTCGATCATTTCATTTTCTGAATCCAATTTACTTAATGTTATTGTTGACTTTTTTCTTCTCTCACCTCATATTCTATTCTTCAGCAAATTTAACCCTCTTGACCTATGAAATCTTTAACCTTTGGTAAAACCATCAGCATTACCTTTCTGATCATTGTAGTAACTTGCAGTGGCCCAACTGGCTTCCCTTCTTTTTACCCTGTCACTTTCCAACTGAACTTGACAATGATCCTACAAAGTTAAAGCAAGTTCATATCCTGGGCTGCTCAAAATTCTTCACTGCTTTACTATCTACAAAAAAGCAACAACATAAGTTCTTACAAGTATATTACAAAGCCCTATGCTTATCTCCTCCCACCATTCCCCAACTAACTTGCTGTCTTATTCTTCTCTCTACTGCCTCTCCCATCCCTTTTCCCTGGCCTTGTGGGCCATTACCATTTTCTAAACACACCAGGCCAGCTTCTGTCAGGTTCCCTCCACCTGAAATGCTATTCCCTTTGTATTCACAAACTTAGTTTTCTACCAACTTCAAGTATCCTCTTGGTGAGGCCCTTGATGAATAGTTTGTTCTAAACAGTCTATCTTAGTCCCAACCACTCAGCTCAATTATTACTCTCCTACTACATCGTTTATGGCTTTCTAGGATTTATTCCATACTAACAAACATTATTTCATCCAGTAGGCAGAGAAATACTTCCCTTTGAATGAAGCCATACTTAATTCATATATGATTGATATTCTAGACCAGCAAAATAGCATTTTTAAAGAGGACCCTTGTTATTACAAGTAGATTCTTTAAATTGGCAAGTCTTCAGAACATAAATAGATGAAGTGAGAACCTTGAGCTCATTGAGAGGGCAAGCCAACTTATAAGTGGAGGTGGGGTGTGTGGCTGAGGAATTGTAGCTATTAGTAGGG
Organism: Muscardinus avellanarius; assembly: GCF_963383645.1. Taxonomy (NCBI): domain Eukaryota; kingdom Metazoa; phylum Chordata; class Mammalia; order Rodentia; family Gliridae; genus Muscardinus; species Muscardinus avellanarius. The sequence continues at coordinate 8,057,885 of NC_137792.1, forward strand.
GCATCATAAAAGAATAAAATTTGATGGGTCTGTTCCTAATGAAGTTTCCTAAATGATTCTACCTATATTTTATATTCTTTTAAGTCTGACCCTAGATAAACTGGTCACATTTTTCCACAGAAATGATAATCTTGTGAGTTTTGTGGAGGATCCTGTTCACAGGGAATGTCAACAAATGAATTACCTGTGAGTTAGGCACTTGTAGCTTATGAGTTGGTACATTTGAAAGACTTAAAATGGCCTGTCAAATAGAAAGTTCTGTATGTGTTGGAAATTATATCTTATAAATATATAAAATAATAAGTGATTGTTAATATTTTAGTGCCTAATCAAAGGAATATTAAATCTACAGATTATACATTAAAATATACATTCATATATATGGACATATTATATATACATACATTTTTTCTTTCTGCACGTTTACAATAACTTTTGCAACATGTCATTACTAATTTCTATTTAGGAAACTATGGAAATAACAATTTAAATACAATGTTAGTCTAGACTCTGCAATGATATTATTCAATGCCTTTATGATATCCCTATTGGCAGACAGGAAACTGTGGCAGGCCATTTTATGCCTTCATTAATAAATGTTGCAATTACATTCTAAAAATACAGCCATGTTTACTAATTAATTTTAATGGACCAAGTCACAGGTTAGCATTTGCTAGGCAATATGTTACTGATTAAAACCAGAGCACTGTTCACATATGGTGAGTTAAATTATCCTGTAGGTATTTATAGGGAAGGGCATATTTTAACTCTTAATTTGTTAAATTTGATATCAATCATTTTAGACACTTGTTTCCTATGACTTACCTTGTCCAGTGTGAAACCATAATGAGCACAAATTTACTAACAATGTATTTGCTCCCACATACTCTTTGCTCTGATTTCTCCCACATGTCAAGCTCACCCTTTGCTTTGTTTTATATAGAGATCACTGGAGTGAGCTAGTCACAGCTTTGCTTCTATCTGGTTGTGTGAATTTGGATGAACCCCTGTTTTTATTTCTGCAACAGTTTCCTTAATTGTAACAGGAGAACTATAAGAATTTCCTCATCTTCTCTTTCACAGTTGGTTCCATCACAAGCACATACTTTTTCTGTATCTCTCACACACCTATGCACATACACAAGTATTTTATATTTTTATTTTTATTTTTATTTATTTTATTTTTTGGTGGTACTGGGGTTCCTGGAAGCCCTTCTACCTTCGGCCTACACTCCCAGACCTATTTTTATATTTTTTATTTGGAAACAGGGTCTCCTAAGCCAGCGCGTGCAGCTGGCTTCGAACCTGCGCGATCCTCCTGTCTCTGCCTCCCAAGGGCGGGGATTACAAGCGTGCACCACCACGCCTGGCTTGTATATTTTTATTTTTAAATGTGCATAATAATCTCCAGGTAGTACCAAGAATTCATGTATATTCTACCCCCTTTCCCTTTCTAGACTTACTAAACCAACATCTCCCAACTTGATTCGACTAGCAAGTCTAAGTGCTTCATTCAGTGAGAGCCACTACCCGTCACCATCTATTATAGCCTCTGTCCTAGGTCCTCATTATGTATTTTCATTCTTCCTCACCATTGGTTAGTGATCTTCATCATTTGGTCCTAGCTTCTTTAAGAATCAGTGTACATATTTCCAAAATAAGGATAAAAATAGTATCCAGCCCATGTTTCTGTTATAAGCATTATAATGTAGGGAAAATTTAATTTCAGCAAAACACTTTGATTCTCTCATAATGACATTGAAGAAACGTGCCTATTTTAGCTAACACAAATTTATTTATTTTGCCGCTTACTTATTTCTCCTATAGAAATAAGAATATGAAATACTATACTCCCCTGAAGGGCCAGCACTCTGTAATTCTATTAATGCTACCAATGTTACTTATGTTTATATGAAACAATCCACTCTGCCTTTTACTAGTGTTGTCACACTTGTCAGATTATAAATCCCTCACACTTAGGGTTATCTTGTTCATCTTCCCTCCCCAAAGAGATTTAGGCTTAGTGGCTGGGATGACAATGAGGAGAAAGAAGAAATAAATAACTTCTACTGATTGCCTAGTCTCTGTCTATGAGAGCTCTGGGGTGCTATTTTGGTTCATCTTCAATAAAGATCTGTGAAGTAGATCTGATTATTAAGGTTTACTGATGAGAAAACCCAGTACAAACAGACGGATTACTTTGCTAAAAGTATTGTGGGAATTAAGGACTCGAAATTGAATCTAATACCTAAATAATTTAAAAATACACATTCTGTCTTCTTCATCTTATTGATACAATAAAGCATTTCTTAAAAATAAAAAACAGGATTGAACTGAACTACTATATATATAATCAGATGATACTAATGTTCAACAATGTGTATGTTTTCTTGACATGACTAAACTCTTACTACCTTTGACCCCTGCTAACCTTTGAGTGAGGCCATGTAACTAAATTCTGGCTACACTAACGTGAGCAGAACTACTATGTATCACTCTCCATCCTGACCCATAAAATTTCCTCTATTATGGCTTTTTTATTCACAGCAAACTTGGAGGATGCTTGGTGGAAATGACACATTCCCACAGTGAAAGTATCCTGAGTCAAATAGCTAAATGGACCTGCTCCTGATGATAATCTTGGACTGTCATATAATTAAGTAATAAATTGTCACTGTATTACTCCCCTAAGGTATGGGGCTTATTCATTTAGAGTAACACTAAACAAAGTATTGCGGAACAATTTAGGTGGCAAAATTATGACAAAAAAGAACATTATTTTTTCTACTAAGAATATTTAAACAGATTGTAGAGTTGATTATAAATCAATAAAGATTTTTTCTGTTATTTACAAACTATCAGAAATACATGCATGATTTGTGTGTACCAATAGTTTTTATTTCATAAGAATGGATTTATGGCTTTATTGGAGATTAAAAGTCCCTGACTTATATTGCTTCTGGACCTAGGCATCCTCCTCCTTAGGCCTCTGTTATAGTTAGCTTTCTACTGTTGCACACCCTAAATCTCATGGGCAATTTACCTAGCTCTTTTCCATTTGATTCTCATAAATGTGAGAAGTTGATAGAATATGAAATTTTGATTGTATTTTTCAGATGAATAAACCAGCACTTAAGGAAGGATGTTACCTGACATTCCTAAGGTTACAGAGTTAGCAGGTGGGAACAATATTGCTTGTCAAGTCTTTGTATCCTCTAACCCTCTGCGGTACAATCTTGTGATGCATCACAACTAACTTCTACTCTCCTCAGTGTAAAATAAATGCAGACAATAACCTTTGGAATGTTTCCTTCTTTAATCCTCCCTCTTTTCCCCTCCCTCTCCAAATCTCCTTCCACTACTACTCTACAGGTCTTTGTTGACATAGCATAAAGTCTGTTGTGTTTCCTATTTTCTTTCTTGCTTCCTCATATGAGAGGAAGATACAACCCTTGCCTTCATGAGACTGACTGATGTCCCTTAGCATAATATTCTCTAGTTCCATCCACTTTCTTGCAAATGACATAATTCCGTTCTTCTTTATGGCTGAGAAGAATTCCATTGTGTGTTTTACTACATTTTCTTTATTCGCACCAAACTCTGGTTTTTGCTTAAATGCCACTTCTTCCAGAAGGTCTTCACTGTTTCCCTAAGTACACCCTGATGACATGTGTACTTCCCATTTTCTAACATTCTTAATCTTATAATTAGTGTACAAAGTCTATCTTTCTGTCTTGGTACTAAGCTTCATTAGAAGTGAGACTTTATCTTGTTCACCACTTTTTCCTTAGCAATTAATCTGGCAGTGGGCATATGCTGGAGGCTTAATAAATCTTAGTGAATAAATACATGGACAAATGAAGTCTTCTGTTTGTGAATGGAGTCCACTGACAAGCATTGCTTAACATCAGATTGCTGTCATTAGTTTTAAGAACAGAACATGTCTTTAAGGAAAGATTTCTCTTTTAAAAATAAATGATGTGTTTTGTGAATTCTGTTCCACAAGAAGGAATAAAGAAAAGTGGCATGGAAACCCACATTTCTCTTTCAATTCAGCCTCATGCAAAGAAGGCTCTGAGCCAAACAGGCCAGATGGGAGAAAGACAGGCATGGTTTATAGGACTTCAGTACAGGCATAGTAATTGGATTCAGTCAATGAGAATGTTTGAGTGAGACAAAAGAAACTTTAAAAGGTAAGGAAGAATAGTTTTCTATTTCTTCTGGATCAGTGACCTTCAGCAGGATGTAGAGGATGTTTTGGACATGCTTCACAGTATTGTCATTGTGTACAGAGTAAGCATGGAATCACTGGATTATGAATCAATAATACAATTTAGATTTCATAACCATCATATCAAGATGCTCCTTATATTTGTATCTCAAATCCTATTTATTTCAAGACTCAGGTTTTCACTGACTAGAAGACTGGAATTTGTAACTGTGCCTAGTATGTTTTTATAAGAACACTGAATTTGATTACATTTTCATTTAATTTCAAGGTTAATCTTTCACTGCTTTTGTAGATAAATATCCTTTCATTTTAATATTTGCATTTGCTGCAGGACACAGGCAAGCCTCTTTTTAAAGTTTCCTTTTGTCAAGATCTGGGATGAATAATTACTTCTGATAATATAACCTGTCTCTGTTTCTTTTATTTCATTCTCCCCTTCTCATTTATTTATTTATTGATGGAGAAAAGTGAGAAAGGAAATAGAGGATATGGGCTTTTTTGGGAGTCTAATTATTCTTTCCCATCAAGTCCATCAAGAAAACAAAAATCAAAGGACTTTTCGTTAATTGCAAAAGATAAAAAGGAGCATTTCAAAAGTGACTATTTTTATCTACTAAAAGCAGCCCTCATATACTAATCTTTGATATAAAATACGCTCATTAAAAACCTCTGAGTAGATACAGCCACTAATGCATGGAAAGTAGATGTTATTAGAGACCTTTTGAATTGATTATAAATAGTAATTTTGTTATAGATAGATATAGAATGGTATCTGCAAGAGCTTATAAATTGGTGTTTAGATTTGATGTGACTGATGAGGGTTGTAATCACAGACAACAGATTTATCTGAATGGTGGCCTAGGCCAGTTGGGTGTAGCTAGATGGGATGAGTCCCCAGGATGCAGGCTTGGTAATTATATATGGTTCCTTCACCTCCTTGTCTCTCTTTTGATTCTGGCCTCCATGATGTGAGGAACACAGGCTTTGTGCTCTTCCTTTCCCCATCTCCTGCCACCATGCCCTGACATTTGTGGTTTCTGGCCTCACATGAACTAAACCGTGAGAAAATAAATCTTACTTTCTGTAAGTTACATAGTCAGGTCTTTAGACTATGGCTGTGAGAATTCTGACCAGAACAAATTCCCAAGGGAAAAATGACTCTAAATAGTGTTCTTTAACTTAAAATATATCACCAAATATGAATTTATTTTGTGCTTTGTTAATGAGCCTGAATTATGATAATGTATATCTAATTATCAAAGCTCTTTTACATAGAACTTAAAAGCAAAGAGAGAGAAAGGAGAGAGAGAAGGGGGGGAGAAATAGTCAGAAAAGCATGACATATAAGGTTAGGAATTTAAAAGCATCTTACATGTTGCCCTAATGTCAACATAATTTATAGCACCAAATGGCTGTCTTAATGTCTGCTGAAACCAGAGGGTATTTTTGCAGACCTGAAGAGTGAATTTTGTGAAATATGTAGCATATTTATTTATAATCCTTATGAAGAAGGGTGCTGAAGAAATTGGAGAAGAATCTGAAACAACCAGATTCAACCAGAAGAATCTGAAGTTGACTTGACTGATGAACAGAAATGTCAGCAAAAATGTAGGAAGCCCTTTTTATCATGCCATTATGAATCTCTATCTGCAACACATATCAGGGGAAAATTCAATGTTGCCCTTCTGAATGAGATACAATCAGTATTGTCATGTCTTGATAGAGAGGATATCTTTATCTACTCATTGTTCTATGATCCCTCAGTAAAAATATTATTAGCTAACTAAGGTAAAATCAGAGAGGGGCCTAGATCTCAAGCAGACATTCCAGAAATTCTCTTAGGAGAACCAAAAGAAAGGGAACAGTCCAAATTGAAAGTTGTTTTAAGAATTCAAATTCTCAAAAATAATAATCAAGATGGTGGAGCAGAAGTAGGCTGTGCAGCTCTTAGCTCATACTGTTTGGAATCAAAGCAGCAGGAGACCAGCTGGTCAGAAAGATGGGTGACAGAGAAAATATACTGAGATACACTATCAGCCTGTCAGATACTTGGAGAGATACAGAAGTTCTGGTTACTGGAATAGAGAGCAGGAAAGAATTTGTTAACCCAAATTCAACCTGCTCCTCCAGGGCAGGTCAGATTGAGTGAAGGAAGAAGATCTGTGTTTCCATCATGTTTTTTGGTAGAGAACTATGTCAGGCATCCCTTTTGTAAATACCATGCCTATGTCAATAGAGGATTGAATCCCTAGAGATATCAGAAAATATTATCTAAGGGAAGGCCTTTGAACTTGGCCATATGAATAACTTGTGTTATGGGGTCAATGAAAGCTGAAAGTTACCAACACTTTACTGCTGACAAGAAGAGGACACAAAGCATTGTCTGGGAGTGTGTCTCCAAGGGAGCACTCTAGGCCTCTGCCATTGGTCATGCCTTCACTGCAGGCCCTCCCTGCTCTACATACTAAAAATTACATGGGTGAGCACATATTCACTGTAGCCCAACACAGCTAAATATCCACAATCAGGAGATCATCAAGTATCCGAATTCATCACAGATCTCTTACAGTTATCTTGATCTTGTCAGAGAAGGCTGGAGTGGGATCCCTTTGGATAGCTCTGCGTGTGCACAGAATTTATATAGGTAGCATAAAATATGTCTGCACTTGAAGCTATAGAAGGTCTATGTGGTTGTTGGGTCACAGAAAATTGGGAACATTCCTCTGAACAATTCCCTCTTTAAGAACTATTAGGTACCTGAGCAAACCAAGATCTGTGGGAATCACGCATGTTCATGCCAGATGTGGGCAGAACAAGGTATGTGTACATAGATCCAAGGGCCTGAGTTCTTCACAGTTTTTTAAGCAGAAACCTGAGTTCTATGGGACTAAAAACTAAATATACAAGCTCCACAACATGGTACAGAGATGACTCAGGTGGTCATAACCTTCATGTCTAGAGAAACTAAGGACAAATGAGGAGGCTGAGCATTTCCTGTGCCTCCCAAAACCTGGCAGAATCCAAATCTGGAAGGTTCAGTAAGAATTAACTCTCTCTGGCCAGGCGTGGTGGCACACACTTGCAATCCCCGCGCTTGGGAGGTGGAGACAGGAGGATCGCGCAGGTTCGAAGCCAGCCGCGCTGGAGTAAGAGACCCTGTTTCAAAAATATAAAATAGGTCTTGGAGTGTAGCCCAGAGGTAGAAGGGCTTCCAGGATCCCCAGTGCCACACACACACAAAAAGAATTAACTCTATCTCATATACCTCATCAAGGAATAATTTTAAATTGTTTTAATGTCCATTTTTTATTTCACTAGTATTATATTCTAAGTTGATCTGATGTTGCCCTCTAATTTTAATTCATACTTTAATATAATTTTCAATGCAATGTGCTAATATAATTTATTATGTCTTTTAATTTCTCATTTTATACTCATTTTTCATTTCTTCTCTCTTCCCCTTCCCTCTTCCTTTCATATTTTATTTTTGAGTCTTACAGAGTTTAATAGTAATTTTTACTCTATTTTCTTTTTCTTCTTTGTTTTAATCTTACTTTTTAAATATCTGATTTTTTAGTATATTTTAAAATATTACCCCCTTTTCTACTTTTAAATTAGTAAAACCATGAAAATGTTTTCAGGAAGATTTTACAGTTTATTAGTATATAAATGTATTTTATTTAATTATACTAATATAGTATATGGCTTTCTGAAGCAGTTGCCAGTACTGGTGATTATTAACTTCTCTCAGAGCAGTGCCAGTAAATGATCACTGTACTGTGATCATGTTTAGTGGGTGCTAAGACACTGAGATAATCCACAAGCCCAGCTGGGTCATATAGTGATGAAAAAGAAGCTCACTAAAAAAAATCTCGTTTAAGAGTGGAAAAGATATCCTTCCCAGCAGTTGGTAAAATATCTCAGGAAACAAGGTAAGAAGATACCTCTAAAAGTTTGTAACATTGCAATAACTAAACTCATAGATATCAAAGTGCAGGAAATGCTGGATAATGACTTTAAAGAATTGACTGATAAAATTATCTATCAAAGAAGATCTAAGGAATAAAATAAAAGAGAAAGTACAGAGTAGCAAAGATAATTTCAATAAATAAGGGTTCTGGAAAAAAACAGACATGGATTTGAGAAGTTACAAATACAGTTATTTAAAGAAAAAACTCAGTGCATTCTCACCAAAAGATTACATCAAGCAGAAATAAATAATAAGAGAACTTGAATAAAAGGTATAGGAATTAGAACACTCAAACAGTAATAAAGGAAAAAAATTTAAAATGAACAAGGTACAAGAGTTCTGGGTTAAGATTAAAGGTCCAATTTTAAGAATTATGTGTCTTGAGGAAGGAGAGGAGGTATAGATTAATATATTTCCAGAATATATTAAGAACTCAAAAAACTCAGTCCCCCAACATAACCCATCCAATAAATGGACAACTGAACTGAAGAGGCATTGCTCAAAAGAAGTACAAATGGCCAGCACTTATGTGAAAAACTATTCAGTATCATTAGCATGAAGTACAAATCAGAACTATACATCTCACTTCAGTCAGGGTCAAGAATACAGAAAACAATGAATGCTGACAAGGATGTGAGAAAAAACAGAATTCTTATACATTGTTGGTTGGAATGCAAATTAGCATGGCCACTACAGTAATCAGCATTGATGGTCATAAAAAATAGATATATCATATGATTCAGCTATACCACTCCTTAGTATTTATCCAACAGAGTTAAAGGCAACCATCTTTTAGTGATATATGCATCCCTATGTTTATGTAAACACAATTTCTAATAGCCTGGTTATACAGTCAACCAAGGTGTTCAATAACAGATGAATAAAGAAAATATGATACACAAACACACACACACACACACACACACACACACACAAACAATGGAGTTTTATTCAGCCACAAATAATAACAAAATTATTTTATTCTCAGCAAAATGGATGGAATTGAAAATCATCATGTTAAGCAAAGTGACCCAGACTTGGAAAAAATATCATATATTTTATATGTCTAAGGTAGTGGGAAAGAACAGAAATCATGAAATAGAAAAGAGACCAAAAGAGTACAAGGGGAACAGTATAAGGGAAAGGAAACAGAAGAAAAGGAACTGGGCAGTGAAATTGATCATATTATGTTATGTGTATGTATGGATATGCCACAATGAAATCCACCGTTATGTATAATTAATATGCACCAATAAAAATAAATGTCAAGCCAGACATGGTGGCGCACGATTGTAATCCCCATGCTTGGGACCCTAAGACAGGAAGATCACTCAGGTTCAAAGCCAGCCTTAGCTACTTAGTGAGACTCTGTTTCCAAATAAAATATAAAATAGGGCTGGGGGTACAGCTTGGAGGTAGAAAGCCTCTGGGTTCCACCCCCAGTACCACTAAAAGAAATAGAAAAAATAACTCAAATGTCTTGGAGGAATTATGAAATCATGTCACCGTGAATTAGTTTAGCCTTCTTTCATATTATTTCAAATTCTTTGAGTGACTGAGCTCTGGTGGGTAATGCATGGAAGATATGTGACAGCACTCATACAGATGTCCTTAGGAGTGGGGCAAAAAAAGGCCAAATAAAATTCACAGAGAGAAATGTGGATTGTTAAATTTGAAGGACATTTTCTCCTTCTTCCTAACACTTGAACTGAACTACTATTAATATTATTAATATTAAGGTCTGGCTAAATCACTGGTTTATATAGTCTTTTAGAACTATTTATATAACTTAGTTGCCATTTAAATATGTTTTATTTGGAACATATTCTGAGATTCAGAGATTGAAATCTAATTATACTTTTGACATTATAGTTTGTGCACCAAAGCTGTTATGTACATCATGTCATAGCACATTGGGATATAAATTTTGAGGCCATGAAAGAGAAAATATTAAAAACTTTTAATATATCTGTTCTCGGGCATTTGGCAAAGACATGTAAAACCTTTCTCCAGTACTTTTCCAGACTAATGCTTATTTTTGGAGAGTAAGTTGTTAGAGTCTCTGACATTTATAAGAAAAAAATACTCATCTTTTTCAGTTCTCAAGTTGTCACCTATCAGAAACATAGCCAAGAATAAAAAATAAGTTACAAAAATGGCTCTAATTGACCAAAGTACCTATATTTCTGCTTGGTACTAATAAGAAAACTACTTAGACCAACCTCAAACCTTAATTATTTTTACTTTACACACTTCCAATAAGCGGAATTATCTGATCTTTAAGCAAAAACTAGCTTAGAGATATGGAATTAAAGGTTGGTCTGGGAAGAAGTCCTTACATAACCTCATGGAACACTATAGGTGGCATATTTTTGCTGAAACATGAACTCCACAGCTGCATTGCATTTGATTTTGATACACAGTTCTTTTAGTTCAAATATATCTCTGCATGGTTAAGCAAAACAAAGAATTAATTGCTATAATATTGTTAGCTCATTTGGGGAATTAAAAAACTGCAATCACATTAGATGATGATTTTTAATTTGTTTTACAAAAGAAAAATTTAGAGTGGCACATTGATACTTTGTTCTTATGAAAATCAAAATAATCACATAATCCCATAATGGTGGGAAAATAAAGGGAAACAGCATTTACAAAGTGCTTGCTCTGCTCCAGGCACTGTGTTCAGCAGACTCACACATAATCCCTAATCCTTATAACAATTATACAAGATGAATAATATCCTCATTTTATAGATAGATAGAAATTAGTATTCTTCCTTCTCCCTGAAATAATTATTTTTTACACTGTAAGTACGAACTATTTGTATTTGTCACTTTGACCTCAATAAATTTGGGGAAAATAAGAGAAAAACAAATGCAAAACAAATGTATGGAATTTGAAAATAATATAATTAGTGAATGGACCACAATGCACATAGACTTCAAAATATGACATTAGCCAGGCATGGTGGTGCACACTTGCAATCCCAATACTCGGGGAGGCTAAGACAGGAGGATCACAGGTTCATAGTCAAACTCAGCTACTTAGTGAGACCCTATGCAGCTTAGTGAGATGTTGTTTCAAAATAAAGAATAAAGAATAGGGCTGGGGGTATAGCTTGGAGGTAGAATGCCCCTGGGTTCCACCCCCAGTACTGCAAAAAAAAAAAATTACATTGTACACAGCGTATGTGTAGAATTTTATCAGTACATTACAAATATAAAGCTAAAGAATAATTTGTTAATTTAGAAAATGTTTTATTTTTTATTTTTTATTGGTGCATTATATTCATACATCATATTGGGGTAAAAAACTCAATTACATCATTTTCAGGGAAATGGATAGAAAATATTTTTAAATATAATACTCATCAAGAGTCACCAGCATAGTGAATCTAAGCTATGCTTAGCTTGTTTATATTTTTCTAATTGCCACATAATAATTGTACATATTTATAGGGTGCAGTGTGATAAATTCAGTACATATTTACAATATGACAAATAAGGGCAGTTATTCTATTTCCTTATCATTCTTTGTGTTTGGAGCCTTCAAACTCCTCTCTTCTAGTTCTTCATATAATATATAACAAATTGCTGTGAACTACAGTGACCTTACTCTTATGTAAAATGTTCCCATCTAACTTACATATTCAACCTCACTTATTAAACCCTGTCCCCTCCCCTTCCTTGCCTATAGTAATCTCTATTCCATTTCCTTCTTCCCCGAGACCAACATTTTTAGTTTCGTCATATAATGAGTAAATATGGATTTGTCCTTCTGCGTCTTATTTTACTTAATGCACTATCTTTAAGTACTAGTCACTTTGGTACAAATGACAGGATTTCATTCATTTTTGTGGCTGAATCATATTCTGTTGTGTTCAAGTATGTGGCTTATTACTCTTTTCTGTTCATACATTCCTTGCGTTAAATTATTTTTATACTTTTATTAGTATATTGGAATATAGATCATAGTGAGATTCAAAGTGATACAAACATACATGCACACAGCACTTGGTGTATTTCCACATCTCATTCTGCACTTACCCTGCCCAGCATATGTGAGATTGGTATTGATAATTTCATATATGGACATAACGTTATTTCAGCTATTTCATTTCTCAGTCTTCCCTTTGCCCCTGTCTACCTCCCTCTCTGATCCCCTTCCACTGGTCTCTCTTTTCATTGATGTGAAATTCTCTTTGTTTCCTATTTTCTCTCTAGCTTTCACATATGAAAGAAAACAGATGATGCTTTATGTCATGTGGCATATGGCTTTTAAGAGAAGTTATCTTTATTTTTTAAAAATATTTTCTTCAACTTAGTGCGACCCTGTTTCAAAAATAAAAACACTAGAGCCAGGCATGGGTGGCGCACACTTGGAACCCCAGCCTTGGGAGGCTGAGACAGAAGGATCGCACAGGTTCGAAGTCAGCCTCAGCTACTTAGTGAGGCTCTCAGCAACTTAGTGAGACCCTGTTTCCAAATAAAGTATAAAATAGGTCTGGGAATGTAGCCCAGAGGTAGAAAAGCCCCTGGGTTCTACCCCTAGTACGAAAAATAAATAAATAAATAAATAAATAAATAAATAAATAAATAGACTAAAAATAGGGCTGGGGGTTTTCACTCAGAGGTATAATGCCCTTGGGTTCCATCCCCTGCACTGCAAAAAAATATTTTCTTAACATTAGCTTTGTCGTGATAATTCTCTTTTCTAATTTCAGGGCTAAACACTCTGCATGCTACTTCATTATACCTTAGTCAACTTCATGAATGAATTAGGAATTACTATCTGTATTCCCTCTCATTTCTCCTTCCTAGGCCTTCATAGAATCAAGAGGTTGGTTAGGGATATTATATTTACTAAATCCACACTTAGGTCTTATATTATTTGAAGGATAAGGCTTTAGTTCACACAATTCCCAGGGTATCACGATCAGAAAATTTTGCCATTGTAATTGCTACTGAGAGAATATATCTGCCCTGACACCACCCATGGAAGATGGCTTTGCTTGTCATCAAAGAACAGTCTGGAACATAGGCAGCTTTCCTGCTTATCCCACACTAGCCACTACCTTGTGTTTATGCAGTCAGTTTGTTTTAGCCTCAAAGTTATCCTGAACTTGTAGACCTACATCATGAGTATGTGGCTCTCTTGAGTTTTCTGTCCTCATGTAAAATTAATAAAGAAAGAAAAATATACCATAGAAAAATCAGAAGACATAAGCAAATTATCAGAACCAGAACTATGAATGTCTTATGTATGCATAAATTTTTATCAAAGCTACTAGTAATCAAAGAAACAAAAATTAAAACCCATTCATATTATTTGTGGTAGGAGTACACTGGCATTAGGAACATAAATTTGTAAAAATGTTTACATTTTAATATGGTAGTATATATCTATATTATGTCATTCCTAGTATCTAGAAATTCTACACCTACGTTTATAATCCCAATGCACACATAGGAACAAATACAACACTATTATTAGAGTAAATTTTAAAATACCATAATTTAGGAAGGATTCAAATGTTAATCATCAAGAAAATATTTTGGTTATTACTTATTCTTCCAATAGAATACTATGCAGCAGTGAAAAATCCACTGGCCTAGAGCTACCTCAATATGTTTGGATGAAAATATAAATATAAAATTCAAGCCAGGTATCGTGGTACACACTTGTAGTCCCAATATTTGGGAGGCTGAGACAGGAGGATTGTGGTTTGCAGACAGCCTCAACTACTTAATGAGGCCCTTTGCAACTCAGTGAGACCCTGTTTCAAAATAAAGAATAAAACACAGGGCTGGGAGTATAGATTGGAGGTAGAATGCCCCTAGGTTCCATCCCCAGTACTGCAAAAAGAAAAATTCAATGAAGAAAGAAAATTTCAGAAGTAGAGTAGTATACTATTTATACAACATGCAAGTCATTAGAGAATATTTCAGTAAACATACATAAATAATAAATATACAAAGAAATCCACTAAATCGTAGGCCATTTTGCCTGTGGAAAGGTAGGAAGTTGAATCGCAGAGGCATCAACAGTAGTGACAATTCTTTTTATGTGTATGCGTGCATGCATGTATATATGTGTGTGTGTGTGTATGTGTGTGCACATGCATGTATATGTGTGGGTTTCCCATTTTTCAAATGTCAAAAATTTCAAACTAAATTTAATAAAATTATAGAAAAACATGGGAAATACTGCTATCAGGAATATTGGTGGCAAACATGATAGTTGATATTCTAGATTGCAATGTTTAGTGTGTCAAATCCATCATGAATTCATTTAAACAGAAGCAAACCTAGTATTTGGATAGAGAGCCAGTAATTCCTTTTCGAAATACAGTCTACAAACTCCAAAAGTATTACAACCCAGAGTTACCAGGAAAGGTTATATTTAGGAGATAGGAAGTGGAAACACTAAAGACTCCAGAGCCACTCTGGCTGAAGGTTTGTCTTTGCCATGTAACATTTTCCTCATCCCATACCTCTCTTCTTAATTCCCATGCTGTTGCCAAGTGTTTGCACTAATTTGCACTCCCACTAACAAGGTTTCAGAGTTCTTCTCCACATCCTCACCAACATCTGTTTTTAGTTATTGCCATTCTAACTGGGCTTAGGTGAAATCTCAAGGTAGATTTGATTTGCATCTCTCTTATTGCTACTGATATTGAACACTTATTATAATTTTTGGTGATTTGTATTTCTTCCTTTGTGAAGTGTCTAGTTCACTTGCCCATTTTTGATTGGGTTATTTGATTTTTTGGCAGTGAGTTTCTTGAGTTCTCTGTAGATTCTAGATATTAGTCCTCTATCAGAGAAGTAGTTGGCAAAAACCTCTTCTCCCATTCTATCAGCTCTTTTTGAGGTGCTTAATAGTTTCCTGTACTGTACAGAAGCTCTTAAGTTTAATTTCTTATTTCTTGTGCCTTTGGGATCTTAATGAGGAAGATTTTTGCCAGGCCTATATGTTAGAGTATTGGTTCTATGCCCTCTTATAGTACTTACAAGGGCTCTGATCTAATTTCCAGATCTCTGATCCATGTTTAATTGACTCTTGTGTAGGGCCACAAAATGGAGTTTATTTTCATTTTTCTACATATGGATAACCAGTTTTGCCAATAACACTTGTTGAAGAAGTTATATTTTCCAGCATATGTTTTTGGCCCCTCTGCCAAAAATCAATTGGCTATAAATATGTAGATTTGTTTGTTGGTCTATGTGTTTGCTTTTGTGCCATGATGTTTTTATTACTATGGCTCTGTAGTATAGTTTGTAGTCAGGTATTGTGATGCCTCCTATATGGTTCTTGTTGCTGAGAACTATTTTGGCTATTCTGAGTTTTTGTTGTTCCAAATGAATTTTAAGTACTGATTTTTCTATATCTGTGAAGAATGACCCTAGTATTTACTGGCTTCCTTTGACTTCCATAGATATTTAGGTCTTCAGACATAACAAGTTTTAAGACATCCCAAAGGAAGCATGTCCACTGAATTTATTTGGATCCTTTGTTCTCATGTGGTGGTGGTGAACTGCCAATACAATACAATCCTTGTGCTAAACAAGGATTTGCCACAAATGAGATTTTTCTTCCTCAAAATATATAACTCTCTATTGACCATCTAAAAAGGCAAGATGAAATGGTATAACCAAAGTTAAATCATTAAACCCTCAACAGTGTTTATTTCAAAATGTACATTCTTTTTTGTTTTTACTAATTTTTCTTTGGGTTTTATTTGTCCTTAATTTTCTGCTCTATTTTACTGTGATTTTTGCTTTTTATCCAAAGGCTTTTAGCCAATCAGGTACCCAAAATTTCTTCTGTGCTTATGTATGATGTTAATTGAAGATGAAGTTGGACAAAGGTATTTGGGAACTCTGTCTATACTATCTTTGTAACTCTCCTGTAAATATAAAATTATTTCAATTCTCCCAATGCTGTATTTTAACCAATAAAGCAATGTTACATTCTCCACTAACTTTCAGAAGCCAAAGCATCAATAACATGCCCTTTTTGTTCATAGTATGTTCATGTTGTTGCTAAACTTTCTCAAGTAAATATTTTCATTTGTCAGTATCTTGACATTAAATTCAATTTTCTATCTGTACTTTATTACTTTCTCTTTTTTTACTCTTCCTTTCTGAGTCAAAAGACATGAGTCAAAAATTATGGTGAAATAGGTTTGCCTTTTATGTCAAAAGTATGTATTCTCCTGAGGGGTTCTTCATTTTTTTTTCATTAAGAAGAGAAAAATCACCATTCCTCTTAAACACAGGGAATATGAGATGGTTTGTATGCTCTAGTAAGAATTGAGCTGCTGCTCAAAATAGGTGTGCAATATTCTTGTCTTGCCCTCATATTGAGAAACAAGTTCAATCTGAAGATTACATTATTAGGTATAAATTGTTTTATTAGAAGTGTTCTCCATAATGAATTCCTTCAAATCTTTTTATTGTTAGCAAAAAATTCAGCGAGAAAATAGACTCAAATAATTTAGGCACTAGTGCAGATTAATTCCAGCATATGCTTTCCAAGCATGATTCCATTTTGTAAACATAACTGCACTGAATTCAATTTAGCATCAATTGGTGAATTTCAGGTCTCATAGGAGGGGATACCTAAAAGCAGGTAATGGGGTAGAGATATTCCTAGGTTTTTGATATGCACAATATCAATTACTACCTGTGTACAATGAAAGCCTGGCTCTTATGTCAAAACAGATCTGGAATTGATTTTTTGTTCCTGTGGCATAGTCCTCTTGATAATCACATGTACCATTCATTCAGAAGACAGATAATTTTAGGATGCCATCCAAATGTTATATAATGTGTTTCTAAAAAGTATTGATATATATGGGATCCTCTTTTTGTCTGTGGCCCTGGGGATGGAATCCTGGGCATTCTACCTCTGAGCTACACCTTTAACCCTTTTTATTTTGAAACAAGGTCTTGCTAAATTGCTGAGTACTGGCCTCAAACCTGTGCTACACCTGTGCTCCCAAGCACTTGGGAGGCTGAAACATGTACCCCCATTTTTGGCTATGGGATCCTTTTTTATAAAGCTACATCTCCCACAGATTATTTTTGAGGTACTTGGAATTGAATACAGGGGCAGTATACCTCTGAGTTGTACCCCAGACTTATTTTAATTTTACAGGGGATAAAATCCAGGGAATTTCTACCTCTGAGCTAAATCCCCAGTCCTATTTATTATTTTTATTTTAAAACAGTATTTCACTAGGTTGATGATCTCACTACTTGATGGAGTTGTCCTCAAACCTGTGGTCCTCCTATATCAGCATCCCAAGTACTGAGATTACTAGTGTGTGTGTCACCATGGCTAGATTCTAAGTTTAATAACAGAGGATATTTCTCATTGCCTTCTGGGACAAGCTATGGGTCACATTATTAGTCAGACCAAAGGTGTTCTTAATGGTATTTTGTTCTTAATCAAGATCTCTGTTCTGGGTATTACTCCAGTAGCTGCTAGTTTTTGGCATTGCTTACACTCTCTCTTCAACTTGACTTGCTTCCAGGTTTTATCCAGATTTGTGCTTTTATTTTACCAATGTGGGGAACCTAAAGTACATTGATTATGCCCAGAAAAAGGCAAATGGTTTCTCTGAGACGTCTCATCTCTTTTTCCCTCTCTCTTTCAAAGAATATTTTATTTTAATTGACAGATAAAATTATATGTATTAATTTGTACAACATGATGTCATATTTTCTTGCTGCAAAATGATAAATCATGTGAGTAAATGAATATATTAATCAGCTAGATTTACCTATTTTGCACATATGTATTCTTCTCCCCTTTCTTTCCTTCTTTTGTGGTTCTGGGGAATGAACCCAGGGGCACTCGACCTCCGAGCTATACCCTCTGCCCTATTTTTTATTCTTTATTTTGAAACAGGGTCTCACTAAGTTGCAGACGGCCTCACTAAGTAGCTGAGGCTGTCTGCGAACTGTGATCCTCCAGTCTCAGCCTCTTGAATGCTGGGATTAAAAGCGTGCATCACCACACCTGGCGTGTTTTTTCCTTTCTTTATGGGTCACATTCATTAGTTGGGTAAGGAGAGATTGGTTATATCATTGATTCTCAAATCTGTCAATATACTGGAAAACTTATTGAGGGCAACTTTTGTCCTCTGTGAAATAAAGATTACAAATCTTACCTCTTGGAGGTTTTTATAAGATTTAACATGATTATGCACTCAAACACATATATCTCCCACATGCCAAGCACTTTGTATTCTTGAGTTTTCTTGCCCTCATGAGAAACTCTTACATTTGGAGGGGGTCACTAGGGATTGAATCCAGGGGTCTTCTACCTATACCCCTAGTCCTATTTTATTTTGAGCCAGGTTCTTACTAAACTGCTGAGTGTCTCAGTAGGTTACTGAGGCTGGTCTCTGGCCTCGGCCTGTGATTCTTCTGTGTCAGCCTCACAAATATCGGAATTACAGGTATGTGCCATCATGCCAGATAAGCTCTCATATTTTTTTTGTGGTACTGGGGTTCCTGGAAGCCCTTTTACGTCTGGGCTACACTCCCAGACCTATTTCATATTTTTTTATTTGGAAACAGGGTCTCCTAAGCCAGTGAGGCTGGCTTCGAACCCGCGCGATCCTCCTGTCTCCGCCTCCCAAGTGCGGGGATTACAAGCGTGCGCCACCACAACCGGCTTATTTTTAAGATGCTCCTAGAACAGGTGGTACTTGTGAATCTTCTTTGACCCTTAATAGGGCAGCCCCAAGCAGTGTCACAGGAGCCTCTGAGCTTGGCCCACATCATGACATATTTCTGCTCAGATGTCTCATTTTTAATCAGTAAATTTAAAAATATTCTTTAGCGGCCTAGTGGAGCAAGACCAGGTAACAACAGGCAGTCTTTCTCCAAATCTGATACTTTATCTAATTCATCATGAAACCTAGTCTTGCAGTATCCCACTAAGCAGATAGCAATAGTTGTCACTTCATCCCCAGTGTTGAACTTTGTTGCTCAAAGATTTAGCAACAATCTCAATCCCATCTTCCAGTGCTTCACCTTTGGCTGGGGGAAGAGTTGTCACAAAATTCAAATTCATTTACAGATATTCTCTATTCACTCAAGGGTAAAGTTCAAAACAAACACAATGATGATACTAGTTTCTGCATAAATCCTATTATATTCTGTTTAGTCTACTGTGCAGTTTTACGGAACGTCATATGCCCTTCCTTTCATTATTCTTCCTGTAATTTTGTTGACCTTTCAAAATGTAGCTTTAATTCTATCTAGTACACCCAACCTCTTCAGATCACTTATCCCAGCCTAACATTATGTGTTCCTTCTTTGAATTGCTGTTGGTATAATCATGCATTGGCTTGTGATTGTCATCGTGCTCTCAAAGAGCCATTTAAAATTGTCATTGTTATTTAATGAGAAACATGTTTCTGGCTTATTTTCCCCCAAAAGATGGTGAACCCTTTGAGAGGATGCATTATGTTTTTCTGTGTCTGCCATAATGCCTACAACAAACATCTGAGCAGACATGAAGTTTTCATTTGCATAATGGCTTCTCCAAATGCCTGCAAAACATCAACTCTCAAAGATTTCTGCTACTGGAGAAGGTCAAGTGGATATGAATAATCCAACATTTGAATTATTCAAAAATCATTCATATTGAATTTTGGAAGATATTAGTGGCAGTCACATTCTTTCTCTAATAAATGATTTAGAAAGATAATGGTAACACCAACATTAAGGCTTTGTAATTCTCAGAACTCAGCTCATGATAATAATGGTTTATCTATATTTGCAGAGGGAAGGTAGGGATAAGGGACCCAGTTAAAGATGTTAAAAGTTTAGAAATTCCAGTGTACTGGTAATCCACATGGTACTCACAACCACATTTGCAGTATTTCACTTCTGTTTCTCACTCATATCAAATGATATGTGACCTAACAGTCACATATAACCTATGTTCACATTCTGGCTCTCCTGTTTCCCAGTGTAATCAAGGACCTCTCAATACTTGGAGGTCCGCCTGAGCAAGATGGGGATGACAATATCATATATATCATAGGGTTATTTGTATGAGAGTAAAATAATATGTAAAATGTGTGGTACAATGTCTGATATATAGTAGTCTCAAATGTTAGAAAATGATTAAGTACAAGTATACGGGAATGGAAATGTCACTATTTTCTTACTGTATTCTTTTAGAATCCAAAGTGATCAGAGCAGATAGAGTGGCTAAATGTAAAGACAACCCTGACTCTGTACTCATGTTGAGAGAGAATGAGGGGAAATTAAAGCAGCATGAAATAAGAGAAAGAACAAATCACATATGGGTAGAAAATTCCCAAGGAGAATCCATTGCAACAGGAAGGGAGCTTTATGCTATTGAGAGTCACAGGCTATAATCATTTGGATTTAGAATATTCCACTAGTCTTCATGGAAAAAGGGAGTAATGTTGGTAGTGGAGTTTAGTTTTTAAGGAGGGGTTTGTAGGGTATGGCTTTATGGATTAATTTGTTCCTTATTTATTCCATATCTCTCTCTCTCTCTCTCTCTCTCTCTCTCTCTCTCTCTCTCTCTTTCTCTTTCTCTTTCTCTTTCTCTCTCTGCTTCTGGCCTCCATGAAGTGAAAGCAAACCTTGTGCTCTCCCTTTCTCTACTCCCCGCACCATGCTCTGAGTTCTGCACACCCACCTGACATGGACTGAATCTCTAAATCTCCAGAAACTACGAGCAAATAAATCTTCCTTCCTCAAATGGTGTATGTCAGACAATGTCTGTTATATAAGTGAGAATGTTGATTAAGAAACATAATCAAATGTGGAATTGTTCAACCAACAGTGTATATTTAAATTCCATAGGATTTCAAAGGGTGGAGTTTGTACCTAGCTTGGTTTAAAGATGAACTGATGATACCACTGAACTCCTGCAATGTGGCTGGGGCCTGCAAACTACATATTATATAAGGACTCAAACATTTGGGTAGGGAGGTGGGACACAGGTATAAATTGAATTAATTGCAACTTGGGATAAGAGTAATATGAGTAAAAAAAAAAAAGGAAGAGTTAAAGCAATGATTTTATTTTTTTTATTTTTTGGTGGCACTGGGGTTCCTGGAAACCCTTCTACCTCCGGGCTACACTTCCAGACCTATTTTTACACTTTTTTTAAAATTTGGAAACAGGGTCTCTTAAGCCAGCGCGGCTGGATTCGAACCTGCGCAATCCTCCTGTCTCTGCCTCCCAAGTACGGGGATTACAAGCGTGCGCCACCACGCCTGGCTAAAGCAATGATTTTAAAAGTGACAAATCAGGGCTATAGAGAGAAACTATTACTTGGATCATTGAGAAGAAGCTGTACAGTGAAAGGATGTGTTGAGATGTACACTAAGATTTGAGTAAGAGGTTAATTTAGGCATGTTATAGCAGTGTGCTATGGTGAAAAGATATTTGTTCTGGCTACTGACAGGCATGGGATAGAATAGGAGAAAATATTTGCTGGCTACTCCTGTAATAGAAGACTAATATCTAGAATATACAAATAACTTAAGGAACTTATACTAAAACGCAAATGTCTCAAATGAAAAATTAGTAGTGGGACTGAAAAGACACTTCTCAAAAGAAGTATAATTATCTAGTAAGCACATAAAAATATTCAACATCGTTAGCAATCAAGGGAAAGAGAAATAAAAACTATACTGAGATTCCATATAACTTCAGTAAGAATGGCAATCTTGAAGAATGCAAACAATAATAAATGCTGGCAAGGATATATAAACATAAGAACTCTTAAACACTGCTGGTGAAAATGTAGATTTTTACAATCACTATGGAAATCAGTATTGAGGTTTCTCATAAGACTAGAAATAAATCCACTATATGGTTTTATTGGCCTGACTATATGGGTCAACTATATGTCCCAACTATAACACTCCTTTGTATCTTTCTCAAATAATTACGGGAATACTACAGTGAAATAATGCATACCCATGTTTATAGCAGCATAATTCACAAATAGCCAAATTATAGAACCAACCTAGGTGTCCATCAACATATGAACATATAAAAATGTGGTACACACATACAATGGAAATTCACTCAGGCATAAAGAAAAACAAAATTATGTCATTTGCAGGAAAATGGATGGAATTAGAGAATATTATGCTAAGTGAGATAAGCCAATCAATTGCAGAAAGTCAAGGGCTGTATATTTCCTCTCATATGTGGAAACAAGAGTGGAAGTAGGAAAAAAGGGAATTTAGATAAATGAGGAAAAAATAGTATAATGATGGAAGGGAGATGGGGAGGAGAAAAAGGAGCCTTGAAGTAAATAATGTAAATAATGTTAATATACATATATAAAGATATTACTACCAATCTCACTAACATGTATGGGGAGTAGAATGTAGTGGGTGGAATCTGGATGGCATCACACAAAGTGCTATGTGTATGTATGTTTGTATCACTTTGAACCTCACTTGTGTAATTAAGATACATCGATGAAAATATATTTAAAAGACAAAGCAAAAGAAGTATTCCTACACTTTACTTCATTCTTTCTTTTAGAATTCTTAATTTTCCTCCTTCTAACAGTAAAATTTTACTTTCTTAAAGAACTTACTCCATTCTAAACTGCATCCATATCATTAACATTCTTCCATTTATGAGCTTATTATTCTGCAGTTGAAGAGCAGTATGCTTCTATACATGAGATTGAAACCATCCTCTTGACTTAGAGTTGATTCATTTTAGCATCTGGGAAAACATAACCATTCTTTGCAGGGCAATATGATCTCCAGGAGTCTATGCATGTGTTTCTGGTGAACATTTGTGAAGTATCACATTGGATAATAGTTGTATTAAAACATTGTAGAAGAAGATAATGAGAGCTACTAAAATGAATGTCCTATCTGCTAAAGCAGGATGGAGGAGAGAAGTTGGCCCAATGTTCCTTTGCTGAGCTGGACAAATATGTGATTCATGTGTAAATGAATATAGGCTTTACTGAGTTAATAAAATGAGTTAAAGTAATACTCTGGAGGAAAACGCACCAACTTCTGTGTGCATATATATTTCTTTTTTATAGTTTTATTTATATTAATTTTTATTGGTGCATTGTATTCATACATCATAATGGGATGAAAAACTTGTGTAGATGTACATGAACACATTGCCCAGTTAGCCCCTACCCAATCTCCATGCCATTCCCTCCCCATCCCTCCTTCCCATGCTTGGCTTAGTGATTGACATTGACGTGTTTGTTTAAATACATCATGTGCTTTAGAGAGTTTCCTTCTTCCCTCTCCCATCCCCTCAGTTAGGTTGCCTAGGATTTCCTTTTACACCTAGAGTTGCTCCTATGACCTGTTTCTCCTTAGCTTTAACATATTAGGGAAAGCATCCTATTTCTTATTTTTGTGACTAATCTCGCTTAGCATAATGTCCTCCAGTTCCATCTATTTCCCTAAAAATTACGTAATTGTGTTTTTTTAAAACTTCATTATGGCCAGGCATCATGGCGCACGCTTGTAATCCCTGCGCTTGGGAGGCAGAAACAGGAGGATCACACAGGTGCGAAGCCAGCCGCGCTGGCTTAAGAGACCTGTTTCCAAATAAAAAAGTATAAAATAGGTCTGGGAGTGTATCCCGGAGGTAGAAGGGTTTCCAGGAACCCCAGTACCACCAAAATAAATAAATAAATAAATAAATAAATAAATAAATAAATAAAATTTCATTATGATGAACAATTATAATACACCAAATAAAATATATTTTTAAAATACCATGTTAAAAAAGGCTTTTATATAAGAAATTTCCTGGGAGTGTGGTAGGAACTGGGGCAAAGCACACCAAGTGTTGTGTGTATGATTGTCTCTATTGTTCTGAACTACATTATGCGGCAAGACTACAATAAACCAATAAAATTATATATAAAAAATTTCCAATTCTTCTCTCATTACCTCCTTGGAAACACTTGATATGTTCACTCTGCTATTTTAGAACATGCAGTAAGTGTAATATATTATTGTGTTTTTAACTTTCATTTCCATGATGGTTGATAATGTTGAATATCTCTTAATTGCTTATTTGTGATCTATATATCTTCTTTGATAAAGAGTCTGTTCAATCTTTTGCCAATTTTATATTGGGATATGTGTTAACATTTTATTGAGTTCAGAAGTTGTATATTCATATGTAAACATGGAGCTAGAATTCTAGTACAACCACAGGTATATAAGATCTGGGTCTTTCCTACAAGAGCTGACAGGTCAATGAAGGGGCCAGGGAAACAAAAATGGAAAATGAAGGAAAATGAATGGGAGTATAGAGTACAATATATATTTTTTTCTAAAAGATTTTGGAAGGACTTTTTAAAGGAGAATGAAGCTTTAAAGCTTTGTTTTGAAGGGTGAAGAGGTAGGTGGAGAACCTCTCCAGAGAACATTCTAGATACCTTGGCACAGTGGTTCACACCTATAATTCCAGTACTTGGGAGACTGAACCAGAAGGGTCTGAGGGCAGCCTCAGCAATTTAGTAAGACCCTTATCAACTTACAGAGAACCTGTTTCTAAATAATTAAAAGCCAAGCACAGAAGGAGAAGGGATGTATGTTTCCTCTAAAATGCCCAAACTAGGGAACATAGGGGATACCAGAGGGACTCCAGATAATGGAGGGGAAATCTCAGCAAAGTTTGAATGGGAAGATAGGAGAGGAGGAAGGCTGAACTTGATTAATGACGATCTACATCCGAATATGTGTAAAAGTATGAATATGGCATGGTTACCCTGGACACTCATTGGTAGGAGGGGGGAAAGGGAAAATGGGGGTGGGGGGAGAGGGCATCAAGTACAGTTTAAATGTATACCATTTATTTTCAATAGAAATTTTATTAAAAAGACTAAAAATAAAATAAAATAAATAAATAAAAATGTCCTGAGGATGTAGCTCAAAGGTAGAAAGTCTCTGGGTTCAGTTCTCAATAACACAAATAAAAGAAAACAGAGAAAAGTAAAAGGAAACATTCTAGACAAAGAGTACCTATGCAAAGTCAAGAAGGTGGGCTTGAGAATCATGATTTCTGGTTTACCAGAGGGGATACATGAGGATGAAAATGGCAAGGCCAAGTAGGTTGAGAGAAGATTGTCAGCTTGTGGAAAGCTTAGTAGATGAGTTAAGAACCTGAACTGCATCTTCAAAGCAACGGGGAGTCTGTTGAAGGGTATTAAGCATCAGAGTAAAATGGTCAGGTTTGCATTTTAATAAAATGTCCTACAGTGTAGGCAAAGGATTAGGAACAGATAATGAATTTTAAAAATGGTAAGAACACAAAGCAGTAATGGCAGGGATAAAGAGAGAAGAATCCAATTCTCAAGATATTTAAGAGTGTTAGAAAGCCGGGAGTGGTGGCACACGCTTGTAATCCCAGCATTTGGGAAGCTGAGACTGGAGGATCGTGGCTCCTGCATGGACAGCCTCAGCTACTTAGTGAGTCTCTCTGAAACTTAGTGAGACCCTGTTTGAAAATAAAGAATAAAAAGTAGGGCGGGGGATGTAGCTTGGAGGTCAAATGTCCCTGGGTTCATTTCCCAGACCTGCAAAAATAAGAGTGTTAGACACTGGTCGGTGTAGTGTTTAGATGTTAAATGTGAGGAAGGAGGTGATATATAGGATGACACCCACACTATAGTTAAAATAATTAGATGGTTTGGGTGTGTATTTGTTATGCCCAGGAAAAAAGGAATGTGAACAAGAGAGGTGGGAGGTATTATATGCTCAGCTTGTATCATTAATTCATTTATTTAACACATTTTAATGGTTGCATACCATATGCTCGAAAGTGGGAATAAAATGGAGCTCAAAATAGATACTGTGATCATCTTCACCAGTAAAATGTCTAAAATCAAAGGGAAAAAATGAAATGACACTAGAAATTTATGATTTGAAATGATTATATTTGAATTACTTGAGGTAAAATAATAGGGACAGACAGGTATAGACTTGATACAGTCCCTGTCTCAAGAAACATTACCATGAAGGAACAAAGCTTTCAAAGAGATCAAAAGAAATTCTACTGGTCAGTATAAAAAAACAATGATTCAGCTAGAATAGAAAGGAATAAGACATAATAAATGTTACATCCAAGTGGAGGTATCCAAAAGGCGAGTGGAAACCTGCATCCAGAAACAAGGTCTCAGATAAAAAAGTTATTCATCCAGGAGGCACATAAAATGATGGCCAAGATGATATCTTTAAGGTAGGTTTGTAAAAATAAGAGTTATAAGCAGTCAGCCCTATTTTCTGGCCTATAGGTGTGTGGCCTTTAGAACACTAAAACTTACATAAATCTCACTAATATGTATAGTGGAGGAGGGAGCAGGGTAGGACCAGGAGAGAAACACATTAACTGGTGTGTGCATTTATGTTTCAATCAGTCTGAACCCCATTATGAAGTAAAGTGACAATACATTAAAAGGATATTAAAAAATAAAGTACAGACAAAGGAGCACAAATGAGTTGAAGAACAAGGAAGAATTACTCAAGGATCTAAGGAGAGAAGAAAGTAAAGACAGAGCCAAGAAAAAGCAAACACATGGTTGTCAGTGACATGTATGATAATGACTACTCTGATTTACTGAATGGTCCTTCCCTCATGACATATAAAAACATTTGCATGGCATTATTTAATTCTGTTTATTTTTTTCTATGCTGAAATAGATCCCTACATTAGTCTCAAGGCAGATATGCATATAAAGAAAAATGTTTTATATATTGAGTCCAAATGATCTCAAGAAAAATTTTTGGAGATTCGCCCCTCTCTGTCATTCTGAAGAGTGATTGAAATTTGGGGTCCATAAAATCACATTCCAGCATATTTTAAGTGTAATCATATTCCATAGTGTGTGCTTCTTGTTATATGAAATGAATTGGAATACTGTGTCCATTTCATCACTTATAGGAAGGAAAATAAAGATGAAAAAGAAGGTCCTTTCAGCCTTCAATAACAGTATATAGCTACACACTAACAGTACTTTTTTACTAGGGACACTCGCTGCAAGGCCCCATGTAAATACCTAAAGGAAACTCATTATTAATTAAGTGTGGTGGTACATACCTACAATCCCCATACTTGGGAGGCTGAGATAGAAAGATTACAGATTTGAGGCTAGCATCAGCAACTTAGCAAGACACTGTTTTAAAACTAAACTACAAAGAGCTTGGTGTGTCGCTCCAAGGTAGAAAACCCCTGGGATCTAGCCCTAGTACCATACATACACATAAGAGGAAAAGCTATCACTCTTCTCTCTACCTCCTGGTTTCCATATGTCGGTTCTTCTAAGTCTGGTTTATCACCTTCTATATAAAGTTAACTTCAATATTATAGTCCCTTCTATTACTAACAATCATTTCTTATGAACCTGCTATTTACCATGCACCATGCTAAGTGGCATTGAACACATTTTTTTGTTTAAGTAACAGTGTGAGGTAGATTAATGCCACTTGTATTTAGAGGAAGAGGCTGAGGTTTAGAGATACTAAGTTATTTATTATATCTATTGATATCCAGTTATTTTAACCATCAAGTAACACACAATTCATAATAAAGATCATTTTTCACTTATTTGGATATGCCCAGTTATACTGCAGTGACAATCACCATGTCCTAATAGCAAAATCTTGTTTCTCATGTGGCATGTACATCATAGGCCATTTGTGTTATATGTCCTCTCATGACATGACCTACACTAGCAAAGCTGCCACTGTTTTGAAAGTTGTTGGTTTTCAAGTCAGATAGAAAGAACTCTGAATGGGTCTCACAGCAGTAATTAAATATTTGGCACAGAGGTGATGGCACTGTTTTCATTCAAAACTCACTGGTCAGGGATAGTCATTTGGTTCCAACCACAAGCCATTCAAGAAATGCAATCTGCTGGACATGGTGGTGCATGCCTGTAACCCAGTACTTGGGAAGTTGAAACAGGAGGACTAAAGGTTTGAAAACAGCACATGGTAATATAACAAGGCCCTATTTCAAAATAAAAATAAAAGAGCTGGGAATACCTCAATGGTAGAATGTCTCTGGGTTCAATATCCAATTGAAAAAAAGGAAGAAAGAAAAAGAAAGAAAGGCAATATGACTTAGCACTTGGAAGGGAGAAAAGCCAAGGTGAGCTGCATAAAAAATCACATAAAAGTTAAATTGGATTTTATGTATTACATTTCTGTATTCATCTGAGCACCTTTCACTCTAGATTTTAACTGATAAGAACTTTAAAATTGGATTGGAGTATCAAACCATGCGAAATACTACTTTCATACCACTAGGATGGCTACAATTAAAAAATAAATGTTTATGAGGGTGTAGAGAAACTGTAATGATCATATATTGCTGGTGGGAATATAAAATAGTGCAGCTACTTTGGAAAGCAGTTTGGCTACTCTTGAAAACATGTAACATAGTTACTATGTGACTCAACAATACTACTTCTGGGTATATACCCAACATAGATAAAACATATGTCTATAACAGCTCATAAATAAATGTTTACAGCAGCATTATGTGTACTAGCTAAAAAGTGGGGACAACTCAATTGTCTAAGACAAATAGGTAAACAAAATGTGATATGTCCATATATAGAAATATTACTTAGCATAAAAAATGGAGTACTAACATACTACAACTTGAATGAATATTACAGAAAAAGATGCTAAGAGAAAGAATACAGTAAAAAATTATAAAATATATTATTTCATTTATAAGAAATGTCCAAAACAGGCAAATCCATAATGGCAATGCAGATTAATGATCGTCTGGTGTAAGGGAATTGGGAGAAAGTGGAGAGTGCTAATAATTATAGAATTTCTTTTTGGAGTAATGAAGATATTTTAAAATTACATTGGATTGGTGATAGCACAACTATGAATATGTTCAAAATCATTGAACTATATAGTTAAAATAAATGAATTATATGGTATTATATATATCCTTGAAGTTTTAAAAATTATACTACTGAATTCATTTTAGGACATATTGAACTGGTATCTCAGTCAACATTCTCACTGCTATATCCAGAAAGACAAAGTTTTAAAAATTATACCACTGAGTTCATTTTATGACATATTGAACTGGTATCTCAGTCAACATTCTCACTGATATATCCAGAAAAACTGACCACACAGCATAGAGGAAGGAAGATGTATTTTCTCAGTTTTTGGAGATTTAGAATTTCAGTCCATGTCAGGTGGATGTGCAGAGCTCAGAGCATGTTTGCAGGAAGCAGAGAGAGGAGAGTACAAAACTATCCTCACATCATAGAGGCTGGAAGCAAGAGAGAAAAAGCAGAAGGAGCAGGAAGGACATGTAATCCCCAATCTCCCCTAAGAGATGACCTCCTTAGCAAGAAAGCTAGCCTTCCAACTTTGCTATCTCATTTCCATGAGAACTAGGGGTGCATCATAAATCCAAACCATTACAACTAGTTCTAAACTAAATTAGCAGAAATAAAGTTACCCATATCAGTCACTGTTGTGTGAGAGAAGATTGCAATTCCTCTTATTTTAATGTTATTTTGCCCTCTAATTCCTCCCATCTTTCAGAACATGATCATTGCAACAGGATGAAAATATTACTTATGTCCCATTAGCAATACCATCCAAGTCTTGCACAGAAGAACTTGTTAACATAAGGAAACTATTGTTAAGAGAAGATGCCTTTTTATTTTTGTCAAGCATATTTTTCTTTTGATAAAAGATGTATTAATCATCCTTTTTGAAATGAGTCTTATAACTTAATGTCTATTTCCTTTTTCTCATGTTCTCAGAAAACCTATAGCCTTATAACCTTATATAAAAGCATAAAATTGATATTCATTCCTGTGAACATGATGACAAGCTCCTGCTTTTCTTGTTCTTCATTTTCAAATCCTACATTTTCCATTTAAGTCCATCCCCTATCACCTCATACTACTGCTCTGTTTCCATGCTTTAGCTCTTCACCTCTTTGTTCCCTAGTATTCTTCTATCCCAGGATTTTGACTGAGACAGACTGGCTCAATCTGTAATAATAAATCCAGCACTGAATAGGGCCACTGAGTCCGTTCAGGACTGATTTATCTCAGGAAGGTAGACAAAGGTTCGGTTGTAGTTCTGCAGTCACTTATCTGCAGTGATTTTTTCCCCTTTTATGAAATAAATTCCTTTAAGTTCCTGTTCACGGTGCTTAATGTGGATATTCCTCTCTGGGAAAAAATCTGAATTGATTGACATGGACCAAAGCCTCTTGTGCGATTGACCACTTTATTCTAGACACGAGATTTTTTATATTTCCCTATTTCCCGGTGATTCCCTAGTAGAAAAGTGCAAACACCCAAAATACAATAGTGAGATATACATGTAAATCACCAACCCTGAACAAGACAAAAGTAAGGCCTGTGACATCACAAGTCTTTGTGATTCAAATCAGTTCCATGACCCTGTGGGTGGGTCTTGTATTTTAAGTCAGCCCCTTTGGCCTTGCCTTTGCCTTGCAGCTGCAGAGGCTTTTAGTGGGCAAATTCCAGAAGAACAAAAGTCACACCCAAAATCACTTGAAGAATTCAGTTTTTAAGAGTTTTCTTTAACCCTTTTGGAACTTTTATTCCTAGGGCTTAGTCCAATGTCCTTCTCTATCTAGCAACCTCCTTTGAGCTGAATGGGGATGAAGTCGGAGATTCCAGCTTTCATACATGTAGTTGGCATAGGGAAATCTGTGTACATTTATGATTATTTAGAGGATTTCGATGGATGTCTGCTGAATTTTGTCTGCAATACCATCTGCTGTCTGAATGCTTCACCCTATTAAACACTTAAAATATATTTTAGTAGACAGGGCCCAAAAAACAACATGAAGTTTTTATTATATGTCTTTTGTTCTGTCATAACTATTTTAACCAGGTGGTGTCGGGCTGTCTCCAGGCAGTGCTATCACTAGGTGCAAAGGTCAAGATTCCTCCTAGCCCTTGGCTCTATTGTAATGATTGGAATGAAGGTCAAAGATAGGGAGGAATTCTGCATTTGTTAATTGCTGTAGCAGGACTGCTTCCACAGTATCTGAATTCTGATTAGATTTACATCTTTGAGCAAAGCCGAGGGCGTTTAGAGGCTTAGACAAATTACTAGAAAATTTATTTTCCACTGACTCAGTTTCTCCCACAGTCCTAATTCTTGGGATCCTGTTTTACATCATTGGAGCTTTTTAGTGTAGAAATATAAGAGCAGGGAGTATTTCTGCCAGAGATGACACCTCCTTCCTCGGGGCGTGGCCTCCTTGGACCTTGCCATATGCCGAGGGCACTGACCAAATTCTAGTTAGAATGGCTTGTCCTATCTACATTATCAGTACCCAACAGGCTGAGGAGTATCAAAAAAGAAGGACACAAAGAAAAATGGAAGGAAGGAATAAAGAAGAAAAGGAAAAGAAAAAAAGAAGAAAAAAAAAACAAGCAATGATGTAGACTAAGGACATGTTGTAATTCCTATGTCAATAACACATATAAGGCTAGCCCATCAGCCTGTCAGTCCTTACACAATTCCCCAGGCAGCTCTTTATTCTATTTTGAAAATGACCATTGTAAATCTCCATTCTTCCCAAGTCATCCAATTCTATCCATTCTTCCTTACATTCAATTAGTGTTCACTCATCCTGCATCTCAGGCAAATTTGAACCCTGCAGATGAAAATCCTTTAGCTGTTAGCCACAGATTTTACAAAATGAACCATCCACTCTATTGTGATAGAATGTCTCTATAATTGATGACTGATTCCTCTATTTCTGTTCAAACATTATCATTCAGTGTTTATATTAATGCTCTCTTTCTCCCCTCTCTGTGTATCCTCATTATATTCACCCCCTACTATCTCTTTCTTATGACAATTTAACAGAGAAAGTCCCTTTTCTTTTTAAAATATATGCCCTTGACCTTGGGGTTTGTACAACCAGGGTCCTATCTCTCTAATCTCTTCCCATGACAAATGTATAAAATAAATGTGGCTCGCAGTAAGAATTTAATTTCCTCACCTTTCTTGTAGTCTTCATACAAGTCAATCGTGGTCCTTTTTCATCACTCTAATGAACTGTACCACACTGACTTGACTAAAAATCACCATGATCCTAGTTTTGTGAAATATTTTTCAGTCTTTTTATTTTACTTGACCTTTTTCTGATATTTTACTCTGTTGATTATTTTCTCTTTCTCAAAACAGTATTTCCCCTAGAGTCCTGTGACCCTACATGCTTTTTTCCTTCTACCTGTTGGGTCCTTTTCATTCTCTTCTGCAGACTTTTCTTTCTTCATTTATCTCTATGTGTTACTGTTCCTTCCAGCTCTGTCCTATATCTTATTTTATTATTTGCATTACAAATGATGGTATTTAGAGGGGTGGAAGAAGAATAGATGAAGAAAATAGTTCAAATAATGCTGATGAGTCCAGATATAAAGGCATCACTGGTAACCTCACTAAAGTACACACACACACACACACACACACACACACACACACACACACATATATATATATATATATATATATATATAGAGAGAGAGAGAGAGAGAGAGAGAGATATGGATAGCATGGGGTATCAGGGTTTGATGTGGAAGGAAACACACCAACTGCTGAGTGCATGTATGTTTGAATCTCACTATGATGTATACTTTCAATATACCAATTAAAGTATAAAATTAAATGATATACCTAAGTAATCTTGTACTTTCTTTTAAAAATATACCCAGAACTAAGTGGTAGTCCCACAGTAAACACTGAAGGTAAAGAAATTGTTTGGTACAATTTCTTTGTTTTTGTATATATGGTGCACACATCTATCCAGAAAAGCTAGAAGATATAAGAGTTGGAGACGATTCCCTGAGAAGAGTGTAAGAATCTAAAGTCTAGTAGAATTATAATCTTTGCTCTTTATTGTTGTTTCATAGGAAGCTTTATTTTTGGAGAAACTTTAGGGAAGGTAGGAAGCTTCTTCCAATAATTGGGAGTTTCTCCCTATATCTTTTACATTGTATAGTTTCTGATAAATTATATTATTATACTCTTTCCTCTGAAATAAACTTGATATAATTCAAGTGGATTTGTTGGTAATTTTTATAATTCATAATATTGTACCATTATAAAATTTATACCAGTTTATATCAGAGGTCACATTGAGGCAAAGGCCCCAGATCCTAATGGGCAGAGATACTGGGGAAAAATATTGCACTAAGATATGCTGATATCAGAATGGCAGATTCATGGGTAGACCATCCTCAACATCAGAACAAATACTTCCATGGTAGATAATGAAGGAGGAATTGTTACAGGTGATGCTTATCTAACTTTATTAACTGAGTTTTTTGTCATTGTGAATTGAAAATGAACTAAAATCTCAATTTTAATCAAATCACAACTGCTTGATATCTTTCACTGTCTGGAGTCAAGTTTGGCATTTGTAGCAGGAACTGAAAGAGTGAGCCCCCTGACCTAAAATCTAGTAATTAAGGACAAGTGACACCCAAATCATAATACTGATGCTAGGATTGACCCATCAGAATCTGAGGATGAGGGATGGACTTCCCAACCAACAATCATGTGGTCATAAAAGAGGCTGTTTATTAGACAAAATTTGTGCTTAAATGTGATAAGAGAAGAAAGGATCTGACAGTTGCTTATTCTCACTAACTCAGGGAGGTAATCTCGAAGGAAAAATGAAATGAAAAGTATTTCAGTTACTTTAAGCTATGATAAGTATGTAATGTGCAGAAACAAATATTTGGTTTTCTTTATTTTAAATTCTCTTCAGAAAACTGCTATGCATTCGGAGCTTTGTGATTTGGACATGGAGAAAAAGTTTTAATGGCACACAGAAGTTTGTATATCAGAAATAATTTCCAGTATCAACTAGATGCATTGACAGTGGAAAATCAAAAGAATTTTATTAAGGTATGAAACTACCATAAAAATTTTTTGAAAATATTCTGCTGAAGAATATATATATATACACCAAATGGAAAACATCACTAAGAATGTCTAAACATTGTAAACTACATTTATAATTATGTCCAGGGTGAGGCATGGTTACTAAGCATACTGATTTGAAATTGTCTTGAGACAATAAAACTAAAGTGTCAAATAATTGATATTTGCAGACAAAATTTTATTTAGTAAAAGATGACCTTCTTGGGATAGAGCCAACAAAGATTAAGAAAGACATGCTGGCAGGAAGCCCAGATTTTCTCAAATATTGGAAGAAGATCAACTACTTTTTTCCTGCCTGGAACCTTTAGAATTTTGATCTGAAACTATAAGAAGCTTCATAGGGGAGAGTGGACAAGGATTTCCTTCCACTTGCCTACTCTTTTAATGAAAAATGATTCAAAATTGTTCCCCAAGAGAAGTGTAGCTAAATGAGACTTGATTTTAGCATACTCAGAAAAAATGAGAGAGAGAGAGAGAGAGAGAGAGAGAGAAGAGAAGAGAAGAGAAGAGAAGAGAAGAGGAGAGGAGAGGAGAGGAGAGGAGAGGAGAGGAGAGGAGAGGAGAGGAGAGAGAGAAAGAGAGAGAGCAGGGGGAAATATAGCTTAGTAAGAAAATTTGGGGAACATTGTATTGTACAAAGGGAATGATTTAGGAATTCTGTAAGTTAGGTTGAAGCTGGATACACCTGCCCTAAGCAGAGCACCAGTCATTAGCAGAAGTAATAACATAGGATATCTATAAGCAAAAACACATCACTCTCAGTATTGGCAATGCCTCTGCCTGCATACAAATGCCAATTAAACAAGTGGGATAAACTGCTTATCACATTTGTAATTCCAGTAGTTGGGAGGCTGAGCTAGGAGGATTATAAGTTCGTGGCCAGCTACTTCATGCAGCCCTCTTGAACTTACCCTAGGTTTCAAAATAAACAATAAAAAAGGGCTAGGAATGTATCTTGGAGGTAGAATGTCCCTGGGTTCAATCCCCAGTACTAAAAGCAAAAACAAACAACAAAAATCAATCAGGATAAGAATTTCTTACCCAAACCCAAGAAAAAGTTGTCCAAATCCACTAAATTAATTTGGATTATAAGATCTGAAACAGAAAGACTATCAAATTATTTAAAATAAATTGCTTGTTCCCAGATCCCTCTAGAACACAAGTGGGAATCTCAACATAAAATAGGTTTGTTTAGATTTAGGAGAAGTTATATCTAACATTTGGCCATCTTCTTATGCCCTGTTTATCAAGTTATGTGGAAGAAAGTGACTGATTTTCCCATCTGTAGTAGTTGTCCATCTATACAGAATTGGGCTAAAATCCCTGCAGAATGTTGGATAATGCATCAAAATGTTCTATAGCTATAGCATATGATTACAGAATTGGAAACAAAATGTAACATAAACCAAACATGCTAGTGTTTTATGAGTTGTCCCTTGAGGAATTTGGAGAATTCAGAGATTATTCTGCTTGAACTCTTGAGGTTAAGTTTTATGTGGCTCAAATTTTCCAGTATCAAAATGGTTGTATTTTCTAAAAGTTTCAGTTCACTACTGAGGTCCCCATGATAAACAAGTAATTACACTAAGACCTGTAATAATGAATAGATAAAGAAGAGCTTTGGGAGAATACCATAAAGATTTATAATTATCTGTATTGTACCTTTCCATGATGTTGCTAGCAGATATATGGAAAGCTACCTGAGATATTGGGTAGCCTATGTCTCTATAGTCTTTAGTATTTTCTTGAAAAAAATTGAGATTTGCTTTTATTTCTGAACCTTTGGCATTTGGCAGATACAGACAAAAGAGATCATTCAAGCCAAAGATGACAGTTATTTTTCCAATAAAAGGCCAAATATTTAACATCTTGGATTTTGTAGGTCATTCAATCTATTGAATAGTCATAACTATTCAACTCTGACATTACAGTGAAAACAAGTCATAGACAATATGTAAAGATATGAATGTGGCTGTGTTCCAATAACATTTTATTTAAAGTCAGAAAAATGGGCTTATTTTGCTGACAGAGTTTGCTAGCCTCAGTCTAGATTTTCATATTTTGATGACAATCCCCATGATGCTTGAGCAGAAGAGATGGAAAAAAGAATTTTAAATGTGAAGTAACAATGTAAATTGAGAGTACTGTTTGTTGTTACAAAATATGGTACAGTATACCAGAAGTTGCCAAAAAGAATAGGCAAAATTATTAATGAACTCTTAAAGTGAGGTCGAAAAGAAACCTGACACTTGGGCTTTGAAGAAATGTCCTTTTTCTGCCTTGTACCCGTAGTTTGAAGCTCCTTTAATACGCTGCTCTGCCTTGAGTTCTTTTGTGAAATAATATAATCTCTCCAGTATCCAGATGGTGGCCTCTATGGGGTTAGAGAACTCAAAATGAATCTGGAATACTCTGTGGTTGGTAAGCAAAAATATATTTCAAAGTGTCTGGAGATGTTGCCCCCTATTATGGGAAATACACACAATGGAATTCTATTCAGCTATAAAGAAGAATAAAATAATAGCATTTGCAAGAAGATGGAAGGAACTGGAGAACATGTTAAGTGAGATGAGTTAAGCACAGAAAGAGAAGGGACATATGTTTTTTTCTAATGTGCTCAAGCTAGGGAGTAGTGGTAATATGAGAGGGACTCCAGATGATGGAGGGGAAATCTCAGCAAAGCTTGAATGGAAGGATAGGAGAGGAAGAAAGCTGAGGTTGTTCAATGGAGGAGCTACATACGAATATGTACAATAGCATAAATACAACATGATTAATCTGGACACTCTCTATTGGGAAGGGGAAGGGAAATGGAGGGGGAAGGGCATGAAGCGCAATCTAAATGTATACCACTCTCAATATGTTCCACTTATAAAAAATAAAAGAAAAATAAATTTTAAAAAATAAAATAAAATATTCTCTCTCATTCAGGTTGTAATAATTTGAATGTCAAAAAATTAGCAACAGACATGCACGGTGCTGCACACATGTAATCACAATACTTCAGAAGTTGGGAAGGAAGGTCACAGCTTCAAACCCAGCATGTGGCAAATTTAGTTAAACCCTGTTTCAAAATAAAAAAGTAAAATAAGGTTGTGGTATATTCCAGAGATTACTTGTCTGGATTAAATCCGGATATACCCCCTTGCACACACATACAAGCCACATGGCCAGGCACAGTGGTGCATGCCTCAATTCCAGTACTCAGGAGGCTGAGACAAGAGGATTACAGATTTGAGGCCAGTGCTCAGGAACTTAGTGAAACTCCGCTTCAAAATAAACATAAAAATGGGCTAGGTTTATAACTCAGAGATAGAATTTTCAAACTCATAAAAGGCAGGTAATAAATATGCATTCAAAAAGCTATTCCTGAGCTGGGCCTGATGGCTCACACTTGTAATCCCAGTACTTGGGAGGTTGAAAAAGGAGAATAACAGTTTTGAGGACAGCCTCAGCAAGTAGTGAGACTGTTATCATCCTTGTGATCCTGTTTCAAAATAAAAATAAAATAGAGTTAGAGGTATACCTTGGAGATAGAATGTCTCTGAGCTAAATCTCCAGTACCATCACCATAACAAAACAGACTATGTCTATTGCCTATCAATTTGGGTTATTATTTGTAACCAATTATCAGGATAGAAAACAGGGTTGAAACAAATTCAAATGATGAATAATATGGTAGATTTTAGTTTGTTTAATAGATGTAATTTGGGTAGTTTGAAGAAAATTTTATGCCTCTTGTGTGAGCTTTAAATTAACATGTTCCCATTAGTCATTTTCTAATCCTGTCTCTCCATAGATATCTCAAATTTAAATCCTAAATTAAGTAATAAAATTCTCTCTCTCTCTCTCTCTTTCTCTCTCTCTCTCTCTCTCTCTCTCTCTCTCACACACACACACACACACACACACACACACACACACAAATATCTCTTCCAATGTTACACTGTAGGACTAAAAATGGTAGAGGTTACTTTTGATTGACACACTGCTGCATTCCTAGATCCCAGCACCAATCTTATAACATAATTGATGCTTTATAAATAATGGTTTACTAGGTGAATTCATACATTAATGTAACTTTGGTAGAAATCACCAAATTTCTTTTAGAAAGGTATAAAGGATATATGATTTGAGAGGGTATGCATCTTTTACTAGACTATAATCTTACTGATATCAGAATCCATAACATTCTTAATTTATCTCTATCCCTACAGAGTTTCACTAATGCCATGTGAAGAATTATTGTTTATTACTGATTCAAATTTAGGAACTCTCCAAGCTCCAAACCTGCATACAAAAGAGCAATAACTCCATGTTTACTCCTTTTTTCTCCATTTGTTTCTGATTTTCTCACTCTGAATGTTCACATATATTTTTACTAATTTAGAACTATAAACTATACAATAGGTATATCCCTTAGTATTGAAATAATTATTTTCATTTAATGTCTGATAGTATTTGTGTAGACATCTATTCTTATATTTTTACTTGCTGATTTCTTGTCAGAAAACAACCTATGCCGGGCGTGGTGGCGCACGCTTTTATTCCCCACGCTTAGAAGGTGGAGACAGGAGGATCATGCAGGTTCAAAGCCAGCCGCGCTGGTGTACGAGACCCTGTTTCCAAAAATAAAATAGGTCTGGGAGTATAGAAGGAGGTAGAAGGGCTTCCAGGAACCCCAGCACCACCAAAAAAAAGAGAGAAAGAAAAGAAAGCAACCTAAAAATATTCTTATAGTTTCTAACCCAAACTGCAAATGAAAGGTACTATTTGAACCACATGTAGAGGATCAGCCCTATTTTAACTCTACATTAAAGCTGAAAGATGTACATGAAAGTCCACTAAACTAGCTTTCAGTAGAATTGTTGGACAGGGAGGTAAAGAGGGGAGACAGGATACTTGATGAAGGAAACAATTTAAATAATGCTATGTCCACATGTAAAGTAATAGATACCAATCTCAATTTTATATATAGGAAGTGAGCAAGAGTAGGATGAGATCCAGTAAGAAACATACCAAGTGCTATGTATATGTATGTTTCTATCACTCTGAACCTCATTATGATGTATAATTACAATGTGCCAATAATAGGATATTAAAATAAATAACAAAAATATCATCTTCCCCAAATCAAGAGTTTTGCCACTATAAAATAGTGTACATATAACAGTGCATTAAATAACATAATTACTGTCCAATTACTAGTTTTTGAATAAAACAAATGAAAAATGGGCCATATACTCCATTTCAGTTTCAGGTTACTGCAAAATTAGGTAATATTATATATTCTGGAAATTTAAAAAATGTATTGCAATGGGGAAATGTATGTTTAAAATATACTAGACCTATACAAGTTTAAAATGTCAATATTAACAACATTATGTTTTCCCGCTAATGCCTGTAATCTGAATATACAATTTCACTGGATTATTCATTTCATGATATCTGGGGCTTTGTACCCTATCGTTGCAATACATGATTAGTATTTTTTCATTTTAAGTGCATTATAAGTTTAAAATATGATATAAAATTATAGCTATTTCCAGCATCACCAATAATTTGAAAACAGTTTGTGTGTAGGAAAAGAGCAATTTTGATGTAGTGGCAAAGTAAGAAGCTTCACATGGAATAATTTCAACTTCAATAAAGAAACATTTATATAGTTAACATATAAAACTTTATGATTTTTAAACATTCTGTATTCATTTTATTATTTAACTTTCATAGTACTTTTCTTTCATATTGATGGTATTATTTCCATTACTCAGATGAAGGCATTGAGGGGCAAAGAAAGTAAAGAAATTGCCCAAGTTCACAATCCTGGTAAGTCACAGAGCCTTCCCTTGAGCTTAGATTTTCCATTTCAAACCTTTTTCAGACTATATTTTACCACTGATAGCTTAGGACATACTCTAATGTTACTTATGATACCAATGTTAAGTTTGCGAGGTTATTAAAACCACCCTTCACTTTGATAATTCACTACAAGAAGTAACTGAAAGCGCTTATTCTAATAGTTATTGTTTATTATGCAGAAAGGATTCTGAATACAATTAACCAAAGGAAGAAGTATATAAAACAGAGCACAGGATCAGTTTAAATATGAAGCTTCCATTGCCTTCTCCTCATTGAGTCAAGATGTGCTAATCTCCAGTATCTGTGTGATAATATGTATAGAGTATTGCTCATCCAAGTCTCAATGCTTAGGATTTTGACTGGGGCTCTATTTCATAGGCATGACTGATTGATTACCTATACAGTTGATCTCAGGCTCCAGGCAACAAATACCACATGACCCAAAGCCCATGCCTCAATTCACACTGTGGGTCTTTCTAGCATGGTTCGCCTCTACCTTAAGACTATAGAGGTGTAGCCAGATTATACCTCAGATCACTTTGTTAAACTATTCAGTATGATTCAAGGTGCAAGACAAACACACTCCTATCTGTCATAACGTTACAAGAGTCCAGACATTACTTCCCAGACATAGGACAACAGCCAAACTTTCCCTTTGGGAAAGGGAAAATTCTTTATTGCAAAGCCACATTCTTAAGAATCTGCTTGGAACAGAAAGACAGAGAAAATGAAGACGACTATATATGCACATGTGTCAATGTGGCTTGTTGGAACAGAACTTTAATCCTTGACTTAGTTTTTTTTTGTTATAAAGCTATACATTGCTTAATGATGGGGATATGTTCTAATAAATGCACCATTAGACCATTTTGTTATGAAAATATCAGAGTATACTTCCATAGACTTAGCTGATTTAGCCTACCACACACCTAAGCTATATGGGATCCTCCGCATACTATAGCCTATTGCTCTTAAAGCCACACGTAACAAAACATGAGATTAAATCAAGACTGAGAAAAAGTGATGCAACCAAGAGACATGGCATACATGAGCTAGATTAGGCTACTGCTGGAACAACATGGCATACCACTTTATAATGAACTTTTTATAAGTAGATGTACACAGAAATAGCAATAATAGTTTAGTAAATACATCAACCAGTACCATAGTTTCTTATTATGAAGTATTATGTGCTATGCATAATTGAAGGCATTGAACATATTTTTATATACATGGGTAACACTTATTTGTCATATGTCAGGGTTCAATCCCTCAAGGACATTCTCCCTTTAAGCTATAACTCCAGCCTTTTTCGTTTGTATTTTGAAACAGGGTCTCACTACATTACTGAGTATCTCACTAAGTTGTTGAGATTTGCCTCAAACCTGTGATCCTCCTGTTTCAACAAGTACTAGGATGACAAGTATGTGCCACTGCACCCAGCTTGTTATACTTGTATACAACTGGTAGTATGTTATGTGCACACCAGCATCACCAAAACACACATGAGTAATACATTGTGTTACAACAGCTACACCATTGCTAAGTTATAGAAATTTTCAGCTCTGGGATCACCATTATACAGGTAGTCTCTTCACCATGGAAACATTAATGTACTCTCCCTCTGCAAAAAGATCAGATGAATTGACTAAAGTGAGAAGTCTCAGATGAAAGGGATTGTATCACTGCTATGTTTCAGATATAGACCTTATATCTTATAATAAAAGATAGAACTGTAGGGAGTGATAAATGTGTAGAGTTCATTATTTGAGGAGGAAAATATTCTTGGTAGATGAGGTTTTTAGAGGATTTTAGTTGTTTTCAGTTAAAAAAAATTGATATCCATTATCAGACTAGGAACAGTCAACTCCTGGGGCTTTTTGCTAAAATTAGTTTTGATACCTTAAAGAATATTGATGACATTTTATAATGGAACAGCCTAAAAGACTTGAAATAAAAGCTTTCTAAAAAGAGTTTATCCTCTAGCTTTATCAAGAGGCCAAAAAGAAATAAAGATGAGTCCTGTTATTAAACATAACAATCCAGTCATTTTTATTTATACAACAGCTCAGCTTTATCTAGCATAAAGTAAAATAGAAGGAAGCAACACCATATATTTGAGTGAGACTGGTATGCGTATATTATTTCCCATTGGCTTATAATTTATTTTCCTTGAGTAACCATTGAATTAGATGAGGACTGTCCCTAACCTGTCACTTCTCATGCTTTCCTCCTAACCCTCTCCCCTCAGAGATCCCCTTTCTGGCTCCCTAAAATTCGAAGGCATCTTTAATTCCTTGAATTTCTCTGGAATGTGAGAAAATGTATTATTATAAGAGTATATTAGTTTTATATGTGAGAAAATGTATTATTATTAGAGTATATTAGTATTATATGCTATTTGTCCTTTCAGAAGCACTTGCAATGAAAAGACAATGTCATTGGGAAGAAATTGTCTAATTACATTTACCAGAGAAGGTTTATTAGTGAGGGGATGTAAAGCTGTGCTACTGTAACAAATATTCATATTTCAGTGGCTTTACCTCGTGAAGGCAGATAATTCATTTACAGCACTAAATACACTAGTGTTTTACTAATGCAATATTAATTACTAATGTAATTACTACTATAATCAAGTTAGTGTAAAACCAGTCTAGTAGAGATTGCAAGGTTTCTTCTGCCTGCCTTTCTTCCAAATACTGAGCAAGGGACTGGTAGCTTTAATTTTATAATTCTGACATCTTTGTATCCTTTGCTTCTAGCAATGTAGACCTAAGAGTGAAAGAGAACAGAAGAAATAACTTTAATTTTCTGGGACTGGAGGCAACACAACACTTCCAGTCAAGTTGGATTGGCTAGAATTAGTTATAGAGGAG
This sequence comes from Muscardinus avellanarius, assembly GCF_963383645.1. Taxonomy (NCBI): domain Eukaryota; kingdom Metazoa; phylum Chordata; class Mammalia; order Rodentia; family Gliridae; genus Muscardinus; species Muscardinus avellanarius. The sequence continues at coordinate 8,100,829 of NC_137792.1, forward strand.
CATTATAGGAAATATCTAGGGCAAAATGAGATATGTTTAGGGAACCTAGGGAATTTCAGGTATCCAAAAATCATACCAATAGAGAAATACAAATTCCACCAACAGACTGGCTCAATTTTGTATCAAGAATTCAGTGACACATTATTGATTTTGAGGCAATAATTGTGTGAAGTGCTGGAATTTGCAAAAGGAAAAAAGTTTCTGTTACACTCAAAAACATTCAGTTGGGTGAGGAAATTGGGTGAAGGACACTAAAAATAAAAGGTCTAATTACAATGCAGTTTGACATTCACAACAATAAATGTCTGTACAAGTTATGTAGGAACAGCACATAAATCTTCACCATTTCTATGTGAGGATGAGAATTGGGAAGAGCTTTGAAAAAGGAGCACCATAACACAAACATTGAAAAGAATTTTGCAGGCAGAGTAAGAGGATGAAAAAGACATCTACTAGAAAGGGCTAACAATGTCCAAACTGCCAAAGTGACTGAGAACTCCCTGTGTTGGGATGCTAACCTCCTGGCATGCAGGAGGTTAATTTCAATGTGGAACATAGTAGAATGGAAGGCTGGAGGGCTGGGCTGGGGACACATTCTGTAGGTTCAATCTTTTAGCCAGGCTGAGGTGCTTGGGGTCCTGTGGGTAAGGGAAACTACTGAAGGGTTCTTGGCAAGAAACTCTTACTTCTCAAGCTACTTCTGAAAAGCTTACAAAATTCCTCACCTGCATTAAACTGTCACCAAGAGCCATGTGTGTTGTCACACATGTGTGATCCCAGTACTTGGGAGGCTGAGACACAAAGATCACAGGTTTGAGATCAGCCTCAGCAACTAATTTAGTGAGACCCTTTTTTCTCAATGAATAAATAATGCTAGGAGGTGTAGTTCAGAAGTAAAATGCCCCTGAGGTCAATGTCTGGCACCAGAAAGAAGAAAACAAAACTGTCATTATGAGTCAAGCACAGGGTAGAGCACTTTATATGCACAATTTTATTTCATCCCCTGAGAAATATTATGAGGTATTATTACTATTCACACTTAAAATGAGGAAACTTGAGTCACATAGGAAGTCAGTATTTGCACAATAGCACTTAGCTGGTATGTGGGGAAGCCAGACCCTGCTGGAGTCAGATCCTTTTATCTAAATCCTAAGAAAATTTTAATTTTCTCATAATAACATAAAAAAGTAAAACAAAAAGCTAAGGTAATTTTACTAACATTTTAATTTAACCCAACATGTCCCAAATATTATTTCAACTTGTAATCAATATAAAGCTTTTTTGGTACTGGGAATTGAACTCAGGGGCATTCTAACTCCAACCTATACCCCTAGCCCTTTTTATTTTTATTTTGAAGGAGAGTCTCAGTAAATTGCTGAGGTTCATTCACCCTGAACCCATGATTCACCTGTCTCAGCATCCTAAGTACTGAAATCACCAGTGTGCACCAACACACGTGGCTGTTATCAAACATTTTAATGAAATAATTTACATTATTTGTATACCAAATCTTTGAAATTTAGTGTTTTTCACTTGCAGAACGACTCCATTCATACTAACCTCACATCAGGCTGATGGCTATTGTATGGGAAAAGCTAGAGAGTTTATTTATGTGGTCTTAGGGGAATTGAGTTGCAGAGTACTAAATAGCCATAAATGTGAAATGTTTTCAGGTGTTTTATAATTACAAACATAAATTAAACAGCTCAACTTTAGATAATTTTCTCCTAAAAGTTATTCTAAAGTCATTCTTTTTTTTTCTCATGATAGTATTCAGTAGTAATTAGACCTAAGATTCCTAAACTAGCACATCTGGTACAGATAAATGTCATGGTTCATTGTCATAACTATTAATGGCAAACTCCACATGCAGAAGAAATCATATTTTGTCCTATAGTTAGTAAATTTTCACTTCAAAATTCATTTTCCTAGTCAGGGCTATAGCTTAGTGGTAGAGCATTTGCCTAGCATGCATAAGACCCTGGGTTCAATCTTCAGCACTGTACAACTTAAACAAAAAACAAGATCAATATCAATATCCTTGGAGTGATGATAGATATAAAATACACCCAACATATATTAAATATGTAGAAATCTTAATGATTCCAATAGGATCAACTTGTACTCATGGGAATGACATTAAACATAGATAATTGAGTATCCTAAACAAAGGATGACCCTGGTGTTTGTCCTTCACAAATACACATGGTCCCTTAGCCTATTTAAATAAATTATCATCTAAATATGTCCTGTGGGAAAGATGAATTTATATAAAGTCATCTGAGATGTACCCACAGTCACACATGAGTTCACTGTGCCCATTATATACTTTTACTGAAAATATTATGGTTTTAATCCATTTTTACTTTTAATTCTTCATTTTTAATTATTTTAATTTTTATTTTCTTAATTCCAACAAATACATAAAATATAAATTCATAAATACTTATAGGCTACCATGTGATCCTTTCCTACATGTGTGCACAGTATGATGTTCAATTCAGGCTAAATGTATCTATCCTTTCAAATATGTATCAATTTCTTTACAGTGAAAACATTAAAATACCTTCTTTTTTAAATACATGATGCATTATCTTTAGTCATCCCGCTGTGTAGTAGAACATCAGAACTCCTTATTTCTATCTAATTATGACTTAGTACCCACTCCCCTGTCAACCAGAAAAACTATTTGTTGTTATTTATATTTATTGGTGGATTGAAGTCTCACATCATCATGTAATTCATAGTTGTAGTGACATATATACACATTTCACTTGCTGAGCTTCCCCTGGCCCCCCTCAACTCCCTCCCCTTCCTATACACCATATTAACATTGGTCTTCTCACTTATGTTTCGTCAATGGAAGTGTTTCCTTCATTAATTTAGACTATATTTTGAAGCATAAAATACCTATGATAAATATGTTTCTAGGAAGGTTTGTGTTTTATACTGATGTAGAGTAAATTTTATCTTTATACCTATAATTTAATGAACCTTTAGGAATTTCTATGACTAAGGAATAATCCTAGACAATAGGAGCTGGTAATGAGTATATAACTGATTACATGCTGTCTTTGACTACAAGTATTGGAGCATAGTGGTTATAAGTTTGGAATCTGGTCTAAGACAGATTTGAATCAGATCTTTAGCTTCCTTATTTCACCTGAGGAAGTTATTTTTTTGTTGTTGTTGTGGTTTTGTTTGGTTTGCTTTAGTACTAGAGATTAAACCCAAGGGAATTCTAACTTCAAGCTATACTCCCAGCCATTTTTATTTATTTTTGTTTGTTTGTTTGAAACAGATCTGGCTAAATTGCCAAGGCTGGCCTTGAACCTCCAATACTCTTGTCTCAGCCTCTCAAGCACTAGAATTATAGATGTGAGCCACCGCATCAGGCTTTAAGGGAGCTATTCAAACACTTTAGGCCTCAGGTTTTATTTTATTTTTATTTTTTAGGTGATACTGGGGTTCCTGGAAGCCCTCTACCTCTGGGCTCCACTCCAAGACCTATTCTTATATTTTTATTTGGAAACAGGGTCTCTTAAGCCAGAGTGGCTGGCTCCAAACCAGCGCAATCCTCCTGTCTCCGCCTCCCAAGCACGGGGATTACATGCATGCGCCACCACTCCCTGCAGGCCTCAGGTTTTACATTTATAAAAAGCAATTAATGATGGAACTTCCCTTATAGGGTGGTTGTGAGAATTAAAATATGAAATATGGAAAATGCTTAGTATCTTATTAGGCAAAAGTATGATCAATAAATTTTTAGTTGTTTTTGTCTTTTCCTGTTATTTTCCAGTGGAGAAGGTAGGCACAAAGTACTATAAAATCATATTGCATCAAATGCTAATTATAATACAAATCAGCACTTGGAAGGTAAAAGACCTATTCATTCTATTTTTGTATGTGTGTTATTGGGGATTGAGCCCAAGAGCATTCTATTGTTGAGTTATACTTGAGCCCTATTTACTTATTTTTTTAAATTTTGAAATAAAATCTCACTAAGTTGCTGAGGCAAATATGAAATTCTCTCTCAGCCTCTCAAGTACTAAAGTTACAGAGAAACCAAAATCGGTGTTCCCTTCCATTGTATTAGGTAGAAGTTCTCTACTGGAATTCATTTCAGAGCTAATGCTGTTTTTTTACTCAAAAGTCAGATACCTGGCTCCCTATGCAGAACAACCAAATCAAATCAATCAACCATTGATCCTGATGAAGACTGACTGGGTTCACATTCCACTTCCAGTAATGATGACTTAGCTTGTGGTAAATCAAGACAGTGATGCAAGGTCAGTTCCTGAGGAGCAAATACCTGGGAGCTGGAAACTCATTGAGGCTAACATCTTGTGTGTGTGTGTGGTATGAGGGATTGGACTGAGAGTCATTCTACCTTTGAGCGACACACTCAGCCCTCTTTTATTTATTTATTTTCATTTGAAACAGAGTCTCTCCAGGTTTCTGAGGCAGTCCTTGAACCTTTAATCCTCCTGTCTCAGCCTTCCAAGTACTGGGATAGCAGGTGTGCACCATCACTCTTGGCTCAAGCATTTTTTTAAATCCTGCAGAAGTGTTCTTGCTATTTGGACCAAAAGGTAGTCATTCCTGCCAATGATTGTTTTGTTCTCCAATCTCTCAATCAAAACTGAGCAGAAAATAGAGCTTTGCTTTAATATCCAGTTACCAAGAAAATGTATGTCTAATCCTTAGGAAGTTACTTATTACTTTGTGTTATATTTTAGGTAAGCACCATCAAGTGCATAAAACAGTTCCTTGCTGATATGGTTAGGGCTTACTCTTGTTCAGGACAATTGATATTAAAGATTAGTACATCAGTTAATTTATTCAGTTAAAAGACATAAACCATTCCAAGGAGATAAAAGACATTAATGAGATATCCACTGGTGATCAGGGAAAAGGAACACCAAATTTAACAAGAAATTTAACTATAATCTTGCTTAATTCAACTCGTTTGTCACCTGAAGTTGAATAAAGCAATTCACTATGAGTCTTTTCTTATAGGTAGCATTTTCTCTGAGGCTTTGGAACAGCATGTTGGCTTTCATATCTCACCCTGCCAGCTGAGTTTTCAGTACATAACACTCTAGCCCTGCTCAGGGGGAGAGAACTAGCTTGCCCTTCTAACTTCTTTACATCCTCTTTTCCACTTGGCAAAGGCAAAGAGAAAAATAACAGGCCTCATTGTGACTTTCCAGGTCTCAAGTTGAGAAAGTAATTTACTCAAACCTCCTCTTCTTTTCTTCAAAAAACCTTTTATTGGTACACGTAATTGTTATAAATGCTAACTTCAATCAGATGCTTAAAATTATCCATTAACCACTCAAACAGGCACCTGGATTCTTTTGAAACAGTTCTCTTTTGTAAGGGCTACACCTCCTTTTTATTTTTGGACACTGCTTTTGAAATTCATTTAAAAATAACTATTTCCAAATGAGCAGGTAAAGGCATTGTTGAATGCCCTGGATGATGCAATTAGAGACAGGAAAAGCAGAGGCCTTTGCGCATTTGCATGACTCTATCGTCACACAGATCACATACATGCATGTTGAGCAGAGAAACAGCACTGCTTTGATTCATAATACTAGGCCTATAATTGCTAGTTCTATCATCAATTATTTGTGAAGTCCTGAACATGTCATTTCACTATGTGGGGCTCTATTTTCTGCATGGTAAAAATAGGGTGGTGGTGTGCTAGTTTATTTCTGAAGTGATTGCCAGGTCTAATAGTCCACAATTCTGAGCACATTGTGCTTTTCTTGGTACTAACTTGATTCAGTCTCCTGTTTGAGGTCATAAATATTTTGATAACCTTCCCCATCAGTAACTGGAATCAAAATTTTCTCTAAGAAATGCTTCATGAATGTTTTAAGGAAATGAAAAGATTCGAGATCTGATTTTGTAGCAGGAACTTTGTACCTAATGCACTAATAACTTTAGTCTTTTCTTCTTGAAACCTAATCTGAACCTCCACAGGATTATATATTCTCCAAAGGTGTTCTTTTAAGTTACCATGACTGGACAGTTCAGGACTCTACAGACTTATTTGTGAGCAGACCAGATAGGTTAGCAAATTATTTATAGTTGTATTCTCTGAGGCAACTACAACCCTTTTACTATCCAGTAAAGCATGCTAAGTGCAGAAGATTAGAACAAACCACCACTGAAAAGATGCCTTTTTAAAATGCTCTGAGACTGGGCATCTCAAACTTTAACACACACAGACCACCTGGGGATCTTGTTAAAATGTAGGCTTCTGAATTAGCATATTTGGGTTTGAGTCTGAGCTTCTGCAAGTCCACAGACAGTACTTGAGTAGCAAGGCACATAGGGACTGGGTAAAATGTATGCTGATTTTATATCAATTATAATTCAGTTTGCCTATTATAAAGATGGATAGGCTGTATACCGGTTCCAAACCACCCTACCTGAGCTAAGAGGAGAAAGACTTCTTTCCAAATGGCACGTCAAAAGAAAGGCATGGCTCAGTTTTAAATATTCATGACTTGTCTTCCTCTTGTTTCCTTCAAGCGTTTTGACATTTACTTAAGTAATTACTGCCACTATCAAATGGCGGCCCATATTTCTGTGCTTTGTAAATCCCGCTATGTTATTATTCATGCCTTTATTCCATTTCCACTCTTGGAAGCTGCCTTTATCAGGTTTGCCAGGTGGATTCTGCACATACCGGGAATTAATCTCCACGGCCCATCAGAGTGGAGCCAATTTCATTTAATCAAGGGAAGAAGCAGGGAGGGAGAAAGTGAGTGAGAGGATAGGTTGGGGGCCTGATGGCCACTACAACTTACACTGATCAGACAAAACAAAAAAGCTTCTTTCTACTCACATCTTCTTATAACACAGCAAGGCCAGAATCTCAGTGCATTTTGTTAAATTAATTGCCGAGTTGTCTTCCAGACATACAGATTCACATGTTACCTTCCTATGGTCTTTGATTCCCAAGAGTACCTGCATTACAAAAGCTTTCCAAAAGACCAATTGTCTTCCTATCTTTTTGTGAGTCCATCTAAGGGTTGAGTTGTAGGAGATGCTTAAAGGGAGAGGGAGGTGACATGTGTTCCTAATTGTGCTGAAATCTCTAAATGCATTATTAATATTATAAGCCTATTTAGTGTATTTAACACATAGCTAGTTATGCATGAGTCTCAAATGAATGGCTGATTTTTCTTTCATTAGGAGGAAAAGTCATTTTCAGATTAAGAAGTGGTTCCTTTTTTAATGAAAATTCTTTTGGTTCTGCTCCAAGAAATAAATCATCAAAGCTCTCTCAGTAATGCTGCAAATATTTTGTACTTGCATACTCTTAAAAGTTAAAGTCATTTTCAAGTCGATCAATTAGTCTTTACCAAGGTTAAGTACATTTGGGTATTAGTGTGCTTTTGCATAATACAGTGAGCTGGAAGAACAAAAAGTAATCAGCCAAGTTGAAACTGTTCATAGATCCCTTACCTTCTGGAGACCTTGAGGCAGGCAATGAACAGATACTTCATATGTTAATGTTTTAGAAAAAGAAACCCAGGTGTTAACTAACTTAAATCGAAGTCTGAGTGAGTCAAAATGGACAACAGGGAAGCTATTGCTTTATTACATCTGTCAACATGGCAGTTAAATTTGGGGAGATATTATATTGGGAAAATAGCCTTTGCCAATATTTTTCTGATACTCATAGTATATAGTCTTAGGCTTCTTTTTCTCCTGATAGGCATCATACTTCCTTTTTTTACCAAAAAGACAAAAAAAAGCAAAGCAACTTGGTAGGCAGCTTGTAATACATAGTTCAATATTGTCAAGTCTGAATATTCTCATGCAATAAGCTGTAGAACATCTCCCATCCTGTTGTAAGTGACAGAATAATACATGTGTATGAACACACACACACACACACACACACACATTCTTTGCAGCCAAGACTTTGATTCTGCCAGGCCTCTCTCCTTTGAAATATGTAAGTTAGGCTGTGTGACATCAGCAAGTGTGTCTGCTATGCTCAGAGGGGGGAGGGCTCCCTGTGGCTTGTGCTGACGTCTCTCAACAGCATGACTTCAGTGCTGATGCACTGACTCCTCCCCTCTGGGACACAAATCCATCCTGACACACATCTGCAGGGAAAAAATAGCTCACTGTTTCATTTACTGAAGAGCAGCCTTTTTTGGCAGCTCTGGTCCACTTCAAGTGAGGTCAGCCACCTGCATGTTTGTGAACATCACAGGGCGACTGCTCAGGCTGCCCTGTACTTGGCTCACTTGGCTCACATCCACGCTTCTTTGGGAGTTAATCCTTTGAGTATCCCTTCTCATTGAGCCTCTCAGTTCTTGAAATGCTTGAAACTGAATATGTTTACTTCATTTTATGTGATAGATGATATTAGCAATTGCTTATATGAGCTTAATCTTTCTCCTTAACTCAGATCAACACGAAAACTGCTTTATTTTCATTCCAGAGTGATCTCGATTTAGTAGGGCTCCTGACACTTGAGATTTGGTACCATCTGTATGTCAAATAGTCAGAGATTTATAGAATATCATGATGTACTAAGGAAGTATGCTAATTTACTGGACCTTTATTTTTTATTTCTACTTTTTGATACTCGGAATTGAACCCAGGAGCCTTCCTCTAAGCTATACCTTCAGTCCATTTTTAGAAATTCAAAACGGGGTCTTCCTAATTTCTGAGGCTATCATCAAACCTGTGATCCTCCTATATCAGCCTCCTTAGCACTGGGATTACAGGCACGCATCACCACACCTGGCTTACAAAGATTTTTAATGCAATACTACAAAGAATGTAGGTGGGGGAGGGAGTAGGGTAGTATTACCTTTTTCCTCTGGGATACCACTTTGTCATAAATATCCTAATATCGGAGAACAACTTATTGGAGAAAAATGACCTCTTTAGAATTGATCCCTAATAATGTTTCTGCTACTAGTAAATATAACCTATATTATAAAAGATATTCATTCATTCTATACTCACTATTCATATTACTAGTGAGGGGATATTTGATCTTTTAAAATCAGAGGTCGGAGATCTTATAAATGATGCTCGAGATGAGACTAATAATTTTTTTTTCTATTCCATAAATAGAATGCCTTTTGGTCCATGTCAACTCCCCTCTCCTACCCCAAAATAATACTGGAGGATTATAGTCCAATTTTTCTTTTTATGTTCTTTATGGTCCTTTAAGAGAAATTTTTGCTTATTCATATGTCATGAAAATTATATCTTGTATTTTATTCTTCATTCTACTTTTACATTTATATCTAAAATTAATTTTTAGATTGGCATGGGATAGGGGTCAAGATTAATTTTTTCAGATTGTATATTTCAATGATCCAAGACCATTTATTGAAAATGTTATAATTTTTGCCCTTGCACTACAGAGTCAATTTTATCATAAAAGGAATGATTTTATATAGGTGGATCTGTTCTGGACTCTATTTGTTCCAATAGTCTTTCTATCCAAGCATCAATACCGCTTAGATTTAATTGCTGTAACTTTACAAAATATCCTCCAGCTCTTTCAAGATTTCCCCGGCTATCCTTAACCTTTGAATTTCTATATGTATTGTAGAATCACCCTGTGCATTTCATAATTAATGAAATTGCATCAAATCTATACATCAATTTGGAGATAAATGATACCTTTGAAATCCAGTTTTCCAATTCATGAATATATCTGGAAGAGCAGAACAAAGCTTAAAAAGATCAGAAATGAATCCTGCTTCCTCTGAAATCAAATGTTTATTTGAGTGCCAGATATGTCCTGAAAAAAATATGACGAAAGTGAATATTGGCTTCAGTACTACTCTCCGTTCTTTTCATCTTCTCTTTTCATTTTCCTATCACCAGAAGCCTAGAAACTTCATTTCTTTTGGCTATCTGGGCATCTTCATTTTCACTAAACTCTGTATCACCTCTACCCAAACATTCATGCATCACAGAATAATTCAATACAGAATTGAAATGAGCTACTCATTTATGTCAATTATGTTGGGAATTGCACACACTATCGAGAAATGTTTTCTATTGGTGTATCAGTAGCTATGATCACAATACTTGCTGTATAAACAAAAATTCATAGAATCTCAGAGAAATACAACAATATGTTTACACATCTGAAGATTAGTTACAGGATAGCTGGACTACAAGGGCTGATGTGCAGAGGCTTTGGTCCATGTCTCTGCCATTTTCTTCCCAAGAGCAGTGAGCTAACCAAAGCAAATTCTCCCAGAGCAGAGATACAGGTGAGAATTTCAATTTCTCAAATGCATTTCAAGTCTCCCATCTTCTGACCTCTATTATACAAGTCAATGGACAATTTCAGAATCAAGGGATGGACAAGTATACACCAACCCCAAAATGAGGAGAGGTGAGTGAATGATTTGTAACAATATGCCATAGATGGGAAATCATGCAAATTCCTATGAGCTTTGTAAGTGCCAATATATAATCCAGCTCCATTTGAGTGAAATAACAGAAATAAACATGTATCTTTCTGTCACCCTAATAATTTCTTTGTTTTATATTTGTCCATTAAACACTAAATCAGTGACACATCTCTATGCCCTTACATGTGTGTACTGCTTATTATAGAGTTAACTTTTTTTAATTTATTTTTTATTGGTGCAATGTATTCATACATCATAGTGGTATAAAGAAAATACTTTTGTAGACATACATGCACATCTCGCCCAGTTAGCCCCTACCACGATCCCCACCCCATTCCCTCCCCATCCCTCCTTCCCACGCTTGGCTTACTGGTTGACATCTAGTATTATAGCAATTTATACAATATTAACAATGATAATCTCACATAACAGTTTCATTTGTCTGGTACCAAACTTTTGATGACTTAAAGATAACATTTCAATATTTTTTTTTGCTTTCTTTCTTACCAGAGAATATTTTTTCTTCTTTTTTTTTTTAGGTGAAACTATCATACATTTATTTATTTATTTTTCAGAAAAAATATATCATGATATGAAATATGGACTCTAGATACACAAAACAGTCTCAAAGAAGAACAAAGCTAGAAGATGTATATTTTCTGATTTCAAACCATATAAAGCTACAATAATTGAAACAGTGTAGTACTGTTCTAAAGGCAGATATATAAACCGTTGGAGCTAAATAAAAGCCTAGAGATAAATTCTTCCATACATTGTCAAGTTATTTTTGACAAGGTTTCCATGAACTTTTGGTGGAGGAAATACTAGTCTTTTAACTAAATATTGTTGAAAAATAATAATAAATGAAAAAGAATAAAATTGGACCCTTACCTAACACATATACAAATATTAACTCAAAATAGATAAGAGACCTAAATATAAATCTTAATACTATAAGCTTTTAGAAGAAAATCTGGGTCATAAAACCTCACAACATTGAAATTGGAAGTGATTTCTTGGATATGATTTCAATGGCACAGGCAACAAAAGAGTAAACAAACTTTTCATCCTTTCAAATTTCAGAAAAAGTCTATCCTTCTCTTAGAAGCCTCCCTAATGCTTCCCACTGTTGGGTGTTTTTTAAATGTCTGTCCCCTGGCTGCCAATAGGATTTTTACTGTGAACTAACCCATTAAAGCATGTAATACATTGTGTTGAAAGTGAAATTTGTTTGTCTGCCAAACAAAGGTATTAAAATGTTTTCTCTGTCAACTGGCCCACCTATTCTTTCTCATATGAATCTGTAGGGCAGAATTAATCCTTATCTCTTTATCCCAGCTACTTAGCACTTATTGGATGATAATTCATGTTAAACGAGTAAATGAATGATTCCTCTGCACAGTCAGTGAGTGTATCTTCTCAGGCTATATGTTGTGCCTTCCAGAAAGAAAACAGCATAATTGAGGGAGAGTATATATTACATTATATGGGTTTTTTATTTGTGTGTTTTGTGTATGCTTTAAACTCTGGTTAAGACGTTCTCTTTGAATTCAGATAAAATAAATGAAAAAATGTTAAGAGGAAGAAATTACTTAAATATGTAGCATTATTTTGATTTAAAGGAAATAGGATGCCTTGTAAAACCTCTTTTGTTTGATTTCAGGAAGATAAGTATTTCTACACCAATTATGTTTATATCTTCTAGCATCTTGGGCTTTTTTGAAGTTGTCTATTGAAGAAAAAAACAATAAGAACTACCACCAATAATAACAACAAATAGAATAATATCCACTGTCCCTGAACAAAAAATGTTAAACAATCTTTGGGGATCTTTCTAAGTGGCAGTGACACATGTGTTTTTCTCAGTTGGCATTTGCGTATGCTTATATGAGGGCCTTTTCTCTTTCCATCCTCCTAGCGAGGCCATCTCCTTCTTTAACCCAACCGAAAAACATATTTCTCTTTATTCAAGGGAAATACGAACTCCAGAAGGTAACAGGACCTAGGGTGGTTACCTGGCAGTAATGTTTTAAACCAACTTTCTATTGCCTTTGAATTATAGCTAATTGGCTCGGCAAAACATACTCAGTTACATATATTCTCTTTTTCTGTACCAAAAACTTTTAAGATTTAGTTTAAATTTTCTTTAATGTACATTTTCAATTAATTGATCCCCCTTTTTGATACTTTGATATTTTCTAAGCAATACGTGTTCAATTGTAAACAACAGACAATAGTTAAATAAAGCTAATAAAATTTAGTTATCCCTAATCTGAAAAATATACACTCCTTACAGAAAATATAAATCATATTAAATAAAAATAATATTTACATTTACTCAGATGCTCATCATCTAGAGAAAACCACTATTGAAGGCTCCCTTTTCTCTCCATATGTGTATATGTATATGCATTAATATTTCTCTAGTCCTAACTATTCTTATGCAATATTATTTTAATGAATGAATTATATTTCTTTGTTTGATGATATAATAATTTATCCAGTTCCTTTTTGTGTACATTTACTATTTATAATTCTTCTTTTATAAGCACTATTTTAGCAAATATCCATATAGGCAGGATGTTTCAAAACCTATGATTCCTTCTCCCAAACACAAACCTCTTAAATGAAAAGCTCTAGAAATAGATTGGTTAAATCAAAAGATATGAAAAAATGCAAATTAAGTCTTCTCGCATGTATTGCCAAATTGCCTTTTTTGAAAATACATATGTACATAGTTTATAAATAAAAATTATGTATATATCATTATTTTTTAAATTTATAATCGATATGTTTCATGAGCTTATTCTTTGTCTTTTGTTCACTTCCTGTGATCTTTGGGAAACCTGAAGAACATGAGATTTTATGAGTGGTAGTTCTGATATATCTTCAACAATGTAAGCAGAACCAAATTCATGCCATACTGTTATGGTTAGGTTTACATAGAGACCCGTTAAGCCTTTGTTGTAACCCCTTGGAAAATCAAAAGTTGTAAATCTCAGGTTTGGTGTGGTAGCATTGCCTGTAATTGCAGTACTTGGGAAGCTGAGACAGGAGGATTTCAGGTTTCAAGGCAAGCCTTGGCAACTTTGGTGAGACCTTTGGCAACCTAGTGAGACCTTATTTCAAAATAAAAAATCAAATAGGGTTGGAAGTGTAGCTGGGAGGTAGAATGTCCCTGAGTTTATTTGGTACTCAGTACCACCCCCTTAAAAAAAGAAAGACGTTTCAAACGTCCATCAAATATCATGCCAGCGATAGTACAATGGCCTGTTTCAGCATCTGATTTTTGAAAAACCTAGGTTGAAGTACCTGCCAAAGGCAGACTTCTCATCTATTCCTGCAAATTATCTTTTTCACTGACAGCATTTCATTAATGGTTAATGTCCTCACAATAGTTGCTACACAGATACTGCTAAAATGGAATCACTGTAAAGATGGAGAGCATAGGTGTGAGTGCAAATAAACAAGGAAATATTGATACATTATTGTCATGGCAATCTTTCCATTATTGGTCCGACCACAGTGCATTGCTTTTCATAGGTAGTCTGTAAATATTTGCTAAAAGTGGATAGATAAATGAATGAACTTAATATGTGACTCTTGATTTAAAAAGAGTTTATGTATAGTTGTAGTACTTTAGACGCTATACATTGACAGTACATAGATGCATTTCTTTTGAGTCTCATTTAATTCGGTAAAATGATAGGAATTAAATTAAAATATGAGTCAGAAAGGGCAAGGTCAACCATTGTTGCAAATATCACAGTTCAGTCATTTGGTTATGAATAAGGTTAGTGGGATGGCCAGATTAGGTCTGGAAGTTTGAATATATTGAAAATAATGATAACTCCAATTAATTCAAGAACTTTGGGTGTTAAATTTTAGGGTATCAGATTAGCAACAGGTATTACACAGTGGGTAATAATAGCATGCTTATGTGGGGTGATCAGAAATCTCTTTGGCATGTTGCCTCATCTCTCTGTCTCTCGCACACTCAAATAAGCACAGTATTTCTTTGATTCTCTGTATATGTCATTTTTAGTAAAGACTCTGTATTCATTATCTATTGCCGCATGATGAATTACCCTCAAATTTTGTGTCTTTGAATAACTCGCATTTAATATCTTGCAATTCCTATGGATTAGAAGTCCATAAATGGCTTAATTGGGTCTACTTTCTAAGGGTATCTAATAAGGCCACTGTTGTCTTAAGTCTTGACATAGAAGAATCTGATTCCTAGATGATTCATGAGGTTGGTGGACCTGTTTTGATCTAATGGCCTCAGTTCCTCAGTTGCTTTTGGTCAGAGGCCTCTCTCTATTCATTGCCTATGGCTTCTTCAAAGGGCAACACCCAATATTGAAGCTGACTTCATCCATTTGAGTGTACAAAAAGGCAAAATAAAAAGTACATATAAGATGGAGGAAAGTCACAAAGATTTGAAACCTAATTCAGGAAGTAATATCTTATCACTTTTATTGTATTCAATTTTTAATAGATCAATATAGTGATCCATGTTATACTTAAAGGAAATCGTTTACACATGAGTATTTATGCTAAGAGGTGAAAGTCCTTGGGACCATTTGTTTGTTTGTTTGTGGTACTCTTGATGGAACCCAGGAGCATTCTACCTCTGAGCCACACCCTCAGCCCTAATTTTTATTCTTTATTTTGAAACAGGGTCTCACTGAGTTGCAGAGGGCCTCACTAAGTAGCTGAGGCTGTCCTGGAACCGGGATCCTCCTGTCTCAGCCTCCCAGATGCTGGGATTACAAGCGTGTACCACCATGCCCACCTCCTTGGGGTCATCTTAAAAGCCTTCCTGCCACAGAATCAATCTGTCTATCTACTCATCTCCTTCCCTCCTTTTTTCCCTTCTTTCCACGCTCATGGGAAGAATTTTCAGTCTAGATTACTTTCCTAGACCTTTATTTCCTCATAACTGATTATTCATTTCATTGAATATTTACTCATTTTCTGTATATACTTCTTTGCTTAACTTCAGATCTAGAAGGATGTTATGATATCAGCAGCAGCAGTAGCAACAACAAAACCAATAGTTTTACTGAGAAAGTGTTCTATGTGAATACAAAGACTGCAAATGTATTTAATTCATTTATCTATCTTTTTAAAAATGAGCATTTATCAAGTGTCCCCTACTTACTTTGTACAAAGCAAGTCAGAAATGCAAAGATGAATATGAACATCACACTAAATGCTTGTTTAGTTTTTAAACAAGATCCAGACCCCATGCTCACAAGAGATTCCAGGCTTTTCTTGGTAAAGAATAAGTATTTTTCAGTTTGGTCCCACTATATAAGTCCTTCTCCCAACAGTTTTTTGTTGCTATGCAACCGGGCTGACATCCACAGGCTCTGTTAAAACCTTGAGAGTAAGCCCATGCTATCAATACAAGACAGTAAGAACAGTGGTTATCAAAGTGTGATGCTGGATCACGAACATTATCATCACTTGGAAACTTGTTAGACATGTATATTCTCAGACCCTACTCTAAACCCAACAAACGGAATTTCTAAGGGTTGAGTAGCAATCTGTGCTTTAAGAAACCTTCCAGGTGTTTCCATTTGAGAACCACTGACTCAAAAGATCCATTGCCCTGATTTAAGAATTAATGGATTTTCTCCCACTCCTAGAAATTACTTGGATCAAAATTTCAAGGTGAGTTTAGCTTGAAAATATTTTTAAAATCTCTTTTGAAAAATCATAATTTTAAAGTTGTTTTAAAGACTATTTTTATACTTTTATTGGTGCTATGTAATTATGCAACATAATGAAGTTCAATGTGAAAAAATCACCATTTTTTCATTGTATTTCAGCTGCTTGTTGCTTCTCCTTTCTTTCCTCTTTCTGTCTTCTATCTGCCCTACTGTGTTCCTTGGTCTTTAGTTACTGCTAAATAAAAGTTGAAAAGCAAGCCTTCTCAGAATGCACACATAATCAAAGGATGAATACAATAATATGAGTCCTAGTAATGATCTAAGTGGAGATAAATGTTGGCAGAATCTAGAGAAAGGATTATTGTGCTATAGCTAGGATGATTGGACAAGGTGTTATAGAAGATATAGCACTTGAACTGAGCTTTGGAGGGTGAGAAGCATTTTAATAGACTGAGAAATAGGGGGATTAGTGTTTTGACATATACCTGAAGTGATGTCAGAGGGCTGTGCTTAGTAATAAGATCCCGCAGGTAAAACAACTGAAATTATACCTTCCCCAACTTCAAGAATTACTGCTTTTACCCTGGATACTTTCTAATCTGTATCAGACTCCATTTAAGAAACCCACTGTTCAGGTTTTCTTCTTTTTCATCTCATAAACATCCTGAATTTGCTCCTGCCTGGGACTAGGATCTGACAAAAAAAGTTGGGGCAGCCAGGTTTGTGGCTATTGAAGACAATTTTAGAATTGATAGCCTGCAGAAGATCATATGAAAGCAATTTCACTTTGGTCTTAGTCCAGTAAGTCATCATAGTGGGTTTATAATCTTATGGATCTGGGTGATGGGTTGAGGGATTTTGTTGGAAAAGAGAAGTGGAGCATTAAAAAAATGTTTTTAATTTCAAAAAATAGGGAAAGAGTCCAGAGGAGATAAATGAGCATTAGCGGTCTTATTTTACATAGATTTAGAATTTCATGATGAATTAGAGTGATCTTCAAGTGTGCAAGATTTTGCCTTTTTGGGACATTTAGCAATGTCTAAAGATATTTTTAGTTATCACAAAAGTGGTGGGGTAGAAAGTGGCGGACATAGGATGCTATTGGTCCCGCTTAAGTCAATATCAGCAGTGTGTCCAAACATTATCTACAGTCAAAGGACAGATTTTACACCAACTCCAAAGAACTAGCTAGTCCAAGATGTCAATAGTGTTAAATTTGAAAAACTTGCTCACAAATATTTGAAACAGATTTATTCATAACCTGAAAGTACAAACAACTTAAATGTCCTGCTGTTGGATGAGGATACAAACTATGGCTTATCAAATATAATGAAATATTACTCAGCAATAAAAAGAATAAATTTTTATATAAACAATATGGATGAATCTTCTGAGAATGATGCTAAGTGAACAAATAAAAACCTTATCCTAAAAGTTCACTTAGTATATGAGTCCATTTGCATAGTATTTTTTACATAGCAAAACAAGGGAGAATAGATTAGTCATTGTTAGGGGTTAAAGCCAGGGATTGAGAGAATAAGAGGTAGGTAAGTGTGGTTTTAAAAGGATAATTCTGCTTTGATGCAATTGTTCAGTATCTTGACTGTAATAATACACCAAACTACTCATGTGATAAGCTTGCATATAACTAAATACATGCACAAGTACACAAATATACACAAATGAGTTCAAGTAACAGGGAAATCTGAACAAGTTCATTGGATTGTATCAGTGTCAATATCCTGGTTGCAAAATTGTATTTTATTTTGTAAGATGTTATTATTGAGTAAACTGGATAAATAATACACAAGACCTAGTCAGTATTTCATTTTACTGAGACATATTTATAGGCATTTAGGCTTTGGCATAGTAAGTTGATACATGTGTACAATATATAATGATAAAATCTGGATAATAAGCACTTCCTTCACCTAAAATATTAATCACTGTTATATATTAGGAACTTTTGTACTCTTCTAATTATTTTGAGATATATCATATATATTATAATCAATTGCTACTTGCTCTGTGCCATAAAAAACAAAACTGAATAAAAATTAACTCTTAGTTGTGATTTGTTACCTCCTATCTAGTTTTAGTGTTGTTTGAGTTTTTGATATACCAGTATTAATCCCTTGTTATATTAAGTAAATATGTTCTCCCATTCTGTAATTTATCCCTTAATTTTGCTCATTTTATTTGCTATAACAAAAGCTTCTTAGCTTGATATAAACTCATATGCTTATTTTTACTTTAATTGCCTATGATTTTTGGGTCATAGCTATGTATACACCAATTATCTTGAAATATTTCCCCTAGGCTTTATTTTTCTGTGTGTGGTACTGAGGATTGAACTCAGGGACATTCTACTTCCAAGCTACACCTCTAGCCCTATTTTGTTCTTTATTTTGAAACAGAGTCCCACTACAGAGGGCCACACAAGTTCCTGAGGCTGACCATGAATGTGCAATTCTCCTATCTCAGCTTCCCAAGTACTGGGATTACAAGAGCACCATGCCCAGCTCCAATATGCATTCTTCTATTATTTTCAAAGTTTTAAGCAATACATTTAGGTCTTTAATTTGAAATTTGTGTATGATGAGAGATATGGATCTAATTTCATTCTTCTGCACATGTATATACAGTTTGACCAGCATCTTTTACTGAAAAGACTGTTCTTTTTCTGATGTATGTTATTGGCATCTTTGACAGAAATCAGTTGGTTGAGTATATGTAGATTAATTTCTGTTCTCTGTATATTTAGATTAATTTCTCCATTCTATACCACTAGTCTATGTGTTAATTTTGATGCTAGTATCATACTGTTTGGGTTATTACAGATTTGTTGAATGATTTGAAATTATAACCACATGGAAATCTACAACTATATCAAAAGTAAAAGATTAAAAATAGTTTACATACACATACTTTGAGGAAATTAATGGCTTGGTTTATAGATTATTTCATAAGATTTTACCTTTTAGTCATGCTCATGTATGTATATTGTCATTTTGTCTTCTTTCCTTAAATAATGTGTAAGGCCTGAAGGTTAAAACAAATACATACACTATAATTGATAATTTCTTAGTGTGACTAGATATGAAAATTATAGTGATCATCACCCAACTTTACTATTTTTATTTTCAAAATGCCACTGTCTCTCCAAACTACAAAGGCTAAGGAAACATTACCTATTGCCATCAATACAACCGCAGCAAATGAAATGCTTTCATCCTTTTTTAGACTCAATTTTCTTCAATATACTAATAATTCACAGAAACAAAGAATAATATAAAAATGAAGCTTAGAGACTGTAAATATAAAAGAGGGACATTTAGTGAAAACAGAGGCTTTCAAGATAGTTCTTTTGTTCCAAGTTTTATTTACTCAACCTTCCTAATTAATATATTTCTAATTAGAACTCCACAGACATTACCTATGAAAATGTTAAACCTAATACATGTGTTCTTCTGCTAATTTGTCATGGTTAAATTATATCTTTATTTCTTCTGTTCAGGATGAACAGTGACTTGCCATCCCTGCTATCGTAACTCTCATACTAATGAGAATTCAGAGAATGGTGGATGAAAGCTGTAAAACCTGCTTTGTAAAATGAATGATACTGCTATTTCTGAAAATATGGAAGGTAGAAAGCAATACGAAAGGATAAGGTTAGGTCTTTCAATTCTCTTCTGTTTGATTTATTTGACACACAGAAGATAATTATAGTCTACATGTCAAGACAAGGTAGAGCCAAAGTGTCAGCATAATTTCAGAGAAACATCCACAGAAATCACATAGGACAAAGAAAGATACTGTGTGCCTGGACAAGGTGAAAGAATTTCTCTTTAGTTGTTAAATAACATGATGATTAAAAATTATCTAGATAAAATTTAAGAAGGCAAAGTTGGATGAAGTATAAAATATCTACTTGTTTGACCAAAAATGGTTTATTTTCAACAACAATTTTGATCATTAAATGTTTCTTAATATCAAGAAGATCTTGAAAAGTAGTTTGGTGGTAGGAATCATTGTCTCAATCCTGTTTTTAAGGGAAATGTCTAAATTTTACTGTTTGGTAAGTTTGCTTTTGGTTCCTGATAAATATGTTTATTCAAGTTAAGGACACACTTTTCATCATTTACTAATAATTTTATTATGTATTTAATTTTAGCACATGAATCTATTGAGATGATCAAATGGTCTTTTCTTCTTTAATTATGTATAAATTATTTCTTGATGTTGACATCCTCTTATTTCTTATATATGGTATATATTTTTTTCTAGGGGATATTGGGGATTGTATCTAAGGGCATTCCACCTCCAAGATACATCAGTCCTATTTTATTTTTTATTTTAAAACAAACCAAGTGTCTTTCTAAGTTGTAGAGGGTCTCACTAAGTTACTGCAATCCACCCATTTACTGCAATTACAGGCATATGTCATCATGCTCAACACATATATGTCTTTTAAAATACACTTTAATATTTAATTTTCTAATATTTGCATAATAATTATAAATGAGATTGGTCAATAGTTTTTCTCTGGGTCATAGAGTTGGACTTATCTGATTTGCATGCCAGAATTAAGTTATTTTCTTAAAAATAAATGTGGAGTTTTATTCTTTCATTTGCTTTGGGACAGTTTAAATACAATACAAATACTATTTTTTCTTAAATATATGGCAGTTCTAATCCAAAGAACTCTCTGGTCATAATGGCTTATGACAGGGAAGGAAGAATTTGGAGGATTAAAAAATTATTTTGTGTTCCATTAATTCTTTTTAACTCTACTGGGATCAGATTTAATCATTTTGTTTTATTAGAAAAATGTCTAGATATTATATATTTTCAAAGCTATTGGCATATAAATGTGTAATTCTTTATATTTATTAATTGACGGGAAGGAAACATTTATCTTCATTCTACCAGTTGTTGTATAAAAAAACTTTTTGCTTAGAAAGACTGATATTCTGTCCTAGGTGTGACAAAAAATGGGTCTTAAATTTTTAAGAGGCCTCTACTTTCGGAAAGGCCAATTTGGCAGTTTTCTAGGTGCCATAAACTGAAGGAAATCCAAAGTCTCTTGGTCCCTATTCTATATAACTTCTGCCTCTTAATTACTATAAATCCCAACCAGGCATGGATGGTGCACACCTCTAATCCCAGTACTTGGGAGTCAGAGACAGTAGGATAGTAAGTTCAAGGTCAGCTTCAGCAACTTAGTGAGACCCTGTTTCCAAATAAAAATAAAAAATCGCTGGGGGTAGAATGCCTCTGGGATCTATCCTCAGTAAAGAAATGGAGGAAGGAAACAACAAAGGAAGGAGACAAGGAAGGAAATTAGAAATCCCAATGAATCACTTTTTTAAATTAAGATTTGGAGACACAGGTTAAGTACAAATGTGGAAGTGTAACATTCTCCATTTTGTTTTACAATGATTTTGTTCAGTCCTAACAGACTCCTGGATGCTTTCATTGAAATGTATATCAAATATAAATGGACCCAAGTACTTGTGCTTGAAATATATATCAATGCTCATTTTTTATTATAGACTTTGTTGTCCATATTTTATTTCATTCCAGAAAATCTATACTTAATTGCTCCTTCAAATTTGTCTTTGCATTTGTGTTTTGAATCTTGATTAAGATCTTTAGTTAACTAAGGCATAATACATCAAAAGGAAAATCCAGAATACCTACACTAAAGTTCAAATTTTGGTGATACATAGCTGTCTACTGACAACAAATAAGCAGACAAATAAGGAATTAACAGGTGGTAACAGTCATCACTATGCATGGCACCAATAGCTTAGAAACTTAGCTGTTGACTAATTTCCAAATTTGCATTGACAAAATACATCTTGATGATTTCTTGGCCTCCACCTACCTATTATAAACTGAGAAGATGCTTAGTACTACTTAATAGTAAACCTGATGAAACTAGTAATATAGTTTTCCTTAATTCTGAACACAGAGTCTGGGAACACTACTATATAGGGTATTTAGCAAAAAACTAAGAGTCTGAAATTCATCTCACCCTGTGTAACTCTCTCCATGCATTGGCTCCACCAATTCTAAGATTGAGCACAATAAATATTGATCCCTTTATTTCACAGGAAATTTTTGGTGACAAAGCTGCTGCAAAGCTCTTTAGAGAAAGCTATTGCTAATATACAGCACTTCAAAATGCAAAGAAGAAGAAATCAATTGAGGCCTTATCAAATAATATTAGCACCTATTCATACACACCACCTCTTAGAATCCTGTGGAAACATCACACTTGTTTTGCTTAAATTGAGGAAGTATTAAAAACTTGATTTCCTTTCCTCCATTGTTCACAATGAGATAGCTACAGGGAAATCACAGAGTGAAAATGCTCAGATAGACTAAAGCCAGGGAATGATTTCATCTCTTCTGTGTATACTAATGCCTTCCTAGGATGGTTCCACATGAGGGAAATGAATGGGTTGTTTTTGTTTCATCCACAGCCCTCTATAGTGCTCTTGAAGTGTACCATCCAGCTTAGGTTATCAGTTCCTAGAAGAAAAGGAGGCTGCCTGTTAGGTTATGTGATATGAGTCAAAAAGATTAAATTAGTCAAGCGAGCTATATTTTGACATTCCCTTTGACATGTCTCAGAAAGTTCCTAGGTTTGTTTCTACTTCACATAATTAAAGCCTCACATAACTAATATATTTGCTTTGGCATAGGTTTCAGAAAAAAAAAAAGATGTTTGAGTTCAGAAGGGGTTGGCAAATAAATATGGTTTTTCTAACTCCTGCCTTACAAATTAAATGATTGCTTCATAACATAGCCTAGATCAATGCTTCTCTAATGTTAAGGTTGCACAAGTCCCATGGGTGTCATTAAAAAAAGTGCTGTGTGCATGTATGTTTTTATCATCCTGAACCTCATTATGATTTATAATAACAATGCATAAATAAATTATATTAAATAATAAAAATAAAAAATGTAGAGCTTGATTCTCAGTAGGACTAAGTGATATCTGAGATTCTACTTTTAAAAAATTATTTATTAGTATATTACAATTATACATCATAGTGAGGTTCAATGTGATAAAATCATATATGAATGCACACAGCTCTCACCGTCTTTTCCTCTGCATCCTACTCCAATCTCCTTCCTGCCTTTCCATAAAATTCAGTGAAATTAGTAATAATACCTTCACATATTGCCATAGCATTATTTTAATTGTTTCTTTCCTCAGTCCTTCTTCTTCTCCTCCATAATTAAGTTATATCCACCTTCCATACTATGAGGAAGAGGGATATATTGTCATGTCACACGGAAATGCTAACAATTATTTAAATGTTTTAGAATATTAGAAAAGGAAAAAATAAAGGAAAAAGACAGTAACCAGCCAACAAGGAAAATATGGAAAGGTCTGTATTTTCCTTCTTTCTTTTTTCTTTTTTTGTGGGTCTGAGGATTGAACCCGGGGGCATTTGATTTCTGAGCTACATCCTCTGCCATATTTTTTATTTTTTATTTTTGATACAAGTTCTAAGTTGCAGAGGGCCTCAGTGAGTAGCTGAGGCTGTCAACAAGCCATGATCCTCCTATCTCAGCCTCCCGAATTCTGGGATTACAAGCATGAGCCACCACATCCAGCTCTGCATTTCAAACAATATTTAATTGGCTCAATATGTGAAAAAAGTATTTTATTGTCACTGAGAAAAACTCTTCAAATTGGAGATGGATGACATTAACGTCCTGCATGAATAATCATTTAAACTGGGTACAGAAAATAAAAGCAGATAAAAGCAATAAATGTTTAGTATATATAATCCATTTTTGTTTCCAGAAGGATGGAAATTTTCCCTCTCCCCTGGTTTCTCAGGTAATGAGAAAAATAGACTCCCCAAATTTATATAAGTGGCCTTCAAGAATCATTATTATTTAAAGGCAAAATGCATAACTAAATTCTTTACCTCAAGGTTATTGAGAACATTTAAATTTGGCAGGAATGGGAATAGTAAATGGCAAGGGAGAATTTTACTTCTCAAGTGGGTCAGTCTATTCATAATCATCCACCTGTTCCAAATCATGAGGGTACATCAGTGTTAGGTTGACTTAAATTTTAGAAGGAGATGTCAGAAGGAATCTTTCCTGCTATGTTTCCTTGAAATGAGGAAAGAGCTGTTGTATGTATATAGAAGGAAAAACTGATAACTCTGCATCCTTAAGATGTTGAATGCTTGGATATGATGAAAATGAGCACCAGGTAAGGACATGTTAGAGCCAGTGCTAATACTGCTGTTAACTAAATGTTGTACCTGGGGCAACAGGTCTCTGAATAAGTGTCCTTATTTAGAGGACTGGTCTAGATAAAATGTTTCTAAAGGGTGACAATATGTTAAGTGGAGTTAGGTAGAAAATTGTTGTCTATGGTCAAATAGGCAGATAGATATTGAGTCTAATAGATTTAAACTGGTTTCATTTGTTGCAGGTTTCTTGAATCCTTTAGGTGAACTCTGCATAGAAAGCAATTATCATAGTTAGATATAGAATGCCTCTTAAAAGCTCATATATTAAGCTCAGGATTGATAGAGTTAAGCCACAAGGGTTATATTATCTTTTCCTAGGGTCATATCCTAGGGAGGTAGGCTGTAGCAGGAGAGGGTGGATTTCTGGGGGTATGATGTTGGGATTGTTCTTGTGCCTCTGACTCCCTTTGCTTGCTCATTCTCTATTTATTTCAGACTTCACAATGTGAGAGTAAAGCCTTGTGTTCTCTCTGCATTCTGCCACCGTGTTCTGAGATCCACAATTACTGACCCCAAAGGGACTGAATCCAAAATCTCCAAGGAAACTGTGAGCAAATAAATCTTCCTTCCTTGTAGTGGTCAGTTCCTTGGATGATATCTGTGAAAATGCTAAGATAGTAGTGTTTTCCATAGGTTTTTGGTGTGGAGCCCTATTTTACAAAGGCCATCTCACAAAATTAATGTTTGATAGTGGCTATGCTACTTTCACATTTCACCCATTTTTTAAAAAGACCTTCACATTGAAATTTCTTTCTAATTCAGGGGATAATCTTGAAGACAAATTTTTTAAAATGAGTAATAAATTTGAAGGTTAAAAATTAGCTTAATCCTTATGGTCAAATATATTATCCTTATGTAAATATCCTAAAGTTGAATTATTGTTATAACTGAATATTCCCTGAGAGCAGCATTCAATTTGTTTGTATGTTTATGCTCTACCTTGTTCAAATATGATTTATGATGCCATTCCAAATGTCTTTAAATGGACTCCAAAAATTAAAACTCATTGACTTTAAGATATTGAAAATCAGTAGCATGTTAATGTTTATGATGGTAGGAGAGTATGACCTTCATTTTAGAGACTCATCCTAATAGCAGGATTAATAGTAATACCTGAATAATAATCATCACATTCAATGCTTCTATTTTAAAAAACCTAGAGGTTCTAAAAGATTTTGTTTATACCCCTTTTGAGAAAAATAAGCGATATACAAAATGACCTCTAGAATTGCCTTTCAACTTGCTATGAATCCTTTTACTAGAAAAACATGTATCCAAAGAAGAAATATTGTTTTATTCCTCCCTTAAAATTGTGCAGCCATTGTTTGCTGAGAAGCTCATCTTACAAAGTCATATTACTGATATTTAAGGGACAAATCATAGGTTTTTGACTGAAGAGGAGCTTTATTGACTTTCTTTGATTAAGCGATAAAGAGAAGATTGTACAACTCCAGTCTTCCTTTGCCAGCTGCTGTTATTTTTATTGTAAATATCAAATTATAGTTCCCTTTAGCATTCTTCAGAAAATAACAGTGAATCTGAGAATTAGAGGTAGTAATAGTTCAGATGATTTGCTACTAGCTAAGACCGGCAGATGACTTAAGGAAAAATGATCAGGCCTTCATCCTAAGAACTTTTGTACTTAATAATTGATGTTGAGTATGTGTTGCCCCCACCATTCCCCACTTAATTACTTTTCTTTTTTATCATATACATTAATGAGAAAAGATCTAATAAATCATGCAAAAAACAGTAAAGCATTTAATTAACATGTGTTTCCCTGATTGATGTTGATAGAAAATCATAGCAGTGCCGAGGAGGCTCACAAGGGCACCTTCACCCAATGTAATATCTTGAAAACACAGGAGTCTGAGAGAATAGCAGAGAAACTTTATTTCTCATTTAAGAGCTAGCCATGACAACTACAAATAAAAAGGTGATAATATTCTTCCATCCTTCTTTTTAGCTCAGAGAATGTGTGCTCTTAGTTTAGGGAATATAAATAATACCTTGGAAACAAAACCCAACAAATGTCAGGGAATGCTATTACTACATATAGCCAGAATTTATTGAATACTCATTATGCAGCAGGTACTCTGTCATGTGTTCTGAAAGATAATCATACTTAACTATTTGACAATGCATGTGATTATCATTACTATTTTCATTTTACAGAGAGCAAAACAGACAAATAGAGATGGTCTAAATTGCACAGCTAATAATAGATATAGGCCAGTAGATTTTATATACCATAGTCTAATATGATCTGCTGAAAGATGTTTTCTCACACAATTCTAGCTAATTTGAAACTCTGTGGAAGAAGAATGTACTACCACAGAAATCCCCCAAAATGAGATTACTTGAGAAACAACAAAGATTCAAATATCTCTTTTATACATACACAGAATGTAGATTTCTGTTTTATTAAAACACCTCAATATTTTACTTTTGGTCATGTAGATACATCAAGAGTAGATGTAGGGGTTCTTTTTTCTTCTTTACACTGTTTCTCTTTTTTGGTGGTACTGGGGGTCCTGGAAACCCTTTTACCTCCAGGCTACACTCCCAGACCCATTTTATATGTTTTTATTTGGAAACAGGGTCTCTTAAGTAAGCAAGGCTGGCTTCAAACCTGTGCGATCCTCCTTTCTCTGCCTCCCAAGCACAGATATTACAAGCATGTGCCACAACACCCGGCTTTATACTGTTTTCTTATTGTGTGTGTGTGTGTGTGTGTGTGTGTGTGTGTGTGTGTGTGTTACTGGAAATTGAACCCAGAAGCATTCTACCTCTGAGTTACATCAAAAACGCTATATTATTTTTTAAAACAGGGTCTTGCTAGGCTGTTGAGAGCCTTAGTTTCTAAGTCTGGCTTTGAACCTGAGATTCTCCTGTCTCAGCCTGTGAAGTATTAGGATTAAAGGCATGTAACACCATATCTGGATGTTCTAATTCTTTTATGAATTGGTTTTTTTGTTTTTAAAATAAAATACAATAGAAGACAAAATAAATTCTTCAATCTATCCCTCTCAAGAGTAGTCAGGTCCTATCTCCTACAATGGAGGACTCTCCAGAATGGATGACCAGATCAACTTTACTGTCAAAATAGGGTTCCTGTGCTTCCAAATCAGTTTTGGCCTTTAAAATGAAGTTTGCAGTTGGTTTAACACTGCTTCCCTGCAACTACGGATGTCTGGCTGGTAAGTTCTAAGAAATTGATAAAGACTTTCATCATCCCGATTCTTTCCAAGAGCATTGGTAAAGCAGACTAGTGAACCCATTGACAATACTATATACCTCTCTTTTATTAAGAGTTGTTTAGGGCCCAGAGTGGTGGTACAAATTTGTAATCCTAGCATTCAAAAGGCTGAAACCAGAGGATCATGGTTCATGGATAGCCTCAGTTATTTAGTGAGGCCCTTCCCAATTCAGTAAGATTCTGTTTCAAAATTAAAAAGACAAAAGACTAGGGCTTGGGTTATAGCTCGGAGGTACAATCCTCCTGAGTTCCATCCCCAGTACCACAAAAAAACCCCAAAAAACCAAAAAACAACAACAAAAACAACAACAAGAGTTGTTAGGGCCTTCAGACTGCCAGATTGCAGTGGGGAGCCATGGTTGGGTTTCCCTCAGGACAGCTGTCATCAGTTATGATTACCTCACTTCCCTGGAGGTGCCCTCTATGGATCAGAGGATTACTTGCAGACCCAGTTCCAGGAGCAGAGAGAAGACTGTAGTGAACTCCCATGGAATTGTCTTTTAGTTTGAAAAAAGTCTTACTAATTTACCATGTGCTCGATTCAACCTGTGATTCTCTTGTCTCAGCCTCTATTCTGACAAAAGAAAGAATACAGCATAAATTTGAACAAAAAACAGAAAAGTACCCCACCCACCTCCAACAGCTATAGCCAATGGCACCACAGTGGTGTTATCTTGCTTCTCTGACCTGGGACCGCCAGAGACCCACAACAAAAAAATGCCAACAACTTGAAACAAAGTAAGCAACTACAGTTCATCAGAATTGTAAGCAGTCAACTCTTCCTGTGTAGACACCAGCTATAACTTGTAGCAGCAGTGGCCAAGCTCACTGTACTCTCCACAGATCCAGAGTGGTGCTCAACAATACTGTAAGTGAACCCTCAGTTCTCGCGGGAGACCACTCAGTGCAACCACAAGGACTCATGAAGCAAGTGACAGAATTGCGGGGTTTGAGCCTTTGTGTTTCACCATGGCAAAGGTGGTGGTGGAGTCTTATGTTGGACATAGCAGAGGCAAACAGCTCCCAAGGCAAATCAGGCAAAAAAGGCCTACAGTCCCCAGGGCTCAGACCTGTAGTAAAACTTTTGGAGATTACCAAAGACCACTCAGTCATAGTGACTGAGGAAAAGTCAGACCAACCTAGCCCTAGGTGGAGAACAAGAACTAAGTATAGACTGGGTCTGGTCCCAGCAGCACCTGCCACCTATGTAGGCAGGGAGAGACTCAGGCTCAGTACTTTTGTAAAGCATGGAGGGAGACCTGTGTTTAATAATTGATCCACCCCCCATTGATACTGATCACCTGAATAGACAGAGAGTTTCAGAGACCCAGGATTGCAGCAAGAAAGGTGCCAATGGCACTCAGCACCTATAAAGACAAACACTGCAGAGGCCAAGTCTGCTCAGTATTCATATATTTGTAGGGCTGAATTATTTTTTTGTTTTTTTTGTTATTTTTTTTGTGTGTATACTTCCTTGTTTGCGCTCTTCTCCACCTCCTTCACAAATCTCTTCCCTCTTATTCTCTGCCTCTTTTTTCTCTTCTTTGCTTATATTAAATCCACTTCATATCACTATATTAAATACTCTACATTGGTTACTATAATCCTACTACATATTTACTATCTCTAAACTCTACTATATACTACCATACCAAAATCATACTCTCATTTTAGTCAATCTTATCTGTGCTTTTGCCTTACTCTTGCATTTACACCTTCATCACATTTCTCTTTACTCAACATTCACCATTGAATACATGACTTTCCCTAGTATATATAAATAACACCTATAGACTGAGAGAAATCTATCAAAAGCAACAAAGATACAAATTTCTAAAATCATGAGAACAAGAAATAACAAGGAAGCAATAAGCTCCCCAAACCTCACAATCACAGATCAAAGTCAATGAAGTAGAAAAAAAATTACTGAAAATCAACAAAACTGAAAGCTAGTTTCACAAAAACATAACAAGATATATAGCAGAAAGAATCAATCCAAATTTAAAAAATAATAGATGAAAAGGGTTATATTAAAACCATCTGAAATCCAGAGGATTATCAGAAACTACTTTGAAAAATTACACTCCAACAAAATGAAAAATCTGGAAAAAAATTGACAGCTTTCTAGATAAATACAACATTCCTAAACTGAGTCAAGAAGATATAAAAAATTAAACTTACCAATAGCAATCAAAGAGATTGAAGCAGCAATAAAGGGCCTACCATCAATCAAAAGGCCTGGACCAGATGGTTTCCCATGTAAAATTTTTAAAAACTTTATAAAGGAGTTAAACCCAATACTTCTCAATCTATTTCATGAATTAGAAACTGGACTCTACCAAATACATTTTATGAAGCCAACATCACATTAATATCAAAACCAAATAAAGCAGCTCAAGGAAAGAACTCTACAGGCCTGTATCATTGATGAACTTAGACGCAAAACTGCTAAACAAAATACTAGCAGCAAACAATCAAAACCACATGAAGAAAATCATAAACCATGACCAAGTAGAATTCATCCAAGGATTGCAAGTATGGTACAACATACAAAAATATAAATCCATGTAATTTATCACATAAAATGAACCAAAGACAAAAAATCACATAATCATTTCAATAGATGCTGAAAAAGCAACTTCAGAGAATCATTTGGAAGGTACACACCTCAATGCTACAATGGCAATATATCGCAGGCCCACAGCCAATATCATATTAAATTGGGAAAAACTTCAAAAATCCCTCCTAAATACAGGAACAGAACAAGGATGTTCATTATCACCACTTCTTTTCAATACTTGAGACTCTAGCAAGAGCAATAAGGCAAGATATGGAAATCAAAGGAGTACAAATAGGAAAAGAAGATCAAAACTATCACTATTTGCAGATGACATTTTATACTAAGAAAACCTAACATACTCAACCAAAAAGCTTATAGAACTGATCAACAGATTCAGCAAAGTGTCTGGATACAAAATCAACCTTAAAGAATCAGAAGGCTTCCTGTATTCCAACCATAAGTTCATTGTAAAATAAATTCAGGAAATACTTCCACTCAGGTTATCCCACAAAAATACTTAGAAATGACCCTAACAAAGGATGCAAAAGACCTCTACAAAAATATAAATAGTATAAAAAGAAATTGAAGAAGACCTTTGGAGATGGAAAGATCTTCCATGTTCTTGGATAGGCAAAATAAATATCATTAAAATGTCCATTATGCAAAAAGTGATCTACAGATTCAACATAATATATACTAAATTTCCAATGTTATTTCTCACAGACATAGAAAAATCCATTCGTAATTCATTTGAAACAAGAACAAAACCCCCGAATAGTCAAAGTAGTTCTCATCAACAACAAACATGCAGAAGGTATCACAATACCTGACTTCAAACTATGCTACAAAGCCATAGTAATAAAAATATAATACTGGCATAAAAACAGACACATAGACCAATGGAGAAGAATAGAAGACTCAGAAACAAATCTGCACACTTATGGCCAGTTGATTTTTTGCAAAGGGGCCAAAAACATACACTAGAAAAAATTAGGGGGAAAATTAGGGAAATTTCCTAATGTAAATGATGTACATTCACAAACATATCAAAGTTAATCACTAAGCCAAACATTAGAAGGATGGAGGGGAAGAAATGGACTGGGAACTGGGTAAGGGTTTAAAGGAGTGATGTGTGCCTTTACCATTTTGTACTCCATTAAGATGGAGGACAACAATGCACCAATTTAAAAAAAAAAGAGTTGTTATGTGTGTTTGATTAAATGAAACCAGTATATATTGTTCTAAATTCATATATTTAAAGGAAGGAAATTTAATTTTTGAAAGTTTGCATTATTTCATAGTATAAAATATTCATTATGCCATATGTGTTGTTATAGACATGAATATTTCACCTCCTACTTTTTGACTAAAATTAATTATTTTTTTATTGATGCTTTGTAATCATACATCATGATGAAGTTTAGGATGATAGAGGCATACATTTACACAGCTCTTGTTGAGCTCTCCCCCCAGCTCCCATCCTACTCCCACTTCCCCTCCCCATCTTCCCTTGCATAATGCTGTGATTGGCATTGATGAACTTGCATACATACATAATGTCCATTGAAGTACTTCCCTCTTCAAGTCTTCCCCTGCCACTTCTTCCTCCTTTAGCTTTGTCTTCTCCCTCACTCCACTAAGATTTTTCCTCCTTTGACTGAAGTCTTTCCTATGTCCCAATTTCTCCCTAGCTTCCACATATGAGGACAAATATTTGAACTTTCACTTTTTGTGACTGACTAATCTCATTTAGCAGAATATTCTATAGTTCCATCCATTTTCCTGCAAATGACATAATTTTGTTCTTCCTTATGGCTCTCATGCTTAAGGACCTTCTAGTTTTCTGGTATATCATATGGGTGTTAGGGGTGTTGAAGGGATAGCTGATATAATGATAACTCTAGAAAATATACACAAGACAACATAAAGCAGAGTTCTGCCAGTGAGAGAACTCTTCTGTCAGTGTTCTGAAGTGAGCCAGAGAATCTCAAAGGATGTGTATGATTAATAGCAATTTTTTTGGGCCATGGAGAGAGATGGAAAGCATCAGGTATGCCTTAGGGTCAGCAAAAATAAATGTTCCAAGAGGTGACAGGACCACATAAAAAATAAAAAGAAGGCAGTAAGGAAATTGGAGAAGAGACTAGGAGAGATAATTGGTCTAATTGTATTGACCCTTCTCTTACCAAGAGATTACAAAGTAGCACTTGGCAAACTTTTTTCTTCCTGGTATGAACACAAATCTCATTCTAATAACAGCAGGAAAAAGCAAAGATTCTGGTTACATATGGAGCACAAAGTGCTATGTGAAGGAAAGTCAGGATCTCTGGATTTCCTCCCTTCCACAGTAAGTATTTTACAGTGCTGCCCTTGCGCTGAGGATATATGTGTGCCTCGTCATCTTCTATGATCCAGATTATCTTTCATTCAAGACATAGTGGCTCCCACTTAGAATGATAAACCTGTCAGCTCAGGCTTCATTTATGTGCATAGGAGACTGTACAGAGGTATTATTTTCCTCTATCTTGATTAATGCAGGTATATGTTAATGCCATAAAAGGAAACTATTTCCAGTTTTAAAAGGAAAAGGAAATCTTTCCAAATTGGAGAAAACATGGATGAGAGATTCCCTTTTTCCATTTGTGTTGGATGGAAGCAATAACAGGGAGTAAAATGTGTGTGTGTGTGTGTGTGTGTGTGTGTGTCTGTGTGTGTAGGAGGGGTTGACACTGAAGCTTGTCTAGCTGCTTCCTGATGTTCTATCACATAGAGCACATTTTTACAATGGTATTGCACAAGAATCCAGATTGATAATAAAATATTAAAATACTACAGAAGGGTAGCCCTGTCTCAATATGCACAGTTTCTGAATAAATATGCCCCAAAGCAGTCTTTAGGACTATGTGTGTAAAATAACCACCCTGACTACAACAATCTGGAATTGTTGTCATGCTGTACAAATCATTATGTTCTGAATCTGATCTTATCATCCAACCATCCAGTTTCTCAACTCACCAGGCTTCTCTCAAGTTATTTCAGTTTCACATAAATGATCAAATAATCAAAGTCCAACCAATCAGCCCAGAAGATATTTATTATTTACCCTGCAACCTCTACAGCTCAGTCTGGTTTCAGATATTTTGCACCTTGTGCTGCCTTGTGTAATGGTGCAGCTTGTGCCCCTTTTGGAGCTTGATTGGAAACTGAATTCTATCCAGAGGTCACTGGCTAAGTATCTCATTAGCCTTCATTAGCTACTCAAACACCTCAGAATGTGGTGGCTTAAAACAATGATTATCTCTTTCCAGGTGTTTGGTATATTGAGATCTGCTGGGTTTTTTTTGTTGCTGTTGTTCTTTTTTTGTGTGTGTGTGTGGTCCTGGGGGTGGAACCCAGGGGCTTTTCTACTTCTGGGCTATACTCCCAGACCTATTTTATACTTTATTTGGAAACAGGGTCTCACTAAGTTGCTGAGAGCCTCACTCAGAAGCTGATGCTGGCTTTGAACCTGTGTGATCCTCCTGTCTCAGCCTCCCAAGAGCTGGGATTACAAGCTACAAGCATGCACCAGCACGCCTGGCTGGGTTATTCTTTTAGCTTGATGGACATAGCTGATTTAAGCTGAATTGTCTTTATCTCTACAGTCAGCTGGGTGGGCAGGAACAGGTAAATTTAGAAAGCTGGGACAATTGAGTTCTCTCCCCTTACAGACTCCCATCATCCAACTGCCTAACTTGGGTTTATTTGCACATTAACAAGGTTTTCTGAGAACAGCAAGAGGGCCCCAATATATGAGCCTTTTTGAGATATCTGCTTATGTTTTTTGAGGTCTTACTGGTCCAGCCAAGTCTGAAGGATAGTCTAGAATTAGCATGGGAGGGCAACACCTAAGAGTATGGATGGGGAGAACGCTATGTGTCTCTTGCCTGAGTCTAGGCTACATTAAAGTGGAGGAAAGTGCACCTCTTTCTGGAGAACCCACAACATTGGCTGTCTTTTTCTATTTCACTTGCCCAGAGTGAGTACTTTTCTTTTGATTACTCAAAGACACCACGTATGCTAGCAGCGACACTGATATTCCCAATACATGTTTTGTCTTACTAAGTATATTGGAAGTAGCAAATCTCTTGGGATATTTTATACCTTGTCTCTTTTGCAGACTGCTTTAAAAATGTTTGTGTCATTTCTTGAGGGAAAGATTTATGTCCAAGTCAACTTTATAAACTCAATAGCCTTCACCCTTTTATTTTATTTGGGCTCTGAAATATTTTTTTCTTACAGTCTCTAGAAATATGTAGAATACCTGAATCAGAATTAGCTGGAGCACTTACTGAAATGAAAATTCCTGAATACCACCTCAGAATTCCACTTCATATCTAGTATACCAAAATCACTGTTTGAGACCTGATAATTTATCTTTTACACATCCAGAAACATTTTTTTTGTTTGTCTGTTTGTGTTCCTAGAGATTGAACCCAGAGGCATTCTGCCTCTGAGCTACACCCCTAGACCTATTTTTTTTGAAACAGGGTCTTGCTAGGTTATAAATTATTTTATCTTCGAAATACACACACACACACACACACAGTGAAAACTGAAAAAATATTTGGAAGAGGAAATACCCTAAACATTTTGATTTTGGCTTTTCATAACTTCAACAAAACACCTAAGAATATCAACTTACAAGGAGGCAATATCTATTCTGACTCACAGTTTCAGAGGCTTCAGTTGATGGTCACTTGGTCCTGTTGCTTTTGGGCTTGTAGAACAAACTGCTTATCTCATGTCAGCCAGAAAGCAAAGAGAGAAAGGAAGGGCTAGTTCCTAATATCTCCCTCAGGAGCTGACCTACAGTGAGCTAATTTCTGCTCACAAGGCCCACCTCTTCAAAGTTCCATCATCTCTCAAAAGTGCCACAGGTGGGTAACCAGGCCTTCATCGCATGGCCTTGAGAGGAACATTTAAGATTCAAATCATAATAGTGTTATAGGTATTTTCTAATCTACATTTTCTAAATGCTCATAGTAACTCAGATGTGTTTTATAATCCAGTTATGTGTCATGACTTGGTTCTTAACTGAATACATTATGCATCTTCACCTATACATTTTACTGTTAATTCCCTGGTACCTTTGGTCCTCAGAATCAACACCTGTTTGCCTTATTCAGCCTCAACCCCCTAGAGTTTCTGATTCAGAAGACTGTGGCATGGCCCAAGCATTGCATTTCTAGCAATGTACCAGAATTATCCTGGTGCTCCAAGGACTATACTTTGAATACTAGTGCCCTATAGATTGCAGTCTCTTGTTTGGTCCACAAAACCAAAGAAATTTCCAAGTTGTCTGACTTGTTTTTATTGCTTATTTCTAGCCACATTTGATCAATTTCATATGTTTGTTACTGTTTTCCAAATACATTTGTTTCAGCTGGTCTTCCACTAGGTCTAACTTTGCTTGCATTGTGTAATGAACATATTGGATTCATCTGGTGTTTCTCTACAGACTGCCAAGCGCTCTCCATCCATTGTCTTACTGGCACATTTCCTGACTATGATGCTAAAAACTGTTCTTTTGGTTTCTCCATTTTTTTCAGAATGCAATAAGGTGGCTCAAGTCCCAGTCTAGCTATGCTTTTTTTTTTTTTTGGAAAGTTAGATTACTGTAGTCACAACGATAGATCAGTCTCTCAAAGAAATCATTACTATTAATCATTTCTTTTTCCAGTTCTGCCAGATTGCAGACTAAATCAACTGGCTAGAGGGTAGAGAAAATGTGTAATAGTGTGCCTTACGCTATATGGAAATTCACTACAATAAGCAGAGAGTGAAATATTCTTGGGAATTCTATATAAGTGGTAGGAATTGGTCAATGCATGTTATTAGATTGCCTATTCTCCTCCCAATTCATAGATATGACTTTTGTTCTAGATGTTTGGTCTTGACCATGAAGAAGAGGGAAAGGAAGCTCAGATATAAGTCTAGATCTCCCTGAAAATTACACATCACCCTCTTTAAGAATGAACCAGGTTCAATTGTTTAATGCAGGGAAGAGGAGACTCATTCCTATCCTGAGACCCTGAATTATGCCTTTGCTATAGGCAGCAATCCTCCCCTGATCATGATAAGCTGATTAACCCCTTGAAAATATTCAAGGGAAATATAATTTTTAAATCTGATATCTTCAGTTATATTCTCTCTCACATTTATGGCCAAAAGATTTCTTGGTGCCAGAATGGTGGCTAATTGTGGTCAAAAAATTGATCCTAACATTTCTCATCAAAAATTTCTAGGACAGCATATATGCCACTCCTTGGTATCTTTCTAAAAGAATTAAAGTCAGAATAGTATAGTGATACATGGATACTCATGTTTATAGCAACATAATTCACAATTCCTAAATTATAGAAACAACCTAGGGGGTCTATCAACAGATGGATGGATAAAGACATTGTGGTATGTAAACAGAATAGAGTTTTGCTAAGCCAGCAAGAGAAATAAAATTATATTATTTCCAGGAAAACAAATGAAACTAAGGAACATTATGCTAAATGAAATCAGTCTCAGAAAGTGAGACTTTCTCATATGTGGAAAGCAAAAGAAAATTGGAAAGAAAATCAACTTCATCATAATGAATGAGACCAGTAGAATAGTAGAATGGAACTGGGGGAGGGGAGAGAAAGGAGGATGCTTGAGAAAGTAAACAGGTCAAAATATATTGTGTCCATATATGAAGATATCACTAACAACTTTACTAGCATATATAAAGAAGGAGAATGGGATACTAGAATGAGGTTAGGAGGGAACAACACCAAGAGATAGTGTGTGCATATATTAATCTATCACTATTAATTTCACTAAAATGTATAATTAAGTTGTACCAATAAAATTCTTAAAATTTCACAATGATCTTTCCTATTTCCTATGATTGCTTTCTCTGGAGAGTAGAGTAGAATCCCTGAGTTCTCATTCAGGTCATTGAGCAGTATTTAATTTTTTTACTGCGAAAAATTTTCACTGTGTACCCAGGTACATCTGGGGCCACTTACACTTAATGGGAGGATACATTTTATCCAAGTGATAATATCAATCAGGTTCTTTAATTTAGAAGAGGTTTGCCTTAGCCGGGCATGGTGCGCACACTTGTAATCCCCGCACTTGGAAGGTGGAGACAGGAGGATTGTGCAGGTTTGAAGTCAGCCTTGCTGGCTTAATAGACCCTGTTTCCAAATAAAAATATAAAAATTGGGTCTGGAAGTGTAGCCCAGAGGTAGAAGGGTTTCCAGGAACCCCAGTACCACCAAAAAATAATAAAATAAAAAAGGTTCACCTTTCCACATAGTCATCTGAAGGCAAAAGCATGAGTGTTATTTAATTTAATAACAAATATATAAATGACAAATACTTATTGGAGATCTTTTTTAAACTCATGTGAAAATTTGCCTAAAACATGGATGAGTAGAATTCCATTGTGTGTATTTCCCATAATTTTGCAATCCATTCATCTGTTGGAGATCTAGGTTGGTTCCATATTTTGGCTATTACAAACTGCTGCTATGAACATGGGTATGGATATGTTAATATAGTTCTCTGATTTCAAGCCCTTTGGAAAGCTACCCAGGAGTGGTATAGCTGGAGGAAATGGTGGATCTATTCCCAGTTTTCTAAGGAATCTCCACATTGATCTCCATAGTAGTTGAACTACTTTGCACTCCCACCAACAGTGTAAAAGAGTTGCTCTTTCCCCACATCCTCACCAGCATTTGTTGTCGTTTGATTTCTTTATGCTTGCCACTCTGACTGGGGTTAGATGGAATCTCAGTGTAGTTTTGATTTGCATCTCCCTGATGGCTAGATCTCCATCAACAGATGAATGGATTGCAAAATTATGGGAAATACACACAATGGAATTCTATTCAGCTATAAAGAAGAATAAAATAATAGCATTTGCAAGAAGATGGAAGGAACTGGAGAACATTATGTTAAGTGAGATTAGTCAAGCACAGAAAGAGAAGGGACATATGTTTTCTCTAATATGCCCAAGCTAGGGAGTACTGGTAATACCAGAGGGACTCCAGATGATGGAGGGGAAATTTCAGCAAATCTTGAATGGAAGGATAGGAGAGGAAGAAAGCTGAGGTTGTTCACTGGAGGAGCTACATATGAACATTTGTAATAGTATAAATATAACATGGTTAACCTGGACACTCTTTATTGGGAGGGGGGAATGGAAATGGGGAGGGAGAGGGCACGAAGCACAATCTAAATGTACACCATTTTCAATATGTTCAACCTATAAATAAAATAAAATATGGAATAAAAAACATGGCTGAGAAAGGTTATACTTGCAAGACACAATCTATATTATCCACCAACAATATGAGCTTTATGTTAAGTCTTAGATGCTGTGTTATGAATTCAAGTAACATATTCTTGGCTTCAGTAGAATCATTCATTAACACAACTCCTTATTCCCACTTAAGTGGTAAGAGGGGACCCCTGGCAGCCATTTTCTGTGATACAGTCTGAGCTTCTCATGCACAATTGATTGGTCTAGACTTGAACTTATGACACAGACTAAAATAGAGTCTTCCCTGAATATTTGGAATTGGGACTGGGATTTCAGTTGTTATCAGGACTGATAACTTAAAATGAGGCAAATATATTCATGAGTGGTTGTGTGATCCAATTTTTTACCATGTGAATTGGAGAAAAGTCCAGAAGGGAGAGAAAAGAATGGAGAAATTAAAAACAAATCTAGACAAATTGAGAAAGAAAAACTTTTAGAGTGATGCAGAGATGAAAAGTAGAGAAAGTGCTGATGGTACCCTAAATTTTCATAATCCACAAAAGAAATCTGCATTTTGTACAGAGACATTGCTGTAATAGCCCCATTTGTATTGCCAATTGGCTTATATATTATTTGTGTTAGTGTGTTTTAGTGTCCATATAATGTTACTTTTACCACTGAAATGACTACATGTCTTATAGTCATTTATAAAATGTTTACTGATTGTCCACTATATGACAAGCATTATGATAAGCCTTATTTGTGACATTTTATAGTCTATAACATTTTCCTAATTTCTTTGCTTGCCAGAAAGCTCTAGGCTAAATTTGTCAGTTATAGTGACTATTTCATTCCATATCACTATATTCCTATATTATTTCTGACTACAGTTTAAATATCTTTTAAATAGCCTGTGTTCAAATGCGTATGCATTTTCAATTTTATTATTTTCAATACATTTGCAAGAAAGTGGAGCACAGATTATTTGGAATTGGTACTAAAGAAATTTGATTCCACTGGAGTTGATCCTTGAAATGGAGATAAGTTTTAGTACTCAGGAATCAAGGTCCAAACTTGCTTCCTGTTACATAGATGAGGTAGAAGAATGTATCAAGATAGGAGAGGTAAGAGAGAGAGGGAGAGAGAGAAAGAGAGAGATAGAGACAGAGACAGAGAAAGAGAATAGGTAGCATGCAGAAAGAGAGGTGAGTAGATAGTCTAGCACTAAAGTGGGCTTTAAAATTCTTTCTTTCATTTATCCCTCAGAGATTTATTGAGTGCCTAGAAGCAAGTGTTCTGAATGCTGAACAACAGAGACAGAGTTCACTCTTGACTTTTGTACCATTACTGAGGAAGCATCACTTAAAACCTTATTTAACTGGCTCAGATTTAAAATTGCAGACTCAGGTTGTTTTTTACTTTTTGTTTCCAGGCTAGTTTTCAGTGGATCTCCTGGCTTTATTTCTGATAAATGTTACTAGATTCCGCTTCTTCACCTGTTGGCCTAATTAGTGCCTGGCTGGCCTCTCCTAGACTTTGTTAAGTCCTCAGTATTTACTGCACATCTCAAGCCAGGGATAAATCAGTATTAGGCTTGCACCTGAAGGCTTATCTCACAGAGATCAATGTCAAGTCATGAGATGGGGATGAGCACTTGATATTGGCAGCTGGCACTGCATACAAACTGGCGATTTGGAATGAAAAATCCAGCTGCCCATCCTTGAGTTCTTTCCAATTTTTACAATAGATGTTTACTGGAAGGGGAAGTGAGGCCTGTGCAGAGTAAAAGAATGGAAGATAGAATATCACCTAATCTTCATTACTAAAACAATGGATTTATTACTTCTCATTAGATATTCTAGTAAGCCAATTCTATGTTTATATCTAGAGATTTTCCTTCATAGTATCACTGCAAATGAATTCCATAAGAACCATAAAAATGCCATTGTCACTTCAGAGCCCAATTACACACACCTTTAGTGGTAAAAATTTCTTCCAATTCAATAAAATTTAGTCATATTTATAATATTTAGTCATATTTATAATTTAAACTTAGCCCACTCCCACATCTAAAACTGCACTAAAATATTGCTTTGGATAGTAAAAAAAACAACAAAAACAAAAGCTAAATGTTCCTATATTATAGAATGCATACAATTAAATCCTTACACATATACAAGTAGACAAGTAGGACTAAGCATGTTATTTAATTATACATCCCAAGCCTGGCATGGTGGCACATGCTTGTAATCTCTGTACTTGAGAGGCTGATACAGGAGGATCACTTTTCACAGATAGCCTCATGGATAAGTCCCTCTGCAGTTTAGTGAGACCTTGTTTCAAAATAAAGAATAAAAATTGGGCTGGGGAATCTAGCTCAGAGGTATAATGCCCCTGGATTCAATACCCAATAAATAAATAAATAAATCCTAAAGCTAAAAGAAATACCTCAGTCAAAAATGGGAATTGAACTGAATAGATATCTCTCAAAAAGAAGATAATTGACCAACAAATATATAAAAAATGTTCAACATCACTAACAAGTAAGGAAATGCAAATCAAAACTACACTGAGATCCATCTAACTCCAATAAGAATGACAATCATAAAGAAGAAATAAGAGTAGAAAACAAAGTACCAGATCCATGTATTCATATCAATGTTTAGAGCTGCACAATTCACAATTGTCCAACTATGGAACCAGCCAAGATGTCCATCAACAGATGAATGGATTACAAAATTATGGGATATAAACACAATAGAATTCTACTAAGCCATAAAAAAGAACACAATTATATCATTTTCAGGGAAATGGATAGAATTGTAAAACATTATGCTAAGTGAGATTAATCAGCCACAACAAGAGCCAGCTGTTCTCAATAATATGTGAAAGCTAGGAAGAAAATAGGACATAGAAATGACTCTAGATAAAGGAGAAGAAACCTTAGATGAGTGAAAAAGGCAACCTAACTGAGGAAGATAGAAGGGGGAGGAAGACTTGAAGAGGGAAACACCTCAAAAGTCATGAGGTACATACACAAATGTATCAATCACTGTGCTGAGCCCAGGAAGGAATAAAGGGCAAGGGAATAGGATTGAATGGGGGAAGGGATCAATGGGTGCCATGTGCATTGTCTCTAGCACCCTAAATTTCATCATGATATAAGATTACTATGTCTGAATAAAATAAAATATAAAAATAATACAAACAATAACACAAAGAAACACATGCATATAATTCTAGTACTTGGGAGGTTGAGACAGGAGGATCACAAGTTTTGAGGTCAGCTTCAATAACATAGCAAGGCCCTGAGTAACTTAGCTAGACCTGGTTTCAAAAGAAAAAAATAAAATAGGAATGGTTAAGCAGCTCATAGGTAGAACATACCTG
This sequence comes from Muscardinus avellanarius, assembly GCF_963383645.1. Lineage (NCBI taxonomy): Eukaryota > Metazoa > Chordata > Mammalia > Rodentia > Gliridae > Muscardinus > Muscardinus avellanarius. Next base: position 8,142,718 of record NC_137792.1, read on the forward strand.
GGTTCAATACTCAGCACCAAAATCATATATATATATATATACATACATACATATACATAAATGTGGGTGTGATGACATAGTCCTGTAAACCAAATACTTGGGAGGTTGATACAGGAGGGTTGCAGATGAGAGGCCAGCCTAAGAAACTTAGCAAGACTTGTAGCAACTTATTGAGACCTTATTTCAAACCAAAAATAAACTGAACATGGTGATACACACTTGTAATCTAAGTACTATGGAGGCTGATACAGGAGAATTGCAGGTTCAAGGACAACCTCAGTAAGTAGTCAGACTCTCATAAACCTAGGGAGACCTTGTTTTTTCTAAAGAAGGTAGAAGGTCTTTGGATTTAATATTCCATACCCAGTACCAAAAAATCTAAAAAGTGCTGGGGATATAACTTGGAGTTAGAATGCCTCTAGGGTAACAAATTTTGGTAAGGATATGGGAATTATAAACTTTTATACACTTTTGGTAGAAGTGTAAATTAACACAACTACTATGGACCTCAGGTTGGAGGTTCCGCAAAGAACTAGTAATGTAACTACCCTATAATCCAGTTATACTATTCTTCCATATGGTTCCAAAAGAATTAAATTCAGAATACTATAGTGATACATGTATATTCAACTCATAATAGCTAATTATGGAACCAACCTAGGTATCTATTAACAGATAAATGAGTAGATAAAATGTAGTATATGCATACACACAGTGGAATTTTATTTAGCCAGACATAACAAAATTATTTCATTTTTAGGAAAATGGGGTGGTACTAGAAAATACTATACGAAGAGAGATCAGCCAGTCTTGGAAAGTTAAGGGTTGTATATTTTGTCTCATATGTGGAAGATAGGAAGGAAACAAGAAACACAAGGTCTTTAAATAATGCAGCAAGATATCTGTAAAGTAGGGGAAAAGAAGTGTGGAAAAGAGTTAAGGAGAGTAAGTGAGAGGATTAAAAAAGAAAACAGCTCAAGTAATACCCTGACAATATGTGAAGGTATTTCTACCAATTTCACTAAGGCTTATAGGGAGGGAAAAGGGGGTAGCAGGGTCAGATATGGAGAAAAATACACAAAGATTTGATGCATGTATGATTTTAACTCTGAACCTCACTATGATGAATAATTGTAATGCACTAATTTAAAAAATTAAAAATTGTAGTTTAAGCCACATACAGTGACACATGCCTGTAATCCCAGTACTTGGGAAGCTGAGACAGAAGGATAACAGGATCTAAGACAGCATAAGCAATGTAGTAAGGCTACCAGCAACCTAGCAAGAACTTGTTTCAAACCAACAACAACAAACACATTGAAAGGTCTGGACTGGGGGTGTAGCTTAGAGACAGAGCACTCCTGTGTTCGATCTACAGTATCTCCAAAAATGATGTTCATTAGCCTTCAGTAAAAACATATTCAAAATCTATTTAAAATTCTCTTTAGAAAACACCAGTTTCTTTGCAAACCCAGAGTTAAATTGAGTTTTTATGGCATTGCTTGTTGACCAGCTCACAACTTCATTAAAGTTTTCCAAAGAAAAACCTTAGATTCATCACTCTAAAATAAATTGAGACCTTCAACCCTTAAAAAAAGGAAAAAAAGTTATATATTTCACTATGTCAAGATCTTTCATTTGAATACCTCCTCTCTTTGCCTACACTCAGCAGGAAGCAGTCAGATAAGAGGTGAGGTCCCACATTCCCCATGAAATAAGTGGAGGATTTGACAGTGGGAAAATATAATAGAGAAATTCAGAAAGACATTTTAAAACTAAATATAACAAAGGTAATTTCATTAAGTTTCATAATTTCTGTATAAAATACCTGGGTTTTTTCTCTGAGAAGATGCTTCAGTGTGTGTGTGTGTGTGTGTGTGTGTGTGTGTGTGAGTGTGTGTGTGTTTGTGTGTGTGTATTACTCTGTATTTAACATTGAACCCAGGGATTCTACCTTTGAACTATACCCCAGCCCTTTGCCTTATTTTTTGGTGTGTGTGTGTGTGTGTGTGTGTGTGTGTGTGTTAGTCTTGCTAGGTTCCAGAGTATGCACCATCATACTTGGTGTCTTCAGCAACTTCTTAAAATGTTCCTCCAAGCTGTTATATGGATTATGTTATATCTGATGTGAAAATGATACTGAAGATGGGAACTTTTGATTCGGTATTGATAAAATAAGATGCAAGTCAAATTAGCATAAATATACAGAGGAAGTTTTAAATACAAAAGAAAATGATTCCGCATGTATCATTCCATGTGACACATTTCTTGGCAAATAATCAGCAGTGTCTTCAAAGGAAAACATTCAGACAGAGAGGGAATAATTGCTTGAACTGTTTTTTTTTTTAAGATCCAACCACAAATAAAGAGCTGAAGCCAGGTGTGGTGGAACATGCCTGTAATCCTAGTACAGGATCATGGGTTTAAGGCAACTAGGTGAGATCCTTCGCAGCCTAGTGAGATCCTGCTTCAAAACAAATGATAAAAAGGCTGGTGGTATAACTTGGAGGTAGAAAGTCCCTGGGTTAAATTCCCAGTATCAAAAAATAAAAAATAAAAATCAACATCTGGAAGATTATGGAAAGAGAGTTCTTATGGTAACTAATACTAAAGTCTTTACCATCAGTGAAGCTATTAAATATTTCAGACATTCCTCCCTCCTCACTTCTATGTGTTTCTTGATGGGATCCACACGCTGATCCAACAATGAAATGTCAGCCAGATGCCATGGATCCCCAATTACCTCAAGATTGTGGGATAAGCAAAACTGGAAGGTGGTAGAATTAAAACAAATACACTCAAAAATTGAGGAAACAATTTTTTTTGCAGTACTAGGGATTGAACTCAGGGGCATCCTACCTCCAAGCTACATCCCCAGCCATATTTTTTTTTTGGAAGCAGGGTCTCACTAAGTTGTGGAGAGCCTCACTACGCAGCTGAGGATGGCTGCCAACTCTTGATCCTCCTGTCTCAGCCTCCCAAGTACTGAGAGTACAAGTGTGTGCAACCATGCCAGGTGACAACTACTTTTTGCATATGTATATGGTACTGGGGATTGTAAACAGGGGTGTTCTACCTCTATCTTTCATTATTTTTACTTTTATTTCAAAACAGAATCATGTTAAGTTACTGTATTTTGACCAAGAACCTGTGATCATTCCATTTCACCTTAATGAGTCCTGGGGTTATATATGTACATCACCATGCTCAACAGCAATTTCTTGACAACTTGTTTTCTGCATCTCCTACTTCCTCACAGTGAGAGCAAAGGCAGAAAAGTTGCACCAGCCCACCCTGAAAGCCACCAAGAAAGCTGAGACTACCAGGCTCTGTTACTTGCATTCTTCTCTCCTGCTTCATGCTCTGAACTCCATAAATGTGAGCTGCCCTAATATGGATTAAAATCTCTGAAACCTCTGGATCTGTGAGCAAACAAATATTTCTTCCTCTAGCTTGCAGTTATCAAGTATTTTGCATTACAGTAATATCTAAATTTGCATATGCGTAGTTCCTATCTTTTGTCCACTTTGCCATCTCTTCTCTCCTAACAGATTCTCCTGCCCTTGAGTTCTTTGAAGATGGAGATTAAAATTTAAAAAGTGTACTCTAACTTTCCTTGAAGGTGAATTTGAGAACCTCCAGGAAGATGGTGACCCAGGGAAGCAGTACATATCAGTTCTGCTTACACTTGCCCTTCATTGCTGTGAAAACAGAATTCTGACAAAAGAAAGAAAATAGCATAAATATAAAAAGAGCACAAGTGAAAGGCAGCAGCAAAAAAGCTAGAAGGCCGATCAGAGAACAGAAAAGTACTCCACCCACCACCAATGGCTCCATCCTCAGGAGCTGCAGCAGTGATAACTTGTCTCACTGTGCCTGACAGCCAGAGACTCACAGAAAAAAAAATGACTTGAGATGAAGTAAGCAGCTGCAGCTCATTGGAATTGTAAGCCTGTGGCTATGACTTGCAACAGTAGTGGCTGAGCTCACCATGTCCTCCAGAGATCCATAGTGGCACTCAACAACACTGTAAGTGGGCCCACTGTCCCTGCTGGAGACTGCCCAGCATGATCATAGGGACTTGCACAACCATGATAAACTCCTTTTAACCTGGTATAGACTTTCTGGTTCAACCTGTCAAAATTGGGGGTGGAGTCCGCTGTTAAACATAGCAGAGGCTTGGAGAGATTCAGGCTTCACATGGGTGGAAAGTGTGGAAGGAGACCTACATTTAACACTAGATCCAACTAGTAGGATCTTTGAGATCACCACAAACTACCCAATTGTGGTAAACAGGGAGAAGTCAGATCAACCCAGCTCTAGATGTGGAGAATAGAGACTCTTATGAATACACTCGGTTTGGTCCCAGAGGCACTCGCCACCTACACAGGCAGGGAAACACTCAGGCTCCATATCTGTGGAAAGCATGGAGGGTCACCTATGCTTACCAGTAGATACAGCCCCATTGATACCTGCCATTGCATAGCCTGAGAAAGATTCAAAGAACCAGGCTTGTAACAGGAAAGGTGCCAGTGGTATTTGGTGTCTGCACAGAGAGAGACCGCAGAGGCCCAGTCTTATGAATATTTATATATTCGTAGGGTTGCATTATTTTATTGTTGTTGTCATCTTAGGTTTTTTTTTTATTTTTTTTTTTTTTGTGTGTGTGTGTATATTCTTGCTTGTTTCTTCTCTTCCAAACCATTTTCCCAAGTTTCTTCCCTTGTATATTACCTACTCTCTTCTCTTCATCCCTTTTCTTTTTTCTCTATTCTTTTCTCTTCTTTGTCTTGTATTAAATCCACTTCATATCACTAAATTAAATGCTCTACATTGGTTACTAGAATACTATTACATATTCACTATCTCTTATCTCTACTATACACTACCTTACCAAAACTCACACTCTCATTCTATTCAATCTTATTTGTGGTTTTACCCTATTGCTAAGTTTCTGAGGGTCTTGCTAAGTTGCTGAGACTGGCCCTAAACCTGAGATTCCTGTCTCATCCTTCCAACTACTGGAATTACAGGTGTTCCTTACCACAGCTTGCTTGAATATGCATTTTACATAACCCTCCATAACAGTTAACATGACATCATTTACTCATCAACAGTTTCTCTGAGCTTTGTAAATAAATTATATCCTTTCCTTTGAAATAATCTTTGCCATTTTGACAGGTAAAAATATATTTGCTAATTATTTTTGTTTGAATCCAACTGAAGTTAAATTTAAGTAGCTTATTTTCTTTTTAAATAAGTTGTTCATATCATTTTGGATAAAAAAAAGTCTTAACCCTTGATTGGTTCCCTCCTACCAACACAGACATAAGACCTAGAAATTTTTATTTTAATATAGGACTCAGTAGATGAGACTCAGGTAGAAAAAAAGAATAAAAGAAAAATGAATAGGTAGAAAGGAGACATAAAGAACAGAGAAAATATAACTTTAATATGAAATTCTGGGCTAAATTTTCTCACTCAACAAGCCTAGACCCTCATTCCTGAGTTTTGGGGAAATTTAAATATCCTTTCCCATTCGCTTGTGATAAGTACTGACAAACTATTTATTGATCAGACAGCAGAGACTACACAAAGGATCCAGAAGGTGACCAGATTACCACACAGAAAATTCACTCACTTGTGCTCTTTAAATTATGTATTGTTAACTATCTTATCAATGACAGAGGATACTATATCTGGATCCAGAAAATGACTAGACCACCATAAACCATCCCATGATCTCCAAACTAATATTATCCACCCATATCTTTCCATAATCACCCTTCACCACTGCCTTCTGATTTGCCTTCCAGGCTAAGACAGGACATAACTCAAGTATACTTTCTATTTCTGTCTTTAAGCAAAAGGCCAATATCAATACCAATGATACTATAATGTAATAAACATGTGGCTATTTCAGGCTGCACCACATAAAACACTGTCATATAACTTTCCTAAGGTAATTTGCCATCTATCTACTTAATATGTGAGGTTGGAGTGGAACCCAGGGCTTTGCACATACGAGGCACCTGCTCTCCCATTGAGCTACAACCTCAAACCTTTCAAAAACATTTAAACAGTTTGATAACAAGCAACTCAAGAATTGAGGGACATAGAGTAAAGGTGAAAGGAGTATACTGTTACCAACATAATATTATATTCATAACTATTATTAAACTTAGTTCTTTATACTCTTAAAATGAAGTCGAAAAATAGAATATAAATTCATTATGAAAAGTATAGGAATCCTCACCACTGAATTTTACAGAAATACATCTGGATGTTTTGTAGATTTTAAGGACTGTGAGTGTGCCTACAGAGCAAATGAGAATTTCATAAAGATGTAACAACAAATTCATGAAGAAAAATTCATAAAGATTCTATGAGACAAAGATAGCTTCATTGCCAGGTGAAGAGTCACAGGTCTTTATTCTCAGCTCTTGGGAGACAGATGGGATGATTTACGGTCTAGGCAAACAGGTAGTAACTCTGCCAGGCCCTGTTTCCAAATTTAAAAGAAAATTAAAAGGGCTGGGAATGTAGCTCAGAGGAACAACAAACATCCCTAGATTTTACCCTTGGTGCCACAACAAAGGAAACCAGAAAAAGACAGGTTAGTCTTACAGCTTTGCTACATAACAAAACCTCCCTTTACCTATGTGTTACTTTATGCATTTCTCAAATATTTTAAAAATACTTCTCTGTGAACTACTAGGATGTAGGAGAAGAGCAATAGAATTTGGTATCTTTATTCCATTTCTTAACTGATTGCTGAATACCTTCTAAGAAGTTGCACATTTCATCTTTCTAATGCTCCCTATCAGTTTCTCTCTTGACATTCTTAACATTTTCCTGCTACATTTTACCTGCTTTCTTCTGTCAGGTTTGGTGGTGGTGGACATAGGTTGAGCAGAAATTATATTCATCTGGGGTGTCTTTTTGCTGGTTGGGTTGCTTTTGTTCTTTATTGAGCTATTCTGAACTTTTAATGCAAATAACAATTCTCTTCTTGTTTATTATCTTGAACCATAGTCGCTCCAAATTTACCAGCTCTTGGGTAAAATATTTTTCCTCTTTAATCTTGATCTTAGCAAGATTCCAGGAGCATTTCCCTTCTTTCTCTAGAAAAGCATGGATGACTGACTACTTCAGTTGAAGATTCCTATTTTGGTCTTTTGGAAATCTGCTCCCTGATAAGTAGCTCTATTTCCTTCCTCCCCTGTGCTGCAACTAATTTTTGGTGTCATGGGTAAGACAGTGCCTTCTCTGTCTGTGTCGCCAGGAGGCTTAAATGCAGCTTCTCTAGAGTCAAGGCTGTCAGTTTTAGGTCTCTCAAGCAGGGCAGGAAGCTCTTTATCACCACAGCTTGTTTATGCCTTTCCTTGCTCTTTCCTTTTGAAGGGCCTCTCTGTGCTGCAGGCAGCAGGGGACTGAGTCACAGGTACCTGTACTGAAGACATCCTTGGTTGATCATTTGAAGGCCAATCTGTGGAGAAACCCAGAGTACATTTTCTTCCATCTCTGCATCATGGAAATCAGGGCTCTTGTCTTAGCCTTGCACTTTTTTTTCCCAACTTCTCTTGGAAACTCTGACAGTGATATTGACTCATATTGAGATTAAGGGGCCATATTTTCCTGGGCAACGTCACTAGGTGCTGTTTGGTTCTCACTTTCTTCCCCTTGCCATGTGGTTGCCAGTATCTGATTCTCTGCCATTCACAGGAGAAGCCCTGGTGGCACTGCCCTGACCTGCATTGGTACTCCCCTCAGCCACATTGATGACAGTAGCATCATAAATGTGAGGGCCCCCCACCTGCCTGTCCTCAGTATTCTGGCCACTCCCCTCATCCTCATTGATGGTTTCATCTTTTTCCCAGTTGTCAGTGCTGGGGCATCATCGATGCTCAGTGGCTGTTTCCTGGGAGCACTGGGCCCAGGTAGAGCTGAAGGTCACTATCAGGCACTGCCTCTGCTTCTTGCTCCAAAGGGGCTTGATAACTCTTGCATTCCTCTGAGTAGTGTCTCTGGATGATTTCCCACAGCTCCTTGTTGATGAGGACCTTTCTACTCATATTAAACAGAATCTTCTTGCCAATCCGGAGGTGACAGAAGGGACAGTTCACGTTTGCTTTTTCCACGACAGAGGCTCGGCTTACACGGTGTGTGCTGATAAGGAAGGGTTACGGGCTCCACAAGGATCTCTATGCATATCTGGCTCTGGTATTCTGGCAGAGGAGGGACAAAGGGTCCAGATGTGGCCATTTTGATAAGTTCCTCTCAAGTCAGGATGCTCGCTTTGGAGCATCTTCTGTCCTTTGGGGCCTCTTGTCCTGCCACTTCTGCTGAAACACAGAAAGCTTCCACTGAGATGTTGTGAACTTCCACTGAGACACTGGTGCTTTCTATTCACAGTTGCTAGGAGCTCTCTAGAACTTTGGTCTCTGCAGCTGTATCATGCTCCTCTCTGTGCCCCGCCCCTCATTGTGTTCCAAAACTCTCTGTGTCCTGCCCTTCATTGTGCTTCCCCAACTCTGTGTTCAGCTCCACTTTGGACCACACCCATAATCATGTGCCTTCCTCTCTGTGCTTTGTGCCAGAAGAGAACTTTTCTCCAGTACCAGGATGGTTAAGGGTCTAGCCTATGTCTTCCTGATAGGTTGACAATGGATTCTTACTGAATAGCTTGAGCTAAGTCCAAATATTACTTTAGGCCGGTATTAAGGAATTTTTAGTTTTTCTGTGTTTGTTTCATAGGACTGGAGATCCAGCCCTAGTTTTATTTTTATTTTAATACAGGATCTCACTAAGTTGTCAAGGCCACATGGGATACTCTCATCTCATCTTTTCTCCCAAGTTACAGGCATCTCCAGTGTTCTTGGTCTGATTTTTTCCCCCCCTGCAGAGTTATTTCTTCAACGGTCAGTGTTTGAGGTTGACATCTTTACCATCAATTTCTGCAAAAGAGATTACTTTAACACCCTCTATACTCTTGGATGTTACTATGTGTTGCTGTGGAGCTTCCTTTCTTTTTTCATTTTGGTACTCAGGATTGAATTCACAGGTGCTCTACCTCTAAGTTACACTCCAGCCCTTTTTTATTTCAAAACAGGTTCTCCTTAAGTTACTATGTGCTGGCCTTGAACCTGTGATACTGCTGTGTCAGCCTCTTGCATACTGGGACTCTGGGCATGCACCAGCACACTCTGGCGTTATGAGGCTCTTTTTCTGTAGTGTCTCAAATATTGTCTATGTATTCTCTTTGGCATCTGCATTTTTCTGGTATAATCTGAATTGTCTAACCTCTTTGAATAGAACCAGGAACTCAATTCATGAAAAGCTGAATCTTTTATGCCATTTCACTATAATCTCAATATTTTATTTTTCTGTCCCCTGAGTCTGTATAGCTTATTTATTTACCTTTTCTTTGTGGTACTGGGTGTATAATCTAGGGGCATTCTACCACTGAGCTATCCCCCCAGTACTTTTAATTTTTTTTTCAAATTTTGAGACAGGGTCTTGTAAAGCAGTTCAAGCTGGCCTCTGCCTTGCCAGCCTCAGCCTCAGAGCTGGGATTCTGGCCTGTGCCATTATGCCCAGCTGTAGTTTATCATTTTAAAGACATATTTGAAGCCATGCCTGTACCAGTATTGGGAATTGCCTAGGAAGATTTGAGAAAGTTATGATTATTAATATATTTCAAAAATTGGGTAAGGGGCAAATCTGTGCAAGGACTTTGTTTCTGCCAAAAAGCAGGCAACTAAGCCGGGCGTGGTGGCGCAAGCTTGTAATCCCCATGCTTGGGAGGCAGAGACAAGAGGATCGCACAGGTTCAAAGCCAGCCGTGCACACGCGCTGGCTTAGGAGACCCTGTTTCTAAATAAAAATATAAAATAGGTCTGGGAGTGTAGCCCGGAGGTAGAAGGGCTTCCAGGAACCCCAGTACCACCAAAAAAAAAAAAAAAAAAGCAGGCAACTATTCCTATGTAAATTAACCTAGCCAAAAGCAATTAACCAGTCAATAGGAGAGGAGAACTAGGCCTGTCTCTATCTAAAGACATCTTAAGAGAGGAGAACTAGGCCTTTATCTAAAGACAGATCTACATGATGATCTAGGGAGAATGGAGGAGGGTTTGACCTTGCCCTTGCCACACCTTTCTGGGGGAGGTACCTTACAGGGTTAAGGGGAGGTACCTTACAGGGATGTTCACTATGTCAGAATTACGTGAACAAGATGGAGGTCATGGGTATAAAAAAGGCTGAGTCCACGTGTAATTCCTTTCGTGTATTCATTCGAGTCACCCCCTCCGTGCCAGTCGGGTATGGAGCTGTATTTCTATTTTCTGTATTTCTATCTTTCTAATAAACTTCTTTAAATCTTTAGCAAGATTTCGGGCTAATGTGTATTTATACTTAGCTCAGAACAAGAATCCATGGTTTTTCTCTTTTTCTGTTTGTGTGGTTGTGGTGGAGGAATTACTTCTCCCCTCACACACCAAACACATTTCAACTGCAACATATTTGGCACACATGCGGGGCTATCTATACAGCTAAAGGTGACTCCAGCCAACGGTTGGTGGCCCTAAAGCCACTGCATCTTGAAGGTCAGTAACTCTCCCCAAAATGGTACCAGATCTTGGAGGATGACTAGATTGCTGGCACCAACAAGCTCTCTGAAACCATGGAGACACCCCTGCCACTGACTAGCTATGGCAGAATCTCCAGGGGAGGGGAGAATTCCCCATTAAATAGTGTAGGGGACAATGGCGGACTGAGGGCTTAGTGGTGGCAAGTATGCGGTCTGGGATCCGCACCCTTCTGGGGTAATATCCTTGCTGCCTATGCATACGTAGGGGGGAGCAGGGCCAGTGCTTGGTCCTTATTGAGGCTTCTCGGAAACAGCCATTGTCTTGTTAGGCCCAATGAGTGCCCATCCATTTTGCCCACATCACGGATGAGACACTGTTAAAATTCCTATACAAGGTTAAATCTAAAGAGAAATGCCCATGGCCCACCTTGAGAAAGCTCCCCAAACAGGAGATCAAGCCAGCAAATGGTAGTTTTTTTTCTGTAGTTTGAAACAGGTTCTAGGAAGATAAACTAGTGTGTTTTGTTTTTAGAGACAGCATCTAGGAAGCATTGCCATTGGTAAATCGTAGCCACGTGTAATAGTTCCGAATCTTAAAGCATGAATGGGTAAACTTTTCCAAGAGGTCAAAAAGAAAAAAAAAAACTAGCAAAGGTTTCAGCCAACAGGCCTGCTGGTACAATGCCCACAACTGAAATTCCAGGGACTTGAGAGGTAGTAGATCATGAATTTGATGCCAACTTGGACCAATAGTGAGACCCACTCTAAAAAAAAAAAAACACAAAAGGGTGGTTGTGTACTCAGTGGTATAGCAGCTCTGAGTTCAATTCCTCATGACGAAGACAGAAAAGGATGGCTGCTAGTGGGATGTTGTTCTGCTCCATTTGATAGTGGCTGGGGTCAATCTGTGGCTATGTTCATCTGGGAGCCTCTCTGGAACTGGGACATCTGGTGCCTTAACTGGGTGTCTCAGATGGTTAAGGCTCTGTAGTAGGCTGGTTGGATTTAACAGTAGGAGTAGAAATGTTTTCTGAATTTATTTTTCAGTGGATTTATGGTTGGTATACAGAACAGCTTTTGATTTTTTAAGATTGATTTTTGTATCCAGACACTTTGCTGACTTTGTTGATCAGTTCTATAAGCCTTTTGGTTGAGTTTGTTGGGTCTTTTAAGTATAGTATTATGTCATCTTCAAATAGTGAAACTTTGAGTTATTCTTTTCCTATTTGTATTCCTTTGATTTCCTTTTCTTGCCTTATTGGTCTGGCTAGAGTCTCAAGTACTATATTAAAGAGAAGTTTTGATAATGGATATCCTTGTCTTGTTCCTGTTTTTAGGGAGAATTCTCAAACTTTTTCCTAATTTAATATGATGGTGGCTGAAGGGCTTACTGTAGATTGCCTTTATGATGTTGAGGTATGTTCTTTCTACTCTGATTATCTGCAGTGCTTTTAGCATAAATGGATTTTATCAAATGCTTTTTCAGCATCTACTGAAATGATCATGTGATTTTTTTTTTTTTTTTGCGGGTCTGGGGATGGAACCCAGGGGCATTTGACCTCTGAGCTACACCCCCTGCCCTATTTTTTTTATTCTTTATTTTGAAACTGGGTCTCACCAAGTTGCAGAGGGCCTCACTAAGTAGCTGAGGCAGTCCGCGAACCATGATCCTCCAGGTCTCAGCCTCCCAAATGCTGGGATTACAAGCGTGCGCCACCACGCCCGGCTTGATCATGTGATTTTTGTCTTTGGTTCTATTTATATGATGAATTACATGGATTGATTTTCATATACTGAACCAGACTTGCATCCCTGGGATGAACCCTACCTGGTCATGGTGTATAATTTTCTTGATGTAGATTTGAATGCATGTTGCTAGTATTTTGTTTAGCAGTTTTACATCCAAGTTCATCAAAGATATAGGCCTGTAGTTTTCCTTCCTTGAACTGTCTTTATTTGGTTTTGGTATTAATGTGATGATGGCTTCATAAAATGTATTTGGAAGAATCCCACATTTTTCTATTTCATGAAATAGATTGAAGAGTATCAAGATTAGCTATTCTATAAAGGTTTTATAAAATTCACTTGGGAAACCATCTGGTCCTGGGATTTTCTTGACGGTAAATACTTTATTGATATTTCAATCTCAATTGCTATTGGCTGGATTAAATTTTCTATATTTTCTTGACTCAGTTTATAAAGGTTGTATTTATCTATAAAGTTGTCAATTTCCTCCAGATTTTCCATTTTATTGGAGTATAGTTTTTCAAAGTAGTTTCTGATAATCCTCTAGATCTCTACACTGTCAGTACTGATATCTCCTTTTTCATCTCTTATCTTCAAAATTTGGTTTGATTTTCTTTTTTTAGTTAAGTTGTCTAGTGGTTTATCTATCTTGTTAAATTTTTCAAGGACTTCCACTCATGATTTCCCACAAAAAATACTTAGGGATTAACCAAGGAGCTAAAAGACCTCTACAAAGAAGATAATAGAACATTGAAAAAAGAAATCAAAGAAGATCTTAGAAGATGCAAAAATCTTCCATGTTAATGGACAGGCAGAATAAATATCATCAAAATGGCCATACTTCCAAAAGTGATCTACAGATTCAACTCAATATCTATTAAATTATGAAGATCATTCCTCACAGACATAGAAAAATCGGTCATTAAATTCATTTGGAACAACAACAAATCCAGAATAGCCAACAGAGTTCTCAGCAACAAAAAACATGCAGGAGGAATCACAATACCTGACTTTAAACTATACTACAAAGCCATTGTGATAAAAATAGCATGGTACTGGCACAAAAATACATACATAGACCAATGGGGCAGAATAAAAGGCTCAGAAACAAATCCCCACACTTACAGCGAATTGATTTCTGACAAAGGGGCCAAAAACATACACTGGGAGAAAGATAGTCTATTCAACAAATGGTGTTGGCAAAACTGGTTAACCATATGATGAAAAATGGAAATTAGTCCCAATTTCAAGATGGATCAAAGACTTGAAAATTAAACCAGAGACCTTGAGGCTCCTTGAAAAGGGCATGGTTCTAACACTGCAACACATAGGCACAGATGTACACTTTCTCAACAAGACCCCAAAGGAACAAAAATCTAAAAGGTAAATCAATATGTGGGATTGCATGAAACCAATGAGCTTCAGTACAACAAAGGAAACTGTAAAAACCTCATTTGAGAGTCAAGAGAATGGAAGAAGATTTTTGCCACATACTCCTCTGATAGAGGACTAATATCTAGACTATAAAGAGAACTCAAGAAACTCAGCACTAAGAAAACAATTCAATAAAAAATGAGCAAGTGAATTAAATAGACACTTCAGGAAAGAAGAATTTCAAATGGCCAATAAATGCAAATAAAAGTATTCATTTTTCAATCTGAGATGCAAATCAAAACTACCCTGATATTTCACCTAACTTCAACTAGTATGGCAATCATTGAAAACTCAAACAACAATAAATGCTGGTGAGGATGTGGAGAAGTGGGAACTAAAACATTGTTGTTGGGATTGCAAATTAGTGCAACCACATTGGAAAAAAGTATGGAGGATCCTCAGAACAATGGGAGCAAATTTACCATTTGATCCAGCAATACCACTTCTGATTATCTACCCAAAAGAGAGGAAACCAAATTACCAAACTAATGCATGTGTATCTATGTTTAGAGCTGCACATTTCACCATAGCCAAACTATGGAAGCAGCAAAGATGTTCATCAACAGATGAATGGATTAAAAAACTGTGGGATATGTACACAATGGAATTCTACTCTGCCATAAAGAAAAAAACACAATTACATCAGGTATAGGGAAATGGATGGAACTGGAAGACATTATACTAAGTGAGATTAGTCAGTCACAAAAAAATAAGAAATTGAATGCTTTCCCTAATATGTGAAAGCTAAGGAGAAATGGGTAAAAGGGGAACTCTAGAAGAAGAGATTCTATATAATAGCAAATAAGGTGACCTAACTGAGGGTATGGGAGGGGGAAGAGGAAAACTCTATAAAGCACATGATATACATAAACATATCAAAGTAAATCACTAAGCCAAGTGTGGGAAGGAGGGATGGAGAGGGATTGGGGTGGGGATTGGGTAAGGGCTAATTTGGTGATGTGTGCATGTATGTCTACACAAGTCTTCCATCCCATTAAAATGTAAGATGACAATGCACCAATAAAAATAATAAAAAACAGTAGGAGGAGGCCACTAGGAACAGTCAGACAGATCTCCAGGTTTTAAGCACATCAAGAAATGAGTGCATTTCCCTATTCAAGGGAAGATATTTTCTTCATTTTTAAAATTTGCAGTTCTGGGTATTGAACTCAGAGCCTCAAACATGGTAGGCAAGCACTCTGTCACTGAGCCCCTTCCCTTCCCTCTCCTTCTAAATTATAATAGGAAATTCATCCTTGCCTGTTAGTCTAAGGGCATGTCTAAAGGAGATTTTGAGGGTCTACAACCCAAAGGCCAAAACTGACTACTTAAACCTCAAGATACTTTTCTTGTGTGTTTGATACTGGAAATTGAACCCAGAGATAATTATATCTCTGATCTGATTTATATCCTAGTCTTGTTTTATTTTATAGTTTTAAATGAGGTTCTCCCTATGTTATCACATACTTGCCTCCAACCTGCAATCCTCCTATTTCAGCCTCCCAAGTATTGGGATTACAGGTTTGTGCCACCACACTCATCTTTTAGGATGCTTTTTCTTCTCTGCTCATATAGTTGTTTCTTGCAGGGCTGATGCTAGCTACAGGCAGCCACTGGCAGTCTAAGGAAATAAATGGGAATTGAAGCCTGCCCCCGGAGGAATGTCACACAGCCCACCTCAATAGTGCATCCTTATCGCTAGCTTTTCCTGCATGTTGCTGTCCCAGTGTTCCCAAATAGTTCCTTGTTTGTATGGTTGTGTTGCAACTCTGCAGAATTCTTTCTTGTGTTTTAGAATCCATGTTGTGTTTCAATGGGCAGCAACAGCATTTTAGCTCCATGAGTGCCCTGGTAAAAAGGACCATCTTTTAGACCCCTAGGGAACCCTCACTGTTACAAACCAGCACTTTGCTTACAGTGATGTGGTGTTTGATGAAGGCTTGATCCAGTGTACTGGGGTTTAATGTTGCTTCTTATCTTTCATGGAAGAGGAGAATGTATTCAGTTTCTAGGGTAAGCAGTAAAACAGAAAGAAAGAATGACTGAGGAGAGAAAGCTTTTAAGTGATACATTTAAAACTATAATAACCAGACATGATGCTACACACCTGTATTACCAATACTTCAGAGTCTGAAACATAAGGATCACAGGTTTGATGATAGTCTCAGAAACTTAGTGAGATCTTGTTTCAAGTAAAAATTGCTTGGGGTTTAGTTGAGTGGCAGAACACCCATGGGTTCAATTCCCAATACAAAAACAACAGCAATAAAATATATTAATTGTAAACCTACCATGTTCTTCACTTTCAGCTCCTGATCTCTTAAACGAATTAGGGCAGAATGCCATTTTTATGTATTTCAATGCATTCTTCTCTTACAAGTTTTGTAGCTCTCAATACACACAGTTTCCTCCAGGACATTTGGATGACATTTTATAAACCTGACCAATTCCCTTATGTTATCTCAAATCCCATCATTCTGACCTGATTATATTTTGCTTCTATTTCCCAGCTCCTACTATTGGCAGAGAGCAGATATAAAATTTTAGTAAAATAAAAATATTTAGTTAAAAGATTAATATTTCCACCACCAAATGTTCGTGGAAACCTTGTCAAAAATAATGACAATATAGGGAAGAATTTAGCTCTAGGCTTTTAACTCCAATGGTTTATATATCTGCCTTTAGAATAGTACTACACTGTTTCAATTATTGTAGCTTTATATGGTTTGAAATCAGAAAATATATATCTTCTTGATTTGTTCTTTTTCAAGATCGTTTTGGGTACCTAGAGTCCATATTCCATATTAGGATAGATTTTTTTTCTGAAAAATAAATATATAAATATATGATAGTTTCACCTAAAAAATAGAAAAAAATTCTCTGGTAAGAAAGAAAGCAAAAAGAAATATTGAAATGTTATCTTTAAGTCATCAAAAGCTTGGTATCAGACAAATGAAACTGTTATGTGAGATTATCATTTTTAATTTTAGATAAATTGCCATAATACTAGATGTCAACTACTAAGCCAAACATGGGAGGGAGGGATAGGGAGAGAATGGGGTGGGGATTGGGTGGGGGCTGACTGGGAAAAGTGTGCATGTATGTCTACAAAAGTATGTATCCTACTATGATGTATGAATACAGTGCACCAATAAAAATGGTTTAATATAAGATAAGGCATTTATAAAGATTTGTTGGAACCTTTACATCCCAGAATTCCATGAGAAGCATTTCAGGGATGGTCTAGATTTGTAAACACAGGACTATTTGTTCCTTATTCCATTCACTAGAGAGCAATGTAGCACAGTGTACTAGGGGCTGGGCAGAATACCTCTGATTGAAAAATAAGGATAATAGATATTTATTTTTATGGAGCACTTACCATGTACTACACCAGTACTAACCTCGGGACTTGATATGCATTGGCCCATTTGTTTCTTCTTCCAGCACTGTGTGGCAGGTTCTGCAACCCCTCTTAGAATTAGACTACTCAGGAATCAATTGGATTGAGATAGGTTAAGTCACTTTCAAAAAGTACAGAATCTCAGCAGTAAACCACTCAATTTGGGTCCAGGGTACTCTTGAGCAGTACTCTATACTGTGTTCAAGAAATATAGCAGGAAAAGTTATATCGAGTATACAATGTCACCTAGGAACTGAAAGGGAAAGGGAAGCATTCCAATCATTTTCTTGTGTTTGTTTTTTTCTTATGCCGGGGATCATACCCAGGGTATTACATGTGTTCTATCTCACCTACACCCTTAGCTAGCTTATCATTAATTTGAAGCCAAGATGGTTTATTCTTTGTTGGGAGGAGAATAAAATCAAGTATAGAGAGACAAAAATAGTCTACGCAGAAGAAAAAGAATCTCTGAACATTATGCTCCTATGGTGAAAGCATGCTTCTTTGCCATGGCCCACTTTCCTTGATGTCTGCATGTGCCCCCACGCATGACTGACATGACATTTCAAGGAGAAGCCCCAAGGGAGCATTGCCTCTGGCCAAAGTACTCCATGCTCTTAGATATAAGCTATTATTCTTTTGGTAAGAATTCTATAGTAATAAGCTCCAATGATGTAAAACGGCACCCCAAGAATTAGGACTGTGGGAGAAACTGAGTCCATGGAAAATAAATTTTCTAGTAATTTGTCTAAGCCTCTAAATGCCCTCAGCTTTTCTCAAGATGTAAATGTAGTCAGAATCCAGATGCCGTGGCTACAGCAATTAAAAGTGCAGAATTCCTCTCTATCTCTGACCCTCATTCTAATCATTAATCTATAGTAAAAGCCTTAAGAGTCAGATGAAGCCATGAGCCCTAAAAACTTGCAAGGGAGGCAACCGGTGCCTCTGTTTACTCCCTCTCCTTGTGATCTGGCCTAGATACAGAGAAGATAAACGTTGTGTGTGACTTCAAAGCAGCCTAGTTGATGAGCAGCCAATACTGCTCAATACAATAGAGCCGAAAGGCTAGGAAGATTCTTGACCTTTATATCCAGTATGTGCCCTGCCCAGACAGGGAGGCGCCACGTGGTTAAGAAATGAATATGTCAGAACAAAGGACAGATATAATAAATGTGTAGGTGTGAAGAAAGGAAATATGGTGAGAATAAGAAAACATTTTTGTATGAAGAAGAGCTTATCCTAAGATTGTCCCAAATGGGAAAGAGAGAATCAGTGTAATCAGAAAAGAAAAGGAAGTTGCAGAGGGTTTGTGATAAGAAAATGGATTATTAAAAGAGGAATGGGCTTCTAATAAGCCTATCATTTGAGGAAAAGTGCTCAGCAGCTAGAGAAGTACATCTGACAACTAAATCTAAAAACTTCATGTTACTTTTTGGTGTTTATCTGCTAAACTGTGTTGTGAGCTTGTTTAACTTTCAGACTTTAGATGGCAATGCAGATGAAACCTGGGAGACCTCCATCGCAGCCCCTTGGATAGCCATATCTCCTCATGCCAGCCATATGGACTAAGCTCTAGGAACGGAAAGTTCCAAAAAGAGTTATAGGAGATTCCATGAAATGCAGAATTCTCCAAGCCCTGGGCGTGCCTGTGCCTTCTGGAATTTGCCCTTTGGAGCTGCCTGTCTGCAAGGGCAGGGGACTCAAAGGCAGGGGGCTGGATTTGGTTACAGGATCCAGAGATAATCTTGAATGCCGGACTAGTGTCTTTTTACTTTGTTTACATGTCCTTCAGTATTGTTTTGTGGTGATTAAACTTCTTTTTTTTCTACTATTAACCTCACTGGTGAAGGATATAAATTTTCCTGGATTCTTGTAATAAAGTGTCAATTGCACAAGAGGCATTTGTCCATGTCAGTCATTTCAGATTTTTTTTTCCCGGAGAGGAATCTCCACTTTTAGTGCCGTGAACAGGAACTTAGAGGAGTTTATTTCATAAAAAGGGAAAAAATCGCTGCAGATAAGTGGCTGCAGAACTACAACCAAAACCTTTCCCCACCTTTCTGAGAAACTCAGTCCCGAATGAACTCAGTGCCCATATTCAGTGCCCATCTGAGCCCGTCTGTTGCACTTCTTTGGTGTGGGTTCTAACTCAAAATTGTGGCCCTGTCTTAAATTTAGCTGGAATGTTTTTAAACATTTGTATATTAGTTTATGTAAGGGTTATTAAAATCACAGTTAATATCAAGTATCTCTTGTGCAAATAGCCATGGGAAAAACAACTATTTCTCATAGGTATGCAAGAGGCATGAATATTGAAGATTTTGTTTCTTCATTTTTATTTTTATTTATGAATTTTTGTGGTACTAAAATTTTAACCCAGAGGATTCTACCTCTAGGCTACACACAAGCCCTATTTATTATTTTATTTTGAAATATGGTCTCAGTAAGTTACAGAGCTTGGTACTGAACTTGCAATCCCACTGTCTCAGGCTCCCAAGTACTGGGATTACAAGCATGTGCCAACATGTCTGGCCAGAGTATTCCTTATGTGCCATGCAGAAAATTAATCGTTTTATGCTCCACATTATATTTAATTCTTATCCAGATACTTCGAAGCAGAAACAACTGTTATTTCCTTTTTATAGGGGAGCAAACTAAGTCTTAGAGTAGCTAAATATACACCACTAAAGTTCAAATGATGCTATCTTTCCAGCCATTGACTATTGTAGAAGTGCAACTCCAAGTGCTCTTAATTTGGTGCTCTTCTTACAATATCACATATAAAGTTTGAAGTATGTAGTAAAGTTTTATTGAGGCTAGAGTGCAACCTTCTTCCAATGTGAAACATGAAAGAGATATTGGAAAGTAATTTAAAGATTTATTATCTGACTTCCATTTTTCAAATTTGATATTACAGAGACAAACCAGGGCACAAAATAAGAAGCTTTCTTCTGTGAAATACTAAAGTGTAGGAAAAGAGTACTTTTAAATATGCTATACTTATCTGTACTAGAATTCAGCATCTTTCTTCCAATGGCAAAAAACTGAAGAGGTTGAGATGTAAATTCTGGGGTGGAATTACCTGGATTCTCCAGATCCTGGCTTCCCCATTTGTCAGCTGTTAGCTTAGAGAAATCACATAACCTAATTATTTTAAGTTCCTTATCTGCCAAATGAAAACAAAAACATTATACTATTTATTAGGGTAGTAATAAAGATTAAGTGAGATGCTACATGCAATATATTAAGTACTGTATGCTAGATGTAAAGTCCTATTTTCTGACTATCATATTCACCTCATACAACTAAATTGGCCCTGGGTAACTATCAATAGTACTTTGCCATCTCAAAAAGACTGGCCTCCAACTCTCTCTCTCTATCATAATAAACTCAGAAATCACAGATGCGTGTCACAATTGTCTTTTTTATGCATTAGTACTTAATGACTCTAAGATCTAATGTCTTACTTCATGCAACAAAAGTATGAGTGATGAAACAGATCTTTTATTTTGTGCCTTGTCTATTGTACATTAGTTTTACAAAAGTAAAGTCATGATGATATGAAATTAGCTGCTTTACTTGACTAATGAAAATACAGAAGGATCTTAACATCACATTAAGGCATCTCTTACATGCTTTGCATTGCCTTAAGAAAGGCTGTCACTTCAACCTAGTCAGTTTACTGCTGGTTAGTGCCCTAGATTTTCTTTGAGATCTTAAAAAGAACACCAACTTCAGAATGTTGAATGTTACTGGCCTCATATTAGAATTTATCTCAGCTGGATGATTAACATAATTGGGGTAAAGTTTTTGGTCTTTAGGAATGTGAATGATGTTAGGTAAAGAAGGTGTAACAGTGTCATGGAAGAATGCAGTTTGGGGCAAAGTCTTTGTTTAGACATCCATTATAAACCAAAAAAAGAAGAAAGGATTGCTTTGGTAGCACAGATTACCTTGGTATTGATAATGTTAATTTGAAAACCAAACTCCTCATATTGACTTTGCAGTGAGAAATGTACAGAGAGACAGTATGTCATGTGGGTGACAGGATCTGTCATCTCTGGAAGGCACATAGTCAATAAGGTCATATTAAGCCATACATCTTAAAGGTTGATGCAACAAAAACAGTATCTGGAAAGCGTTTTACTGGCCAGCAGCAGCAGAAAATAGTGTTTACGTTAGGAAAACACCTAAGTTTTCTTCCAGTGAGCTCAAATGTTCTATTTGTATCCAGATAATACAGGAATCTCAGAGCATTCTACTGCCCTTAGGCTCATGCTAAACTAGCAATTGTTCTTGAAAATACTGTACTCTTGGAAGCCACATTGTTACAGCTACTTATTTCCCATGATAGACATCCCTATTAGTGCTTACCTATTGCCTAAAAGGCTATAGACATCATAATTTCATATAACTTCTTACATCTCCAATTCATTATCAAGCAAGTATAAAGCAGATTCATCACTTCATCATGAGGTTTATCTCCAGTTTTAAAGAACTGTAGAGCATTTAAGTGTGAACTATATTGTCATTTATGTCTATGCCTCCAAAGCAAGGGAAAAGGAATATTTATTGAATATATACCTAACCTATATTAGGCATGGTTTTTGTATGCTCTGCATATATTACATATATATGTTTACTTCATTTGTACTATATAATCCATCTTCATAATTTTCTACCCAAAAATCTTGATTTGTCATTCTTCTTTTGTCTTGCCCTTTTAGTGATGAGAACATCTAAGGTTTATTTTCTTTGCATGTTCCAGTAGGCAATAAAATACTATTAACTATAACACTAATGCACATTAGATCACTAGACTTAATCATCTTATAAACTGCAACTCTGAATCCCTTAACTTACATTTCCCCCCTTCTATCCCCTCATCTCATCCTCATCCCTGGTAACCATATTCTATTTTCTATTTCTGCATATTTAACTTTTATTTTATTTATTTATTTATTATTTATTTATTTTTGTGTGGTACTAGGGATTGAACCTAGGGAATTCTTCCTCTGAGCTATAATTCCAGCCCTATTTTTTAAATTTTTTATTGGTGCATTATATTCATACATCATATTGGGGTAAAAAACTTGTGTGTATATATATGTACACATCACTGATTTAACCCCTACCCAATTCCCACACCATTCCCTCCCCGTCCCTCCTTCCCTTGCTTGGCTTAGTGGTTGACTTCAATATGTTTAAGTACATTGTGTGTTTTAGAGATTTTCCTCTTCCCCCCTCCTTTCTCCTCCTCTAGGCCCTATTTTTATGAAGTGGGGTCTCACTAAGCTTTGGAGAGCCTCAATAAGTTTCTGAGGCTGGCCATGAACCTGCCTTCTTCCTGTCTCAGCCTCCTAAGTACTGGGATTAAGAGTGTGTAGCTGGGCTGGGTGTTGTGGCACATGCTTGTAATCCCCACACCTGGGAGGCGGAGACAGGAAGATCATGCAGGTTTGAAGCCAGCCACGCTGGCTTAAGAGACCCTGTTCCAAATTTAAAAGTATAAAAATAGGTCTGGGAGTGTATCCCGGAAGTAGAAGGGTATCCAGGAACCCCAGTACCACAAAAAAAAAAAAAGAGTGTGTAGCCGGGCATGGTGGGGCAAGCTTGTAATCCCCATGCTTGGGAGGCTGAGACAGGAGGATCACACAGGTTCAAAGCCAGCCTCAGCTACTTAGTGAGGCTCTCAGCAACTTAGTAAGACCCCGTTTCCAAATAAAATATAAAATAGGTCTGGGAGTATAGCCCATAGGTAGAAAACCCCTTGGGTTTCACCCCCAGTACCACCACAAAAAAAAGAGCGTGTGCCACCATACCCAGTTGACTTTTATATCGCACTTATAAGTGAGATCATATAGTATGTTTATTTCTGTGTCTGACTTAAT
Organism: Muscardinus avellanarius; assembly: GCF_963383645.1. Classification (NCBI taxonomy): domain Eukaryota; kingdom Metazoa; phylum Chordata; class Mammalia; order Rodentia; family Gliridae; genus Muscardinus; species Muscardinus avellanarius. The sequence continues at coordinate 8,165,780 of NC_137792.1, forward strand.
TCACTCAGAATAATGTGCTCCAGGTTTATCTTAATGTGTCATTCTCAAAACTGCTCTTATTTTGATGTATCTCTTCTCTTACATCTCCCAATGGATTCATCAGCAAATATGATCATATCTATCTTCATAGCATACTTGAAATCTGACCACAGGTCACCACCTCTCTTGCCATCAGTCTGGTTCCATCTGCCTTCTTTTCATCTGAATTGTTCTACTACTACCATAACTCTCTCATCCTTCTGCTTCCATTCTTTTCTCACAAAAGTCTATTCTCAACAAAGCTCCAGAGTGGTATTTCAGAGACCTATAAAACACTCCATTGTCTTCTCTCTTACTCCATTATCTGCCCACCCCCATCCCGTACCTCTCTGATTTCATCTCCTACTTTTCTACACTGGACCATTGGAGAAGCTATAGAATACTTTGTGTTATGTAAGGGGAAGCATATGATAGTTGCTTTTTTGTGAGGTTCTTTTTCTTCAATATTATAGCAATTAGGACATTATGGTATTGTCTCAGCATGAGACAGACTAATGGAACAAAAGAAATGGCCTGGAACTATGCCCATCTATAAATGAAGGAACAGGTTTATTAAAATACAAAAAGAAATGAAAGACACATGAAAAGAGAGGGCCTGAAATTATCTCCATATATATAAGAGTTGGCATGGGAGAACAGTGAGCAAATAATCCATCTATTCAATAACTAATTCTGAATGAATAGTTATTCCTCTAGAAAGAAATTCACTTGTATCCCCAAAGCATACACAAACATCAATTAAAAATAAAGAACTTAAAGAAAAAAGGAAAAGGAAAACTAAAACACAACAGAGAAAATATAGGAGATAGCAAAACAAGCCTTAGGTAGGGAGAATTTCTTGAAAAATATAGCAAATGCACAAGCAAAAAAAAATTCATGTTTAGGTACATTAAAATGAAGAAATCATGATCAATAACTAGGCTGTTAAAAATAAAAGACAAGGTACAATAAGGGAGAATATATTTGCAGTATATATAGCTGAAAATGATTAATATCCAGAAGACAGTAATATCTCCCATCTACAATTTCACTATCTACAGTTTCAGTTACCCTAACCATGGTCCAAATATACTAAAGGGAAATTTCCAGAAAAAAGCAATTCATAACTTTTAAATTGTACACTATTCTGAGTAACATGATGATTTTTCATACTCTCCTACTCTATCCCATCTGGGTCATGAATCATCTCTTTATCGGCTGTATCCACATTCTCATGATACCCATCCATTAGTTCTCTAGTAGCCGTTTTAGCTATCTAACAAGCTGTCATGTTAGTACAGTGCTTGTGTTCAAGTAACTCTTAGGCGGCAGTCTAATGCTATGTCACAATTCCTATGTTATTCACCTCTATTCATCTCATCACAGATACTGCATCATCTCACATCATCACAAGATGGCTAAGAATAACCATAAGATATTTTGCAAGAGAAAAAGATCATATTTATATAATTTTTATTTCACTATATTGGTATAATTCAATTCCCCAGTCACATTACCATATTAAAAGGATTCAGCCTGGCTTGGTGGTGCACTCTTGTAATCCCCATGCTTGGGAGGCTGACAGGAGGATGACATAGGTTCGAGTCCAGCTTCAGCTACTTAGTGAGGCTCTCAGCAACTTAGTGAGACCCTGTTTCCAAATAAAATATAAAAATAGATCTGGGAATATAGCTTGGAGGTAGAAAGCCTCTGGGTTCTACCCACAGTACCACAAAAAATAAAATAAAATAAAATAAAACAATTCAATAATGCAAAGTGGGTGATGGGTACCATATCAGGCACAGAAAATTCTTGGGAAGCACTGTTCTAGAAAATTCTTATCTCTTTAGCTTTAGGTACTGTTTTTATCCACTTTTTTATAAAGGCAAACAATTCACTGGCTTCCTATGAAAACATCTCTATAAATCTGTCAATAACAGCAGTAGGAGATGAAGCAAAGATTTACTTCCTATGGATTTTGTTGATCCTCTTGGTTAAAGAAAATGCCATTAACAAATTTATCAGACTTCATAGTTCAGCTCATTTAACCCATCAAATACCAGAATGAGACAGACTATTCTTCAGCTTTAGGAAGTCAACGACTGTTTGTATGCATACATGTTCAGCTCATGCCAATGAGATTGTGAGCAGAATTTTGTCTGCTTAAAATATTCATGTGTGTTTATATGCTTCTACCTCTGGGTTCTACCATTAAGATGTATGACTACAATGCACCAATAAAGAAAGAAAAAAATAAACCAGGCATGGTGGCGCATGCTTGTAATCCCCGCGCTTGGGAGGCTGAGACAGGAGGATCGCATGGGTTTGAAGCCAGCCTCAGCTACTTAGTGAGGCTTTCAGCAACTTAGTGAGACCCTGTTTCCAAATTTAAAAAAAGGTCTGGGAGTGTAGCGCGGAGGTAGAAAGCCTCTGGGTTCTACCCTCAGTACCACCAAAAAAAAAAAAAAAGAAAGAAAGAAAGAAAGAAAGAAAGAAAGAAAGAATATTCATTTTATGAAGATTGCCAAAGTTATATGTCCTCCATGGTAGGGTGCATAAGTGTAAAATAGTCATCTAGGAAAAAATACACAAACACACACACACACACACACACACACACACACACACACACACATATATATATATATATATATATATATATATATATATATATATATATATATATATATGTAAAGGGACTCCATCTTCTTATCTATTTTCTTGGTTCACCAGCAGGTATTGCCAATCTGAATTCAGATTCTAGTAATCTAGTGATCATGTGATCCTGTATATTAGAGGGTCAAATTCACAGTACCTCTTTCTGTGTCTCTTGCCTCCACAAAGCAAGATTTAGTTTTGCTCTCTGGTTTCCTTCCTGCTTTCTTGTGCGCCACACAATGTTCTAAACTCTGGCTTCTATTCCTAATGACCAGATATATAGGTAGTAAGTATTTGAAAGTGAAGTTTAGGTATGGGGACAGGATGGGACCTCTTCTTCCAAACCTGTTGGTTCTAAGTTATACATTCTCTCTAGTTGCATAGAAAACTGACGTTAGGATTTCAGGTAAGACGCACTGAAAAGAAATAATGCCTTTTCTTCCTTGCCATTGTCTATTGTAGGTATAGGACCTTTAGAGACACCAAGGAGAAGGGAGCTTATCCAAGATAAGCATCAGGTAATGCATTATCTTTTGGCCAACAATCCATTTAGTGGTACATAAAGTCCCATCAAAACTCCTAAGAGGTCCTAGGAAGGGATACAAAGTTGAACAGCAGTCCTTAGCCTCCTTTTATCTGTAGGATGACTCTCCTGGGAGTCAGTGTCCCTTTTCACTGTATTTTTAAAATATCTCTCTTTTATATCTCTCTTTAAATATGATATTCCCCTCACTTGATCAGTAGTCATGATTCCATTAACACCATAAGTGGTATGGTGGGAGGAATCAGTTTGCTTTTCATCTATGCCCCGGCCACTTAGGATATTCTTAGCCATCCTGACAATGTTATGTTTCAAAGCCACAGAAATTCAGGATTCAGTACTGAGTCACTGGAGAGAAAATAATATATTTTAAAACACCATTTTAATAGCCAAAAATTCCTTATGAAGAAGACAGTTCGTCAGATTGCTCTACTAATACAGCTGTTGATGCAAAAGCAATGATCACCTCTAAAATCACAGAGTTCATAAGAGTAACAAGAATGATCACAAAATAACTTTGCATATACTAAATAAAGTATAATTCTAGCCTCAACAAAGAGGCCCAATTTCCTTTGTTTTCCTAATAAGGTCATGTTTGATTTTCTCCAATTATTTATTTAATAGCCATTTTTTGTTTACTTGATGTCATTCATTTTCTATGTTGCTGGTTTCAAATCTGTACATTGTTAACAATGAGGAACTCTAAGTGCTGAACAAAAGAGACCTTTAATCCCTCTGTTTCCCAAGTATTGACTGCAGGGTGAATAAAAATAGATATTCCACAGACTGCTATTTTTAAATGTCTGCAGGTGTTGTAATTAATCAGACATAAAGCCAGGTAAAATTGTTTGAATATTTACTTACTTTTCATCCTAGCTCAGTTTCTCAATCAACTAATACTAGAAAAATAGGTAATAGCATATGGTGATTTGGGATTTTTCTGATGGTGTACAGTGGTCCTCAAGTTCATAAGTGTTTAAAAACCTTGCTATAAATCATGCAAAATTGGGTTCTCTCCCACTGTGATTTAATGTCTGCAATGACTTTATAAATCCTTGATCAACAGGAGTCACTGCTTGTAAGGAACATTAAAATATTATTAAAGCTGGCCGGGTGTGATGGTGCATGCTTGTAATCCCCGCGCTTGGGAGGCGGAGACAGGAGTATTGCTCACGTTTGAAGCCAGCTGTGCTGGCTTAAGGGACCCTATAAATCATGAAAAAATGCTCAATATCATTGGCAATCAGAGAGATGCAAATCAAAACTACCCTGTTTCCAAATATAAAGTAAAAGTAAAAAGTAGGTCTGGGAGTGTAGCCCGGAGACAGAAGGTTTTCCTGGAACCCCAGTACTACCAAATATATATATATATATATATATATATATATATATATATATATTATTAAATCTGGGTGTGGTGGTGCATGTCTATAATTCCAGTACTTGGGAGTCTGAGATAGGTGGATCACAGGTTGGAAGCCAGCCTCAGCAAATCAGCAAGACCCTGTTTAAAAATAAAAATGAAATAGGACTGAGGGTATAGCTCAGAGGTAGAATGTCCCTTGGCTCAATCACACACACACACACACACACACACACACACACACACACACACATCAAATATCACTGGTGCAGAATCTAGGGACATGTACCTGTACCGTTACTAAAGAAAAATGAAAGAAGCCCTTTTGAAACCAAAAACAAACACTTTTGCTTATCTAAAGTGATTTGTTCCTTCTGCTTTCTGGAAAATTCCACAATTTCTTTTCAAACATAAGGAAATAATAATATTGAGAGGGAGTATGAGAATTCAAGAGACCCGGGTATCTTAGCATCTAGTCCCTCACCCAAGAATTCCATTTTCCTGATTATGACTTCATAGGTGTTCCTGGATAGGAGCGATGCCCACCAATCAGCATCTTCTCTTAAGAAATTCTCTGCCTCATTGCAGGTCATTAATCTGCCTGTGATTCAAGCTGTGGGAAGATGGCTAGTTAGCTACCATCCCTCTAGCAGCTGCATGTACAATGTTTCACATATCTCTGCATTTCTGGTTAAATGGCAGCATTATCTGTTCTTCCTCAGTAACTTCCAATTGAAGTCAGTGGGGAGTTGCAGAAAGGAAGACTAAAACTGGTGGTGCACCCAGCCTTCAATCCCAAGATCAAGAAATAATATTCATGGACTGATTCATGTCTAATGAATTTCATTCAGAGAGAAATTAATTGGAAAATGGTTAAAAGTACAATATGATCTGTATCTTTTGCTTAAAATTTAAACAGCAAGGACAGACAATGCTAAAAAAAATGAATTCCTGCTGTTTAATAAGCTCCTTTCCATTTCCCAGTTTGTACCTCAGGTATCAGCTCATCAGCTTACAAAATTCAGGGTATTGGTAATAACCCAGGATGAGTGGATGAATCAGGAAAACTTCATGGCTAAATGGCCTTGACACTAAATCAATACTAGCAGCTTCCTATGTAAGAATATATAATTTCAAAGGGGTGGGAAGTTTAGAGAGGAGTGGAAGGAGAGTATAGAAGGAGAGAACAAAACTACTTCATCCTCTTAAATCTACAAGTCTTTAGTGGATACTTTATAAAGCTAGCTTATCATACTTCCAAATTTGTATAATGATGGTCAGCTTCTGTATAATGTACACATTACACACATAAGTACCCAACAAATATTTATTAATAGCATCTGACCAATTCAAGATCAATTTGGGAGACTGCTTCTGTCTTAATTTTTGCTAGTCTCCCTCTACCTGATTTCAGGTCTCAGAATTTCTCTAATTAATCTTAAGGCTGAGATTATAATCAGAATTACTGTAAAATATAAAAGAAAATATATAACTATTTGAGTCTTAAGACTGGACAATCTTTCTTAGCATAATATTCTCAAATTCCATTCATTTTCCTGCAATTATGTAATTTTGCTTTAGCAGAAACCTAAGTGGAATGATGAAGGGGGTTTAGGAGAAAAAAGAGTGAGGATAGAGATATAAAGAAGGTAACAGTTGAAATGATGCTATATATATATATATATATATATATATATATACACACATATATATATATAATTACCAATGTCAATCTCAAAAACATGTATGGGGAAGATGGGGAAGAAGAGGGAAGGGTAGGGCTTGCAGGCATATTTCTATCATTTTGTACCTCAATATAATGTATATCTACAATGCACCAATAAAAGTACACAAAAGAATTACTATATAATATATTTATTTAGCCCTGGTATTAGGATCAGAAAATAGTATCTTTCTATTAGGAGACATGCAACAAAGATCTTTGCTCTTTCTTCAAGTTTTAAATATTATTATAATTATAATTATTATTATTGTTATTTGGTATTTGGAATAGAACCCAGGGGTGTTACATCTCTGAGCTTTTTAAAAATATTTTTTGTTTTGAAATAGAGTCTCACTAGTGCATTGAAATTATACATCATAAAGTCAGTGTGATGAAAACATACACAGGCGTATGATTTAGTTTGTTTCCCCCACATCACACCCTGTTCCCCCTCCCCACATGTGCTAGTAAAATTTGTTAGCAATGTCTTCAAATGTTGGCATAGTGTTATTTGAATTGTTTCCTCAATCCTCCCTCTTCTGCTTCCTAACTCCCTTCCTGAATACCCTTCCACTATCCTACTGGTCTCCCTCCGCATTTATCTGAAGTTACTTTTGTTTCCCATTTTCTCTTTAGCTCCCACATATGAGACAAATCATATGACTCATGACTTTTTGACACTGGATGATTTCATGATTTCACTTAGCATAGTAAAATATGATTTTGTCCATTTTCCTGCAAATAACATAATTTTGTAGGGGAGGAATGGGTGGGATGCAGAAGAAAACATACACAGTGTTGAGGTTGAGTGTGTGTATGTTTATATCACATTGAACCTTACTGTAATGTATAATTATAATGTGCCAACAAAAGTATAACAAATAGTAATAGATCAAAACTTATAAATTTAGAATTTGGTGGAGAAGCATCTCATTTTCTCTTCTCAACATTTTACTCAGTTTTGTAATAAGTACAAATTACTAATCATTGGTTCTTAAAGTTTAAGAATGCTTAAGAATCTTTGGAAACTTGCTAAGACATAAAATTCTTATAACCATCCCCAGAAATATGACTCAGCAGGGACTGTTTGGGCAATAGGATTTCTAGCAAGCTCCTAAGTGATGCTGATGCTTCAAGGATGCAGGCCACATTTTGAACAGTACCATACTGAGTGGTACTGGATGAATTCATGGAGATATTCAAAACACCTGAAGCTGTCTGTGTTGGGTTCAAATAATCCTTCCTGATAAATGAAGATGAATGTCAAGACCTGGGTATTTTAAGACTTAAGCTCTGCTATCCAAAAAATATTATGTTTTGAGTCCAGCTCCAGTTTGACAAATATGTTTTAAAAGCTGATCGTCATGATCCATGCCTACCAATTCTATTGTTAAGTCAGATTATGTGCAGTTTGAGGAAGTATGTGTATTTTAAGGAAAGCCTGTTTCCTTACCTTGAGAACTATGAGGTCAAATAAAATCTGAGGTCTTTTCAGTAAACTGTGGCCAAGAGAGAAAGCACTCAAGAAGATCTAGTTTCTTTCCATGATGGAAGTTTAAAATACTGTAAACCAAGGGAAATGGGTGAAGCTGTATCCTTAAGAAACAGAATGGAAAGTCAGAAAAAACAGATGTGAGATGGATTTTCAATTAACTAACACAAGTTGTTTTGACCACTTGAGTTTTGTAGGAGCTTGTCCTATGAAACAGAAGGCTATCAACAAAACAAGATACATGATTCAAAGAAGATGAGGTATCCTTGAGAGTCATTGAGATGGATTCATATCATCTGATGTCCTCACACTGCTAATTTGTTTGTTCTGTTGTCTGTGAGACCAACAGAAAGCATATTTTCTGAGGAACATATGAAAATTTAATTCAGACAGTGTTAAGGACTTATGGATTTGGCTGAGATGGAATAAGCACTCTTCACCCTATCTTCCTACTAATTACAACTATAAACCTTGAACACAGTACTGAAATTATCTGAGGATAGTAAATAAACTCATGAAAGTACATTCAACATCATTAGACATTAAGGAAATATAAATTAAAGCTACAATAAGATATCACTCCTTAATTATCAGAATGGCTTATAAAACCCCTGACAATAACAAATGCTGATGTGGATGCAGAGCAAATAAAGAATCCATTCTGAAAATAAATTTTGCACTTTCTTCTAGAATTAAAAAAATACCAAATGAACCAACATTCCCAAGTGAGTACCTCTGTGTCTAAGAGTAGCCTCTTATTGCTTCTATCACAAAATATCTAAGATCAGGAATAGAAATGTGGTTCTCAAAGTTCTAGAGGCTGAAAAATCGAAGATCAAGGTGCTAGCAGTTTCAGTGTTTTGAATGGGCCTGATAACTACTTCTGAGATTATACCTTCTTGCTGCATCCTCTGGAGGGGACTAACACTATATTTTGATGGAGTGGAAAGACAATCAAATGGACCTAGCTAGATTCCATGAGATCTTTTATAAATTTCCTAATATCATTCATGAAGATAGAGCTTTCATGATTTAATCACCTCCTAAAAGGCTATCTCTAATATAATTATAGATTCCAACATATGGATATTTTGGAGTCATATGCATTAAAATATTAACACCGAGAGAAATTAGAACTACATATAGAAAACCTGCATATAAATGCCTATGAGAGCCTTGAAGTGGGAAAGACCCCAAATGTGTTTCAATAGATGAATGTATTGAATTGTGATAAATTTGTACAATGGAATGCTATTCAGTAGTAAAAAAATAACTAAAGATCTATAAATTCGATGCTTCACTCTCAAATACTTGTGTTAAATGAGAGGTATCAGCTTATAAAAATACACTTACAGAACTGTATGCAAAAAGAAAAGTGAATTTTACTGTATGTCAATTTGCTAATAAATTAAATAAAATAGAATATGCTAAAGCTGAACAGATATGTGCCTATTCTGGACCCTGCCACTCTACTTCTTGATTTATACCCAACAGACACAGTACATATGTTTAATCACTAAAAGACATGCATACAAATTTCATAGTGATAATGTTCATAATGTACCATGTTAAAAAACTAAATGCTCACTAATAATATAATGGATAAATAACTAGTTGTATATTCATACAATGTAATTATTTCACATAGCATTCTCACTGCTGTGACCCAATAAGCCTGACCACACAAAACTTAGAAGAAATGTTACTTGCTTACAATTTTGGGTTCAATCCATGTCAGTCTGGGTCTCCAGAGCTCAGGGCATGGTTTTGGAAAGTAGAGAAAAGGTGTAAGGATTAGCTCTGACATCATGGAGGATTAATGGACTTCAAATGCACACAATAAAACAAACACCTACTCTCACAGGCTAATGTTGAATTTAAGAAGCCAAACATAAAAGTGTACATATGATATAATTACACTTAAAATAGTCAAAATTAATCTAAGTCCTTAGAAATTAAGGCAGCATTTACCCTTGGTGGGCTAGTGACTTAAAGGAAAAGAGGTTTCATTGAGATGTTGATTTTTAAAAATTTTTCATCCAGGTGCTGTTTGCCTAAATTTATCAAGCTCTAACCTTTAATTAGTTCATTTGTTCCATGTGTGTAAATAGTGTAGCTATGTATAGATTTTTTTTCTAGGAAGAATTTCCACAGCTTTACAAAGGGGTTCCTGCCTCTAAAACATTTGTAACTATTGAGTTGGAGAAGACTGGAAGTTAAATAGTATTTGAATTTTGTGTTGACCAGAAAACTGTTAGTTTTTTTTTCTTTCTGGCTTGTTCTAAAATAAATGCATCTAAGCCTTATCCTATTAAAAATTGGTGGTCCTGTGGCATTTTCCACTGCTGGCTACATTTTAAGTCAACTACAGATTCAGGGTTATACAAGGACTAGTAATGCTCACTATAAAAACTGGGAAAATACTGGGCAAACCAGAATGAAAGTAGAAGATACACCAGTCTAGTTCATTTATAAAAGAACAAATCACCAAGTGTCCATGTCATTGGAGCTTTTGGATGTTGGAAATCACCTGTCCCATAGAAACACCCAGATCAGCTTTGCAGAGAAACTGAATAGAATTCCCAGCAGTTACTGTATTTGAAAAAAAAAAAGAATGTGGGTCAGGGAAGCATTTAGCAATGTCCTGATGTTCTGAGGGTGAGGCTTGTTGCAGCACCTGGCCTTTAATCAACCCTCTGTATGATGCCTCCTTTCATCTTGCACGTTAAGTGCAGGGTCTTGGTTTTCGCTGTCACTTCAGAGGGCTGCAATTGTAACAGCAGCTTCAGGACAAGTGATTAAATGAATGTCTTTCAGAGTCCTTGTCTGTGGATCAGATTCAGCCAAAGCAATCACATGTCTCTGTGCAATGAGTTCCCTAACTCCCAATGAAGCACAAATGGCTCAGGAGCCCTGAGAGTCTTCCGTGTAAGGTGGTTTTTCTTTCTAGGATTGTGGTTTTTAAAGTTTCTCTCTTATATCAGGTGAACACCACTGAAAAATGTGTTCAGTATAAGACAATCAAAATATATCCCCTTAAGAAAGAACCAAGGCATACTTCCTTTAAACAATAGGACACATTTTGCTTTATTTAATTATTTAATAATCATATATGTGTGCCTGTGTTTAATGAATGATGTCAATGTGGGGTGGAGGAGTAAAGTGTCTGGATGCTCTAAATATAATAGGAAATTAAATACAAACTAATGGATATCACATTTTACTATATAACTCGGTTTTAAGTCCCTTCCCAAGAAACACATCTGTTTTATTAGGTAATATAGGGCCCTTTTTTAGCTTCTTTAAAAGCTTTAATGATTAGTATAAGAAATAGAAAGTGGGTGGTAGGAAGAAGGAAGGGAGAGAGAGAAGCTTTATAAATTACAAGTTTATTGAGCATTTAGTTTTTATGAGGTTTGTAACCCACTGTATACATTTGTGTGTATATATATATATATATATATATATATATATATATATACATATATATATATACATTTTACGTATATATGGATATATGTGAAATATATATACCTATTATATATCCTTATTTAATCTCAACAACTTCTGAGTGCATTATTATATGCTTTATAGATGAAGATCTAATGTGGAAAGAGATGAAGAAATTTTCCTGAAGTCCATACAGAAAGTAGCAGAGAAAGGGTTTTAACTCAGTTATTTCTGATGCTTGATGACATCTCAGGGACTTTATAATTACTATGAGTTTGGAAAAGAAAATGTTCTACTTTGCAAAGGTGTACTAGAGCTTAGGGTTTTTAGGATAGTTTTGTTTTATATCACCCAAGATGACCTTGAAAACACTTTAAGCCAAAAGTAGGTGAGCTGATGTTCACAGCTAAGAAGAGTTCATTTTGTTTTAGGGTGAAAAGAAGAGATAAACCAATATGAGTGAAATACAAAGTCTGCATGGAGTAATGGTTATAGAAAAATGAATGCACAGATTGCAGGTGTCGGTGGGTGGCTTGAATTCTAGCTAAGGTGTATTGGCTTAGGTGAACCCCAAATTCTACATCAGTACCAGGATAAGTGACTGCAGCCCAAACAAAGCCATGTTAACATTTTGTCAATCAGATTATCCATTAAGCTAAAAGTTTCACCCTGTATCTTGAGTTTCTCTTTCTGGAATCAACAGAATTCCCTAGTAAATATTAATCAATTTATTGATGAGCAAATTCACACTCATGTTGTTTGATCTCAAATATCATATATAACTCAGATTGTTTTTAATACCATAATACATTTTCCTCAGTTTCAATGCATTTATCACTGTTTTCAGTTCTTGAGATAATTATATACTTATTTATGTCACTTATAAGAGAAACAGAGACAAATATTATTCTATTTATCTTTAAATTGTAGAAATCTGTGATTTAGCTTATCTAACTTTCCAACATTTTCTTCACACTAGCCTAAAATTATTAAAAATCCTACATATTTTACAAATGCTTTTCAGGATTCCTTATTAATACTTAACAGTAGGTGCCAGAGGTGCCCATTGTCAAATCCCAGGCACATTTTAAAGACAGAAGATTTGAGCTGATTAACAAAAAAAAAAAGATGGAAACCACATAAATATACTCCATTACCAATGGTAACAAAAACTATAAAATAAACAGGAAAAAAATCCAACAAGTTAAGTATAAGATTTAGTTAGAGACCTATACATTTTATTGAGGCACATCAAAAGAGCCTATAGAGATATAGCATGCTCCTTAACAGAAAGTCTACGCATAATGAAAATGCTATGCTTTTCTATATATATATATTTGATGCAATTTCAATCAGAAACCCAACAGGGGCTAAATTGACAAAATGATTTTAAAATGTATATAAGAAAACAAAATCAGGCAAAAATTGCTGAGAATGCTTTTGCAATGACAGAAAATAAGGATTTGTACTACCTGCTATAAAATTAAAAACTATTGTGTTTCAAAATCTTTCTGTCAACATTTGCTTCTAGCAAACCGAACATGACACAGTTATGATGATCAGTCTGTCATTGCGCCATATTTTGATGGTGATGTCAAAATTTAATTCAATGCCTTTTGGTTATGCACATAAAGTAATTGATGGGAAATGACTTAAACCAAGTTTAAATAAAGGGAAAAACCTGAAAAAAATCAACTTCAACAGTGTTGTGTATCTAAAGGAACATGAAAGAAAAGTGGGTTTAAACTTTGTAAAGATACACAATAGAACCAATTGGGTTGCAAATGAGCTAAGGATCCAGAAAGCAGTCCTCATGATCACATAATACATCATAAGGTTCAATGTGATACTTTTATACATGAGCATAGCACTTGATATCCTTCTTTCTATAGCCCTTGCTGTATATGATAATGAGATTGGTAGTGATACCTTCTTATATGGACCAAGCACTATTTTAACAGTTTGCTTCTTTAACACTCTTTTTGTCCCTCTCCCTCTCACTATTTTTGTTTAAAGCAAAACAAAAATAAAGCAATTTTAAATATATATTTTATTGGTGCACTATAATCACATATCATAATGAAATTCAGAATAATAGGGACTTACATGCACACAGTATTTGGTGAGCTTCCCCTGGCTTCTCTTTTTAAACATTTACATTTGTGACCTTATCCTAGTTCTTGGCTTGATCATTTTGGCTGGATTTTTATCTGACACAACTCCTCCCTGCTTTGCTTATAATTTTGTGATTTGGCATCCCTCCCAGTGCTTTGTTCTGGCTTGGCCACCTTTATGTTCCACTTGGCTTTGGCCCAATATCAAGCACTTTTTTTTTACTTGCTCCATCCTTGCAGGCAATTCCAGGATGCCAGATTTAGTCATAAAATCATTCGTAATTATATTGCTCCCTTTCTAGAGAAAACTGTCTCCAGTGAGACAACAAGTGACTAGACTCTGAGATTTGAAGGCTAGGGCTATATCTTATTTATCAGCCAGGCATCTCAAATTTAGTGGTATTAGTTAAGGTGGCCACATCAAAGTACTATAGTCTAGGTGGTTTAAACAATTACAATGCCTTTCTTCATAGTTTTGGAGACTAGAAGTTTGAGATCAAGATGTCAGTAACTTTTCTTTCTTCCATGGAACTGAAGACTGAACCCAGGAGCATTATACCTCTAAGCTACATGCTCAGCCTTGTTTTTTTTTAATTTTGAACCAGAGTCTCACTAAATTTCCTGAGGATCTCACTAAGTTGTTGAGCCTGCCCTTGAACCTGAGATCATCCAAATGCTGGATTATAAGGATGCAGCACTGTGCCCCACTGGGTTTTATTTTCAAGGGCCTGTTTCCTTGGCTCTTCTCCCTGTGTTTTCATAAGGTCTTCCCTTTGTGTGTCTGTGTGTACCTAATTTTCTGTTATTATAAGAATATTAGTCATATGGGCATAAGACTCTAGTGACCTCATTTTATCTTAACTACTACTTTTTTGTGTGTGGGGGTCTGGGGATGGAACCCAGAGGTAGTTGAACTCAGAGCTACACCCCCTGCCCAGTTTTTATTCTTTATTTTGAAACAGGGTCTCACTGAGTTGCAGAGGGCCTCACTAAGTAACTGAGACGGTCCATGAACCATGATCCTCTGGTCTCAGCCTCCCAAATGCTGGGATTACACTTGCACTACCATGCCCGACCATCTTAACTGCTACTTTAAAATTCTATATCCAAATACAGTCACATGTTGCAGTATTTGGTGTTGACTTCCACATATGAATTTGGGGGTAACAGTTCAGCTCATCACAGTAGTCCAGCAACTTTATCAATAATGTATTTCTACCTTCTTTTCTTGTAGAGACAAAGACAGAAGTTTATTTAGGAAAGATGGGTATACATGTTCAAGGGAGAACATAGACCATCTCAAGAGCCAGAAAGTATCTCTGGGGTCTCACAGTTCTTATTCTTTTAGAAGATAACCCCATGAGGGGCTGTAATAAGGGCACACAGCAGGATTGAAAGACTTCGCTTCCTCAGAATCCCCAGTGGGTGGTAGATGGGGGCATCTGACATTGACCAAGTGTTCCTTATGGATCCTCCCTTTACCTAGGATCTCAGGTGGGAAGATGGGCCATTATAATTAAAAGTATCTAACTGAGGTACTTTGAGCAACTTTCTTAATTTCTTTCTTAATTTCTTTGAGTTATCTTCTCTTTAAAAGGAAGAAGATGTGTTTATCTTTTAGAACTGTTTGGAAGATGTAATAAAATTACATATGCAAAAAGTGCTTCAATTCTAGTTGGCACTCAGTAAAGGTTAATAATAATGATTAAAATAATTCAATAAAAATACACATAAAACATTTGTATACATAAAAATGTGCTCAGTTTCTCATTTACTTAACAAGCATTAATTAAGTACTTACTACATGCAATCGATTGTCATTATTTGTGGTGATTATATTCTATAAAGTCACCATGTACACTGAATTATACAGTACTGAATCATGGCTCCTAGTAGAAATACATGGTTAAGCTGTTGTGAGCCTCTAGTCACAGATAACATTTTCATCAACTGATCAATACATAACCTTATTTTATGTGCATTGCTATTTAATGATACCTTACTTAATATGTGTAATTGATTTATCAGCATTGAACCCACAATCAAAAACACAATCACACATGCTTTGTCTCTAACACATGCTTGCACCCAGGAACGCTAGACATTGCTTCAGCATTTACCCTTGGGAACCATTGTAAACAGTGAAATTACCAATAAAAAGTATGATAATATAAGATTAGTACCATCAAATATACCTTAAAAAGGACACTTGTTATAGTCTTAGAACAGACAAAGACAGTGTTTGATTTCAGCTGAGAATGTGCATGCACACTGGGGGAGCAAATTTTGTTGTTGTTGATGTTGCTCTGCACAAGTCCACTAAAAAAACATGACAATACTGCGGGTATTGATTTTGAGCTTCCTAATAAATATCAGCAAGTAGGTAAATGTTTAAATATAGAATCCTCAAATAATGAGGATTGACTCCATGTTAAACTCTGTATTAGGTTCTCAGGTGCATAACAGAAGAGGGCAGTGACTGTATAGAAGGGGACAGAATGTTACAATGATAGAAGAGAGATGGAATGACTGACCTACTAATTTAAAGAGCTGGCAAGAATGTTTTGATTTCTTCAATCCTCTGGAAAGGCAGAAGATTGCAAGCATCTGTCTCCCAAAGGAGCTCTGCTGTCACTACTTGCTGAATGAATGGTTCCCCTTTCCAGAGAGTATCACAGTCAAAGAAGATTCCAGTGAGGTCCAAGCTCAGTTAGGTAGTGCCTCAGCATAGCCTTGTGTACCTACTAGCTCCTGGGAAATGTACTTGGTCAAGATAGGATTACCATTCTCTCTTTTACTCAAATGGTCTCTGGGTGCAGCACATTGCCTTTTCAGTATGGCTTCAGCTCACCTTCAGTGCCTTCGTTAATGTCAATAGCCAGGATTTTGCAAGGTACTCTTTTCTGAACTCACATGATCTTGATCAACTCTCCAGTCTTCCCACTGAACTTTCAAACAGGAACTCTGAATTCCAGTTGTGAATGTGAACCACTTGGGCAGCTTTGAAAAATCATCAGTGTCATATTCTATCTCTGACCAATCTGATAGATTCTGAGAGTGGGTTCTGGGCATATCATTTTTCTAAAGTTTCCAGATAGATTTGATGTGCATGCAGAGTGTACAACTAACATTTTGATTTCTCTGCTTTTCAATTTCCTCATCGATGAAAAAAAGATATTGGTATTGATGATTCCCAATGCAGTAAGTTATAAGCAACAATCCTAAATTCAATATTAAAAATATTTTCTTAGTGTACTGCAATCAGACTCATAGTGAGGTTCAATGTGATAAAAACATACATACACACAGCTCTTGGTGTGCTTCCCTCCACATCCCACCTACTCCTTTTATCTCCTTCCCCAGGCATACTAGTGAAATTGGTAGTAATACCTTCAAGTATTGCCAGGATATGATCTGAACAGTTTCCTTCCTCAGTTCTCCCCCTTCCTCTCCCTATATCTTTCTTGTTCAGTTTTAAGACTACCAGGAACCTTCCCCCTATAGTCTTTCTTCCATTAATATAACTATTATATGAAATATACTAATTAACATATTTTCTTCTCCATAATATGTTTACAACATCATTGATGTCTAGCCCCCTATTTATAAGTTTGGAAGGAGATAAAGTGATAGTTTTCTCTACAAAGAAACAAAATAAAAGAAGCCAAAATATAACTCAGTGTTTACTGACTGGGAACAAAAGCACTATGATCATTCGTGTGATAACTGAACTTGAATGCCATGTGGCATGAATTTCAATGCCATTTTGCGTCTCTAATCACATCCCTTGAGCACTTAGGTCTGTGGCTGGAAAGAGCAGAAAAGATACAGAATTGAGCCAAACAGTACTCTTTGTTTTTGTTTTTGAAAAAGAACATGTCTGGAACTCTGGAAAAACAGTTCAGATCAGAATCTGCAAAGTGATCCTAGAATAGATTTGAGTGGGCAGATGAGAAGAGCAAAGGCCACCAGTCTCTCCCAACAGGCCAAATGCTAAGTGAAGTTACAGGAGCACTTTGGCAGAGGTCTTGCCAAATGAGATGCTAAAATCTCATACTTAGGTTACTGAACAAACCCCTCTCTGAATGATAGGCAGCAAATCTTCTTAAGAAGAAAGGAAATTATGAGAATAATTTAGATACAGTAATAAGCAGTAGTCCAGAATGATTCTATTTTATAAAAAGAATAAAAAATTTATCCCCTGATAATCCATTAGGTCAGGACACTTACTTCATGGACTACATAGAGAATATATATATATATATATATATATATATATATATATATATATATATATATATATAAACTTTTATCAGTTAAAATGCAAAGTTTACCAAAATATTTGGCATATTAAGAAAAATGATGACAGAAAGCAGATTTGACTAAAGTCTTAAATAAGGTCTAAGAGCTCTCAGAATGGTTAGAACTAAACAAGAGCTGGGCGTGGTGGCACACGCTTGTAATCCTAGAATTCGGGAGGCTGAGACCAGAGGATCATGGTTTGCAGATAGCCTCAGCTACTCAGTGAGGCCCTCCACAACTTTGTGAGACCCTGTTTTAAAGTAAAGAATAAAAAATAGGGCTGTGGTAGGTTATCTCAGAGGTAGAATGCCTCTGGGTTCCATCCCCAGACCTGCAAAAAAAAAAAAAAAAAAAAAAACTTAACAGGAATGATTGGCAAGGTAGCCAACAGTTACTGCATCTCACATGGAAGGCAAGTGATACTGAGACATGATCAGAGGCTATATGTGATCAGATTTCAGAATAAAAAATTTAATGCTGAATAAAGGGTGTTTGTGACAGAGATAAATGAGAAGATAGAATATGTCTACACAGGTATGAATCATAAATTCTGAGGTCAGGAAACAGATTATAAAGCCAATTTTGAATACTGGGCTCTGAATTTGACAGATTCTGTGAGTCAGATATCTGAAATGAGACACAAACTTACCAAGGATTTCATCAGCAAAAGCAGAACTGTTATTAAGGAACAAACTAGTGAGTGATCAAGGACTCTCTGATAATATAACCAACCATCCTGGTTTGTCTAGAATTTTTTCAGTGTTAACATTCACAAAATTCTGCACCTAAAGGCAGGCTCTCAGTCTTAGAAATTTGGTGGTGGATTATATCCTACTGCTATATAATCTTGAACCAGGACCAGACATTTTATGAACAAGAGTAAGCCTATTCTAAAGAGGAATATGTGTGTCCACTTAGGATAGCCCACAAAAAAAAAACTTAGAAATAAACCCAACCAAGGAGGTAAAAGGCCTCTACAAAGAAAATTGTAAAGTATTGAAAAAATCAAAGAAGACCTTACGAGATGAAAAGATCATCAGCGTTCTTGGATAGGCAGAATAAATATCATCAAAATGGCCATTCTTCATAGACATTGAAATATAAGTCCTTATATTCATTTGGAACAACAAAATCCCAGAATAGCCAAAGTAGTTCTCAGAAATAAAAAACATGCAGGAGGCATCACAATACCTGAATTCAAACTATATTACAAAGCCACAGTAATAAAAAAAAACAGCATGGCATTGGCATGAATACAGACACATAGACAAATGGAGTGAAATAGAAGACTTAGAAACAAATACACACACTTAGAGCCAATTTACTTTTGTCAAAGGGACCAAAAACTTACACTAGAAAAAAAGATAGCCCTTTCAACAAGGCTGAAATAGTTTTGAAAAAACTGGTTAACAATATGCAGAAAAATGGAAGTAAATTACACTTTCTCACACTGAACAAGAGTCAATTCAAGATGGGGCAAAAACTTAGAAATCAGACCAGAGACCTTGAAGCTCCCTAAAGAGGGCATAGGTCCAACACTTGAACATATAGGCAAAGGCAAAAACTTTCCCAAGACCCAAACACAATAAATTAAAAGAAGAATCAATACATGGGTTTCCATTAAACTGAAGAGCTTCTGTACAGCCAAGGAAACTATCAAGAACCTCAACAGAGAGTCAACAGAATGGGAGAAAAATTTTGCCAACTATTTCTCTGAGAGAGAACAAATATATAGAATATACAGAAAACTCAAGAAACTCAAGATTAAGAAAACAAATAATCCAATCAAAAATAGGCAAGTGGACTAAATAAACATGTAACAAAAAATTCAAATGGCCAATAAAGGTATAAAAAATGTTCAACATCATTAGTAATCAGAGAGATGTAAATCAAAACTATCCTGAGATTTCACCCAACTCCAACTAAAATGGCAATCATTAAAAACACAAACAAATGCTGGTGAGGATGTCAAGAAATGGGAACTCTAACACACTTTTGGTGGGATTGCAGATTATTGCAAGCACTTTGGAAAACAGTATGGAAGATTCTCAGAGGAATGGAAACAAATCTACCATATGATACAGCAATACCACTTTTGGGAATCTACACAAAAGAAAATAGCAAATGAATGCATGAGATATCTATGTTCATAGCTGCACAATTCACAATTTCCAAGCTATGGAACCAGCCAGGATGTCCATAAACATATAAATGGATTAAAAAACTATGGGATAGCCAGGCGTGGTGGCACATGCTTGTAATGCCCGTGCTTGAGAGGCGGAGACAGGAGGATGACACCATTTCTAAGCCAGACGCACTGGCTTAAGAGACCCTGTTTCCAAATAAAAATATAAAATAGGTCTGGGAGTGTAGCTCAGAGGTAGAAGAATTTCCAGGAACCAGAGTACCACCAAAAACAAAAACAAAAACAAAAAACTATGGGATGTATACACAATGGGATTTTACTCAGCCGTTACAAAAAATTATGTAATTTGTGGGAAAATGAATGAAACTAGTGAACAATATGCTAAATGAGATTAAGCAATCACAAAAAAGTAAAATCATGGATGCTCTCTTTAATAAGTGGAAGCTAGAGAGAAAATGGGTCATAGGAGGAATTCTAGATGAAGGAGAAACCATAGGTGAGCAAATAATGCAATCTACCTGAGGGGGATAGGAGGGGGAAAAGGGAATTCTCTAATGTATATGATGGACATTCATAAACATATCAATCAGTAAGCCAAACATGAGATGGAGGGAGGGAGGAGAAAATGAGGTGGGAATTGGGGAAGGGTTAAATGAGTAATGCATGCATGTATGGCTCTACCATCCTGTACCCCATGAAGATGTATGACTACAATGCACCAATACACATTTTAAAAATAAGAGTACTGTAAAAGGATATGGGCGATTTGTGAGGGATGACAAAAATAAAATAGGAAATTGAGAAAAACAAAAGTATAACTTACACACCTGGCCATGAGATTTACAGAATGACCTTTCATCTCTTGGAACTTCAGATTCTCTATCTGTGGAATGACTACACTGGACTAAAACAATAACTTTCTCACTTAACATAATGTTCTCCAGGTCTTTCCATCTTCTTCTGAATGACGTGATTTTGTTCTTCTTTATAGCTGAGTAGAATTCCATTGTGTGTGTTTCCCATAATTTTGCAATCCATTCATCTGCTGATGGAGACCTTGGTTGATTCCATATTTGGGCTATTATGAATTGTGCTGCTATGCACATGGGTATGCATATGTTACTATAGTTCTCTGCTTTCAACCCCTTTGGAAAGATACCCAGGAATGCCCAAACTAGGGAGTATTAAGGATACCAGAGGGACTCCAGATAATGGAGGGGAAACCTCAGCAAAGCTAGAAAGGAAGGGTAGGAGAAGAAGAAGGCTGTGATTGACTAACTGGAGGAGCTACATTTGAATATGTGTGCATAAGTGTGAATGTAGCATGGTCAACCTGGACACTCATTGCTGGGAAGGGTAAAGGGGAAGCAGGGGGGAGGACACCAAGCACTGTGCAAATGTATGCCATTTTCAATATGATCCATATAAAAATTCAAAAATTCAAAAATTCAAAAAGATGTTCAATCTTATGTGTTCCTCTTTCAAACAAAATAGAACATTTTCTTCAAATACAATCTTCGCCAGAAAGGAATATATAAACCAGATAAAGCAGAGTTGTTGGGTTGAAGCCAGGCTAGAAGACCAATAACCCTGGACACTTGGCCACACACACAGTTCTTTCCTCAGACAACCCCTGAGACATCTGTGCTAGTCCTATATAGTTGCAATGGCCACAATTTTAACACTACCAACTGGATGATCTTCAAGTTCATTCTCAGTCAGAAATCCCATGATTCCGTGGCCATCTGCAACAGCACCTTTATTTTTCAGAACTAAATTAATCATTTTATTTTCCAAGACACCACCTCAAGTTCTCCCTCTTCCTCCATCACACATACTACTCAGAATAGTCAGATAACCGTACTGGTTGGACTTGACTCACAAAATTGAACAATACACAAAAAACATATAAAATGATCAACTGTAGGTGGTGTAGATGGGTGACTGATTTCTTAGAGTATGTGTCTCTGTGTATCTGTGCCACTCTAATACACTTTTAATATGTAATTTATTTGATCTTGTGCCACACCCTGGGTTTAGACATGCATTGGCCTTGCTTATTATATTTGATCTACTAACCTCATCCTGCTCATAGGCACTTTTTTCTTGGTTCTTCCTTTCTGCCTTGTATCCCTGCTTTCATCTTGCATAATTTCAGTTTCTCCTATATCACTTTCCACCTTAAATCTGTCCCCTACTTGGGCTTGCAATGTGAGTCATTTATTTCATTAATTTCCCCTGCTTCTAGGATACTGATTCATTTTTACAATGTCACACTATTTCCGATGGGTATCTCTACAATCTAATTCCCTTGTAGCCCTGCAGAAGTTATCTACTCTATAAAAACAGCTTAGTAATCATGCTAAGACCATCTCTCTGTCTTTGTCAGTGATGCCTTTCCAATTCTGTTGGATTCACAGGATATGCGTCCCAGTGTATCCATCAGCATTCTTGCAGCCATACTCTAAATATCTGACCACACAACTTAGAAGAAAAAGGAGTTATTTTCTTATGGCCTTATACTCAGTTGCTGTGAAGCTGGGGACCATGGATTGTAGAACAAGAGCACATAGGCTATGTTCCTCACATCATGGAGTTCAGAAGCAAGGAAAATCAAGAAGGAGGAGGAGGAGGAGGAGGAGGAGGAGGAGGAGGAGGAGGAGGAGGAAACTTTTATATAATCACCAAGATCACACCCCCAGGGACCCACCTCCAGCCACACCATACTGGCCTACCACATACCATCCAGGTTAATTCATTTCAATAGATTTATCCACTTCTGGAATTACAACCCTCATGACTTAATTACATTAGCTCTAAACATTAAGTAAGCTCTTTATGGAACATTTTATATCTAACTATAATACTCAGTGAAAAAGATGTCATGAATCTGGTGAGTCTGGACAGAAAACGATTTGGTTTTTCTAAGGATGATGATTCTCCAAGTGAACTTCAAATCTTTTTAATCAATGGATCACTGCTTTGCCAAGTACAAGAATGCTTTGTGGATAAATATTCATAATCCTATTGCCTTATATGGTTCAGAATTACTGAGATACAGTGAGCCCCAGACAATATATTAGAAGATTATAAGGAGTCAGGTGGTTTCTATTAATATAGCCTTAGGAAGTAAAGACACTTAGCAAGAACAAAATCCTTTATTTGGGTAGTTGCTTGTGAAGTATTCTCCATAGTCTATCAACCAGACCAGTTTCAAACATTCTTATCTTCAATTACACAGCTTCTGATCCATACCCTAACAGGTGCTTCTGGTCTCTGGCTTCCAGCGTTAATTTGTGAACTTGAACTATCCGATTTGTTTCTGTCCAATGTCATTCTTTTGTCAATATCTCTGTACATTTTAAACTATCTGATCTTGCTTTTCTTTCTTTTGCTTTTATTGGTGCATTCAATTTTTTTTTGCTAACTCTTAAAATGTAGTAGTAAATGATTTATGTCACGAAATCATTTTTTTCCGAAAAAATGCTGTACCACTAACTAATCTTGTCACTTTCAACAAATTACCTAAACTCTTTCTCACCTTTATATCTATAAAAGAGAAGAAAATTTCCTCCTAGGATTGTTGCAACAATTAAACTATGATGTTTATACAATGTTTCTCATGTGATATTCTCTTTAAAAGGAGGTCATCATTTATGTAGAGAAGAGCTACTCAAAATGTGGTTCATGACCAGTGTCAGTATTCATTACTGGTCTGTGGTGAGAAAAGTGTGCAGAAGTTGAGAGTTACCCCTGGAAATTTTTAGATTGGAAATTGTCTTTAAAAATTACTAGTTCTTCTACCACAGATATTCTGAAAAGCTGTAAGAAGCACTGATATATTTGGGACCTTAGTTGAGAAGATGTTTGATATACAGCTTAGCAATATATCACCTGGGAAGACATTCTTAAGAATTATTCAGCATCCTCTACAATCTTTACTTACCAAGTAACTTCATGGTATCATCAATCCTGAGAATTTCCTCTGTCAAATGATTACATTCATGAAAGATCTCTTTCCTTTTCTGCTCATCTGTTGGTGTCTGTTAAGAAAACACAAATAAATGTTTACATTTTTTCAAAAAATAACTCAGAAAATCTGTTTCAAAAGCACATGGGATACATTCCAAAGCCAACTGGCATTTCTGGTTTGTGTTACTCATGCCATTTCTCAAGGCTGTCAGGGGATAATTAAAGTCAAAGGGAAAAATTTAATTCTTTTCTGTTAAGGTATAGTGGCTATAGTAGAAAGAAAGCATTAACATTTTCAAAGGAGAAGGAGAGGAGTGCTTGATTAAATCTAAAGAAAATAATCAATCCTAAGCATATGCTGTGGTCACTTTATCCATTAGCTTCAGGATAAGAGTGGCATTTGAAGCAGACTTTTCAAGGCACTGGCACTGAGCCATTCCTGAATCACACAGTCATTATGGAGACATTTAATTAGTGCATTTTGCATGATTGCCTATGGGCACAGGAGGGCAATGTGCCATCTAGCCTTTTTAGGGTCATTTGAGAAGGCCAGACTACAAAGTCATGGTAAATCCTATGAGGTTAGGGACTTCTTATCTTTTTCCACTCAATATCCACCATTCCTAGAATGGGTCTTGGAACATAGTGGGTACTCATTAAAATATTAGTTGAATGCATAAATAGATTTTGAGGTCACCAAATTTAGAACATCTAAAAACTTGATTCTACCATTGGTTCTGTCCAGGATACCTGGTCTCAATAGATGGCAGAACCAGGATTTAAATCCCAAAGCTTTCCAATTCCAGAGTTTATGCTCATTATACTACATTCTGTTGCAAAGATAACTCTAAACACGAATGTTATGACCTTCATAATTGAAGTGTACCTAGAATCTGATTTGGGTCACCCATTATACAGATCTCATTGGAGCTATTACCCATTACTTGTCTAACTCCTTTCTGAAGAAGGATGTATAGAAGTCTCTTAGGCCTATTACTATGAAAATAAAAATAGGTATTTTTGCTCTGAGCAAATAACTCCTCTCTTTTCTTTTCTTTTCTTTTCTTTTCTTTTCTTTTCTTTTCTTTTCTTTTCTTTGTACTGGGGTTCCTGGAAGCCCTTCTACTTCCGGGTTACACTCCCAGACCTATTTTTACATTTTTTATTTGGAAACAGGGTCTCCTAAGCCAGCGCGCGTGGCTGGCTTCGAACCTGCGCGATCCTCCTGTCTCTGCCTCCCAAGCGTGGGGATTACAAGCGTGCACCACCATGCCCGACCAAACTCCTCCCTTTTCTATATTGTCATGTATCAAATGTGTTCTGGCCTTGTTTTGAAGAACCTAGAGTAGATCTTAGAGGCTCAAAAGGTGATATTACTGAAATAGATTGAAGAATAAAACTAAAATGGAAGCTAGTTTTAAAAATCACATTCTAAGCCTTATCTTTATCTTCTCCACTCCAATGGCCTTATGTAATATATCACCATTAAACATCCATCACTTGAATATTTTAATAAAGCAATAGAACTAGTAACAGTTTGGGAGTTAAGTAAACACAGTGGGAATCTTCAAGAATTTTGACCTCCTTTTCTGATCAGCTGAAAAGAAAATAGGGAAGCTCTGTATTGTGTCCTGAATGGTAGATAATTCAGACTTTGTTACATTAGGGGAATCAAAGGATTCTCAAACTCACAAACTAAAAATTACTTTAATTTGTCATCATCCATCTAATTTAGTAGTTTTATAAAGGGAAGCATGAGACTTAAAGGGCTGTAAGAATCAGGGCCAGGAGAAAAATATGGATGAAGGCATATGTTAAATTGAAAGAAAGTTTTAAAAGAGGAAAAGAAATTAAGAAATGAATTCAATTTCAAATCTAGGACCTAATCAGTGCACCTTTCTGGCTGGAAAGCTATGACAAATATGAAGAATGGATTTCTGTGCTATCTTTAGGTGAAATATACATTATATCTAAGTAAAGATATGCGAATTTAAAGTACAGTGCAAAATTATAATAGTGCAGAGTATGCATGGGCTAGAAGTGACATAGAAGTGGAAAAAGTAATATCAATTCACAGCATTCAAAGAGAGATAAGAAGCTGGGCGTGGTGGTGCACGCTTGTAATTCCCGCGCTTGGGAGGTGGAGACAGGAGGATCATGCTGGTTCGAAGCCAGCCATGCTGGCTTAAGAGACCTTGTTTCCAAAAATAAAAAAGTATAAAATAGGTCTGGGAGTATAGCCTGGAGGTAGAAGGGCTTCCAGGAACCCCAGTACCACGAGAGAGAGAGAGAGAGAGAGAGAGAGAGAGAGAGAGAGAGAGAGGAAGAGGAAGAGGAAGAGGAAGAGGAAGAGGAAGAGGAAGAGGAAGAGGAAGAGGAAGAGGAAGAGGAAGAGGAAGAAGAAGAAGAAGAAGAAGAAGAAGAAGAAGAAGAAGAAGAAGAAGAAGAAGGAGAATAGCAAAAGTAGTTAAAGGTCAGAGAAAATAGTTTGAATATGGGCCTAGTGGCAATGATGGACTAATAGGAAAGAGTCCAGGTTGGAAACAGAGGACCAATTTAAATAAAGTAATTGGAGAGGGTTTACTAGAGATACTATTAACCAATATTTATGATTGAAATTAAAGGGTAAATACATGGAATTCAGTTTGAAGGTTCCTCAGAAGACTAGGTATGGAATGTCAATATGACCCAACTATACCACTCCTGAGTATACTTCCAAAGGAATTTAAGTCAGAATAGTATAACCATGTTGATAGCAGCACAGTTCACAGTAGTCAAACTATGGACCCAGCCTAGGTGCCTGTCAACAGATGAATGGATTGCAAAACTTTGGTATATATGGGATTTTACTCATCCATAAAGAACAAAATATGTAATTTGCAAGAAAATGAATTAAACTATCAAATAGTATATTAATGAGATCAGCCAGTTACAGAAAGCCAAAAATCATGTTTAATCACATATGAATGTGGAAGCTTAAAAGAAACTGAGGAACAAATGAGACTTCAAATCAATGAGGAGAGATACCAGTAGAATAGTGGAAGGGCATTTAGGGAGGGGAGGATACAGGAGGGGAGAGAGGAGACTTGATGAAGGAAGCAGTTCAAACAATCCTATGCACATTCATGAAATTAGCAATACCAATTTCAATGTTATTAATGGGCATGGATGTAGAGGAAAATACACTGGGCATGTATGCATATGTTTCTATCACACTAAGCCTCAATGTGATGTATGGTTACAGCATACCGAAGTGTATGTTTTCAAAAAAGGGAAATCAACTGGACATGGTAAAGCAGTGAGGTACACACAATAGCAGAGAACTGTTACCATTCTAGCTCTGAAAGCACAAGGGTAGAGAGCTATTACTGGAAATTGGAAAAAACTGAAACTAGGGAGAGAGTCACCTAGAAACTGTAGCCTTCAATGAAAGAACAAGCCACCACCAAATTCCTGGTCAACTTGGAGAGAGCTTGTGAAATCAACTTCTTTCCAACTTTTTTGGTGGTGTTTCTTATTGGCTCATATGAACTGAAAGTCAGATGTCAGTGAAGCCCAATTTGTATAGTATATTAACATCAGCTTTAAAGATATAGAAGGGAAGAGGAGGAATCCAGAGACAAACAGAAAGCTAGAATGTTAAAGAGAAATGAGCCCTGCATGGTAAGAAGATACTGTGAATAAAACAGACTTCCAGATAGAACTGAAAAGTAAAAGTCTTTCATCTTGGAACAAGTAGCTGAAACTCTATGGTTAAAATATATAACCCTATGTATAATTGGTAGATATATAACATAACAAAATCTAGAGTTCTGAAAGTCATGTACCAGTAAGAATTTTTTATATCGTTACATACCAAAAGAAGAATCATGGCACCATTTTATTTTAATTTTAATTATGTAAATTTAGAGGATACACTGTGATATTTCAATGCATGTATAGAATATGTACTGATCAAAGAGTAACCAGTGTTTCTACCTCATCATTACTTCATACTTGGAGCCTTCAAGCTCCTTAATTTTACTTATTCATAAAATATATAATAGGTTTTGGTGAACTATAGTTACCCTTATTCTACGTTCTAAGTGATGTTATTTATCACTTCTATCTAACTCTGATTTTATTGGAATGTATAATAGTGATTATTAATCTTAAAATGGTAGTAGTAGGAGGATCCAAGGAGATTTGATAACAGATAACAAAATATAACATCCTTTAGTTTAATATTTAGGTAGTTTCTGGAGACCCAAGGAGATGATTTGTCATCCATTATTCATATTTCATTTTTCATTCTTATCTGTATCAATGAGACACTGAGAATTACATTCATTTTTTATGATAACCTATAAATAACTAGAAATGCTTATTTTCTAATTAAATTATGGAAGCTTGTATGACTAAATTTGAGTTGTATTCAGTTAAAAACTAAATTAGCTTTGCAATATTATTTGAGATTATCTCCAAGGCATTGCAAACTAACAAAAATAACTTTCCTGAAAAGGAAAAAGATAGTCAATCCATTGTTTCATTCTTTTAAGTTGATTACATTTTGCGTGTGCTAGTCAAGAAGCGAATACAACTCAATATTTTCTAACGACTCAGTTTTATGGTTATATTAAATCACTTGCAGCTTCTTCAAAAATATTTTTCTGTCAAGATCTTTCTTTGGTGTCAATAGAATCCACTCCTTTATTCATATTTAGCAATTTATCCAAGTCATTTGGCATGGCTATTAAAAATGCTTAGAATTACTAAAGTAACTTAAAAGTTGAATTAGGGTTTTTTTTTTTTCCAGAGGCTCATATAATAACTGTTCATTCGAAAAATAATAGAATTTTGTTTAATTAATTCCCATATCTTTTACATGTAGTATTCATCATCATCAAAAATATGTCTTTTTCCTATTTTCTAAATTAATGTGAATTGTTGAATACAAATTATAATCATGTACTTAGAATTAAGGAAATGATTAAGGAGACTATTACATAAATAGTTCATGTGATTATTAATAGTGGAAGCATTTATTCAAGTAAAATAATTCACATTTATTAGAGTCCTTGAAGTTTATATGGCCCTTTAACCCATGCCATAGTATCCATAAATATGGTGGTATATCTCTGATTCTATTAAATGGGAAACTGGGGCTCAAAGATTTATTAAATTAACTTGTTTAAGTTTGAAAAGCAAGGGAGCAGGGGTTGTAGAATTTGAATACATATCTTAATTTTTCAATTAATACCATGTACCATAGCCTCATGTACCTGGAGGTGGGGGAGTGAGTTTACAAATGATACAAATGTTATTTTTTAAAGCTCTGCTTTTGGACATCCCAACCATTTCTTCTCTGCCTGATCCAAAAATCAAACACTGGGCAAAAAAACCTCATAATTTATGTATCTTAGGCCTATGACCCTTATATGGGTTCCCTGAAAAGAGATAAAGATATATTGGTATGAAGTAATTCTAGCATCTTTGAGAATGTGTTTTTCTTTCTTTTGGGAGACATCTTTTGAAAGTGGTAGCATTGTGATTGGATCAATACTAGGCAGGCTGGAGTTAGAAAGAGTGATAAAGATGCTTTGATTCTTTAGTTTAAAATGTTAATCCAGTTCAACATTTCCTAGCATTTAAAAACATCTCTGGATGCCCTTCTATCCTTTAACTCCTTATATTTTTTTCTGCTCAGCATCACCTTCCTTTGTTTTTCTTTCTGCTCTATCCCAATGCAGTGTCATAGTATACCTTTAATCAGATTGATCTGGCTATAATTTCTGGCTCTCCCTAATAAATATATTTACCTCAAGTTGAAATTAATATATACTATTCAAGTTTTTTTATATTTACCCATTTGTATAGTAATTCCTATGTACATCATTTTTCTCTACCTTATACTGTTTTTACAGGAGCAGTTTACTTTTTTCTAAAAGTTTTTACTCCTTCATTTTCTTATTCCTTTCTTGGTGTTCTATTTTTAGTAACCATTCTCAGTTTCTTTTGTTTGGAAATGTATTTATTTCAATCTTGTTTTTACTTTTTTTAAAGGATGGTGCAGATACATATCTTGGGTTGGAACTTAGAGTCCTGAGTATATTGAACATGTGGTTCAGTCACTGACGTTTATCTGTTCACTTATGTCATAGTATTGTTTTTGTAAGTCTATCTCTGATTGATCTTTTCCCAGTCTTTAGGATGTTTTAGTTTCACTTTCATTGCAATGCATTTAGATGTGGCAATCTCCTCTTCTTGATTTTGTTGGAATTCCTAATTGTGATGATTCAAGTTTTTCACCAATTTTGAAATTTTTCCCCATGGCCTTTTAAAAAATCACCTCTCTGAAATCTATTATTTATTTGAAACTTCAAGTTGACATATGTTAGATATTTCCCTTCTAGCTTCCATGTTTCTTTCTTCCATACTTTTATTGGTATACTCTAGTTATATATCACAGTGAGGTATAGAGTTATAGAAGTATACATGTATATGAATGCACTTGGTGTGTTTCCCTACAGATTCTTTCCCTCTCCCTCCCCTTTCCCATACATGTCATTGAGACTGGTGCTACATTCATATAAATATAGCATTATATACACTATTATCTTCATTATGTCTCTAAAGCCCCTCCTATCTCCCTTAACTCCCCTCCATCACTCTGTTGGAGTCTCTGTTTCTCAATCTGAGGTTTCTTTTGTTACCCAATTTCTCTCTAGCTTCCATATAGGAGAGAAAAAATATGACTATTCACTTTCTGAGACTGGCTAAACTCACTTAGCATAATATTCTCAAGTTTCACCTATTTTTTTGCAAATGACATAATTTTGTTCTTTATGACTGAGCAAAGTTCTATTGTGTGTATATATCACATTTTCTTTATCCATTCATCTGTTAATGGGCAACTGAATTGGTTCCATAATTTGGCTATTGCTACTTGTGTGGCTAGAAACCTGGATATGCATGTATTGCTATAATATTCTGACTTCAATTTCTTTGGAAAGATTCCCAGGAACCTCTTTTTCATGATTTCAAAATATTTGTCTCTATGTACTATTTTCTGGGTACTATTTTTGCTCATAGTTATAAATTATAACTCACAAATCTTTAAATAGTTCATTCACTTCTGAATGTTACTTATTACAACTTTCATTTTTAGATATTCATTTCTGACCACTTAATTGTTTTACTGGTGAATTTTAATTACACATCACAGCAAGGTTTAAAGTGATCGAAAATACATCCACACAGCATTCTTGTGTGTTTCCCTTTGGGTCCCTTTCCACTAACCCCCATAGATAATATTTGCATTGATACTTTTAACTCCACACATGAACAAAGGATTATTTGAATTGTTTAGATATTATTTTGTGATTATATTTTGAATCACTTACTTCTTAGCAATTATTTGTCTTTGTAATTGTTAAACATGTTTAATGCATTTATTCTGGGCACAGTAATTCTAATATATGATTAGAATCTTATTCTATTACTCATTGCTTCACCTGGCTCTTATTCATGAAGTCCTTCTTGTGTTGTATGCAAATCATATCAATTACAACTTTACCTGAAGGAACATCTTCAGGTCTCTGTTGAAAAATATTTCCCCAAGTGGATTATCATTCCTTCTACACTTGTAATCTTAACTTAAAACAACTTTAAAAAGCTGGGCATGGTAGCACATGCTTGTATTCCCAGCATTTAGGAGGCTGAGAAAGGAAGATCGCAGTTTGTGGACAACCTGTCACTAGGCCCTTTGCAACTCAGCGAGACCCTGTTTCAAAATAAAGAATAAAAATCAGGGCTGGGAGTATAGCTCGGAGGTAGAATGCCCCTGGGTTCCATCTCTAGTACTGAAAAAAAAAAGTTTAAGCAAACTTTTGGTTTATAGGGTTAATATCAATTAGGATCATGAAGTATTATAATGACTTTCTGTGGTTAAAAGATTTTTGATACTGATAGGCACCTGTAATCCAGTACTTGGGAGGCTGAAATAGGAGGATCACTGGATCATACTCAGGCTTAGAAATTTAGAGCCTCAGCAACTTAGTGAGATGCTGTTTCAAAACAAGAGATAAAGTAACACTGAGAGTGTAGCTTAGAGGTAGAATGTTTCTTGGTTCAACTCCCAGTACTACACACAATTATTTTGATACTTTTTATGTGTGTGATACTAGAGATTGAACCCAGGGGCATACTACCTCAGAGCTACACACCCCACCATATTTTATTTTTTGTTTTGAAACAAAGTCTTGCTATATGGCTGAGAGTCTCATTACTTGCTGAGTCTGCCCTCAAACCTGAAGTTCCTCCTGTCTCAGTTTCCTAAGTACTGGGATTATAGGTATATGCTACCGTGCCTGACTTTTTTCAGTCCTTTTAATTTTCATTTAGACTTCAGTTTTAGATAAGCATGTTTCCTTGCTATCTCTCCTTTTGTATCACACTGCAAAGAGTTCATTCCACAATTAGATCATCTACTTTGTCTGGACTCCAGGCTTTCTCATTCTTCTATCTCCCCAAGGTACCACTAAAACTGAAGTCATAGGTCTCTGGAAACAAAAGAAAGATACTGTACAGCACTCTGCCTATAATTCTTAGATCATACTCTGAATCTATGCTTCTTTTTTATGGGTTTCTGGGATTCTTTCCCTTAATTACCAGACATTTCATCTTTTCTTTTAAAAAGCATACAGTTTATCTATAAATTTGAGATGTTTTAATTGAGAGGTTTTGCAGTTTAATTTTTAATACTTAAATTAGAAGATGGCAGAATAATCTTTCCAAATATTAATATTGGATGGCTTTTCATTTGGTTACTGTAGCCAGTCTTCAAAGACAACTACCCAGTGAATCCTACCTTCTTCTATTTATACTCTTGTGAAGTCTCCTCCTATATTGAAACTAAACTTACTACATGTAACTAGTAAAATTCAGCAATATGGATACTGTGTGACTCCTAAGACTAGGTTATAAGAAGCTTTGCAGTAGCATCTTTTTTGTTCTTTTGGAATATTTGCTGTTGTGATTCGCCTTCTGAACCTCAGCCACCATTGTGTAAGCCCACTCTCCAGGGCAAGAACATGCAAAGGTCTCACAATTAACTATCTCATCTGTGGTCCCATTCAGCATCCTACAACTAGTATCAAACACAAGTTATATAAAGAAGTTATCATAGAACTCCAGCCCAGTTGAACCTTCATATGACTCATCTTCCATATAACAACTTGAAAGATCCTAAATAAGAATGTCTAGATGAACCCACACCAACCTTCCAGGAAACAAGAAATATTAGTAAATTGTTACTTCAAATCCATAAGATTTTAGATAGTTTTTTATACTGCCATGCATTACCAAATCACCACCTTTGATGTTGAACTTTTCAGATTAGTAGCCATTGTATTTCTTTGGTATAACTTTTCAAATCTATGCACTATTATGCTGTGTTGATTTTAAGGCATTTTAAAGGAAAGAAAGGGAATTATAAGAAAATATTTAGAATAAAATTTAATATAAGAGATGTGATAATAGATTGGTATTCAGATGTCTTCAGAGATATTTGAGATTTTCTGTGTCTTATGCTATCTATGGCTACATAGAAAATTCCTTTATTATGCTATCTATGGCTACATAGAAAATTCCTTTATTATTCTTATATAATTTATACATGTTTACATATATATATTTTGTATGTGTATAATATTTAATGACATACCAGTTTTGAAACACAGTGAATATGTCAATTAGCAGTATAGTTGACCAGAAATTTAGCATAAAAAAGAAAAACCTGAGCGATAAATCCCAGTCCAAGGAATGAGTAATGGGAATAGATGATATGAATATTCAATTTGCTGGGTGTGGTGTCACATGCCTGTCATTCCAATACTTGGGAAGCTAAGACAGGAAGATCACAGATTCAAAGCCAGTCTTAGCAAATAGTGAGACACTCAGGAACTTTGTGAGACCCTGTTTCAAAATAAAAAATAAAATAGGGCTAGGAGTGTAACTCAGAGTTAGAATGTCCCTGGATTTAATCTCTAGTATAAAAAATAAATTAATAAATGTATAAATATCCAGTTTGTGGAATAGGTATTATGAAGTTGGAGATGATTCCATCAGTTTATTTGGTATTGTTTCTACTCAACTTTTTAAATTTTCAAATATAAAGTCAGATTCTATTATTCATAATATGTCATATTTATCAATAAAATTTTCCCAGTGTGTACCTAAGAAGTGGAGACACTTCCCAGGCTTTTGTGAGTTATTTAAAAGCCCAATATCTATTTCATAATGGTTTCTATATAAGTTTCTTGGGTATTATAGACTTAATATGTCACATCTCTGATTAGTAACATATTTGGTGGACTAGCAAGATTAATTTTATAAACCTTTCATGCTAAAAAACCGAATTTAGACTGAATGTATAGATGAATGTCACATTTTGATACTTCTTAGGTATCAGTTAGCTAATTTTTCCAGATTGATACCTTGACCTAGAACCCACCTTATATAATATTTATCTTTCTTATCTTTGCATATAGATTTTAAGTCTTTAGAAAGCCTAAATAATATATTATACTTCCTCATTTTAAAAGAAATATATCATACTTTGCATACAGCAAATGAACAATTAATAATATTTGTTGATTGGGTAATTGCAGAATTGCTGGTTACAAATGCATTTACCAGTTAGATTTTAGATTATGCCTCAAAATAATAATAAAAATGTCATAATTGACTATAATGAACATAATTCCACCGCAACTACCAAGTAATTGGTAGTAAACTACTACTAATTTAAAAGAGTAAATTTAAATAATTTACTCTTTTAAAATCAGCTTTTTTTACAGCATTCTGTAAATATAAGACAATCCAGAAGAGGTATTTTTGGGTGCGTGTGTGTATGAGAAGGGGATGGACATTAATGAAATCAATGATAAAAAAATAGATGTATCCAAAAGAAAATTTCAGTAGGTTATTATATAATGACTGTGCCATCAAAGCAAATTTTATATCACTCACAAAACCAAACCTAAGAGATTATAAGACAAGTGATCCATCCATGATCAATCTTACTGTTGTCAATTATTTTTAACTTCAGAATTGTAGCAAATGAGGAATCTTTCTCACACCAAACAACACTTAATTTATCCTCCAAATTAATGTTTTACCTCTCATTGTTTATTAAAAGAAATGTTGTATTTCTCATATGAGCCAGCAGAGAAGCCATCACTTGCCATGAATCATTGCTAGAAATAGAAATTATCTCGTGTTGGATACATTTGTGAACATTTACCACTAATAAAGCAGAAGAGTTCCAATCCTAAAATGACTTCCAAGTAATTTAATCCAGAAATGCTCTGGACAGACATCAAGTTGTTTGCATGGAGCTTAGATGAAGAGTGATTTCACACTTAAGTTTTATAGCTCGAAGCTTGCTTTTCTGTGTACTGGGTATCTCCATGCAGTTCACAAAATAAAGAGGAGAGAAACAAACTGCATTTCTGAAAATGAGAGAGAAAATGAATGCAGATTGATATCAGCTCTTTGGGTGTTTTTGGTGTGTGGGCATTGCTGTTCATTGAAAATAGCCTTTAATTAGTACTAATGCTTATAATAGAAACTGCATCATGTTTCACCTTTATTTTTTCATTCATGTCCTCTTAGCAATTTATCTAATTGCTAAGAGGGGCTATTAGGGGCTCCATTTTGTGCTTTTAATTTCCAATTTGACCAAATTATAAGGAAATAAAGGACTTATGGGCCACTCAGAGGCAAATATAGTTAAGAGAATTCATTCAATTTGTAATGGCAGCTCAGTGCTCTCAGTTTGAGAAACAAACTGATTGATTTCTAAGGTATTTATAATAGTCAATTTTAGATGTCAATGTTAATGGTAAAGAATACCTTGAAACTGGTAAATTATCAATTCTGGGTGTGTCTATGAGGATATTTCTGGAGGAGATACATGTGTGAGTCAGTGAGAAAATCTGACCTCCATGTGGGTAGGCAAATTCTAATCAGCTCGAGACTCCAAATAAAAAGGCAGAGGAAAGATTCTTTCATTACCTTTCACTGCCCTAGAGTTGGAACACATATTCTTTTACCTTTGGATATCCAAAGTTTGGGCTCTCTGTCTTTGGAGTTCAGAATTTACATCAGTGATTTCTTCATATATTCAAGTATTTTGTTTGAAACTGAGAGTTAAACCATTGCCTTCCCTGGTTCCGAGGCTATCTGGTTTGGACTGAACCATGCTACTAACATCTGAGGGTCTCCAGCTTTTAGACATCTTTTCATCTGTTGTGGATTTCCCAGGCTCCATTTTCATTGATACCAACCAAATAACCTTTCATCTTTCTAGCTACCTCTATACACAATATTATATACATATATAATTAAGCAATGACAATCACTGACATTGATTTCACAAGTTACGTGTCTTAATAAGTTCAATGATCACATATCAAGTCAGAGGGATTTCTCACCTATAAGTGCAATCTAACCTAGGGCTCTATAATGAGAAGAGGGTCTGTTTGAGGCAAAGTGACCTACAATTCAAGAGATATACATTATCCAGTTGAAATCGGCTCTTCTTTTGTTCTCTATGAGGAAGAATCCTCTAGCAACTAAATGGTAAAACGATTTCTTTCCTTTTCTATTTGTTTCAAATACTCATTGGATATTAATTGTAAATTAATTGGTTCTCTCTTAACCTTGACTTTATCATTTCAAGTAGAGAGAGCAATGCCCATATTTGAGGAGGGCCATCTTTATGTATCAAGATTCTTAATTCACTAGGAGTTCCAAAGCAGAATATTGATATATAACTATTAATTCTATTCTTTCCTTCAGGAATTGACTCTAAGATTTTAATATGGATTTTTTACTCATCATATTTGTTAGTGCATCTGTGTTTATCTGTTTGCATGCATATATGTGTCTTAGTATAAGAGTGACAAAAAGGAAACCAAGAAAGAAGATTTACTGCAATAGAAACAGCATAGTTATTAACAATAGATGTGGGTGTGAAGTAGGCTTCTAGTGATTTGTAAAACATCAATACCACATGAAGAAAATAATTCTGTTCATGTTAGTAGTTGATATAGAAAGTCTAACCCTGTCACTTAATCATATAGACTAGGGAAAATTGATAAACTTAAATGAATTTCAGATTCCTCATTGGAAAACAATATGGTTATCAATTACTCTGCTATTTAGTTTGGAAACTTTGAAAATTATAAAGTATTATTTAGATTTCATGGTTTATCAGTAGGTGATATTGATGCTCATAAGAAATGTTCTTATTTGTTCATATATATTTGAAAATTTTAATATGGAGCATATTATAAACCAAACATTCTCTGTTGATCCTTATAACATCACAGGATGTGGCAAAATATCCTCATTTTTCTGATGATAAGAATTCTAAACAAGGGTGTCACCTGCTTCCATCAGTTGTAATTTGGTGAATTATAAGCATAGGAGGATTAGACATCAGGATTTTATTGCATTGCAAATAAGACCTTTTTGAAGCTCCTGAGAATTGCTATTCTTGAAAGTGGAATTTTCCAAGGAACAAAGTCAAAATACAAATTTGTATAGCCAGCAGATGCCAAGAACTGAGATTATGAACCTAAAACACTTGTTCAGCTATGATTTCTTATAACTTTAAGAGTATTCTACATAT
This sequence comes from Muscardinus avellanarius, assembly GCF_963383645.1. Classification (NCBI taxonomy): domain Eukaryota; kingdom Metazoa; phylum Chordata; class Mammalia; order Rodentia; family Gliridae; genus Muscardinus; species Muscardinus avellanarius. Next base: position 8,203,237 of record NC_137792.1, read on the forward strand.
GAATATTTGATATAACAATATTACCTGCATTGTACATATTATCAGAATGAGGCTCAGATGAATTAAATGACTTGCCTAATGTCACATAACCAATGAGCATTAGAGGTAGAACTTGAATCAAATACTTCAATTTTCATTCCATACTATAGACTGATGAGCCACTAGAATTGGGTTCCTTTCCTAATCACAGTCTAAATTTGTTAACTCTCTAATAAGTAATTTTTGACATAACTCTCTGTGAACCATATATATTTACTTATATTAGGTTGCTGAAGCATCACTGCTGGATATACATTTATATTTAAAACTGTTTTCTAGTTACCATCAATAATATTGTGATTAGTCTCTTTATTGCTGAAAATATGGGAATACAACGATGGACCAAATGATCTGTTATTCCTGTTCACTACATTATTTAACCAAATGATCATATATGATCTTATATATGTTTACATGCCATGGTGATGTGCTTTGTGAATCAGAGTTGCAGAAAACTAAGAGAGCCTATAATAGAATATTTGATATAATCATGCAGGTCCATGAAGGCCTTACTTAAAAAAAATAATACTTGATCAGACATTTGAAAATAAGCGTGTGCTAACCAGAAAAAATGGGGGACATGAGCCTTTCATGAGATTAAGGAATACAGGGACTAAAAAGAGACCAATGTGATTAGAGAGGAACGAATTAGATGAATTGGGATAAGACAAGGGAAAATGTAGGCATGGGCCAGACTATGTGGGACTTTTAGATCACATTAAATAGTTTCATTATTCTACCCAAATTAAATAGGGAGCCATGTTATTAACCAGGGGCTATAACATAATCAGATTCTGAACAATCATTCTTGTTACAGTGAAAATAATGAGGTGTAAGAGAGCCAAGATGTTGATCTAGGAAGATTAGTAAGGTGACTGTTGCAGTAGTACAGATAACAGATAAAGACATCTCAACTGGTCTCATGGATGTTGTGATATAGAAAAGAGATATAATTTGGAGATAAAAATCAATAGGCATTGTTAAAAAAAAGTACTTCATATGTGGAATGATGGAGAGGATGTCTTGGAGATGATACCTTTACCATTTATTAGTGACAATGAAAATGCATAGTAAAACAGAATCAGGATTTGAAGGGGTTATGAAAAGTTTGGTTTTTGTTTGAGGAATTCGAGGAGATATGTGGGACATCCAACAGGAATTGTTCATGAAACAGTGGAATAGGTATGGATAGATATATACATTTCTGTTAACTGTATAAAAAAGACAATGGAAGTTATAATATCGTCTAAAGAGTGCTGAGTGAAAGGAATAGAGGACCTACAATATAGCCTTTAGGAAATTTAGCTATTTTATATGTGTGAAAGAGAAAGATATGCCTGCAAAGGAAGCAAAAGAGAAGGCAAACTAGGAATTTACTGTGTCACAATAGAAAAGTACTTCAAGAAGGAGAAAGAGGACATTGACATTAGGTAGCATAGAAATGTCAAACAAGGCGAGAAAAGAAATATGCCCTTTAACTGCACTTAAAAGGAATTCATTGGTCGACTTAGAGATGTTTCTGTGGATTAGCAATGCTAGAATCCAAACTGAGGAGGGATGAGGAGTAAAATGAGGAGGCTACACTAGATCCTCTCAAGGTTTTTTCAACTCTAAAATAATATAATGCTGCAATTTCATGCTGATGACTCTTTGTCACAAGTTACCCTACTCCTGGCTAATAACATGATTCTGTTAGAAGAAATGGATTGAACAAGAATGTATTACTTTAAGCATCATTACAACCTTTGATTTTGGACAAACCATTTTCTTGTACTTTTTCATCCACTGTTTTATTTTGGAAGGAATATTGAGCAAAACCATTTATGATTTTCCATATAGCACCAATTGAAGAAATATATCTTCAGGAATCGATTTTAGTTGTTTTTGTCAAGACTGCAGGGATCAAATCAGATCTAGAGTTTCCATGTGGATGAATTTGGAAGTCAACGGATTTTAAGCTAGAGTCCAGGGATATTTCACACCACACCACATTGTTTTTTGTTTTAAACTGAATCAATATTTCTAGACTTAGAGAGTTAAGAAACACATCCAAAGAACTGATTTTGTTTGTAAGCAGAATGCTAGGGTTGCTTCATTTGATCTAAAAAGAGGTTCTGATATTCTGTCTCGGTGGCACAGAAACCTGGTAAAAAAGCATATAGAACCTTGCTACTCAATGTTGATATGTATCCTCTTTAGCTAAGGAGAGTTACCAATGCAGAATCTCAGGCCCCAAACCTGCCCTACTGTTTCAGATGTTTTATTTGAGAATGCTCAATTGATTTTTACTAACATTAAATGGTGAAAATAATTGGTATTTTTCTCAGAATCTACATTTTAGAAACAGAATTTTAGTTACTCTGCTTTAATATTTAAACTGATCCAAGGACAAGTTAGTCATTTATGGACTAAAATTTAATAATATTACTTTGTTTTAAAATTAAGTCCTACTGTGAGTGCCAAGGTGAGTAAAAATGTATACTTCACAGATAAAAAGTAATTTACTCATGTAGCTCATGATAGTACATGCATTTTTCATTTGCAAATTCTAAATGCTGATAATTACTTGTATTGAATTGTTTACTTTTCCTTTCTTTATTAATATTTGTAATGTAACTCGAGATAGCAAATTACCTGTCATGTTTTTGTACAGGACTTTAAACTTTCACTATTTTCAGTCTCTTTAGCCAATACAGGAGAGGAGAAAAAGATCTACACTTTATTACATAACCCTTCCTGGTGATTAACATCTGGAATGGGCAGATAAAATTAACCTACAGTCTTTTTTTCTTTGTCCCCCCCCCCTTTTTTTTTTTTAACATGGAGTCCTATTCTAACCTTTCATCTGGCCAGGAAAGATTGATACTGCCCTCTGCTGGGCAATTGTATTTTTCCCTTTTCTACAAATCTAACTTGAGGATGCCCAAGGATTTTGAGGCACTGAAGAAAGCTCAGTAGAAGGGGCTTTCCCTAGTAAATAGGCGGCTAAAATTACATGAAAAAAAAACTCATCAGACAAAGAAGGCATAAAGGGATTCTAAATGAAATTATCCAGCCTCTAAACATTTTCCTGCACAAGGGGTTCTCAATGCCAAGGAAATATCCCCTTCTCTTCAGCACAGAGCTTCTCTTTTCCCTCCGATTTTCCGTGATAAGAAGCGGACTGTTCACACCCTTATTGCAATTTCAGTACTCTGAATCCTGTTCTCTGTTTCCCAATTTTACCCCATGCCTAAATCTCATTCCCTTCTCTTTTAGGCTTCAAACTCCCATCCCGCCCACCCACGGCCAAACTAGTATTTCCAGGAGCTCAGACCCCAACCTCATCTCCCCCGATTTCTGCTTTCCCTTTATTGTAATCTAGCCCCCTATAGCACACCCTCCCCAAGGATCAGTGACTCTTTGCCTTTGAATAGCAGGCGCACAAGTCCCCTCTTGAATGCCTCTCCCGACCCCCGCCCCAAGCTAGTGAAAAAGGAAACATGCGCACTTCAGAGCTAGGAGCTGTCCGAGTGCTGAAATTTATAGGCTGGGTAAGATCACGTACGTCTCAGTCTTTTTCTGTAGCCCTCATTCCAGCACAGGATATCAGCAGTTTCCCCCTCTTCCCCCCACCCTAAACACTGGAGCGCGCAGAGTCCTTTCTTCTCCCTCATTTGCAACTTCTTTTAAAGGGAGAACAATTGCTAGAGAAAAGGGCTCCGCTAAACAGAAGGGATATAAAACAAAAGCCACAGAAACCCGACTTCCAGCATGGCATTGTCACCAGCCCCCTTTGCTTGGTGATGCGATTAAGGTAGCAGCATTTTTATTATTCAGGAAAAGCAGCTGGGGGATTCATCAGTTCTGAGGCTTTGTCTTTCCTGGGCTAACTGATGGTCCTGAGCCTTGGTTTGACCTGACCATGATGCCCAGGACTGACACTTTTTGTTTTTTCTCAGCAAACTGTGCAAACCCAAATCTCTTTTTGATTTTCAAGGAAACTAGATTCCTGCCAGATTTTGAATCTGGACAATAAATAGATACTTTGTCCTAGCTTCTTTCTGAAATCATTTCGGGATATTTTCCACAAGCATCACAGAAACAGGAATGAACCGGCAGCTAGTGAACATTTTGACAGCCTTGTTTGCATTTTTCTTAGAGACAAACCACTTCAGGTAGGTGAAATGACTTTGTATGCTGACATTTTCCATATGAAAACTGTTTAAAAGAAAAAGTGTCATGCAATTTTTATTTTTATGTGTCATTGGTCATATAATTTTAATGTTATAAGACGGGAGTTAGATTTCTTTTGTTCGTTTTAAAAGCTTAATTATGGTGGGATGGTGGTAAATTTTCAAAAAAGCAAGTTTTATTTTGCATAGCTGCACTCTATGGATTTCAGCACACATTTTCACAATCAATGTGATATTAAGGTAGTCTGATGAGTTGCATGCTCTTTTCATTTCTATATAAGGTTGGTATCTTTGCTATCTAATTTAACTGGAAGTCATTTAAAGAGATTTGTGAGTGCAATGGTTTTCATATGGTAGAAATATTGGATTAATTTGTTAGTAGAATGCTAATTTTATATAAAAATTTAAAAACCCTAATTCATAGCCAACTTGGGACTTCTGTTTTATTTCATCAACTAGAAGCATACTTTGAGAACTGCAATTCAGGAATTTTCTTGAAACATCAAAGATCTCTTTTGATCACTCTGTTCTACTATTTAATCTATTTGGAAATTGATTGCTTACCTAAAATTAATTAACATGACATCTTTGTATTTATGTCTGTATGAAAAATGGAGTGTCCATAAACTGAGAAATCATTATTTGCATGATTGCATTTTCTACTTAATTTACTAATTTTGAAATCAATTGACATCTCAAAGTATCAATTTTATTACCAGTAAATAAAATAATCATTTAATGGCAGAGAGGCTAAGACAGGATAGAGAAAGGAGATGCTCTTGCAACAAAGTATAGGACTGTTTTAAATTTTCACCAAATTTTGTGCTATTTTTCTTACAGAACCAAGAGAAATGAAACACATAGAAATAATGCTATCAATATTGGGAAAACCCACTATGTTCCTTTCAGGTTCACACCTTCTACTATGATTAAGAAAGATTATAGTCTGGGTTTTATTAGAATCATCATCATCATCATCATCATCATCATCATCATCATCATTGTGTTCATCACTATCATAACCATCATAATCAAATAATACTTATTAATCAGATGAATCTGCATATGGGGATGTGAGTATTTCTGGATGATAATATCAATTATAAACTCCTACCAAATTCTCATGTCATCTTTTCACTTACATATAATGTCTCTTCTTTCAAAAGCTGACAAGAATATGCTATATTTTTAGTGATAGAATTAAGTAGACTATTTGTTAAACTATTGAAGATAAAGCTTATAAAATATATACTTTAGTGAAAATAAACAGAAAGTCATCCACTATATATTGTGGTTTGTGTACTTTGAAAGAATTTATCTTTCTAAAGATAAAATATGCTTTTCTAATAAGCTCTTTATTACTTTTAATATCAATATGAGTATTTGAAAATTTTTCCAATAAACTCTTAGTGTTTTGATAGTGCAGAAGACAAAATTATTTTGAAGTGTATTTAAATACTTATTGAAGAGTTGACAATTTAAATGTTCATATATAAATAACAACTGATTAAATAATAGGAATAACAGACATGCTCATTGTTGACCTATTTCAAAATGAAGTTAAAATTGTAAGTGAAGGTTCTTTTTTACACATCACATTGGAAAATACTAATTGCTGATAATTGGAATAGAATCCAGCAAGTGAGAAAATAAGTAATATGATAATTACTTGCATTATTTACATTGTTCAGTCCATAATATTTCTTGTAAAATTCAAAGCACTTACATTAAAGATGAAATTAATGGAACAAATTATTAAAAGCATGGGGAAATTCTTTTAATTAATCACATGCATTTCAAAACTTATTTTCACATCTCTAATAATTCTACAAATAGAAGATTTAAATACATGTACATAAAATCTACAACATAAATTCTTGTATACTGTAACATTTTATGCTTAAAGTTTGGAAACTTGAGAGAGATGCTTCAGGATTTATGTCTCTCATCATTTAAAGTTAACTTTAGATCATGCAAAACTACAGAAGTTAACTAGTACTATTTTTCTATTTTTCTTTTACTAACAAATCAAATATTCTTACCTAAATGTGCTTCAAACATTCTCTGAGTATTAGTTCTCAGGGATTGAGAGTGGAATTGTTGCTAAAAGAGTTAATGTGTTTAGGGTGGCTTTCTGCAAAGACCATGACTCCAGGTCTGGAAAACAACCTTCGCAGACTCTATCTCCTTCAGATTTCTTGGACAAATTAATGGGAAGGACATCAGGATATGATGCAAGAATCAGGCCAAATTTTAAAGGTTGGTTCTATTTGAATTTATGTGAAGCTTTTGAAAACCCTTCTAGGTGTTTGAGCAGTTTCTTCTGAAAAAAAGGTTTTCAGGTTTTGTACTAAAAGGGCTATTACAAATATGGTATTCACATTATTTTGGCATTCTTTTGAGTAAGTCATTGATTTAGCTATCTTAAATTTTACCTCATGCTTGCCATATTTAAAAACTTTTTTGTTTATGCTCTGTTCCACAAAAATAACTCTAGTGGCAGAGATTATTAACAGAGTGTATTGAGAGTATGGCTGGAAGTGAAAACAAGAGTGAATGATATACTGGACTTACATGTCCATTTACCAGGATGCATGCCAGATTCAATGGTCACACCAAAATATTTGCTTTTGGTTTCAAATATCTACATCAAAGTGAATATTAAATTTCCATATGAAACATGCCATTTTACACACTTCCGGGTCTCTAAGTTTTAGACTTTTGAAAAGAGGCTCCAATTTCATACATTGCATTTTTTAAGTTCTCACTTGTTTAACCATTTGAATTGTTTATTGGAAAGTATCCAAAATTAACAAAGAAGATTACAAAATTGTAAATGCACATGTCAAACATGGTGGATACTTTCTTTATTCAATTAGAAACAAATGGAAAAGGTTTTTGTTTTTGTTTATTTAACATAACAAAATATTGTTATAGTTTATAGAAAGTATTGATCTTTTATATTTGGTTGATTTTTACTCTGAATCAGAAAAGATCTGTATCATGAACAAATTATTAATAGAATTGAGTCACTTTGATGTTTGTTTTTAAATACATATTTTAAATGACAGTTATCTTCATTATCTTACAACTGATTTTAAAATAATGTATTGTAAAGTGTATAATATTTTGTAAAAGGAGAAACCTATAATAACCTAGATATTATGTGGTAATTCATGCATTGTTTTGGTTTTGTTATTAACAATTTAATTGAATTTATTTCCTTGAGTTTTAATTTTTATTACTGGCAAATATAAGCATGCAAGCTAAATTCTGAATTTGTTTCTTTTGTAAGTACTACACCTCTGAATATACCCAGCTCTGGGCATATTTAATAAAGAAATTCATCAGAATTTTAGCATAACAAGTATGTTTTATTTTAGAATATTTCAAAAAAAGAGATAAACTAAGTTCAGAGCTCAGTTTTCCTGAAAATAAAATATTCAAATTCATCCAATTTCCTGTATTTTTGTGCATATTTCTTTGACATTTGAAGTAAAATCCTATGAGGACCAAACCAATAATCAGTTTTTACTGGGATTGCTCACTTATACATGTATTAGTAACTTTTAAATCTGGACTACATGTAAAATAGTAACTGCTGGGTGCTTTGGGAAGTTGAAAGATTAAATCAGTTTCTGTGTTCCAATGAAATATTCAAGGAGAAAGGGAAAATGGTAAATGAATACTTATAGTACTAGATAGGAATAGTTAAGTACTCTGAGCAAGTACTAACAAAATATTCCAGGGTTCCAAGAAATGCAGAGAATTTCCTATCAAGCTATTCATGAAATACTTCATAATAAGGCCCAGAGTTGGAAAGTTGTTCAAGTTTATGAGGATCTTTATTTGATAGTAGTTATTACTCTTTACTGTCAAGAAATAATTTTCCAAATGTGCAGAAGTATGCAAGGGGTGGTAAACCAAATACCTGTGTTGTCATTGAAACATTAAGCGGCCACGTATAATGAACCATTATTTTCAAATTATTTTCCCTGGGGATATCACCCTTCAGAATGACATTTTTCATGGTTCTAAAAGATAAACTATAAGACAAGGTCAGGTTTATCAAAGATTAGTCACAGTTTTGCAATCTATTTACTATATGATGGCCCAAACACAAGGTATTTTAATGACTAAAATAGAAATGGGGTGGGTATCATTTAAGATTCTAAAATTAATGAACTTCAATGAATTTTTATCTCCCTCTCCCTTTAATACTTCACTTCAATAAACACTATTTCTTTATAAACTTTATTTAAATAGAGCATTTATATCAGATCAATTACCTGACAGCTCTCCAAATTCTCTTCATTTGGAAGAGTTTGTCTTTTTCAACATAAAACATTCTTCATTACTTCAGATTAAAACAATTTCCTCTCCTTGGTGTTCCCATGAAACTCTATATGTCTAACAGGGTCGTTTGACATATTTATGTTTTATAGGTCCAACCTACACTGTATTTAGGAAGCACCTTATTTTATATGCACATACACATGGAATATTGGTAATGTAAGGAAAATAAGCCATACTTTATCTCCAGAATGAGGAAATAAGAACCATGAAAGAAAAGGAAAAGCAGATAAATTATGAAAATTTGTTCTTCCAATTAGCTGTAGTATATGTTAAGGGTGGGAAATTTGTCAATAGTCACATTGCCTAACAAAAATGATATTACCTAAGCAGAAAAGAAAGAAATAAAAGTCAGAGATCATAGGAAATGTGAAACATTAAGAAGGCTAGGAAGAACACTATAGTGTTTATCATAATTATTTAGCAATGCATCAACAAGAAATGATACACTGAAAAGATAGCAGGTGGAAATGAAAGGTGATTAGGAAAGGTAATTGCATCTAGGATAGTTATAGTCTCCCTGTAAATACCCCAAAGCAAAATGGCTATGATAACACTAAATGTCATGACAATGATGAAGTTTACAATGACAATAATAGTGATAAATAAGAACAGAGGACAAAATTTGATCATAAGAACAAAAACAAGAGCCAAATATTGGCTGTTGAAGAGAATGACTGTCCTAGAAGTCATATTAAATATTAACATATTTCTGTTTCCTGCTGTCATGCATTGGCAGGAAAAAAGCATATGCATATTTTTTTCTAATTGGAAAGAATATTTTCTTCATATTTTCATGTCAGTAAAATGTTTCATATCTCTACCGTATCCCTGATGGGCTTTGAAAGATGTCATAATGGGCATATATATAGGAGAAAAGATGGATGTAAACTAGAAAAGAAGAAACCAGAAATGATTCAGACGTAGGCTCTGTAATTGAGATACATTCTTAGAAACTATAGGAAAAAATAGCTTTTTGATGTGCTGAGGCACAAGTGTATAAACAAAGTCATGAGTCAGAAATGCCAGTTGAATTCCCTCTATAAGACTCGTATAGACCTGGATTGAATCTTGTCAAAATATAAATTTTAAAAATTCTCAGTTCAGGCCAGGTGTGGTACTCCATGCTTGTAAGCCCCGTGCTTGGGAGGCAGAGAGGCAGAGACAGGAGGATCACGCAGGTTCAAAGCCAGCCTTGTTGGCTTAAGAGACCGTTTCCAAAATTATATATATATATATATATATATATATATGTGTGTGTGTGTGTGTGTGTGTGTGTGTGTGTGTGTGTGTGTTTGGGAGTGTAGCCCAGAGGCAGAAGGGTTCTATCCCCAGTATCACCAAAAATAAAATTCTAAGTTCAGATAAAAACATAAGATATGTCTGTTCAAAATTATCTGGTCCTAAAATTATGGTAAATGTTGATTAGATATCAACAAAAAACTTGTTTCTCCATTGTGTGATTTGTCTGGTTTCATTTGATTTATCATGGTGTTTTTCCAACATCCTATCAGATATTCCTTTCTCAGTATTATTGTATCTTAAAAATGTCATTTTAACATTAAGCTTTGTGTGTGTGTGTTACTGGGGATGGAACCCAGAGGCATTCTACCTCCAAGATACACCCTACTTTTTATTCTTTTTTTTTTTGAAACAGGGTCTCTTTAAGTTGCAGAGGGCCTGACTAAATAGTTGAGGCTAGCCATGAACCTGCGATTCTCTGGTCTCAGCCTCCCAAGTATTGGGATTACAAACATGTGCCACCACACTCAGCTCAGACATTAAGCATTTAATGAAATGTCCCAGCCTGTACAAAATACATTAGCTCTGTTTTAATCTTTTTAAAATAAACCCTTATATATTTCAATAAATTTTTTGAAAATAAAATTAAATTAGTTATATCATTAATTTCATCTCAATGTAAATAAATATATTTCACCATAATATTTTTGGAGATAGGATCTAGAGGAGATCATATCTGCAGATAATAATTCATTCTGCTATTTTGTGCATGATATAAAAACTAATGTTTTCCATATCTAGAGACCCAACTCTGGAGTGTAATATGTGACATTAAAGCCTTACATGCAGTGTGGTTTACTACAAACTCCAAATAGCTTGAGCTTGAGTTCAAGAAGTATTTCAAATATAAGTAAAAATAAATTCACTTCCATGAAACAGGGGTGGGGTCTTCAGGGTTTGCTCCATGGAAATTCTCTTTTCTATAGCTAAGTGAATTTCACGTTCGATCCCTGTATTAGGATACCTGAGCACCACTTTTCAGAAAGGACACTTGGAAGGGATAGGTCTCTCAGTAACAATGCTGCCCCAGCATGACCATTTCTTTGACCACTCTTGTGGATGTGGGGTAAAATATTACCATGGATGCTAAGAAAGAAGAACAGAATGAATATCTGAGGCAATAGACTTGAATGCAGAAAGTAGATAAAGCCCTCAGGCACCTGAAAGGTAAAAGCCATGGTAATGTTGAGATTGGGTGGGGGGAATTCTTTGAAATTGAAGAAAACAATTTAATTGGTTTAAAATCACATTGGAAGAGATTATGCAATTTTCTGGGTGCTCCTTTAGATAGTTACCCTCTTCAGAGGAGAGTTCCTATTCCCCTTTAAATCTGGGTGTCTCCTAAATAATCAACAGGCTTGAGGGAAATTGCCCTTTACTTAAGTGGAAAAAGTCCAAATGGAACATAGCCAACACTGAAAAAACATATTAGAAACAGTGTTAGTAAATATAAGGGAAAATGGGGGTTCAGGTGTTTATAAATGTGAAGCATAAGTCAGAATGCCAATTGTGATCAAATTTAACAGGATATAAATACAACACATGATTTTTGACACATTATTTTTATTATGATAACAGTGTCCATTTCAAATGCCTAGAGCTAAGCTGAATTGCAAGAAAGTTGACTTTCCATTCAGGAAAAATTATGTGTTCTGTACTAAATAAATAGATTATAGCTATCAGTGGGAAACTGTCCATTAAAGAAATTAAAAACCACTGGAGGAAAGAAAGAAAAAAAGAAGTAAATAAACTTACATGAATGAAAGGTAAATGTACTTCTTTGGGTATAAATTATTACAAAATCACCTTTCATATAGTAGGATTATGCATCGGCTTTCCAAAGTACATACAGTATGGAAGATTACACACACACACACACACACACACACACACACAATGTCTGTGTATGTACATATACTGTGTTTGTGCAGGCATTATAGTATAAAAGATACATATAAAAATGGAATCATTAGTGGCCTCTAAGAAATAAGACTAGATGGCAGGGGGAAAATAGGAGAAAAATTTACTTCTCTCATTATCCCTTGAACTCTGATTATTACATATTTTTCCAATTCAAAAGGATAATTAATCATTAAGTACTGTTTTTTGGTGGTACTGGGGTTCCTGGAAGTTCTACCTCTGAGCTACACTCCCAGATCTATTTTATTTTTGGAGACAGGATCTCTTAAGCCAGCATGGCTGGCTTCGAACCTGCGCGATCCTCCTGTCTCTGCCTCCCAAGCGCAGGGATTACAAGCATGTGCCACCACGCCCAGCCATTAAGTACTTTTAAGGAGCTAGTGTCAGAGAAGACTTCTTTTGGGTAGCATGGGCCAAGGTTGCAGATTAGAGTCAGTGTCACTTTCAATGAAGTAACATGCATGTGACTTGATGTCAAAAATACCCAAAAAGCCTACTTGAAATCCTCTGTAAAAGTAGCTTGATGTCATCATTGTTAAAATTATAACACTGTCACTTTCTATCCTTTTCTTAAAGTTTTCATTTTCTACTAAAACACAAGATGAAACGGACATTAATCCCAATTATTTTCTCTATAACTTAAATGGAAGTGTTTCTAAAAATAATTTTATTGGTACACTATAATTATACATCATAATAGTAAGGTTCAAAGTGATACATTATACAAGCACACTGATTTCATGGGGTGTTTTATTCTTGCTCCCCATCCCTCTTTATACATGTTAGGAGATTAATCATGGTACCTTAATATGTGAACATAACATGTTATCTGTTTCTTTCCTCAACTCTCCTTTATTCCTCTCTACACCCTCTGATCCCCTCCCATTAATCTACTGTTCTCTTTCTTCATTTATCTGAAGTCACTTTTGTTTCTTATTTTTTCTCTAGTTTCACATATGAAAGAAAACATATGACCCTTGACTTTCTGAGACTGGCTTATCTCAGCATAATATTCTCTAGATGTGTCCATTTTCCTGAAAATGAGATGATTATGATTTCTCCTTTCTGTTGAGTAAAATTTCATTGTGCATATAAACCACAATTTCTTTATCCATTCATCTGTTGATGGGCACCTAGGTTGGTTTCATAATTTGGCTATTGTGTATTATGTTGCTATAAACATGGCATATGTCACTATAATATTCTGACTAATTCTTTTGGAAAGATACCAAGGAATGGTATAACTGAGTCATATTGTGGCTCCATTCCTATTGGTAAGGTTTTAAATTAATATAACCACTATGAGGGTTCCTCAAAAGACAAGGAATAATAATATATGATTCTGGTCTGAAGTTATGAAGAACACATGGGCCTTAGGCATTTTAGTACAAGATAATGATAGATAAAAATGGGGAAAGTAGCCGGGCGTGGTGGCGCATGCTTGTAATCCCCACACTTGGGAGGTGGAGACAGGAGGATTACACAGGTTCAAAGCCAGCCTCACTGGCTTAAGAGACCCTGTTTCCAAATTAAAAAAATATAAAATAGGTCTGGGAGTGTAGTCCGGAGGTAGAAGGGCTTTCAGGAAACCCAGTACCACAAAAAAAAATGGGGAAAGTACCATTGAAAGGAAAGACTGCTACAAAGGGAAATTTATATATGAAAATGTTGTTCAAGATTGATATTAATGGAGACGAAGATTTTTTAACATCTCAAATTCTGGCAAAGCATATTCCAACAGGCTTTTCAATATGTCCTCCATTTCATAGTGATACGGTAGTATAGCAAAAAGAGCACTGGACTTGTATCCAGAAGACCCTCGTACATGTTCTGCTTTGGTTAATTTTAAGAAAAGGTGCCCAGACCTATCCATGCCTCAAAGTTTCTTCTTTCTTTTCCTTCCTCATTTAAGTTGTTTTCAGGATCAAATGAGATCGTTCATATGAATAATTTTTAAGACTATTAAACTTATTAAACTCGTGTCTTATTCCTGATTTTAAAGTGAATTCTGATAGTTTTTCCCCATTCAATATGACATTGGTTCTGAGTTTATTGTGTATTGCCTTTATAATGTTAAGGTAAGTTCCATTACAATTTTTACAGTATTCTTAAAATAAAAGAATTTTGGATTTTGCCAAATGTTTTTTAATCATCAATTGAAATAATCATATATTTTTGTCCTTAATTTTATTTATATAGTGAAATATATGGCTTAATTTGCATATGTTGAACCAGCCTTGCATCCTTGAAATAAAACCAACTTGGTAATGGTGTACAATTTTCTTGATATGATTTTAATGTATATCACTAGTATTTTGCTTATAAGTTTTTAAAATTTTTTATTGGTGCATTATATTTATACATCATAATGGGATAAAAAACTTGAGTAGACAGACATAAATGCACACATCACCCAGTTAGCCCTCACCAAGTCCCAACCCCACTCCCTCCCATGCTTGGCTTAGTGGTTGGCTACGATATGAATAAGTACATCCTGTGCTTTAAAGAGTTCCCTTCTTCCCCCCTCCCATTCCCACAGTTAGGTTGCCTTATTTGCTCTTCTATAGAATCTCCTTTTTCACCTGCAGTTCCTCCTATCATCCATTTCACCTTAGTTTTCACATATTAGGGAAAGCATCTGATTTCTTGCATTTTGGAACTGACTAATTTCGCTTAGCATAATGGCCTCCAGTTCCATCCATTTTCCTGTAAATGCTACAATTGTGATTTTGTTATGGCTGAGTAAAATTCCATTGTGTACATATCCCACAGTTTTGTAATCCATTCATCTGTTGATGGACATCTTTGCTTCTTCCATAGTTTGGCTACGGTGAAATGTGAAGCTCTAAACATAGATACGCATGCATTAGTTTGGTAGTTTGGTTTCCTTTCTTTTGGGTAGATACCCAGAAGTGGTATTCCTGTATCAAATGGTAAATTTGTTCCCATTGTTCTGAGGATCCTTCATACTGTTTTCCAAAGTGGTTGCACTAATTTGCAATCCCACCAACAATGTTTTAGAGTTCCCAGTTTTTCACATCCTCACCAGCATTTGTTTTTGTTTGTGTTTTAAATGATGGCCATTCTAGTTGGGTTAAGGTGAAATCTCAGGGTAGTTTTGATTTGCATCTCTCTGATTGCCAATGATGCTGAGCATTTTTTCATGCATTTATTGGCCATTTGAATTTCTTCTTTCATGAAGTGTCTATTTAGTTCACTTGCCCATTTTTTGATTGGATTTTTTTTTAGTGTTGAGTTTCTTGTGTGGAATTCTTTCTGGGTCTTCTGTTCTCCTCCATTGGTCTATGTATCTGTTTTTGTGCCAGTACCATGCTGTCTTTATTACAATGGCTTTTCAGTATATTTTAAATCAGGTATTGTGATTATCCCTGCATGGTTTTTGTTGATGAGAAGTACTTTGTCTATTCTGGGAGTTTTGTTATTCCAAATAAATTTAAGAACTGATTTTTCTATGTGAGAAATGATCATGGTAGTTTAACGGGCACTGTGTTAAATCTGTAGATAACTTTTGGAAGGATGACCATTTTAATGATATTTATTCTACCAATCCATGAACATGGCAGAACTTTACATCTTCTAAGATCTTCGATTTCTTTTTTCAATGTCTTATAGTTTTCTTTGTAGAGATCTTTTACCTCCTTGGTTAAGTTTATTTCTAAGTTATTTTATTGTGGGAAATTCTGAGTGGAAGTGTTTTCTGAATTTCTTTTTCAATGGATTTATGTTTTGTGTACAGAAAAGCTTCTAATTTAAGATTGATTTTGTATCCAGACACTTGGCTAAATTTGTTGATCAGTTCTACAAGCCTTTGGGTTGAGTTTGTTGGGTTTTCTAAATATAGTATCATGTCATCTGCAAATAGTGAAAGTTTGAATTCTTATTTCCCTATTTGTATTTCTTTTATTTCCTTTTCTTGCCTTATTGCTCTGGCTAGGGTCTCAAATACTATATTGAAGAAGCCGGGCATGGTGGCGTACGCTTGTAATCCCAGCATTCGGGAGGCTGAGACCTGGAGGATCATGGTTCATGGACAGCCTCAACTACTTAGTGAGGCCCTCTCCAACTCAGTGAGACCCGGTT
Organism: Muscardinus avellanarius; assembly: GCF_963383645.1. Lineage (NCBI taxonomy): Eukaryota > Metazoa > Chordata > Mammalia > Rodentia > Gliridae > Muscardinus > Muscardinus avellanarius. The sequence goes on from NC_137792.1 coordinate 8,219,127, forward strand.
TCAAAACAAAGAATAAAAAGTAGGGCAGTGGGTGTAGCTTGGAGGTCAAATGTCCCTGGGTTCCATCCCCAGACCCACAAAAAAATACTATATTGAAGAGAAGTGGTGATAATGGACATCCTTGTCTTGTTACTGTTTTTAGGGGGAATTCTTGAAGTTTTTCCCCATTTAAATAATGTTGGCTGTGGGCTTATTGTACATTGCCTTTATGATGTTGAGTTATGTTCCTTCTATTCCAATTCTCTGCAGTGCTTTTATCATAAATGTATGTTGGATTTTAGCAAATGCTTTTTCAGCATCTATTGAAATGATCATGTGATTTTTGTCTTTGGTTCTGTTTATATGATGAATTACACGGATTAATTTTCATATGTTGAACCAACCCTGCATCCCTGGGATGAACCCTACCTGGTCATGATGTATGATTTTCTTCTATGTGGTTTTGAATGTGTGTTGTTAGTATTTTGTTTGGCAGTTTTGCACCCAAATTCATCAAAGATAAAGGCCTGTAGTTCTCCTTCCTTGAACTGTTTATTTGATTTTTGTATTAATGTGATGTTGGTTTCATAGGATATATTTGGGAGAGTCCTGTTTTTTTCTATTTCATGAAATAGATTGAGGAGTATCAGGATATCTCTTCTCTAAAGATTTTATAAAATTCACTTGGGAAACCATCTGGCCCTGGGGTTTTCTTTTATGGTAAGCTCTTTATTTTTGTTTTCAAGCTTTTTATTACTCTTTCAAACTCTTTGATTGCTATTGGTTATTTTCTTTTAGAGTTTGGAATATGTCACTCCAGGCCCTTCTGGCTTTCATGACTTGGTTTGGGAAGTCTGGAGTGACTCTAGTTGGTTTGCCTCTAAATGTCACTTTACCTTTTGCCTTTTAAATTCTCTTTGGCTTCTACATTGGTCATTTTGAGTATTAGGTGGTGTGGAGAACCTTTTCTCTGATCTTTTCTAAAGGAAGTTTTATAAGTTTCCTGAACCTGTGTACCGACCTCTTGCTCCATGTTTGGAAATTTTTCTGTTATTACTTCTTTGAAGAGATTGTTGATCCCTTTGCTTTCACCTTCTTTTCCCTCCTCTATGGCCATTATTCTTAGGTTAGCTCTCTTAAGTTAGGCCTATATTTCATCAATGTCCAATTCCTGTTGTTGAATTGTTTTTTTTTTTAAGTTATAAACTATACGTTCATTTTTGGAGTGATCAACTTCTAGGAGTGAGATTGTATTTTCCATCTCATCAAATTGATTGCTTATAGTTTGAATTGATGACTTTATTTCAATGATTGCATCCTTTCTTTCTTTCAGACTTTCTCTAAATTCTTTCCTAAAATCCCGTATTATTTCTACAGTTACATTCCTGATTTAGTCTTCTGGAGATCTCTGCATTTCTGTGTTATCAGGTTCTGTTATTGTGGGGTTGTGAGAGCTCATTGCTCCATTTTTGTTCCACCTTCCCATAATTTCAGAAGTTTGTACCTGTTGCCTTTGGTAGATTTCTCAGTCTCTAGGTGTCAGCTTGTATATTCAAGTGCAAATTGTATTGAATTCCACAGTGAAGGTTGAGTAAGAAGGGAAGTGAAGGAGTAAATCGAAGAATAGTGTAAGGTCTCAGGGTCGAACAGTATGAGTATATGAGTTTGGTAAGGTAGTATACACTAGAGATTAGAGATAGTAAAAATTTAGTAGTAGTCTAGTAACCAATGTAGAATTTCTGGGATAGTGATATGAAGTAGATTTAATACAAGACAAGGAAGTGATAAAAAGAAGAGAAAAGATAGAAAAGGGATAGATAGAAGAGAGTAGGTATGTACAAGGGAAGAAACTTGGAGAGGATTTAGGAAGATGGTTAAAAAAACAAAAACAAAAAAACCCAAACCACAAAAAACACAACCATCCCCCCAAAAAAGAAAAAAACAGTCAAGTATGTATTGTCACACACAAAAAATAACAACAAAAATACAAACAATCCCAACAATGAATTAATGTGACTCTACAAATAAATGACTATTCAGCAGTCACTCTCTGTGTAGATACCAAGTGCCACCAGTACCTTTTCCTTTGTGAGTCTGGTTTTCTGAGTCTTCTCAGTCTATGCAGATGGTCAATATCAATGGGGCTGGATTTAATATTGAGTGAAGATCACCCTCCAAACTTTCCACAGATTTGGAGTCTAGATCTCTCCCTGCCTCTGTTGGTAGCATATGCCTCTGAGACCAAACTCAATGTAGGAGTCTCTGTACTTCACAGCTAGGGCTGGGCTAGTCTAACTTCTCCCTGTTCACCACAATTGGGATGTCTGTGGTGTTCATGGGAATCCTACTCATTGGGTTTAGAGTTAAGCATAAGACTCACCCACACTTTCCACTGATGAGAGCCTGAGTCTGTCTTGGCTTCTGATATGATCAACAGCAGATCCCACTGCCACCTTCTCTGGGTTCTTCTCCGGATCACCATGACCTCACTTATTGTGCTCTATTGTAAAATCTCAGACCCGGGGAGTTAGTCTAGGCTGTGTAGTACCCTGAGGGCACCAGGAGGGGTGTTTGCCCTCTAGAAACTGTGACTAGGGTGTGGTAATTTCTGCCACCCCTACTCCTTCACTGGGTTGAACTGAAAGATCTCAGACCCAGGGAATTATCAAAGCTACGTGAGTCCCTGGGGATGCAGCACTGGGATTTCTCCCTTAGGGGCCACATATACAATTGTGGTGAGCGCTGGGCTGAAGCTTTCGTGGGCATGGTGAACTTGCCACTGCTGCTGGCAATATGGTGCTGATGCCACATCCTCAGCTGTGAGGCTGGTTTATTTCTTTTCTGGTTTTGAGCTCCACTCTGAATGCCTGGAGGGTGTGATGGGTTTGGCTGCTGGAAATTCTAGTCAGTCTTTGAGCTGACAGAACTGCTAAATTACAACTGACTAGACTGCAAATTTTCATCCCTGGAATCTGGTTCTGTGAGGCAAGATGGCATCGACACAGAGGCCACAAAAGCTCGGCAGGCAGGTTTCTTTTCTGCTCACTGGTTGTTCTTCTAGTCTTCTTTTTCTCTGTCCTTTGTATTTATAGCTTTTATTTCTCTATTGATAGTATTTTCTGACTATGTAAGGCATTATTTTTGAAGCTATGGAGATTGAGTGTCAGCAGTATTTGTAGATGCTGCTTTACTTGATCACCCACTTCCTTATCTCCCGCTTAAAATTTTTTCATGTATTGGTCTGGCTGGGCATGGTCGCCCACACTTTTAATTCCAGTACTTGGAAAGCTGAGACAGGAGTATCCTAGGTTTGAGCTTCAACAAGTAGTGAGACTCTTATCAACCTAAGGATAGCCTGTTTCCAAATAAGAAACAAAATTGAGCTGAGGTATATAGCTTGAAGGTAGAATACCTCTGGGTTTAATCCCTAGTACCACAAAAAAGATATGGGTTTGATACCTCTTTTTGAGGTATCTTTATTTGGTTTTGATATCAAGGAAACCATCAAATACTTTAATAGAAAGCCAACAGAATGGGAGATCTTGACCAGTTACTGCTCTGATAGAGGGCTATTACCTAGAATATACAATGAACTTAAATGATTTAGTGCTTAGAAAAATACAATAAAAATGTGCAAGTGAACTAAAGACATACTTCACAAAAGAAGACCTACAAATGGCAAATAAATATGTAAAAATAGTTCAACATCATTAGCAGTCAAGGAGATAAAAATTAAAGTATAGAGAGATTCCATTTAACCCCAATTAGAATGATAATCATCAAGAAGACAATAATGAATTCTGAGAAGGATATGGGGAAATAGGAATTCTATATATTATTAGTTGGATTGCAACTTAGTGTAGCTGCTATGGGGATCATTGGGGATATTCCTCAGAAATCTGTGGATAGATCCATTAAATGATCCATCTATAACACTCTTTGGTATCTTTCAAAACTGACTGAAATCAGAATATTATAATGATATGTGTATGCATACTCATGTTTAGAGCAGTACAACTAACTATAGATAAATTATGGAATCAACCTAGGTATCCACCAAAAGGTGGATGGATTAAAAAATTATGAGATACACAGACAATGGAATTTTACTCAGTGATAAAGATGAACAAAATAAAATTTGCAAAAAAATGGATGGATACAGAGTATATTATGTTAAGTGAAATTATCCAGTCACAAAAAGTGAAGGATCCTATGTGTTTTTTCATATACAGAAGCCAGGGAGTAATTGAAATACAAGAGAGACTTCAAATAACAGCAGAGAAACCCCAGTGGAGTGAGGAATATGGTCCAGGTGATAAAGAAAATTATCAAAGGAGGCACTGTCACTGATGTTGTATACATATATGAGAAGAATACCAATGCCAATCTTAATTCAATGTGAAGAGGAGGGGAAGGAACAGGATGGGAGCTGGGGGAAAGCTCACCAATTGCTATGTGCATGTATGTCACTTTCACTCTCAAATACAATATGATGTGAGACTACAATGCACCAATAAAAGCATACATAAAAAGGAATCAAAAGAGTACAAAACACAAGATTATTAAAATAATTTAGTTTTATCACTCTCTCAATTTTCTTCATAGATAACACTTAATATATATTGTTGAAGCTTATCATTCATGGTGATTGTTTCCTCATACCTGTTTGTTTTTTTTACTGGAAGAAACAAATCAGAAGAATTCTAGCAAAAAAGACTCTCAACACAGTTAACATAATGTGGATGTCATATATTTAAGTTGATTTTCCTCTTATTCATTCAGTGGGAAAATTTTCAATCTTAATGGGTTCTTTCTTTTCTTATTTTTATTTCCATGGAGGGGTACTGGGAATTGAACTGAGGGGAATTCTACTCTAAGATACACTCCCAGTCCTATTTTACTTTGAAAAAGGATATTGCCAAGTTTCTGGGGATCCTCTTAAAATGTTGATCCTCCTGTCTCAGCCTTCCAAGCACTGGGATTACAGATGGGTATCACCACACCCAGATAAGAAGTTATTTCATTTTCCTAAATACAAAACAAAGATGGATTCATCTGTGAGAAAGAACTATCATCCTTTCTTCAAATCTCATCTTGGATTATTTTCTTAGATTTATTTTCTAGAAACTAGAGGAAAAGATACAGAGTAAATTTCACTTTACCCTTGAAAGGAAGCCCCTAAATTTAATTGGATATATTGTGATTCTAATTTATTTGTATTCTTGTCCAGTTACTATAGTTGCAAGGCTCATTATACAAAGGTAGTAAATTTCTTTTCTGTTATAGAATATGTATTAAAGAGGGCATTTGATCTGTACAACATGGCATGTTAAGCACCATAATTTAGTCTGTGAAAGTATTGAATTATTCATTGGTTGATTTAGATAACCCCATGCCCTTATTTTCATTGTTGAGAGAGCCAAAACTTTTTATCTTGGGTTCAATAAAGTTATTGTTTATTCCCATTTTGAAAGACAATTTAGTCAATTTTTCTTATAATCTGAGACTTCATTTTTAAAAAGAATATAATCACCAGATATGGTGGCATAAGCCTATAGATATTCCCAAGTACTTAGGAGTCTAAGGAAGAATGATTGTAGGTTCAAGACCAGTTTGCCGTAATTTAGCAAGACTATGCTTAAAAACAAAAAATACAATAGGGCTGAGGGTGTAGCTCAAAGGTAGAGTGCCCCTGGGTTCAATTCCCAGTACCACAAACAAAAAGATAATGATTGGACAGTATAATGTATCCATCTAGAGTGATCAGGTTTAAAGTAAGAAAAAAATAGTCATTGGTTTATTCTTGATGTTTTGGATATTTTTCTTGATATGTTGTATGAGACAATATTTAGCAAAGAATCATAAAGATACTTAATGAAACATACCTGATGAAGCCTCATAACAAAGTCTTTGGAAGTATTCTACCCTTCCTATTGGAGTTCAGATCTAAGAAGCTATCCTGAATGGAGCATGCTACATTTTCTTCTTGACCTCTTCCCTGAGAGGATTACTGCGGAACACTTGTTATTGATTATAGACACTTTCAGCCAGACACTTTCAGCTACTAAGGACATGAGCAGAAGGCATAGGTCTCTAAATGGTGTTCTAAAGTGTTTAGGACATTTAAGAACAAAGTCATTAGATTACCTTCTTGAAGTATAATCTGGCTATACAACCAACATAGTCATTAGTCTAAAACAAAAAGAAAGTTGGACCCCTCTGTAACTCATGCCCTGGTCTGTGTACCTATCATTATATCATGAATTAAGTACACAAAATGTTGACTCTGTTGTATGAACTCACTTATCCCAAAGGGTAAAACACATCTTGGATTGAATAAAACTACAGAAAGTTAATCATAGGAAATTGTATGTGACTAGACAAGCCTTATTTTTTAATCTTTTATTCTGATAGGAGTGCATCTATTTTTGTGATACTGGGGAGTTAACTAAGGGATATTATAGCTCTGAGTTATACCCTCAACCCTATTTTATATTTTTTGAAACAGGATCTCACTCATTTACTGAGGCTGGGCTTGAGCCTATGATTCTCTTGTCTCAGACTCTCAAGTACTGGGATTACAATTGTGCATCACCAGGTCTTTCTGAGACATTTTTTAGGGAAAGTAATGTCTATTCAGTGTGAGAACAATAAAATAAATAAATCGTGGCAAGGAAGCATATATGTGGGTACATAAAAGTTCCATGTAGAGATGTAACATTTTTATATGTGAATCTAAACACATAGTTCACTTGTTCATTCCTTTAATGATTAGTGAGTAGTTGCTATGTGCCAGGAACCATATTAGGTGATAAACAGACATTAAATATTTTTTTTTTGTGGTCCTGGGAATTGAATCCAGGGACATTCTAGCTTTGAACTCTAATATCAGACTTTTATTTTTTATTTCAAAATGGGGTCTCACTCAGTTACAGAGTCTCTGTATGTTCCCTAGGATGTCTTTGAACTTGTGATTCCCCTATCTCAGTCTCCCAAGTATTAGGATTACAGGCATGTCTGGCTGCGTTTAAATATTTTAAATATTATTTTACTACTACTATCTCATTTCAATAAAGCCTGGAATATAATTTGTAAATTGAATGCTCTATCATCCAGGATCTTTGCAGAAATGAAATGTCACATTCTAATTGGATATAAGAGTTTCAGGAAAACCAATTCCTAAAGGAAGATAATTCTGGAACTATCAACAATAGATTTGAAGACACAGGGAGGGATTAGTTACAGAAGCTCACAGAAGATATCTATATAGGGAAGCTACCCAATGAGAATTGGGGAGTGGCATGATAACTCTGTGCTGACTCTCCTGCCTTCCAATCTCCTGTGGGGCCTTTCATTGGCTATATTATATTCACCTAGCATTCAGAGGGCAAGGGAGTCTGTTGAAGAAAACCCCAAAGATCACTTTTCCAGAAGTCAAAGAGTAGAAAAAAGAAGAAAGCGTGTCTAGAGGTGGGGAAATGGAAGACAAACAGCACAAATGTCAACTTATGAGCAAAATCACTTCTCAAACTTTAAGTGGCTAAGTAGACATTTCCAAAACTAATGATACATCTAGTAGGCTAGTAGGCCTCTTTTATCAGCCTTGAGAAGAGACAAGTGTGTGTGTGTGTGTGTGTGTGTGTGTGTGTGTGTGTGTGTGTGTGTGTGAGAGAGAGAGAGAGAGAGAGAGAGAGAGAGAGACAGAGAGACAGAGAGACAGAGAGACAGAGAGACAGAGAGACAGCGAGAGCGTGCGAGAGAGAGGAGAGAGAGAGAGGAAGGATATGGGGAAAGAAAGAGATTGTTCAAGCTGGGCGTGGTGGCGCACGCTAGTAATCCCCGCGCTTGGGAGGCGGAGACAGGAGGATCGCGCAGGTTCGAAGCCAGCCGCGCTGGCGTAAGAGACCCTGTTTCAAAAATATAAAATAGGTCTGGGAGTGTAGCCCAGAGGTAGAAGGGCTTCCAGGAACCCCAGTACCACCAAAAAAAAAATAAATAAATAAAAAGAAAGAGATTGTTCTGTGGATTATATAAAATTAACATAGATTCCTTTCTGTTTTTCTGTCTGATTTAGTGTGTACAGTAATATTGGTGTGAATGATCTTGAAGTTATTCCCTCTGAACTCCCCATGCTCTGCTGTGCTGTGGCCTGAGATTTGAACCTAAAACTTAAAGTCAATTCTCTAGGGCAGCATCTCTGACATCCTTTTTCCTGCCCATGCTCTTCTGTTTTACATAGATCTGGAGCAGTGTTAGAAGAAAAGGTTGGGTGAGGGCTTAGAAAATCATAAAGTCCAAGAGCAGAGTAATGTGCATTTCTAGGAAATGGTGAGTACTAGAAACAGTTGCTTGTTGCACACTATTTGCCTGGTTTGAGTACAGCATCTGAACTATAGCTACTCATTGTGGCAATTCTGTTACTTTAGCATAAACCTCAGAAACATTTTTCTTTTATTTTAAAAACCCAAGAGTGCCTAGGCAGTAATATAATCTATCTTCTTCTGATTTTTTATACTTAAATAATTAAAGATATTAATTTCTAAGAACTAGTTAATGTCCAACAAGGCAGTTGAGATTTCTTTCATCCGGCATTCTCTTAGAAAAACTTTTTAACCTCTCTTTAAATTATTCAAAAAACAAGAAATTTGTTTATCTTTGAATGTCAAAGTCTCTGAAAGGTAAATGATGCATACATTTGGCAAACCACACTGTAATAGCTCAAATTATATTACGTGATTCAATATAACTTATAAACCTACTATATAATCATCACAGTAGATTTCTTGTATTCTACTTGTTTGGTTGAATTAACTTGAATTTTACTACATGAGCTTTGTATGGAATATACCAACTCTAAGGGTTTAAAGTTTAACATAAAATAAATTTGTGATCAACCGTATGTATTTCTCAAAACATTTTTTTATTTTTATGTAGATCACATTGAAAATTGCAAATATTCAGACTGTGCTTGGTGCTCTCTCATACCTCCTACTTCCCCTTCCCCCTTCCCAACAATGAGTGTCCAAATTGACCATGCTACATTCATACTTTTGTACATATTCGAATGCAGCTTCTCCATTAATTAACCTCTACCTTCTTAATCTCCTACCCTTCCATTTCAGCTTTGCTAAGGTTTCCCCTCCATTATCTGGAGTCCATGTGGTATTCTTAATACTTCCTAGTTTGGGCATATTAGAGAAAACATATGTCCTTCCTCTTTCTGTGCTGGGCTGATTTCACTTAACATAAGAGAAGATCTTTACCAGTCACCACTCTGATAGAGGGCTAATAACCATGCTTTTTTTTTAAACTGCATCAGAGTCAGTTGATGGTCCTATTTTCACCTCAAAGAAATTATAAGTGATTAAAGGGAGAAATATGTTTATGCTGATTTAAACATTACACAATATATTCATTCATGCTTTGAAACATCACATGGTTTTTAAAAGGGACATCCTAACCCTACACCTCTCCAGCTCTGCCTCTGTAGAATCTCTGAATAGAGGGAAACTGGAATATTCATTTAACAAATTAATTACTTTGCAGGTTTAAGAACTACAGGTCTATAATATAAATTTTTGCCCTTGCAACTGACAGTTGATACCTTCTCTATAATAGTTTTCTCAAGATACCATGTACTCATATTTCCATACCAAATCCCACAAGAGGAAAAGTTCTAACCTGAGATACTAGAGGCCTGTTTTAAATCCAATTTTGATAGCTGTGACCTAAAACATGCCACATCACCTCTCTAGGATTATTTCTTGACATCCCAAAGTGAAGGTCTTAAAACAAGAAATCTCTACCTCCTTTCCAACTTTGACCCATTGAGCCAAATTAATATATCTTGGTATCTTCCTTTGTAAATTATTGATTCACCCATGGAAAATCTTAGATGCATCTACTCTTCATAGAGAAACAGTCTCTCCTCTGGGAAGTTATTAATTCTGTTCAGAAGTTTTTACAACTGATCATATATTATTTCAAATTCCAATACTTCTAATATGGTATTTTTCTCTAGCAAGATCCTGAAAATTTGATAATAGCCATTTAAATTTTTCAAATAATTTTATTGGTGCAATGTAGTTATATGTTATAATGAGATTCAAATAGATACATTCATATATACTTGCACCATCTTTGTAAGCATTTACTATATTTTCCTTACTTTTGGTTTGAAGGTAGCAAATTCATGTACAAAATGCTGCTTTTGGAAAAGTAGCTACCATGATTTTTAGGTAAGTAGCTAAGGATGTTTCTCAAAATTCTAGTACTATTAAATGCACTTTGATATAAGTTTTTAAATGTAAAATAAATATGGGTAATTCTTTGAAAACTCCTCTGAGGGAGATACAATACTTAACTACCATAATAAAAAGCTTTGACGCCAGGCATTTTGGCGCACACTTGTAATCCCCACACATGGGAGGCAGAGATAGGAGGATTGCACAGGTTCATTTGGCCAAATGAACTGAATATATACTTCTCAAAAGAAAATATGTCCAACATCATTAGTAATCAGGAAAATGAAAATCAAAACTATACTACATCTAAGTCAAGTTAGAATGGCAATCATCAAGAATACAAACAATATGAGTGCTTGCAAGGATATGTGTAAATAGGAACTCTTATTTATACATTGTTTGTGGGATTTAAAATTAGTACAACCGGCTAGGCATGGTGGCATATGCTTGTAATCCCCACGCTTGGGAGGGGGAGACAGGAGGATTGCGCAGGTTTGAAACCAGCCATGTGCAATGGCTTAAGAAACCCTCTTTTCAAATAACAAAGTATAAAAATAGGTCTGGGAGTGTAGCCCGAGGTAGAAGGGTTTCCAGGAATCCCAGTACCAAAAAAAATGCTTTGAGATATTCTTTCATAAAATAAATATACAAATAAATAAATGTTTAAAAAACTTTTACAGTTTTCCTCATACTAATTTGATCAGAGATTCTTTATAATAAGCCACATAAGAGTGTAATAGTGTTTTGTAAAATAATTTGGAAATTGTTATCTTTATATAATCCAGAAGTAAAAAAATATTTTATAAAAATAAATGATGATGGGAAATATAAATATACAAAAATATTATTTGCTAGAAAGATAATATTCTTATAAGAGTGAGAAGTCTCCTTCAATCAGTAAATGAATATATAGTCAACCTTAGCATTTCAATGAAACAAAAATTATAAAGTTTGAATATTATTGCTGGCTGGCTATGTATCCCCTTCTTTATTTATATAAATAAGTAAACAAATCACCTCTTTTTTAATCTTTATAATTCATGAAATCTGAGTGACAAATACACATTTAAACAAGTGACATTTAACCTTTAACAAGAGATATTTCTTCAGCCAGATGTGACATTTCATGCCTGTATAAAGAATGCTTTTTGGAAGGCCATCTTTTTCAGGCAGATTTCAAAGGAGCTATACTCCAGTCTGATTTTTTATTTTTTATTTTAAAACAGGGCCTCACTAAGTTGTGGGTGGCCTCACTAAGTAGCTGAGGCTGATCATGAACCCGGTGTCTCAGCCTCCCAAGTACTTGGATAAAAGCATGTGCCACCACATCCAGCCCTCAAATTGTAGGAATTTTGTGGTTGTGTAATTTCCACAAATGTTTCTTAAGAACTTTTTCTCATAATTTCCCTAGGGATGAAATCTTAAAAGTTATAATCTAATTTGATTTTTCTGAAGTCTTGTTTGCTTATTTAATCTTCTAGTTACATTTATTCTTTCCCATATTCTTGTGATTGAGTTTACTTTGCTTCCTCTTCTGAGTATAGAATTCTTTTAAGTATCTTCTGTAATGCTGGTTAGTGGACATAAATTTCTTTAGCTTATTCTTATTTTAGATGATCTTTATTTCTAAATTGAGCTTATAAGTATAATTTTAGATATAGTAACTTAGGTTGGAAGTTATTTTCTTTTTTTAATTTTTATTGGTGCATTGTAGTCATACATCTTAATAGGATAAAAGACTTGTATATATATATATATATACACATATCACCGCATTAGGCTTTACCCAATCTCCACCCCATTTCCTCCCCTTTCAGAGCTTGAATGGTATCATTCTATGTTATCCTGGCCTTTAGGGTTTCTGACAAGGAATCTACTGTTATTCTGATGGGTTTGCTCTTAGAAATGACCTGTAACTTTTCACTTGAAACTTTCAACATTATTTCTTTGTTCTGTACTTTTAGCAGCTTAACTATACTATGTTACATAGAGGTTCTTCTCTGGTTATATCTATTTGGGGTTCTAAATACCTCTTGTAGGATGTCCATTTATTTCCTAAAATTTGGGAATTTCTCTGTTATTATTTTATCTATACAAAATCATCTTCAAAGCTGCTGCAAAATTTTTGGTGCCGTAGATTTCTATTCACAAGATATTGCACAGCGACTGTGGGACATTTTCATAATGATCTTGTATATTTTACTGAATAGTTTTTTATGCATTTAACTTGCAACTTAACACCCTGTTCTATTCTGCTAATCCTTTATTTAAAACATTGCTTCAAAGTATCTACAGTGATGACATTAGCATTGCTAGTATTCTACTACACCAACCACAGATAATGGAATAGTGACAAAGTTCTTCTGGTTACTGAGAGTAGATACTTTCAGACACACTAGATCCTGAAAAAAATTGAATAAAGATTAACTGTAAGGAAGTTATTTTGTCATGGACCCCATTTGCTTAATTTATCTTCAAATTTTATTTTTTGTGTGGCCTGGGTTCTGGACTCATTCCTTGAATCATTTGCTTCTGATATTACAAATACTTCTCCATTTCCACTGGGTAAATTATGGCATTATACACGGAGGAACAAGGAGTTGGTTTTGCTCAATTCTTAGTTTTAGATGCCATAGAATCTATAACTATAACAAGAGAATAACATTTTCTCCAAAATTCTTATATGAACTTTCCAAATAAAATGTGTACTTTCAAAATACAAAACTTTAAGAGATCATCCATGAAAATATCACACAGGCACTATGCAATGTCTTGTGAATAGAAATCCATGGCACCAAAAGATTTGCAGCAGCTTTAAAGATGAGTTTGTATAGATAAATGTCACTTTAGTGCTCACTTTGACAGCTAAAATCAGAAGGATACAGTGAATGTGAACATAACCCCTGCACAAAGATGGCATACAAATTCATGAAGTGGCCCATACTTTTGAGAACTCATATACAGAGTATATTTCAAAAAACTTAACACCAAAAATCAAATAATCAAATCAATAAATGGACCATTGATCAAATAGTTCTCAAAAGAATAAATATAAATGTCCAACAGATATATCACAAATATGTTCAACATCATCAGCATTCAGGGAAATGCAAATCAAAACTACACTGAGTTTTCATCTCAGTCCAGTTAGAATGCTGTTATACAAATAATAATAAATGTTGGTGATGTTGAGAAAAAAGAAGTAATACATTGTTGGTGAGATTGTAAATTAGCACAGCTACTACAAAGGTCAGTCTGGAGGTCCCTCAGAATATTAGGAATGGAATCACCTTATGACCTAGGTACACTACTCCTCTATGTCTTTCCAAAATAATTAAAGCTAGAAAACTATAGCAATATATACATTTCCATGTTTTTTCCATGTTTTAGCAGTACAATTCACAGCAGCCAATTATGGAACCATATCAGTGTCCATGGGCACATGAATGGATAGATGACACAATATATATATATATATATATATATATATATATATATATATATATATACATACATACATATATACACACACACACATACAATTGACTTTTCAAAAATGGAAGAAAATTGGAGTCATAGGGAAATTGAAAGTCCAAATAATGTTATATGCATATTTAATATATAACTATGGATCTTAATAGCATATTCAATTACAATACAACAACAAAAATTTGAAAACTGCCACTTTATTTGTTCTCTCTAAAATGTGAAGCCACACTTTATTAGCAACAAGGTTGCTACACTATTCAGTATTCATTTTCTCTGGAGTATCCCAATTCCATTTCATGAAATTAGTAGCTATTGTGACCAGTGGCATAGTGGACTTGATTCTTATCAAACTATTCCTATATTATCACATATATTTTCTCTAGCTTTCCAAAAGAAGAAGGTGTTAACAGTCTGTGATACATGTTACTTTAATTTCCCTGAAATACCTATATTTCTACAATTCACATTTATCATGAGCATATGCCTCATTATAGATATTTTTATTCAAATATTCTGAGCAAATATTCCCACTTAAAACCCAGCAGGTTACTTCCTGTTCCATAGTTCTACTGAATACTAACCAAGTGTGTAACATGAAGGCCTTTCATCAAAGTGAATTTGACACTTGGGGAAAATATACCGAAGCCCATTAAATAAAAATTTATTTAACATGAGAATATACATGTTTTAAGGATAAAATTCTACATTTCTACTTGTCGATTAGACTCTGTAAATAAAAGAATTATATACACCATTTTATTTCCTAATTACTTTTAAATTGGATTTGCAAAGGGCTTCCAGGGGAAAAGTTTTCTATAGCATGCTAACATAGAGTTCATTTCAGAGGGGGCACTGTGTAATTTTATTTATTTTTATTTTTTACTTTTTTTGCATGTGTGGTACTGGGGGTGCAACCCAGGGACTTTTCTCCTCCAAGCTACACCCTCAGACCTATTTTATACTTTATTTGGAAACAGGGTCTAAGTTGCTAAGAGCCTCGGTAAGTAGCTAAGGCTAACTTCGAACCTATGCGATCCTCCTGTATCAGCCTCCCAAGCGCTGGGATTTTAAGCATGCGCCACCATGCCCAGAAACCACTGTGTAATTTTAAAGGGCTGTAGTTTCTGGGATGTGTGGTGCAGGTTGATAATACCAGTATTTAGAAGGCTGAGACAGGAAGATGGCAGGTTTGAAGCCAAACTTGGCAACTTAGTGAGGCCCTCAACAACTTAGTGAGACCTTGTTTTAAAATAAAAAGCAAAACAGGGCTAGGGTGTAGCTCCAAGGTAGAAAGCCCCTGGGTTCAATCACCAACATCACACGCAAAAAAAAAAAGTGTTTTAGATTGAGTGAAGGCGTCTGTGGAGCTCAGTGGAAAACCCCTAAAGTACATAATATACATTCAAGAACATAACAAAGTCAACCATTAAGTGAAACATGAGAAGGAAGGAGGGGGGAGGGATAGGATGGAAATTGGGGAAGAGCTAAATGCATGATGTGTGCATGTATGCCTCTACCATCTTGTACCCCATTAAGATATATGATTATAATGTATCAATAAATAAAACATTATAGAATGATACCTTTGACAAAGAAGTATAAGGTGGATGATATATAGGAAAAGTAAGATCAGAAATGATATAAAGGAAATAAAAGGAAATGTAAGATCAGAAATAAACCCCTATTTGTTTTGCTGATTGAATTTCATATGTTTATGAATATACATAATATACAGTAGGGAACTGCCCTCTTTTCCCTTCCCTCTCAGTTAGATTGTCTTATTTGCACACCCATGATTTCTTCTTCTTGTCTAGAGTTCCTTCTATGACCCCTTTTTTGTGGTACTGGAGTTCCTGGAAACCCTTCTACCTCTGGGCTACACTCCCAGACCTATTTTATATATTTTTATTTGGAAACAGTGTCTCTTAAGCCAGCGAGGCTGGCTTCAAACCTGTGTGATTCTCCTGTCTCTGCCTCCCAAGCACAGGGATTACAAGCATGAGCCACCATGCCTGGCTCCTATGACCCTTTTTAACTCTAGCTTCCGCATATTAGGGAGAGTATCCAACTTTTTACTTTTTGTGACTGACTAGTCACTTAGGATACATGTTTTCCAGTTCCTTCCATTTCCCTGCATGTATGCCTCTACTATCTTGTACCCCATTAAGAAGTATGACTAAGCCAGGCGTAGTGGCTGAGACAGGAGGACTGTGGTTTGAGGACAGCCTCAGCTACTACTTAGTGAGGCCCTTTGCCACTCAATGAGATCCTGTTTCAAAAGAAAGAATAAAAAATAGGGTTAGGGGTGTAGCTTGGAGGGGGAATGCCCCTGGATCCCATCCCTAGTACAAGAAAAAAGTATGACTACAATGCATCAGCATTATTTTTAATTTTAAAAAATTATAAAAGAAACTATACTTTTAAAGGAAAATCCATAATGTGTAGCTGTTCTGAGATGTCTTATTGGATATATTTTATCTCAAGGCACTGAATAAGCAAGCATAGCTGTCGCCCAAGAGTATACAGAGCTTAAAATCCTAGAACACTTAATATTCCAGGCCTCTCATGACTCTTAAAACTCTTCTAGGGTTTTTAATCACTTTTTCAAAAAGTTCACACATTTGTACATGGTTTACTAGAGTCTACCTGGTTAGGTTTTTACCTATGTCTGTCTAGCATGGGTTTCTACAAGGTACACCCTGTGTGGAAGTATTCAATTCTGAATAAACAACCAGGGAATACCTGTAAGAGAGTGAAGGCATCAGATAAGGAAGAAGAAAAGCCAAGCAAGTATGCAATCTCATATTCTTACACATTGTGACTTCCATTGGCTTCCTCTGGAAAACTACAGTCTACCCTACACCACAGAGTTTCTTGACTGGAAACAAAAGCTGTATTTTCATATTCTCCTTTGTATATGGATTGATTATTGCTATTCTAGGGTGTGTGGGGGTGGTTTCGAAAGTATCTCAGACACTTTTATCTTTTTCAGTGTGGGCTGAGTGAGCCTCAGTAGCCCCATGAGAGTCTCTTGTGAAATAGCACAGGTTCTGGCTATGGGGACCAATTGTGTATTGAAGGGAGAGGCAAAAAAAAAAAATAATGAATGGGATCCAGGGAAACTAGATGGGACATCAATATTGTCCATTTTGACATCTCATTTCACATCTCTAGCCATGCCTTCTCACTCAATGTTCCAGCCTAAATTCCCTATCTCCTATTCTTCAAGCCTTTCACTTCTACTGATACTCATTTGCATTTCACTTTAGCCTGCCTTCTTTTCTATCTACCTACTCCCTACTCATCCTTCAGACCTCAGCTTCTATAGAGTTTTCTACAGAAAGCCTCTCTTTAATTACTAAGTCCTTCGTTTTCTACCCACTCAGAGTCTACTGTATGATTGCCTGATTTGTTATCTCTTTCAGTACTATGCTAGTAGTCCAGGATTGGGGTTATCTCATCTCCATGGTACCTCCAACAACTGCCAGAATTTTGGCAGCCAACAAACATTTCTCAAATAAATAAAAAATTAAAAGTACCTATCTTTATTCCCAGAATCGGTACTAATAAAAAGTCAGATATGAGCGATTTAGCTGAAATATTGAATTATTATCTGCCAATATTTGTGATTCATTTAAAATGCATGAAGTTCTTTCCCATGTGTTATCTCATTTGGCTCCTTACTACATTTCCATGAATAATTCAGAAAATGGCTGAAATGTTGTTTACCATCTCTGTTATTTAGGGGGAAGCAAAAGTTATTTGGCTGCTAAATAGAACACAGACAAACACTACCTTTCTGGATACATAGAGCATAGGATGGAGAGGAATGTTGGTCAATGAAGAATTATGATGGGACACTTACTCTTGTACTCTTGATCTGCAATACTTCTTTGAATGTACTCTTTCCCTGTATGGTACTGGGGATTGGACCAGGGACTTTCTACCTCCAAACTACAGTCCTACCTTTATTTTATTTTTTATAACAGGGTCTCACTAAGTTGCTGAGAGTCTTGCTAAGTTGCTAAGTCTGTTTTTGAATCTGTGATTCTCCTTTTTCAGCCTCCTAAGTACTGTGATCACAGAAGTACAGTGTCATGCCTGGCCACTGCAGAAGTGTGTGTGTGTGTGTGTGTGTGTGTGTGTGTGTGTGTGCATGGTACTGGGGATTGAACCCAGGGGCATTCTACCTCTGAGGTACACCCCTAGGCCTATTTTTTATTCTTTATTTTGAAACAGGGTCTCACTAAGTTGTAGAGTTCCTCACTAAGTAGCTGAGACTGACTGTGAACCTGTGATCCTCCTGTCTCAGGCCCCCAAGTACTGTGATTACAAGCCTGTGCCACCATGCCACCATGCCCAGTCTATTGAAGCTATTTTTAACACAGCCATTCGCTTTTTTTTTTTTTGTGGTACTGGGGTTCCTGGAAGCCCTTCTACCTCCGGGCTACACTCCCAGGCCTATTTTTACATTTTTTTGAAACAGGGTCTCCTAAGCCAGCGCGTGCGGCTGGCTTCAAACCTGTGCGATCCTCCTGTCTCTGCCTCCCAAGCGCGGGGATTACAAGCGTGCGCCACCACGCCCGGCAACCATTCGCTTTTCTATTACAGGTTGAATCTAATTTATCCCTGAAGTCCCAGTTTTTTGTGTACTTCCTGTTTATATAGGAACTTAATAAATGTTTATGTTGAGCAAGTGGGTTCATTCACATATGAATATACACCAAGCATTTTTTATGCATATGGCACTGTGCTAGACACCAACTAAAGGACAAATAAATGTAAACATGTTCACTTTATAGAGTTCTAACCAAAAATCATACTATTCCACCTCCTAATTTACCATATTTTATTTCTAACATTCTGTCTAAAAACAGCTTTTATTTTCCATGCCTAATACTATGTAGGACTGTATGGTTGCATCTAATTTACCCAAATACAATTCATTGGTCTAAAGTTACTCATTTATTCAGTGTCTACAGTTTTTAGTAAATAAAAGCAAAGGCACCCAATAATATTCAATGTTAATATCAGATGTACCTGAATTGTCAGGAACTTCTGACTGCTAAAGTGATATCAGATTCAATTTATGTTATAGCCCTTACTTGTTTATAACCAGTGAACCTGTGTTTGAGTTCTCTCAAATTCTACTGTTGAATCTCATTTTTCAACTTTATTAAAATGTGAAGAGTAGTTTTCCAGGTACAGATTTGCCCATATTATGAAAAAATGACTCCAACGTATTCACAAGTGTCCTGGAAGGCCCAACTAAGATACTAATGATGCTTATCTTTTTTCTGGGGATCCCTATATATGTTAAAGCTCAGTCTACCCAGGAGAAAAAGTAGCTATATTTTCTATAAAAGAAGCAGTGACTGAACTGGATCTTGAGAAATGAAAAGATATTGATGAATGGAAAAGGGAATTTCATGAAGGTGACTGTCTATGTCTGGAAAGAAAATGGCTTGTTTGGGAGATGTAAAAAGATGAGCATACCTAAAGAAAGTAAGGGGGAGTGGCAGGAGATTAGGCTAGAAAGTAAATTTAGTTACGGTTAGAAAGAGAAGGAAATTATTAAGACACAGATTTAACCATAGGCAACAGGGAGGCAGACAAGAATAAACAGAAAAAATGTGATTAGATATAGCTTTTTATAGATAATTCATGATGCCTTTCAAAGGATATACAAAAAAGGTGAGAATTCTATGATCATAGTCCACATGAGGGAGATGATGAAACTTTGGACTTTGGCAGTGGCATTGGAATTAAGAAAGCAGAGACAATATGCACACACGTTTAAGGTCAAATTGCATCAGAGAAGGTATGGAGGGTACAAGATATTTCTATTTTACTCAGGTTTTGTTTGATCAGTTAACAAACTATAATTTTGTTTACTCAGGATATAAGAGGAAGATAATGCTGGGGGAGGAAGAAAATGAGCCAAGTTGGCACATGTTACATTTGTGATGGCTGCCACAAATCCAGAGGAGGCTGTCCAACCTTCAGTTTAAAAATGTCAATTTTATGCTAGGCATGGTGGTGCACACTTGTAATCCCCGCGCTTGGGAGGCGGAGTCAGGAGGATCATGCAGGTTCGAAGCCAGCCTCACTGGTTTAAGAGACCCTGTTTCCAAATAAAAATATAAAAAATAGGTCTGGGAGCATAGCCCAGAAGTAGAAGGGTTTCAGGAACCCCAGTACCACCAAAAAAATGTCAATTTTATCCTAGTACTTGGGAGGCTGAGACAGGAGGATCACAGGTTTTCAGCCAGCCTCAGCTACTTAGTGAGGACCTCCCCAACTTAGTGAGACTCTGTTTCAAAATAAAGAATAAAATTTAGGGCTGGAGGTGTAGCTCAGAGGTAGATTCCCCTGTGTTCAATCTCCAGTACCACAAAAATGTTAATCTTGAGCCAAATAAAGATGATGGGCCTAGAAATATAAGAATGGGACTCACCCAATAATGACAATATTAACTAAGAGATCACTCAGTCAGAATATTTAGGATTAATACAGATGCAGAGCAAATATAGGATTTCCATGATCATATATTTAAACATCAACTTTGAAATAGAAGGATAGAGAGAAATACTCAACAAGGAATGTAGAGAAGGAGTTCTTGGAAAATCTGGAGGCAAACCAGAAAAATATAGTCATTAATATCAAGAGTTTTAGAAATGAGGAAATCAACCACATCAAGTGAAATGGGAATGCTGAGTGGAAAAATGCAAGGAAAACAGCAGTTGGATTTGGCTAGAGCAACAATTTTTATCTCTGCAAGAACAATTGCTCGAGAATAGTGAGACAAAATCCCAGCTTGAGTTGTTTGTAGAATGAATGAGATTTGAGAAAGTGGAGGAACGTAAGGGTGTAGATTCTCATTTGATTGGTGCCAAGTAGAAAGAGGAGGATTGGATATTAGATTACAGAGTTTGAGGGAACAAAGGACTTTCTTTCTTAAATTAACACAAGAGTATGTTTGTGGAATAAAGAGGAAAGAGATTGAAAGTATGTTACAAGAGAGATAGAGGACAACTGATGGAGAAAGGTTCTCAAATGGACTGGGAGGATCAATTTTATAATGGAGATTGAGAGATCACCTTTGCAGGGGAAGAAAATACCATTTCCTCACTCTAATAGTATGTTATCAAGTAGAGGGGAAGGTAGCCAGTGCAAGTTCACATTTAATGACCTCTATTTTCCTGGTAAAGTAGTTCTCTGTCATCTGTAATAGAGAGGTTGCTTCTACCAGCAAAAGCTGGTCCTAGGTACAAGCACCATGACACTAAAAAAAAAGCACCAGGATCCTGATGTCCCTTTTGTTGTTGTTTGTTTGGGTCATGGGGGTTGGTACTGGAGACTCAACCCAGGAGCGTTCTACCTAGGAGCTATACGTGTACCTCATCCCTTTTCCTAATTTGTTTTGAAACAAGGTCTCACTAGGTTGCTGAGAGTCTTGCTAAGTTGCTAAGGCTTGTCTCAAACCTTGTCATTCTCCTCTCTCAGCTTTCTAATACTTAGATTACAGGCTTGTGCCACCATTCACAGCTGCTCTTGATATTTTGATGCCTAACCCTTTAGCACCCTCAGGAGAGACAACCAAGCTTTTCAGAAAGCACTTAAAATTTTTATATTAGCTTTTATGATAAAAGAGAGTGATTGTTTAACTAAAATATTTCTGTTTACTTACGAAGTAGGAAAATATTTTTGCATATCATATATTTTAATTGTAAAACCCAACAGATCAATGCAGAAGGTATTATGCACAATTATCAAACAAAGGATCAAGGAAGGTAAATGGACTCAGTGTCTAAATTATCCATTAACTGTCTTCTTAGTGAGCTCTATATTCTTCACTACACCCATCCTTTTATTTTACATCATTTTCATTGTAGGGTCCCAGAAATAGTAATAGCGTTCAGTTATATTAATTGAGTTCTTAAATAAGTCAAGTATTCTTCTAAGAACTTTGCATATTAACTCACTTAATTCTACTAATATCCTTATAGAAAAGTACATGCATGTTATAATTATCCTCATTTTACAGATAAAAAATAGAATAGAGAGATTTGGTTAGTAGTTAGCTACTAAGGGGACAGAACTGGCTTTTGATTTCACACAGTCTTCCTTATTACCATTAGTGGTATGGCAAAGACTTTCAAGGTTTATGCGGTTGTTCACCACACCCACAAGTTAGATTTTTATTTATTTCTTAATTAAACAGCTATTCTAGGGGCTTGCAAGTGTGGAAGCCTATAAAGGTCTTTGGAGTGTTTTGCCTCTGGATCTGTTTATTATTTAAATTTACATCAGATTTGAGCACATGATTAATCCTCCATAAATATTTGATGAATAATTAAATGAACAAGCAAAGCTTATTTCTCTCCAATCGCTAACAGTTTTCTGCCTTGGATGTATTAGAACTGGCTTGGAGATTAAGGGGTGGGAGTGGATTGGAAGGGATCATTGCTAGTGGCTGAGAACAAAAGGGATACAGAGACTGCTGCCTTCATGGGGTATAGGTGCTATGATTTTGTCTCTGACCAATGACATTTTATAATAATTTTTACATCTTTTAGTGTAGATTTGTGATATATTTAGACATGCCACATGGAAATGCTAACTCTGCATGTTTCTCCCTTCCATATGGCATTTTATCTAGTCCTGTAGCATACTTCCCTTTAGAATTTACTGCCTGAGCTCTGGGAATGTTTTTGTTCAACAATCTCAATAATTTGGACATAGTAAGCAAAAACCCTAAGGCTGAGACCTGAAGTGTATAATTTAACTATTTTTATTACTTTCTAACATATGTGAAGGACCTGAGCTTGCTCAGAGAACAGAGAAGGCATGGTTCATCTTACTGGATGGGCATCTTACATGGGCATCTTACTGGAGCAGCATTCTCTATAAACTAGTAAGACTGCTCTCTGAATTTATTTGATCTGTCCTTAAGCAAAGGAAGCACTTGCTGCTTGTACACAAAACCAAATGAACCTTGTAGCAAGAT
This sequence comes from Muscardinus avellanarius, assembly GCF_963383645.1. Classification (NCBI taxonomy): domain Eukaryota; kingdom Metazoa; phylum Chordata; class Mammalia; order Rodentia; family Gliridae; genus Muscardinus; species Muscardinus avellanarius. Next base: position 8,241,849 of record NC_137792.1, read on the forward strand.
ATGAATTGATAAAAAATATTTGAAGAGACATTTATTATGTGCTTAATTTGCTGGGGCTTTGAGAGCTTCTAGAAATAGTGACTGACAACTCTTGTCTTCTAGCAGTGCACCAACTTCCTGAGAAAATGACATATACATAAGCCAATTCTGCATAACACAAGCCAACTCTTGTCTATATTATCGTTGTGGCTACATATGAAAGTCGATAAACACTAAAGTATAAGGAAGAGGTAAAAATGAATTAGGATCTAGAACATCAGTGGGGTTTACAAAGAAAATGTATGACTGATAATGTGTCTGGTGGCATGTTAAGTATCTTACATTCATGCTTTCATTTGTTCTCTACAAAATTTATAGGTACTATTGTTACTAATTCCAGTTTACCAGATACAAAAAAACAATTATTCAGAATCTTTATGGCTGGCACAGTTGTGAAAGGCAAAGTAGCTGGTCAAAACAAGGCAGTCTGGTGCTGGAGTCCCCATACCTAGTCACTATTCTGTTCTTTTTGCTGGCCTATGTATTTGGTTTTGCAAATTAATGACACATATAGATGGAGGCAAGTGTTTAAAAAGGTATGTATCAGCACAGGTTAATCTCTAAAGAGAAGTCTCTATTAAGAAGATTCTTGACTTGGCAGGTTTTCTTCCTCTGTTACCTGAAGATTTGGAAATTAGGCCATTTCTCATCAAAGGGCTTTCTTTTCTACCATACTGCTCTGTTGTATCTGGTATAGCATACAAAATTAGAGCCACTTTTTGTGTACTGAGGATTGAACTCAGAAACGTTCTACCGCTGAGCTACACCCCTAACCCTATTGATTTTATTTTAAAACTGGGTCTCTTTAACTTTTTGAGGTTCTTAATAAATTACCGAGACTATCCTCAAAGCTATAATCCTCCTGTCTCAGCCTCCCAAGTACTGGGATTACAGGTGTATGCCACCACGCAAGCTAAATTAGAGCCTTTTAATGTCTCAACAGATCTCATATCTAGTGTGAAAGAATCATGGATACAGACTTCATTCTGTTTCCTAGGCAAACCTTCTAAATGTTCATGTTTCCAAATGAGAACCATGTTGAGGCTAAAGGTGATATCACTACTCCTTATCATACACCCACAAGAAGTGGTAATGTATAGTGGGAAAATGATCCCTGCCACTTCAAGTGTGGACTCATCTACGGTTAATGAAAAGAGGTCACACTATTTCTTCACTCTTGGGGATACTGCTCTGTTCAGTTTAACACCAGAGATCCTGGCATACTGTGATAGATGTAGGAATATATAATACCCAAATCCAGACTGAACAGTTTCTCTGTCACTTTCAAACCTCTCCCAATATAACATTGCAGGGGGGCTTTCGTATTTGAAGGAGGACATCTAATAAAGAACAATAATACAGGTTTGGCCTTCAATTGCTGATTTAATTTTGGCTAGCGATACATACTCATTATAAAATAGGCCCTCATATCTTCTATCTCTTATACATAGGAGAAGATACACTAATCCCCTACAAGAAATCTCTCTTCTCCTTTTCACCTGTACAACTCATTACTTTCTCTGCTGTTTCTTTAAAATGTTATCCTTAGTTTCATTATATGTGCTTATTCTAATCCATGTCTTTCTGGCATGACAGATTATAAATTTTGGAAGTATAGGAATCCAGTATATTTTAGTATTCCCTGGAGCTTACAATGCACCAGTGTCAGCATTTCACCCATATACCCAGTCTCTTACACATTAATGCACCGACTTCCAAATGGCAGCAGCTGCATTTTTTTTTTTTTGCTTGAGGGCTTTCTCTGACCCAAGCCATTTTGCCCACTCTTGTGGTAGACCAGAAGTGAAGACAAATTAATGTCCCCTGAGAGCACTCTCATCCAACCCCTAATGGGAATTGATGTAAAATACCCAAGCTCCTTCCTCCCTTGGGCAAAAATAGTTCAGGGATGTTCTTATACTGGTTTCTAGATTTGCTCATGTGATAAAGCTTTATTTGCCACTAGAAAATAATGAATTTATTTGCTCACCTTTTTTGCCTACCTTCTCTACCTTGTTTCTTGTCCACTTCCCATCCAGTTTATTATTCACATCCCTAATAAACTACTTTCAGCTGGATCCCTGAGTTAACAAGAATTCAAAATAAGTGAGCATCCCATATAGAGAAGGAGTGTATGAGTACCCTTTTAATTACACCGAATCATAAAAATGCATATCATAATGTGAAACAAGACTTGGAAGTATTGTGTTGCATAATTGCTAGGGTCCTGTTAGTCACATGTGAGCCCTTGTAAACACAACAAGCACCATGCTTCCAGGGTTCCCCTTTGCAGTAAAGAAGCAGCTGTCCTAGTTGTTAGCAGAAAAGAGTACATATCAAGAACTCTAGCTTCTATTTTTAGATCTGTTGCTGACACAGAAAACCTGTTTCCTAACAGTACAGTGGTGACCTTCTCACCCTTAGTGAAATGGTGCAGAATGCCAAGAGGAAAACAAGCCCTCATTTGTGGAGGCCACAGAGGAACAGAAGAGGGAAATGAGGGTTTAGGTACTGTTCATTGGCAGACATGGTGCTTTAAGATTTCTTTTGACAGCTAAATAGAAAGTGCTGGGTTTCCCAGAAATGCAGTGGTCCTCAACAGGATTTAGGTATCCAAGCTTAAAAAGCCTGGCTCTGAGCCTAAGACTTCCAAAGGGTAAAACTCCACATTTTTTTAAAAACTTTATATTAAAAGATGATTTTACAAAATAAAGTAGAATTATCATCCTCATACAGATTGAAAATTGATACATGTTAAATATTTTACTTAACTCATTATTTAATGTGAGAACCGAGCAGATGGTAAAACCTGTTCAAAAAATCTCCAATGAACAGACCCATTTATAGACCAAGAATATTGAAATGAATGTATAAATAGAAAACTATCCTCTTTTACAGTGGGAAAAGGAAATAACCTGAATTCCTACAGGACAGAATTTGCATGTCTAAAAAGCAAGAGGTATTTTGCTTTACTATCAGATATATAATTTACACAGTTGTAAAATAGCTCCCATAAAATTGGGGTCAGAAAATACTGAAGATTGTGCTATATAGACAAATGCAGTTTTCCATTAAAGCTTATTTTCCCCTACACTTATGATTGTTAGATTTAATAGTATGATTCTTCTCAAATAGAGAGAGGTCATTTTTTCTAGAGGTTATTTACACTTTTAAAATGCAGACCTTTTGTTTAACATTGTGAGTAGGGATGAGTGTAATAAAATGGAGGGCAGGTATGTGGTGCTTGAGGAAAATACACCTGATTATCAAATAAAGGGATAATATCAAGGTTTTAGAAGAAGATCCTGCCTTGATAGGAGATGGTAAGAGAATAAATAGCTGGCATTTTACACTGCTTCATTCAGTTCCCCCGGTGAACTTGAGAGGTAAAAATATTTCATCTCTTTTAAAATGATGAAACTAGAATCTAGTTAAGAAGACTGCATAAGGTAACACAAATAGGTCATAGCAGAGCCAGGATTTAAACCCAGTCCTTCTGGCCCTACTGTTAATAACTTTTTTTTTTCCATTCTCCCATTTTTCACTAATAAGAGATGATGTCATGAGGGAGGGCTATAGGAAAGAAGTTTCCTGATGACCCACTGAAGCAGGGTAGATACCTCAGTAGTATGTTTAAAGGACTACACTGATAGGCTTCTCATTGGTAACTACCATGTTTTTGTCATAATTTACTGATTTGGTTGAGTGTTCTGAAAAGATAACAAACAGAATTCTCATCTGATATTACTGATTTTGATAAGACAATCAATTTAAATTAAATACATTTTGGTGCTGGGGATTGAGCAGTATGGCTTGCATGCATTCTTTTTTTTTGGCTAGCTTCAAACCTGCGCAATCCTCCAGTCTCCACCTCCCAAGCGTGGGGATTACAAGCGTGCACCACCACGCCCGGCAAGGCTTGCATGCATTCTAATCACTCCACTGAGCTTCCTTTTGAGACAACTAGCCTTTGAAGAAGGAGTAAAGTCAATTGATGGGATGAAAATGCTTTAGATTCAAAGTTGTTCTGAATTATATTTCTTGGGATGCCTTCTTGTCTATAGACAAGGCTTATATTTTGTTCAGTAGCATTCACTGTGCATTTATTGAGTGCCTACAATGAGCTCAATACTATACTGAAATCAGGGGGACATAAGAGTGAGTCAGATACAACCCATAATCTGTCTAGAAATGATTAGACAAATACAAAAATGTTGATTGTAATACAATATGGTAAGGGTAATGGGGCTATGAAACTGCCAAAAATCTATTCAGATAATAATCCTGAAGAAATTCATTTTGTAAGTGTCATTTGACTTTGAAGGATGAGAAGAGTTAAACATGGAAACAAACATGTATATGTGTGTGAATCCTATCCACCAATTTCATTATTATAACTCAAACACAGAAGTTTCTTCTTAGAAAATCACTGATGTAAAAAAATCTATTTTCAATTTGTCAAGACCTAACAAGTTGATGAACTTGCTATTCACTTTGCAAAGTAGTAGAGGATTCAATTAACAAGAGAAAGGCATCTTTAATTCTATTATTTGTTGCTTCATAAAATGAAAGAAAATGTCATTCAGGTTCATGAGAAATTCTCAAGTTTCTTTATTTCAAAACCAATTTCAAATGGCATTTAAAATTGTCTTCTTTTAAGAGTAAATGTATCTTTATTTATTACCTGCATTAATCCCACATATTTTCCAGCGGTTTTCCATCTGATGACATTTGATTATAGTATAAATAGAAATATATGTAGATTACCTTTACAAATTATCATCAACCTGAAAGTTCCATTAAGTCTCTGAGGTCTTTAAAATAAGAAGTGAACCCCGTTTCAACAAGAAAAGTTTCTTGACTTTCCCAAACATAAATATCCACTTTAAAATCACTATAATCTTATAATAAATAAGAAGCAGCAGTTCTCTTGTAGATGCTTAGTAAAAATGCCCTCTCTGTGATGCTTGATTGGGCACACAATTTTTGTTTCATCTGACATTTCTTGAAGAATGACTCAAGTTCTTTTCATCAAATTATTTCTGACTTGTCCTTAATACTTGATTTTCTTATATTTAGACCCCAAACTCACCCTTTAATTGTACATGATGATCAGTAGAAAACCAAGTATAATGGAATGTAATGTCTACTCAATAAATATTTGTTGAAATGATGAGTGACTGAAGATTTATAATATGAAAATAAAGAGAACTCAGCTGGGCATGGTGGTACACACCTATAATCCTAGTACGTGGGAGAGTTAGACAGGAGGATCTCAGGTTCAAGGCCAGCCTTAGTAACTTAGCAAGACCCTCAGCAACTTAGGCCCTATTTTAAAATAAAAAAATAAAATAGGACTGGGGGTGTACCTTAGAGGAAGAATGCCCCTGGATTCAATCCCCAGCATCACAAAAATAATAATAATAATAATAATAATAATAATAATAATAGAGATAATTTAAGAAAGTACTACACAATTCCTTGATTAACAAATGAAACTAATAAGTATAAGCTCCATACAAAAGCATATTTTCTCCCAAAGTATGTTTAAACATTTTTAAAGTCCAGATCATCAAAACATATGCAGTTTTCTCATTAGAAAAATCATATGACTGAAAAATATTTTAACATGACACTAGCATTTGGCAAAGCAGAATGATATATGTCTCACTTCACTGTTCCATAAATTGGGATACATAATGAATAAGTTTTTCACTCATCCTGACATGTTTGCCTTCTCTTTATAACTTACAGATTTTTAACTGGGGGTAATTTTGTCCCCCTAGGACATTTGACACTGACTGGACCCATTTTTGTCATAATAGGAATTGAGGGGTTCTACTAGCACCTAGTAAGTAAAGAGCAGTGATCCCACTAAACATCCTATAATATTAAGAACAACTCCCAACATCAAAGAACATTTGGTCTCACATGTCATTTGTCACAGAAGTGAGAAATCCTAGTTCAAAAAAAGAAAGGGAGAAACAATCATGTAAAATCTGTGGTAGCTAGATGAATTCTCCGGATATGAAGAATGTTTGTGTATAATCCCTAAAGGCATAACAGTAGTAAAAAGTGTCCAAGTCCTGCCAAGAAATTCTGTAAAACTAAAAGAGTCCCTAGAGTTTACATAAAGAAGAGAAATTGGATGAGATAGACATTATTTCAGTAAAGATTCGCATATGAGGGTATTAGAGGATTTAATTTATAGTCTCAGGCCTTCAGTTTACTTTATACTAAAATGAGTTTGGTGATATACCTCCTGTATAAGCATATTTTGATGAACAAAGGACCTTGAAACAATGATAATATTGATGATCAATGACTACCATTACTATAATAGAAACTACAGTTCATTAAATAAATGTTAATGTTAAATAAATAAATATGATTTACTTTCCACATATTACAACTAATTTTCAAAATTACTATCATTGTATTACTAATCCTGTTCTAAAGAATCATGCAAAAAAAAGTTAAAAGTTAAAAACTAAAAGGGCTGGGATGAACCTTGGAAGTATAATGCTCAGGGGTTCAATACCCAATACCAGGAAATAACAACAAAACACAATGGTTTAGATTATGTGCTTATTTTAAATTATAATTATAACATTTAAAATTTCTTAAAGTTTTACATTTCTTCAGATTAGATGCCTCATACCCCCCTCACAAAGTGAGCACAATCACAAAAAGTCATTTTCTCCTCTGTAATCCCCCATCTTCCAAGGCTCTTTTTTTATTAGCACAAATATATCATGTAACACAGGAAATCATTATGAGAAACAGTCCGGGTATCAGGCTCCTACCCTTAACTCTACATCTTCTTGCCTCCACTGCATAACTTATCTTTTACTTTATCTCTTAGGCTAATTGCAAGTATCTCTCTCTTAGGTAAAATATTCTTATTCAAAGGAAATTTAATTTCTGTAAAAGTGAGGCACATATATTTAGTATTCCATTTCCATCCAAGTGTCTCTACCACAATAAAGTGATTTTGATACTTGAAGACAAGTTAAAGTGTTTACAAGTAATAAAGTGCAAAATGAAAATGTCATTCTTGCCTATTTGTGACAAGGGAGAAAAACATAAAATTTCCATCTTGGAACTCAAAGATTGTTCTCTTCTCTCAAGTAGTCTTTCATCTTAAAATGGTGAATTTATTAATAACAGAACTATTAATGATCAATTGTTTTGGTGTTCCACAAGAGTATCCATAATTTCCTCGTGTTTATTTTTATTGTTTTATAGAATTATATTGATATAATTATACTTTGTAGTGAGATTCAAAGTGATACATTCATATATATACATAACATCTCTTGATGTGATTCTCTCCTAACCTTATCCAACTATAATGTTCCTTCTTCCCAGTATATGCCAGCAAGGTTGAGCAACTACATGTTTGACAAGAAATGAATGGATAAAGAAAATACTGTTTATGCATAAAACAAGGTATTATTTTGCCATAAAGGAAAAACAAAATCATATTATTTGCAGAGAAATGAATAGAACTAGAAAACATGCTGAGATTAGCTAGTCTCAGATAGTCAAAAGTCAAATGTTTTCTATGTGAGAGCTAGAGAGAAAATAGGGAAGAAAATGAACTTCATAATCATAGTGAATGAGACCAGTACAATAGTAAAAGCGGATCAGAGGAGAGAGGATAGGAGAGAAAAAAGGAGCTTAAGTAAGAAAACAGACCAAATATTATGCCCACACAGATGCTTATTTTAAATAGAATATATCATAAAGCTTCTTTTTGGTGGTACTAGGGTTTGAACACAGGAGTGCTCTATTACTGAGCTCTTCCTCCAGACTTTTTAATTTATTTTGAAACAGGATCTTGCTAAATTAATATCTGGTCTTGAGCCTGCAATTCTGTCTCAGCCTTCCGAGGAATAGGATCACAGGCATGAGCCACTCTTTCCAACTTATCATAAAGCTTCTTAAAACATAATATTTATTTTTAACTTAAAATATTTGATTAAAGAACATACATAAGATACTATCAATATAAACAAACACAGACCAACTATTTTAATATACTCACTATGAAAGATAGATAAAATATTTAAAGAGAATGATATACATTGATAAAAGTGTCAATTCGTCAGGAAGATATAAATTTTAGACATATTCAACTATACATCTCAATATTAGTCCTTCTATAAATATTCTTATTCATGACATTTAATACCACAGAACTAATCCTAGTCAACATTCTCTTTGAAGCAGCACTAATCCCTATTCTAATTATTATTATCGAATGAAGAAATCAAACAGAATGATTAAATATAGGACTTTGCATTACTTCTACTATTGGCATTAATTTATGTCCAAAACTCCACAGGCCCATTAAACTTTATAATAACCTACAATAGAGCTCAAAATATATGAAATGAACATTGACAGATTAGATGGAAGAAATAAACATTTCTATAATTGTAGCTAGATACTTCAATATCTACATTATTTTCAATAATAAATAGAATATATGTGGAGATACTAGTAAGGAAATAGAAACCTGACATTATAAGCCAACTAGATCTAAATTTCATGTATAGAAAGGTCTATAATCAAAAGCAGACCACACATTCTTCTGAAGTATACATGGAACATTTTCCAAAGTAGACCATCCATTGCGTCACAACACAAGTCTCAACAAATTGTAAAAGGCTGAAATCATACAAAATATATTTTCTAACTACAGTGGACAAAACTAGAAATCAATAGGTGTGGGTAAACTAAATTTTCAAAAATATTTGGAACTCAACACACTCTAAAACAATCTGTGAATCAAAAAATAAATTACAAAGGAAATTAGAGATGAATAAAAACAAAAACACAATATGCCAAAACCTATGGGATACAGGGAAGGCAGTACTCAGAGGAAATCTGTAAGTACTTATATTTAAAAAAGAAAGATCTAAAGTCAATAGCCTTTCTTTATACCTAGAGGAAGTAGAAAAATAAGAGCAAACAAAACTTAAAGCTTGCAGAAGTAAATAACAAAGATTAGAGAAAAGACGAATTGGAGATTAACAAAAACCAAAAGTTATTTTTTCAAAGAGTAGTAACATTGCCGGGCGTGGTGGCGCACGCTTGTAATCCCCGCGCTTGGGAGGCAGAGACAGGAGGATCGCGCAGGTTCGAAGCTAGCCGTGTGCGCTGGCTTAGGAGACCCTGTTTCCAAATAAGAATGTAAAAATAGGTTTGGGAGTGTAGCCCGGAGATAGAAGGGCTTCCAGGAACCCCAGTACCACCAAAAAAAAAAAAAAAAAGAGTAGTAGACATTGATAAATATTTAGCCAGGCTGATAAAATGGTATAAGACTCAAATAATTAAAATTAGAATCGAAATGGGATCATTACTGACTATAAAGAAAATGATTGCAAAATATTAACAAATTATATAAACTAGACAAAATAGAAAAACACCTAGAAACAGTAATTACCTAAAAGATTCAAGGTGAAATAAAAATATCTCTCAGAAGAGATCAAAGCAGAAAAAAAAATCTCTCAACAAATAAAAGTTCAGGCCAATGCTGGCTTATCTGCTGAGCTATACCAAACATATAATTAACACCAATCCTTCTCAAACTATTCCAACAAGTAGATAATGAGTGAATGTTTCCTAACTAATGTCATGTGACTGGAATACTATAGCCAGAAAATGGTACTACAAGAAAAGAAAATAATGGATCAATATTGCTTATGAGGACAGATACAAAAATTATCAATAATATATCCACAACTCATATCCAATAACATATCAAGGCCAATTAAGATTATTCCAGGAATGCAACGATGGTTCAATATAGGAAAATTAGTAATACACCATATTAGTAGGATGAAGTGATATACCATCTCAATAGAATGAAGGAAATAACCAAATTATCATTTCAGTTGATGTGTGCATGTTTTTCCACCATCTTTTATCCCACTAAGATGTATAACTATAATGTACCAATAAAAAAATTTAAAAAAGTAATGCCATGTTACATGTTTGCTTCCTGTAACCTGTTTTATGTAGTAAATATGACATTGGAAGTTTTGTCCAGATCAGATATGAAAATCCAATATAGGATATCAAATGCAAATGAAGAAAGTAAAACCATCTTTGTTTACAAAAGACATTGGCAGAGAAAAATCCCAGAGAATCCAAACAAAGCTACTAGAGCTAATGAACAAATTTAGCAAATTTTCAGTCTACAAGAACACCACACAAAAATCAGTTTTGTTTATACAATGTTGCAAAGAACCATCTGATAAACATTTCTGAAAGAATTTGATGAAGACCCAAGTAAATGAAAATATATTCCACATTCATGGGTAGGAAGCCTTAATATTGTAAAGATTTCAATACTAGACAGAGTGATCTACAGATTCAAGGAAATGATTATGGCCTGCTTGTACAATCTTCTAAGAATAAGAGAGAAAAGGGAACAATGTGAGCAAAAGAGAAAGGAAGGAGCATTGAGTCTCTTTTTTTTTCTCTTTATGACTTTTTTTTAACAATTTTTTATTGAACATAAATAGTTTACATTTAAACTATATTTGGTGCCTTCTGCCCTCTGCCCCCGTTTACCCTTCACCCCTCCCACCAATGGTTGTCCAGGTTAACCATGTCATATTCATAATTTTACACATATTCAGATGTAGACCCTCATTAATCAAGATAAGTCTTCCTCCTCTCCTATCTTTTCATTCACACTTTGCTGATATTTCCCCTCCATTATCTGGAATCCCACTGGTATCCTCTGTGTTTCCTAGTTTGGGCATATTAGAGGAAACATATGTACCTTCTCCTTCTGTGCTTGGCTGATCTCACTTAACATAATGTTCTCCAGGGCTTTCCATCTTCTTGCAAATGATATAATTTTGTTCTTCTTTATGGCTGAATAGAATTCCATTGTGTGTGTATTTCCCAAAGTTTTGCTATCCATTCATCTGTTGATGGAGATCTGGGTTGGTTCCATATTTTGGCTATTACAAATTGTGCTGCTATGAACATAGGTATGCATATGTTGCTGTATTTCTCTGAATTCAACCCCCTTGGAAAGATACCCAGGAGTGGTATAGCTGGATCATATGGTGGATCTATTTCCACCTTTCTTAGGAATCTCCACATAGATCTCCATAGTGGTTGAACTAGTTTGCACTCCCACCAATAGTGTAAAAGTGTTCCTCTTTCCCCACATCCTTGCCAGCATTTGTTGTTGTTTGATTTCTTTATGCTTGCCACTCTGACTGGGGTTAGATGGAATCTCAGTGTAGTTTTGATTTGCATCTCCCTGATGGCCAGTGATGAAGAACATCTTTTCATGTATCTATTGGCCCTTTGTATCTCTTCTTTTGTGAAGTGTCTATTTAGTTCATTTGCCCATTTCTTGATTGGGTTGTTTTGCTAGTGTAGAGTCTTTTGAGCTCTTTGTATATTCTGGATATTAGCCCCCTATCAGAATGGTGGCTGGTAAAGATCTTTTCTCATTCTGTAGGCTTCCTCTTTAGGTTATTGATAGTTTCCTTTGATGAGAAGAAACTTTTTAGTTTGATGTTATCCCACTTGTTTATTCTTGCTTTAATTTCTTGGGCTTTGGAGGTTTTGTTGAGAAAATTACTGCCTGTGCCAATATGTTGTAGTGTTGAACCTATGCTCTCCTCTACTAACTTCACAGTCTCAGATCTAATTTCTAAGTCTTTGATCCATCTTGAGTTGATTCCTGTGTTTGGTGAGATATAGTGGTTTAGATTCATCTTTTTACAAATGGTTAGCCAGTTCTCCCAGCACCACTTGTTGAAAAAGACTGTCTTTTCTCCAGCGTATGTGTTTGGCCCCTTTGTCAAAGATTAATTGACTAAAGATGTGTGGGTTTGTTTCTGTATCTTCTATTATAATCCTCTGGTTAGTATATCTGTTATTGTGCCAGTAGCACGCTGTTTTTACTACTATTGCTCTATAGTATAATTTGAAGTCTGGGATTGTAAGGCCTCCTGCATGTTTCTTATTGTTGAGAATTGCTTTGGCTATTCTAGGTCTTTTCTTTCTCCATATAAAGTTCATGATTGATTTTTTCTAGGTCTCTGAAGAATGTCACTGGTATTTTAATGGGAATTGCATTGAACCTATATATCAGTTTTGGCAGAATGGCCATTTTGATGATATTTATTCTGCCTATCCATGAGCACGGGAGATCTTTCCATCTTCCAAGGTCTTCTTCAATTTCTTTCTTTAATGTTTTATAGTTTTTGTTGTAGAGGTCTTTTACATCTTGGGTTAGGTTTATTCCTAGGTATTTTATTGGTTTTGAGGTTATAGTGAATGGAATTGTTGTTTTTGTTTCTTTCATTGTGGATTCGTTGTTGGCATAAAGAAAAGCCACTGATTTCTTTAGGTTGATTTTGTATCCTGCGACTTTGCTGAATTTGTCAATCAACTCCAGAAGTCTTTTGGTTGAGTTCTTTGGGTCTTCCAGATAAAGGATCATGTCATCTGCAAATAAGGATAATTTTAATTCCTCTCTTCCTATGTGAATTCTTTTGATTTCCTCCTCTTGTCTTATTGCTACAACAAGAGTCTCAAGGAGTATATTGAAAAGGAGTGGTGATAGTGGGCATCCTTGTCTTGTTCCTGACTTTAGCGGAAATTCTTGCAGTTTTTCCCCATTCAATATAATGGTGGCTTTGGGTTTACAGTATATTGTACTTTCCTTCTATCCCAATTTTTCCAGTGTTTTTAACATAAATGGGTGTTGGATTTTGTCGAATGCTTTTTCAGCATCTATTGCTATGATGATGTGATTTTTGTTCTTGGTTCTATTTATGTGGTGAATAACATGTATTGATTTGTGTATGTTGAACAAGCTTTGTTTTTCTGGGATGAAACCGACTTGGTCATGATGTATTATTCTCTTGATATAGTTTTGAATGTGTATAGCTAGTATTTTGTTTAGAATTTTTGCAACTATGTTCATTAAGGATATTGGTCTGTAGTTTTCCTTTTTTGAGATATCTTTATTTGGTTTGGGGATTAATGTGATACTGGCCTCATAGAAGGAATTTGGGAGAGTTCCATCTCTTTCAATTTCCTGGAACAAGTTATGAAGTATTGGTATTAGTTGTTCACTGAAGGTTTTGTAGAATTCAGCTGGAAACCCATCTGGGCCTGGGTTTTTCATTGGTGGAAGAATTTTTATTGCCGTTTCTATTTCTTTGGTTGTTATTGGTTGGTTTAGGCTTGCTATATCCTCTTGGCTGAGTGTAGGAAGGTTAACTGTGCTTAGAAATCTATCAATTTATTCCAGGTTTTCAAGTCTATTGGTGTATAAATTTTTAAAGTAGTTTCTGATAATCTTTTGAATTTCTTCACTATCTGTGGTGATATCTCCTTTTTCATTTCTAATTACGATAATTTGAGTTGATTCTCTTTTTCTTTTGGTTAGGTTGGCCAGGGGTTTATCAATTCTATTAATCATTTCAAAGAACCAACTTTTTGTTTTATTGATTCTTTGAATTGTTTATTTTGTTCTCTATTTCATTTATTTCTGCTCTAATTTTAATGATTTCTTGCTTTCTGCTGGCTTTGGAAATAGACTGTTGCAGAATTTCTAGGTCCTTGAGTTGTGTCATTAGGTTCTTTACTTGGTGGTTCTCTGTCCTTATGTGGGCACTCAATGCGATAAACTTTCCTCTTACAATGCAATAAACTTTCCTCTTAGTACTGCCTTCATGGTGTCCCATAGATTTTGGTAGGTTGTATCTCTGTTTTCGTTTGTTTCCATAAATTTCTTTATTTCTTCCTTAATTTCTGCTCTTACCCATTCATCATTCAATAGTGTATCATTCATTCTCCATGAATTTGAATACTTTCTTTCGAGTTTCCTGTTGTTGATTTCTACTTTTATTCCATTATGGTCTGAAAAGATGCAAGGAATTATATTACATTTTTTTAATTTGCTGGTATTTCCTTTGTGTCCCAGGATGTGGTCTATTTTGGAGAAGGTTCCATGGGCTGCTGAGAAGAATGTGTATTCTGTAGTTCCTGGTTGAAATAATCTGAAAATGTCTATTAGGTCCATTTGGTTTATGATTTCCTTTAGTTCTAAAGCGTCTTTACTCATCCTTTGCCTTGAAGATTGATCCAGTGGTGTGAGAGGCGTATTAAAGTCTCCCAGAATTATTGTATTTGTGTCTACTTGGGATCTTATGTCCAGAAGGGTTTGTTTTACAAATGTGGTTGCACCCACATTTGGGGCATAAATATTTACTATCATTATAACTTCTTGGTGTAATGTTCCTTTTAATAAAAGGAAGTGCCCTGATTTGTCTCTTTTGATGTGTTTTAGTTTAAATTCTGTTTTGTTGGATATCAGGGTTGCTACCCCTGCTCTTTTTTGGTCACTGTTGGCATGGTATATCTTTTTCCATCCTTTCACTTTCAGTCTGTGAATGTCTTTGGCTATAAGGTGAGTTTCTTACAGACAGCATATATTTGGATTATGTTTCCTAATCCACATTGCCAGTCTATGTCTTTGGATTGGTGAGTTAAGAGATATTATTGAAATATGATTTTTGTTTTCTGCCATTTTGTGTTCTGTCTACTCTTGGGTGGTTTGATCTTTCTTCTTTTCTTAAATGGCCCACTTATTAACTTCCTCTCTTCTCTGATTCTGAAGTCTGCTTCTTTTTTCTTCCTTATGCTTTATTTCTTTAAGAATTTTCTCTAGTGTTGGCTTTGAATTCATGAATTTTTTGAGATTCTGTTTATCCTGAAAGACTTTGGTTTCACCATTGATCTTGAAGAGTAGTTTTGCTGGATAGATTAGTTTGGGTTGGAAGTTATATTCTTCCAGGGTCTGAATCATGTCATACCAGTCTCTCCTAGCATTCATGACCTGGGTTGTATAGTCTGGGGTGATTCTTATTGTTTTGCCTCTATATGTCACCCGTCCTTTTGTTCTCACTGCTTTTAAGATTCCTTCCTTGGCCTCTATATTGGTCATTTTGGTTATTATGTGGCATGGAGTGGACTTTCTTTGATCCTGTCTCAGTGGAGTTCTGTATGCCTCCTGGACATGAAGGTCCAAGTCTCTTTCCATATTTGGAAAATTCTCTGAGATTATTTCCTTGAAGATATTACAGATGCCCTTGGTCTGTACCTCTATCCCTTCTTCAATGCCTATTATCCGTAAATTAGGACGCTTCATATTATCCCATATTTGCTGGATTTGTTAAGGTTTTGTTGCTGTAAAGATTTCTGTATATCGCTGACTGTGTTTTCAGTTTGGGATGTACTGTCTTCTAATATTGATAGTGTTTTCCATTTCATGTAATCTTCCAGAATTTCTTTCTATTGCTGTCTTCATTTCACTTATTGCCTCTTTCATTTAATTCCAGACCTCTTTCTGATTCTTTTTTAGTGTTTCTAACTCACCTTTCACCTCCTCTAGACTTGTTTTAAATCTTTTCATCATATTGTACATCAAGATTCTGAACTCCCCTTCTTGCATTTCTAGTAGGTCAGTATTCGTGATTTCTGCTGTCTCTTCATAACTCCTGGTTCTCATATTTATAGTGTTCTCTGCCCTGTTTTTCTGATTTCTACCCATTGTTCGTGAGTATTATGTTTAGTCAAATCTTAATATTAGGAGTTTAGGGGTATCGGCAAGTCAGCAGAGCTTTTCCAGTGTTGAGGGTGGGTGATGTGGGAGGAGCTGGAGTGATGGGTAAAGGATTTGAATTAGGTAGAGGATCTGTTTAGGTTGAGAAAGACTTTAAGTATGATAAGGTAATATCTTGCTGAGAATGAGAGAGAGTTAACTAGTAGGACTCTTGTTGTTAGTAGAGTAAGTACGGAGATATGAAATCCTTTGAGTATTAAATAAGGAGGTATATTATGGGGAAAAGTTTTGGGGGAGAAGAGTATATAGGTTAGTGTGGGGAAGATTGTAAGAGGGGTAATGGAAGGAGCAGACAAACATAAAAAAAAAATCCACACAAGATACCAAGACTATTATGTAATCCAAGAAAAAGAAAGGAAAAACCAATCAAAGGAGGAGAACAAAAAAGGAAGGAAAGAGGAAGAAAGAGGAAAAAAGGACAAGAATAAAATAAAAGGAACAAGCAGCTGTGTGAAATCAGAAAACAAAGCAAACTATCAAATATATATAAAAAAACAAGTTAAAGTAAAAGAAGGATGGGGACACAAATAAAACAGCAATAACCATAACAAAACAAAAGCACTGTAAAACAAAACAAAACAAAACATCCACAGTAACAATAAAAAAATAACAGTCCTACTTATTTACGAATATGGGGTCAGGTCCATATAATATTTGTGTATCTGATTGCTTTGGTAGTTTTCAGAATATAATCCAATGTCTCTTATTTTTCTTTGTACTCTATTTTTATCTTCTTAGGTCACCCTGGATGTTTGGATACCTTTTTTTCCTTTAACTGCTTTGGGTTTATGTGTCAGGATGTCTGGTGTCACTCTTATTAGATTCTGTACAATTTCCAGGTTCTGCGTAATTCCAACCTGTAGTCAGCACCTCTGCACTCACCACCCTAGACTCTGGCCTGTGCTTCCTTACGGCAGGAGTGGAGGATGTCCAAAGTAGACTTGGAACTTCCCCCTGCGGTCCTGTGCAGATATTGTGTCTTGATAGATTTTCCTGTGTCTCTGGAGATTCTAACTGGGCTAGCCAGTGTGGCCCCAAGATGTGCCCTGGACAAAGGGTTGCTGGTTCCTGGATGCCCACACTTACTGCCAGATCTCTGCCAGTTCCAAGAGTGCAGGCTGGGTACACTGCTATTACTGGACCCAGGTGTGAGTGGGTGCAGCTGCCTAGTGCCTGCTGCTATGCTCCTCCACAGTGCATTGGGCTGTGTTTTAGACTAGAACTGTGTTTTAGACTAGAACTGGAGTATCAGGCTGCCGGGTGGGCGGGAACACCCAGCGGTGGGCCAGGGGCGCGGGATAGGTGCACAAGTGTCCGGGGGGGCACAGGCGCTGCGAGGTGTCCAGCAATGATCTCTGCCTCCCATGTGCCGCAGAAGCTGGGGACCCGAGGAGATCTCATGGGCTCACAGAGCTTTCGCAGCCTGGAAAGCAGGCCTCTGGTAATGTGTGTGTCTGGGCTCCAGTGGGGGGCGGGGGCTAGGCACACAAGGTAGGCTCCGATTTAGGGGTGGGGGTGGCACAGGCACTGACTACTAGCGGGGGTCCGGGGCGCAGACAGGGTGCACGAGGACAGTGCTGGGTTCTGAGGTGTGGGACAGATGCTCCGGGCCAGTGCTGGGCCTGAGGCGCATGCTAGTACCCACACTTTCCCTGGACGCACTCAGGTACCTGGCTTCCTTGGTCCAGGGGTCCGTGGAAGTCTCTGTGCCGTTGTGGTCCAGTCGCTGGTGAGCACACAGAATTCTGACGTGGATGCTGCTCGCTGCTTAAGATGAGGCTCTATGTCCTTTTTCAGTCTCGGATTATCTTGCCATGGTAATTTCAGTCAGGGCTCAGGAGTGCAGTTCTCAGGAGTACAGTTTTATTTTGTATTATTTTTAATTTTTATATTGGTGCATTTTAGTCATACATCTTAATGGAGTACATGATGGTAGAGGCATGCATGCATACATCACTCACTCAATTATCCCTTCCCAAATTCCCACCTCATTCTCTCCCCCTCCCTCCTTCTCACATTTAGCTTAGTGATTGACTTGATATGTTTATGAATGTACATCATGTACATTAAAATTTTCCCTCTTTTCCCCTCCCATCCCCCTCAGTTTTGTTGCCTTTCTTACTCATCTAAGGTCTCTCCGTTTTTGTCTGGAGTCCTTCCTATGTCCCATTTTCTCCCTAGCTTTCACGTTTTAGGGAGAGCATTGATTTCTTACTTTTTATGACTGACTAATCTCACTTAGCATAGAGTTTTCCAATTCTATCCATTTCCCTGTAAATGACATAATATTGTTCTTAATGGCTGAATAAAATTCCATTGTGTACTTATCCCATAGTTTTGTAATCCATTCATCTGTTGATGGATGTTTTGGCTGGTTTCATAGTTTGGCAGTTGTGAATTGTGAAGCTATGAACACAGATACACGCACATTAGTTTGGTAGATTAGTTTCCATTCTTTTGGGTAGATACCCAGAAGTGATATTGCTGAATCATTCTTCTGAGGATCCTCCATACTATTTTCTGAAGTGGTTGCAATAATTTGCAATCAAATCAACAATGTCTTAGAGTTCCCACTTCTCCAAATCTTCACTAGCATTTGTTGTTGTTTGTCTTTTGAATGATTGTCATTCTGCTTGGAATTAGGTGAAATCTCAGGGTGGTTGTATTTGTATCTCTCTGATTACTAATGATGAAAGCATTTGTTTTCATATATTTATTGAACATATAAATTTCTTCTTTTGTGAAGTGTATTTTATTCATTTGCCCATTCTTTTCACAAGAAATATTTGTTCCTTTAGTTTTGCACAGGAGTATTTCTGCAGGGGGTTTCTTTTATTTTTTTTCTTGTTTTAAATATTTATTTTTTATTTTTTTATTTTGGTGTATTATATCTATTCATACTTGCCTATTTTTTATTGAGTTATTTGTTTTCTTAGCTGTGAGTTTCTTGAGTTCTCTGTATATTCTAGATATTAGTCCTCTATTGGAGGAATGGTTAGCAAAAACTTCTCCCATTCTGTTGCCTCTCTGTTGAGGCTTTTGATAATTTTCCTTTGCTATACACAAGCTCTTCAGTTTAATGCAATCCCACATATTGATCTGCCTTTTAGTTTCTTGTGCCTTTGGAGTCTTGTTGAAAAAGTTTTTACCTGTGTCTTTGTGTTGCAGTGTTAGACCTTTGCCCTCTTCAAGGAGCTGCAAGGTCTCTGGTCTAATTTCCAAGTCTTTGACACATCTTGAATTGACTCTTGTGCAGGGCGAGAAAGTAGGTCTATCTATCTCACATATAAGAATTTATTAAATGTTTCCACCCTGAATTGGTAACTTAAAAGGGATGATTTCAGCCAGGCATGGTGGTACACTCTTGTAATCCCAGTACTCACGAGGATGAGACAGGAGAATTGCAGGTTCGTGGTCAACCTCAGCGATTTGTGAGGCTTTCCTCAATTTAGTGAGACCCTGTTTCAATAAAAAAAAATAGGGCTGGGAGTATAGCTTGGAGGTAGAATGCTCCTGACTTCCATCTCCAGTACCATTAAAAATTAATTAATTAATTAAAAGGGATTATTTATTTGTGGAAAGAGAAAAATGAACAATTTTTCATGATGTGCCTTGACTTTATTTAATTTCTTTCTTGTTGGTAGAAAATATATATATTAGAATTTAATGGCCAAAATAAGAAAAAAATCTTTTTTATTTTGTTCTACATTGAATAAACAAAAGACAAAACAAATTCCAGCAGAATAGAAAGTAACTATGGAGAGAGACTCATCTTAGTAGAAACTAAATTAAAAGACTTGAAGTAGGTGGAGAATGTGGTACACACCTATAATCCCAGTATTTGGGAAACTGAGACAAGAGAATAGCAGGTTCAAGGCCAGTCTCAGCAATTTAGTGAGGTCCTCAGCAACTTATTGAAGCTCTGTTTCAAAATAAGAATAAAATAGGGCTGAAGTTATTGCTCAGAGGTAGAACACCACTGGTTTCAATCCCCTTTGCCATAAAGGAAAAAAAAGACTTAGAATATCTCAATGTTCTTAGATGAAAATTGTTTGGGTAATATGGTGGTATCTATGATTCTGAGCCTGTAAACATTTTTAAAAATCATACAATTTATCTGGATAGGATGGTTCATGCCTATAATTCCAATACTTGGGGGTCTGAGACAGGAGGCTCACAGGCTCAAGGCCAGATTCACCAATTTAGTTAAATCCTGTTTCAAAATAAAAAATAAATAAAATAAGGCTGAGGGTGTAGCTCAGAGGTATGATGCCCTGAGTTTAGTCCCCAGTACCCACTCCCTTACACACAACCATGCAACTTTTTTTTTAAAAAAGAAAACATTGGTTAGGTTACAAAGAAAATCAACTTACAACTTTCACAAAAACTCTTTGATTCTTCTTTTACGAAAAGATCTCACCTACGATATTGCATATTTTTACCACAATTTTCTTCTCATTTCAAGAGCTTAAATTGGACTTGTAGAGTTAAAAAAAAATGCAGCACTCAAATACAGCCAAAACTTGTGTTTTAATACCAGCCTTTGAGGGTGGCTGCAAGCCAAAATTCTCTTCATTCAGATCATACCAGCTGGTTGGGTATAGAGCCAACTAGGGTGTTGTTTGCACTGGGCTGCTGAGACTTTGTCGAGTGAAGGGAGACAAATTTCCACAGGGAAAAGTAGCAAGTGAATAGATGGTTCATGATGGGATTTTCTTATCTCAGACCACATTAGGGGAAAACTCCATGAAGGCAATAAACACATTCCCAGCAAAACGTGGAAAAGAGAATCTTAACACAGTGATTTATCTATTGTCAAAAGGCAAGATATGAAGGGGCCAGCCTTGTCCCTGGGTCTCGGGAGAGAAAAGTGGACTTCTGATTTTGTTCACATTACATTTAAGATATGGTAACTTTTTCTTTCTACCATATTTACTCTGGCAAATAGTTTAAATAATGCCATGTAGAGCATATAAGAATAGCAACACCAATTTCAATAAATTGTATGGGTAGGAGGAGGGGAGCAGTGTTAGATCTGGAAGGAAACACAACTGCTGTGTTCATAATGTTTCTTTCACTCTGAACCTCCTTATGATGAAGAACTACAGTGCAAGTGTAGAAATGCAAGTGTATTGTTCTACAATAAAAGTGTAGAAAATGTATTAACTATGGGGGAAATTTCAAAATGAGAAAGCAGTATTAAACAATACAAGGAAGTGAAAAATTGCACTACAATGTTCAAAATTTCACAGATGAATTTTAATAAAATTCCAAATATTTGTATCTATACTATGAGTAAATTAAATATTTTAAGGTACGAATACCAAATTATCTATTTATGTTTATCTCTTAATATGTGCTAGTTTTTTGTAATTTTTTTCATCATTTTTCATTGGGGTCATAATATATAAAGAAGAAAAGGGGTAAATTCAGAGGTGTCAAAAGACTCAGAGTAACCCACAGTTTTAAAGGCTACCATGCAAAAGTAAGCGAATGATCCTGACTCATCCATAATCCAAATTGTAGCACCAATTAGACCTCATTACCAAGGTTATTTTATCTCCACAAGGTGTTCACTATTAATGCCTACAATATTGATGACCCTAAGGTCAAAGAAAATCAGCCACTAAAAAGGTTACTATAATATCAGTTTATGCCAATGAATTGAATTAAATAGATTTTGCTTATATTTTCCAAATTCAAAACTTTTAGGGTAAGTTATCATTGCTTCACTGTTGTTATCTAAAAGAGCTTTGGGAATGTTATCATTATATATGTCCAGGTAATTTTTTATCTCACCATCATTTTAATTTTATTTACATCTCTAGCCATTTGCACAGATGTTGATGGAGCTATATTTTTGCTTCAATGTCTATTGCAATATTCTTATTGCATTCTGCAGGTCCTCCAGTAAACGTTACTTGCAATATTTTTATCAACAGTTTTGGATCAGTCACAGAAACCACCATGGTAAGTGCTACAATGCCACTGGCAAGAGAAAAACGTGACTCAATTATACCATGAACACAACCTGTCAAATTTTCTATTGTTCAAATTGCAGGGCCTCCTGTAAATGTTACCTGCAACATATTTATCAACAGCTTTGGGTCAATAGCAGAAACTACAATGGTGAGTGGGACTGAGCATTGAAACCATCGTGTGAAGGAATGGGATATGGGATCAAAGAGCATTGTTGCATATTTGTACGAAATCTACTGAGTGCCAATTTCCAACTTTATTCATGTCAAAACGATAATGTATACTCCTTTATTTTGGAAGGTTATTTTTCAAGGACTCAATAACTCATTGATATTTGATAGGTTATCTATCACACTGGAGAAATTTTAAAAACATTTGATGTTTGGCTAATTTTGGTAGAAATATTAGCAATAAGTATAATATGTATAGTGAAGAGTATTTAAGTATATGCATCTCCAACATTTCATGAGTATAAACTTCAACATTTGAGAAATGCTATGTCCAGTCTTTTACATATAATGAAAGTTTTAACATAACCAATCCTTACTGTGATATACAACAAAGACAAAATGATGGGGCAAACACACACACAGATATACAAACATACATACAAAAACATGCACACACAACTTTGTTGGCAATAGAAATTAGTATATAGTTTACATCATATTCAGTGATTTGAAAAAATATATATAACTAATTAAAAGTTCATCATAGGATATGTATGAACATCTTTCATATATTTTAAAAGGATTTCAGATACTATAAAATCCAACAAGAGTCTCTATAAATGTAATGGTCATTTTGCTTATTAGATCATTAGCTTTACCCCACACAGTATTACCTTAAATGAAATATTTTCTTGGTACCCATGTGATTTAAGTTCTTAATCAACTGACTCCAATTTGCATGACTACCTAAATTATATACCCATATTATAAGATGAATCTAAAATAAGATAGAGTTGACCTTGACCAAGTATTGAGATGGTTGATGTTTTAGAAATACTCAGAAGTAAAATAAGCATAATGCCATTGAGAAGAAAAAATATAATCCCTGCATTTTTTATGAAATTTCTTTTTTAGGCCATTAGGATCATGTTTAATAAATTAATGTACTTGTGATGTCCTTGATGCTAGAAAGAAGCAATTGACCTTTTACTCTTTCTTTTCCCCGGAAAATTAAACATAATCCATCTTCACTACACATTTGAATATTATCCTGATACAGCATAGTCCAAGAATGATCATTCTGAGACAACAGGCTATAGTGCATTAAGATTTTACATAAACAAAATAGTTTTGATAGGGTTATTAAATGAATAATAAGAATCTCTAATCATAGAAAGAATAATTCAACTCTGGACTTGGCATTCAGTATCCGTCTCTTTCCTCTTTTTTCCTTATAAGTGAGGGGCACAACTTCTAGTAGCTCAAATCACTGTCACCAACTTTACACGATGGCATTCAATGACGATATTTGCACGGCCTAATGCTGATTGCATTAATTAGATTCCTAAGTTGCTTTGATTAAATCCCCACATTGCATATTACTCCAATCAAAAATGTAAATGTACACTTTTTGATGTTCATTAATGCAAAAATAAGGTAAACTTATAAGGAGATGAAAATGGAGGCCATGAAAATTCTATTTTCCTGTCTTTAAGAGTTACTGGAGGTATTTATAAATGGGCTGCTTAGCTACTTCCTAGTCAACCATTACATGTCTTTTGTCACATTTCCTACCCAATATTTGGAAATTGCTGATCAAGAGTAACATCAATGGCCTATCTATTCTGTTGTATCAGATAGACTGAATTGCATGTTTAGAATAATGATGTGGATTGTGCTTCTTAGCTTTCTATACAATAACAAGCTTCAGTTGACTTTGAAATATATATCTAATTTTTTTTCAATTACAGCTTCAGTGTGAAACTACAAAAATATTTTTCAAAACTATCATGGGTATGTCAAAGAAGATATTCTCATACCACCTAGAAAAGGAATTATAAAACCTTTTCTGCAAAAGGCCAAAAAGTAAAATAGTTAATATTTCAGAGACAGATAGTCTCTGCCATAAGTATTAGTTTTTGTCTTTTAGCATAAAATAGCCATAAACAATAATAAGCTAATGGATGTGGTTGTGCTCCAATAAAACTTTACTTACAAAAATAGGCTTGGGTCACGTTTGCCAATCCCCAATTTAAGGTATCAG
The DNA here is from genome assembly GCF_963383645.1 of Muscardinus avellanarius. Taxonomy (NCBI): domain Eukaryota; kingdom Metazoa; phylum Chordata; class Mammalia; order Rodentia; family Gliridae; genus Muscardinus; species Muscardinus avellanarius. The sequence continues at coordinate 8,265,760 of NC_137792.1, forward strand.
TATTTAAATGGACAACATTCAGATGACCATAAAAATGTGACAAAGACACCACTAAGGAAAAACTTTGACATCCAAGAAAACCAAGGCCTTCTTTGGGAATCCACCTAATGTACCTTGTCTTAATCATGTCACGCTGCTATAACAAAGCAGCATAGATCAGATAGTTTAAAAAATTATTTCTCAGTTTTGGAGAATAGAAGTCTGAGATCATGGTACTTGATCCAAATTGTGACTATTTATGGCCAGTAGAGTCAGGTTATGGTGGGAGATCTATTAAGGTTATAAACTGATGATTACTCCTTGTATCCTCACACAATGGAAGGAAACTTTTCTGGAGCCTTTTCTATAAGAGCTATCTACCCTTCTGAATAAATTACCTCCTCAAAGCCCCACTTACTAAAACCATCACTGATATATTCACAAAATTTGACTCAGAAACTTTGGTCAAAAAATTTAATAGAACCAGATTGTTTTAGCAACCATCTTCAGTTGGAGTCAGAAGTTTCAGCTTTTATTAAGTGAGGAAGTCATTGAGGACATTGATTAGAGCTATTTTGGGGGGATAATAGTCTTGCTGTTTTATATTTTCTGGAGTGAACTTTTCCAAGAATGCTTCAGAATTTTGAGTTACTACACATGTTGACTTTCCTCTCTTCTTTCAAAACTCATTCTTACCCCATGACCCAGATAGCACTATCAAAGGATTTAATTTTAGGTATTTGTTACTAAAGAAGAGGTAATGATTGTTTCAAGAACTCAATGTGTCTTTTTTTGGTGCTATACAAGCTATCCCTTTTATAGTTAATGAAATTCAGCTAATTCATTGTTGATGCTGCTTGCCTACAAAGTACTGGCTTATTTACAGACCCAATAAAAATTCTCAATTCTTTGATATATGAGTGTCAGAGATGTACACTCACAAGACAACACATTTGTGTTACTCTAAGGGATATTTATATGGACCATCACAATAATATATATTATTCAAAAGTACATATTTTGTTTATTAAAAGATACAGGGATGCATTTATGGTCATTTTTGTTTGATCCTTTTAAAAAGTATTCAGTGGAACAAACTTTCTATGTTCTAAAAGACACAGAATAGTAGTAAGGAATATATAAGGAGTCAGGTTGTATTCTGTCTTTGGAATATCAGTTTAATACATTTCTTTCTTCCCCTTTTCATTGCCGATGGCAAGGGAGTTTACAGAATGGGGAGTATATTTTCAATCTCCTTCTTCCTTATATAAATACACAGTTTGGTTATATTAGTAATGTTAGTAAAGGTGAGGGGTATTTGCATACTATCTACATTCAGCTTTACCCAAGGCTGAGCTATTAGAAAACAGAGATGAGATGTTATCTTCCCAGCTTCCAAATGACTGCATGTAGGGATCTGGATGGATACTTTATGATTTGGACCAGTGGGTGTTTAGACACTACTCATGCCACTGAAGTATATCCAGCCCCTCTGTTCATTTTATCAGGTGGGAGGGAGAGCTGAAAGTGTACAAGTGTGTCTACTCAGAGAAGATGTTCAGAATATAATTTTGGCTCTCCTGAACTCTGCCTTTAGGGGGAAATTACCATTATCTGCTGGTTACTACAGCAGGGTGAAGGGTTACTTTACCTCTGATCTGAAATCACAGTTCTAAGTGACTCATATAAGAAGGCAGACAGTCTCTTATTAAAATATATGTTGTGTTATAATCACCAATATAACACTAAGGGTTTTCATTCATTCTATAGCTACAGAAGCAAGTCATGAAAAGATTCTAACTGATCAAGGATAGCAGATGGCTTTCTTTCTTATGTCTGAGTTCATAAGGAAGAATCAAGAAACAACCACAAACCTGACATTTTCTTAAACTGACATATGAATTAGCAATGTAATACTGAAAAGTGAATTTATCATAAAGCAACTCCCCTTCTCCATAATTTTTAAATCAACTTCTCATTTTAAAACTAGCAGAATCATAAGATTATGAAAATGTCATTGTGGTGTGGACAAAGGTAATACCAAAGTGCCACATAGGCACTGTGAGGAATCAAGAAAGCATATCCTTGTCTTTAATGATTTTATAAGATAATGACAATGAACAATTTATACTTTCAAAAATAATAAGACAGTAATGGGAGCTTTAATAGGAGTTTGCATGAAATAGTGTAGCAATTTCTATGTGTAAATGCTAAGCAAAACATAATAGTGCTAAAATAATTCAATTTAAGGAAACAATCTGGAGTCGTTATAGCATTAAAAGGCATCAGAAAATGAAAATTTGTGTATTTTTAATTTGATATGAAAAAATAATATAGGATATGGGTAACTCACATTAGCTGTGTTGGGAATATAATAAAGATTATGTGACTTACCCATAGTTTTTTTAAAAAAATTAAAAAATATAACTTGAAAGCTTTCATTATTTAACCTAATACTCATATATTGTCAATTTCAGGAAAACAAATTCCAGTACAAGAGAAAATATGTTATTTATTTGACGTAGAATATGTCTCTGGAGAAAAGGTAGCATAAAAGTAAATACAGACTGTACTTGACCATGTTTCTCTATATTTCCTTTCCTTCTAATATTTTATTAAACCTAAAAGCAAAAATAAACACAAAAAGACTACAGAATAAAATATTCTCTTGTGATTGGAACATCAAGACAAAATATACCTATTTTGAATAAAAATAAATGATGCATAAATAAATAATGCATTACAAATGTTTACCCTATATTGAAAATGATAGGTAACTAGAAGAATCACATAGGCACAGGTCCAGAAAAAGACTTTCCTTTGGCTATATTTATCTATAACTTTGAGTATGCTTCTCTAATTTTAAAGAATTTAACTGTTACTTATTTACTTTAGAATAATGTCTACCATAATAAATAATACTATGGACAAATTTTAATTACCATACATCAAAAGAATACATACATAAAATGATCTATCAAATGTCTTATTTTGTATAATCACCCTAACTTTGGTTTTTATTTTTTTATTTTTATTTTTTTGGTGGTACTGGGGTTCCTGGAAGCCCTTCTACCTTCGGGCTACACTCCCAGACCTATTTTTACATTTTTATTTGGAAACAGGGTCTCCTAAGTCAGCACGCGCGGCTGGTTTCAAACCTGCGCGATCCTCCTGTCTCTGCCTCCCAAGCGAGGGGATTACAAGCGTGTGCCACCATGCCCGGCCTAACTTTGGTTTTTAAATAGATTTTTCTCCTCTAAGTTTTACACTTATCCTTGCTTACAAGTAATGGAATTAATTTTTCTTAAACTAATCTTTAGCTATTTGGTAATTCTACTGAATATGATAGACTCATTGCTTTTGTAATTTTCTCATATTGGAGAAACTGCTTCATCTTCTACATATGAAATTCAAAATAGAAAATCAGAAAATACTAGAAAATACAGGAAATATATATATATATATATATATATATATATATATATATATATATATATATATCTGCATCAAGATAGGAAAATCTGCAACAAGAATTTTTTTTCTAACAGGTAACTGTTTACATATTACATGTCACTGATGTAATATTCTCTAGAGTCTCTCAGGCTTATGAGAATTACAAGGATGTTCTCTTGCCCAGTATTCTCTATATGGCTTCTTATGGCCTCTCCTATCCTAGGAGTACTTGCTGGGTGGGGGTACTGGATTTCCATTAATTTAAGATATTTATCCCATTCATCTCTGTCATTTCTAGCTGCTCTTGATTCCTGTACTAAGAGTTCCTCAATACTTGGCTAAGGGAGGGTATCCTTTTCTATTTCCTGTTGAAGCAAGCATACATACAGACTCCTCCCAAACACTTAGAATTTTGAAAACTGGTTCTCACTCTAGGGAAATAAAAATAAATGATTGTCAAAAACTGGAGAAGCTGCATTTCTCCCTTCAAGTAAACTTTAAAAAGTCCACAGGTGGTATATCTAGTGTATACTTATAAATAAATTGGATTGTTATATTTCTAGTAGTCTCTTCTCTGATTTTTACAAACCACAAATTCTTACTCCCTACTCCTGAAAAACTCCAAAACGTTCAGTCACTTCTGTTCTCAAGAAGACACTGATCTGATAATCATCTCTTTTCAGTCACAACCCTCTGCTCTCTTCAAACAATTCCAGAAAGGTTTATTGAGAACTTTGAGGTTCTGTTGTTCCTGTGATCTGCTCACTGGGGAAGTTAGTGAGCAAATAGATTGAGATAGAAAAAAACTAGCTGTACCGACTCAGAACAGTGTCTTGTCTTTGAGGATTTGCTGTGTGCATCTAGTACAATACCAAATAAATGTTGCCTACTAAAATTTTCGAAGTCAGAATATCTTCATGTTATACAATAGGTAACCTCAAGGTTTCTTTTTTTAACAATAGCTTTTCCAAATGATCTAGTTTTGATCATTAATTTCTAGCCTAATTGGTTATTATCCTTTTTAGGCTTACATTGCACAGTCTTCCCAAGAACTGCCAATTCTTAAATATGAGTCTGATACCAGGATATTTCATTTTTTTAAAAAAAAGTTACAGGAATTTAAGTATTATAGAAAAAGAAGGATTGAATTACCCAATTTTTTTTTCTTTTGGCCCTGAGAAAATTAATTAAAACTGGCCACCATCAGATCGTCTCCATGGTACATGGAGAGTAACCAACCATCCTTGTTTGCTTGGGATTAAGAGAATCTTCCTGAATGTGTTTTTTCAGGACCCCAATATGGGAAGTTCTCAGGTAAACCCGGACAAATTAATTATCATTAAAGTAAGGTAAATAATGATTCCAAATCTATAAACCAAATATGTGGAGCTAGAACAAATGAGGATAAGAACAGCAAAGGAAAGACAGTAAGAACAAATGAGTACATATGTCACCCTAAATAACCACAAGAGGCAAGAGTTTACCACTATTAGCTATAAAACCATAGTCCTGCTTGACTATGGAATACTGATAAAGTCACAATTGTGGTCCAGATTATCCAAATAAATCAATGCTTTCTATGAATCTAAAGACCTTTGAGTAGAAGTCTTCCAGAGAGCAATCACTGCCCAAAGCTGATTCATTAGCACAGAAGGAAGTTCTCAGATCAGGTAGAAATGTCAGGGGTATACCCACAAAGGATAACATCTTTGTCAAAGGTGTTCAAATTAGAAAACACACAAAAAAATCTCTGATTGGATGAGGCATTAAGTTGGTTACTGTGGATACAAAACATTCCGAGAAAACAATAAAATATCTAAGAACTCTGCAAGTAAGTAGCTCTGAATGAATTGTTTCTCACTATAAAGTATCTGAATGTGTTTGTTGATGAATTTTACAAACATTAGGCTTGTATGTCACAGTTTTTTTTAATATTTCCCCTCCAAAACTGAAGACTGAGTTTTCTTCTTCCCAGAATATCTAAGCAGAAAGAGACTAAAAACCATCTCATTTTTAATTTGGAATGCGAATCGGTATTATTTGACAGTCTGCCATCACAGAGCAACTTCTGTACTCATTATTACCTTCCTTTATAGGAAAATGAGCCTGTATTGGTATTATTTCATCTCAAAATAACTTAAACAGAACATTTTCAACCAAGTCAAACTTCTCTATTAGTGTTCTGGTTTGGTTTACTCGTTCTTTCTCCTTAGTCCTAACAGAACTGAGTGGTTCATTTTGAGCAATGTACACATAGACTACTTTACTCACACATGAACACCATTATCAAATCAGAGAGATGGGTAAGACGTAAATTGAAATGGACTTCCTATGCTAGGCAATAAGTCGCTCTTGTACATGACATTTCTATAGGACTACCGAGTGAACATTTTTCTGAGACAACAGTGGAATGATTCACGACTGGCATACAGTGAGTACCCGGATGATTCCCTGGATTTGGACCCATCCATGCTAGACTCCATTTGGAAACCAGATTTGTTCTTTGCCAATGAGAAGGGTGCCAACTTTCACGATGTCACCACTGACAATAAATTGCTGCGTATTTCAAAAAATGGCAAAGTGCTCTACAGTATCAGGTAAGCCCCCATTGACAATGTCTGTTATTCTCTCCATTTATTTTCCGGTCTAGATGTGCCTAATTCTCCAGGTCAGGATATATAGAAAGATTTGCATTTGTGGTCTCTTTTTTAATCAATGGAATCTTATAGTTGATTGAAAAGTGCCAGGAGTTTCCATGGTCTTATAAGTGTGATTATCTAAAACAAAACTGCATTTTGTGGATGGATGATGGTACTGTCTACCTGAGCAAGTTTTTTGGCAGCATCAGTAAGGGAATTAAAAGGCCTTCAATTTAATTTTCATTGAGCATAATGTGTGAATTCTCATTTCAACTGTAATTTAACCATACACACACAAATTAAATGGCTCAGAATGGTCAATAGCATACATTGGGCTGGGTAAGTAGAGACCTTAGTTTAATCTCATCTCTGCTTTTTAACTAAACGTGTGGCCTGATCTCATCAAATAAATTGAGCTTGGACTGGGGGAAGAATATTCCTGAAGTAATTTTTTATTCTATATTCAAATATGATCTTCTTTAGAATCTTTAACACCCTAGGCTCAAAACAATATCTTCCTTTTCTGAATTCTAATAGCAGTTTCACTTTGACTATATAAGGCTCCTATTTCTTCCCACCTTATATTTTAATTATTCCTGCATGTTAAATAAGTATTACATGAGAACATGAAATTTGGAAATCAGACAAATCAAGCCTTGGAAGTTACTAAGTCACATGATCTATATTACTCAGTTACCTTACTTGTACAATGGAAAACACCATATATATCTCTGAGTACTATTGTATGAACAAAATATATAGAGGTCAGCAAGCATTTTCTTTAAAGGCATAGGTAATAAGTATTTGAAATTTCACAATCTAAATTGCTTCTGTCACAACCAGTTACTTCTGTCATTTAATTCCAAAGCAGGTATAGACCATATTCAAGCAACTGGACCTGACCTGTTTCAGTGAAATTTTGTAAACGCAGGTGGTAGATTGGATTTGACCCTTTGGCTATTATCTCTGATACAGAATACATAAAAACTACTTGCTACAGTGTCTGACACAGTGTACATGTTCAGTAAATAAAATGATGACAATCTGTACTGTAAGATCAGTATTCTTTTGGAATAGTAAGCTCTTTGAAGCTGAGATACTTGAATTTTGCATTTTTGTAGCATATTTCAAAGGGCTTGGGAAGTATATTTTATATGAGAGATAATTAGTATACTGAATAACTACTGGCATTTTAAGGGTCCTTTGTACAATAATTCGTTCACTCCAATTTCATAACCTACCCTCCAAAAAGTAGATAGTTTGTATTGTATTATCCATGCAACTTATTTTAACAAGTTTACAGACTCACCACCATAAAAATATCATTTAACAACTCTCTATATAGCTTGGTTCTCTATTACATATTCAATGTTTTCTTCCTCATTTTGGGGGGGGTATTGGGATCGAACCCAGAGCATTCTGCCTCCAAGCTATACCTCCACCTCTTTTCATATTTTATTTTGAATCAAGGTCTCACAAAATTGCAGAGACTGACCTCAAACCTGCCATCTTCCTGTGTCAGCTTCCCAAATACTGAGATTACAGGCATGCAAAATCACACTTGGCTGCATATTTTATTCTTATACATAACAATTTTGTGGCTTGCTGGTGGCCAGTAGCCCTCATATCTTGTGGAAAGAGGCTGCTCATTTTAAAATGTGGCAAGGCTACCACGTGCACAAAGAACCAGGAAACTTCTCCCAAAGTCTACTTCATATTTAAGGAAATAGAATATTTTGCATGGTGATGCATTTGTTTGGTATAAGATGCAGTATTGGGCACGACCTAAGTTGATGTGACCTGATGAAATGGGACATATGTAGAGCATGGTGCTGGGAAGGAGAGTTATAAAAAGCAGCACAGGGTATCAGCTGCTTCAGCTAATCCTCCAGGCCTTGGGTGGTGTTTGCTCTAGTAAATACCTGGTGTCATGCATTACTGAAATAAAACCAGGTTGCTGTTGTTGCTTTCCTTCTATTCTTTGAAGACTTTCTATTCTAGAAAAGTAAAGGATATAATTCTCCTCATACCTCGATTCAAAGGCAATTCTTAAATCCCTGATTTTCAGCTATAGCATATTATAGGCTCTGAAATGCCCTAAAATTGTTTGGATTGGGTGGTATGTGTCTCAAGGTGGGCTTGTTTAAACTCTTCATTCATTGTGTAGGTATAATCTGAAATCAGAGGGGAAAAAAATCCTTGTTGAAGGAGAACTGGATATGTCACTCTGAAGAAGCATAAACTCTTGGCAGATTTGAACTGCAGGAATCTAATTATTTGCCTTGAAGGGATTGCAAAGAGCCAGACACTGCACTGGGCCTAGAGATTCAGATTTGAGTAAGATGTGGTCCTTGTCCTAAAAGCACTATAGTCTAACAAAGTGAATACACTATAAATTAAGTAATAAAAATTAATGGGGAACAAGGAAAATAAAAGTGTTCATAATTTTACAAATGAGTTGTATGATTCTAATATTGTTACAATTTGGGAGTCAATACTCATATTTGAGTCAGTGAACTCAATTTAACTAGAGGTCAAGCAGTAATTAGTGTTAATATATGACCCACTTAAGGTTTGACTCATATGTAAGGCTAAACGGGATATAGTTTTTGATGACATAAAGGTACTAAAAAGAATTTGTTGAAGTTCCATTAGGAAGGAATTTTCCTGTATACTTGGGCTTAGAATACAAATAATCTGGGAGAGGAAAACCTTTGGCTAAATTTTATTAAGCTGTAAAGAGATGATATAAGACTTATTTTTTCTTCTTATTTTATTTTTTCCTTTTTTTGGTACTGGAGATTGAACTCAGGAGCATTCTACCTCAAATCTATACCCCAGTCCCTTAAATTTGAAACAGTTACTGAGGTTTATTTTTGGTGGTCAGTTTGATGTTTGTTTTGTTGCAGTTTTTGTTATTTGCTTTTTTGTTTTATAAAATTCTTAAATAAATTATAGAAAATAAAAAAGAATAGTGAGATGATGCATATCAGGTCCTTAAGAGGAGAAATGAGATAGGATAAAGAAAAGTTGAAAATGGTAATTGAAGTAGTGGGCTAGAAGCACTATGGACAAATCTTGAATTGTCTCCACCTTGTACAGTCAAATAAGGACTTAAGCACTGTGTCTTGGTCAGGATTGTCACTGCTGTAATCCAAAACACATGGCTGCACAACTTAGATGAAGGAAGATTTATTTGCTCACAGTTCTGGAGATTTCAGATGGTGGAAAGCAAAACTCTGCTCTTACATCATGGGAGCTAGAAGCAAAATAGAGAGCAAGAGTAGGAGGAAACATATGTAATCCACAAGGCCACCCCACAAGAGACCCCTGCTTGGCAATCAAGCCTCATTTCCAGCGTAGATGCCTGGTTTCTGTCAAGTATGGGAGATATTCTAAATTCAAACCACAACATATTGGGTCTACATTAAACATTATATTCTATGTTGATGTTTTATATCTGCATTTTTGAAACCCATAACAGATGCAGATACTATTTCGTTTGAAAAGGAGTCTTTGCTTTCCTTATCTTTGTAGGAGCAGAGATAGAATTAACTTCACAGGAAAATCAAAGTGCAAAGCTTATATGGCCAAGCAAAACACCAACAGAACTATATAGACCACTGACTTCATAATAAGCAAGATCATTATTCTCAAGATTTTGTATATCTGTTTCCAATAATGTTAGGGCCTAAAAACAGAAGGAACAATAGAGCAGTATTCCATAACTCCTCATTCAAAGATTTGGGGTACTTGAACAAAATTCACATGGATATTTTAATAGGAAAAAATAATATAGTGAATTTTTATTTAGTGATGTAAGACACAGTCTCTGTTGAGGAAAAGTATCAAAATAATGTCTGCCATTTCTCTTCAAATTCCTTTTTCAATATTAACTTCTCTAACATATCTTATAACTTCCTGATTTTTTTCAAGTTTTCTTTATGGACATGACCCATTAATTACTGATATCTCTGACCAACATACAAATAAGATCACACATCTTGTTTTGTATATCCTCTTCAGAGAGAATCAAATTCTAAATTTGCATCACTTAAAATGGTTGGAATCAGCGGGTCATGGTGGTGCACACTTGTAATCCCAGCATTTGGGAGGCTGAGACAGGAGGACCACAGTTTGCAGAGAGCCTCAGCTACTTAGTGAGGCCCTCTGCAACTTAATGAGACCCTGTTTCAAAATAAAGAAAAATAAGGCAGGGGGTGTAACCCGGAGGTCGAATGTCCTTGGGTTCCATCCCCAGACCTGCAAAAAAAAAAATGGTTGGAATCTGTAGTGGAATAATGAGATGAGTTTTTAAAGTTATACTTATTATTGATAAAACAATGTTTTTTAAATTTAGTATAATGAATTGAAGTAAACATCAGGTCATCATGGGATATGCCTTGCAAGATAAAAGGAAAAAAGAAGAGGCGGGCATTTTTGACAAAGAACAACTTGTCTCATAAATCCACTATGTCTTTTCTGGTATTTGTTTTATTCCTTTAAATTCCATTGCTTCTGAGAATTTTCTGTCACAATTCTGATTTTTATAGAAATTGAATTTGTAAAGAAATATAAAGTTGCTTTATAAAACATCTAATTCAACACTTTTTAATAATGAGGGTGTGACTTCGTTCATAAGTTAGGTGAGCCAAAATAATGGAACCCATGTGTGGATACTTAAATCTGTCACTTTTTCTGCCATCTGCTATCATGATGAACAATAGGCACCATTTCTGGAAGGATAAAATGATTACCTCGTTGTTTTGTTTTAAAAAACATTTATCCCACCAGCATTAGTGGATATATTTGGTTACTGAAACTATACTGCCAATTTAATATTATGGTGTGTTCTACCTTAACAATGTTCACCTCATATTTTTTGGTTTATTATGCAATTTTGGAACTTTACTCTGAAGCATATGGTGTTGAATGCTATCCTGATTACTATCATGATAGTATCCTAATACTATCATAGACATGGGCTTCAAAGTCAAACACTCCTGGGCTTGACTATTTGGCACCAACACTATTTGTGAGATTTAGGATAATATTTTACTTCTATGGACATCATCTTTGAAAAAGAGGTAATTTGGTTACAAACATTAGTAGATTACAACATATGTTATGGAAAGACATTTAAAAGTGGTATCGCCATATGCTCTAGGGCTCTTGGTAATTTTTTGAAATTTAATAATTGTGCTTCCTGTTCCATACACTAAGACAAAGACAAACTAACCAAGCTTGAAACTTAAAAGATGGGGTTGGCATACTCTTTTAGCATAACCCTATGGAGTAGGAGTTCTTAAATTGAGGGTTAGGCAAATACTTCAGGGGATCCTTGAACCTCCCTAAAAGTATATGTGAATTTTGTACATTAGGGCACTTAAAATATTCAGTTTGTTGTTATTAAAGTGGCTATGATCCTCCAACTGTTAGTGGTTTGATTCTTGATTTATTAAATGGCTCCAGAATGACTATGCCTCAAGTGAGGTTGTCAAAGAATGGTTGTTTTCTTTCAGTGTCTTATTTGACTGAGCAGGTACTCAGGGGCCTCATTGTACCCTTCAACTACCAATAGTTCCCCAAATTATGAATAATTATGGAATTTCTCCTCCATAAAAATACTCCAAAGGCATCTGCCCACCTCAACCTTTATATGAGTTGAAACATTTCTCTATGGCATTGGAAGTGATTTGTTTGTTAGTCCCTTTTGAGTCAGTTCACAATTCCAGGTGTTGATGATTCAGTTTTCCACCTTCTCAGTAGTACATTAGTTATAATATAAAATACATGGGGACTGACATGCCTTTCCTCTTTGATGATGGATTACAGGCACCACTGAGAGTAGGACGAGTGTTAATTTTCAGACAGACACCCAACTATGCCCTTCAAATAATTCTAAGACCAACTGAATCCACACACGTAAAGGCCAACCTTTCCCACATGGTCTCCAATTCTTGACTCATTGTCTGCTTTGATGCAAGAACTTTAAAAGACTCCAGATTTAGTTGCAGAATGATTTTTATGGCCTAATAAAAAAGAACATTCTTTATTTAGATGTTAGAGATGAAAATAAAATACAATGAACTCAGACCTGCCTAAATGTTACCATTGGTGATGTTCTGATTACCTTACTCCCAGTTTTGATGAGACACAGAAACTTGTATTTTCTGCTAAAAGTCAGCTATGAAAAGCTGTGCTTTCTTATCTTTGTGCACATTTGTGCCATGCTTATCTTTTTATCTTATAATCCAGGAAAAATTGCATTCTCATATCCTAACTTGGTGTTCAAACCCTCATTAGGTTTGTGACTTGACTTAATTCAGTAATTAATGACTATAACATAAGCGCCTACATCAGAATTAAGCAGCAAGCCTTCAAGGAAGTGCTGGGAAATGCCATGGAAACCACAAATATTCCATTCTTCTTGGAGTAAAGTTGGGAGGGTGAGAGTAGCTGGCATGCACAGATACCTATAGATCCATGAGGAGCTGAGCTAAGTGGTACAGAGGGGGTGATATTGGAGTAGAGACCTTCATAAACAGTGCAGCTGAGGGTACAATTATTAAGGGGTTGTGTACATCATACGTTCTCATAATGTGCTATAAACCTCCTTCAGTTCCCTATTAGGTTCATAAATACAAATGCACAAGGGGCATAATATTGGTTTAAGTGTAACTGAATATCTTATTTTTGTTTTGAAGAAAAGTGATATTTGTTCAATGAAATACACAGAAGTTGACACAACCTCTTGTCCTTGATGGTTTATCCGACTGGACTAATAGCAAGATTTGCCTCCTTTTGGAAATAACTTCCCATCACATTAATGTTTATCAGTTTGCTGTTCAGGTGATGCTGGAGAGACAGAAAAGTGAGAAGGTAGCTCGGGCAAGGTGAGCTCTACACTTCTGTCCACGATTTACTGTATCTTCTAGGATCATAGAAGAGCCTCTCCAGCCCCATCAGATCATCATTTGACTCTGTTTCTTCTAAAATATGAGTCTGAGTCAGGAGTGCAGATGAAGTCTAGGGCTCCTAGTTCTACCATATTATAAGTCCATAACTCAAAATGACCTCCTCCTTCTTCCCAAACCATAAAACATCCTGATGAGTATCTAAGAATGGTTCTTCATGTCCCTTAAAACTTGGGGCCAACAAAAAAAGATTCTGAATTTAAGTATGCTTGTTTCACACTAATTTTTGATCTTGGAACTCTTCTCTCTCATACTAAATATACAACTCTTGAACAAAGGAACCTGGTCTGGACATTGGAAGGAGAATATTAGATTACACGTAAGCTAAGAGGTGGCCTTGAAACTTTTAACATTTGGTTTCCATAATGACAAATACTCAGTACCAAGCTCTCAATGGAGAAATTTTCCAATTGCAACTAAATCATTTACCCTTTGATCCAATAAGTAGAACTATATTATTTTAATTCATGTTAATGAATTATATATTTATATAATTTTTGACAACTATGTAGAGATGGTTGGATGCTTCAATAATTGACTGGATATATAGACTAAGGGAATCACCTGATATATTTGAGCCAGCAGATTTAAAGTGTTAGTTTGAAGCCTGGTGTGGTGGCGCACTCTTGTAATCCCAGCATTCGGGAGGCTAAGACTGGAGGATCCGGGTTCTCGGACAGCCTCAGCTACTTAGTGAGGCCCTCTGCAACTCAGTGAGACCCTGTTTCAAAATAAAGAATAAAAAATAGGGCAGGGGTATAGCTTGGAAGTCAAATGCCCCTGGGTTCCATCCCCAGACCTGCAAAAAAAGGTTAGTCTGCTACTATTTATTATCTATATTTTGTAGTGGCAAAAAGCCAAAGGAAAAATCTGAGTTACTGGTGATGTTCTTCAATTTATGTTGATGTGGACTTCTTCCTGGTCCACACTGCTGCTTTTGAAAGGTTCTCTTGGTAGCACTAATCCAAAAATAAACATGCATAATATCACTGTGGTTCTTAGGAGACAAAGCAATTACTTTAGTGCATTCCCACAGCATTTATTCCAAATGAAAGGTAATATATTTAAGATGGGAAAAATCTGTCCATCTCGAAGGTTAGCAGTCTCTCCAAAAACTTTCTCCTTGCGCATAGCATTTAAAATTGCAAACCACCAGCAAGGCCAGGATCAGAGTCTGACAGGTGGCCAGGCCAGTGCCGGGGCCTTCAAGAGTGGGATTGAAACCTGCAATGCAGCATACACAGAGCAATATCACAGAAAATAAAAAAAAAATCAGATGCTTTCCCTAATATGCAAAACTTAGGAAGAAATGGTAATAGGAGGAAATCTAGTTGAATAAAGGGCCCTATGGAGGAGCAATTAGGTGACCAATCAGAGGGGATGGGATGGGGGAAGATGGAACCTCTTTAAAGCACATGATCACTACATCAAGCATGGGATCGAGGGAGGGGGAGGGAATGGGATGGGGATTGGATAAAGGCTAATTGGTTGATGTGTGCCTGTATATCCTCACAAGTCTTGTATTCCATTGAGATGTTTGATTACAATGCACCAATAAAAATATATTAAATAAAAAATGAATAAAAGTGCAAACCAACATATGTACCATAGAGGGAACAACTTTGACCATTGGGTGGTCATTGAAAGACAGGTAATGAAATCTGCATCTAAATATGTAAAGTTCCACATTACACACTCAAAACTAAGCCCTCGTGTCTAATTGGTGAGTTCTTACAAAGGACAGTGAAGTAAGAATTTTATTTGATGTCTCATTTTAGTGGGGTTGTATTTCTAAATTTGAGCAGTCAGATAAAGGATAGGAAACAAAAAGCAAAATATGGGATTAGAAACAGAATATTATATTTAGAGAAACTCTGGTTTCAAAGATTAATGATTTTATAGACTTATTTTTCATAAAATTATAATTATATACAAAGACAGAACAAGTCATTTAACCTTTCTTTGCCCTTCATTTTTCCCAGTTCTTGATTTATACTAGCTATTCAATGAATGTCTTAGTCATCTCTGAGTTGGCTATAAAATAAAGAAACTGGAAAGACAGTTCTCCCCATCTTCCCAGATAAACACTAGACATTCCCTTATTGAGTACCTGTACCATCTAAGCTCCACTCACCTTCTACACTTAGTCCAAAGCAAATAGATATTCTCCTTGCTTTGGGTTTCCTCCTTTTGGGAGGCAAATGATTCATGAAGGAGGTGATACTTGCAATTCTTTTCAAGTAACATATTGGCTGGTGCTAAGCCTAACTCTTTAGCTGCTTGTTAAGAGTAAACTGAGGGATTATGCTTGCTTTTTAACATATGTTCCAATAATTGAAAGACTATCTTATCATCTGACTAGAATGCCATTCTTTCTCTAACCTTTGCTACCATAAATAGTAACCACCAACACTCCACCAATTACCAAAGTAAAAGTCATAATGTAGCAAAATGCTACCCAAATAAAATAGGCAATTTTGGTCTCTGCTCTTAGCAGGTACAAAGTTCCTTTGGTTTTTCCCCAAATATATTTGCAGTTCACAAGAATATAGGCTCTTGTTTTCTTTACCTTTACCAAAAGTAAAATAATTCTAAATAAAATACTACCAAAAAATCACTACACTGTGCTTTTCTGTCTTTCTAAGCCTTTGTACCTCTGTTAAACAGTTATAATGTTAGCCACATAGTAAAAATGGTCAAATTAGTACTCATTTTAATGAGAAGGCTACTAACAGTTCATCATCACACATATTTGTTTGTATAATAAATAAATACCAGATTCAAAATTACTTTGAAATTTAAAATATAACTAAAATGTACGCAATGTTAATTGTTTAAATGTAGTGATTTGAGCTATCTTTTTATGTGGTATTCGATTTAGTTCTCTCCTATTCAACACCAAACATTTTTATTTGGGAAGCATCAGAGCATTTGGGAAAGTTTGAGCTTCCGATTTACCAGTTGCTCTCCAAGTTGAATCTAATACATATTTGGACTTAATTAACATGAGCCAACCATATGTGTGCATGTTTGTAAAGGGACCACACACAGATGGGAGCCATAGTATATTTTGTCCTCCCAGCTAGAATTGCTCAATGCATATGGCTATTTTCTTTTTTTCCCCAAAATTTATTTTTATTTTTTAACTTTTATATTGGTGCATTGTATTCATACATCATAATGGGATAAAAAAAACTTGTGTAGACATACATGCACACATTGCCCACTTATCTGCTGAGATTAGTCAGTCACAAAAAAATAAGAAATTGGATGTTTTCCCTAATATGTGAAAGCTAAGGAGAAATGGGTCATTGGAGGAACTCTAGATGAAAAAGGAAATCCTATAGAGGAGCAAATAAGGCAACCTAACTGAGGAGATGGGAGGGGGAATGAAGAAAACTCTCTAAAGCATATGGGTATTTTCTATGCCACCTTTATAATGTTTGGTAAATATGGACCTAACTAGTCATCTATTGGGATTATATTCAGGGGACAGTAGAATAGCTGATGAACCAGGGAATGTGGTCGCTCTTCTCTTGCATATTCAAGGTCAACAGGGAAAAACAGCGCAAGTACCTATTTGGAATTAACTGAGAGGAAAAAAAATCTAACTATACAGCTGAAAACTAAGTTGGTGGTTATAAGTAACCTTAAGTAATATTGAAAAATGATGCATTGAGGGGGCCCATCCACAGTGTTCTGAGCTTTATTTTCTATATATTTCCATCCTTCTTTTGATATTTTTGTATCAGCATCTGCCCTATGAGATATGGATAGATGATCCATCAAGTGATTAACACAAAGGAGGAAAAGTCAAACTGTACTCAAAACATTCTTTCCTAGTTATATTTCCTCATAGTCATGGGAGGCTTTAACTAAAGACTTTTAATCGACTATAAGAGCTAAGAGTTGGTAGGGTTTGAAAAAGGACATATGAAAATTTTACGCAACTCCTGATAATCTACACACTATAAATTTTTCAAACATTGTTTATTAGGAAAGCTTTATCAGGTGCAGCCACACCTGTGCCTGTCCTTGGACCAAGTAATCCATTCAGCGATGGAATGCACAGGATACATTTTATGTTTCAAATGTGCCTGAATCAGATGTGACTGTCTTATATTATCCAAGGATATTCTTCAAATATCGAAGTTGGAAAAAAACTTTTAAAAGTTAAATTATAATTTCCCAAATATTATATGTGATTCTAACATTAAAATGTGATCTAATTAAAGAAAGAATCTGTCTTACTTCAAATGCCTGATGCATGGTGCCCAATAAACATTTGCCAAGACATTACTGAACAGAAATACTAAATTACACCTCAATAATTCCTTGCTGTAAACATAGCTCTAGTGTTCTCTGCACTCTCTCAACCTTCAAGCCCAGTCCAACTTCATCTGTAGTTCCATGAATTTTTATAAAAATTTTATTGTTTATCCCATGAATATTGCAGCCACTTCCCTGATGCTTTTGTAAATTTCTCATTGGCTGTTTTTTTGAGACATCAGAAACTGTGACTTGATGTACTGCTACTCTCCTAAGTATAGATTTTCTGCCTATTTTTGGCCCTTACACATTGTTTCAGTCAGCATTCTCACTACTGTGACTGAAAATACCTGTCAACCACAACTTAGAAAGATTTATTTGCTCACAGTTCTGGAAGTTTCAGAGGTCCACATTAGGCTAGATGAAGACTGCAGAGCTCAGGACATGGTGCAGAAAGCAGAGAGAAGAGTGCAAGGGCTCTGCTCTCAAATCATGAAGGCCGGAAGCATGAAAGAGATCAAAAGGAGGAGGGTTCATATATCATCCCCCAGGGACCTGTCCTCAGCAATAAAGCCCTGCTTTAAATATGGCTGCCTAGCCTACAGCATGATATCAGGGAGGACTCTAAATTCAAACCATAACACATTCATGTATAAAAGTGAAAACTGGTTTTTGCTTTTTTTTTCACTTCACCTAGAAGCTGTCCCCCATCCCCCTTAGCAGTTCTCTTAGTCTTCTAGCTGTACCCACCACATTTCTGGCTGCCAGTGAACTCACCTTGGTTTCACTGTATTGACTTGACCAATTTGACCAGCGTGCCTCTCCATTGGTATTGAGACTCTTGACTAACTGCCTTGTTTCATTACTTGTAGTCCAATCACTTACAATCCTACTTGGGGCTAATCATTCTGTGTGATGTTAGGTAGAAAGTAATATTTCCCAAAGATAAAACTAATGCTACTCAAAATGTTGCAGAAAAAGACCCCTTTCTCCATCACTTTTCCTATTTCTCTTTCCAAACTTTCTCCCTTTAGTCTAACATATTGAAAATAAAACAATACCTTAGACCTGGATGACGTAGTACTTCTTTGTGTGCTTTTGATAAAGTAATGTTCCTTTTCTTATTGGTACTTGGGATTGAACACAATGGCATTCTGCCTCTGAGCTATACCCCCAGCCCTTTTAATTTTTAATTTTGGACAGGATCTTACTCAATTGCTGATGCTGCCTCAAACCTTCAATCCTCCTATCTCAGCCTCCCTATACAGGGATTACAGGTGTGGAGCACCATATCCAGCTTAAAGTATTGGTCCTTAAAGTGTGCTCCAGGGCACCAGCATCAGTGTCACTTGGGCTGCTTATCCAGAGAGTCTACATTCCTACAAAGCCCTCTCAGGTAATGTTTATACCAACTAGGGATCAGATATTTTGAAGGATATTTTGAAGGATATTTGATCAGATATTTTGATAAGATATTTTGAAGGATATTTTATCAGATATTTTGACGAATAAAGGATATTTTGATCAGATAACCAGCCTAGCAGTATATTTCAACCCACTAATTTCCTAACTCTTTCCTCTCTCCATGTGTGGGTCTTATTAATGATGTACTTTTAACTTGACTTCTAAGTTGTCCCCAGGCTAATTTCACTTAAGGTCTAGGTGGGTTAAGATGACGATCTTGTTCATCTCTTGATGCATCTTGCCAAAAATAACACTAGAATGTCATATGGTTCAGAGATTTCAAGTTGCAATTAGGAAGAAAGATATACATTGTACAATAAGGTATTCCTTATGTTCTCATGGAAAAAGTGGATTATTATATAGAATGTTGGATGACAGAACTCTTCCATCATATTCAAGAGGGTAAATTCCCCTATAAGAGGAAGTCCTTCTGGATGATAACCTTCATTTATAATTTAGAATAATAGAAATATTGCACAGGATGGGGGTGCGTGAGAAAGGAGCTCCAGATATCTAGTCAAAAATCAAATTATTTAAAAAATCAAATCATTCTTTATGGGTAAGCTGAGTCTACCACTTAGGTCCCTAAACTACCAGGAAATTCTGGAGTTTATAAAAGCATAAGTCATGAGAGTTTTGGATGCCTGAATAAAATCAAAGGGGTATCCCTGAGCAGGTTTACGAGAACTAAGTTATTTATAATCCACTCTGCTGACTTTGCAGAGAAAATAAAGATGATAAATTGGTAACACACATTTTCCCCAAGAAATAAATATGATAGAATGGGAAATAAATGGAGCATGGTGTCAATTAAGGTTGAGTTTAAATATAACTTTGGTCACTTACTGATTTTGTGACTTTGGGAACATGGCTTAACTTCTCTGAATTTCAATTTGTAAATATAAAAAAATGGAGATAACAGTGCTGCCTTTTGTGATAGTATTCCATGATTATAAATCAGTGAGAGTGCTTGCCCCATACAAGGTGTTCAGAGACTATAGTTATTAATAGTCTCATCTTCATCACTTTCCTTTTCATTTTTCCTTACTGAGTATTTTGATCCCAAAGGAAAACCATATATTATTTTTAAAATTTTTTATTGGTGCATTATATTCATACGTCATATTGGGGTAAAAAACTTGTGTGTGGACATTCATGTACACATCACTGATTTAACCCCTACCAATTTCTACCCCATTCCCTCTCCATCCCTCCTTCCCTTGCTTGGCTTAGTGGTTGACTTCGATATGTTTAAGTACATTGTGTGTTTTATAGAATTTCCTTCTTCCCTCCTGCCATCTACTCTGGTATTTCCATGTGCCACTGTTTACAGTGTTCTAGGTCCCCAAGACAGGAAATGTCAATATAGCCCAAACTCCTTCGATCCTCTTGAAAAACACAGAAATACCCTCTTGTCCTTTCTTTCTAAATAAGACAGACTAATGTAACTATTAAAATGAACACACCCAAAATAGCTTGTTGGCAATCTCTGCCTTAGGCAAGCAGATCACTCATTAAAATTTGTATGCAGACTTGAAAATTAATTTTCTCTCAAATGGTATTTTCTTTAAGAATCTCACTTGGAATTGATTTCAATCCCAATAGTAGCTTAGGAACCAGTAGTTGCTTTATGAGTCAAGGAGCCTTCTGTCTGCCATAATGTTGTGATGTTAAATGATTATGTTCTTCTATAAATGTGAGAATAGCCTTCATCATAGACTACACAACTAAAGTTTAAGGACAGATGAGTTGTACTTTCTGGCTGTCCTTAAGGTTGATTTGCCTTATTTATAATGAGGATCTGCTAGCCACTTACAGAGGGTCCTAAGCAAGCTTTGTCAGTTTTATAACTTAGCAACACCCTGCAGACTCTGGTGAGCAGCCTCCTTCCTTCTAAATCCTTTGTCCTTTTCCCTTCCTCTAGAATAAAAAGCTGGAATGTTCCCACAGGGCTTCAGGATCCTGATTCATTTGTTCAGCAAATATTTATCGAATACCTATTCTGTATAGGCATGGTTTAGATGGTTGAGAGAGAAAGAGAGACAGACAGAGACAGACAGACAGACAGACAATCCCACCTTCATGGATCTTGTTTCGCAGTAGAGGAGAAACATAATTAACAAATAAAAGACATGAAAATTATAATATTTAATTTAAAACATTGTCCATATTTAAAACATTGTCCATATCTGTCAGTAATTGAAGCTTTAATTGAGGTATAAATCCAAGAGCTGGTTTTGTGAGTAAGGAGAACTGAATAGGGGAGAAGTATGGAAACGAAAACTGAAAAAGTAAGATTTGGGGAAACTGACTTTTTGTGCTTTGTCTTGTTCTTGGCCTTTTAAATCTAAATGCTTGCTCAGCTTTCTTATGCTCAGTTAAAGAAGCAGCACCTCTATAAGAGAACTTTCTTTTCTTGAGCAAAAAGGAACAGAGTGCCCTGAATGCACGTATGTCAGCTGCATTGACAGTGGGAGAATGAGCAGTAATGCTTCAGGAATTAAGTTCTTTAATAAAAATCAAAAGGAAGAGGGGTGGCCTCCATTCACTGCCTTCAGCTGCAACGGCCTTAATATTTCAGATCGTGGGGGGAAAAAAAGAACAAATTTGATATGCTCTAGGCAATGTCTGCCAGTGAGAAGTCTGATTTCCGGGCAAATCTGGGAGAATACTAGCTTTTCAATTAAAATACTTAATTCTGTGAGATCTGCCAAAAATAGGTGGAGAGCCAGGGCAAAGGAGATAAAAACCATTCACATATTTTGTTATGCATGTCAGTCTTATTTGTTACAACTTCTACATCTCTGTACAAAATAATGTCAGTTTTGCTTTCTCCCCAAAACTCACATTTTTGTATGTGCGAATTTTTATACTTTTAGCGGTATAATTATAATCAGAGTGAAGTTCAAGGTGATACAAAGATACATGCACACAGTACTTGGTGTGTTTACACTGTCATCCTACCCTCAGTCTTCCATCCCAGCCCCATACAAATTAGTAAAATTGGTAGTGATGTCCTCATATATGAACATAGCATTATTCAGACTATTTACTTCATAATTTGTCTTTTTCCCTTCTCTATTCCCAACTTCCACTATTCTACTGCTCTATCTCATTTATCCCTTTGGTTTCCTATTGTTCTCTCTAGCTTCCACATGTGAGAAAAAACATATTGACACCTGACTTTTTGAGACTGGCTCATCTCACTTAGAACAATAATTATTTTCAAATATTAAGATAGCCCCTTAAAAATAATGGGATTATAGTTAGTTTGAGGTTTCTGAACTAGGAAGAAAGCAAAATGAAATATTCTGGGTTGATGGGAATATTATAAATTTGGATTTGAATGCTTATCACATGGGTAGATATAGATTTAAAATATGATCATAATGTAGCCTAAGAGTTTGTATCTTATTTCTCCACCTAATGTATACTTCAAAGGAAAAATTTTAAAGGAAAAAATGAATACGGACAAATAAAGGGAAAATCTACATTTTTAGACCTTCAGATGCTAAGCTAGATGTCATAAATTGTTAACTCTAAAGATCATTCAGGACTGATTATTTCTTTACTATCTCTTCCCTTTTGCTTTGCTGATGACATGATTTAACAAAGTTTGGGGCTATTAGTTCTCCTCTTTATTATTGGTGTCCCTTGGGTTCCAATACAAAACCTATCTAGATAGGAAATTAGAAAAGCAAATATAGAAGAAAAATACCCACTAAATTCTTAGCAGAGGCAAGATTCAGGAACAGTTTCATGCTTGTTGGAAATTTCTTCTCAATAGAACTTTCTTTGCTGTTAATAGTTTTAACTCCCAAATACGGGTCCCTATAGGATTGTTAGATTTGTCACAATGGCAGAAATAATTGTGTGGGGGGCCTCTGCTTTCTCAGTAAATGTGAAAGTTCACTTTGCAAAAGAACACAAAGCAAGTAAAACTATTAGGAATGGTAAAGTTTCATTTTTTCTGATAGCAAAAATTAAACATCTGAATTCCATGCAGCATGTTATCTTAAGCTGTATTTATCTCCACTATTATTATTTCCTAATTTTCAAAGGTAAAGTTCTCAATATTGTAATGAGACGTTCAAATTTTCTGGTTTTTATTCACTTAAGCTATCCACATATCATTAGATTATTTTCATATGATGGACATATGCTAGTTTTTTCCTTTTGGATTATAATTTGAAAGGTTATGATTATTTTTACAAAGTAAAAGTGATGGTATGGTTCATGAATACAATGTGAAGTAATTAAATCAAGCTAATTATCTTATTCATCACCTCAAATACTTATTTTTTGTGGTGACAACATTTAAAATTTACTTGGTTTGCAATTTTGAAATATATAATACATTATCATTTATTATATTCATATTGTGAAACATATCTCCAAGAAAAACTCTTCTTCCTAATTGAAACTTTGATCACTTACTTTTTCAGCACTACTTATAATAATCAACATTTGGAAAAACATTTTTATGATGAAAATATTTCCTTTTTAAAAATCAAGAGCCAGGCATGGTGGCACAGGATTGTAATCCCAGAATTTGGGAGGCTGAGACCTGGAGGATCGCAATTTGCGGACAGCCTCAGCTACTTAGTGAGGCCCTCTGCAACTCAGTGAGACCCGGTTTCAAATAAAGTATAAAAAATAGGGCAGGAGGTGTAGCTCGGAGGTCAAATGCCCTGGGGTTCCATCCCCAAACCCAAAATCAAAAAGAAAAAATAGATTGTCATTATGGTAACAACAATTTTAAGCCCATGTATACATTGGAGTTTTTCTCCTCCTGCTTCATAAACTGTCATATTTTTCTTTTTGCTAGCGATTTTTTACTTTGGCTCTTTTACTCTGACTTTATTTTAAATGCATGAATCTCAATAAAGTTGCTCCTTAACGATAAAAAAGTATTCACGCTGGGGAAAATAACTAAATATCTATATATTTATATCTACAAATGAGCTCCAAAATTAACACAGATTATTTTTCCTTCTAAAATGTTATTATTTTTTAAAATTTATTTATTTTTTAATTGGTGCATTGTAGTCATATATCAATCACATTGGAGTATAAGACTTGAGAGGATATACAAGCACACATCATCCAATTAGCCCTCATCCAGTTCCCATCCCATTCCCTCCCCCTCCCTCGATCCCATGCTTGTTTGGTGATTAACTTTGATACATCTGTTTATGTACCTCTTGCGTTTTAAAGAGGCTCCATCCTCCCCTATTCCATACCCTCTTAGCTGCTTCACTATAGGTCACCTTAGCTGCTTCACTATAGGGCCCTTTCTATAGCTCGACCTCTTCTTGTTGCCCCTTTCCTCCTAGTTTTTGCTGATTAGGGGAATCATCTGATTTATATTTTCTGCGATATTTCTCTGTGCATCCTACGTTGCAAGCATCAATCCCACTCTTGAAGGCCCCAGCAGTGGCCTCGCTACCCAGTGGACTGATCCAGACCTCGCTGGCTCAAGCAGCAGCCTTGC
Source organism: Muscardinus avellanarius (assembly GCF_963383645.1). Taxonomy (NCBI): domain Eukaryota; kingdom Metazoa; phylum Chordata; class Mammalia; order Rodentia; family Gliridae; genus Muscardinus; species Muscardinus avellanarius. The sequence goes on from NC_137792.1 coordinate 8,290,035, forward strand.
CACATGGGAGGCCCCAATTCTGGTCTCGCTGGCCCTGACACCAGCCCAACCCCTCAGCTGGCTCCGATCCCAACCTCGGAGGCCCCAGCACTGGCCTAGCCTCACGGCAGGCTCCGATTGCGGCATCACTGGCCCCAGCACCGGCCTAACCCCTCAGCAGGATCCGATCCTAGCCTCGGAGGCCCCATTAGTGGCCTTGCCTCCTGTCAGGCTCCGATACCAGCCGTTGGCCCCAGCATCAGTCTAACACCTCGGCAGGCTCCGATCCCGGCCTCGGAGGCCCCAGCACCGGCCTTACCTCACGGTGAGCTCCGATCCTGGCCTCACTGGCCCCAGCACCAGCCTAAACCCTCAGCAGGCTCCGATTCCGGCCTCGGAGGCTCCAGCACCGACCTTGCCTCACGGCAGACTTCAATACCAGCTTTGCTGTGTCCGTCGCCAGCCTCACCCCTCGGCAGGCTCCAATCTGAGCACCCTCTTCGCCCAACCAATTGTGCCACATTCTTGAGGGTGCGTGGTGGTAACATTCTGTCTCTGGGGTTATTATTTCAGTGGTTCCTTGTGTAATACATCAGATCTCTGCCTCCCCTGAGTACTGGCCACTGCCATTGCCACTGTCTCCACCATTTCAAATCCTTCTCAGGCTCTTTTTCCACTCTGAATGTTGTCCAGTGTTCCTAAGCATAATGATGGTAGCATTTGACATTTGGTGTAAGTTCTCCAAAAAAAATAAGATTGGTAGGATCCAATTTCTGCTTCTCCTGAATACAAGTCTCCACTGCCATCGTGGAGACCACTTTCAACACCGCCTTTCTCCTTGGTCTCCACTAAACTCTCTCCTTACATGTAATGTCCAAGATTCTTAACAATATAGAGAAACAGCGGTCCTCCTTAGCAGGGAATTTTCCCATAAGTTCCAGTTCATTTGGATAATTTTGTCTGTATCTCCAGTGTCCTGGCATCAGCCACGGCTTTCTTAACTCCTTTCCAATATTTGTTCTTTTTCATTTTATTTTCCTTTTTTTTAATAAGAGAAGACAGTAAGTATATGTGGTTTGAGGAGGTAGTGGGATCTGGCACTCAGTAGCACAGTGACCCGGTCGGTTTCCCCATGGGTCCAATGTGCTCTGCACTACTCCGCCTGGGGCCCAGAGTCCCTCGACCCAACCCCCAGCTGGCGTGCCCCGCACGACCCCCACCCAGGACCCAGCATCTTACTGTGCCCGGCTTCTCCAGGGGTCTGGCGTGCTACCGGCGATCTGGCCTAGGGCCCAGAGTCCCGCAACCGGGGCCCTGGCAGGTGTGCCCTGCGCCCTAAAATGTTATTATAAATCAGTTGTTTACAACACAAAACACTTTTTTCCTTTAGAATCATGGTGTTTAGGTTTTCAGAATAGCTCAAGAAGATGCTGGGAGTGGTGGCGCACGCTTGTAATCCCCGCGATTGGGAGGCAGAGACAGGAGGATCGCGCAGGATCGAAGCCAGCCATGCTGGCATAAGAGACCCTGTTTCAAAAATATAAAATAGGTCTGGAAGTGTAGCCCAGAGGTAGAAGGGCTTCCAGGAACCCCAGTACCACAAAAAAAAAGAATAGCTCAAGAAGGTAGTTTATTTTCCAATGAAGGTGAAATGCCATTTATTTAATAATAAGATAATAATAGCTAAATACTGAATAATATAATTTTATAATTTTATATTTTAGCTATTGTTTGAAGAAAGACACATTCAATTATACAAAAATGAGAAAGTAGCTGAATATATTTTACAGACATTTTTGAATAAATTATACTTGTAAATACAGATAAAGTAAAATAAAGACTAAAAACAAAATCTGAATCATCCCACCAACCAGAAATATCTACTCTTTTTTGTGGGCGTTTATTTCTAAGATTGAAAACAGACTTACATAATTGTGATCCCACTGTTCTACATTGTATCTAGCTTTTTCCAAAGATTGCTGTATTTTAAGGACTGAGGAATATCAGCATGAACTCTTTGTCTAATATCACTTCAAATTTCAAAAAATTCCTTTCTTTCAAATGTGAGAATCTTAGAAGCATAGAAAAATTTCCAAGCAAGAGGTGTATACCATCTACTTAAGGAATAAAAGAAAAATGGTGGAAAAGAAATGATATCTGATATTGTGTTATAAGTTTAGGGCTGAGCTGGCTGTTGCTCAAAAAAATTAAAGAGAGAAGTAAAGAAACAGAGTATCCTCTATTATGTACAAAGATATTGTGTAAACCACCATCCTTTAATGGGTTTTTTTTAGCTCAAGGACTACTTGCTACAGAATTGTCAAACTTCTAAAATGAATGCTACCACACATTGCTAATCTATCCGTGTGGACTAGTAAATGAAAGTCTATGAAGTTAATAACCTTTCCATTTGCCATAAGGAGATTTAATGCTTGCCTCAAACTATTTATTGTTTTTGAAACAAAGTCCACTTATCCAAAAGGCAGTTCCTAAGCAGAATAAACTTTATGTATTTGGGGTATTAGTGTGGGTAAGAGCCCATTGTTTGTTACACCATCCCTCGATGTTCTTGTTCATTGTAGAATGAATTTGAGACCAACACTATTGGTAGGAGCAGGGTAAAGGAGAAAGAGTCAAAGGGTAGAAGATGAGAAATAGAGAGTAAGGTGATATGAAGAAATACAAGCATATTTTAAAATTTACCAATGACTGCTTTTCATTTGAAAAATAGAATGTACTACCCAAATGAGAGCTTAGATTTTCATTTATTGATCAATATATTTTATCTAATGCCAAGTGAGTTTTTGGTCAAGAATTAGACCTCACAAATTTAAAAGTGTTTTTTTACATGTTTTTCTTTGTTAAGACTCACCTTGACCTTATCCTGTCCCATGGACTTGAAGAACTTTCCAATGGATGTCCAGACCTGTACAATGCAGCTGGAGAGTTGTAAGTCACCACTGTTTAAATTAATACCTGTTTTTTTAAACAAAATACCTGATCTTTTAGTGTGTCATTAAAGATAAAAGATCTATAAAATTTATTTTTAACCTACTAACCAATACCCAAGGTCCTACTGGAAGGACAAGTAAAAATGTTTGTACATGTCTCAGAGAAGAAGCTCATTATCATTATAGCACAGACAACCTTTCAATCTGAAATGACAACTATCTGGCCTTTTCTCAAAAATATAACCATGTCCAGTTTAGTGAGTTTTTTCTTTGAAATGAAAATGTCTCCTGGGGAAAAATCAGATTATTATTCATTCAACCTATATCATGAATCACTCTCCAATAAGAAAATTATATTTCTTTCCATCTTATGACTATATAGACCATCACCCCCAAGAGAATTCTGGTAGGAAGGGATAATTGCTTTGAGTACGGGGAACTTAGCTAGAAAAGGATACAAGAACAAGGGACATGAGATGAGATAGAATAAGAATAAGAGGCATCTTCTTTAAATCATTAATGGATGCACAAAGCCTTGGTGAAGTAGGGAAATGCAATTTACTTTGTTCCCTTTATGACCTAACTGATGCCACTGAAATATTTGATATATGCCATATGTTGCCAATGCCTCCACGGTAATGGGATTTTCAGTTAAGAGACATGGAATTATCCTGGCTTGTTCAGCCAGTTTGTTTGTAGAATGCAAAGAATAATAAGTGTCACCGACCTACAGGGATGTTAGGAGATTTAATGAGGCAGGGGCAATAAAATACTTTTAACTTCTCAGTTTAGAAAAATAACAACTACAAGAAGACATATCAATTATTATTTCAAAAAATGAAATGATAACAGTATTTCTTTCTAATCATTTAAAATCAGTGTAGATTTCCCTTGAAAGTTTCTACAGAAATAAACAAAATAATGAAGCATCTTTGTTTTAAGAAGTTGTCAAGGATAAAATGAAAATTTTTGATTTATAAAAGGCTTTATGTATCTATTTGTTCCCTATTGTCCCTCTGCTTGAGAAGGTTGAGAAAAACACTTTTTTACATAATGATTCCTTCTTTGTGTCTTCTCTATTACTCCAAACTTTCCCATGCTCAACAAAATACTTTCATTTATTCCTGTAAAAAGCAGCCATAGCTGTGAACTGAAGCTCATTTGAGGCTTAAAAGGCTTCAAATTAATAAATATGCCAGGTATTTATGGGACCTAAAAGATATTCAAATTAATTAATAAGCACTGTTCATACTATTAACTTGGGTTTTAAATGATGAGATTAGTTTTTAAATTCTCTACCCCATTATTACCTCCTTCCACACATCTTTACCTCTTCTATCTGCTCTATGCTGTGACTTCAGGAGGCTCACAAAGACAATTATTTTGTGGCCATCAAGAAGATAACTAGATAAGGGCATGAGTTATTTTGTAAGCTTCAACTATTGGCTAGAGGTACTCAGGATGTACTCCTACAAGTTTGCAGTGAAGGAGAAAAGATTAGCCAGTCTCTTTTTATACTATCAATGCTTGTACAGGATCCTCTTTGCTATTCCTTGCTTTTCATGTCCTTAATTTTTGGCTTTGAATTTTAAAATGTAGTCAAAATAAATAGAAAAGTAGATTCCAATTAAGTTTGCCATTGATTTCTATGTAGCTTTGGTGAGTCACTATCATGTGATAAACAAGAATAAGAACTCATAAGCTTAATAAGAATGCTGAGATTGTTGGCCCCATCACTCATTTGAAGAGTTTGTATATCAAAAACAAAACAGGAGGTTGAGAAATAATTAGCAAAAGGACAGAGTAGCTCCTGCTTCTAGAATGGAGAAAGATGTAAAACCACTTGATAGATAATGGCCTAGTTAGCAGGAACTTAGAAACTAAGTCGGGTGTGGTGGCACACACTTTTAATCCCTGCCCTTGGGAGGCTGGGACAGGAGGATCGCACAGGTTCAAAGACAGCCTCAGCTACTGAGTGAGGCTCTCAAGCAACTTAGTGAGACCCTGTTTCCAAATAAAGTATAAAAATAGGTCTGGGAGTATAGCCCAGAGGTAGAAAAGCTCCTGGGTTCCACCCCTCAGTACCAACAAAAAAGAGAAAAAAGAAAGAAACTAAGATAACTTTGATTTCCTGAACTGTTAACTATCTTACTTTGGATAGTTCAAACCATATAACAATATGACCTTACCTAAAAGGAAATATGTTTTACTTAATATTAGTAATTGTGACAAGATGGCCTATTTAGCAAATATTAGCACTAATGAATATTCTTGATTTGACAATCCTAAATCTCCCTCTTTGGTAACCTGCCTATAGCCTTCCCCACTTGCTAAAGTAACTAAGAGTTGATTATAAGTACTTAACATAAGTTTTCTAAAAATAAAGCTAATAGACCCTCAAGTAGGGTCCAATTCTGCAATGGCAATGTTGAAGGCAGGCTTGTGATTAATTCACTCTCATTTGAAAAAAAAAAAGAATGTTTTCAATTGAAATACTAAGACTGGCAGCTTAAATTGGATTCCCTTATTGGATTGCCACAGACACAGATCTTTCAAGTAAAGACAATCTCCAAATTATTTTTATGTTTGTTTCTTCTTCAGAAAGTTAGTGAATAAAGAGGCAAAAGAAAATACTTTATAGATTCCATTCTCTCATAATACAGAAAATATCATCCAGAAATAACTTGCTGTCTTCAATTTCTTTGGTTCCAGTGGCATGTGGCTGTTGTGATGATTGCAGTTATCTTATTAAGAATGCTCTTGAAATGACTGAGCATGTGTTTGCTATAGACAATTTTCTTGTTTGTTTCTTTGCATGGCTAGACTTTCAAGATTCCTTACAAAGATACACTCAGTTTTTCACTATATTTTCTCTACTGCAGTTGGGTACACAATGAATGACCTGATATTTGAGTGGTTAAGTGATGGTCCAGTGCAAGTTGCTGAAGGATTGACCCTGCCCCAGTTTATTTTGAAAGAAGAGAAGGAACTTGGCTACTGCACAAAGCACTATAACACTGGTAAGTTTTGTCTTTGCTGCTAAACCCAAGTTGGCTCCTTTTCCAAATTCGAGTACATGTCCTTTCACCTTAACTGCTCCATATTTACTAAACAGATGGAGCTCAAAAAACCCTCAACAGATAACATTACCTTAACTTCTGGGATAAAGCAGTACAAATGATATATACTTTCTCCAAAACAGACATATAAGAAGAGAGAATTAGTAATTGTTTTCTATTCTCTTGCTGAACATCTACTATTAAATTAGCCTGAAGAAAGTTATACGAGATGTCGTTGGTGGCACAGGAAACATGAATTTTTGCCCCTTCTTGACATTAGATCCTTAGGACAATTTGCATTCCCTGGCTTAGAAGAAGAGTGGAATAATAACATCATTTTTGTAAACCCAGAAATAGAGCTGTTATGCTGTCCAGTCCTGGATAATAATAGCAGTTTGGATGAAAATTGACTGGAGGGAATCCAATTGGTTCTAAAGTCCTGTGATGCTGATAGACACATTGGGCAGGAATGTGATGCTATAGACACATTGGGCTGATAGACACATTGGGGAGGAAAGAACTTAGGTGTTAGAAACAAGTGCTATCTGTTGTTATTTGGAAGATTATACATGCTCAGTAGATTTAATGGCTTTCCTTTGAAAGTTCAAGGAAGCTGGTCATGGAGAGGCAACCAAGACATGATGGCTTTTCCAGGTCCCTCATTTGACTAGAATGGCCCATAAACACTTTTCCAGCAGTCAACACTGACTTCCTATAATATAGTAGCTAAAATCTGAGTCCAAGGTGTTCTTCCTGACCAATAACAATTCATTCTTATCTTTTATAATTCATTTGGAGTAAGTCATACCACTTTCTTTAGTTTCAAAACCAAGCCAATTAAAGAGGAAAATGTAGAAAGGGAAAGGAATATCTATCTCTTAATAGTGTGTTAAAGTTTCAATATGCACACTTTTTCATAGGCAAAGTATGTTGAAAAAAAGTTTTTAGAAATATTCCAAATCTTCAATCAACTTCCCAAAAGCCCGAGGAATTTTTAGAATGACTTGACTATGCTCATTGTTTAAAAATATATATATTTCTCTTGCTGTTGGTAACATGAAGATAGATACACAGTTATTCAAATACTTTTGAAGTTCATCTGTCTACTTAGAAGGAAGTGAAACCAACTACTACTTATTATATGGTATATGTTATATATCATGTGCTGTATGATATATGCTATAGAATATATTTTTGCTATATATTATATGTTATAAACTATAAATTTTAAATATTTCACTTCCACTGATAATATTGGGTCAGTCTTGCAAACTCTAAAGCTCTGTCTAAAATAATCAAGTTGAAACAAGCCTGTATTTTAAAAATTAGATGTGCCCTATGGTTTTAGTCCTATGACTAAATCACTCATTCTGAGTATTACTTCTGTTGCCAGTTGAATTGAGTAAGCGTTGAATTGGTTACAAAGAGTGTACATTTTGTGAAATCTTCTCAATCAATCTGCAATAATTTTAATTTTAAAGATAAAGTTCAATGCTGAAATGACAAAGGTAAATTTGAATTATACTATGATCATTTCCTGCTTCCAGGAAAGTTTACCTGCATTGAGGTCAAGTTTCACCTAGAACGCCAGATGGGATATTATTTGATCCAGATGTACATCCCCAGCCTGTTGATAGTGATTTTGTCCTGGGTCTCCTTTTGGATAAATATGGATGCAGCCCCTGCAAGGGTTGCACTGGGCATCACCACGGTCTTAACAATGACCACCCAGAGTTCAGGTTCCAGGGCATCTCTGCCAAAGGTAAGAAATCTCTTTGCTTAGCAACTGATGAACTGAGAGGTTTACCAAAAGTCCTGTGGACTTAAGAATTCAGTGAGGACAGAAATTCTACCATACTATGGCACTGTTGAAGACATGAGTGCACTAAGAGAATAAAGAGCTGAGTTTAAGAGTATCAGGGCTCTGAGGATTTGAGGGACCTTCAAAATCAGATCGGTTTGGAGGAAGAGGAATCAGGATTGAGAGAAAAGAACAAGGGGGAGTGGTGGAAACATGGATTGTGAATTCTAAGAAACCCTTGAGTGCTTTTGACTTTAGATGTTTATGAGCCAAGAATTGGAATAGGATTGTTATGACCTATGCTGTCAACTACTGGTGAGGGTATTGTGATTCATATGCTCAGTGAAATTATTTATAGTAATAAAATCTTGAATTGAGCTTCTGGAAATTTACACACAACAGCCATATCAATGAACACATTTATACATACACGTATATGTAATGAATGTACAATATTAGGGTACAGAAATCTGATACATGGATCTTTTTATACCTTAATTTCCTTTAGTGTCTGATATGCTATTATTTTAAGTGACACCTTTTTCTAAAGAAGAAATCTTGAAGTCATCCAAAATGGTAAAAAAAAAAAAACTCCAGAAAATATAGCAGGTAAAAAAGAGAAGTGTAGGGTGAATATCAGGATATATAGGTATTCTGTAGCATCACAAAAAGTGATCCATAAATAGATGTGTGTTCTATTCTTATGTAAAGAAGCCAATCTGGATTTGTAAATATTGCTCAAATAAGTAATGATAAATGTGCTACTTATAAAATGCTCTAGCACCCCAAAAGTGTGCCTGTGCATTCTTCCTCCTTTCAGAGTACATTAGCACACTGACTTCAAATGTCCAGAAGTCTGAGTTCAATTTAGCATTCAGTGTACATTGTCTCATACTTGTTGAGTGGTCTTCAAAATCCTGCTCTAGAAAATAATTGTGATATAATCCGATATCTTTGCTGGCTTGAGTTTATATTTGGTTGTGCTACATTTGACATGATGAGAAGTATTAGATTATGTTCCACATTATCTCTTATGTTTGGAATATAACATGGCAATATGGAGTAAGTCTGTAAATATAATGGAGGTGGACTAAATATTATAGAAAATAGTCACACAACTGACTTATTTTCATGCCTCTGAAGATAAATATTAGGTTTTGTATTTTCATATAGAAATGAATAGAGTTGTCTGATACTTTTTATCTCCTAGAATAATGAATTGCATAATGTATTTTATATGTCTATTGAAATACAGAAATCAGAAATACTGATACCTTTTATTCAGCTACATAATCACATATCAATTTTACCTAATAGAAATTCTAATCCACTCTGAGCCCCCTCCTAAACAGGCCCATTTACTTATTTCTTTCTAGCTGTTACTTACTTCCATCCCACTATGTGCCATGCCATTAAACTTCAGGATGTACCAACACATATTTTACAATTTAACAAAGCATTAGTGAAAAATTGGTAGCAGATAATGTCAAAACATAAACATTTACTGTCCAACTCTCCAATTCCTATCAAAAGCCACTTATTTTCAAAATGTGAGTCTCTGTTTTTATACATATGCTTTTAATTCTATAAAGCTCTAATGATTTTACATCAGTAGTCAAAACTATTGCTATATATAAAAAGATCACTATCACTGATCAGTGATCTTTTTATATATAGGCATTCAGGAACTCAGATAAACTAAAACGATATAATTGAACATCATTTTATACTTGGCTCTGAAGCTGTACTGATTATCCCTTTGTCACAAGCAGGTTTATCTTCCTGCATGAGTGCGTTTGCAGGATGCTATTGTTAAACATGGTTTGATCTCAACTGACCATGAGGATATGTGACTCATATGAATGACAGTGAAAGACCAAAATGGGATAAAAATAATGAGTCATAGAAACTAAAGAACTGACCATACACTTGCTTATAAAAACACATACATATAAATGCTTATTTTAACTTCTAAACACTGCAATCCATGAGCAGATACTGCACTGTGCCAATTAAACAGCTGCTCCAGAGCCTACTCCCATGCCCTGTATGGAATATACATGCATATTGCACTTGAAAAGTAAAACACACTTGTTATAGAAGAGACCGAAAATACCATTAAAGTTAACTGTCCAGTAAATAACTTAAGACTTTGGAGCGTTTTATTCTAGTCGTTTTTCTATTTGCATTTGTGGACAAATCCACTTCTGTGTACTCCGAACTGAGGTCAAACTTTATACAGATCTATACTATGTGTCATTTCCCATGACATTAATAAAATCTATTATGAACATATTTTTGTGGTGCTAGGAATAGAACATGAGGCATCACACATGCTAGGCAAGTATTCTACCACTGTGCTATATTCCCAACTCATAAACATAACTTTAATGACTTAGTAGTAGTCTCACCAATGTGTTTATCATTATTTACTATCTTAGATATTTAGGTTGATTGCTTTTGTAAGTATGATCATTATAAACACATTTGTATATGAGTGTCTGTGCCTTATTCTGTACCCAAAGACCATACGAAGAGTTTGATGTTTTCTTTTTTTAATTTGGAATGAGAAAAAAGAAGTAACCGAAGGTAATAAACAGTGAATGAGGGGGATATATATGGGAAGATGATCAATAGAAAGTATGTTCCATGTATGCAGGAGTGTGTGTGTGTGTGTGTGTGTGTGTGTGTGTGTGTGTGTTTCTAGAAACTGAAGGTCAATCTAACACCAAGCTATACTCCCCAGCCCTATTTTATTTTATTTTTTCTAAATTAAGTTGCCGGGAACCTCTAAGTTTCTGAGGCTGGCTTTGAAACTGCAATCCTTTCTTAGCCTCCAAGTACTTGGATTACAAATGTGTGCCACTATTTCTGGTTCCAGGAACTTTGTCTTGCTCACTGTGTTAACGTTAGCACCTAGAACAATATGTGGCTTAGAATAAGTGACCAATAAATCATCATTTGTCAGATAAGTAAGGTAATTAATAAACATTCATTTCCCTCATGTGAGACTAAATGATAAAATAGGCCTAAATTAGCACCCATGGGTAAAATGTTACAGGAAAACTTTCAAGTTTTTAATACAGAGAAGAATCTTATATGCCATGTACTATAAAGAAATGGAATTTCTCTCAGGGTTTATGTTCCCCTTTCCTGAAGCTCTTAAGCATATTTTGAAAAGTTAAGAATATATATACAAAGATATATAGATATAAATATAGATCTATGTGTATATTCACATACATATACATATATATGTTTTATAGTTTTGTTGGTATAGTACAATCTCACATATTAATGTAGTTCATGGAGATAGTGCCATATAGGCACACACAAAGATGTAATTTGAAATATAATTAGGCTAGGTTTAAATCTCGGGATCTTAACTCCATTAAACTCCTCCAAGCCTGTTTCTTCATTTCTAAAATGAAACATCATTATCTGCCACTTAAAAAAAATTAAACAGTGATGAAATGAGACACTATCTATATAAATTTCTAGCCCAGTTTTTGTACATGACACTGAACTCTTCCTGATTATTTTTGTTGTAATACTTTCCTGTCTGTAATATTATAGAAAAGTCTGTATCTCCTGTGGGACAGGAGATTAGAAATATCATAACGGGTGTTGTGAATAGAAATTTCTATGCTTAGATGTTTATTGTTTGTTAATACTTATACTTCCAATGAGATTAACCAAAGTTTATCATAAGTATTTATGTATGCTATACATGTATACATGCTGTACACATACATGTCATTTTCATACATAATATGTCAAATAGTTTAAGCTCCAGAAGATATGGATAAGCAATGGCCCTGTTTTTCTCTAATCCCTAGCATTAAACAACTTCAGATGGCTCTGGCTTCCCTGCCCTTGGAAGATACCTAAGGATTCTATAGATTCTCAATTACTATATTCTATGTCATTTGACCCAAAACACCCAAACATGTATTTTATATGGGGAACTAAAGTATCAGTGATAAGTACTATAGGACAGTCCATTATCAGACTTTTAAGGAATCATCAGTGTGCAGCAAAACATCAGTCTCACAACCAATTGCCACCAGTTCAAGCCTGAATTTTGTTGTACAGATGTTGTGCTAGGATTGTTCCTTCATAGTTCCTCTCCTTGCATTTTCAATCTTTTTACCCACTCCTGTTGATGACTTGATGATTGATGAGGGTTGAGAGTAAAGGGAAGGATAGAAGAGAATTATATGTGAGTAGAATATATCCCATCTATTGTTTTACTCCTAGAAGCCCCTTACTCAAGTAGAGAGCCCCTTTGTTTGGCACACTTCCAAGGTGACCTGTATTTGGCTGTCTTCCACACCATTTATTTGGTCCACCAAGAACTCATGCATTATGGCTGTTACTAAATGGTAGAAAAACAATATAACCAACTGATTAACCTTCTTCTTCTTATGTCAATGTCTTGGATATTACAGGTAACCAACTACAGGATTTACCTAGGTAGGAAGCAAATGCTAGTGTTCATTTTTTTCATAGAAACCCAGAATATGAGGTCACATGAGAGTTTCTTCTAAGAACTACTTTAATCTCTGATCCAGGCCCGGGGGGGGGGGGGATTGTTGGAATTTCAACAATTTTGTAATTACATGGCATGTATAAGAGATGTCAGTATCTGCTCTCATTAAAGTAGAGGTGAGCCACCTTCTCCCTATCATTTCCAGAGTAGGAAGAAATCTACAGCACTGGCACCATCCACAAATTCCAATACTTCAATTAATTATTTAAAAATACCTAGTTTTCTGTAATAACACAGGATATTAGATATAATAGTCTCTACGCAGCATATGCTATCTTCTAGAAAGCCCAACATCCCATATGCATATGAACAGAATCTTCCCTTATTATAAGACTTCAGTAGATAATTATAAGGCAACAAAAATTTCTATTGCCACACCTAGAAATAAGCATTCTTAATTTTAGATTTTTATCTTTATATGGGCAACAACTTCATTGATTTTATCCATGTTTATATACCCACCACTTAATATAACACCTGGAGCATAGTAGGTGCTCCGTAAAGTGTTGGTTAGTGAATTAATGAACAATATTGAAGATACTATAGACAAGTATTATATCTAGTATAATTTAATTGGTTATTCATTAAACCATTCATTTATTCAGCTAATACTTATTTAATTTTTCTCTGTGTCATGGATTGTCCTAGGGATCAAAGAAATAAAACACAGTCCATACCCTCAGAACTTGTAATATGGTGGGTGAGAGACAGACATTTGAAATAGGGATTATTAAATAATGAGGAATGTAAGGACATATCAAGGAGGGTGCCTAACTTATTAAGTGGAGAAGGGAGCAATGGAGGGGGGTTAAGAAGAGAGGCAATGAGAAGGAAGCAAAAGAAGGAGGGAGAAGAATCAGTATTAGGAAAATGGCCTGAAGGAGGGAGCCTGAACTAAATCTATGAAGCATATTAAGTAGGTGAAGTAGAAGGAGGTAAAGGTCATTCCAGGCAAATAGTACCTTCTACTCATAATACTTGGGCTACATTTATCAAATAAGACATTTTTTGAAGACAATCTGGGCAGGTTTCCAGCATGATTCACAGATTTTAAACACATTTAAGTAAGAAAATTGTGTTTACTGATTCTAAGTTATTTTCCTGCCTTCCTACAAACCAAAGGTTTTCGAGTGTTTTATTTTCTGTTTGTTTTTCTTGTTTCTTATTTTTATTGGCGGATTGTAGTCATACATCTTAATGGGGTACAAGATGGTAGAGGCATACATGCATACATCACTTATTTAGCCCTTCTCCAATTCCCACCCCACTCCCTTCCTCCCTCCTTCTCATGTTTGGCTTAGTGATTGACTTTGATATGTTTGTGAATGAATGTACATCATATACAAAAGGGAATTTCACTCTTCCTCTCTTTTATCTCCTTCAGGTCTCTTTATTTGCTCATCTATGGTTTCTCCTTCTTTGTCTAGAGTTCCTCCTCTCACCCTTCATCTCTCAAGCTTCCACATATTAGGGTACAGAGAGGGTTGGGGAATGGGGTAGGATCCAGAAGGAAATACATCAAATGCTGTGTGCATGTATGTTTGTAGCTCTCTGAACTTCACTACAGCATAAAATTGTAACGAGCCAACAAATATAAAAATAAGTATACATCTCTGCCAACCTCCCAGAAGCTGTTCTGCTTGGAACATTAAACCCCTAGTGGCGGACTAAAGGCTGGGTGTATTGTTGCCTTTCCTACCCACAGGAGAATAACAGAATGAAAGTCTATGAGACATGAGGTAGGCTTGCTAGCCAAACAAGATTAAACAATTATTTCCTCTACTCCATGTTTGTTATTATAGCTGAATGATTCACACCTACTCTTCTATCTTGAGTTCTCATGTGATTATAGTCTAGAGACTATAGAGATGACAGCAAGCATTGACAAGGGGCAGATGGGATGACCCAGGTGTGCAGGTGACTCTGACAGGTCTATAACTATCTCCTTGGAGCAAGGATTCAGAAGCATTATCTTTAGCTGTTATTAACTGGGATGCCCTATTTCCTACATAAGGAAAATTCCCCTTACTTTTCGGCCATCTGGTCAACTAGGACCAGCTGGACCATTTCAAGCAGCTGCCAAACCCAGAACAAGCTTGGAATTTAAAACAAGAGAGACCACAATCCTGCTACATTTTGTCTTGCTTTACTTCTCAGCACAATACTTCTAACTAAAGGTTGCGGGAAGAGAAACTATGAAAGCAGTAAAACTTATTATCTATAGGAGTTCTAAAATAAGGATTTGTTTGGACATTTGTTTTAGCTCTAAAACATAAAGATGATTGATCCTTCAATCAGATAAACCCCTGGCTATTTTGACTGACTTTCCTAGGTCAGCCAGGTATTTCTGAGAGGTTAGGAACTATTTTGTTTTGTACATAATCAGGATTTTGTGAAGTTTTTGGATTCGCGATTGCAAAGGAAGAAAGCTGAGCTTTGACAAATTGATCCATGGGCCTGCCTGCATTAGCAAGGTGTCAGCACATGTGGGAGACCTCATAAACTTCTGACATTTGCCACGCCACAGCCAATTGAAGAGCCATCGATAGAGTGTGTGATCAAAATATGCAAAGTGATGACGTATGCCAATTCTCTTGGGACAGAGCTGCAGCATCATTGGCATTTTAGCTTAAGAATGTTGTTGGCAGCTTTGGCAGGGAAGCTGACAGTGGAATAAGTTGCACAGGCTTTATTTCTTTTTAAACTCCAGTAAGGCCTGTAAGTCTTTGGGAGATAACAGTTTGAGATTTAGAATTATTTTTAAAACATTTTTCTTTCCATTTTTTTACTAAAATGTTTAGCTCATACAGTCTAAATACCTTTTTTAAAAATAAATATCACATTGTAAAGAAAAGTATATGATTCTGAAGCATGAAACACAAAGTGAGATACTGTTATATGCTCAAGAAATAGACAAAAACAAATATAACTCTGTCTTTGAGACTACATCTAGAGTTTCTCCTACGACTTATTTCTCCCTAGCTTTCGCACAGTGGGGAGAACATGTGATTTCTTAATTTTTGTGACTGAAAAACCTCACTCTGCATAATGTCCTCCAGTTCCATCCATTTCCCTGTAAATGATGTAATTGTGTTCTTTATGGCCGAGTAAAATTCCATTGTGTATATATCCCATCGTTTTGTAATCCATTTATCTACTGAGGGACATAGATGAGCAAACAAGGTGACCTGAGGGGATGGGAGAAGGGAAGAAGGAACTTCTCTAATGCACATGATGTACTTTAACAAGCATATCAAAGTCAATCACTAAGCCAAGCATGAGAAGAAGGGAGGGGCAGGGAATGGGGCAGGAATTGGGTAAGGGCTAATTGGGTGATGTGTTTATGCATATCTCTACCATATTGTATTCCATTAAGAAGTATAACTACAATGCACCAATAAAAAAACTTAAAAAGAAGACTACATGTACATGAAATAGGAACTTAGAACAGCAAGGGTGGTGGTGTAGATTTTTCACAAAATTGGCTGTAATAATTTCTCTTCCTGCATCCAAACCCTTGGGCAAAAGCTTCTTCCTATGTTGGCTGTAAACTTATCCATGTGACTTACCTTGGACAATAGGATGATGGTGAATGTGACATAGACAGAGACTTGGAAAATACTTGAATGTTAGAGCTAGCTCTCTCCTGCTACTCTTGGGATCTTTTGACCATCACCCAAAGGCCAGGTTAATCAATTGGATAATGAGAAGCACATAGCCCAATTATTTCAGTCATCAAGGTGACAGCCAGATAACTACCAGACAGGTGAGATCATCAACTACCTAGAGGCTACAAACATAACTGAGCCCATTCATCACCCCCAAGGAACAGAGATGCTCCATACTATCTAAGCATGACCTAAATTGCCAATCCACAGAACTGTAAACAAGTAAATGGGTGTTATTTGGTGCAGGGAAAATATTGGCTATTGAACCCAGGGGCATTCTACTCCTGAGATACACCCCAGCCCTATTTTATTTTTTATTTGAAAGCAGGGTTTCACTAAGTTACTGAGAGCCTTGCTAAGTTGCACAGAGCATCCTTAAACCTGTGATCTTCCTATCTCAGCCTCTAAAGTGGGTTAACAGGTGTGTGCCACCACAGCCAGCTATAAAATTATATTTTTTGTGGTGCTGGGGATGGAGCCCAGAGGCTTTCTACCTTCAGGTTACACTCCCAGACCTATTTTCTATTTTATTTGGAAATAGGGTCTCATTAAATTGCTGAGGCTGGCTTCAAACCTGTGCAATAAAATCATTTTAAGTCACTAAATCTTTGGGTAGTTTGTTAGCAAACAAAAGTTAACTGGTACAGGTAGTGATTGAGTTTGATTTAGAGGACTAGGGCTGCAGGAGAATTGAGGTTCACAGACATCCTCAGCTACTTAGTGAGGTGTGAGATGCTGTTTCAAAGTAAAGAATAAAAAATAAGGCTGGGGCTGTAGCTTGGAGGTAGAATGCTCCTGGGTTTCAATCCCAGTACCAGTACCGCAAAAAAAAAAAAAAAAAGGGAAGCTTGGCACAGCATAAAATTTTCCCCAAACTGCTGTGCTTATTATTATTATTATTATTATTATTATTATTATTTTATTAGTGCATTGCAACTGCACATCATAGTGAGGTTCATGTGATACATGCATATAGCTCTTGGTCAATTTCCCTCCATACTCAACCTCATTCCCCACTTCTCCACATGAGTTAGTGAGATTGGTAGTAATACCTTCACATATTCCCATGGTATTATTTGAACTGTTTCTTTCTTCAATCTTTCCTTTCCCCCTCCCCAACTTTTCTCAGTCCCCTCCCATGACTATACAGTCCCTTTTCACATTATTAAATGTTCCTAATGTTGTCTGCTTTCTCTCTAGTTTCCACATATAAAAATACATATAAGGGAAATTATCAGTATATCAGTATTTGCTTCAGTCTTTATAGAATAAATCTGTAAAACTCTATATTTATCCCAATTATATTCTTTCTCCCTAATTTTCAATTTCCATATCTTCCAGGTAGCTTTCTCAAATACTTTGAAAAAAAGTTTCTTCATAGTTTTTATTTAAGAAAGAACCAGAATTAGACAATCAATGAGTTTCTATTACTATTTATAAAACATTTTCCATAGCTCAGAATGCAGTAGTATGCTGATGATAAGCATACCGATTTGAACACCACTAATAGTTGGGTAGGCTTACCTTGATTGTTTGTACCCTTACACAAAATATGTATCTTATTTCAGAGAGAATTATCTGCTTGTGTATAGGCACTATAATGCATTCATTTATTTAAAGGACATTATATATATGATATATATATATGATATACGTCCTACTATATCAGGCATTATATATATGATATATATATGATATCTCATATATATCATGTATATAATGCCCTTTAGATATGATTACATATGTAATCATATATAACATTATATGATATATATGATATAGTAGGAACTAATAGTAAGCACTCATCTGATACATTAATTTTTTATCACTGTATCATAGACTTTGTAACATTATACTTATTTATTTATTCATTCATAGTTCTATAAGTCAGAAGCCTAGCATTGCACAATGGCTGCTTAGAGCCCTAGAAAGCTAAAACCAAGGTGTCAGCCAGGCTAATTTCTCCTCTAATGGTTAGGGGGGAAATCTGTTTCCCAAATCATTCTTGTCAGAATTCAGTTACTTGCAGCTGGGGAGCTGAGGGCCCCATTTCTATTTTGTTGGCTGTTAGCCAAAGCCTATCCTAAGTTCATATGGGCTGTGCACATTCATTTACATGTACACCCCTTCATCTGCGTATCTAAAACAGTGCATTAGATCTTTCTTCTTTAGAATCTCATCTCTGACTCCTCTGGATTTAAAAGGCTCATTAATTAGACCAGTCCTGCCTAACAATATTCATATTTCAAGGTCGACTAAGTTGGCATCTTAATTATATCTGCAAAACCCCTTCATGACAGTCTCTAGATTAATGTTGGAATAAATAACTAGCAGAAGACTGTATTCCAGAGACTGGGAATATCAGAAGGTATAGTAGTGTAGGATTCTGCCTATCACACCTGGTGGCTGCAACATTCTTTGGATGGTCCCTCTAATTCTATATGCCCTTTATGTTATACTTTAAACCCAACAGTTATTAAAGCACTGCTTAGCACAATTTTTGTTGAAAGTCCTCCAATAGATCCCCATATCACATAGGACAAAAAAACAGTATCTTTGTCATAATAAACAATGTCATCTGCAATCTGTCCCACATTTCGTCTTGAAATTGTTCTCCACTCATCCAACCTCCTCACTCACTGTTTCAGCCACACTGGCCTCCTAGTAATCTGCTGACCATACCAAGCACGTGCTGCCAACTCTGGGCCACAGTGATGGCTATTTATGCCCATTATAATCTGTCTGTAGATATTTATATCACTAACTTCTCTGACTTCTCCAAGTCCTTATTCAAATCTCACCTCTTCAGTGAAGCTTATTCTGTTTGTTACCATTTCTACCAAGCCCCTCATCAATACTCTGAAATAACTCAGTTTCCAAGAGTGTTGTTGTGGTTGATATTTCCTCACAATGCTTAGTACTTTACAGCAATACTATGATTTATTTCAAAACCCTATTACAGATAATGTTTAATGTAGGTTGTATGTTTCATTATGACTATAAGCTCCCTAAAGGCAAGAATTTTATCTGGCTTGCTCCACATAATAGCTCGTAGCCCACAGTATATATTCAATAAGTGTATGTCAATTCAGTGAATGAATAAATGCATCCCTATAGTCTAATATTTGAGCATTACCATATAAGCTTGCTCTAGAATATGAAACACATAAAATATAGCCCACATAGCCAGAGGTCCATCTTTCTTTAATTGGCTATTTGTGTGTGTGTGTGTGTGTGTGTGTGTGTGTGTGTGTGTCACTGGGGATTGAACCCAGTGGCATTTTTACTTCTAAATTACATACCCAGCCATTTTGTATTTTCTTATTTTGAAACAAGGGCCAGGTGTGGTGTCACATACTTGTAATCCCAGTACTATAGGAGGCTGAAACAGGAGGATCACAGAACATGGCCAGCCTCAGCTAATTAGGCCCTCCACAACTTAGTGAGACACTGTTTCCAAATAAATAAAAAATACAGCTAGGGGTATAGCTCAGAGGTATAATGTCCCTGAGTTCCATCCCCAGTACTAAAAGAGTAGTCTAATCAAATAAATAATAAAAATAAAAATGGTATAGTAAGAGGGCATACAGATAGGCTATTTTTTATCTCAGTTTTCCTTCCTAAGCGCTGTCACAAATGATTTGGAAGTTCATCAGTGCACACTGATGCCAAATACATTTTCCTTTCTTACTTTTCTGGTTTGTTTGAATGCAGACTTATCCTTTGAATTCTAATCAAGGTATCCAAAGGCCCCCTCATCTGAACTCTGTAAAGCATCTCTCAGCCAAAGGCACAGCTTATGTTTTACCAAAGGAGCTCAAATGACAGAAATAAGTGCTCTGGTTTTTCTGTTTGTTCTTATTTTTGGTACAGGGAATTGAACTCAGGGGCATTCTACCTCTGGGATATACTCCCAATGATTTTTAAAAATTTTTTGTTTCAAAACAGGGTCTCCCTAGGTTGCTGAGAATCTCACTATGTTGCCAAGGCTGTCCTCAAACCTATGATACTTCTGTCCCAACCTCCTACAGGCATGCACCACCATGAACAGCACTTTTCTATTCTTTACGTAGCAAAAAATAAGTGTGATTTTGTTTCCTCTACTTTTTTTAACAATTTTTATTGAACATATGTAGTATACATTTACACTATATTTGGTGCCCTCTCCCCCCTGCCCCCTTTCCCCCCCCTACCAATGGTTGTCCAGGTTAACCATGTCTTATTCATAATTTTACACATGTCCAGGTGTAGACCCTCATTAATCCAGATCGGCCTTTCTCCTCTCCTATCTTTCCATTAAAACTTAGCTAGTATTTCCCCTCTAATATCTGGGGTCCTACTGGTATCCTTTGTGTTTTCTAGTTTGGGCATATTAGAGGAAACATGTGTATCTTCTCCTTCTTTGCTTGGCTGATCTCACTTAACATGATGGAAAGTCCTCTACTTTTAAGATGTCATTAAAGACTATATGTACATGTGAACCTAATGATTGCTTTGGAGTTCATCTAGAAATTGAGAGGCCATGAACTCCAGTCTGAAACAAACTATATGATATTCCTAAAGCAAATAATTTTTCATATCTCACAAAAAAACAGTGTAGATGGAGAGACTCCAGTTGCTTTCCAAAAATGGCTGTATCTTAAAGAAACTGGAATATCAAAATATTTTCCAAACTATACTTGAACTGGTTTCATGATGTCTTAGACTTTTGTGGTCTTAGCAAAATAAGGGGACTCAGAAATACTGCTAGATATAAAAATGCTACAGACAATGAAATGTAATTTATTTTCTATTGTTCAAGATTTACTTGACCTAGATGCCACTTCTTACATTAAGCCATGGGGAATTTCTGTCAAGTGTAAATGGCCTCTCTCTTTTTTCTAGCATCCATGTTATTTTGTGTCTTATCTCAACTATTACATTCTGACTTGTAGCTTAGTGTTCAGGAACCATGTGAACTTTTTCTGATGCACTTTGAATTCCTTTCAGATGAGGTTATATTTTGTTCAACTCTACATGGTCTATGTGACTTAGAAAAAGAGATCTTCAGTCTTATTGTTGAAGTAGTATAAAAAGATAGGGTTCAATGATTCCTGATGCTTTCTAAGAAATAGTGCTAGAGTTTAACTGCCTGATAAGGAAGGGTCTCTGAAATATGGGTTTTAACCTTAGCTGCATATTATTATCAGCAGATTTTAAAGCTTTCCCAGACCCATCACAAGATAATTAAATCAAACTACCTGGGAATGTGGTCTAGGCACCAGCATTTTTAAAGTTTCTCAAGTCATTCTAATGTGCAAGCAGCGCTAAGAATATTGGCTATAAATTTCATTGTGGTCTCAGGAATTTTTCACTGGTTTTATAATGTGCCAGCTTATACATTAATTTAAACTCTACATCAACATGATGAAATAGGCACTAATATCCCACCTTATAGATAAACAAGAAACATATGCTCAAAGATATACAGACCTAGACTTTGAACCCAGGCAGTCTAGTTCCAAGTTGGCGTGATTCATACCTATGCCCACATCACCTTTATTGGTTAACAATTATTGAGCTCCTTTTACATGCCTTACACTGTACAAAACCCTTTAGATGATATTTTCAATATCAATTGAAATACCAATTTAGAAGTAGAGAAAGTGAAACATACAGAGATTAGGTAATTTTCCCACTTATTATCTAGGAAGAACCCAGATTTAAAATACTAATGGAGCTGGGTGTGGTTTTGCATGCTTGTAATCCCAGTACTTGGGAGGCTAAGACAGGAAGATTGCAGGTTCGCAGCCAGCCTCAGCAACTTGTGAGAACGTCTGCAACTTAATGAGACCGTTTCAAAATAAAGTATAAAATATGGTCAAGGGTATCACTGAGAGAATGCTCCTGAGTTCAACACCTAGTACATTTTCATGAAGAAATAATGCTTGTCTGATAACCATTTCTCTTTCATATTAAGAATACCTTGTAATAGCTCCTGAGGCTTCTGACATAATATCAGTTCATTGACAAACTCATTCTTCTTTATTAGACTTTCTAACTTAACCCAGTTATAGTTTATCTTCTCAGACACACATCCCCTTTTTTCCTTACTGGAAATTTAACCCAGAGGTATTCTACTTCTGGCCTATACCCCCAATCCTATTTAAATTTTTATTTTGAAATAGGGTCTCACTGAGTTGCTGAGAGTCTTACTGTATTGTTGAGAATGGCCTTGAATCTGTGATACTCCTGTTTCCACCTTCTAAGTACTAGAATTACAGACATGCACCACCATGTCTGGCCCTCAGCCATAAATCTTTTAATCATCATTTTCATCATTTTACAGACCATGTGTTTGTGTAGAGTCCAACTAGGTATGCAATATTATCTACCATTTAATGGCAACTAAAAGGGTGAAGGAAAGCAGACTGAATAATCACCAACAATGGTTAGATTGTGACCTATTCATACAAGGATGGATTTCTCTAGTCTAATGTTAAGAAAATGTTACCAAGCACAAAATAATATGCAGTGTATGCTTTTATTCACACAAAGTTAAAAAGAAGCACACAAAATTAATTTATGGTTCAGACCAGAATCATGGCTGAA
This sequence comes from Muscardinus avellanarius, assembly GCF_963383645.1. Classification (NCBI taxonomy): domain Eukaryota; kingdom Metazoa; phylum Chordata; class Mammalia; order Rodentia; family Gliridae; genus Muscardinus; species Muscardinus avellanarius. Next base: position 8,312,636 of record NC_137792.1, read on the forward strand.
TTTTGGGAGTAGGGAAGGTAATGACTGAGAAGTACAAAGGGTATGGAATTCAGAGGGCATACAATATTTTTAACCTAGTAGTGGTTACATAAGAATGTTCATTTTATGATGATTTGCTAAACTATACAGTTATCATCTGAGTATTTTTCAGCATTTTTAGAGAAGTTAAAAAACATACTGCACCAATAGTGAATAAAAATAGAGAACACTTATAGACTTTAAGATATTTTCCTTTTCCAGAATAAAAATGACAAGAACTGATATTTATTGGCTATACGTGTAAATCCTATTTCTAAGGGCTTTTTATTCATATATTAGTCATCTCAACCCTATGAAATAGATATTTTTGGTCCCATTTTCCAGATAAGAAAATTGAGTCTCAAGTTTAATAAGTACTAAAACAAGAATTCAAACTCAATTTGATGCTAAATTCTTTTTTTTATACTATGCTACTATCCTCATTTTATAGTCACTTATATCCCTTCAGACTTTAAAATGACAACTTTCATATCGGTTGCAGTTTAAATGTTGATTGATAGGACAAGAGGGATTAAGTAACCTAGAGACTCCTTCCACATACTTAAATTATGGTTCATTATTTTCAGTGATCATAGTAAATCATTCAGCCAGTTCTGAATTCTCCCTGGACTACCCCTACATACACACACACACACACACACACACACACACACACACACACAAGAATAAACCCAATCCCTATTATCCTATCTTGATCATAAGTAGAAATCACTGGCATGGTTTTGGATATTTGATTTATTTTTTAATTTGACATATTATGTAGATAAACTGTGATGATTTAGATAGTTGAAATAATTATAAGAACAGACATTAGCTTGTAAATGTCAAGAGTATAGTTGTTATGATCAATGAAGTCTGCATTTATTAAATACATAGTCTGTGAAATCTGAGAAGAATATTTTTGTAAAGGAATTAATAAATGGCATGTATGGACATGAATATTAATATTCTAATGAGAAAATCAGTTTTTCTCTAAAAATACTTTTGCAAAAAATTTATATAAATTGCTATGTTCCAATACATTTAGGCTTATAATTGCTTATTATTAATTCCTTTTTTATCACACACTATGGACTGCTTGAGGGAAAGGGATCTTATCTCCCATCCAATAATTCCTCTTTGCATGTCAATTTTGCTTAATGGTGCACATTTTCCCCCATGGATGCTCTCACTAAGTCACATAGTAATTCACTTTATTTAAATTAATACCCAAGGTGCACCTACTATGTTAAACATCAGGTAGATCAAAAGGATGCCAAGATAGTTCCTTCGCTATGAGAAATTTATGATGTACTACAGGAGTTAGCAAACATCATATGCAAGGAACCATATAGCAAATATTTTAGGCTTGAAAAACATAAGGCCTTTGTCACAACTACTCATCTATTCAGTTGTTGTATACTGGCAGCTATAAATACTATGTAATTTTAGAGAATTTCCTTCAAAGTCAACCACTAAGCCAAGCAAGGGAAGGAGGGATGGGAAGGGAATGGGGGGGGGGATTGGGTAGGGGCTAAATGGGTGATGTGTACATGTATGTACACACAAGTTTTTTACCCCAATATGAAAAAAATTTTTTTTTTCACTTTTAGAAACAAATTTTTAATTAAAAATATTTCTAAAAAGTTGGAGGACCAGTAGTGATTTAAAAAAGGGGTCTGTTTTAGTTAAAATTTCAAAAGAGAAGAAAATAATTTTGAGTGACATTTTCACTTTTTAAGATAGGGTTATGTTTAAGCAGAGTATATCCAAAATACTATTCTTGATATTTTTCTTCCTTTTTCTCCATTATATCCTAACATTCTCAAGTCTTATTTATTTATTTATTTATTTTTTGCATCTATATTTTTCTTTTTTTTTATTTTATTTTATTTTATTTTTTTTAACAATTTTTTTATTGAACATAAATAGTATACATTTACACTATATTTGGTGCCCTCTCCCCCCTGCCCCCGTTTTCTCCCCCCCCCCCACCAATGGTTGGCCAGGTTAACCATGTCTTGTTCATAATTTTACACATGTTCAGGTGAAGATGCTCCTTAATCAAGATCGGCCTTTCTCCTCTCCTATCTTTCCATTAAAACTTAGCTAGTATTTCCCCTCTAATATCTGGGGTCCTACTGGTATCCTTTGTGTTTTCTAGTTTGGGCATATTAGAGGAAACATGTGTATCTTCTCCTTCTGTGCTTGGCTGATCTCACTTAACATGATGCTTTCCAGGGCTTTCCATCTTCTTGCAAATGGTATAATTTTGTTCTTCTTTATGGCTGAATAGAATTCCATTGTGTGTATTTCCCACAGTTTTGCTATCCATTCATCTGTTGATGGTGATCTGGGTTGGATCCATATTTTGGCTATTACAAATTGTGCTGCTATGAACATAGGTATGTATATGTTGCTGTATTTCTCTGAATTCAACCCTTTTGGAAAGATACCCAGGAGTGGTATAGCTGGATCATATGGTGGGTCTATTCCCACCTTTCTTAGGAATCTCCACACAGATCTCCATAGTGGCTGAACTAGTTTGCACTCCCACCAACAGTGTAAAAGAGTTCCTCTTTCCCCACATCCTCGCCAGCATTTGTTGTTGTTTGATTTCTTTATGCTTGCTACTCTCACTGGGGTTAGATGGAATCTCAGTGTAGTTTTGATTTGCATCTCCCTGATGGCCAGTGATGAAGAACATCTTTTCATGTATCTATTAGCCCTTTGTATCTCTTCTTTTGTGAAGTGTCTATTTAGTTCATTTGCCCATTTCTTGATTGGGTTGTTTGTTTTGTTGGTGTAGAGCATTTTGAGCTCTTTGTATACTCTGGATATTAGCCCCCTATCAGAATGGTGGCTGGTAAAGATCCTTTCCCATTCTGTAGGCTTCCTCTTTAGGTTATTGATAGTTTCCTTTGATGAGAAGAAACTTTTTAGTTTGATGTTATCCCACTTGTTTATTCTTGCTTTAATTTCCTGAGCTTTGGAGGTTTTGTTGAGAAAGTTACTGCCTGTGCCAATATGGTGTAGTGTTGAACCTATGTTCTCCTCTACTAACTTCACCGTCTCAGGTCTAATTTCTAAGTCTTTGATCCATCTTGAGTTGATTCCTGTGTTAGGTGAGATATAGGGGTTTAGATTCATCTTTTTACAAATGGTTAGCCAGTTCTCCCAGCACCACTTGTTGAAAAGGCTGTCTTTTCTCCAGCGTATGTGTTTGGCCCCTTTGTCAAAGATTAATTGACTAAAATACCAGTGACATTCTTCAGAGACCTAGAAAAATCAATCATGAACTTCATATGGAGAAAGAAAAGACCTAGAATAGCCAAAGCAATTCTCAATAACAAGAAACACGCAGGAGGCATTACAATCCCAGACTTCAAACTATACTATAGAGCAATAGTAGTAAAAACAGCATGGTACTGGCACAAAAACAGATATACTGACCAGTGGATTAGAATAGAAGATACAGAAAAAAATTTTTAATAAAAATATAAAAAAATTAAAAATAGATTAGAATTTTGTATAAAAAATAAATACTATGTAAATAAATTAGATGAATATTCCACTAAAAGCCCTGGTCTAACAGGGAGAATCAGAGACATAAAACATAGATCACTATGTACATAACAAGGATAACCAGAAATAAATGTCATGGTATATTAAAGAAGGGAGATTTGAATGCTAATACTTGGCTTGTAAATACAATGAATGATGCAGTGGAGGCAGCAATATTTGAGTTGGTGTATTAAGATTATGTAGAATTAAAATAAGCAGAAATGATGGAGAGAAACTTAGAAAAAATAAAAGAAATGAGTAGGCACTGAAGACTTATGGGAAGAAAAAAAGAGTAGTTCTGTTATGCTAGAATGATGATATTATCAGGAATAAAGTAGGAACATATGAAAATGTAAAGCCTTAGGATCAACCCAGAGAGAAATAATATATTAGCCCTGTAGACTTATTAAAGTCTTTTTTATCCTTTATCCCATTCTGCCTTAAATTTATTTTGCACTCTCTTTGTTCATCTACCAGATAATACATACTTTTAGGACAGTGAATATATACGAATCATTTTGGAATCCTCACCGTTTCTAGCAAAGAGATGGAATCCACCATAAGAGCAAAATATTTGTAGGGTCACTAAAGGAAATCATCCCAAGTGTTTGGGACTTACCCAATAAACATAGAGGCCATGAAAAATTATTTAAAAACTAGATTACTGACAAGGAGTAGAAATTTCACTCTTTATAAGATTAGCAACCTTATTTTACAACAAGGTTCTTGGTAAGATCTTGCAATTGTTAATAGGTTAAATCTTTTAAGTCCCCCATAATTTAGATTTGACAGTAATTAGTAGCCACTTGAAATATAGCTTCTAAGTTGCAAGTCTCCACAGCCTATTTCAAGGAGAAAATCTATACAGGTAAGTACTGAGTCTTATTTGTTAATCAAAAGGTTAATCAAGTGAATTAATCTTTATGTTTGAATACAGTTTTGCATGGAAGTTGGAGTAAATCATTTAAATGGGTTAAAATTAAGTCAGTGTGATATTAAAATGAATATTAAAGCTTAAGAAATTAGTTAAAAGCTTATGTGTTCTATTAATTTTATAGCAACAGACAAAATTGCCTATGGCAAGTTTAACCTGAGAAGACAGAAAAGCTGATAAAGATTCTCAAATCCTCCTGGAATCACTTAGTACCTCCATAGAAATCATTTTGTAAAATGTATAGTGTTGCACAAAGACGTAGTTTCTGAGCAGGTTTTTAAAGAAAAACACAAAATGGTTAGCATTTAAATGAACCTCCTAATTACAATGAAGGTAAATAACCACAGAATTATAAATTGGTTTTGTCATGTCCACCTAGAAAATGAAGATAGACAACAAAAATGGAATCTGACTACACATGTGTGGCAGACAGAAAAGGAGGAAGATAATTTAGTGAAGAGTTTTATAGGGGCAAATAGCCACAGAATCCATTAGCAGGATCAGTTTATATAACACTTGTTTGTCTCTAAGACTATGTAGGTGGTAGCTCATGAGTAGGAATGTTCTTTTGTTGGTAATTTTTACCAAATAAGCAAATAAGAGAAATATGAGAGCTGAATAGTATGTCAGCATTTATAAGAAAATAGGTTTTATAATGATATAATATAGATTTCAAAATACGAAAAAAAAGGAATGATCTATAAGGGCCAGTAGAGAAGTATTAATTTTCCTTACGTAAATTAATTAGGTCATGTGAGATATGTACCTCATGTTATCTCTTTTGGAAAAAACTGCTAGAGGTGAGTTTTAAGTAGTATGTTTCCCATCACCAAATCATAGAGACCAAACATTCCAGTTTGAATTGCGAGCAAAATGATATTACCCCTTACACACAAATTAAAAAAAAAAAAACTTCCCCCGGTCTTTCTGTAACCAACTAGGAGTAAGCAAAAAGAAATAAAAACATGATAGTAGTATGTATATCAAAGAGACACAAGAGCCAACTAAATGAATTCCAGTGACCAAAGCTGAAACTACTAAATCAACAACATAAGAAATAGCATTGGATTATAACCCACATTATAAAGTAAATATCCATAAACCAATACTGATATAAATAAATGGTTGTACACAAATAATTGGAGAAAATAAACAAATTACCCATGCAGAAAAGTGTCTAATCATTTATGTAGATATTCTTCCTTCATGGAGGTAGAGAGTAACTCTCCAGTCCTTAAGTGACTGCCTATCATAAAAATTTCCATCTAAATAATAGAATATGGAAAAGTAGAAAAATAACTGTACAATGGAGAAGCCTGACAAATACTACATTCCCTAGGTTATGGAGGTCAATATTAACAGTGATGTCATGTTGACAATAAGTACTCTTGATATGATTTGATGAGAATATTTCACTCCAGTTGTCTTCCTTCCTAAAACCTATAATCTCAGTTTAATAAGTCCTCTGTACCACAAAAAAGAAAGAGAGAAACATGATCACACTAAATTGCTGAGGATGTTGCTAATTTTCTAAGTCTGGCCTTAAACTTGTGATCCTCCTGTTTCAGTCTTCAAAGTGCTGGGATTATAGGCGTGCACTACCACAACTAGCTATTACCTGGTAAACATTTGTGTCCTCACTTAAGACTCAATAATTTTTTTTCTTTGCCCCAATTATATTATAATGATTACTAGCAAAATGATGTCAGTTCGAGCCTCTTTCTGGTAAGATGACCTCATGGTCTCTAACAACTTGAGCTAATCCCTGAGTGTTTCTCAGACCATTTAATTTTTGGTAGTTCTTATCCACTGCTTAGCCATTTAAAATACTGCAATGAAAGAAACCAAGTTTCTTAGTTTTCTATTGCTGCATAACATATTGCCACATTGGTTATAATCCAATGCTATTTCTTATGTTGTTGCTTTAGTAGTTTCAGTTTTAGTAACTGGAATTTATTTAGCTTAAAACAACATGCATTTATCCATTTATTTCTGTATGGTAGAAGCCCAACACAGCATGACTGAGTGCTTTTTTTAGGGTCTCACAAAGCTGGAGTGAATGTTTCAAAGAACTCTGTTCTCATCTGGAGCTTGGAGTCTTTTTCTAAGCCCATTCCTACTGTTGATAAAATTCATTCATACTATTGGTAAAATGTGGATATTGGCTGTTATCAGATTGTGGTACCTGTTTTTTTTTTTCTTTGTCACTGTTAGCCAGGAGCTTTACTCAGTTCCTTAAGGCTACACACATTCCTTTTCTTGTGGCCCCCTCCATCTTTAAGTGAGAATTAAATGTCTCTGGTGCTGCAAATTTCTCTGACTCTTTCTTTAGCTACCAGCCAGGTAAATCTCTTGTTTTTAAGGGCTTATCTGATTAGATCTGGCCCACCTGGTTAATCTACCTATTTTAGGGTTATACCACATAACAACACAATCATGATCATGATCTGTCATCAGAACACAGGTTTTGGGGAAAGAATATTTTGGGAATATCATCTACCACAAGGGAATAGAGTATAAAAAATGACTCCACGTTAATCATTTTTAGCAAAATAATTCTCAAGTTATTTTCTTAAAATCCATGCCACAGAAAAATTTAACAGTAAAACCCAAGCAAAATAAAAATTATCTGCTTTGTGGACATATAATAGCAAGCAATCCATGTGGCTATAAGCAGATGAATTATAAAAACAATGATGACCAAATGCAAATCATTGCACATTCTTACATGAGCATTTATAGGAGGTTAATGTCTTGAAGACATCAAGTGATACCCTTTTGAATGTAATGAGTCACAATGAAATGGCAGGCAATCAGCATTGTTCTCTGCCCTCATTGCATCCGATGGCCAAGGAGCTAGATGACTAAATGATCATACCTTATTGTGCCTTGAAATGTCTCTTTCCTGAAAAAAATTATTTTTGACATTTCACTGACACATGCAAAGGAGTAGAGATAAAGACTTATTTCTTTCAGTATTGAGAAGAACAGATTCTCATTAGCAGAAGAACTGCCAGGCACTCAGCCCAGGCAGAGGGACTTAATGGGAGAAAAAGCCCATGGCCCCCTGTAAGTTACTGGCAGAGAGGAGATACTCCTACTCAGACAGTTTCCTCCCCTGCCACATTTAACTTGCTTTCTTTGGCCATTAGGATGCCCTTGAATATATAACTTTTTATAGGAGTGTACTATAGATTTCATAAAATGATTTTTGTGGAACCCAAGTTCATATTCTACTAAATTGCTCCTGTGTCATGGGCCACCTGGAAGGGGAACCGCTGTTTTTCTCCTTAATCTTTTAGTTTCTAACCAGAGCAAGAATGAACAATTTACTAGTCATGAATATGTATAATTTGGCTAGGGCCCTCCTAACTCATATGCTAATGGAGCCATTAGGCATATGTTAGGTTCCCAAAGCCAAATGGACCAAAAAGAACATTTACAACAGGCTTCAGTAATCATTTCAGTGGTCATTTCACACAGCCAGTCCTGGAGATTTAGACCTAATTTCCCATTTTTTCTCTGAGTAGTCCAGATCATCATGTGAATGCTTCTCCAATTTATTGGATAATATTATAACCTACTCTTGAGTGAACAGAACTAATAAAGACCTAGTCTGATACTTCAAGAATTTTATTAATCAAAAATACTTACTGATATGGTTTTGAATGCATGTTGCTACCATTTTATTTAGCAGTTTTTCACCCAAGTTCATCAATATTATAGGCCTGTAGTTTTATTTGGTTTTGGTATAAATGTGATGTTGGCTTCATAGAATGTATTTGGGAGAGTCCCATTTCTTTCTATTTCACAAAACAGATTGTGGAGTATTGGGATTAGCTCTTCTATAACGGTTTTATAAAATTCACTTGCGAAGCCTTCTGGTCTAGGGATTTTCTTTGATGGTAGGCTCTTTATTGCTGCTTCAATCTCTTTGATTGCTATTGGCTGGCTTAAATTTTCTACATCATCTTGACTCAGAAATTGATGCTCTCTCTAATATGTGGAAGAGAGAAAATTGGTCATAGGAGGAATTCTAGACGAAAAAGGAGAAACTATAGATAACCAAATAAGGCTACCTAACTGAAGGGGGTGGAAGAGAGAAGAACAAAATTCCCTAATGTACATGATGCACATTCACTAACATATCAAAGTAAATTACCAAGCCAAACCTGAGAAGGAGGGAGGGGGAGGGAATGGAATTGGAATTAGATAAGAGCTAATTGGGTAATGTGTGCATACCATCTTATACTCCATTAAGATGTATGACTATAATGCACTAATACATTTTTTAAAAGAAAAAAAGGAATGTTTATTGAGGGCTTGCTATATACGTGGTATCACTCTGGGAAGTTTATAAAGCTTCAGCGATCTCTACAATACTATTAGTCAAATTCTGTCATTTTGCAGATAAGGCCCCAGAGCATGTAAATGAAATTAACAACATAAGGCTTAAACTCAGAAATCTTGTATGAATCACTTCACTGTGTGGGATTTTATGTCACTTCTAATAACACATGGGGGAGAGAAATTTTACCATATAGAATTTGGTCTTGAAAAAATACTCTTTTAGAAATCATTGGTTTTGAAAATACAATCGAGGACTTCCACAAAGGTAAAAATTATTGTTCATGAACTTCATTAGACTGGAATAGGAAATCATGTAGTAGGTGGATATTAGAACTCAAATCAAGAGTTATGATACATAAGAAAATAATGGGCAAAAACTTATAGAGTACTTCATAAAAACAAGTAACTAAGTTGATACTAAGTATAAGAATAGGTACTTTCTTGCCATCATTAGTTATCAGAGACATGCAAGTTCAAACCATAATAAGCTACCATGAAACACCTTCTAAATGTCTAAAAATTGAGGAAGGTCTAAGCAAGTGACATGTGCATATATGCCTCTAACAGCTTGTATCCCATTAAGATGTATGACAATACACCAATGAAAACTAAACAAAACAAAAACAATGAATATTGGCATAGTGTGGAGCAATTGGAATTTGGATACATTGTTGGGAGAATGTAAATTGTTTTGACCACTTTGAAAAAATATTAATATTCCCTGGGGCCTAGCATGTTCATACACTATAGCCTAGCTATTCTACCTATGGATATATTCTCACAAATAATGAATATATATATCCATCAAGAGTATGGACCAGATGGGAAGGAGCTATAGCTCAGAGGTAGGACACCCCTGAGTTCAGTCCCTACTATCACAAAAAATAGATGTACCAAATTAATTAATTGCAGAATTAAGAAATAATAGCCTAAACCCAGAAGTAATGCCTACCAACAGGAGAATGAACAAAAGGGAAAAATTAGAACTATACAAATAACACGGCAGCATCGTTCAGGCCTTAGATTTTATAGATGAAGACAGTCATAGAAGAATGCATGCCCTAAAATTCTATTTTTACAAAATTCAAGAGGTGAAAAAACATTTTACAAAATATTTTTACAAAATTCAAGAAGTAATAAAACTAATCAAGAGTTTAATATTAGAACAGTGGTTAACTCTGAGAAGAAGTGCTGATTGTGAAGAGGAAATATACAGAGACATTCTAGGGTATTGGAAATATTGTCAATTGATTTTCAATGTATACATACATAAAATTTATGAACTATAGCCAGGTGTGATGGCACAGAGACAGGAGAATCGCACAGGTTTGAAGCCAGCCACGCTGGCTTAAGAGAACCTATCTCCAAATTAAAAATAAGTATAAAAGTAGGTCTGGGAGTGTAGCCCGGAGGTAGAAGGGTTTCCAGGAACCCCAGTGCCACCCCCCAAAAATTATGAACTATATACAAATATAACGTATCTATATGCATATGACAAAAATGAAATAAAGTATTGTGTCTAGGAAATGTTTCATTTAACAGGGCATTTAACTTCGTTTTAATTTTCTTGGTATTCATTTCTCTTGGTACAAGCAATATATTCTGGAGTCATTACTTTCCTTATTAGTTTCCATAAGATGGCAGACATCTTCCAAACAATTATAGTAAGATATTATCCATTTCCTCCCTTCATAATGCCTGCTATATGTTGCCTATCTCTTGAGAAATCAGTAGAAACTTCAAGACTTACTCTTTAGAATCACCAACATAAATCTTTAAGGAAATCAAATATTAAAATTTACCTCTATTTAAAATGCATATCCACAAACTGTGGTCTGGGGTGAGTATTACTTTACTGTGATGATGCAAAGAGGAGAAATGATGCAATGGCACAGAAACAAAGCTGCAAAATATTCTTCTTATTGGGAATACTATTGAATCATTATATATGTGAAACGCACATATAAAATATAGATTTTCTACATATCATTTAAAGATTTTTCTTCCTATGAATATTTTACATCTGTTATAACAGTGTTTTGTCATTAAAAATATTATGCCAAGGAATACAAGATTTCAAAATGCCACAAGAAAACATTCACAGTAAAAAAGGAAATAAAGCAGGCAAACAAGTGGGAATTTATTTAAATAGGGTTAAACTTTCCTCAGGTTTAGATACATTTTAGTCCTTTTGGTAAAATCTTTGGGCATTGAGAATCTGAGATCTTACAAAAGCTTTCAATTGCTAATGGTGGGCAGTACTTGATGGGGTAAATAGAACAGAGATAAACACAGGGGCCCAGAACTGAAGAGTTGGCTTTGACATTTGTCCCTGGGGCTACCACACTGATTCTTAAATAGGGAAGCATTGGCACTGGATTGAGGGAAAAAAATCTTAAATAGTTTTATTGCAGGTGAGATTTTTTTTCTAAAAGTGATAAATTGCTCAATTTAACCATCTAAACGCAAATATCCTTGTCTGGGTGTGGGATTCCCACCAACAGGAAATTTTCAAACCTTCTCTAGTTACTCATTTGACAGATATGTTTACAGCACCTGCTTCATATTAAAATCTGTGCTGTGCTGGGAATACAATGGGTCTCTGCCCTCATATTGTGTGTGATCTACAGTGTCACATTTCTCAGCATCAGGGACATGATTCCTATTGAGAATCTCTAGGGAAAGCAAGTGTGCGTAACTCCTTGAAGAAAATTGGCAGAGGTTTGGAGAAACAGAAGGGAATTACCTTTTACAAAATATGCCATGCAATGTTTTACTTATAAAATATGTCATTAAAGACTGCACAGCAACATTAAGATGTAACTATTATAACAACTGGTTTAACCAACGGCACTTATAGCATATAAGAAACTTAGATTTAAGGATATCTAAACCTTGGGTGTTTTATGGACTGCAGAAATCTCACTCACCAAGAGTTATAGTATTCTTTTATTCACTCTACAAATGTTCACTGTGTCCCTACTTTTTAATTTTTTTATTTTATTTATATATAGAACATTATTGGAAATGGTATACATTTATACTGTGCTTGGTGCCCTCTCCCCAACCCCAGTTCTCCTTACCCCTCTCCCAACAATGAGTGTCCAGGTTAACCATGCTATAGTCATACTTTTATATATATTCGGATGAAGCTCCTCCATTAATCAACCTCAGTCTTCTTCCTCTCCTATCCTTCCATTCTTGTCCCTACTTTTTAAGAGGCACTATTCTAAGCATAATATGGTTCTCTAACTATATATGTTTCAAATTCCATTTATTTTGTTATATGGTGAACTCTCATTAAGTTGTAGAAGTCCTCACTAAATAGTTGAGGTTAGCCACAAATCTGTGATCCTCCTCCCAAGTACTGGGATTACAAGTGTTCACCACCACACTTGGCTGTAAGATTATATTTCAAAATAAACAGTAAAATTGGCTAGATGTGTAGCTTGGAGATAAAATGCTCCTCGGTTTGATCAACAGTACCAAAAAAAATGAAAAAAAGTGGATTCTTTACAAAAAAAGAAAATTGATGGTCATATGTTTTCACAAACGAATGGGTCTGTATAGATATTTTTAAATAACCTTTTTCAAAGGCTATTCTAAATAAGAGAAAATTATTTTTTTAAGTTTTTATGGTACTGGGAATGGAACCCAGGGACATTCTACCTTCCAGCTACACCACTAGCTCTATTTCTTATTCTTTATTTTGAAACAGGGTCTCACTGAGTTGCAAAGAGCCTCACTAAGTAGCTGAGGCTGTCTGCGAACCACGATCCTCCTGTCTCAGCCTCCCAAGTGCTGGAATTACAAACATGTGCCACCATGCCCGGCTCTAATAAATTATTTAGAGGGAAAATACAGTTTTTAGAACCTGCTAGTTCAAGCAAGGTAAAGAAGTATGAAATATTGCTTGCAGCCAAAAACTCAAAAGGAAAATTCCAGGGCCTCAAACTAGGGCTATTTATTTTATTATCCTAACTTGCAATGTTTATTTTGCTGATACACGATTTCAGAAGACAGAGTTATCTTTTTAATTAATATTCTTTTTTAAAATACTAAAAGGCTTATTGTTCTATACATCAAAAGATTTTATTTTTACCTGAGTGGTTCTAAGTGGCCTACAGTATTACTCTGTCCTTATACACTGCTAGCAAAATTAAATGTTGATTTGAAGGAAAAGAATGAACAAGAGAAGATAATTCAGTTCAGTATTGGCTTTTGGCTTTATAGTTTGAAAAAAGCAATTTCTTAATGTCTGCTACCATCCTAGTGCTAAACTCTAGTACCAATCACAATACTTACAGGGATGTCATAAACAGTATTCATTGTTCCATTTCTGAAAACACAATAGTAAAATCTGCATCTTCATAAGAATTTTGATGGTGGCATGAATAAAGTTGCAACTTTATTATGTTGAGAAACTTTGTTATAATGAAAAAATTGATTTTATACAACTGATGCAACTTTAATGATCGATATGAATGACATAGACAGGTAAAAGTGATCAGCAAAATTCATGTTTTCTATGCCTGTCATCTGATAAATTGGCTTAGGTAGAAAAAGGGTGATTGCCAGGTGCAGGGTGCATATTTCCTTGACTTTAGCCATACACCTCCTTTATAGATCAAAATATCTAATAAGTATACTTTCTTGTCTAGAACCGTAAAGGTTCCGATGGCTATACATGTTCCATATTCTTATTGAGTTATATTTATTATTCTTTTCTTCTGGGATGGGAGTTATTTATCAATAGAAAACAAATGAAATGTGTAAAAATTATAGTAAACTCTTTTATGTCCTTTTAATCTTTGATTACATAATTAGACATGGTGCACAAATGTGTAAGCAAATGGCAGAGCCATTTTCAAAGCAAAATACTTTGAAGATAATTACAAATAAAATGAAACTCTTTATTACCTTGACTCCTTGCAATTAAACTAAAGGGAAAATGAGAACAAGAACATATCATAGTTTTTGGATAATGCACCTGGGGCTTGCTGGACTTGGTGCATTATTAGATGGCTGGTTTTCCCATAGAGTGAGATAGATGTTCTATGAAGAACAATTAAAGGGCTTTCATCTGTGGGGTTAATTAAAACTTCCTATGTCTTTACCTGTCCCAAACCTTTACTGTCTTCTTTGTATAATACCTCCATTGATTTTCTGTGAGTTGAAAAATATCACAAATCTAGTCTATGCAAAAATTAGCTCTTCTGCCTTACAAACTAACTTTAAGAATATGCCATTCAGGCCATCTTCTGAAATCAGTAGAGACAACTGGACAGTGTTCCAGATTAAATAGGTAGGGGGAAAATTACTATAGCTTAGAAAGAAAAATAACCAATTTTTATATGCTCATTCATTATATACCCCACCCTGTGCTTAAAGTAATTTATACATATCATGTTATTTAGTGTTTAACACAATACTACACATGGAAAAATTCAGCCTATAGGGATTAATTATATAGGCTTAGATTTCACTAGTGGTCAGTAAATGGTATAGCTAAGAGAGAACCTAGACATTTCAGAGTCCAAATCCATGTGCTTCATGGCTCTGTTCTAGATTCCTTTAACTGATATAAAACAGTGTGTTTGTATTGATTATTTTGTTGGTACCAGGTACTGTTTCTGAATTATTTTTAATCAGTTTAACCTTTTTAATAATATTACCAAAAATTAATAAGGTATAGTTTCTCACTAGTTCATTTTCTAGATTTTGAACAGAGGCAAGTAAAATTCATTAATTTACAATTTCTAGAAAGAAAGTATGGCAGAGCTGGAATTTGAAATCAGACAACATTGCTTCAAAGGCTGTGCTGAAGTTCCTCCTTGACAAAGTTGACAAAAACATACATTTGGAGAAAAGACAGTTTTTTCAACAAATGGCACTGGGAAAATAGATGCACATATGTTGAAGAATGAAATTAGATCCCTATCCTCTCTTTTCACAAAAGGCAGCTCAAAGTAGATAAAAACACTAAAATTTAGGCTAGAAACTTTGCAATTATTAGAAGAAAATATAGAACCAATTCACCAATATGTCAGCACAGGCATAGACATCCTCAGTGAGACCCCTAAAGCTCAGAAAATAAAGCCAAAAATCAATACGTGGGTTGGCATCAAATTAAAAAGCTTCTGCACAGCTAAGAAAAAATCAAGACCCTGAGGAGAGAGTCTTTATATCACTAAATAGCTCATTTGAACCTTAGCTGTGAAAGGAGGTTGGAAAAGTAAACTTAATTTAAGGAAAAAGACTCAGCCTTAAATTAGTCTGGAGGGCTCAAAAGAGGACAATCTGGTTGTGCAGGTGGATATATGACAGAGAAGTTGGAGAGAGATATAGTCCCAAAGGGAGAGTTTAACAAAGGTGGAGAGGGTCGATTAGCAGAGGAGACTGAGCATCCTAGTTGCAATATTACCTCAAAGCCTTTCCAAGGGAAGCATGATCCCTTAATTGTGTTGAAAATGCAAAGTAACTGTTTATCCTGGGCTTCTGCTTTCTCTTCCAGCCATCTGTGTTTCAGGACCTTGTAAAAGACAGTGACAGCCACCTTCGGGCCAGGTTTTCACAGTTGTGAAAACCTGAGTAAATCAGGCAAAATAGGTCAACATTCCTTTTCACATTATTTATACAGAGCCTGACATGGGGAAAGATGAACAGATGTTGGACAGTGCACAGAGGGTTGCAAAAGTGTCTAATTAAACACAAAGCAAAATGCATAAGGAACAAGAAAAGAACAGATTCGGGGATTACATTGTTTACAAGGAGAGTCAAGAAACATTTTTTGCACAATGTCAAAAAGACACCTATTTAAATATGTGCTTCCCAAATAAACACATTGGTCTTCAAATATGGGTTGTGAGATGCCTGGATTTAAGCAAAAGTTTGGTTTCAATAATGATTGCAATATTTTATATTTGTAAGGCACATTAACTTTACATGACTTTGACATCCACTGTATGATTTAATTTCTAGAGCTTTCAAATCCAGGAAATAATATATCTGCTTCTCAAAGGAGGCAAGTAAGGGCTCAAACCCCATATCCGGTGTCTGAAACAGGCACAGTAGCAATCCAATTCCAGTAACTCCCAACCTGAGAATTTATAAGGGATAAACTGGACAATTGGGAGTAAAAGGCCACAGGAGAACATGTAAACATGCTAATAGAAGAGAATATACCATAAGTCAGCATATATATATATATGTTTATATATATATATGTTTATATGTCTATATGTTTATATATATATATGTCTATATATATATGGAACATTAAATGTTGCTGAAAAGAATGGGTATTCATATGTAGAGGAATGACATTAGATCCCATCCATCACCATACACAAAAATCAACTCAAGATAGATCAAAGATCTGGAAATTAGACTATAAACTATGCAATTACTGAAAGAAAACATAAGACCCACACTCCAACATATAGGCACTTGGAGAAACTTTCTCAGTAAAACCCCCAAAGCTCAGGAAATAAAACCAAGAATGAGAATATAAGATGATTCCATATTATGTTAGCAAGGATGTGGTAAAACAGAAATTCTTCTACACTGTTGGTGAGTTGCATACTAGTTCAACTGCTATAGAGTTCAGTGTGGAGATTCATTAGAAAAATGGGAATGGATCCACCATATAATATGGCAATACCACTATTGTGTGTCTTTTCAAAGGGTTTGAGACCAGAGAACTATAGTAATATATGCATACACATGTTCATAAGCAGCACAATTCACAATAGGCAAATTGTGGAACCAGGTTGGGTACCCATCAACAGATGAATGAATTACAAAATTATGGGAAATACACACAATAAAATTCTACTCAGCAATAAAGTAGAACAAAATCACACCATTTTAGAGAAGATGGAAGGTCATGGAGAACATTATGCTAAGGGAGAGTAGCCAATCACAGAAAGTGAAGGGTCATATGTTTTCTCTAATATGTGCAAGATATGGAGTAATTATAATATATGAGGGACTCCAGATAATGGAGGAAAAACAACACTGAAGCCAGGAAGGAAAGGTAGAGAAGGAAGACTGAGATTCATTACTTGAAATACTACCATCAACTATGTGTATACATGTAAATATTCCAGTCTGAGTACCCTGTATTGGGAAGGAAGAAAATGGAGAGGCGGGGGAAGGGAACACAACAAGTGCTATGTGCATATATGCCACTGTCAGTATGGTTTACATTATGATGTGAGAACACAATGTACCAATAAAAGCTTTAAAAATCCATCTATGCAACAATGGAAATAATCAAAATACTGAAGAGAAAGCCCAGAAAACTGAAAAAAAATCTTTTCCAGCTACTCTTCTTTTTAAAATTTTATTTATATGTGGAGCATATAAAAAATGGTACACATTTAGACTGTGCTTGGTCCCCTCTCCCCCTGTTACCCTTCCCCCCTCCCAACAATGAGTGTCCAGGTTGACCATGGTCTATTCATACTTTTACACATATTCGGATGTAGCTCTTCCATTAATCAACCTCAGCCTTTTCACTCTCCTATTCTTCCATTCTAGCTTTGCTGAGATTTCCCCTCCATTATCTGGAGTCCCTCTGATATCCCTAATGGTCCCTAGTTTGGGCATATTAGAGAAAACATATGTCCCTTCTCTTTCTGAGCTTGGCTAATTTCACTTAACATAGTGTTCTCCACATCTTTCCATCTTCTTGAAAATGGCATGATTTTCTTGTTCTTTATAGCTGAATAGAATTCCACTGTGTGTATTTCCCACAATTTTGTAATCCATTCATCTGTTGATGGCAATCTAGATTGGTTCCATATTTTAGCTATTACGAATTGTGCTGCTATGAACATGGGTATGCATATGTTACTGTAGTTCTCTGATTTCAACCCCTTTGGAAAGATACTCAGGAGTGGTATAGCCAGATCATATGGTGGATCTATTCACAGTTTTCTAAACTATCTCCACACTGATCTCCATGGCAGCTGAACTAGTTTTCACTCCCACCAACAGTGTAAGAGTTCCTCTTTCCCCACATGCTTGCCAGTATTTGCTGTTATTTTATTTCTTTATGCTTGCAACTCTGATTGGGGTTAGATGAAATCTCAGTGTAGTTTTGATTTGCATCTCCCTGATGGCTAATGATGTAGAACATCTTTTCATGTATCTATTGACCATTTGTATCTCTTCTTTTGTGAAGTGTCTATTCAATTCAGTTGCCTATTTCTTGATTGGGTTGTTTGTTTTGCTAGTATAGAGTCTTTTGAGCTCTTTGTATATTCAGGATATTAACCCTCTATCAGAGTGGTGGCTGGTGAAGATCCTTTCCCATTCTGTAGGCTTCCTCTTTAGGTTCTTGGTGGTTTCCTTTGATAAGAAGAAACTTTTTAGTTTGATTCCATACCACTTGTTAAATCTTGCTTTAATTTCCTGCACATTGGGGGTATTGTTGAAAAAGTTACTGCCTGTGCCTATATGTTGTAGTGATGAGCCTATGTTCTTCTCTAATAACTTCACAGTCTCCAGTCTAATTTCAAATGTCTTTGATCCATCTCAAGTTGATTCCTGTGCATGGTGAGAGGTAAGAATTTAGTTCCATCTTTCTACAAATGAATAGCCAGTTCTCCCAGCACCATTTGCTGAAAAGGCTGTCTTTTCTCCAGCGTATGAGTTTGGCCCCTTTGTCAAAGATTAATTGACTATAGATGTGTGGGTTTGTTTCTTTAACTTCTATTCTGTTCCACTGGTCAATATGCCTGTTGTGCCAATACCATGTGCTTTTTACTACTATTGCTCTATAGTATAATTTGAAGTTCAGGATTGTGATGCCTCCTGCATGGTTCTTATTGCTGAGAATTTCTTTTGTTATTCTGAGTCTTATTTCTCCATATAAAATTCATGACTGATTTTTCTAGGTCTATGAAGAATGTCATTGGTATTTTAATGGGAATTGCATTGAGTCTATAGATCACTTTTGGTAGAATGGCAATTTTGATGATATTTATTCTGCCTATCCATTAGCATGGGAGATCTTTCCATCTTCCAAGGTCTTCTTCAATTTCTTTAATGTTTTATAGTTTTCTTTGTAGCGGTCTTATACATTTTTGGTTAGATTTATTCCTAGATATTTTATTGGTTTTGAAGTTATAGTGAATGGGATTTTTTTCTTTATTTCTTTCATTGTGGATTCATTATTGACATAAAGAAAAGCCACTGATTTCTTTAGGTTGATTTTGTATCCTGCAACTTTTCTGAATTGATTAATCAGTTCAAGAAGTTTTTTGGTTGAGTTCATTTGGTCTTCTAGACAAAGGATTATGTAATCTGCCAGAAAGGATAGTTTTAATTCCTCTCTTCTTATTTGAATTCTTCTGATTTCCTTCTCTTGTCTTATTGCTGTGGCAAGAGTCTCAAGGACTATATTGAAAAGCAGTGGTGATAGTGGGCATCCTTGTCTTGTTCCTGATTTTAGAGGAAATTCTTGCAGTTTTTCCCTATTCAATATGATGTTGGCTTTGGGTTTATTGTATACTGCCTTACTAAAAAATAAAATAAAAAAAACTAACAACCATGTGAGACAACAAAGTAAAACAACCAAACAAACAGAAAACCCAAATGAAAGAAAAAATACCAAAAAACAAAACAAAAAACAGTCCTACTAATTTACAGATATGGGGCAAGCCCATATAATATCTGAATGTCTGATCACTGTGGTAGCTTCTGCAGTTTCTTTTATTTGCTCTGTGCCCTATTGTCAGCTTCTGAACCCACTCTCTGAGTGTTTGGGCCCCTCTCTCGCCTCTGACAGCTTTATATTTAGGTGTCAGGGTGTCAGGAGTCACTGTTAATGAGTTCTTTGCAAGTCCTGGTTTCTGTGTATTTCCAGCCTGTAGTCCACATCTCTGTACTCTGTACTCCCTACCCACAGGTGCAGAGGATGTCCAATGTAGTCTTGGAGTGACCCTCCTGTGGACTTGTGCAGATATCACCTTTCCTGTGTCTATGAAGGTTCTAACAGGACTAGCCTGCCAAGTCCTGTGGTGTACAATGGGCATACACAGTTACCGCCATGTCCCGTGGCACACACTGGGTACATGCTGAGTCCTGTGGCTCATCTGGGTACATACTATTACCTGGCTGCCCTGGTCTGTGGCTCTAGAGAGCTCACTGCACCACTGGATCCTATAGCTTCTCTGGGTACACACAGTTACCTGGTCCCCTTCCGGGTCTCTGGAGGTCTTGCTGCGCTGCTGCAGGTGCCACCTCTGGTGAGCAAATGGTGCCACTCAGGTTCTTGTGTGCGGCTCACTATTTAAGATTTTGGAGCTCTATGGCCACTTTCAAACTCTTGGGTTTTTTTCTGATTTTCTGGGGACTGCGATGCCAGGACTTGTGGTTTGGGCCCACAGCCCATGATGGTGCCTGTGGCTGGCCACATTTGCAGCAGATCCATCAAACACTCAGGCTTTTTTGCAGTGGATCTCACAGTTCAGAGTTATGAGAGTCCTTTCGTTGTGGTCCCTGGATCTGTTTTGGGTTGTGAGCTATATTTATTTTGTTTATTAAGACACTGACTTCTGAGTAGTTGAACTTTATTTGTTTTAGCTATTGAGATGTGTTGCATCCTGCAGGCATCATTTTTCCAAGTCTCCATCTACTCTTCTGATAGAAGACTAATATCCAGGATTTATAAAGAACTGAAAAATATTTAACACTAAAAATCCTCAATTAAAATTGGCAATTAAGTTGAATAGATACTTTTTTTGCAGTAGGGACAAAACCCAGGGGAATTCTACCTCTGAGCTATGCCCCCAGCCCTATTTTTTATTCTTTATTTTAAAACAAGGTCTCACTGAGTTGCAAAGGGCCTTAATAAGTAGCTGAGGCTGGCCACGAACCATGATCTCCTATCTTAGCGTCCCAAATGCTGGGATTACAAGCATATGCCACCATTTTGGGTTCTGAATAGATACTTCCTAAAAGAAGAAATACATTTGGCCAATAAATATATAAAATAAATGTTCCATATCATTAGCAATCAGGGAAATGCAAATCAAACTATACAGAGATTCCTTCTAACTCCAGTTAGGATGCAATCATGAGGGATATACGTAATGTCAAATGCTGGCAAGGATGCAGGGAAATAGGAACTCTTAAATGATGTTGGTGGAATTGCAAATTAGTACAACCATTGTAGGGATATCAAGCTGGAGTTTCCTCAAAAAACTAGGAATGGAGCCACCATAAGCTCAGCTAGCTATAGGACTCCTCATTATCTTTTCAAAAGAATGAATGTCAGAATACTATGAAAAATGTATATTCATATAGCAGCACAATTCACAGTAGTCAAATTATAGAACTAACTCAGGAACTCTAGACAAAGAAGAGATACTATAGATGAACAAATAAGGCAAACTAACTGAGGGGATGGGAGGGGGAAGAGGGAAATTCTCTAATGTTCCTGATGTACATTAACAAACATATCAAAATCAATCATTAAGCTAAACATGAGAAGAAAGGAGGGGTAGGGAATGGGGCAGGAATTGTGTAAGGGCTAATTGGGTGATGTTTGCATGTATGCTTCCATCTCATACTCCATTAAGCTGTATAACTACAATACACCAATAAAAAATTTTTTTGGTGGTACTGGGGTTCCTAGAATCCCTTCTACTTCTGGGCTACACTCCCACACCTATTTTTTATACTTTTTTATTTGGAAACAGGGTCTCTTAAGTCAGCATGGCTGGCCTCAAACTTGTGCAATCCTCCTGTCTCTGCCTCCCAAGCGCAGAGATTACAAGCATGTGCCACCACACCCAGCATCCAATAAAATTTTAAAAATGAAATAAAATTGAATGAATGTTGGTTTACTATGATAAATATATATCCATATAGCAGGATACTTCATAACAGCCAAATTATAGAATTAAATCAGGTCTCCTTGAACAAATGAATGGATAAAAAATGTGACATATAAACATAATGTAATTTTACTCAGTCATGATGAAGAACAAAATTATATTATCTACAGGAAAATGGATGGAACTAGAGAATATTATATTAAGTGAGACCAACCAATCTCAGAACGTCAAGGGCTATATGTTGTCCCTTGTATATGGAAGACAGAGAGAAAATAGGAAATATAAGGGACTTTAAATAGTTCAGAGAGAGACCTATAAAGTAGTAGAAGGGAATTGGAGGGGGTTTAGGGAGAGTAACAGGAAAAATTAAAGAAGAAAATATTTCAAATAACACTAATAATATATTATTTAAGGGTATTACTTCCAATTTTACTAACACTTGTGGGGAGCGAGGAAGAAGAGTAGAGTGGGATGTAGAGAGAAATACCCCAGGAGCTGTGTGCATGTATGTTTGTATCACATTAAACCTCACTATAATGTGTAATTGCAGTGCACTAATAAAATATTTTCAAGATAAAAAGAAAAGCCACGGGAAACAAAGGAAAATATCTGTTATTTTAAGGTAAATATTAACAGAAGTCTGTGGTTTTTAGATGAAGGAGCAACTATATTTATCTAGTCAGCTCATGGCAAGATACATAAATATAGCTCTGGATATTGGTAGAATTTTCTTAGGCAGAAACAAACTGAAGAGACTTTTAAGGAGGAAGAGGCAACTTGAGTGGATCTGAAGTGGCAGAAATTAAGGATATAGATAATGAACAATGAAGTGCTCAGTTCAGTTGTTGCATTGGGTATGGAAATAGCAGAAAATAAGTCTAGTAAATGTTGGCGTATAGCATCAAAACACCTTTGAATGCCAAGCTAGATAGTTTAATCTTAATTCATTAGACTTTAGAGAGATAATACTAATTTATAAACCTGGAAGTAATACAACGTCTACCTCATGGGTTTCTTGTTCTGTTTTAATGAAATGTTGGTGCAAAATCACATAAAGATTATGTAATGAATTAATAGCATACTGTATTCATTTATTCACTTATTTAATAACTTTTTAATGAGGACCTATTATATATTAAGCATGGTCTAGGCATTTGTCATTCATAAGTGAATATGATTTATCATTATGCATTGAAGCTCACAATCTAGTGAGGAAAACAAACATTTTAATAATTATAATGAAGTATTCTGAGGTAAATGTACTTATGGTGTTATAAAGTGAACATGGAAGGTTTGAGGAGTTCTTCCCAGAAGAATCACAGAGGAAATGATATTGGAATTAATTTCTTTTGGGGGGGGATTTAATATGTTATTTATTTATTTTCTTTCTTCATTTTTCAATTTTTTTTATTGGTGCACTGTATTCATACATCATAGTAGGATACATACTTTTAAAGACATACATGCACACTTTTCCCTGTCAGCCCCCACCCAATCCCCACCACATTCTCTCCCTATCCCTCCCTCCCATGCTTGGCTTAGTAGTTGACATCTAGTATTATGGCAATTTATCTAAAATTAAAAATGATAATCTCACATAACAGTTTCATTTGTCAGATACCAAGCTTTTGATGACTTAAAGATAACATTTCAATATTTATTTTTGCTTTCTTTCTTACCAGAGAATATTTTTTTTTCTATTTTTAGGTGAAACTATCATATATTTATATATTTATTTTTCAGAAAAAAATCTATCCTAATATGGAATATGGACTCTAGATACCCAAAATGATCTTGAAAAAGAACAAAGCTAGAAGATATATATTTTCTGATTTCAAACCATATAAAGCTACAATAATTGAAACAGTGTAGTACTATTCTAAAGGCAGATATATAAACCATTGGAGTTAAATAAAAGCCTAGAGATAAATTCTTCCCTATATTGTCAAGTTATTTTTGACAAGGTTTCCATGAACATTTGGTGGTGGAAATAATAATCTTTTAACTAAATATTGTTGAAACCTAATAATTACATGGAAAAGAATAAAACTGGACCTTTACCTAATCCCATATACAAATATTAACTAAAAATAGATAATAGACCTAAATATAAATCTTAAGACTATAAACTTTTAGGAGAAAATCTGGGTCATTAAACCTCACAACATTGAAATTGGCAGTGATTTCTTGGTTATGATTTCAATGGCACAGGCAACAGAGGAGTATAAAAACTCCCTAAAAAATAAAAAAAAATATTGTATATCCAAAGACAATGTAAAGAGAGTTAAAAGTTACTGATAGAATGGGATAAAATATTTCTAAATGCTATATCTGAAGGTATATTAATATTCCAACTAGAAATCCTAAAAATTAACAACAATAAAGGCAAACAATACCCTTTAGAGATAGGTAAAAGACTAACATAAATAATGAATCTCCACAGATAACCAATCTTAGTTGTCTGTTGGATGGAAAATCTTGTTTCTCTAGTTCTGGAGTGTGTTACCTATTTCTTCATTGTAGTTAATCTCTTTGAGTATTTTCTCTAGTGCTGGTTTTGAAGACATAAATTCCTTCAGTTTCTGTTTGTCATGGAAGCTTCTTATTTCTCCATCTAATTTGATAGAAAGTTTTGCTGGGTAGGAAATTTTTGGCTGGAAGTTGTTTTCTTTCAGAGTTTAGAATATGTTACTCCAAGCCCTTCTGGCTCTCATAACTTGGTTTGGGAAGTCTGGAGTGATTCTAATTGGTTTGCCTCTGAATGTCACTTGGCCCTTTGCTTTTGTTGCCTTTAAGATTCTCTGCTTGGCTTCCACATTGGTCATTTTGACATTGATGTGGCATGGGGACCCTCTTCTCCGATCCTGTCTAAAGGGAGTTCTATACGTTTCCTGGACCTGTGTATCGACCTCTTGCTCTATGTCTGGAAAATTTTCTATTACTTCCTTGAAGAGATTGTTGATCCCTTTGGTTTCACTTTCTTTTCCCTCCTCTATTCCAATTATTCTTAGGTTAGCTCTCTTAAAATGGGCCCATATTTCTTCAATATCAGATTCCTGCTGTCGGATATTTTTTCCTAGATTAGAAACTATGCGTTCATTTTTGGATTGCTCATCTTCTAAGAGCGAGATTCTATTCTCCATGTGGTCTAATCGGTTGTTTGTGCTTTGAATTGAGGCCTTTACTTCATTAATTGCATCCTTTATCTCTTTTTGGCTCTCTCTGAGTTCTTTTCGAAGCACCTCTATTATTTCTACAGTTATTTTCCTGATTTGATCTTCTAGAAATCTCTGATTTTCAGTTTTATCGGGTTCTGATGTTGTGGGGTTGTGGGCATTCATTGCTCCAGTATTATTCCTCTTTCCCATGATTTCGGATGTTTGTGCCTTCTCTGGGTTCTTCCCTTGGGTCACTATGACTTTACTTAAGGTGTTCTGGATCTCGAGTCAGTAGTATCTCAGAACCCACTACTCCTTTACTGGGTTTTATCACAGAGTCTCCGACCCAGAGAGTCGATAGAGGCTGCTTTAGACTGTGGGGGGTGCCAGGTTGCAAGTTCTCCTATGGTGTGATATCTCTGCCACCGCCCCTCCCCCACTGGGTCAAGTCCCAGGGAGTACAGTACTGGGATTTCTCCTCTGTGGCCTGCAATTTGACTCACTGTTCTTGAGTACGCAGATGTAGCTGTACTGGCCTCGCTGAATTCGGTGCTGCTGCCGCCGGTGGCAATATGGCACCGCTGCTACACCCTCGGCTCTGGGGCTGGTGTTTTTCTTCTTGGTTTTGATTTCCACTCTGAATCCCTGCAGCATGTGCTGAGCTCAGCCACTGGGAGCTTTAGATGCTCTCTGCTTAGAGAAATCCCACCTGGCTGTTCCGCAGTGGCTCACCTCGGCTTGCTGTAGCCGTCCTGTGAATTCGCAGGTGCCGCCGGCAGGATGGCGCTGCTGCCGCGTCTGCTGTGTCCTCGGGCATGAGGCCAGTATATCTCCTCTGTGGCTCTGTTCTCAGTCCGCTTTCTCTCTGGAGCCTGGTGACTTTTTGTTTCACTGGTGATGGTGTTTTCTGGCTATGAAAGGCGCTGATTTTGTGGTAATGGAGATTTGTTGTTAGCGGGGCTCTTAAGCCCTGCTTTTCTCGGTCGCCATCTTCCCGAAGTCTCTGGAATTAATTTCTGAATAAACATATATCTAAATATAAAGTCTAGAATTATGAAACTTTCAAAAGAAAACATTGGAGAGGTTTGGGATTTAGCTCAGTTGTACAATGTGTTCTTAGTATATAAGCCCTGCTTGAACACTACTAAGGTTAGACAAAGTTTTCTCAGAATGATCACAAAAAGCACAAACCATAAAAGAAAAATGACAAAATAGCATTATTAAACTAAATTGACATCATTGAAATTAAAGAAAAAATAAATGATGGACTTGGAGAAAATATTATAAAACATATGACTGATCAGAAAGTTTATATCCAAAATATAAAATGGCTCTTTTAATTCTATAGTGACAAGAAAAATATCATGGAAAACAACTGGCCAAAAATTTCAACAGACGTTACAATGGAAGACATATAAATGCCTAATAAGTACAAGAAAAGATGCTTACCATCACTGGACATTAGAGCAATGCAAAATCAAATCCCAATGATATACCTCTATACACATACTAGAATGATTAAAATTAGATGGTTTATACCTAATGTTGGTAAAATATGAAACATTCAAAATCCTAATGTATTTCTGGTGAGAATACAAAATGTTAGAGCCCATGTTATTTTAAAATAACATCATAGTGTATTATACAATTAAATATGCATTTACCATAATGAAAAAATCTCATTCTTAGGTATTTACCCAGTAGAAATTAAAATGCATGTCTACATAGAATCTTATACATGAATATTCAGAATTGTATTATTTAAAATATTCAAAAACTGAATACAACCCAAATCAATAGTTGAATGAGTAAATATACCATGATAGGAATTCTAAGAGTATAAAAACTGGTTATGATAATTAAATATATATACCTGGCTGGGCAAAATGATGACGCCTGTAATCCCAATACTTGGGAGAATAAGACAGGATGATCACAGGTTAGATACAACTCTTGGCAATTTAATGAGACCTCTTTTCAAAATTAAAAATAAAATAGTGCTGGAAGTATAGCTTAGAGGTAGAGAAACCCTGATTTCAATCCCTAGTACAATAGTACACTTAGGAAAAATTAGAGGAGAATGGATGATCACAGGTTAGATACAACTCTTGGCAATTTAATGAGACCTCTTTTCAAAATTAAAAATAAAATAGTGCTGGAAGTATAGCTTAGAGGTAGAGAAACCCTGATTTCAATCCCTAGTACAATAGTACACTTAGGAAAAATTAGAGGAGAATGAGAAATAAACTCACAGACTGATATACTTTAAAGATGTATTCATATCAAGTGCTTTGTTAATATATGTCACTATCACTCTGAACTATATTATGATGTGAGACTATAATGCATCAATAAAAGTATAAAAAGAGAAATCATATGCAAGGAGATGGAAAGACCTGGAGAACATTATGTTAATTGAGATCAGCCAAGCACAGAAAGAGAAGGGACATATGTTTCTCTAATATGCCCAAAATAGGGAGCATTGGGGATACCAGAGGGATTCCAGATAATGGAGGGGGAATCTCAGCAAAGCTAGAATGGAAGAGTAGGAGAGGAAGAGGGCTGAGGTTGATTAATGGAGGAGCTACATCAGAATATGTGTAAAAGTATGAGTATAACATGGTTAACCTGGACACTCATTGTTGGGAGGGGGGGAAGGGAAGTGTTGGGAGGAGATGACACCAAGCACAATCTAAATGTTTACCATTTTCAATATGTTCCACATATAAATAAAATAAAAACGAGAAATCAATACCATTTACTATTTTGGGTTCTTTATCTCACCAACTGTGTGATGTATTTCAATAGGAAATATATATCAAGTGGAAAATGAGGTAGGCAACTCTAAATAAACTTTAATGCTGAAATTAAAATATTTCTAGAGTAAACAGTCAGAGATATAATACACTATCTTCCTCCCTAATAAAGTTTCTCTAGTCTGCCTAATAATATTGGAAACATATTCTTAAGTTGTCTTTTCTTTCTCTCATCAGGGATTTCAATTGCTTACCCTAAAAAAACTAGAGCTACAAGATATTAAGCAGACATCTAAAGTGATTTCCTAAAAATTAACCTTTAAAATTCATCATTGTTTTTAATTAGTTGACAACTGAATAATGATTATTCAATGACAAAATTCTAGATAGACCAAAAAAAAAAAAAACCCCAGCAAGTTACAGATTCATTTAAAACAAAACATTCTATCCCAGGTAATACTGTGTTGCACATATTAAAACATAATATGAATATTTTAATTTCTGATTATCACACAACTACTGTACTAATCACCCTCAAGAACTAATAATATGTTGGAGCAAGGAAAACAAAATCTAAACACACCATAATTACTACAGGGAAATCTTTGATGAAATATTATTATATATAATAAATGATAATTTTGAAATCTTTCTCAAACTGTGTTTTAATCATGTTTGTCTCCATTAAGCTGCTAAGTTAATTAAGTAGGCAAACCAACTTGAGACAAGAAAATTGATTTTCTACGTAGGGCACCTTCAGCAGAGTTGCAGACATAAGAAAAGGATCAATTTTTCCTCATGACATGAAAATTAAGTTCTGTTCAGAATATAATTAACAGAATCCATGTTCCCTAATGTTTTTTTTATTCTTTAGTGACAGGTTTATCAAGTAAATATGGCAGGAAGGGAAAATACGTCAGAATCTTCCTTGTTCTTTTTACCTTTGGGAAGTCTTCTGTCTCATTAGAGTCTCTTTCCTCCTCTTCCCTAATGGAACCTGGGAATGAAGACCTAATTAATAGATTCCAGCTACTTTGGACCCACTGAGGAATTCTAATCGCAGTCTATTTAGCACAGACCCAAAGAAGAACATATATCTTGTGCATTGCCTGTTATTATTATTAGTAAAGACAGCTGACAGCTTATAGTTTTAACCCTTTCATCACAATCTCTCTCTCTCTACCCATTGTCATATAGTGCACTAGGGTCTCAATTTTCATAGAGAAGTCAGGAGGATGTACATTTGCCTGTGTTTGTAAGTCTGGGGAAAGATTAGCTGTGGCCATCCCAATCTTGAGCTCCTTGATATGAAATTTCATTGTTTTGAGGATTTCATCAATAACCACTTAGAATTTGGAATAAGCAAATAGAGGACTATGACCTGATACTTCACTAAAATGCAAAAGCATATCTTTTTGTGAATTTTAGAGCTAAGAAGTATGTTCTGGATTGAAAGTGCAAAAAAGGCTTTTTTCATATGCTGTTTCTCTATTATCTACATAATGACATTAATAAAACTCTTCATATTCTAGAAGATATGTGTCAACAGTTCAACTATCATAGCAAAGCATGCCATCTCTAAGACAGCTTTGTACAAGCATGAATAAATTCTTTACTATTCTCCTGTTGAGTCTGAATATCAAGAGCTTTACCATTTATGAATGTTGTATTATTGTTTCATAAGAAAGGAAATTGTTAATGAATAAAATTCAAATGGGAGCTATTAAATAACTCCAGAAAACCATTTTACACATAATTTGTAATTCTGCACCTGTCAATAGAGAGCGATATGCTTTTTAAATCATTAATTAATCATTAATAATTTTAGATAAAAGAATCTGAGTTGTGAGAAATTTTAAAGTAAAACTGTGCCTGATATAGTATTATCATACTTATATATTGTAATAATATATGTACTATTGACTATTTATATCCAAATGCTACACAGTAAAAAAATCTTGTTGTTTTTTTCCTAAAACTTCAAAGATTAAAAAAACCTAATTGTTATAGACTGAAGGTTTATGGCCTCTCAAAATTCCTGTGTTGGAGCCCCTATTCTCACCACCCAGTGTTATGGAATTTGGAGATGGGGTCTCTGAGATATAATTAGGCTAAATGAAGTCAGAGGATGGGGTCTTCTTATTGTGATTAGTGCCCTACTAAGAAAAAACATGGGGGTTTCATTTCTCTTTTTCTTTCATTCCACATGTAAG
Organism: Muscardinus avellanarius; assembly: GCF_963383645.1. Taxonomy (NCBI): domain Eukaryota; kingdom Metazoa; phylum Chordata; class Mammalia; order Rodentia; family Gliridae; genus Muscardinus; species Muscardinus avellanarius. The sequence goes on from NC_137792.1 coordinate 8,342,480, forward strand.
CATAAAGTGAGAAAACAGCCAGATGCAAGCCAGGAAGGAATCCTTCACCAGAACCTGACCATGCTGACAGACAGATCTCAAAATTCGAGCTTCCAGAACTATGGGAAAATTATTTTAAACCACACAAATCCATGACATTTTCTTATGGCAGCCCAGGTTGATTAAGATACCAAGTTAAAACAGAATTTAACTAACTTTGCCTAGTACATTTTCCCAAAGCTGGCATCTAGCCATTGAACTGTTTCACTGAGCAAAAACAGAATCAAGGGATTGCTGGAAATAAATAAAGGGCAGAAAGTCATTCTGATGACCTTGTTATAGATCTCCCTGTGTGTTACCCTTCACATATATGATATGGGCATGCTTTCTATTACTGATGCATTTTTACTCTTTGAAATCAGCATCCATCACTGCTGAAGTTACATTTTGACCCAGTACCATAAGCAGAATGAATACTAAAATATTTTGGACTGAAAGAAGGGTACTTTGGATTTTCGGAGTATTGAAAATGGAGGAAAGAGCTGTTTATTTGGATAGAACAAGTCAAGTGTGGTATCTACACTAAGCAGAGACTATCTGCACTTGGAAAATTCTCAAAAGATGGAAGCAAATGCTTACTTGAGTAAAATTCCAGAACTCTGAGCTCCATTATATTAAGGAGAGGCTGGATAAAAGTAAATTAGACAAGGTGAGAGCTGGGCTGTGGATCTCTGAGCTGAGCGTCAGAGAAGGTTCTTTCTCACACTCACAGTAGTGGGTTCCTATTCTCCCTACTGTACCCTGGACAAGGACACCAGAAAAAGACATCAGTGCAGTTTTGTTAAACCAGTACTGATTTCCTTCCTTCTGTAGAATGAGAAAGATGATGACCCAGATCAGACTCCCATGTGCTGTCTCTGTTATTCTGGATGAAAATAATCCAAACTAAGGGTACCTGCACAAAATCCCCACATGATTCGTTGAAGGCCATGTTCCCTGAAGGAACTTAAAGTTGCCTTCTTCAACTACACTTAGATTTATCCCATTGTCAGAATTGGTCTAGAAAAAGGTTTCTATAGCTTGGTACTTAACTATCTCAGCTCTTAAACTATTTTTCTAAGTGCTTCTCTTCATATCCTCCTAGTACTTACACTGGGCTGAGCTACTCATATTTGTACAGTATTGTATTTTTCTTGTTGGTTCAAATAACACATTTTACCTTTTATACTATAATTGGTGCATTGTAATTATTCATCATAATGAGATTTGAAGTATGAAGACATACATGTACATGAAACTGGTGTATTTTCATTCAAACCTTACTTGCCCTTTCTTTTCTCCCTCCCCATACACATTAGTGAGATAGGTACTGATAACTTCATATATGAACTTAAAATTATTTATATTGTTCCCTTCCTCAGTCCTCTATTATCTACTCTCTACATTCCTCCCCAATATTCTACTATTATTGCTTTTTAATTTATTTGCAAATATAATGGGGCCTCACTATTAAGTATGAAGTCTATACCATGCATCTTTCTGTTTTACAAATTCTTTCTGCATACTTATTGCTGAACTATACAATGATATTGCCTTGGAACACAAATCATTTTTTATACTCTGGGACCTCCTACTCAAAGTGTGAGTTGGGAACAAGCAGCATTGGCATCCGTTGGGAGGATGTTAGAAAGGCAGGATCTCAGACCCTCACCCAGATCTACTGCTTCATGATCTGCAATTTAACAAGATTACCCAGTGATTCCTCTCCAAATTATAAATTGAGACATAATGGGCTAAAGCTTTGGAATTGTTTAATCTTTTTAATTAACACAATAATTATACATATAGAATGGTAATACTATGTATATATATATTACATGTAATGATTAAAATGTATAATACTTATAAACTATAATTATTTTTCTCTACTGTAGAGCACTACATATTATTCTTCCCATATTACTATTTTTATGAAAAATACAAGGACACTTAAAACCTTGAGGTATGATTGGCATGCAATATGCTGTGCATATTTAAAGTTTTGCTGTAGTGAGTTTTGATACAAATATGCACCAGTGAAAACATCACTACTGTATTTTGCCACCTGGCATCCAACCTTCCTCCAAGAACCTCCTTTTTACACTTTCTAGCCTCCAGTGACAACTCTTCTTTCTCTCCTTCTATGAAGTGATCTTTTAGCTTCCAGATGCAAATGAGAATATGTTATATTTACATGTGTTATTGTAGAGTGCTGGGTTTTGAAGCTGATTGTACATTAATCACATGGAGAAATTAAAAATAGCAATGTTGCATCTCACTCCTAGAAATTCTGATTTAATTTGTTTGAGGCTAGACCCTGATGTGGGTATTAGTTTTAAGTTCCACATTTGTTCAATTCCACATTCAGTTCATTCTACAGCTGAGACACACTTCTCTAGAATAAGCAATATTTGGTATTTTTTAAATCAATTTAGCTGTACATGTTGTGTATTCTGGAATATCCTCGAGGACTGACTAGTGCACATATTTTATTTTCTGCAGGTCTTCCAAATTGTCCTTATTATTGTTTTTAATACACAGTGGTTATTCAATGACATTTTCATGGTTACTGAGGTAGTGAGGCAGGAGAGAAATGATCAGAGTTTATCATGGCTTTGTAAACAATGCCTTTGAACCGACCACTCCTTGGGAAGTCAATATTTTTTTGTTAGTCAAATACGAATGAATTCCCATTCTTGTAAGTGAAGATATTTATTCATTGGACACATATGTAAGATTATTCTGTTCCAAGAACTGTTTGAGGGCACTGAGGATATAGTGGTAAATAATCAAGACACTAAAAAGCCCTTATTCTCATAGAACTTATAAAAAGAGATATGAATAACAAACACAAATAAAAATATAAGTCAAAAGAGGTATATTTTGTTTGTTTGTTTGTTTGTTTGTTTGGGTGGTACTGGGGTTCCTGGAAACCCTTCTACTTCCAGGCTACACTCCCAGACCTATTTTATACTTTTTTAAATGAGTAAACAGGGTCTCTTAAGCCAGCGTGGCTGGCTTCAAACCTGTGCGATCCTCCTGTCTCCCCCTCCTAAGTGCAGGGATTACAAGCATGCACCACCACACCCTGCAGAAAAGAAGTATATTTTGAAAACTTTGAAATTATTGAAGTTTTAGAGTATGTATGGAAAATATAAATCAACTTCAGGCAAAAGATCCCAATATATGGGGTAATAGAAAAGTAACAAAAACCCAAAATATCATCATAACTGGCTCAATTTCTCTAATTCTTAATGTAGAACTCTGCTCTCAAATGCATAGAGAAGCCAGGTGTGGTGACCCACACTTATAATCCCCATGCTTGGGAGTCTGAGACAAGAGGATTGCACAGGTTCAAAGCCAGCCTCAGCTACTTAGTGAGGCTCTAAGCAACTTAGTGAGACTCTGTTTCCAAATAAAGTATAAAATAGGTCTGGGAGTATACCCGGAGGTAGAAAGCCCCTGGGTTTCACCCCTAGTACCACCAAAAAAAATGCATAGAGAGATATTCTGTACTCTTCCTTGAGTTCAGCGGACTTGCTCCTGTTCTCTTGTGTTTATTTAGGAAAGTTCGTGTTTCTATCTCCTCCCTTTTGATTTGTCTCTTTCTCAAAAAGCTCTGTGAATTTCTCAGAAAGCCAGGATCAGGAGAAAAATCAAATCATTTGGTCTGGCATCCTGAGTGCTGGGGCATGACTCTAATTCCAAACTGAGTCTCTGGTTCTAGCTAAGAACATAAATGGCACTAAGTTTGTCACTGCCTTGCTCTTGAGTCAACTTTTTAGAATAGATGTCATGATTTTATTTTTACAGTGCAGCTCCCAAAGTCCATCTACTGCTTTATTGAGCAGGGTGTCAAATTATAGAAGTCTTAATTTCAAGTTCTTGAAGTTAGACTATCAGCCTCAAAGAAACAGTACTTAAAGATGCTAACTGATGATAAATTAAAATGATGATGCTAGTGATGTATTCTAAATGGGTCTCTTCTTTTTCATATGTTATTTGGCTTTAGAAGTAAAGGTTGAATATTCAAAATATAACAACAATAACACAAAATGAACATTCCATTTCATCTCTCTTCTAAGTCTCTTATATGTGCTACAAAATTTAATCCTCCTTATGCATTAGATACTGCCATCCTCACTAACAGGAAACTGAGTCATACAGAAATTATATAATTTATCCAAAATCATGAAACAACTGAACCAGGCCTCAAACACCAAAAATTTGGGTTCCATTCTCCTTATATTCCTGACAAACACCTTACTTATCTTACAAAAGTCAGCTCAAGAGTATATTCTCTATGAAGCTTACCCTTATCTCCCCCTCATCAGGTATAAATAATACAATAAAGACTATATAATTACCATTTGGAGTTCTTATGCTGTACCAAACTCTGCACTTAGTGCCCTTATGTAACCCTTATAAAATCAGCCTCCCTCCTGGTCAGGCAATAAAATGGTTTTATTCAAAGCCCTACACTTTAAAATTAAATTGTAGCTTAGTCTTTATTGCATTCTCTCTAAAAGCTCCAGAAGGAGAACTGCATTCATAACACAGAGGAACACTTCTTAGAATCACTTCTTTCTCTTTTCCCACCTCTTTACCTACCCACTCACATCCCTTTAGCCTTCACAATAGCACCTAAGAGCTGCATCCAATATCCTTCTTCGAAACTTCTAAAAAATCTCTCCTTGGAACTCAGTCCAGGCTTCATTTCTTTGCTCTCTCCATTCTTATTTCTCTCCTTATTTCCAAATCCTCTCCAAGTTAAAAATCACTTTGAATGTTTTTGGAGTTCTATATATCCTTTAATCTAGAAAAAGTAGAATGGATTGATAACATCCTATGGCAGGTAAAAACCATATGGTTCATGAAGAAAGAGGTCATAAAGAAAGAGGCTTTCTAGGACTCAGGGTCAGACATGTTTCTCACCTAACTACTGATGGAGGCACACTCCCCACCAGTGATTGGAGACCAGAAAATTCTCTCCAAAAACTCTAGCACACCAAGACATGTGCTGCATCAGGATATGACCCTTATCTCCACTAGTCTACATGTTTCAAGCTTCTTTTCCTTGGAAGTCCTACATAGATAACAGGGAGAAAAGCTGAATCACTCACTTCATCACAGAGGTAGCAGGTCTAATAACAAAGGAAACTTTCCCTCAAAATAAAACAGTAAACTGGGTGCCATGGTACTCACCTGCAATCCCAGTACATGGGAGGCTGGGACAGGAGGTTTTCAGGCTGGAAACCAGCCTCAGAAACCTAGCAAGACCCTGTTTTAAAATTTAAAATATAGTAGGGTTTGGATGTAACTAAGAGACAGAATATCCCTGGGAACAATCCCCAGTACTACACACACACATACACCATACACACACACACACACACACACACACACACACACATAAACACATACATATACACACACACACAAGAAGACAGTGCCATCTCTATGTTTAGATTTTGCCCTTATCATATATTTTTTTTTCATTTTATCATCACCACTCTTATAATATGTTTCAGTTTTTGCCAGTTTCATATGAAAAATTAAGGATCAGAAAGGGTTATTTTACCAAATGGAATAGGGTCGATGAATACAGATCCATAATTTGAATCCAGTCTGAATAAAGATAAGCCTTTGAGTTTAGCCACATTAGTGTTACCTAATCACTTCAATCTCCTTTCAGGACCCTCTGTCCTTTACAGAAGGAGTCAAAAAGCTATTTCCCAAGAGCAAAATCAACCCATTATTTGATTTTGTAAATAAAGTTTCCTGGGAACATAATTACACTCATTCATTCATTTACACATATCTATGGCAGCTGATTTTATAATACAGAGGAAAGATCAAGCATGTATGATAGAAATTGTATGGTGCATAAAACCTAAAATATTTTCTATGTGGTTTTTTTTTTTTTTTTACAGAAAAAGGTTTGCTTATTCTTATTCTAGAAGAACCTCATAGCACCTGTAAAAGTTAACCAGAGCAGAGTGTGGTGGAGCACACTTGTAATCCCCATGCTTGGGAGGCGGAGATGGGAGTATCGCACAGGTTCAAAGTCATCCTTGCTGGCTTAAGAGAACCTGTTTCCAAATAAAAATATAAAGTAGGTCTGGGAGTGTAGCTTGGAGGTAGAAGGGTTTCCAGGAACCCCAGTACCACCAAAAAGAAAAAAGTTAACCAGAAACAGGACAATTCATCAAAAATCTATTTTCAGATTATTTGCCATTTCATGTTTACCAGTGCACCAAAATACATTTAACAAACTTGTGCCACCATGCCTGGCTTAGTAGATAACTTTATTAAACTTAATTGAAAAGTAAAAAATTGTCAATATCATCCACATCTAAAAATTATGCATATTTTTCACATATTGCTAATCATTTTGAGGTTAATACCCCAAGCCAATGACTTGTTAAAATGAGCAACTCTATCTAAATAAATGTAATAATAATATACATATTTTATCATTTTTAATTTTAAGATCATATTTAAAAAGGGAGTAGAATAATTATATGACTAGAAATTAAGTGTGAGGACACCTGAGATTTAATATTTTTCTTAATATTCCCGTTTGTCACTATAATTTCTTCTATTGACTTGTGATAAATGAGTAGGAATTATACAAGATCTCTGTCTCTTTAGATTTAATGAAACAGAACAAAACACACGTACTCATCAACACACACATATACAAAAGCCTAGTGTTGAAAATTCACCATCAACAAGATAATTTTATTTAGAGGAACAGCTATAATCTGACTTCAGAATTACAGAAGGCTTGACTCATATTTTTTTCAAATTAACTTCAGGTTATATATTATATATAGAAAGATGAGCAAAATAATTCACTTAAGCTAACTCATTTTAAAAGTGTATTACAGGTATACGTGATGATATGAGAGAAATTATTAGGCTTTAGAGGTTTAAATGTAAATGATTTATAAAAACTATATATGCATATGTACATATATGTATATATCACATATATATTATATATAACATACATATATATTATATATATTATAAGCTATACCTCCAAGCCCTTTTTTATATTTTGTTTTGAAATAGTGTCTTACTAGGTTGCTGATAGTCTGGCTCATTTGCTGAGACTGGCCTCAAACCAGTGATCCTCCTGTCTCAGCCTCCCAAGTATTAGGATTTCCGGCATGCACCATCACACCAGGCAAAAATAGTTGGTTTTTTTTTTTTTTAGTTTTCTGAATAGGCAATATATTTACACAAATGGCCTTATAAAATGCCTTATTAAAGTCTTCTCTCTGAACTATAGTATGATGTGGGACTACAATGCAACAATAAAAGTATATATTTAAAAAGTCTTCCCTAACCACTTCTTCTATAAGCTCAGTTCCTAAGTTTATATCTCTCTCAACATGTAAACATTTTATGGGTTTATCAGGAACACATTAGAATTACAAAGTTAACACATTAAATGATTTAAACTCATATTATATTGAACTTCCAGATGTCAAACAATATATTTTCATTTGCTAAAAACAACTTTGGTATTCTTGCTCATTTACTGTTAACCCATAAAGATTCTTTTGATATTGCTATCATCAATAAATTGTTTTTCATTATATTTATATGTACAAAAGTTACTGATTTCTACATGTTAGTTTTATACTTTATTACTTAACTGAATTCCCTTAACACATGTCATAGATTTCCCAGATGGTTCCCTTGAATTTGCTGTATAAACTGTCATAATGATTATATTATCATTTCCTTCCTAAATTTTATAACCCTAGTAAAGTTATTTTGCTTAATTTTCTTAATATCTACTTCAAGCACATCATTGCATGGTAATACTAATGTGAACATTCCTGTCTTGTTCCTGGTACTAATTGTAATTATATGAGGACAGCCTCATTAAACATAATTCTGGCTTTTTTAAAGTATATATTTCCCCCAAATTAACATTATTGATCTAGGTTGAATCTTATAAATATCTGCTTAGCATATAAGATGATGATCACATAATTTTCTTGTATTAGATTCCTGACCCAGGTGGGTTCATAGAGAAACTTCTAGTATACTTTGAAAGAACATATAATTCTAACCAAGTTTGGTGGTGCACGCTTGTATTCCCAGCATTTGAGAGGTTGAAAAAGGAGGATCACAGTTTGTGGCTAGCCTCAGTTACTTAGTGAGGCCCTTTGCAACACAGTAAGACCCTGTTTCAATATAAATAGTAAACAAAATAGGGCTGGGGATGTAGCTCAGAGGTAGAAATCCCCTGGGTTCCATCCCCAGTACTGCAAGAAGAAAAAGACAAAAAAGCATATAATTTGGATCTATTTTGTCTGTTTCATAACACAGTAAATGAAAGAAAAAGTTTAAATCATAATGAAAACAACAATGATACCAAAATTTCCAAAAACTGATTATACTCATAAACATAAAACATAACTACAAAAAAGCCTCAGGAAAATGCTATGTAGCAAACAATTCACCAAAGCATTAAATATAATATGTTATGAGCAAGTGGTATTTGAGAATGCAGTAACTTCCATAAGAAAATATATTACTAAAATATTTCATATTAATTTACCTAAGAATGAAAAAAATCATAATCATATGCTAAAAAGTAACTCTTGAAAAATATATTTCTTCTAGGAAATTATCCTACCTGGATTTTTATAATCTCTTCTAGAATCAGTTTCAGTAAATAATATTTTAAAGTAAAACTGTCTAATTCTCCTAGGTTTTCAAATATCCAAGTTAAGCAAAGTATCACTTTGTGGGGCTTTTAATTTTCTTTTTCTGTGTTCTTTCTGATTATCATTTCTTAGTTTATATAGCTATATCTTCCCTTTCTTCACTACTTACTAGCTTATTTGAACTAAAAAGTTAGTTTTGCATTGCATTTAATTGTCTTTTTTCTAATTATTAATTTCTGCCTTTATCTTTACTAATCATTATATTTTCTTATAGTGAATTTTACTGTTACTGATAAATTGATAACTACATGAGGAAATGTTCAATATCATTAGTAATCAGGGAGATGCAAATCAAAACTACTCTAAGATTCCACCTAACCCCAATCATAATAGCAATCACCAAGAAGTCAAACAACAGCTGGGCATGGTTGCTCATGCTTGTAATCCCAGTATGAGAGGTTGAGAGGTTGAGACAGGAGGATCAAGTGTTTGAGAACAGCTTCAGCTATGTAGTAAGCCCCCACCAAAACTTAGTGAGATACTGTTTTAAAGTTACAAATAAAAAATAGGGCTGGGGTATAGCTCAAAGGTAGAATGCTCCTGGGTTCCATACCCCATACCACATACAAAATAAAGAAGTCAAAAAAAACAAGAAATGCTTGTGAGTTTGTGGGAAAATAGAAACTCTTCTACACTGTTAGTGGTATTGCAAATTAGTATATCTGCTATGGAGATCAATGTGCATCAATATGAACCAGCTAGTATCTTTCCTGGTATCTTTCCAAAAGAAGTGAAATCAGAATATTATAGTAATGTATGCATATTCATGTTTATAGCAGCACAATTAAAAATAGCCAAATTATGGAATCAACCTAAGTGTCTATCAACAGATGAATGAATCACAAAATTAAAGGATATACACACAATAGCATTATACTCAGCAATCAAGAAGAACAAAATTATGCCATTTTCAGGGAAATATATGGACCTGGAGAACATTTTGTGAAGTGAGATTAACCGATCACAGAAAGTAAAGGAGTATATATTTTTTTTCTCATATGCAGAAGCCAGCGAGATTCCAGTAGGATTTCAGATAATGGAGGAGAAATTTCAGTGGAGCCAGGGAATTGATCTAAGGGAAGGGGTTGAAGAAAGATAGAATCAATGGAGGAATCACTTCCACTGATGTTATGTATATATGTGAGAATACCAATGTCAATCTCAATATCCTATATGGGGAAGGGAGAAACTAAGGAGAGAGGGGAAAAACCCACCAAGTGCTGTGTGCATATGTCACTATCACTGTAAACTACATTATGAGTGAGACTACAATGTACCCATAAAAGTATAAAATATGGATCTTGTTCTAAATACTGCTCTAGATAGGTCTTATAAGCATGATATAAAACATTTTATTATTTTAAGATACTATGCAATTTCAGTTTATATTTCTTTTTTGATTAAAGTATTAAGAGAAGTTCACTTTCCCTAGAGAGTAAGAACTTATATCCTGAACTTTGTTTTTCTTGTTCTTTATTTCTACTTATATTATCATGAGAAAATATTTGCTATATTATTTCCAATTTTCAAAATTTATTATCTTTGCAGTATAGTATGTGGTTGATATTTGTGAATATTATTTAGGTACTTGGGATTGAAACATATTCTTTTTTTCAGAGTTGAGAATTATGTTCTTTAGTTCTACCATTTACTCTCACTTCAAGTCCCAGTTTATTGGACATTTCTTCTCAGACATCTTCTCAAAACTTGCACACCCTAATGTCAGATGGGCTCCTACCCTCTAGGCTTCTCTAGCACCTGTATTTCCTATTTAACTAATTATTGCATTGTACTAAAATTGCTCATGTATGACAAGTATGTCCATACATTCAAGTTCCCTGAGAACAGAGACTATGTCTTATATAGTGACAGTTTTTTGCATATAGAAGGACCTCTGAATCATTCCTTGAATTAATAAATGAATGAATGAATACTTCTGTAATTTGCCCTGCTTTAGAATTCTGCTTAGAGAAGAAAGCTGTATACTGGGAGGATGACACAAGGTAAAAATATTAAGAATATATAGGAATTGTCTAACAAGTAGAGAATCTTCCAAACAAGCTCCTTAAGGCCCAGGTAGATACTGGTAGCCAATTACATTGGTAAGCAGCACATCAACCCAAATGCAATGGGAAAAATGGCAAAGTAGCCAATGTTCATCATCAGCATTTTATACATTCCTAATTCTATGCCATCTCTTAATACACTGCCATTTTAATTTACTGCTCTGGTTCCAATGTTCAGAAACTTTCTCAAGTTCTTTTTTCATTTTGCAACTAAAATTCCAGTCAATTAGACTAGTCTCAGTTGATTATTGGTTTCATTAAAATAATTTGCAATGAGTTGTGACTGATTCTACCAGCTCAATTTTTCAAAACATATGTACCTCCCTAAATGGAAGCCTTCTAAACTAAATAAAACTTCTGAATAGCCTATCCAACTGTATACCTAATTTTGCACTGATAATGCATGGAATCAGTTTATAGCCAGGATCTATATTCAATCTTCATCTTTCCTTTTCGCTTCCTCATTTAAAAAATTTGAGAATTCCATTAGCTGATCTAGAAAGTGGTCTCAGCTCTGGAGTTCTATCATCAAGCTTTAGAAAATTCTTCTAATTGACCCAAATCACCATTATAGAATTAATGAGAGCAAGAAAGTTAAATATTAACTCCATAATGAATCTTCAAATGGTGATAGAGGAGTAATAAAAGTATTCCATGTGGTAAAATTAGAATGAATGTATGATGTCACAGTTGAAATATGGCAGAAAATAGGCCAGGCCTGCCTTTGCTCTTTTTTTTCTTTTTTCTTTTGTGTGTGTCATACTAAGTATTGAACCCAGGAGTGTGTTCTACCTTGGAACTACACCCATAGCCCTTTTTATTTTTTATTTTGAAAGAAGGTCTTACTAAGTTGCTGAGGGCCTTGCTCCATTCCTGAGGTTGGCCTTGAGCCTATGATTCTCCTGTCTAAGCCTGCCAAGTACTGAGATTACAGGCGTGAGTCACCATGTTTGGCTACTACCTTTGCTCTTAACTATTTCTTTGACATTGGAAAAATCCCTCAAGCTCCCTGACCTTGGTATCTGTATAACTTTAGTATGTAGAGATAGGATGGTTCATATATTAAAATTTTGAAAGAATGATGTTTCCTATGAAACATATATAATACAAATTTTTCACAGTGACAATGTACTTCATAATGTTAGAGAAAATTGGAAAATATTATATAAGAATTCACATTTTCATAATGTTACTCATTAATATATGCCTTCAATATTATCACCATGAGTCATAACATTGTATAAAGCTCAACAAAAATTTATGGCAGAGATCAAATTAAATTATGAATTATAAAAGCATAAATGTATCTATAATGGCATTTAAGAGAATACAAACTGGAATTTAAATGCAGTTTATCTAAAATTCCACAAGAATAATTTTTCCCAGTTTTCTGAAAATTAATAGCTTAGAATTTAAGTGTAATATTCAGCTGTCTCAGGCCAGAGGGTAATTTTGAAAGAAGAACCTTTGGAGGAAAATTAGCCCCCACTGCTAGAGTTGATTTAAAGATACAGTAGCTGCCCCAAATCTCTTAAGTGCTTCTATCCTGGAAGAAGTCACAGGAGACTGACTCTCACATTTACCTTTAATGAAGATATTAAATTGGATGAAATTATTAATTAATCTAACTAATTTGCAGTACTCATGGCATTGATTCTAATAAAATTATAAAAGCATAAGAAGTCAATTCAACCACAATGAAGAGAATTAAGATGTCTGAGCACTTAGAAGGTACTAGGCCTAGATCAAAGCAGTACATATTAAATCATGTGCATCTCAATCCTTACAGGAAACCTATCAAATGGAGGCAGGCTTAATTATTATCCTCATTTTTCAATGGAGAAATTTAAGGTAATGATTCATTAGGTATCTTTTAGAGTAATTAAACATTTTTAATTGTTAGCATTTTTAATTGATATCCTGCCAAAAGAAGTAATTTTACTTTGGTAATGTCTATATCATTATAAACTTAAAATATAACCATGATTCAGTCCTATTAGGGAGCTTCATACTTAGCTGAAGAAATATTATTTATATGATATTTCTGCAAACAAAGTGCTCTCATTATTTCCCTGACCCCAAGAGAGTTCATATATGTTGAATAATTCTTGCATAGTATTAGGAAATACTACTTTCTGTTACAGTTATACAATTCTAATTTCATAAACTTGAAACTAGCTGTGCAGAGCAAAAAGGGAAATGATGGGTATTAAATTATATGGGTCATATAGATTCCAAATTGATTTGGTACTTACTTCTTCAGGATATTTTTGAACTGTGTCAACACTTCATTCTTATCAGTGATGTAAAAACCAGGCAGATACAAGATTTTTGCTAATAATAAAGGCATTTTCAAGAAGAGGTGTGGTTTCTTTGCCATCCTGGTTCTAAATGATGCATGATGTAGCAGGCATTATTTTTGTGTCAGGCTTCCATGATCTAACTTGAGGATTGGGTTGTTTCAGTAAACCGAAGACCCTATAACAAATATTTTGAATGTAGATAGTTTATTTGGGAGTTGGCCTCAGTAAGGACAAGGGAGAGTATGGAGTGTAAACAGGAAATGGAAAAAGGAAAAAAAGTGTACTTTTGAGTTGGTTACCATGAGAAGGTAACTAGATTTTAATTTTGCTGGCGATTCCCTAAAATGTATGGAATTTTCTTACAGTTGGCCCCACCATATAAAAAAAAAAAACTGTGGAGTCTTTATCTATCCCTTTGGGTTTAGGGTTGCCCCTGGAATTTCTGGTTTTATAGGTTTCCTTGCATGAATATTGAGAAAATTAACTAAAGTGCTAGAGAATTTTTTAGGCAGAAAAATAAGGGCTAAAAGTGAGCTGCCAATGGTTTATATAATTGACCATTGATTCTGCATGTAAACTCAGTGTGCTTGCCTTGCATATTATATACTTGATTTTTTTTATATCAGCACCATTTGTTTATAAGCAAGGAAGTCACCATCTTAGGCAAGTCCCATTTGGTTCACAGTGGCAGGCAATGCATACACAGTGTCAGATAACACTGAATGTTGTCAGGTAGTGTAGATGACTGAAAGCTACTACCAGGACTCACAGCTCTGATCACCTTGAAGCTAGAACACCATACATCATTGAATTAGGTTCCTCTCTTATCCCTTTCTCTTTCCCTTCAGTTACAGAATCTTAAAATGCCAGATTCTTTAGAAATGATCAGTTGACACTAGGTATGATTATACAAAACTATAATCCGAGTACTTGGGAGGCTGAGACAGGAGGATCACAGGTGATTTGAGGACAGCCTGGACAATTTAGTGAGGCCCTCTACAACTTAGGAAGACCTTATTTCAAAATAAAAAAAATAATAATTTTAAAAGGGCTGAGGGTTTCTCTCAGGGGTAAAATATCTGTGGGATCAATCTCCATACCAAAAAAAGTAAAGAAATAACCAGTTGAACCCTTTTTTTATCCCAAAGGAAGAACTTGAAGCCCAGATAGGTGAAATGATGTGAACAAGTTTTCATAGCCAAGACTCTATCACAGCCCTGCTTCCTCTTTTTAGTTTATGTAATCCTACAGGATTGAGTTCTATCAAGAAACTGAAATGGATCTAAATTCTCTGAAGTAGATATATACAACAGATATATTAGAAATTGATGTGTTCAATGAGCCCAACTCAAACCTTTTCATACTTATAATTTATCTTCTAAGTATTCTGCACACTTCCATATTGAAAAGTAATAATACCTCCTCCTGATGGCATGGCTTTTTTCATTTGTTCAAAAAGCCTACAAATTTATTTATGTCATTTTATTCAAGAGGCTGTAGAATTTCTTCTTAATTACTAGCAGACTCCTGCAGGCTAGTATCTATTACAAGTAACTATGTAACCATTAGAGGGTGATTTGTGCTTCTGATTTTTGTGGTAGGGAAAGAGGGATGGAGCTGACTTGGATCAAAATTGCTGCTAGACTACAGGAAACAGGCACAGTAGAGACCCGATCTTTGTTAATTTACACTAACAAAAAGTGAGATCACCAGCCCAGCCAGAGGCTTTTGTACCACATTAATTCCCAACCTCTGATGAACCTGTAGCTCCTTTTCTTGTTTTCTTCTCCCTACATGGTACTCTGGAAGGTTTCCATTTCAGTTTCACTTTGCATGGTATGAAACAGTAGGTAGCCGATTAGCTGTAAGAGCTTTAGGTTAGAACGCACTAGGTTTGAGTACCCAGAATTCCATGCTAAGAAGGAAAGGTTTCTGTCAAGTTGGCTCCCATGGAGACATCCTCACTGACCTGCAGCTTCCCCTGTAAACTTACTTTAAAGCACAAAGCTGATGTTAAAGCAAGTCATAGGCCAGAGGCTGGGCAGAAAAACTTCTCAGCTTCCACCGACTCTACTACTCAATTAAAATTAATATCTCATGCTCTCCTCTGTAAAATACTCTTCAATCCTCCAACAAATTAATCTTTTTTTTTCATCTTCATGTTGTAGCAACACAATGATAAAAGGGTTTAGGTGTACTGCGGGGAAGCTCAGAGCCAGGAGGAGGCTCACTATTCCCCTGACATCCCAAAATTCAGGTGTTCTTGGGAAAATGGTTTCTTTATCACTGAAAGTTGAACTGGTTTACTGAGACCACATATATTTTTAGCCTAGAATCGCCCATTCCCTATACATTATACCCAGCCGTCATTTGAGAAGTTGACTTGCATCGGGGGTGTACTATCTGTGAAGTCTGTGGTATGATGAAGAACTTACTCATATTCAGTCTATAGAGACTCATGCACACACTTTGATAAAGTTCTGAGTTACAAAATTGTTAAGATCTTAAGGTTTAGCCAGTGCTCCCTTCCTCATCTGGTCTTCTCATCACCTTCTAGGGGGTAGAACCAACTTAGAAATCATAAGTAAACAAGTTAAGCTCAGGGGATGGAGACACCTCAGCTTATCAATACTCTTCGTCCTATCAAGCCTCCTCTCTGGGGGCCACAAGATGAAAAGCATGAGACAATCTTTGGTATCACCATAAACCCTGCCAATCATTCTAAATCATTTTATTTAGAGCAATCTAAAGAATAGGACTGAATTATTGTTGTTGTTTTGTTGTTGAGTTTACTCTTATATTATTAAATTCCCCTTCTCTCCTTCCTTGCTCATAATTTAGAATTTTAATCTAGGGTAAGGTAGGCTTGGGGAGTAAATAAAGAAAGAGAAGCAATACGTGAGAAAGTGAAGCACTAACTGCTGACTTAGATCACAAATACAAACACTATGATTAGACAATTTAGGTGACAGATGCCTCTAATCCCACTACTTTGGAGGCTGAGAAAGGAGGATCACAGGTTCAAGATGAGCCTTAGCAACTTAAAGAGATTCTCAGCAACTGAGCAAGTCCTATTTCAAAACAACAACAACAAAAAAAGGTGTGGTAGTACAACTCAGAGGTAGAATTCCTCTGGGTTAAATTCACAGTCCCTTCTCACACATACTCACAAAATTGATTATCAGCCATCTTTAAACATTTCTGATCAGAGTACCTCCATGGTTGCAGGTATGACAGTGCTATTTCTTCCCTACTCCTCCCACTGCATGTACTTTCTCACCTCTCTCTCATATCCACTGTTGTTATCTGGTGAAATCACAGTCTGTGAATAATTCCTCTGACTCAATCCAGAAAGGCAGGTTCCCTAGGGGTCAGCAAATAAAAAAGGCATAGAGCTTGGGATCAAGCCAGATTAAATATGACTTACAGCTCAAACATCTTTTAATCACATAAACTTGGTAAAATTAATCAATTTGTGTGTTTTGAGCATTTTGTTGATGATAGAGGTGGTTTGTTTTTGGTTTGTACCAATTTCTCAGCCTTTGTGAGATACAAGAGTGATCACTGCAATGAGGTTCCATTTTATGTGAACTTAGATTATGTGAATTTAAAATAGAGCAACATAAAGATACTAATAAAGTCTTAATGCATGCATGGAACATGAAATACAAGAGATTCTACTTTACATTTATTCCTCTGGGGAAAATTGCCTTGAATTATGCAAGTTTTGAATTATGCAATGTTTTCGGGAGCTCATCCCTTGCAAACCAATGTGAATTTGGATCTAGGAGCTGCCAAATGCATGCTACAATTTACATAAAGTGTCTTATTCAATCTTTCAATAATCCTACAGGACTGGACTCATTGGGCCCCTACCTCAATATGAAGTAACTGAGATTCTGAAAGGTTAGGTAATTTTATCAAGTTCATTGGTCATTCAGCTAGGATTCAAGTACAATCTGGCACTATCTTATTCAATATCTCTCTCTCTCTCTCTCTCTCTCTCTCTCTCTCTCTCTCTCTCTCACACACACACACACACACACACACACACACACACCAAACACACACACACACACACAAATACAATACACATTCTGTTAAGTGGAGTATCATATTGTGTCATCATTCCTGAAAAGCTTATAATTGTTTTTCTAAGACTAAGAAAACCCAGTTAGCACTCGTCTTCACTGAGACTGTCTTTTCCAATAATGCTCAATTTGATACTGACCCCCCCCACCAATTCCTTTCTAAATATTGTCCTTTTTAGAGAAGAAATATTTATCACTTATTTTGTCACTGAAGGTACAGTTACAGGAAGCAGACTCTTAAAAATCACTAATCATATTAACTGGAAATGTAACAAAATGCAACAGACATAAGCACAAGAAATATTTCCACTATTTCTTGCTTCTTCACCTTTCTCCCAATGCAATTCTCTCTGCACCTTAGCTCCTCATATGTCTATATTTAGAGAAGGCTTTGACTTGGTGGAGCATTCATGCAGTGTCCCTATGGTACCTATAACAATGAGATATCACCTGGCCTTCCATGTGTATTCTGGGTTTGGCAGTCCTACTCTTCTGGTACCTCTCCTCCCACAAAACTTACCTGATTTGTGAGCTTTGTCAAGCTACTCTAAATAGTTTCCTGACAACCATGACAGAGAGAAACTTAGTCATCTTCAGAAATAATATCTACTAACTGGACCTATGTATCACCCAATGCCCCCAAAATTAACTGGTCCCCAAAGGTTGTTCAGAACCATCTATAACTAGTTGGTTCCTAAAGATACCAGGCTTGGAGGCACTGCCACCCACTGGCTATTTCTGCAAACAACACCTTCACGAGAATTTTTATTTAATGACTTTGCCTAGATAACAGCAAGAATATCAGACATAAAGAGAAAATGGGGTGGGGGTAGTGATAATATAATAACCCAAGTAGTCCAAGTAGTCAGTGCTGCCATTATCCCTCTCTGCCAAAGAAATCTGACTTTCCAACATTAAACAGCAGGTGTGAGCTCTTTAATTAGGTAATAAAAATGGCAACTTGGCAGTGAGACTATAAAGATAAAATGTACAACATCATGAATCTTTGGCACCAACATTAATCTGACTCGCTATATTTCTTTCTGATGATATAGTGACTAAGTATAGATAAGAGACAAAACAGAAAAGCAAAGCTGGAATTATCATTTCCATCCCTGTTGAGTAGTAGCTATATAAGATTTAGACATGCATTTAATAAGCCTATTTTTCCATCATAAAATGGGAATGGAGAAGGTGGTGGTAGATTCCATTGTATTCAACAAGCAACACTGATCAGAGCCAACAAAGGCTTCTCTTCTCTGTAATGAGAACACATCTCAGGCTCTAGTGGCCAACATATATCCTTCATTTCACAAGTATGCTAATCAAAGTTAATTAAAAATCTTTCATTTCTATATTAGATAAAATAAAATTATATTATATTGACCAGAAAAGCTTCAATTTTGCTTCAGCAATGGTCTGCAGGCATTATTTAAGAATAATTAAACCTTTAACCATGCAGGAGAGTATGAGAGCTCATTGGACTGAGAGAAAGAAAATTATCTGAGAAAATGAGATTACCCTTTTAATTCTATGTTGCCTCTTTAAGTACCTATTAATATGTAGCACTCCTTGATTGGCTGTTGGAATAATGTCACATCTCTCTGGGGTCAGCCTAGTAGCTAGAAATGTAGATGTACTTTTAGTTAGCACATTGTCACATAGAATTGCTTTCCTGAGGAATAAAGAGGGTGTTTAAGCTGAATAGCCCTTTAAGGAATCCTTATACAATGATGACCATTCAACTTTACTGGGTATAAATATGGAGTATAAAAATGGCTTAACCTATGAACAACTGGCTTCATGTTGAGAAAACTGTATAGTATCTGAACATAAACAGAAAAAAAAGTGCAGGACTAACATAAATAAATGACTTGCTTTTCCACTTAAGCCTCGCTGGCTTAAGAGACCCTGTTTCCAAATTTTAAAAAGTATAAAAATAGGTCTGGGAGTGTAGCCCGGAGGTAGAAGGGTTTCCAGGAACCCCAGTACTACCAAAATAAATAAATAAATAAAATGCCAGGACAGTACTGGAAAAAAAAACATTAATGGAAAATAACTCTAAAGCAATGTAAATGTGATGCTTAAATAACAAAGCAACTAGCTGAGTTCCAACATCTAACTGATACATTCTAGTAAGAGATTAAAGAGTCGGGCATGTGCTTGTAACCTCAGTACCTGGGAGGATTGCAGTTCGCGGACAGCCTCAGCTACTTGGTGAGGCCCCTTGCAACTCAGTGAGACCCTGTTTCAAAATAAAGAACAAAAATGTAGGACTGGGGGTATACCTCAGAGATAGAATTCCCCTGGGTTCTACCTCTAAAAAGAGGTCAAAGTTTACTTCATATCACAAAAACTTAAATAATTTGATAGGTTCTACCTTTCCATCAGATATGTTTATAAACTATATGAGTTGTAAAGTTATAAAATTAATAAGTGCTCTGTCCCTTAGTGAATAACATCTAATTAATCTGAATGTTGTCAGCTGTCAGCTCTAAAATATCTGAGCTAAAATTTTCCTCCTTTTATGTTTTTTTATTGTAGATGACCCTTCATATAAAACAGTGAATATGAGCTAGGCATGGTGGTTCATGCTTGTAATCCCAGCACTTGGGAGGCTGAGATGGGAGGATTACAAGTTTTTGGCCAACCCCAGTTACTTAGTAAGCCCCTCTGCAAATTAGTGGGGGGCCTATTTCAAAAATACAGAATAAAACATATGGCTGTGGTATATCCCACAGGTAGTATGCCCTTGAATTCAGTTCGCAGTGCCACAAAAAATTGATTGTGAAATGTATCTTAACTCATTTTTAAATTTTGAAACAGGGTCTGGCTTTGTTGCTGAGGGTTTTGCTAAGTTGTTGAGGCTAGCTTCAAACCTGTAATTCTCCTGTCTTAGCCTTCCAAGTAATGGGGCTACAGGTTTATGCCTCCACACCTGGCTAGGAATCTGAATTTATATATTGCTTGGAAAATTTGTCCATCAACAGAAATTCATAGGATGCTTATTAAATGCCCAAAGACCTTTATCCCCTAAATATCCTGTACTTCAGCTAGGTGGATAAAATACATATGCATGAAGTGAGCACTAAACTGAATGATTCTAACTGCAAGTGTCTTACAAATCCTAAAGATGTAGGAGAAAACTGTGGGCTAGAATAGGCAGTGAAAGCATAACCTTGAAGATGAAATTTGAGCTTCTCCTGGAAAAATAGTCTAGAAAGATATAGGTAAAGAAAAATGAAGGAATAACTTGAATTCTGGGAGAATTGTAGGTCAGGGTTTCTCGGTCTAATACCATTATCATTTGAGATTAGATACTTCTTTGTCATAGAAGGCTATCCTGTGCTTTGTTGGAAATTTAGCAGCATCCCTGGCCTCTACCTCTAGAACAAGTAGCAAGTCCTTCCTCTCCAGTTAGAACAACAAAACACATATTTAGACATTGATTAATGTCCTTGGGAGGAATATCATCCCTGGCTAAGAACCAAGTCAGAGATATTTGTTTGTTTTTTCTATCTTAGGGTTTATCATCTTTAGAACTATTGCCATTTGTGCTGGTTAAGTCTTTGTGATAGGGTCAGTCTTGGGCATTATAAGATGTTCAGTAGCATCTATGACCTCCACCTACTAGATGCCAATAGCATCTCCCATGGCTGTGACAAACAAAACTATTTCCAAACATGGTCAAATATCCCGAGGGATGCAAAATTACTTCCCTTTATTTGGTAATCAGTGGTATAGACAATGAGTCATTGGTGGAAATCGACTTTGCTTCCTCAGGGGTTAGGAGAACTGCTTAAACAAAGTAAAAAGTTTGTGTTAGTAAAGACTGAAATAAGATTGAATAACTAGGGCACACAGACACATGCTGTGCAGGATCTTAAATATCAGCCTGCAATAGGTGGACACAGTAGTTTATAAGCACATGTAAGATGAAATTGGTGTTTTGAATTTAATCTCAAATAAGGAAAAGTACTAAGTGCCACCAAGAGAAATTAAATGCAGAGGGACCAGTTACGAAGTTGTTATAATAACCAGGTCCAAGTCTCAGTGGCTAGGATTGTACTGCCCTCTTTGGAATGGAAAGAAAAGAGTGAACTCATAAGAAATGTTAAGTCTATTCAACAGATTGAATATAAGAGATGAAAGGAAGAAACGATTCAGTGGCAAAACTAGGGTTGCTAGAAAAAATAAATATTCTGAGATGAATGAGGAAGGAAGGAGTATTTAATTATTTAATGAGCTGTATTTTGCAAATAATAACTGTAGGTATTTTAGGATTCTCACAGGTGTGCCTGAGAAATCAGCACTGATAGATGGATTTGGAAACACAAAATTCTGAAATTTATGGATAAATTAAATAAATGTTTTCTTCTTATAAAACACTGTACTATGAAGTGGTTTGCCCTAGATATTTTAGGGACCCAGGGTTTTTCTATCTTATGACATTGAATTTTGAACAAATGATACTGAAAGTGACTACAGAAGAGTTAAAACTCAAGGACCTCTTGGAAGATTTTAGAGTATCTGAAGAATTGCGGGCAATTTGTGCCACATCCCACTGTAGATAAAACTAAACTGACAGATCAATTCTACTGTCAGAGGAAAAGGAATTCGTGAAAACTTGGACAATTTAAGGAGTTGGAGACACACAAGCCATTCCTATTATCCAAATAAGAAAAAAAACTACAGGAGTGGATTAATTCATTGACAATATGAAAATAGAGTACACATTGAAGAGGAAAATTTCAATGAACACAATAAATAGAAGAGGACTCACAAAAGATTCAGAGATATGTTACAGGCCCTGAAAGACAACCAGCACTGTGCAGAAGTAGAAAATGTCAGGAGTAGGAGAGGGAAATTTCTGTAAGAAGGGTAAAATATCTGCTTTTCTATCATTTTTTCTTTTGGAGAATAAAAACAACACCAAAATTACAAAATAAAGCTAGGCAAATGCCTATAATCCCAATACTTGGGAAGCTGAGAAAGAAGGATCACATGATTGAGACCAATCCACAGTAATTTAATGTGACCCTGTTTCAAAATAAAAAATAAAATAGGTCTAAGTGTTTAGCTCAAAGGTAGAATGACCCTGAGTTTAATCCCCAGTACTACTATAGTAGTAGTTTAATAGTAGTAGTTTAATCCCCAGTACTACTACTACTACTACTACTACTAATAATAATAATAATAATAATAATAACAACAACAACAATACTAACAACAACAAAAGGACTGATACATCTGTATCCCACTTCAAAACCATCATTATCTTTATTGGTGGTTGGAAATCCAAAGCAATCTTCCTGCCTTTCAATGTCTCCTTTGCTCTTCCATGAACCTGTTTTCCCAACACCATGAATCCCCTAACCCACATGTCTAAGTCAGTGGGTAGATCACTACCTCCAAGTCCACTGTATTCTCTTCTGTCCTTATGGCTTTGCCTTTACAGCTTGCATCCAAGCTCTGGCTTTCCTCAAGCCATATATTGAATGCAACATTATCTAGGAATGATACATTTGTTTTCTGTCAACACTATCCTTCCCATAGTCTGCTAGCTTTTTCATCCTTTCTTCATTGTGACCTGTGGAAACATCCACCATGTGTCAGTTATATGTCCTTATGACTATCTCCTTTTTTCTGTTGTTGTTTGTTTTTGGTAATAGTGATTGAACCTAGGGACAGTCTACATTTGAGCTACACTACCAGCCCTTTTAGTTTTGTTGTTAATTTTTTTTTTTTTTGCTGGTCTGGGGGTAGAACCCAGGGGCATTCGAACTCCGAGCTACACCCCATGCCTTATTTTTTATTCTTTATTTTGAAACAAGGTTTCACTAATTTGCAAAGGGCCTCACTAAGTAGCTGAGGCTGTCCATGAACTGTGATTCTCTGGTCTCAGCCTCCCAAATGCTGGAATTACAAACATGCATCACCACGATTGGCTCGTTTTAATTTTGATATAGGGACTCTATATTGCTGAGGGTCTCACTAAGGCACTGAGGCTGCCTTCAAACTTGTGATCCTCCCATCTCAGCCTCTCAAATACTGGGATTACAGGCATGTGCCACCGTACCTGGAGACTATGGGTTTCTTAAGCATTAAACTAGGGGATACTGTGTTGCACTACCACAGGACAAACCAGATAAAACCATATTCTAGGTTAGGAGCTGCCAAAATTTTTCTGTGATTGACCATATCGAAGTTTAGAAGCTGTATGGGCCATTTGGTTTCTGTTACATCTCAACTGTGACATTTTATTACAAGAGCATCCATAGACAACATATAAATAAGTATGGCTGTGTTTCAATAAAAGTATTTATAAAACATGTGCTGGGCCAGAATAGATCCTTGGGCCAGGATTTAAAATTCCCTGATCTATGTGAATGATACTTTTCTGGACACAGTGTGAACAGGATCCCCTGAAGTATAATCTGTGATGTTCTGGAAGAATCAATATGCATCTTCATCATCTTTGTATCTTCTTCCCTGCCTCCCAAAGTACCTAGTACAATAAATTCCACATAGTAGATCATAAATATTTGTTTCTAAATTTTCTGAATTAAATATGCCTGAAAAGATACCAATTCAGTGAATTACAACAGCATGTAAGAGATTAATTACATTCAAAAGCTATCTTGCAAGACTGTAGTGAAGTAGTTCAGGAAGGGATCATGTAAGCTCAAGAATCATGAAAAGACTGTGACATGGAAAGAGGTGAGCTAAAAACATCTAAGGATTAACAGCCAAAGGGAGAGAATCTGACATTAGAGCTGGATAAAAGCACCAAAAAGGAATTTCAGTCCTGAGAGACTAACACCAAGGGACATCACATCGTATGTAATAGATGTCTCCCAACACCCTCTAAATCCCTGTGAATAATGCATTTAAGGCCAGCACTTCAATGCTGGAAAGATGTCAGTGAATTGGAGGAAACCAAAATGATTAAGAGACTGAAAGGATTCGTTTATGAGCAACTATAAAAGAAGGAAAATAAGTGCCTGGCCTTCTGATGGTCAGAAGAAGATGAGTTTACAAATTACCAAATACTATAAACACCAGAAAGGGGAGAAATAATGGTCAGCTCTATTGAACTTAACTCTTAGTATGGATATATTTTAGGCATTGACAAATTCTTCTCATTATTGGGACTTAAAGCATTTATAGGCAATATGAATAATATATAACTGGTATTGCTGCATTTGGTAATATTCTATTATTACAGAACGGGATTGCTCCAAAAAAGCAAGTGCAAGGTAAATTATTGCTTATTAAGGAAAAAACATTCCAGAAATGAGATAATTAAAAACTCACAATTAGTACACGCTTAGTAGTGTCAAATTTATACAATTATAGGTAAGAGTAGATAGTTTGGAGTATTGAAAATAAAGCACAAAAATGCATATACCTAGATAAATTTCCTTCCTTTTTCTTAATTTATTTTCTGGTGAATTTTAATCAAACATCATGATGCAGTTCACAGTGATAAAGGCGTACAGACACACACTCACTGAGTCCTCCCCAGTTCCCACTCCATTCGCTCTCCCTCTCCACTTTCCTGTGCAGGACACTGTTATTGGCATTAACAAATTTGTGCATGTACATCATGTCCATTGAAGTGTTTCCCTCTTCCAGTCTCCCCCTATTTCCTTATTCCCTCAGTTAAGTTCCCTTCCTCATTCAACTAAGTTTACTTCATCTTTGTCTGGGCTTCCTCCTATGTCCCAATTTTTCTCTAGATTCCACATATGAGGGAGAACATCCAACCTTTCACTTTTGTTGGCTGACTAATATTGCTTAACATAATATTCTCCCACTGTTGGTGGGAGTGCAGAGTAGTTCACCCACTATGGAGATCAGTGTGGAGATTCCTTAGAAAACTGGGAATAGATCCACCATTTGATCTGGCTATACCACTCCTGGGTATCTTTCCAAAGGGGTTGAAATCAGAGAACCTCATTAACATATGCATACCCATGTTCATAGCAGCACAGTTTGTAATAGCCAAAATATGGAACCAACCTAGATCTCCATCAACAGATGAGTGGATTGCAAAATTATGGGAAATAAACAAAATGGGATTCTATTCAGCTATAAAGAAGAATAAAATAATAGCATTTGCAAGAAGATGGAAGGAACTGGAGAACATTATGTTAAGTGAGATGAGTTAAGCACAGAAAGAGAAGGGACATATGTTTTCTCTAATATGCCCAAGCTAGGGAGTAGTGGGAATACCAGAGGGACTCCAGATGATGGAGGGGAAATTTCAGCAAAGCTAGAATGGAAGGATAGGAGAGGAAGAAAGCTGAGGTTGTCCAATGGAGGAGCTACATACGAATATGTGTAATAGCATAAATACAACATGATTAACCTGGACACTCTCTATTGGGGGAAGGGAAGTGGAGGGGGAAGGGCATGAAGCACAATGTAAATGTACACCACTCTCAATATGTTCCACTTATAAAAAATAAAAAGTTTTCTTTTTAATCAGATATTTTTGTGTTAAATCGCTTATGTTTTATTTTGGTTGAATATTCCTGAATTGTGAGAGTTTAAAATAATTTAGAACTGATTTCATGTCCATTTGGATCAATAAATTGATAGAAATTACAAATTGGTTATGGAAGAACCTAAAGCTATACATAGTTTATTTCTCATCCAAGTTTTGGAATTATCTTGATTAGATTGTTTTAGGTGCTTGGGAAAAAAAGAAGTGAGCATTTTTAAATAGTTCTCATTCTATTTTACCTCATATTTTTGTCTCATTTCATTACAGAATTTATTTTTAATTGGCATGTAAAAATTATGTGGTCATGGTATACAACATATTTTTTTTATTAATTTATTTTTTATTGGTGCAATGTATTCATACATTATAGTGGTATAAAGAAAATACTTTTGTAGACATACATGCACATATCGCCCAGTTAGCCCCTACCCGATCCCCACCCCATTCCCTCCCCATCCCTCCTTCCCATGCTTGGCTTAGTGGTTGACATCTAGTATTATAGCAATTTATACAATATTAACATTGATAATCTCACATAACAGTTTCATTTGTCTGGTACCAAACTCTTGATGCCTTAAAGATAACATTTCATATTTTGATGTATCTATATACTGTGAAATGGCTAAATCAAGCTATTTAAACATATTCATTACTTCACATACTTATTTTTGTGTGTGATGAAGACACTTAAAATTTACTCTCATTAAAGGATAAAGCTACTTGAGCAGGTGGGCTATAACTGAGAAAAATAGAACAAGAACACAAACCAGAGGGACATGGGACTTTTACTGCTCTTCTCAGAATCCTCTAAGTAGAATGGAAACATTGCTTATGTACTTTTTTCTCTTTTATTCTTTCCAAAATGTTACAATCATTTGAATACTTGAATTGACATGTTTAAGAGGTTGCTCTTCCTTGGCACTGAAGACTGAACCCAAGGCCTCACACATGGTAATGTCATGTTTAGATTCATGTGTATATTGAGCAATGATCAACTCATAGTTGATCCTACCTTAAACCTTTATCATTTCTTTATGGTGAGTTCCTTAAAAATCATATATATATATATATATATATATATATATATATATATATATATATGCATTATTGTTAATTCTATTCACCTCTATGAATACATTTCTCCTATCTAACTATAATCCTGTACCCATTGATCCATCTCTTTTCAACCCACCTCCCGACTTTTCCAGCCTCTTGCTACCACTATCTTACTCCTAACTTCTATGAGATATTTTCAGATTCAGTATGAATAAAGATCATATGGTATATGTTTTTCTGTTTGCAACTTATTTCCCTTAACATAATCTCTTCCAGTTTTATTCATGTTGATGCAAATGATACAATTCCATCCTTTTTATTGCCAAATAATATTCTACTCTATGTATATACCACATTCTCTTAACAATTGCTCTGTAGATGGGTATTTGGGTTGTTAGTTGTGGCACTATTCACAAATTCTAGAAAATCCTTGACCAAGGAAAGGAGGTTACTCTGGTGCTCGTGCCATGAGGAATCTGGTTTCCCTGAAATCTGTCACAGCTTCTGTTTCTTTCTTTCCCCAACCTTCTTTTCTCCCCCGTCTCTCTTACTCAGGTCTCCTATGTGAAAGCGATTGACATCTGGATGGCAGTGTGCCTTCTGTTTGTGTTTGCAGCCTTACTGGAATATGCAGCAGTTAACTTTGTCTCCAGGCAACACAAGGAGTTCCTGCGCCTCCGAAGAAGACAGAAGAGGCAGAATAAGGTACAGTTCATCCTCAGTACAAAGTCCTGTAGAGCTTGGGGTGGTTAACCAGGCAATGCAATTCAGAAAATGGAACACAATAAGCAAGAATCTGAAGTTATATTTTGTCCTTATTTGCACTATTATACTTAATTATTGGTTATATTAGTCCTTTAAATTTGGGGGAAAATTATTGGATTTAGCAAACAAAAATGTAGGTCATAAAGTTAAACTTGAATTTCAGATAAATATACACTTTGTATTAAAAGTATGTCCCAAATATCACACAGGATAAACTTACATGACAAAGAATGCTTTGGTATATATGAAATTACTGTTCTCTCGGTATTTTATCTAGAAACATTAATTGGGTATGTAGACTAAATTTAACAAAGTTACTTTACTATCTTGGTTTCTTCTAATTTTAATAATTTGCATGTATGTGATTGTGTGTGCACATAGCTGATTGGATGGACTTTTTTTCCCAAAACTGCTCTGGTTGATGTAAATACTGCCCTATTTATATAGAGAGCTACTGGAGAAATCCAATTAGACTGATCTTTTTGTCTCAAACTTTAATCCAGAAACCTGAACACTACACTATCCAGAAGTTTGATGCTTTGAAACATACAGCTTAACATTTCCAGATCAATGGTTCTTAAATTTGCCTGTACATTAAAATTACCTGGGAATTTTTTTAGCCATTTGCCACATCCCATCCCAATTAAATCTCTTCAGGATGGGGCATAAGCATCAGTATTCCTATAGGTTCCCAGGCAATTCCAGTGTGCACGCCATGTTTGGAAAACCCTGCTCTGATTTATCATCTAATCTCATATAGGATATCTGAAGGCCTGCAAATGTTTGCCATTTTAAATTGGAAGTGAAAATACCATTTTATATAGAGAATGTTACCTCTTGCAATAATATTGCTAAAGACCAAGTTAAAATTGTATGTGTAAAAAATTAGTTATTTCTCAAAACATGTTTCCCTCAAATGTAATACAATAACCTGATAGTGAAACTACTGTGTTAGAGCAAAATGAGAAATTCTTTGCTTTCAATCTTAATGCTTCCAAGTATCTAGACATAAAGCTGAATATTTGTTTTTAGACATTGTTAAGTTTAAGAATTTATATGTGTATGAGCTCACCAAGTCCTGACTGCATCTCCCAAAATGTTTCCAGCACATACTCTGAAAAAGATAAATATATTCTGCTAGGTGTCCTGCCTCTTAACCTTTGTTACACTTCAGGAACATTCTGTCCTGCCATAGCCTAAGGAAAACAAACATCAATAAATATCTCTTGCTGTAGATTACCTTTTAATATTAAGCTGTCAACATTTATTTCCTCTTTGCCTCCCTGTTGGTGCTCATCATTTCTTCGATCAATCCACAAGAGTCCAGCACACAGTGCCCTCAGTTCAGGGTCACTTGTGTCACCCGCGAAATATTATTAGGCTGTAGTGGCATTTCAGCACATAAAACAGTACAGTTTAAAAAAAAACTTGCACTGCAATCACCTATTAGGCAGTGGGTTAAGTCATTTAGCAATGCCTTTTAGCCTCTAATACTGTCCAGATTTCCATGATTTTACTATATCATAAGAATCACCTTGGACTATTATGAAAAAATATGAATTCTCAGTGAACTTCCCTGAAGACACTCACTGATTCATAAGTTCTGGGGCAAAACACAAAATCTGTATATATTTTTTTTTTCGGGTCTGGAGACGGAACCCAGGGGCATTCAACCTCCGAGCTACACCCCCTGCCCTGTTTTTTATTCTTTATTTTGAAACAGGGTCTCACTAATTTGTAGAGGGCCTCACTAAGTAGTAGGTGAGGCTGTCCGCGAACTGTGATCCTTTGGTCTCAGCCTCTTGAATGCTGGGATTACAAGTGTGTGCCACCACGCCTGGCTCCCAAAATCCATATTTTTAACAGGCATCCCAAGTTAAGAAACACTATACTGACTCACTGATGATATGCTTTCCTAGACCATAGATGGAAAGTGAGTTTCATTTTGCTTTCTAATTGGTAAGACCGAGATAAGAGGATCATGCAGGTTTGAAGCCAGCCCCAGCTACTAAATTAGGGAGGTTCTCAGCAACTTAGTGAGAACCTGATTCCAAATAAAATAGGTCTGGGAGTATAGCCAGGAGGTATAAAGCCCCTGGGTTTCATTCCCAGTATCACAAAAAAATTGGTAAATTAAACCCAATTATATTAATAATACTACTAAGAAAAACAGACTGTTTCAACTAAAATACAAGAATGGTGACATGAAATAAAAATGAAATAAAACCCATCTCCTGCCAGGCGTGGTGGTGCATGCTTGTAATCCCAGCAGTTGGGAGGCTGAGACAGGAGGATCGCACAGGTTCAACACCAGCCTCAGTTACTTAGTGAGGCTCTCAGCAACTTAGTGAGACCCTGTTTCCAAATAAAATATAAAATAGTTCTGGGAATATAGCCCGGAGGTAGAAAGCCTCTGGGTTCCACCCCCAGTACCACCAAAAAAAAAAAAAAAAAAAAAAAAAACATCTCCTATTTGCATGTAATAGACGCACTTATAAGGATACAGAAAGTTTGAAATTAACATTGTTGATAAAGATACATCATGCAAACACTAAAGAAAGAAGCTAGTTTAGCTCTTAATATTAAAGAAAGTAGACTTAAAATTAATATAAATATTTTTCATAATTAAAACAATCATATATGTATATGTGTGTATGTACAACTAATATATAATATATAAGCATAGCACAGTGGTACATGAGTGTAATCCAAGTACTTGGAAAGTTGAGACAGGAGAAGAACAAGTTGGAGGCCAGCACTTTTACTCTGGGTTTATCTAGTTCCCTAACTTCTCCTCTTCCTTCTCTTCCTCCTCCTCTTCACCCTCTTCACTATGTCCAAAAATGCAGAAAACATGAACTAAAGCATAAATTAAGTCACAACAAACATCAAAGGACTGAAATACACAATATTTTATATGATCAAAGAGAATTGGGTAAATTTAATGACAAAATGATAACCAGAGAGTCTCCATAAATTTGAAAATAGAAACATAGTTCTAAAATAATTCATAAGTCAAAATTCATGATGGAAGTTAGAATGTATTTTACTTGAAATAAACATTATATATATCAAAATATATAGACTAAGTCAAAGCCATACTTAGCAAAAATACATATTTTTGAATACCTAGTTTAGAAAGATGGATGGCTGAAAATCAACTATCTAAGTATCTATCTCATGAGATAGAAAAAGGAATAAGTTAAATCCAAATTATAGAAGGGAGGAACTAAGAAAAAACCTCAAAGAGCAAAATTTAGTGAAATATACAAATGGTCTACTGAGTTTACTACCCAGCCTAAAACATTTTCAGTTCAGTATTTGGGGAGAAGCCAGATTGTGGTAGTTTATATATTAAATGTTAGGTGAGTATGTGAAGAAAGCAAGGATAAATGACTTGAAATTTTCACTTTTCAGGGAAGAGATAGGATAAAACAAATTTCTTTACATCCTCAGTTCTTGACATCATCCGACAACTCACACACAATGAATATATGTATTCATTTACTGAACACCTATTATGCTAAGCTAGAGAGCTCTGGGAATACAGTAAAGAATGAGAGACACAAAGAAGTAGGAAATAACGTTGGAGAAATAGCTAATTTCAGGTTCATACAGTATTTTGTAGGCCAGTATAAAGGACTGTATTTTATTCTAACTGAATAGAATCCACTAGCAAGTTTAACACTGAAAATAGGTGGAGTGGATAGTCATGGAATCAAGGGTAGCAGTAGGAGATCAGTGAAGAAGCTATTGTATTGATATAAGAGAGATGGCAGTTTATATTAAGGTATTGGCCACGAGAATTGAGGGAAGTGCTCAGATTCAAGATTCATTTTTTCATTTCACATGTATTTATTTTCTTTCCAATACATGCCAAATATTGTCTAGACATTTAGAATACATTGCTGAACAGGACAGGTAAAATGTAATCTTTGATAAAACTTATGCTTTGGAGGTAAAAAACAATATGTCATGCCAATGCATTTGATATGAGGAAGTGAACGTAAGGCAGAATTTTAATACAACTCACAAAATTTTGGCTTAAGCAACTGAAGTGGTGCATGTTACCCTTTATTAAGACTGAGACAATTGTGACATGAGCAGATTTAGGGTAGAATCCAGAGTTGTATTTTGATGCTGTTAAGTTTAGATGCCTGTGAGAAGT
This sequence comes from Muscardinus avellanarius, assembly GCF_963383645.1. Taxonomy (NCBI): domain Eukaryota; kingdom Metazoa; phylum Chordata; class Mammalia; order Rodentia; family Gliridae; genus Muscardinus; species Muscardinus avellanarius. Next base: position 8,374,212 of record NC_137792.1, read on the forward strand.
CTGGGTAGAACTGGCAAAGATCAGACAGATAAGCATGCTCAAGAGAGAGACAAAATCTGGAAATATATTTGGGAGTGACCAGCACACAGATGTTTTAAATCCACAAAACTGGGTGAGATCACCCACTGAGAGGATGGAAATTAAATAGCTCTGAGAGTGAACCACTCCATTACTTAGAAAGCCTATCTGGAGTAGGTTGAGGAAGAAGGAACAAGTAGTCAGGTGTAGTGGTGCATGACTGTATAATTACAGTACTTGGGAGGCTGAGACAGGAGGATTGAAGGTCAAGGCCAACCTCATCAACTTATTAAAACCCTCAGCAACTTAGCAAGACTGTTTAAAAATTAAAAGTAAAATAGAACTGCAATATAATTTAGAGGTAAAATGTCTGTGGGTTCATCCCTCAGTACTAAAAAAAAAGGTACAAGTAGTAAATAGCAGGGATTTTAAAATTGGTGCATTGTAATCATACATCTTGATAAAGTTAAGGGTAATGGAGGCATACATCCACACAGCACTCATTGGGCCTTCCCTCAATTTCCACCCTACTCCCTCTCTCTCTCACATTTCCAGTGCTCAACATACTGATTGACTTTGATAAGTCAGTGTATGTATGTACATCATGTCCATGGAAGTGTTTCCCTCTTGAAGTCTTTCTCTCCCTCCCATCTTCCCCAGTTAGGTTCCCTTCTTTACTCCACTAAAGTTTCTTTCCCTTTGTTTGGAGTTCCTCCTGTTTTCCAATTTCTTTCTATCTTCCACTTAGGAGGGAAAATATCCAACCCTTCACTTTTTGTTACTGACGAATCTCAGAACAATATTGTCTGGTTTCATCCATTTTCCTGCAAATGCCATATTTTTCTTTTTCTTTATGGTTGAGTAGAATTTAATTGTCTATATATCTCATAATTTTCTAATCTATTCATCTGTTGATGGGTATCTTGACTGTTTCCACAGTTTGGCAATTATGAATTATGTAACTATCAAAGACCTGTACATGTAAATAGCAGTTTTAGAGAGTTAAAAAGTCAGTGCTCCAAAGAGAGAGAGAGAGAGAGAGAGAGAGAGAGAGAGAGAGAGAGAGAGAGAGAGAGAGAGAGAGAAGGTCTGAATGCAGAGGGAGACAGTGGTTTGTTCCCAAGGAGATCTGTCATTATGAATTGAAATGTGAACAATCAGGAAGCAGGTACATTTTCCTAGCAACATTCCAGGCTCAGGTACTGAGACATCAGATGCTTGAGTTTAACTGCAATGGGAATTGTGCCATGTGAGTAAGAAAGTAGGTGGGAGATGAAGATAATATGAGAAAGGAATTGAGGGAAGAGTAGAAGGGAGGAAAGAAGAAGAGAGAAAAATGGAGATAAGGAAGTGGTGGTAATAATGAACTAGAAACCTTAAGTTGATAGAGAAGGAAGAATGTAAAGGAGACACTGGTTTTTCAGGAAAAATAAAGAAAAAGTGAGGGTATGACCATATGAAAACATAACTATTATTGGGTAGAAGAAAAATAATTGACAGCCAGTCAGTCTAGAAATTGGGAGGCCTAGAATGGAGTTGATTATCTATATGGATAATATAGAAAAGGTGATATTAGTGAAAGTATTGGTCAAGAGGGGAATAGAGGCTAAAGTCATCAACTAGTAAGGGGCTATGGCTAAGTACTAGTAGATAAGAGCAGTGGTGAGGAAAATCGGTGGAAATTAACAACTGGAATTTCAGAGAGACCAGAGGAGTTGGGATTGAAGAATGAGGAAGAAATGGTTTGGGCATTGCTGTGGGAAGCAAGAAAGACACTGCAATTAAAGAGAAACTTCCTAGAAATGCCAGTTGGCAGAGTTGCTGTTTTGTTTTTGCTTTAAACTATTATTGAGAAATATGATTTTACATGTCTTTTACTTCTAAACTTATAATAAAGAATTTTATTATTTTTAAATAATTTCATCGGTGCATTGTAGCCTAAAATAAGGTAGTTTGTAGTGATAGTGACATATGTGCACACAGCACTTGGTGGGCTTTCCCCCAGCTCCCGCCTCATACAGGGGTATTTTTTTTTGGTGGTACTAGGGATGGAACCCAGGGGCTTTTCTACCTCTGGCCTATACCCCCAGACCTATTTTATATTTTATTTGGAAACAGGGTCTCACTAAGTTGTTGAGAGCCTCACTCAGTAGCTGAGGCTGGCTTCGAACCTGTGCAATCCTCCTGTCTCAGCCTCCTAAGTGCTGGGATTACAAGTGTGTGCCACCACGCCCGGCAAACAGGGGTATTAAGATTGACATATTCTCACTTATGTGCATAAAGTCAATGGAAATTATTGCTTCATTGATCCTTTCTCCCCTCCTCCCCTACACCATTTCCCTGACGCAACTAAAGCATGTTTTGCATGGAGATGTCCTTGAGTTTGTGCATCTCAAAATGGTATTTAAAATACAATGTTATTATGGGGGGATGAGAAACAAAACAAATGATTGCTTAACCTCTGTGGTCAGTGCTTATAATTATCATTGATGAATGAATTTTGAAAAAGGACAAGAGAGAGTCCAAATTGTTTGTCCCTTAGAAAAGGGAATGTTCTTCAAATTGAGTGTGAACACTGTAAGAAAAAAAATGGTAGCAAGAGCTAATATTCACTGAGGGCTAATTACATGCCTGCTGCTGTTCTATACAGTTAATAGTAAATCATTTAATCGCTCCTACAACTGTGAGTATAATGTAATCATATATCCCAGCTTATCAGGAAAAGCCCTGGTTTATACCTATTTTCTATTATCTAGCTTTGACCCAGATTCTTCATTTTAAACAAAGTATTTTTATTAATAGTCACATTAAAATAAGATGAAATGGGTTTTGTTGACCTGAACTTGGCACATTTGGCTTCTGTTATGGTGTCAGCTCCTAGTATGGGAGTAAGGCATGAGCAGAGGACAAGTTCTTAGTTTAACACACAGTTAAAGCTAAAAAATAACTAAACACTATTGCAGGTCTACTTTTTAAATGTTCTAAGTCGGGCATGGTGGTGCACACTTGTAATCCTCACACTTTGGAGGCTGAGACAGGAGGTTCACACAGGTTCGAAGCCAGCCTCAGCTACTTAGTGAGGCTCTCAGCAACTTAGTGAGACCGTGTTTCCAAATAAAGAATAAAATAGGTCTGGAAGTATAGCCCAGAGGTAGAAAAGCCCCTGGGTTCCACCCCCAGTACCAGAAAATAAATAAGCATATAAATAAATATATACATACATACATAAATACATAAATAAAAATAAAATGTTCTCCAGATTCAGTGGCATAACTAAAATTCCATTTCCAGGAGAGTTCCCAGGGGCTTGCTCATAAAATGAAGTACACTTGGATATAAGAGATTGCAGACAATTATTGCTTTAGTCTCTGGCAATGATGAGACACTGCTGCCCCTGCAGGACACTTAAAATATCAGCTTTGGTCAATGGCACAAAAAGCCTTAGAGTCACTAGGGCACCAATTGGAAGGGATTAGTGGAAAACAAGGAAATGGTAGGTTCTGAGAATATGAGACAAAAAAGAGAGGCTGAGCATCTTGCTACTGACCATTTGAATGCCCAAGGATTGAAGAGTTTTGTCATTGTTTGTTTGATATAATTCTTTTTTGCTTGATAATACTTTTTGTGTTTTGCTATAATCATTATAGAGTTGGCATGTCTGTTAGTGCTACTTTCCACTATTAAGACTGTCCTTCAATAAATCAAGTGGTCATCCTACTAATAATGAAGACAGTATTTTTATCCCATTTTAAAGATGAAACTAAAACAAAGACAGGATAAGTAAAATGTCCAAGGCCACACATACAGGAAATCCCCTAAGTCCCTGATCTTAACAGCTTTGTACCCTGCCACTCAAAATTTCTATTTTACATCATTAACATGCAGTTCAACACACACACACTAAAAATATTTCTAATTCACTGTACTTTTTTAATTGGTGCATTATAGCTGTACATCTTAATGGAGTACAAGATGGTAGAGGCATACATGCACACAGCACTCATTTAGCCCTTCCCCAATTCCCACCCCGTTTCCTCCCCCCTCCTTCTCATATTTGGTTTTATGATTGACTTTGATATGATTGTGAATATACATCATGTATATTAGGGAATTTCCCGCTTCCTTCCTCCCATTCCCCTCAGTTAGGCCTCCTTATTTGCTATAGTTTCTCCTTCTTTGTCTACAGTTCCTCCTATGACCCATTTTCTCCCTAGCTTCTACATATTAGGGAGAGTATCTGATTTTTTTACATTTTATGACCGACTAATCTCACTTTGCATAATGTTCTCCAGTTCTGTCCATTTTCCTGCAAATGAAATAATTTTGTTCTTCATTATGGCTGAGTAAAATTATATTGTGTACATATGCCATAGTTTTGTAATCCATTCATCTTTTGATGGACATCTTGGCTGGTTCCATAGTTTGGCTATGGTGAATTGTGCAGCTGTGAACATAGATACACATGCATTAGTTTGATAATTTAGTTTCCATTCTTTGGGGTAGATACCCAGAAGTGATATTGCTGGATCATATGGTATGTTCGTTCCCATTCTTCTGAGGATCCTCCATACTGTTTTCCAAATTTTTGCACTAATTTGCAATCCAACCAACAATATACTAGAGTTCACACTTCTCCACACCCCAGCCAGAATTTGCTGTTGCTTGTGTTTTGAATGATTGTCATTCTAATTGGAGTTAGGTGAAACCTCAGGGTAGTTTTGATTTGCACTGGTTAATTTTAATGTTTTTTAAATGCTCATGGTTAGGGTTAGGCCTATGGTGAGGCAAGTGAGGTGAGTCATATACATGCAGGGTCAGATCCTATTTAAATTTCTCATATGGTGTTGACCAGGGAATTTTTTCATTAATAGTGATTTAAATTATTGTGTTAAAATAGCAATTAAGTGCTAGAGTTTTTGATACTCCCTCGTTTTTTCTCCTGAGATCTGATTTGCCTTCCCCTAGTTCAGGCCCTTCTGAGAATGACTTACTCAATTTTTACAGACTTCACTTGGTTATGGCCTAGATTTTTTAAAATCATTTAAAAATGGTCAATATTCCCAATGCAAAAAGACATCTCTTAGTCAGGTGTGGTAGCTTACACCAGTAACTCCAGTGCTTGGGAGAATAAGACAGGATGTTGGCAGGTTTCAATTCTATGGCCTTAGAAACTTAGTAAGATCCTCAACAACTTATCAAAATGAAAAAAAAAATAGTGGTGGAGGTAAGGTTCAGAGTTAGAAAATACCTGGGCTTACTCCCTAATACCACAATAAAGTTATCTCTTTAATTTTCCATTGGGGAACTGATCTCTGAAATGTGCTATGGATTTATTTCTTTGAAGATATAAGCAAAAAGAAGCATGCTATTTCCAAAAGAGATGATGCTATTAAGATTTATTCACAGAAAATCTATTGAGAGAGTACCTGAGATTATATTTGTATTCATGGGAAGTGTGCCTGCTACTTAACAATTGAGTTATGAAATAAGGTCACTTTCAGGGAGGAGCCAAGTCGTTTGCAACTGGGTGTATTTGCTTTGAGTATCTTAACCTTCATCAAAGTAGAGTTTCACAAAAACAATCACACCCATATCTTAATTGACAGAAATGGCTAAACCCAGTCTATTATAAGCTTATGCCCTAGGTCTACATAGTATAACCCTATGTTTAGATTATTCCTGGGCTGTTTAGGTTATTCCTGGGCTCCAATAAGAAGTATTCACATAATGTAACAACATTACTACCGGAACTTAAAAGCCTCACATGCATTTATCTGACTTCTAGTTTTGTGGCTGATTTTAGATATCTTCAGTTATTCATATAGCTCTGACTTCTTTATTTATCTTCTGTGACTAAACAGAAATTATGTCTGCTTGAGAATGTGGTTATGGCTTTAAGGTTTCCTAATTTATTTTTTTTCTTTTTTCTTTTCTTTCTTTTCTTTTTTTTTTTTTTTTTGTTACTTAGAATTGATCCTAGGGGCATTCAACCTCTGAGCTGTATCCACAGCCCGATTTTTATCTTTTATTTTGAAACAGGGTCTCAGTAATTTGCAGAGGGCCTAAATCAGTAGCTGAGGCTAACTGCAAATCTGTGATCTTCCTATTTTAGCCTTCCAATCCAGTACTGGGATTACAAAAGTGTACCACCACACCTACATTTTAAACCTACATTTTAAAAGGGACTATGTTAACAAAACAGTTTAGATAACACCTCCACCAAGTAGATAAGGGCCTTTTAACCTTGTTAAATAAATAGAATGGCCAGGTGTGGTGGCACATATTTGTAATCCCAGCATTTGGGAGGCTGAGACAGGAACCTTGTGGTTCAAGGACAGCCTCAGCTACTTAGTGAGGCCCTTTGCAACTCAATAAGACCCTGTTTCAAAATAAAGGGAATAGAAGTCCAATACACTATCCATTGCGCGATAGAGCCACTTCAAAATAAATAGAATAAAAAAAATAAGGCTGGGGTGTAGTTCAGATGTAGAATGACCCTGGGTTCTATCCCTAATAGTGCAATAAAATAAAGTAAAATAAAAACAACAAGAATGTTAGGCCTGGATAAAAATGTATAACAGGTGATAGTAATGTTGGAAAGTGATACTTTAATACTCAGTTTCCTCTGATTTAGGTCTTATCTAAACTGCTAACTCCTCAAAAGACCATTTCCTGATCTTATGGAACTCAAATAATCTTTCAAGCACATGTAATACCTAATTTGTTCCTTTTCACAACATGTATCACTTTCTACCTATTAGGATGCATGTTTTATGGAAGAATATACAATTGAAATGGTACTCAGAGACAGTCTTTAGAATATTTTATCTAGACATAACTATCTTTCTCTCAGTCAATAATCTTCCAATGGCACTATTAGAAATAAACATGAGGGCAAAAAACTGCTTTTATTTTTTCTATTTTTGTGCATTTTTGCTGGTGTACTGTAATTATACATCATAGTGAGATTCAACATACAGTATTACAAACATACAGGATCACAGCACTTGGTGTATTTCTCTCCGCATCCTCTCTCTCTCCCCTTCCATGCTCGTACATATTAGCGAAATTGGTTGTTATACCTTCATTCATAGAAAAAACTTTATTTGAACTGTTTTTGTTCCTCAATCCTTTTACCACTCTCCATCTCCCACCTCCAACCCTTTCCACTATTCTACTCATCTCTTCATTTATCTGACTTCCCATTTCTTTCTCATTTTTAACCAGGCATTAGCCTCCAACCCCAAAGCAATGCCCCAGACAGAACAATTTAGAAGAAGTTCTTGGCCCTCCAAATGGGTAGGCCCAGAAGCCTTACATGGCCTATTTTCTCTCCAATGTTCTAAGAATCTTAGAGGTTCTCATTCTGTTAGAATACCAAGGCTTCATAGGTAAAGAACAGACAAGTATCTAGGACCAATACTCACTAAGAAGTGTCTTATTTAAACCTGTGGGTTCCACTTGCGGAAAGTACAATTTAATTTATGTCTCAGAATCTCCACAGTAGACTAGAACTCCTCTTCAGATTAAAATCTTTTTTTAATCTCTTCTTGGAGTAATACCTTCAAACACCTAAGGATGGTGAGTAGACAAGTCTTCTCAAATCTTCTGTTAAATTGACTTCTTCCTTTCTATGATATGGTTGACAGCTTCTTACCATGCTGCTTAACTGTCCTTTAGTTTGCTAATGATCATCTTGAAGTATGAGTCACAAAATGTGAAGGAGAACTTAGGTTTGATCAAAATGTAACATATATCAGAGGTAGTAACCCCTCTAACTGGACTTTTGGTTCCTTTAAGTATTATTTTTGTGTGGTACTGGGGGTAGAGCCCAGGGACTTTCTACCTCTGGGCTATACTCCCAGACCTATTTTATATTTTATTTGGAAACAGGGTCTCACTCAGTTGCTGGGAGCCTCACTAAGTATTTGAGGCTGGCTTCGAACCTGTGTGATCCTCCTGTCTCAGCCTCCCAAGCACTGGGATTACAAGCGTGTGCCACCATGCCCATCTTAAGTGTGTGTGTGTGTGTGTGTGTGTGTGTGTGTGTGTGTTACAAAGGATGTAATCCAGGGACATTCTACCTCCGAGCCACACGCCCAGCCCTATTTTTAGTCACTTTTTTATTTTTGAAACAGGGTCTGAGTTGCAAAGGGCCTCGCTAAGTAGCTGAGGCTGGTTGTGAACCGCTATCCTCTGGTCTCTGCTTCCTGAATGCTGGGATTACAAGTGTGTGCCACCATGCCTGACTCCTTTAAATATTTTAAGTACTCATATTCCATGACCTAGTTAAAAGCTTTAAAGCTTTCTAATTTCCCAGGTATTTTTCCCTTTTCTTTTTTTGTACTGAAGATTAAACTCAAGGATATTCTTCCTCTGATCTACATTCCCTGTTTTTTTGGTGGTACTGGGATTCCTGGAAGCCCTTCTACCTCCGGGCTACACTCCCAGACCTATTTTATATTTTTATTTGGAAACAGGGTCTCTTAAGCCAGAGCGGCTGGCTTCAAACCTGTGCGATCCTCCTGTCTCTGCCTCTGAAATTCAGGGATTATAAGTGTGTGCCACCACGCCCGGCACTCCCTGTCCTTTTTATTTTTATTTTCCTTTTTTTTTTTTTTTTTTGCAGTGCTGAGGATGGAACCCAGGGGAATTCAACCTTTGAGCTACATACCAGCCCTATTTTTTTTTTATTCTTTATTTGAAACAAGGTCTCACTAAATTGTGGAGGGCCTAAGTAGCTGAGGCTGGCCATGATCCTGTGATCCCCCTGTCTTAGTCTCCCAATTACAAGCATGCGCCAACCTGCCTGGCCATTCTCAGCCCTTTTTATTTTGAAACAGGGTCTTGCTAAGTTACTGAGATTGGCCTTGAACCTGCAATTCTTCTGTCTCAACCTTCCAAGTAATGGCATTACAGGCATGCATCACAACACCAGATTAACTTTTCTTTTATTAACATAGAGAGTTACCAAGTTATCATCTCCTGATGATATGCTTGCTTTTTATATGCTAAATACAGGACTTTGTACATGTTTTCCTCATTGGATTTGGCCCATTGTTCTAAAATGCACTAATCTTTTTGGATATTGATTCAGTCATCTAGAAAATTAACTACTACTTCTAGCTTTTTATCAATGTCCTTCAGGGAATGATCGCCAGGAACAAATCTGGAGTTAAACATGTTGGTTTTCCTTGAGAGACAGCACAGAATGCAGAGCTGGGGTGGGAGAGTTTGGGGTGGTCTCTATAAATTGGGTAATTTGGTGGGAGGATCTAAGGAAGTAAATATTTGCTTTAGATTAGATGCTGTCATAAAGCAGGGGACATACTAAGGTTAGGTCTCTCAATAAATCATCTATAGGATGGCAAACAAGAATGAGAATAAAACAGTAATCAGTAACTATTTGGCACAATATCTTAATCATCTTGTTTTTTCAACTTTTAGACAAAAACTGCAGTGTTCTTGCTTAATCTCAATTTATCCTATATGGTCTCAGACTAATAAACTTTGGATTTGGTATTCTGTGAGCTGGCTTGAACTTTTGGAGAGGTGCAAAATTTTTTCTTCTCCTAAAAGGAAGAAACTAAACTGCCAACATTCAAATAGAAGTTCTGGATCTTACCATTTTTGTCACCTTGTTAGGCAGGCTACTTAAAAATGTCTTTGCCTCAGTTTCTTCATCTTTAAAATGGAATTAATAGCAATATGTGTGTCATATGTTGTGGTGAAAATAAAACAAGGTCCCATAGGTAAAGCTTTGTAAGCTTTGTAAGAATTTTTTAAGATGTGTACATAGGTGGGATTCATTAGTATCTACTTTCTCTATCATAAAGCCTTTGCTAATTTATTGGGGAACCGAAATAAAATATCTCACCAAAGCTTCAATCACCTTCCTACCTACACCCTTTTTCATTTTTTACTACTTGTATTGAATATGGAATGCATACAAGATGTGGCTTATGTATAGCTATTTTATAATCATAGGACTAAAATTATGTAATCCTTTTTTTTTTTTTTTTCCCAAAAATCTCAGGAGCAACTTTATTGAAGTTTATCTTCACATTAGGATCAAGGTTGATTTAACAGAAATTGGACTTCATCAATATGTTGTCTGTAACATACCATTTTCCATTTTAAAAATTGTGATTACATATGGATTTGTCTTCTTTTTTTTTTTTTTTGTGGTACTGGGGTTCCTGGAAGCCCTTCTACCTCCGGGCTACACTCCCAGACCTATTTTATATTTTTGAAACAGGGTCTCTTACGCCAGGGCGGCTGGCTTCGAACCTGCACAATCCTCCTGTCTCCGCCTCCCAAGCGCGGGGATTACAAGCGTGCGCCACCACGCCCGACCATATGGATTTGTCTTCTAAAGACATAGTACTTTGTTACAAAATTTTTTTTTTCATATTTATTTTTATTGGTGCACTGTATTCATACATCATAGTGGGATACATACTTTTGTAGACATACATGCACACAATGCCCAGTCAGCCCCCACCCGATCCCCACCCCGTTCTCTCCCTATCCCCCACTCCTATGCTTGGCTTAGTAGTTGACATCTAGTATTACAGCAATTGATCCAAAATTAAAAATGATAATCTCACATAACAGTTTCATTTGTCTGATACCAAGCTTTTGATGACTTAAAGATAACATTTCAATATTTCTTTTTGCTTTCTTTCTTACCAGAGAATATTTTTTTCTTTTTTTTAGGTGAAACTATCATATATTTATTTTTCAGAAAAAAATCTATCCTGATATGGAATATGGACTCTAGATACCCAAAACAATCTCGAAGCAAAAACAAAGCTAGAAGATGTATATTTTCTGATTTCAAACCATATAAAGCTACAATAATTGAAACAGTGTAGTACTGTTCTAAAGGCAGATATATAGACCATTGGAGTTAAATACAAGCCTAGAGCTAACTTCTTCCCTATATTGTCAAGTTATTTTTGACAAGGTTTCCACGAACATTTGGTGGTGGGAATAATAATCTTTTAACTAAGTATTGTTGAAAAATAATAATTACATGGAAAAGAATAAAATTGGACCCTTACCTAATCCCACATACAAGTATTAACTCAAACTAGATAAAAGACCTAAATATAAATCTTAAGACTATAAACTTTTAGGAGAAAATCTGGGTCATAAAACCTCACAACATTGAAATTGGCAGTGATTTCTTGGATATGATTTCAATGGCACAGGCAACAGAGGAGTATACAAACTCCCTAAAAAATAAAAGAAAATATTGTATATCCAAAGACAATGTAAACAGAGTTAAAAGTTACTAATAGAATTGGATAAAATATTTCCAAATGCTATATCTGAAGGTATATTAATATTCCAACTAGAAATCCTAAAAATTAACAACAATAAAGGCAAACAATACAATTTAGAGATAGGTAAAAGACTAACATAAATAATGAATCTCCACAGATAACCAATCTTAGTTGTCTGTTGGATGGAAACTCTTGTTTCTCTGGTTCTGGTGAGTGTTACCTATTTCTTCTTTGTAGTTAATCTCTTTGAGTATTTTCTCTAGCGCTGGTTTTGAAGACATAAATTCCTTCAGTTTCTGTTTGTCATGGAAGCTTCTTATTTCTCCATCTAATTTGATAGAAAGTTTTGCTGGATAGGAAATTTTTGGCTGGAAGTTGTTTTCTTTCAGAGTTTGGAATATGTTACTCCAAGCCCTTCTGGCTCTCATGACTTGGTTTGGGAAGTCTGGAGTGATTCTAATTGGTTTGCCTCTGAATGTCACTTGGCCCTTTGTTTTTGTTGCCTTTAAGATTCTCTGCTTGGCTTCCACATTGGTCATTTTGACAATTATATGGCGTGGGGATCCTCTTCTCGGATCCTGTCTAAAGGGAGTTCTATAAGTTTCCTGGATCTGTGTATCAACCTCTTGCTCTATATTTGGAAAATTTTCTGCTATTACTTCCTTGAAGAGATTGTTGATCCCTTTGGTATCACTTTCTTTTCCCTCCTCTATTCCAATTATTCTTAGGTTAGCTCTCTTAAGATGGGCCCATATTTCTTCAATGTCAGATTCCTGCTGTTGGATATCTTTTTCTAGATTAGAAACTATGTCTTCATTTTTGGATTGCTCATCTTCTAAGAGCGAGATTCTGTTCTCCATGTGGTCTAATCGGTTGTTTGTGCTTTGAATTGAGGCCTTTACTTCATTAATTGCATCCTTTATCTCTTTTTGGCTCTCTCTGAGTTCTTTTAGAAGCACCTCTATTATTTCTACAGTTATTTTCCTGATTTGATCTTCTAGAAATCTCTGATTTTCTGTTTTATCAGGTTCTGATGTTGTGGGGTTGTGCACATTCATTACTTCAGTGTTATTCCTCTTTCCCATGATTTCGGAGGTTTGTGCCTTCTCTGGGTTCTTCCCTTGGGTCACTATGGCTTCACTTAAGGTGCTCTGGATCTCGAGTCTGTATTATCTCAGACCCTACTACTCCTTTACTGGGTTGTATCACAGAGTCTCCGACCCAGGGAGTTGATAGAGGCTGCTTTAAACTATGGGGGGTGCCAGGTTGCACGCTCTCCTATGGTGTGATATCTCTGCCACCACCACTCCCTCACTGGGTCAAGTCCCAGGAGGCACAATACTGGGATTTCTCCTCTGTGGCCCGCAATTTGACTCACTGTTCTTGAGTACGTAGATGTAGCTGTACTGGACTCGGTGAATTCACTGCTGCTGCCGCCGCCGGTGGCAATATGGCGCCTCTGCCACGCCCTCGGCCATGAGGCTGGCATATTTTTTCTTCTCTGGTTTTGGTTTCCACTCTGAATCCCTGCAGCATGTGCTGAGCTCAGCCACTGGGAGCTTTAAATGCTGTCTGCGCCGAAAGATCCCGCCTGGCTGTTCCGCATCGGCTCACCTCGGCTTGCTGTAGCCGTCCGCTGAGTTCGCCGCTGCCGCCGGCAGTATGGCGCTGCTGCCGCGTCCTCGGGCGCGTGTGTCTCCTCTGTGGCCCTGAGCTCTGTCCTCAGTCCGCTTTCTCTCTGGAGCCTGGTGGTTTTTTTGTTTTTCTGGTGATGGTGTTTTCTGGCTATGAAAGGCGCTCTTTTTGTGGTAATGGAGATTGGTTGTTAGGGGGACTCTTAAGCCCAGCTCTTCTTGGTCGCCATCTTCCCGGAAGTCCCTTATGTAATCCTTTTTAGTGTAGTGTCTAAACAAGAGAGTAGTGGAAAGAATTAGAAGGAAGCTACAATCTAAAGTTTTAACTTTCATTGATACTGACTGTGGCTAAACTAGGTCTTGACATGGGAACTCTCTCCAAATGTATAGAACCCCATTAAGACCTTTCAAACCCAATTAGAATATAAACAGACTTTGAAAGAAGGTTACTAGAATGCAGATGTCACTACCACTAAATCTAATCTACCAACAAACCTAAGCAAATGCAGTATCCATTAAACTATAATTACAATGGGGTCAACCTTTGATAATCCTGCTTAAAATATCACAGCTTTTTTTCTTCCTCTCCAAAAGCCTACAACAGTGATTCTCAACCTGGGTGATATTGCCTCTCAGGAGTCATTTGACAATATCTGGAGATGAGTTTGGTTGTCACAGCTAGGAGAGGGGTGCTCCTGGCATCTAGTAGGTAGAAATCATGGGTGCTGCTAACCCTCCTGTGATTTACAGGAAAGCTTTTCACATAAATTGCCCAGCCCCATGAAGGGAAGAGGCACACTCATAATCCCAGCTAACTAGCAGGAAGAGGAGTATATCAAATTCCAGGCCATCCTGGACAATTTAGCAAGAGCCTGTCTCAAAATAAAATAAAATAATTTAAAGGAACTGAGGATATAGCTCAGTGGTAATATGTGCAAGACCCTGGGTTCAATTCCTAATGACATATACAAGAAATTACTGAGCCCAATTTTTAACACTACTTTAGTAGAAATACCCTGGGTTGGTAAATTGTCAAGATTAATTCTCTATGTGCAATAGTTTAATTTGCTTTCTATTTCCTATATGCAAAACACATATCCCTAGAAACATTCTCTGCCTACTAAGCTAGGAGAGCTTTTCAGTTTTGCTAACTTTACAGTGAATTTTTGTAAGATTTGTACATAGGCAGGATTCATTGGGTAATGGCCAGTTGTTTTTCCCTTACCTTTGATAAAAGCACATTGTCTCCAGCAGTTTATCCTTGAAATTTGATCTATTTATCCAAATGTACACTCAACTGGGCATGAAGGAAAGCCCCATCGGATGGGATTCACAAATTAAAGATATGAATCATGTGGATCCCCACACAGCATGCCCTAAGATCTATGCTGCTCTGCACAGCTTCATACATGAAGGCAGAGTCTACATGTGGAAGACATTAATTTCAACTCTGAATTATAGCCAGATTTTGAGACAGACATGTTGGTATATGGGTCGGAAAAATTGCCTTATCAGACCTGGTAAGGAAATGTTTGGTGGTATGAAGAATCATTATGAATCAGTAGTTTTAGTCTAAACACCTGAACATGTGTGGTTCAACAGATACACACGTGATGTTTAGTGTAAAATAGAAACGGAAGGCAGTGGACAGTATTACCCACCATGGTTTCATCCATTCTAGAAGGAATCCCATGGGAATGTTTTAATCTAGTTTGCTACTAAATCAGAGAGCGCCTATGAGAAGCCTCACTACTTAGAATAGTAATAAACACAGGAATTGTGAATACCCTGTAATAAGCACAGTTGTCCAGTTGTAGACCACAACAAAGAGTTCAAACATTGGTACTCACAGACCACACCTTGATCCTGCTTTTATCCCATGTTTTTCAAATATAAACACATATGAGAATCCCCAGGAGGACTAAGTAAAGCACAGATTCCTGACCCTCAACCTGAGAGATTATGATTTAGTAGGTTAGAACAGGATCCATGGTTGCATTCTTCCAACAAATACCAGGTGACCCGTAACTGTCCCTAGAGCTCCCAATATAACATTATTACTTCATGCCTTTGCTACCAATGTGGCCACAGTCATGTCAAACACATTAATCCTAGAATTGATTCCATGTTGGGAAATGAGTCATTAAAAGATTCAATAGAAAATGCATGTTCAGATTTTAAATCTAAATCTGTACGTGTCTACTTACTTTCTTTCATTTGGAAAGGAAACTCCATAATTGTGATTCCTATGTATATTATTTACCTTTCAAGAATAATATAGCAAAATGATATGTGTCCTCTTTTATCATTTACTATTTTCCCAATGTCCACCTTATGTTAGCCCAAAGTGTTTAAAGAGGTTTTATAGATCATTAATTAAGGTAACAACTGTTTCCTTAGCAAGTGTGATGTTGAAGCGCTTGTAACAACTTCCATAGGAAGGCAGAAAACTGGTATGTTTTTTTTTATCAGTTTTTTATCGTAAAGGTTGGGAGTTTAGATGAGCTTTCAACAGACCTGCATGGATTAGAATTTAGACTTAATTGTCTGAACTATCCTGAATAAACAAATGCCATAGCACTTTATAATTCCTCATATTACCAGGGCATAGAGTTGATGCTTATCAGAGACAGAGATCTGAAATGTTTATAAGGTGCTTTCTTCCAAGTGTGTTCCATTTTGTTAGGTATTATCACAGACTGTTATTTTAGAGCTGGTGATATGTAATCCTCTTTTGTAAGAGTGAAGTGATTTAAAGAAGCAGCCTCACAAATGAAATTTCTATCTTTCTAGGCAGTCTAGTGCTTGGGAGAGAGGACTGGGTTAGATGAAATGTTAAAAGAGTCATCAGGATATAATGGAGATTAAAGGCATACATATATATATATATATGATTACCCAGAAAGAGAATGACAGAATGAGAAGAAAAGGAGAGAGGAAGGGGGAAGAGTGAGACATAGCATAAAGAAAAGTGACTGGCAAAGGAAAAAGCAAAAGGAGCAGGAAGGGTAGGAAGCCGAGGACAAAGCCCTGTGAATATCAGGATGTCAGAAATAAGGGAAAATGAGTCTATAAGGGAGACAGAAACAATATGAAGCTTTCACTGCCTGTAATGAGCTGGGTCTGGCTAAGTGCTGGGAAAATGGAGCTGAGAGGAAAGGAGACTTCAGTTGCTCATAAAGTTGGAGCTACTAAAAGGTTTTAAAGATGATTGGATGCTACTTACAGATTGGAACTATAGTACTATCACTGCATATAAAGGGTTAGATCAGATAAAGGTACATGAGCAGGAAATGCTACTTCAGCATCTCTACTCAAATTCACTTTTTTCAGTACTGGGGATTGAATCCAAGGGAAGTTTATGTCTGAGTGAACCCCTGGCCCATTTTATTTTTTATTTTGAAACAGGGTCTCTCTATGATGCTGAGAGCCTAAGTTGCTGAGGCTGGCCTCAAACCTATAATCCTCTTGTCTCAGTCTCCCAAGTACTGAGATAATAGGCATGTACCACTACACCCAGTTTTAAACATTCTTAATCGTATAATTAATTTAAACTTATCTAATAGTCCCGTCTCTAGAGTACACATTAGTTCACCTTCTGGTAAGTTTGGTGGAACTAACTTTCAAAATCTGGAGCACATATTCAATGACCTTAGTGAAATCCGTTTTAAGCATACATATGCAAGTGGATTTGTGATCGGGATTATTTATAGAAACAAATGTTTATTATTGTTGCAGTAACAAATGATAATTCCCTTTGTGGAGGTTAGAAGTCAATGTAGATCTCCCTGGGCCAAAATGAAAGTGGTGTTTCTGAAGGTTTATTAGGAAGATCAGGGGATTTGGTGGCTTGTCCAAAAAGCAAGATCAATTTAGCAGTGCTCAAATGCAATTTCAAAAGGAGGGAGACCCCGCATAAAATGAGGTAATCCCGCAACATAGAAGAGGGTACTACTATCCATAGGGGTAGAGGACAATAAGATCTCTAGAGGAGAGAGAGATCAGAGAAGTTCTCACATGTATAGGTAATGCTGCTCAGCAGCGCAGCATGGAGTCTCTGGGTCAGAGAACTTCAAAGGCCTGCAGCAGCTTGCCAAAATCAAAAGACACCTATCAATGGTAAGCAGACATGAGGCATATGCAAAGCATTCAGGCTCTAGATGGCTTGAAGCCTGTAATTTTGGGGGTTTTTAAAATTTACGTTTTGGTATTAAGGATTGACCCCAGAAACAGTCTTCCTCTGAGCTATATTGTAGTCATTTTTAATTTAAAAATTTTTAAGTTGAAAATAGTCTTACTATATTTTTAAGTTTTTATTAAGAAAACTTAAAAATATTTAAGTTGCAAATCGTCTTACTACATTGCAAATAGTCTTACTACATTTTTTAAGTTTTTTATTTAAAAACAAAAAAAATTAAGTTGCAAATAGTCTTACTACATTGCTGAGGCTGGCCTTTAACATGTGATCCTCATATCTCCTCCTCCAAATTACTAGAAATACAGGTGTGCATCACCAGGCACAGCTAGACTATTTTTAAAATAATAGTAAATTAGAACATTTGAGTTTTGTGTGGGCAGGCTCTTAGCAGTCTTAACATATAGTGAAGAAATAAACATCTTAGAGGCCAATACATATAGACCTCCAGTGGCTCATTTATGTAACTTATGGCTCATTTATCCTCTAGAGGATAAACCAAATTATTGCCTTTTTCAGCTTCTAGGGACTACTCACATTTCTTGGCTGGTGACCACCTTCTTCTGTCTTCAAAACCAGTGTTGCATCTCTCTGGCCTTTCTCCCAAAATTACATTTAATTCTGAGCACAGCTGAGAAAGGTTCTCAATTTGTAAAATCCAAGTGATTAAATTGAGACCACCTGTATAAACTAAGGCCCTATCCCCATCTCAAATCCCTGTTTCAGTAAGCATTCTCACTGCTGTAACCCCCAAAACATGACAACAACTTAAAGGAAGAAAAATGTACTTACAGTTCTGGAGATTCAGGGGTTCAGTTCATGTTAGGCAGCCAGGTGAAGTTTGCAGAGCTCAGGGCATTACAGAGGGAGAGAAGGAAAGAGGGAAAGAGGGAAAGAGGGAGAGAGTGAGAGAGGGAGAGAGGGAGAGAGGGAGAGAGGGAGAGGGAGAGGGAGCGCACGTGCAAGGATTCTGCTTTTGCATTATGGAGACCTGAAGCAAGAGCATGAACAAGGAGAGGAGGAACCATATATAATCCCCAAAGCCACATCCCCAGGGAACTCTCCTTAGCAACAAAGCCCCACCTCCAACATGGCTGCCTTGTCTCCCTGAGTTCTAGTGGGAATTTTAAATCCAAACCCTAACAACTTAATTACATCTGAAACCCCCCTTTACCTCTATAAAGTAATATATTCACAGGTTCTAGGAATTTAGCCATGGGCATTTTTGGAGTCATTATCCTGCCCTCCATAAAAATCTCTGGTTTTGTGTGACACAAAGAGTGCCTGTTAGCTTCATGGTGGCCCACACCTGTAATTCCAGTACTTGGGAGACTGAAACAGGAAGATTGCAATTTCAAGGCCAGGCTCAACAATGTAGAGACACTATCAGCAACCTAGTGAGACCCTGTTTCAAAAATGAAAAAATAAAAACGGCTAGGATATAGTTTGGGAGTAGAATGTCCCTGAGTTCAATTCCTAGCACCACACACAAAAATGGAGAACCCACTGGCCACTGTAGGTATTCCATGTCCCTACAGGGCAAGGGGGAGTGGATGCTTCAGGAGTGACCTTTAACCTATGATAGCTGAACATTAGCTTTATCACCCCTTAGTAAGTCAAGTCTGAATCTCTTATAGGATTGAGCCCCATTTACCAACCATATTAATTCACTGATCATTCACAAATCGTTTGTTGACTTTCCTCCTTCTCCTGTCCCACTTTCCTACTCATGCACACTTCTACTAGAGTCTCCCAAATGAACTTCTTCTTATATGGAATTTCTTGTCTCAGAGTTCCTTTGAGAGAATAAACAAAAACAAGGTGTAATGCATCCTGGGTCAGGGGCTTGATGAGAATCTCAGTCTATTGAAACCCATCTTCCAATACCAAGCAGATCCTAGATTATCTCTTGTGAATTGGGAAACATCAATCTGCACCTCTGAGGGCAATCAACGGTTTCTCCAAATCACAAATAAACAGCTACATTCTATCTGCTACACTCTACAGCACTATTGGTAAAATATTTCTGTACTACTGAGTTTCAAAACAACTTGACAGCTTCCATGATAGCATTGTGTTGCTTGCTCCTACCACTATGTTATAAAGGTACAATGGAAGATATTTTGAAACTTCTTTTACTCTCTTGGTCTTAATTGATGTAAGAAGCTTCATGCTAACTCATAACTGAACTCTCATAAAATGATCAAACTGAATGAGAGAGAAATCTGGTGCTTTTGATATTTCCTTAGACATATATGGGTTTGCCTAACTAATTTGTCTTCTATCAATGTTACTCTTATTTGTAACAAGCTCATCTGGGGACAAAACAGGTGAAGCTGGATATATTGCCCATCTGACTGATGAAGAAGCATCAATAGCAAGTGTAACCATTTAAAAAATAAATGAATCTGCTGGGCGTGGTGGCGCATGCTTGTAATCCCAACATTTGGGAGGCTGAGACCGGAGGGTCACGTTCGAAGACAGCCTCAGCTACTTAGTGAGGCTCTCCACAACTTAGTGAGACCCTGTTTCAAAATAAAGAATAAAAATCAGGGCAGGGGGTGTAGCTCGGAGGTCAAATGCCCCTGGGCTCCATCCCCAGAGCTGCAAATAAATAAATAAATAAATAAATAATTAAATCTGGCTCCATGCAAGACTGGATCCAGCAATACCACTTCTTGGTATCTGCCCTAAAGAATGGAAACCAAACTCACAAACTAATGCATGCATATCTATATTCATAGCTGTATAATTCATAATTGCCAAACTATGGAACCAGCAAAGATGTCCATCAACAGATGAATAGATTAAAAAACTATGAAATATGTACACAAAGGAATTTTACTCAACTGTAAAAAAGAACAAAATTATGTCACTTACAGAGAAATGGAAGGAACTCAAAAACATTATGCTAAGTGAGATTGGTCAGTCACAAAAAGTAAGAAATCATATGCTCTCCATAATATGCTAGGGAGAAAAAGGGTCATAGGAAGAACTCCAGATGAAGAAGTAGAAACCATAGATGAGCAAATAAGGTAAAATATTTTTGAATGCTTACTTTGTACATAGTTCTGTATTAGAAAAGGAAACATGACAACATGGAGTTTTCTTAAAATCTGTTTTTATGCATATGAAGAATGGAGTTATAGTTGGAACTGTAAATTAATCTCAACTCATCTTAATCTTGTGAATACATAAAATACAGATTAGATAATTAAACAGTAAAGACAATTGTACTCTTAAAGGTGGCTTCAGTGCAAACCAAAAAGTGATGTCAATTCACCTTGCTTATCAGCTCTCCTTTATATATCAGATGAACCTGGAGAGCTTCCTGCACATTGACATTCAGATAAAAGTCAGTAACATGGTAATTTCTTTGATGTAAGGCAGCTGGGTTATCAGGCTGGGTCTTTTTCTTTTATTTTTTCTTTTTTTCCTGCCCAGGGGACATTCAGCAAAGTTTTGAGACATTTTTTGCTCTCACAATTTGGGGAATCAGGACTATGTATGCTGCTGGAATCAAGCGGGATTAGAAAAATGAAAACACAAAAACAGAAAACAAAAAATGTACACATATCATAATATGCATTCTAAAATAAGGCTTATTATTAAGACATGGAAAATGCCCCAAAGCTCTAAATAATTTTTTTTCAGTTAATACGAAACACCAGTAAGTTCATTACTGTGGTCACTTGTGTTTTTTGGCAAATTTCATTTTTTTGTGGTATTGGGGATTGAGTTTAGGGACATTCTGCATCTGATCTAAACCTCAAGCCTTTTTTTTATTTTTGGAAATAGTCTCCCTAGGTTACTGAGGCTGTCAAACCTGTGATTCTCCTGTCTCAGCCTCACAAGTACTAAGATTAGAAGTGTGAGCCACAAAGCCCAGCGGTAAATTTAAATTTAATTGTGAAAATGTTCAATCATATATAGAGTCACTTATTCATATGCTACTCTTATTGTATGTAGGGCTGGAAAATGAACCCATGACTTTGTGCATGCTAGACAAGAGTTCAACCACTAAAACACACCCCAGCCACTACTTTTTTCTTTTTCTCCTTTTATTTTTATAGTGGAAATTGAACTCAGGGGCATTCTACCTCTGAGCTACACCTCCAGCTCTTTTTTTTTCAAGCAAGGTCTCACTAAGTTACTGAGGCTAGCCTCGAGTCTGTGATCATTCTGCCTCAGCCTTCCAAATACTGGAATTATAGGCACAAACCAGTGCAACTGACTGGCTCCTGTTTTTCTTCTTTGTTTGTGTGGATTTTTTTGCAGAACTTGTGGTTGAATCCAGGGCATTCTACCTCTGAGCTACACCCCCAGCCCTATTTTTTTTAATTCTTTATTTTGAAACAGTGACCCACTAAGTAGCTGAGGCTGGCAGTAAACCTGCAATTCTCCTGTCTCTGCCTCCCAAGTATTGGGATTACAAGCATGAGCCAACATACCCAACTCTTGTTTTTCTTAAGAGTAGACACGTTATTAGGTAACCTAGGATCATCATTCTGATTTTTTGACATTCAAGTGGGTACCCTTGGAACACCTTTATCTATTATTCTAACGTACCCTCTCAGCTCTGTACCCACATACACAAGATACAATTTGAAAGACCATGTAACAGAATCCATGCTAAAGTGAGAAGCTTTGTCTTCTTTAACATGATTGAACAGTACCCATATGTATTTTAGTAGAACAATAGTTCTACACAGGCATATGACTTTATTTTTTAAAGCACACAATGCTTCAAATTATGGTAGTTTGGCAGTGGTATCTCTATAGGGAGTTTATAAGGTTTGCTGAACATTGTACAGCCAGCTCCTGGCTGTGAGACCTCAGATGTCTTAATTCCTTAGTTCAGAATCACTGACTGCTCTTTCACACTTTCTTTTTTGACAGATTGATGAAAAAAATCCCTGTGATAAAGTTAGCCTTCTTCATCCCACCCAAGTACCCTTTCGAGTTGATTCATTACAGCACCATTTTCTAGAACATTTCTTACACTGAATTGCCACTCACTTAAAAATATCTTTCCCCTTTAAACATGTACCTAAAAATATAGGAGAAAAGTGTGCTATAGTAAATAAATGTAGAGGCAGGAGTCTAGCTGTCCAAACCCAAACTTTTGCTGGTGCTGTAAATTCTGGGTAATTTTTGATCCATGTTCTAACCACTCTCTTAGTTTCTTCATCTGTTAAATGGGTGTAATAAAGCTCTTTCTCATGTGCCTGCTTTTAAGTAAACAAGGTTATGCATATGGAGAATGGTGCCTTGCACACATTCTACACTCATCAAATATTTCTATTTCCTTCACCCATTTAAAAAGAAACTAAGAAAATGTTATCAGAAATTTTCTAAATGTCAGAATCTGTTCATCTTTTCATTCAAAGGGCCTTTCATGGCATCTGGTACATACTAGATGGTTAAGAAATATTTGCTGAATGAATTGCGGTTTCTAATAAGGACTCATAGCAAAGGGATCAGAAAATAGAAAATCAGCCAAACTTAAATAATCAGAAGCCATTCATTTCTAATATAGGACAATTTTTTTTTTACTAGGGATTGAAGCCAGGGGAATTCTACCTCCAAGCTACAACCTTATCCTGTTTTATTTATTTGGACACAGGGTCTCTTTGAGGGTCTTGCTAAGTGGCTAAGGCTGGCCTCGAACCTGAAATCCTCCTGTGTTAGCCTCCTAAGTACTGAGATGACAGGGATGTACAACTATATTCTATGTGTGGAATATGGGTCATTTTAAATGTGTAATATATCACATGTGTTTAACTTTCCAGACCACTATTGTCTAACTTCCAGCCCAAGTCTCAAATCTGTGGAAAAAAGAATGGGCAGTTATCTAAAACAGTATAATGGCATTCTTTATGTAAAATTGTCTTCTCGTGCTCATGTAAAAATGTCCTCTGGCTCTTTAATTAAAACTATCTTATATATTATTTTAATTAACTTAATTGCTGTTTAGAGCATAAGAGACTCCCAACTATATTATTAAAACCCAACACAATCAATGAAAACATTTAGGAGATAATGGAAGAAAGTTGTAGATAGAGCTTAAAAGAGGTGGCAGGAACCAGGAGGTAGTTGTGATTTGAGGTAAGAATGGAAGACTGAATTGTAATTTACTAGGCAAACACAAATCAAGGCAATCACAGGGCAGAAAGAATAGCACAAAAAATGAAAAATGTTGAAAATTTTGACCCATTGAGTCAACAGAAAAGGGCCAAAACATAATGAGAAGGGATGGAAACTAAAACTGGAATAATCCAATAGGATCTGATTACAAAGGCCTTTTTCACCTGTGCCAATGGGATCTGCATTTTGATCTCTGAGCTGGATAATCAGTAATGCATAAGCAGGAAAGCGAATTCAGAAACTCTAAACACTGGACTTTCATTTACTGTAACAGAAGGTCTCATCTTCTGAGAAGGTCTTGAAGACATGCAGTCATTGACTTCTAACTTACTGCTAAAAGAATCAACCAAAAACTGTGTTCATATAGAGTCTATGACTCAGTAGAAAGCCTCAGGGCCTAGCACAATGCCCAACACATATTAGGCAGACTCGCAGATTCTTGTAAACTCCTAATGCCTTTTCAATTATGACAGGTGAAAGTTACATCAAATTTAAACACAACATTTGAATCTTTTTTCATCAATACTCTGCCATACATTTGGAAGCCTCTATTTTTTATTACCCTAAGACTAGCACATTTCTACCATATGGTAGATGCTCAGTAAATCTCTGATGAATGAATACTAAAAACAAATAAACCAATTATCACCATTTAATGCAGAACCTTTCTTTTTTAATTTTTATTGGTACACTGTATTCATACATTTTAATGGAATAAAAGATGGTGGAGACATACATGTACACATCACCCAATTACCCCTTAATCAATGCAGTACTTTTCAAATTGTTGGATATGGTTGATTTGGGCACCGTGAAGTCAGTTCTGTGACTCCTCATCAGCATTTATGAAAAACAAAAATTGGTAAAAAGAATAGAAAATATCAGAGTGCATCCTACTTTGGAAAAATAAACACAATTTTGTGAAAGTTTTCTTTTATTTGATACATGGAGATATGAAGGAGTGTGTATCCTGGTTAGTAATGGAAAATATGTTTTCTACTTTGGGTCATAGCAAAAAAGAGTTTGTATGTGCATGTGTTTGTTGAAGTCATCATTACATTGCTGTCTTTTTGTTTTATCCAGCTTTATTAAGGTATAATTCACAAAACTGCACATATTTAAGGACTATAACTTGATAATTTGATATGTGTATAAATTATGAAATAAGCACTATAGTCAAATAGTTAACATATTCATCACCTCATATCCTTGTCATCTTCTTTATTTTTGTGTATGTGTGTGGTATGGTAAATAAAACACTTAAAATCTACCCTCTTGACAAATTTTAAGTATACAATACAGTGTTATTAACTATAGTTGCATTGCTGTACATTAAGTTCTCCAGAATTTACTTACTTGATAAATTGAAACTTTGGACTCCTTGACCAATATCTCCCCTTCTTCACTCTTCCCAGCCCCTGGCAACTACAATTTTATTCTATTAGTTTGATTATTTTAGATTTCAGTGTAAGTGAAATCATGTGGTATTTCATAGCAAAATCATTTTCAATGTCAGGGCAAATCAGGGTGAATCAGGTCAGGCAAACAAGTTTACCAGAAATTCTTTGGCTTAAACCTTCTCTTCAAGAAACAGTCATAAGCTGGTTGTGATGGAGCATGCCTTTAATCATAGTACTTGGGAGGTTGAGACAGAGGATCACCTCTTCAAGACTAGCCTCATCAATTTAGTGAGATTCTCAGCAACTTAGTGAGACCCTGTTTCTGAAGAAAAAATAAGACTGGTGGTGCATCTCAGAGGTAGAACACCCCTGGGTTCAATCTCTAGTACCACATATACAAAAAAGAGGCAGACACAGAAACAATAGTAGGGGTCCTTATGTGGTTACTATAAAAACAGTATTTGGAGGTATTTCTTGTACTAACTACCACACCTCACTAAAACTAAGCTCTTCATGTTTGTCTTGCCAACCTACACTCACATCCTAGTTAAGGACTCTGATGCTCATAATCCCATGGGCTCATCACTCAGTGAACTGTACCTTCACTTTCAAAGTTAGGTCATCCTCAGCTGGCCAAAATGTTTGCCTCATTACAAGGTACATGGCTAGGAGGAAAGAAAGCCAGACCAGCTCAATTTCAAAGAAAATTCGTTTTCTTTGAAACTATGACTTTGGTAACCACATAAGATTTCTTCTTTACCTCTGATTATAACTATTGCATTGATGTCTTTAAAAAGGAAAGGGAAGGGGACTCCCAAGAACCATATCATATACCTTCACACACACTTTCTTAACTAGAAATTTTATTGGTCAACAATTAGATGAACAGATATTGGTGTTATTTTCACATTGCAGTCAATCTCCATCTTCTGTGTTTTCTGCAATCAATCTTCCTTCTAAGACTACAGACTGGTTTTCTATCTGAAGTCTTAAATCTGGTAACCATGGTAATGAAGCAGAGAGAAGGAGAGATCTTGGAAATGTACTACTGATACTCTACCAAAATGCCTCTCATTTTCCCACTATTTTCCATTTTCCTACCTTTAAGGTATGGCTGAAGTGCTAATGAATACATAAATGGTTGCAAGGAAGATGGGAGAAAGCTAGGACACAGATGATCTGCAAAACAAAAAAATATAGAAGGGGTTGTGTATCTGGTTCATTCCACTGCTTTGAATGTCCTTGGGAGAGGCAATAGGAAAGTGCCTCCTGATGGTTTATAGTGTTCACCTGCTTCAGTAACTGCTAATTTTAAAACAGAACCTATAGTCCATATTCATTAGAGAAAAGCTATCTTAACAGGGTTGTCCGAAATCAAAAGGAATTGAGATTGGTCAGAGAAAGCAGGTTTGTGTTTTTTTTTTTTTTCTTTTCACTTAGGATAAAAACATATTCATTCTGCAGCTAAGGAAAGCAATAAAGTTATGGCCCACAGATACCTCACACATCTGTGCATTCCTTATTGTCCTCTGTTCAAAACTCCCTGACATTTCTCCAAGCCACATCTGGGTGACTGTAGTATGAATTTAACCTGGCTTCCAAATTGATCAGAATGCATCAGTGTAAGGCAAAACACAGAGCTGATCTTATTGTGATCTCAGTTCTTCAGTTTATTGAGCTCCCCACAGAAACAAACAATTCTCCACACTTTGCCAACAACACCAACTCCCCTCCCTCTGAGCTCCTTACAGCAGAAGTTGAACAGTGGGAGGGAAGAGAGAGAAAAAAGTCATTTGGAAGGTTGACATTATTCCTTGGAGTCTCCAGGCTATCAAAACTGGATATAGAGTCAGAGGCAGGAGGAGCATGAGTTCAAACAGAGCTCTAATACAATCAGCCCCAAACAGGGACTCATGTCTCAAAAAATGGAGGTGCTGGGATGCATGAGTCGCTGGTTTCAATCTCCAGTACTTAAAACAAAAATTCTGGATATAATAAAGACTTCCATGAATATAGGTTTTGGGCCTTAAAAATTATTCCCAGTTCAATGCCTAATACTTTAGATGACATGAGGTTAAATGTTACTATTTTTGGAGACTTTCTTATTATGTATTTTATATATTCTATATTACAATCTTCTTCAAAATAGTAACAGCAACAAAGGACTTGTTGCTTAACTGAAACCCTTAGAAATGGTAAAGACAATTAAAAGGAAAAGTACATTTTAACTGTTGTTGGGGGTTGACTGTATTAGAGCTGAGTTTCTCAAAACTGAATCCAAATGACTAGAAATTTCTGGGAAGTCAAAAAAGGATCAGATCTGGGCATAGCATTTTGATCATAGCTTTCCCGTACTGGAGACACCACCTTCAATGTGCTTCGCTTTCTTAAACATTTTTAAAAATACCTTAGTAACTTTCACACATAGCCATAAGCTCACACAAATAGAAGATCCCTAAACGGGTGTGGTGATGCACACCTGTAATCCCAGTACTTGGGAGACTGACACAGGAGGATTTCAGGTTTGAGACCAGTCTCATCAATTTAGCAGGACTCTCAGCGATCTACTGAGACCCTTTGTCAAACTAAAAAATAAAAAGGACTAGGGATATATATTGGAAGTAGGAAACATCTGGGTTGAATCTCTAGTGCTCTCAAAACACACAAAAGAAGATATTCAAATTCACCTAGTCCCCTAAACAATTCAACACATGGTTAATCTCTTGAGAATCTCTAGCAACAAGGAATTTGTGACCTTCCAAGGTCACAAATTTCATATTCAATCATACAATTGTTGAAGGCTCATCTTCATGTTGAGTTACATTCTGTTTCCTCATAACATCAACCAATTGTTTCCAATTAGTTCCTTTGGAGCCATTAAAATGACTGTAATTCTAACTTAATACAAGCTCATCACTCACAAGTAGCGATCCTTTGAGGCAGCCTCATCTTGTCTTGTTTTGTTCTACAGTTCCTTGTGTGCCATGCTTGTAAGAATGTTTCCCCCACCACCTGTAAGCATTCACCTACCCTCAATCTGTCCTGTGACCCAGTACTTTTTTCTATCCAATGACTATAGATGTCAGTCTACAAACTAAAATATCAATGAGATTATTCCACAAATTTAAATGAAGATGTCCTAATCTTCTAATCAGATAATAGAAAGGATTTGATTTTAACAAGTTCCCATGGGATTGAGGCTGGTGTGGTCTGGTTGGGACATGTGTAAGTAAATGAAGCTGGTAGCAGAAAACCACAAATAGTAGAGAATAACAACCCTGAGATACTGAGAATAATCTCTTTTCCTGACTTGGTCATTGGAGTTCCTGAGCTAGGTAACTCTACTCATCTTATCATCAATATCAACATCATGCTCACATATTTTATACTTTTTGGTGCACTGTAATTACATATCATAGTGAGATTCAAAGTCATACAAACAAACATGCACACAGGCCTTGGTGTGTTTCTCTTCAGGTCTCACACTGCTACTTACCCCTCCTTATGCATAACAGTGAAATTGGTAGTGATGCCTTCATATATTAGCATAGGATCATTTGAACTATTTCTTTCATCAGATTTTCTTTTCCCCCTTCCTAACTCCCTACCCCAGTATCCCCTTCCAATATTCTACTGGTCTCTCTCCTCATTTATATAAGGGCCCTTTTATTTCCTATTTTTTCTCTAGCTTCCAAATATGAGAGAAAACATTTGAACCTTGACTTCCTGAGACCAGCTGATCTCACTTAGCATAATATTCTCTAATTTCATCCATTTTCCTGCAAATGAAATAATTTTGTTTTTTTATGGATGACCAAAATTCCATTGTGTATATATACCATATTTTTGCTATCCATTCATCTTAAAAGACACCTAGGTTGATTCCAGAACATCATGCTTATATTTATTGAGCACATACTATATAAAAGATGCTATTTAAAGTTCATTAACTCACTGAATTATTTCAAAAACCCTACAAGGAATATGCCATTATTTTCATTTTACTACATAGGAGAATGAAGCACATAGGGGCTTTGAGTGACTTTACCCAGCTCGCATAATACTGGTTAGTGGCAGAGCAGATTTGAAAGCAGGGTTCCTACAGGGTGGATCTTCTCACCTTACAGACCATTGATTCCTTATCCTTGAAGACTCATGACATTATCTTACAGTATTTTTCTGAAAGCAACTCCTTAAAAACATTCCTCATTTATTTAAACTTCCATGAGTAGTTTAAGATTGGCCTTCTGTGTTTTGCAACAAATCCTCTTTGATTGAGTCACAAGGGGATTAAAAGACACTAATTCCTGGCAAAATGGAACAGACAGTACATTTGAGTTGCACTGTGTTTGCACTAGAAACCAGGACTTACTTTCTTTAATATGGTCATAATATTCATGCATATTGTTAATAAGCAGTGCATTCTGTTATATTATTACAGATATAATGCCATCTAACTTTCCTTTAACTATTCAAGCCTAACATTACCTCTTCCAAAATATCTGGTGACCTGTGTATTCCTTTACCATAATAGATATCACATTATATTGTAACCATTCAGCTAGATCAAGTCTCTCAACCTCAATGCTATTTCCATTCCAGGCTAAAAAATACATTCTTTGTGGTGGGGCATGTCCTGTGCACTGCAGAATTTTAGCAATATCCTGGTCTCTACTGACTTGATGTCCTTAGAACACTTTAAATTTATTGAGACAAACTAAAATATCTCCAGACATTGCCAAATATCTCTTATGGAGGAAAATTGAACCTAATTGCAAACCACTGACTTATGTGTTCTAGATCCCCTTCCCCCAAAACATTATGACTTCAAAAGATGAACTCTGACTTCTTTATCCTTATTTATTTCCAATGCTTGCTACATTATGATGTTCAATAAATTTTTTTGAAATATAGTTTTATTTGTGATTTGTAGTAATATATCATAATGGTTTTCAGAATGATAGAAACATACATGCACATAGCACATGGACTATTTCCCTCTACATCTCACATTGCTTCCTTTCTCCCCCTTAGATATTATTGAGAAAAATACTGATAACTTTATATACAAACATAGCATTATTTAAACTGTTTCCTTCATCAAGTTTCCTTTTACTCTCTCCACCTCCTTTCCCCTATTCTCTTCCACTATTCTACTTGTCTCTCTCCTCATTTATCTGGTCTCTTTTGTTTACCAATTTTTCTCGAACATCCACATATGAAAGAAAATATATGACTGTTGACTTTCTTTTTTTTTGTGATCCTGGGGTTCCTGGAAGCCCTTCTACCTCTGGGATACACTCCCACAGGCTCTTATTAAGCCAGCGAGGCTGGCTCCAAACCAGCGAACCAGCGCGATCCTCCTGTCTCTGCCTCCCAAGCGGTGATTACAAGCATGTGCCACCATGCCCGGCAACTTTCTTTTTTTATTTTTGCAGTACTGGGGATGTAACCCAGGGGAATTGTATCTCTGAGCTACACAGCCCTATTTTTTTAGTCTTAATTGTTGAAACAGTGTGACTTTCTAAGACTGGCTAATCTCACTTAGCATAATATTCTCAAGTTCCATTCATTTTCCTGTAAATGACACAATTTTGTTCTTCTTTATGGCTTAATAAAATTTCATTGAGTGTATATTCCACACTTATAATCCATTCATGTGCTGAAGGACACCTAGGCTGGTTCCATAATATGGCTATAGAAAATTTCTCTGCTTAATGTCAGACTACTTTAATTATACATGTATATCCATGTTTATAGCAGCACAATTCTCAGTAAGTTTTAATTGACTAAAATCATAGTAACTTGAATTAAAATGGTGTTTTGTAGTTAAAGGTATGAAGTACCAGAATACCTGTATCCATTTGTGTTTATTAAGAAAGATAGAGACACCGCAACTTGCCCTAAAATAAGGGGTTTAACATCACAATTAGGGTTTCTATGAATGTGAGAGTAGCCAGGAGAACACAGGTCTAAAAGGTAACAGATAAAAGATGAAACTTGAACCTGAAGTTCTGGGTAAAAACGCAAATGTTCATAGGAAAATCTTGGGATGCCACCATTTCTAGCCACCAAGGTGAGATAATAAAGCAGGGTCCCACAGAAAGTTCTAAAATACAACTGATTCTAAAAAAAATAGTCTCATCTAACCCTCATGAACTTCTGATAATAATGACCTCTGCTACCTTCTACCTTCCTCTTTCAAATCGCCCAAGTTCTTCTCATTGGAAAACCCTATGCCAAAACCAATTGAGAGAATTCAGGGAAATGTAGTACTTCTCAGTCTTAGACAGTTACTTGCATATGAAGTTGGGGTGGCAGGTAAACAACAGATAATCTTGCACAGTGTTCACTTTGACACCAGGTATGTAAGTACAGTATATATATATATATATATATATATATATATATATATATGAGAGAGACTGAAACATGGTAATGGTCTATAGAATTTGGGAGTCAAAATCATCCATGTTAAAAAGTAAACAAATTCTAGCCATGCATGGTGGTGCACACTTGTAATCCCAGCATTCAGGAGGCTGAAACTGGAAGATCGCGGTTCACGGACAGCCTCAGCTACTTAGTGAGGCTCTCCGCAACTTAATGAGACCCTGTCTCAAAATAAAGAATAAAAAAATAGGGCAGGGGATGTAGCTCGGAGGTTGAATGCCCATGGGTTCCATCCCCAGACCTGAAAAAAAAAGTAAAAAAAATTCTTGGTGTGGTTTGTTATTAGTGCTTATTGCTATTATTATTTTGAGTTGAGCAGTAAGTTTATCCAAATTGCCTTGCCCCTCCACTCTCAACATTCAACATCCAGAACAGATGGCAAATGATGTTAATAATCTAACAACTCATACTCCAGGTGGAAGATATTCACCTTCATGCTTCTTCAAATTTAGTGTGTCTTTTGAGCACTCGAGCTAAATCAGAATTGACAGAAGCTATTAGGAAGAAATTTTCATATGCAGTGCGTAGCTACTCCCTTGAGGAATCAAAAAGTAACAACTATGTTGATTTTAAAGCTGCTGTCTAAGGCTACAACTGACATTAAGTGAAAACATTACTGTTTTATAAATTTTGAGTAGAAAGACAATTACTTCTAGTCCATTCAAAATATAGTACCCTTAGTAAGGTAATTTATTATATTATATATTATAATACATTACAATATATTGTTATATAATAATATGTTATATATTATTAATATTATTATGTACACTATATATTATACATTATATATAATAAAATATAAAATATAATAACAAGATATGTATTATATATTATTAATTATATATTATATGATATAACATATTATTATATACTATTATTTTATAATATATATGATATGATATATTATGTATTTTATTATATTGTATCATATTGTATTATAGAATTGTATATATTATATTATATGTTTTATTATGTTGTATTATATATTATATTTTATTATAGAAATTTAGATTCAAAATATACCCCGAAAAGATGTGGATTTCAAAGATTGCAATGACTATGAAGTCTAAAAAATTTCTACTTAGCCCTTTACAGAAAATGTGTGCTGATCTCTTAGGGTAGAGGGAGAATAGCAGGAGTTGGGTTCTAAAAGGTAAAGAGGACATTACACAACTGTGAGATGAGAGGCACTGGACAGTTTTGAGCTGAATAAGACCTGACTTCAATCACATTATTTTAACATTACCCCTCTAATTTTTATGCTCCCAATAGACATTATTGTTGGGAGAGAAGGTCTAGAAGCCAGGGGACCATGTTAGGGGACTATTGCAATAATTCTGATGGGGATGATTCTGATGAGTCATTATGGGGTGGCTCAGACCAACATGTAGTGTTGGAGGTGTCAAGAAGTAACTAGATTCTTCCTTGACTCGTATGCCAATTTGATTCCTGATACTTGACCAGGTTGCATACCTTCACACAATTTCAAACAAGGCTACAAAACTCAGTCTCTTTACGTGCAAACATGTGACCAGCTAAACAGGGCTTTTCAGGTAGGAACAATTTTGCTCCTCTAAGAGACATTTAGGCCTTTCATGTTGGTGCACGCTTATAATCCCAGCATTTGGGAGGCTGAGAAATGAGGATCCAGGTTTGCAGCCAGTCTCAGTTACTTGGTGAGGCCCTCTGCAACTTAGTGAGATCCTGTTTCAAAGTAAAGAATAAAACATAGGTCTAGGGGTAAAACTCAGAGGTAGAATGTCCCTGGGTTCTATCCCCATTACTGCAAAATAAGAGAGAGAGAGAGAGAGAGAGAGAGAGAGAGAGAGAGAGAGAGAGAGAGAGAGAGAGAGAGAGATTTAGCAAATGTATTTTGGATTGTCACAACTAGGAGAAGAGATGTGCTACTAGCATCTAGTGAGTGAAGGCCAGGGATGCAAATGAAAATTCTGAAATTCGAAGCTCATTTCCTGAAAACAAATTCCTATTTGGCCACAAATATCAATGCTGCTGCAGTGGTGGAAGGAGCCTTCGCCTAATTCAAATCTCTATGTATGTACTCCTACCATTTGCAGCTATGTTAGCATCATTTCTAGAATTCCTGCTTACACCACAGTTGAGTTCTACTTGTCATCCTTTGTGTGCTCTTTCATAACTGTTATTGGAGGTCAGTCTTGTCATGAATAAGAGGTCTTTCTGGTATTCCTTTTAATAAAAAGTATAATTGATACAATGAAGGAGATCCAGTGTAATGACAGCTAAATGGTACAAAAGTACCATAGTACAAATGTTAGATGTTTTAAGAGATTTATAAAGATAATGTACTACTAGTTAGAATTTCAGGACCTAAAACTGATGCTTAATAATAAGCATAGTTTTACAGGGATTTCCTTTTCTTTGCCAGACCCAAATGAATGACATATGAGTTCAAGTACCCTAATGTCATACAAATACACCTAGTCTTTTTAGTGGGTAATAATTGATAATGTGTAACCTGTTGGTGAAATATTTACCTTTAATTTGCATACCCTTATTATTTCTATTTGAAAATAGATGAATAAAATATATGGATTGTCTAGCCCATTTTTTTGCAATGGCATGTATTTTCTTTCAAGATTGTTAATAGGATGGATCCAATTTTCACACTATCTGGCTTCTCACTAGTTTAGCACTGTGCCAAATAAAAGGATAGTATTTCAAATGTAAATCATAAATACTTCAGTTCTTGAGTGACATTTAGGTTTTACCTAATTTTATATAAATCTAATATGCAAAAATAAGTAACATAAAAACAAGATGTTCTTTCATATTACAAAAGACATTTTCCTGCCACTCACGTAAGAAGCACTTAATATATATTCATTGTGTGAATGTTCAATCAAGTAGTGTTCTTGGTACTAGGAAAAATCAAGATAATGCAAGACTTGCACTTAAAATGTACATGAAAAATACTGGCATGTGCACAGCAGAGTACATGCCTCCATAATGAAACTGCATTTATTGAAATCAGCTGTTTACATGTCAGACTTCTTCATGTAACTTTAAAGTTACATTATCCTGATTTTACCAGCACCATTCAATCATACATATTTGTAGTATTTCTTATTTTGCATTATTCCAGGGATTCTAGGTTTTGATAGCTGGTTATTAGAAGTATAAATTTTGGTACAGAGATGACTCAAATAGACTGCTCCAGTTACTGTGCACACTTCAAAATAGCCAACATCTTATGCTCAGCAACTTGGAAAAGGCAGAGTGTAGTGACTTATCTCTGATACCCAATATTAAGTTGAGGTCTCAGTTGGGAAGACTCAAAGACTGATGGTTACTTGACATCTGGGAGCTAGTCATCCATGAAGTTGTTCACTCGTATATTTGGTGCCTGGATTGGGAGAATTATGAGACCAGAACTGCTAATAAGAGTGCCTATATGTGACCTTTCCATTTGGCTTGGCTTCCTTCCAGCACGGCAGGCAGCCTTAGGGTGGCAGGACTTTTCATATAATGGCTCAGGACTCCAAGCACAAGAGCTCCAGTGAATAGGGCAGTAGCTATTTCACATTTTGTGACATTGAAAGTCATACATTATTTTAGTTACAAGCCATAAGCCTGCCCAAATTCAAAGTGAGGGGACATAGGCCTCAACTCACAGAAGTAGGTTTTTATCATAAAAATAGATAATAAATCTCAAATGAATTTCATAGTGCCATAGAAGTGCTTCCTACAATAGACAGGTACTGGGGAAATCTTATCAAAATGGAATATAGAAAATTGAATGCATTGGAACTTTGACTAGATGATTCATTTACTATAGGAACTTATTTGGCAAATAACAAAACTGGTTCTACTAGAAGTGTTTATTGCTCAGTTACTGAATATGATGGATCAACAACAGTAATTAAATAATTGGGTTCTTTGCCAATTTGATAAAATAGAGAATATATATCTAAAATTATTTCTTTACTGGAAAGATCTGTTTCTCCCTGTGAATATGCTCAACTAATTTGTGCCAACAGATTGTTCTTTATCTTAGCTTCAGTTTACCCATGACTCAAGCCCATCTCCATTTTTTCCTCATGTAGGAATATCACCACACTATTATGACATTTTATTCTGAACCTGCTAAAAGACATTGAGTTATTCAATATAACTCAAAATATTCAAATTAGTTGCAAATGTTTTCTGAATCAAACCCATACCCTTTGATGTAGATAATTTAAGCTTCTATATTTAAAAGGCATTGAGTGAGTAATAATAGTAAATAAGACGACCCTTAATTTTTCCTTCATGTGAAAAATTAAATAGATAATTTCTACCTACAACAGAATTATTTTTGTGCTGGAGAATTTTAAATAATTGATTTAATTAACTGTAACTGTGCTCAGAAGCATAATTTGAATGAATGAGGAAAGTATTTTCAAGCATAGGAAACACCCTCTTAAAATTCCATTTTGTTCACTATTCAGCAAATGGTTATTAAGCACCCACAGTTTACATGACAGTGTACAAAATAATGATATTCTAACTTGGCATCTTTCTATTCTAGCTCTAGTAGTTAATTGAATGCGTTAATCTCCTCAACTGTTCATTCACAGTATGTAGGGAAAGGCTACAGATATTAAATAAATGAGTCACTATGAAAAGAAACATTGATGTTTACATTTAGGTTTCCTTTGGTTTTATGTCTTTAAAACAAAGTACTCTTCATATTTCATTAGGGGCTAAGGAATTTAAAAGAATCCTATCTCACACAAACAGTGAACTATCTGCTTCATCATGAGTTTCTAAATGGTTTTAGAAATAAAAATAGCTATCTGCAAGGTTCTACAGAAAGCACAGCACACTTAGGCAAAAAGGGGGAAATATATTTTGAGGGGTTGTTTCCAATTGAAAAAATAATTTTAGATTTAACAATATGGAATAGGTTGTACATTCTAGAGATGAATATTAGAACTCACCAAAGCCACTGATTTCCAACAATTTACATTAGCGTCACTGGATTTTACAGATATATATCCTAAATTCTCATCCCTGAGATTCTGAATCAGTTGATCTGAAAAGGGTTTAGAGGAGAGTCAGGCATACACGTATTTTTAAACATTCTCTAGCCGGGCGTGGTGGTGCATGCTTGTAATCCCAGCATTTGGGAGGCTGAGACCAGAGGATCGCGGTTCGCGGACAGCCTCAGCTACTTAGTGAGGCCCTTCGCAACTCAGTGAGACCCGGTTTCAAAATAAAGAATAAAAAATAGGGCAGGGGATGTAGCTCGGAGGTCAAATGCCTCTGGGTTCCATCTCCAGACCTGCAAAAAAATAAATAAATAAATACATAAACATTTTCTAGCAGCCAAAGCTGAGACTCAGAACTCTAGGGCACACTAGACATGAGGTTCTTGAGGTCTTAAAATAATAAGTAGTTTGCCTAAGGTCAACACTGTTTACCAGCTTCAGATCCAAGACTAGGACCAAGTATCCAAATTCTCAGTCTGATCTCTCTTGTCTAAACAAACTGACAGATTTTCTACTTCACTCATACACTGGCTTAGATCTAATTACCAATTAATGTTGCT
Source organism: Muscardinus avellanarius (assembly GCF_963383645.1). Classification (NCBI taxonomy): domain Eukaryota; kingdom Metazoa; phylum Chordata; class Mammalia; order Rodentia; family Gliridae; genus Muscardinus; species Muscardinus avellanarius. The sequence continues at coordinate 8,410,919 of NC_137792.1, forward strand.
TAACAAGACCAAGACTATGTATAATTATGTGATAAATAAGAAGTCCTCTCCTCCTAATGATCTGTGTGCTTCCTTTCTTTCTAAGCACTGAAGAAGTTTTTAGATAGTTATGATGACACCATAATCATTAAAATACATTTTCATTCCACACTTTTTGAAACTTCACTTATTTGACACGTTTGCATCCATAACATATATTATTCACATTTTCAGGGAAAGAAAACAGATTCTATATTTGAATCCGAGCCCAGTTTAAGTCTTTGTTATTGAGTTTATATAGTTGCACACACAGAAATACTCAGATGTCAAGCTGAATATTCTTCACCATCTTCCTTAAAGATAATGCCTTTAGGTTAGCCTCTTCCACTGGTTTCTGAAAGCTCCATTACAGGTAAAGTTCTTGTCCAACCTCATCAACTGTATCACAGAACTTAATACAAGTTTGTCTTAGTCAACACTCAACAATTATATGCTGAGTGAAAAATTCTTTATTACATTTTATTAAGAAATGAGCTGAATGTGGTGGCACATACCTGTAATCTCAGTCCTTAGGATGTGAGGATGGCAGGTTCATAGACAGCCTCAACACTGTAGCAAGATCCTGTTTGAAAACAAAACAAAACAAGGGCTGGGGTGTACTTCAGAGTAGAATATCCCTGAGTTCAATATGCAGTAACACCCAGGGAGGGAGAAAGAAAGGAAGAAAGGAAGGAAGAAAGAAAGAAAAAAAGAAAGACAGAGAAAGAAAGGAAGGAAGGAAGAGGGAGGGATGGAAGGGTATCTTTGTATAGGAAAATACCACATAATAAAAGTACTGGAGAGATAGCTATATAAAGTAATATTTTCACTATTACTTTTTATTAAAAATGGCCTAATTTTTGTGATTTCAAATGGGCTGATTAAAGGTTATAATTAATGTCATATTAGTAGCACTAAATACTTTCTTTCATATGAAGTACTAATGTATCAAGTAAATGAGACTTGTTTTCCACCCTGGTTTTCCTATAGAGATCAAATCTACCTGGCAACGGGTGACATGCAGTGTTTAGCAATTATTCACGCTTGCTATCTCCAGCTCAAGTTCCAAGTCACTCCCAGGTCACAATGCAATACTCAGCCATATTTAGGGCCAACCTCACCAGAAATACTGTATCAGTGGGTAATGTCAACAAACCAAGGGACCAAGGACTCTTTTGAACTATAATCTTCATTTTCAGCCTACATTTACCTCTCAGAGAGAAAGGTGGCACAGAGTACTAATCTAAGTGACCCAATGAAAGTGAATCTGTCCCCCTTTCCGGTTTCTGCAGTCACCCATTTGAGAACATATATCTATCTTAGAATCTTCTCTTGACCTTACAAAACTTATCTCAAACGATGAAGGAAAAATTGTTCTTTCTACACCATTTGGGTTGCAGCTGAGCATTCATTGAACTCATGTTAAAAGTTCTCCACTTGGTATAACTTATATGTGGCAGAATACACTACTGACATGAAATTAACACTGACAAAATAGAAATCAAATTTTTATACCATGGAAAACACAACCATTATTAGTATCTAAAAAGGTAAAAAGTACATTGAGGAGTTGCATGGTATTATGAAAGTTAGTACTCTAGTTCCAAATGGAGATTCAGTCAATGGCTTTTTAGAACTAAGTTTGTATTAAGCATATCACTTCAATCCCATCTTTTCAACCCCACCATTTGACCGTTCTTTTTATTCAACCTCACATCCAGATCTCATATATTTGTCTTTAGTGCTATTTGCTCATTACACCGAGAAATGAACAGTTTTTAGTCTTTTATCTAATTCATATAGCAATAATCAACACAATATATCACTGACATTAGCCAAAATGATACAAGTTTAAATATGGTCGAGTTGATTCACTGGCTAAAGGATCAATCTTAAAAGTTAACATTGAAAGAAAGCCATGGTAGAAATATTTACACCGAAGAATGAATATTTAATTTTTGCTGGGTAACTGAGGTAAACTCCAGAGCCAGAGGAGAAGCAGGTATACATTTAAGGACTTCATTTTATATATCACATTCATACTAAAGCCAGTGATAATGGAAGAACGGGTCCATGAATGGACTGCAATTCTAGAAGTTTCTAAATCCAGGCCAGGTACATAGCAGGGGCTCAGTAAATGCTTTTTGAATGAATGAAAAAATGAATGAATGTTCTTCTTAAGGAATTTACAGCATATTACTATTTGGAGAATGAGCTTTAAAACAGTCTATACAAATCTATGGATTAATACACTAGATTTCAGGATAACCAGTACTGAACATAGTGCAGTCACTTCTGTTTGTTTATTAACTAAAATGACCACAAAGTCATTCTTAATCTTAATTTCTCAGTCTGAAAATTTAATGAAATGTATCTGTTCTGTGAATAATCGAGTTGAAGTTGGAAGAGAATACCCTATTCCAAAAGCCTCCTACACCACCATTTAACTGATTTATCCTTTTATTTCTAAAGGATTTTAAGCATCTTTCCTCAAATTTGACTGACAACCAACCTGTGCTTCTTCTGTTTCTATTCTACCAGGAAGAAGATGTTACTCGTGAAAGTCGTTTTAATTTCAGTGGCTATGGGATGGGTCACTGCCTCCAAGTGAAAGATGGAACAGCTGTGAAGGCCACTCCTGCCAATCCACTTCCTCAACCCCCAAAAGATGCAGATGCTATCAAGAAGAAGTTCGTGGATCGGGCAAAAAGGATTGACACAATATCTCGAGCTGCCTTCCCATTGGCCTTCCTCATTTTCAACATCTTCTACTGGATCACATACAAGATCATTCGGCATGAAGATGTACACAAGAAATAGATGTGCCCTACAAACCCTGGGACCTTCTTGCCTAAGTGTTGTGCTTGTAAATACACAGTGAAATTGTCTTTATATCACTCTGATGGAGGAGAAGATTGAGGGAGGGGGGAGGGAAGATCATGAGGGTGGGTTTTCTGGCACCTACATAAAAAGATAAGCTATATGGGCAATGAAGAAAGCTGTTTGCACAAAATTTAGGTGTATCAGAATCACATGAACATAATTCCCATCCATAGTCTTTAACATTGTTCTTTCAAATGATGTATCAATCTGATATGATATGCAGGGTCAAGTTTTCAAGGGCTGATTATCTTTTGGTTTGGCTTGGTTTTGACTAATTCTGGTACTGAAAAGTTCATTTAACACACACACAAACACACAAACACACACACACACACACACACACACACACACACACACCACACACCCTGAAAAGGCTTATCATCTGACCACAGCAATTAGTCTATAGTGAATTGAGGACCAAACTTTTTCAGGAAAATGCTGCCTCCTTTTTAAAACAAGCCTCCTGAGCTATGTTATTTACAATGTCTGTAATTAGTGTTTCACCCAATAAATCCTTTTGTGGGTCATAAATTCTTTCTACAGGAAACAACAACAACTAAATAAACACCAATGACAAAGAACAGATTTCTACCTTACTGTCTGTGTGGGTGTGAACTTTAATATTACTTTTCTTTCCAAGATGTAATTTTGGGGTTTAAATTGTGTATCGTGTAACTGATTTGATAGTGTACTTGTTAAAAAATGCTCATTTTATTTTAGATCCAAATTAGTGCGCTATATCATTTTTGCTCTGGCTATATGTATGTGCAACTTTAAGTGCCCAAGTGTGACTTAGCCACTGCAGTCACTCAGTCACAGTATTTATGGAGATGGTGTGTCCTGAATGGTGTAGCTCAGATTAGCTTGAACTTCCCATTTCTGCTCTTATAGTAGATATAACTATTAGTCCTAATCTTGACTGACCCATGATTTCTACTGTCAATCCAAGTGATTATTGTTTTCAATATCCTTGATTAACTTAAAGAATTTTAAAATTGTACTGTGATTTTCATAACCCGTTGCCTTTTTGGTACCAGAGCTACGTGGTTTGAATCCTGGCTATATGTTTTACGTAAGAAAAAAAAAAGACGTATTTTTGCTTACTCAGATAAAATACAACCTGTAAAAATATAACAAAATAATTAAATTTTACATGTGCTGTAAAAGGGGTTATTTAAAATTGCATTTGTTCAATTTCAATAAAGCTAAGTGTGCCACAAACTTCTCTAGAGTCTTTCCACTTTTTCTACTAAAATGTAAATCATTCAGATGACAGTGAAAACTTGGATTTTTGTATCTGGTCTTCCTCATAAACTTGAAGCACTTATAAAGCTATTATATTACTGATGCTTATAGTATTCCCATGAAGAAAGAAAAATATGGTATTCTCATTGAAGATATATGGAAATGGAAGCCACTATGAGCAGAATTTAAAACTAGGTACTTTATATGAGACATGCAAAAATTCCAAGAACACTAAGGAATAATAAAATCTCAAGGCAAAAAGAAATATAAGAGGACAATTGGTCTAGTTACCCATCCTGATTTTGCCAAGAATGAAGTTCCAAGATGAAAGAAAAAGTCTGAGAACCCCAGTGAAATAGAAGTAATTTATCTTCACCCTTGTATATTTCCTTAAACAAGGATACTCATCATATTATTTTCAAGAAATTTTGTAAGTCAATATTTATGGACTACTAAACCTATGCAAATAAGAAATAATTTCCATAAAAGGAATATTGCAGAATGGCTAGAAATATGAATCACAGAAATAGAGTCTAGTTCTCTAAATAGTTTCCATTTCATAGATTTTTAAGAAATCTGAATGGAAAAAAGGCAGGTAAAGTTACTGGCACCATATCTAACACATAGTAAATTCTCAATAGCTAATATAACAAAATAATATGATAATAAGTATTATGAGTAATAGTAATTAGAAGCTTTAGAATGTCTAGCCTTGGCAATTGTAATGCCCCTTTTTTGTGTCATTCCTAAAACACTATTTCAGTCTTATAGCTCACTCCTTTCCAAACAAATGAGATTAAGTCTTTGTTCTCAATAATTTTTTTTCCAATTGCAAAACAATAAAAATGAGGCTTAAGCCTCCTGAAAATGGGTCTCACCCAAGAAGTGTCCTAGGGAGAACTCTGATACTGCATGTAGCAGAGTGGAGAGGAACCGTAAGGATAAAAACTTAAGCTAGATCATCATATTTAATCAATGTTCATGCTATATAATTTGGGGAAGATAGTGCACTCCCCCAATTAGAGAATAGAAAAAATCCAGGCATGGTGGTGCATGTTTGTAATCTCAGCATTCAGGAGGCTGAAACAGGAGGATTGTGGTTCACGTACAGCCATAGCTACTCAGTGAGGCTCTCCACAACTTAGTGAGACCCTGTTTCAAAATAAAGAATAAAATAATAGGGTAGGGGGTGTAGCTCGGAGGTCGAATGCCCCTGGGTTCCATCCCTAGACCCGCAAAAGAAAAAGAAAAGGAAAATAGAAAAGTAAATCTGCCAGATATGCAGTGTAAAAGGCATCCCAGATAGCAAGAAAATTTATTGTCTTTTCTGTGGTTCTAGTCCACATTTGATGAAAAGAACTTATAAGTACACTAATTTGGGTTATATAAATAAGATAAAATCACAGAGAAAATATCTTGAGGAACACATACTCTGGTGATATATAATTCCCCTTTAATGTTATTGGAGATTTTATTTTATATATTTTTCTTTTACAATAGTATTTGAAGGACAACAGTTTCAGAGTAAAATTATGGCTTGCTTGAGGAAGAGGATTTACTACCTGCTTTCATTAAATTGGAAACTTATGAATAAAACTGGTTATGTTTTCATGGATTCTCCACAATGCCAGCCAAGGTTTAAATATACAATTGGTATTTGTAGTATCACTAGTAAGACATTGGTGAAGGGGACATTCAGTCAATATACTCAATGCCATAGTACGAAAAAACTGACCATCAAAACTTAGAGAAAGGAAGATTTATTTGCTCACTCTTTTGGAGATTTCAGGTGTTTAGTTCATGCCTAGGGCAAGTTATATCAGAGGAGCTCAGGGCATGGCAAGGGGATGCAGAGAGCAGGAGAGAATAGGTATCCTTCTCTTACATCATGGAGGCTAGAAGCCAGAAAGTGTAAAAAAGCAAGGGTATGGGATTCAAAGATAGAGACACAGTTTCCAAAGCCACATACCTCCAGGGACCCACCTTCTCCAGCCATACTCCACTTGCCTAGCTTACCAGCAGTAAATCCATTACAATAGGTTTATCCACTGATCAGATTACAACTCTCATGCCTTAATTATATCAACTCCAAACATTAATACATGAGCTCTTCAGGGAACTATTCTATATCTAAACATGAGTTATTCAGGGGACACTTTATGCCTATTAACAAAATTATGTAAATTTTCCCTAATGCAGAAATCACACAAAGTAATAATTCACTAATACCATTTCTCAGATAATAAACTGAAAAAAGAACTAAAAGAACTGTGGGAAGTATTCTTTAAGCATTTTTAATTCCTAATATTTGGTTTTAAGTATATATCAGAGTGACTTACGTTGCAGGCTTTCTATGGCATTCAAAATCCTAGGCCTTAAACAGATGCTACGAATCAGAATAGCTATAGATTTTTAAAAAATCCTTCCAGCATTAATATTAAACTCCTCATAAATGTCACTGAACAAAACTGCCAAATTCTCAAAGTAAAATTTCCAATAAAGATCAAATTAATATCAGTTTACATTTCACTTAATCACTAATATCATATAAGAAGGTTCTAAACAAAATACAGTAAAAATTCCATATCATATTATTCACAACTCTGGGAATTAAATCTATTTTGAATTTATTTATGTGTTTATTTTTAAATTTTTTATTGGTGCATTGTATTTGTACATCATAATGGGATAAAACACTTGTGTAGACATACATGCATGCATTGCCCAGTTAGCCTCTACCCAATCCCTACCCAATTCCCTCCCATCCCTCCTTTCCATGCTTGGCTCAGTGGTTGACATCGATATGTTTAAGTATATCATGTGCTTTAGAGAGTTTCCTTCTTCCCCCTCTACCATCCCCTCAGTTAGGTTGTCTTATTTGCTCCTCTCTAGGCTCTCCTTTTTTTTTTTGGTGGTACTGAGGTTCCTGGAAGCCCTTCTACCTCTGGGCTACACTCCCAGACCTATTTTATACATTTTTTTTTTAATTTTTGGAAACGGTCTTTTAAGCCAGCATGGGTGGCTTCAAATCTGCGCAATCCTCCTGCCTCTGCCTTCCAAGCGTGGGGATTACAAGTGTGTGCCACCACACCAGGCTAGGATATCCTTTTTCACCTAGAGTTCTTCCTATGACCCATTTCTCCTTGGTTTCACATATTAGGGAAATCCTCCAATTTCTTCTTTTTATAATGTCCTTCAGTTCCATTCATTTCCCTGAAAATGATGTAATTGTGTTTTTTATGGCTGAGTAATTAATTGTGTACATATCCCACAGTTTTGTAATCCATTCATCTGTTGATGGACATCTTGGCTGGTTCCATAGTTTGGCTATGCTGAATTGTGCAGCTATGAACATAGATACTCATACATTAGTTTGGTAGTTTGGTTTGCTTTGGTTTGGGTATGTATTTATTTTAATATTTATATATTTCTCTTTTTTGTGGTACTGGGGTTCCTAGAAACCCTTCTCCCTCTGGGCTACACTCCCAGACCTATTTTTATATTTTTTTATTTGGAAACAGGGTCTCTTAGGCGAGCACTGCTGGCTTCAAACCTGTGATCCTCCTGTCTCCGCCTCCCCAGCGCAGGGATTACAAGCATACGCCACCACGACTAGCTAGAATTCAATTTAAAAGGTGTTTATTTCCATTTTGAAGGAGGAAAAATGACCTTCAGTTTGTCACACATGTTCCCACATGAGAAAATATGCAATCTTTCTACTCTGGTGCAAATGCATTTAAAAAATATCAAGTAATATAGTTTCCCCAAGCTGAGGACAGTGTGTATTTGATGTTTCTAAACTATGATCCAGAATTTAGAAAGTACATTATCACGTTGGCACAAATGATTCATAAGTAAGTGAATATATCTTCAAAGAGGAGAGCAAAGCTCCAGGGTGTTCTTTGTGAAGTGTGCATGGCACTTGCCTGCTTATGTAGGATCAAGGGCTGCTTAAGAATGGACAACTTGGTCAATCCTCATGCAGACTGAAGCCTCATTAGAGGCTCCAGGGCCTCAAAGATGATGGAACCAAAGGCAAGAAGACCCTTCATCAGCTAGATTCAGGACTAACCAAGAATTTATGAACTTCAATGGATAATAATTTATTAAGCTAACCCTGTGTCCTGAGGATGAAGTTTAAAAATCAGAATAGGGAGAAAGTGAGAAAAAATAAAAGGAGGGCAATGGACAGAAAGTTTCTTCTAAAACAAAATCAGATCATGTTACTTTGCTTAAATCTCCAGTGGCTCTCCATCTTACTCAGATAATAAGCCAGTGTCCTCAGTGTAGCTCAATGATCTGGTTTTCCCTCTTACCATGCCCTTCTGTCCTTTCTCCCTCACATGTAATGGCCACCTTTCTAATGCCTAAATGTGCCAAGCATGCTTCTAAGGGCATTTGCCCTAGACAAGACATAGTTAACCTTTGGCTCTAAATGGCTAAATAATAAGTTGTTTAAGTTTTGCAGGTAGTACAATCTCTGCTGCAACCCCTCAACTATGTAATACTAGTACAAATATATAGCACATAAACAAATGAATGGGCTGTGCTCTAGTAAAACTTTATTTACAAAAACAGGCAGCAGACATGATTTGGCTTGTGGGTAATATGTGGCCAATCCTTACTCTAGATACATACAGGGCTTACTTGCTCATTTAATACAGACCTCTACTCAAATGCCTTCTCATCAGAGAAGCCCTCTCTGCCCAACCTGCATAAATTAGTACCCCAACTATTATTCTCTACTTCCCATTTGTTTAACACTTTTAGCAGGATTTTTCATTTTCTGACAATCTACGTTTTATGTGATTATTATTTCTCTCTCCCTGCCTTTTTCTACACACACACACTCTACACACACACACACACACACACACACACACACACACACAACACACCCCACAACAACAACTTGGCAGGTGAGAAAGTAGAAACTGAGTTATTGTGTATTTTCAACATCTAGATCTATGCCTATCACTTAGTAGTAAGTGTTTAGCCAATAGAATTTTACAATTAATAGTTGACCCACATATTATTTGCCCATTTTTCTTGAAGTCGGGTGGCATAGTATAAAGACAATCTATGAAGTCATATCAGAGTGTAAATTCTCCCTGTCTCTTATTTTTAAATATCCTTGGGCAAAACATTAATGCTTCTGGACTGAAAATGGTATAAAATGTAATAATATCTATCTCATACAATTAAAGATGATTATTATACTGATTAGCACCTACCTTTTAATGGATACTGAATATTAGTTCGATTTTTTCTTCCCATCCACCTTTCATTAATACTGTTTTATTTTACTAATAAAGCCATTCAGAACTTTTTGGCTCTAAATGGAGTCTATTTCTCTGCAGTCTATGCAACTACTATAATTTTATAATTTTAAATCATCTAAACATCCAAAAGGCTAGATGATGTTCATGTATGCCTCTACCACCTTGTACCTTATTAAGATGAATGATTACAATGCACCAATAAAAATATAGTTTAAAAGGCTGGATAAATGGGAAAATACCTTGTATGGAGACTATATGAACAAATTTCTTTAGTAACAGGGTTTTACCTAATATAGAAAGCTTAAGCTTAAGTTGACAAACCAAGGCCAGTGGGGGAAGCTACTAGGGGTTCTTTTGGTATATATAACTAATTCTGATGTAGCATGAGTATGGTTTACAAATCACTTTCACATCATTTCGGCTAAATCATCCTGTGAACATTAGGACAGTTTCTCTTAAAGACTCCATTTATTCTCCTGTAAAATGAAGAATAATAATGGCTTCCCATCATAATGTCTAGCATGGAGTGGGTCTGCTGTATGTGATAAACATCAGCAACAGTAGCATTTTTATCGTCTTCATCACTGTTGCCATTATTTATTTTTTTTAATTTTTTTTATTGGTACACTGTATTCATACATCATAGTGGGATACAAACTTTTGTAGACATACATGCACACATCGCCCAGTCAGCCCCCACCCAATCCCCACCCCATTCTCTCCCCATCCCTCCCTCCCAAGCTTGGCTTAGTGGTTGACATCTAGTATTATAGCAATTTATCCAAAATTAAAAATGATAATCTCACAACAGTTTCATTTGTCTGATACCAAGCTTTTGATGACTTAAAGATAACATTTCAATATTTCTTTTTACTTTCTTTCTTACCAGAGAATATTTTTTTCAATTTTTTAGGTGAAACTATCATATATTTATATATTTATTTTTCAGAAAAAAAATCTATCCTAATATGGAATATAGACTTTAGATACCCAAAATGATCTTGAAAAAGAACAAAGCTAGAAGATATATATTTTCTTATTTCACACCATATAAAGCTACAATAATTGAAACAGTGTAGTACTATTTTAAAGGCAGATATATAAACCATTGGAGTTAAATAAAAGCCTAGAGATAAATTCTTCCCTATATTGTCAAGTTATTTTTGACAAGGTTTCCACGAACATTTGGTGGTAGAAATAATAATCTTTTAACTAAATATTGTTGAAACATAATAATTACATGGAAAAGAATAAAGTTGGACCCTTACCTAATCCCATATACAAATATTAACTCAAAATAGATAAAAGACCTAAATATAAATCTTAAGGCTATAAACTTTTAGGAGAAAATCTGGGTCATAAAACCTCACAACATTGAAATTGGCAGTGATTTCTTGGATATGATTTCATTGGCACAGGCAACAGAAGAGTATACAAACTCCCTAAAAAATAAAAAAAAATCATATATCCAAAAACAATGTAAACAGAGTTAACAGTTACTAATAGAATGGGATAAAATATTTCCAAATGCTATATCTGAAGGTATATTAATATCCCAACTAGAAATCCTAAAAATTAACAACAATAAAGGCAAACAATACCATTTAGAGATAGGTAAAAGACTAACATAAGTAATGAATCTCCACAGATAACCAATCTTAGTTGACTGTTGGATGGAAACTCTTGTTTCTCTGGTCCTGGTGTGTTACCTATTTCTTCTTTGTAGTTAATCACTTTGAGTATTTTCTCTAGTGCTGGTTTTGAAGACATAAATTCCTTCAGTTTCTGTTTGTCATGGAAGCTTCTTATTTCTCCATCTAATTTGATAGAAAGTTTTGCTGGGTAGGAAATTTTTGGCTGGAAGTTGTTTTCTTTCAGAGTTTGGAATATGTTACTCCAAGCCCTTCTGGCTCTCATGACTTGGTTTGGGAAGTCTGGAGTGATTCTAATTGGTTTGCCTCTGAATGTCACTTGGCCCTTTGCTTTTGTTGCCTTTAAGATTCTCTGCTTGGCTTCCACATTGGTCATTTTGACAATGATGTGACGTGGGGATCCTCTTCTCCGATCCTGTCTAAAGGGAGTTCTATAAGTTTCCTGGACCTGTGTATCGACCTCTTGTTCTATGTCTGGAAAATTTTCTGCTATTACTTCCTTGAAGAGATTGTTGATCCCTTTGGTTTCACTTTCTTTTCCCTCCTCTATTCCAATTATTCTTAGGTTAGCTCTCTTAAAATGGGCCCATATTTCTTTAATATCAGATTCCTGCTGTCGGATATTTTTTCCTAGATTAGAAACTATGCGTTCATTTTTGGATTGCTCATCTTCTAAGAGCGAGATTCTATTCTCCATGTGGTCTAATTGGTTGTTTGTGCCTTGAATTGAGGCCTTTACTTCATTAATTGCATCCTTTATCTCTTTTTGGCTCTCTCTGAGTTCTTTTCAAAGCACCTCTATTATTTCTACAGTTATTTTCCTGATTTGATCTTCTAGAAATCTCTGATTTTCAGTTTTATCGGGTTCTGATGTTGTGGGGTTGTGGGCATTCATTGCTCCAGTATTATTCCTCTTTCCCATGATTTCGGATGTTTGTGCCTTCTCTGGGTTCTTCCCTTGGGTCACTATGACTTCACTTAAGGTGTTCTGGATCTCGAGTCAGTAGTATCTCAGACCCCACTACTCCTTTACTGGGTTGTAGCACAGAGTCTCCGACCCAGAGAATCGATAGAGGCTGCTTTAGACTGTGGGGGGTGCCAGGTTGCAAGTTCTCCTATGGTGTGATATCTCTGCCACCGCCCCTCCCCCACTGGGTCAAGACCCAGGGAGTACAGTACTGGGGTTTCTCCTCTGTGGCCTGCAATTTGACTCACTGTTCTTGAGTACGCAGATGTAGCTGTACTGGATTTGGTGAATTCTCTGCTGCTGCCGCCGGTGGCAATATGGCGCCGCTGCTACGCTCTCGGCCATGAGGCTGGCATATTTCTTCTTGGTTTTGATTTCCACTCTGAATCCCTGCAGCGTGTGCTGAGCTCAGCCACTGGGAGCTTTAGATTTTACCTGCGGTGAGAAATCCTGCCTGGCTGTTCCGCAGCGGCTCACCTCGGCTTGCTGTAGCCGTCCAGTGAATTTGCCGCTGCCGCCGGCAGTATGGCACTGCTGCCGCGTCCTCCTCGGGCGTGAGGCCGGTGTATCTCCTCTGTGGCTCTGAGCTCTGTTCTCAGTCTGCTTTCTCTCTGTAGCCTGGTGATTTTTTTGTTTCTCTGGTGATGGTGTTTTCTGGCTATGAAAGGCGCTGATTTTGTGGTAATGGAGATTGGTTGTTAGCGGGGCTCTTAAGCCCCGCTTTTCTCGGTCGCCATCTTCCCGGAAGTCTTGCCATTATTAATTGGTAAGAAAACTGAAACACAGCACAGTTAAAGTACTGGTCCATTCTCACAGAGCTAAGTATTGTCATTAGGTACTAGCTGTGTAACTATATGCAATATCTATAATATGGGGATGAAGGCATTTGGTCCCTCTCTCCATTTTTCAAAGATGTTGTAAGGCTGGGCATGGTGGCTCACGCTTTTAATACCAGCATTTGGGAGGCTGAGATGGGAGGATCGTGGTTTGTGGACAGCCTCAGCTACTTAGTGAGGACCTTTGCAACTCAGTGAGACCTGGTTTCAAAATAAAATATAAAAAATAGGGCAAGGGGTATAGCTCAGAGGTCTAATGCCACTGGGTTCCATCCCTAGTACCTCCAAAAAATAAATAAAATGACAAATATCAAAAGCATGTAAGACTAGTCCATGGTTAAGTAAACTGAGGCCCGAGCAGGTTAAGAATCTTGCCAATTGCACAGAATTCATAAATGTCAGTCAAGATTCAATCCCAGATCATCTTTATGCGGTATCCATAGTCTTAGTGACCACAATATATTGCTTCTTCAATAAGAAAAGTTATCATAATGTAAGTGATGCTCTTACACTACTCCCTCCATCAGTTGCACTCCTCTCTAAGATCTCTATGTACATTTCTTTTGTAGGTCTCATATTATTTTTGTAGTACTTCAGATTAAACCCAGAAGTATTCTATCTCTAAGCTATACCCCCAGACCTTTTATATTTTATTTTGAAACAGAGTCTTGCTAAGTTACTATGTGCTGGCCTCAAACTTGCAATCCCCCAACTCAGCCTTACAAATACTGGGATTATAGGTGTGTGCCACAGTACCTGGATTATCATATCATTTTTAGTGATTCTTTATCTAATCTATTTCCCCTATCATTTCATAAGATTTTAAGGGCACTGTATTAGATTTATACAGCCACCATATAAATTACCGCAAAACAAATGGCTTAAAACAACAGAAATTTATTCCCTTACAGTTATGGATCCATGCTTACTCCAAAAGCTCTGGGTAAAATTCCTTCCTTTACTCTTCCCAACTTTTGGTGGTCACTGGTAGTCCCTTGCATTCTTGCATTCTGTGGGCACCTATCTCAAAATCTCCCTCTCCTTACAAGAACATCTTAGAGAGGCCACCTTAATCCAGCCTGAACTCATCTTAACTAACAATATCTGCAAAGATCCTACATCCAAAAAAGGTCACATTCTTTGATATGGGATGAACATGAATTTGGGAAATATACTATTCAATCTAGTATAGACATTAACTGTGTCTATTTTTTTAATAATCTTCCTAGCATTTTGACCAGGATAAGATACGTACAGTTTCAGCTAGTTATAGCTTAGTGGTTGAACATGCCAGCACTACAGTGAGATTGCCTGCATTCAAATCTACTTTCTGACTACACTAGCTGTGAGCTATCATGCAGTGGTTCTCAAAACGCTATGTCTCCGAATTCTAAAGTGTAAAATAATACCGATTTCACAGGGTCCTGATGAAATTTCAATTAGTTATGTCAGGTCAAATATTTAGGACAGTAACTAGCCTGTAACAATGTTCAACAACAATCATTAGCATTGCTTTTACACAACACAGTATTTGTTATATAAATTAAGAAAAGATAAGAGTGCCAGAAAATAGCTTAAAACAGCCAAAATTCATGATGTTGACATTTCAAAATATTTCCACATCAGCCCTTTCTCAGTGCATAATCTTTTTAGAGCATCGGTGAACATTCAATTTAAAAGAGAGATGGGCTGCAGGAAAGAGGCAGTAACAAAGAATAGGCTTGCCTTTCCTTCTCCCTCAGGGCAAAAAATTTAAAAAGAACCATGAAGAGGCAGTATTATTTCTAAGAGACCATGCTAGGAAAATGGAATTGCTTTTCTGCAAGTAGAAAATCAATACCTGAAGGGACTAAAATATAATTATGACATTGATCTCAGGAAATCCATGGATGAATCTAGTTGTTGTTGTTGTTTCATTTTTTGCTCTCTGGTATCATTAAAATGGGCTTACATGTCAGGGTTTGAAGACTACCAAGTATCTGAACAGCACATATCAATATAGGCAAAATGTTCCTGTTTATGTGGGTTTAAAGAGATATCTCTCAAGGTAACATATGCCTATATGATCCCTCTCATCAAGTAATTTTCCTCTCTTCATGCTTTAGAAATTGGTATTACAAGCTGTCATTGAAGAGGCAAGGCAACACTAGGTTTCCTATCAGATCAGAAGGCTCTATCCAAACTTGGAGTTGGAATAAATTAAAGATGATTTTATATCTTTCCTCTGCACTTCCCACTGAGGAAATGACTCTGTTCAGAATTTTTTACCTATGCCTCCAGTTAAAAGATAAACTCAGACGCACTAGAGTTTTAAATAATTTGAATAGACAACAGCTCATGAATTAGCCCACAACAAACACCAAGTGATTTGGTTTCTACAGGGAAGACACAAAGCAGAACTCTTTTTAATGTGTTCAAGGAATCAAGACCAAAGAAAATTTTGATTAAAGTGGAATTATAGCCTTAAAGTCCCCAGCCAGAGGTTAGCTGGTGATTTCTGGTTGGTTACATTTAAATTTCATTTCCTAGGACCATTTACTCTTGAGTTTGGTTTTAGTTTTGCTTATGTAGGGACCCAGGATGTTGGAGCCACCTCAATATAATGGCTTCTTGATTAATTATTTTAACATCTTCTGCTTCTTTTCCTTCCAACTATGTCAGAATCCTGCACCCACCACCTTCCTACTTGGTTAGGCAAACACACAACACAATAATACCTATGAGAATAATTATTATATTCTGGATTGTAAAGGAAAGGTCTTAACAACAACTCATAGTAAATATATTAGGGGCTCTTTTGGGTTATTGATGGGGGATATGTTGGAGATTTGTTTGAAACCTTTTGGGAACCTCTGATTTTGATTAATTCAATTTTTACTAAATTATTGAGTCAAAAGTTATCATTTCTTATCCTCCTTCAGAAAAGTTACACAGGCTATGAGTAGTTTCCAAGGGTTGGATCTTGCCATTCTGGAATGGGAATGAGAAATGTGGCTGGACAAAAAAGCAGGGAGGAAAATATGAAGTCACATGCCTGCTTAAGAATCTTGGGTTCATCTATAAATAATGGTATGCCTTTACAAGGTTTTAAGCAGGGGCACAAGATTGATTTTTCATGTCAGCACATAAGTCTGGCTACAGACCATAGAAATCAGACCATAGAAATCAGAGAAGAATGAAAGAAGGGTGATCTTTACAGTTCTGAAGTTAAACATTCCTGTTAAAACCTGACAAGATCGATCCATTTTTTTGCTGAACATCAATCATTTGAGCAAAGGAGAACTTCCAGTCTGGACAGAGATGGAAACAAAATGGACCCTAAAAACTTGGATTAAAAAATTGTACCAGTTAAAATCTATCAAAACTCACCATGCAACCATCTAGAAATTTAGCAACAGTGCACTTTGAGTTCCAGTTAAAGGTTAAGCAGAGTATGTAAAATAGCAGTAGTTTTAAAAATGTAATTAAAAGACAGGTTTCAGAGCTCAGTGTGGTGGGGCACCCCTATAATCCTAGTTCTTGGGAGGCTGAAATGGAAGGATCACAGGTTCATGGCCAGCCTCAGCAACTTAGACCATCTGTAACTTAGACCCTGCTTTGAGATTAAAAAATAATAAAATAGAGGTGGGAGTATAACTCAAAGGCAGAATGCCTCTGGGTTCAATTCCATAATCACAGGGGGGAAAAAACAGGTATCAGATAGACCTGAGTTCAAGTATTGGACAGGCCACTTTCTCTTCCTTTCTGTTCCCATTCCTTTGATTTGTTGCTTAACAATTCTCCCTTCCCCCATATGTAATGGAAATGAGGACAGTAGCACCCAAGTTTCAAGGCCTCTGTGATATTCATATATTTAAAGTGTTAGAACCTACACTACAGAGTTTATGGTAGGAGTCATGCCTTCTCAACTCTGTGGTTTCTTACATGTTGAGGAAGCTCAATAGCATATTCCTTTTGGCTCTCTCAGCCTATCACTGGAAAGCATGAGAGAATCTGATTAAGGTGCTTGGGGTTGCTTCCCTACCTTGTGAAATGTCTACTCTTCAAAATGGTTTATGTGCTCTGTCTTGCCTTATGTTTCCAATATATTTTGGAATGTTTTATATAAAGGAAAGGGAAAGCTTACAATTCATCATCATGATCATCATGATAAACAAATCAGTCGCACTGTTTCTAGAGTGAAGAATTTTAGCCAGCTTGTCCACAAATGTAAATCACATTTTTCCAGTACTAGTGCTAGCTACAATAAATGTCACAAATATACTACACAGAATATGTCCTTGGTTAAAGTTTCCTTAGGAGAATGCCTCTGGATTTTTAATATCCAATTTTTATCTAACTACTTCTTAAGGGAATAAGTGTTGTACTTAAAATTTATATTTATACCTTACAAAATCAATACAACCTTTTAAACAAAATAGTTTATGGAAAACATCTCAAGATTCATCCCAAATACAATTGGCATTTAGAAAGAAATAGACTTAGATGGATCAAATGTACACATAGGTATTTAAAAAAAAAAATTTAGCCGGGCGTGGTGGCACACGCTTGTATTCCCCATGCTTGGGAGGTGGAGGCAGGAGGATCGCACAGGTTCAAAGCCAGCCTTGCTGGCTTTAAGAGACCCTGTTTCCAAATAAAAATATAAAATAGGTCTGGGAGTGTAGCCCGGAGGTAGAAGGGTTTCCAGGAACCCCAGTACCACAAAAAAAGTTGTATTGGTGCATTGTAGTCATACATCTTAATGAGGTAGAGAATGGTAGAGCCATATATGCAACATCACTCATTTATCCCTTCCCTACTTCCTACCCCATTCCCTCTCCCCTCCCTCCTTCTCATGTTTCACTTAGTGATTGGCTTTGTTATGTTTCTTAATGTACATTAGAGAATTTCCCTCGTCTCCCCTCCCATTCCCCTCAATTAAGTCATCTTATTTGCTTATCTAAGGTTTCTCCATCTATAATTCCTCCTATGAACCAGTTTCTCCCTTGCTTCTGTATATTAGGGAAAGAATTGGATTTTTTTACTTTTTGTGACTGACTAATCTCAGCATAATGTTCTCCACTTCCATCCATTTCCCTGCAAATAAAATAATTTTGTTCTTTGTTATGGCTGAGTAAATCTTCATTGTGTAGAGCCGGGCATGGTGGCGCATGCTTGTAATCCCAGCATTTGGGAGGCTGAGACAGGAGGACTATGCAGGATCAAAGCCAGCCTCAGCTACTTAGTGAGGCCCTTTGCAACTCAGTGAGACCCTGTTTCAAAATAAAGAATAAAAAATAAAGCTGTGGTTGTCGCTCGGAGGTAGAATACCCCTGGGTTCCATCCCCAGTACTGCAAAAAAAAAAAAGTCCATTGTGTATATATCCCATAGTTTTATATTTGATTCATCTGTTGATGGACATCTTGACTGGTTCCATAGTTTGGCAATTGTGAGTGGCATAGCTTAAAACATAGATACACATGCATTAGTTTGGTAGTTTGGTTTCCAATCTTTTAGGTAGATATCCAGAAGTGGTACTGCTGGATCATATGGAAGGTTCGTTTGCATTCTTCTGAGAATACACCATACTGTTTTCCAAAGTGATTGCAATAATTTGCAATCCCACCAACAATGCATTAGAGTTTCCACTTCTGCACATCCTTGCCAGCATTTGTTGTTGTTTGTGTTTTTAATGATTGTCATTCTAGTTGCAGTTAGGTAAAATTTCAGGGTAGTTTTGATTTACATCTCTCTGATTGCTAACAATGTTGAACATTTTTTCATACATTAATTGGTCATTTGAATTTTTTTTTGTGAAGTATCTATTTAGTTCACTTGTCTATTTTTGATTGTGTTATTTGTTTTCTTAGTGGTGAGCTTCTTGAATTTTCTGTATATTCTAAATATTAGTCCTCTATCGAAGGAATAGTTGGCAAAAATTTGCTCCCATTCTGTTGGCTCTCTGTTGAGGTTGTTGAAGTTCTTGATAGTTTCCTTTGCTGTACAGAGCTCTTCAGTTTGATGCAATCCCATGTATTGTTCTTCCTTTTAATATCTTGTACTTTGGGATCTTGTTGAGAAAGTTTTTATCTGTGGCTATGTGTTGAAGTGTTGGACCTATGCCCTTTTCAAGAATCTGCAAGGTCTCTGGTCTGATTTTCAAGTCTTGAATTGACTCTTGTGAAGGGTGAAAAATTGGGGTTTATTTCCATTTTTTGCATATGTTTAACTAGTTTTGACAATACCATTTGTTGAAGAGACTATCTTTTTTCAGGGTAAGTTTCTGACCCCATTGTCAAAAATCATTTGGCTGTAAGAATGCAGACTTTTTTTCCTGAGACTTCTATTATGCTAGTATAGGTCTATGTATTGTTTGTATGCCAGTACCGTGCTATATTTATGACTATGGCTTTGTAGCATAGTTTGAAGTCAGGTATTGTGATGCCTCCTACATGGTTATTGATGCTGAGAAATACTTTGGCTATTCTGTTTTTTTGTTGTTCTGAATGAATTTTAGGACCAATTTCCCTGTGTCTGTGAGGAATAATCTTGGCAATTTAATGGGTATTGCATTTGATCTGTACATCACTTTTGGAAGAATAGCCATTTTGATTATATTTATTCTACCTATCCGAGAGCATGGAAGTTCTTTCAATCATCTAAAGTTTTTTTTTTCAATGTTTTATAATTTTCCTTGTAGCAGTCTTTTACCTCCTTAGGTTTATTCCTAAGTATTTTACTTTTTTGTGGGATATCCTGAGTTGAAGTGTTCTCTGGATATCTCTTTCAGTGGAGTTATGGTTGGCACTTTTGATTTCTTGGGACTGACTTTGTATCCAGACACTTTACTGAATTTGTTGATCAGTTCTATAAGCCTTTTGGTTTAGTTTGTTGGGTCTTCTAAGTATAGTATCATGTAATCTGCAAATAGGGATAGTTTTTCTTTTACTATTTATACTCTTGATTTCATTCTCTTGCCTATTGCTCTGGCTAGAATCTCAAGTACTATATTGAAAAGAAGTAGTGATAATGAACATACTTGTCTTGTTCCTATTTGTAAGGAGAACTCTCACATTTTTTCCTATTTAATAAGATATTGTCTGTGGGCCTATTGTATATTGCCTTTCTGATCTTGAGGTATGTTTCTTATATTCAGACTCAGTGCAGTGCTCTTAGCATGAATGAGTGTTAGATTTTATTGAATGCCTTTTCAGCATCTATTGAAATTATCATGTAATTTTTGTTTCTGGTTCTGTTTATGTGGTGAATTACATGGATTGCTTTTGGATCCTGAATCAGCCTTGCATCCCTGGGATGAACTGAATTTGGTCATCTCTTATTTTAGTATTTTGAATTGATTCTCTTTCTTTTGGTTAGGTTGGATAATAGTTTATCTATCTTGTTTATTTATTTTTTAAAAAACAGCTTTTGTTTTTGATGATTTTCTGTATTATTTTTCATTCTGTACTTCATTGATTTTTGCACTAATTTTAATAATTTCCTGTCTTCTACTGGCCTTGTAGTTAGACTGTTTCTTTTTTTAAAGGGTTTTGAGGTGTGTTTTTAGGTTATTTATTTAGTGATTTTTTGTTCCTCTTATGTAATTTTCTGTTCCTCTTATGTAAGCACTCAGTGCTATAAATTTTTCTCTTAATACCTTCAGGGTGTTCCAGAAGTTTTGATATGTTGTGTCTCTATTTTCATTTGTTTCTAGGAATTTCTTAATTTCACCCCTACTTCTTCTATGACCCATTCCTCATTCAGCAGTGTGGTGTTCAGTCTCCATGTTTTTATGTGATTACTATGGGTCTTCTTATAGTTGATTTATAGTTTAATTCCACTATTGTCTGAAAAGACACAAGAGATTCTGTCACAGTTTTGAATTTGCTAGTGCTCCTTTTGTGGTCCAGGATGTGGTCTATTTTGGAAAAGGTTCCATGAATAGCTGAGAAAAATGTGAACTCAGCACTAGTTATGTGGAATATTCTGTATGTACTAACAGGTCCATTTGGTTTATGGTGTTCTTTAGATCTGAGTTATCTTTACAGACCTTTTGTCTAGAATATCAGTCTAGAGGTGTGAGAGGATTATTGAACTCTCTCAATATTATAACACTGGGATCTATGTGTTGCTTAATGTCACAAAGAGTTTATAAAAGTTACTGCATCTTTCTTTGGTGTACATATGTTGATTATCAATTCTTATTGCTGTATTGTTCCTTTTACCGGTAAAAATGACCTACTTTAACTTTTCTGATGAACTTAGGTTTGAAGTCTATTCTTTCTGATATCATAGTTGCTATTCCTGCTTGTCCTTGAGTTCTATTGGCATGAATTACTTTTCTCTAGTTCTTCATCTTTAGCTTGTGAGTATCTTTACTTGTACGGTGTATTTCTTTCAGGCAGCATATAGATGGATTCTGGTTTCTAATCCATTTTGACACCTTATGTCTTTTTATTGGGGAGTTGGAGCTATTTATATTCAGTATGATGATTGAGAGATGATTTTTAATGCCTAACATTTTGAGTTTTAAATTCTCTTTGGAGTAGTCCTTCTTCTTTGCTTAGCTGTGTGATGGAAATTGTTTCTCTGGTTTTGACATTTATTATTTATTCTTTTTAGTTAAACTCTTTGAGTATTTTCTCTAATGCTGGTTTTGAGGACATAAATTCTTTCAGCTACTCTTTTTCATAGAATATTTTTATTTCTCCATCCAATTTGAGAGATATTTTTGCTGAGTAGGAAATTTGGGGCTGCAAGTTGTTTTATTTCAGAGTTTTTAATATGTTGCTCCAGGTTATCCTGGCTTTCATGACTTGGTTTGGGAAGTCTGGAGTGATTATAATTGCTTTGCCTCTGAATGTCACTTGGTCTTTTATTTTCATTGCCTTTAAGAGTCTATCCTTGAGTCAGTAATGGTGATGCATGCTTGTAATCCCAGCATTTGGGAAGCTGATACCAGAGGATCGTGGTTCGTGGACAGCCTCAGCTACTACTTAGTGAGGCCTTCTGCAACTTAGTGAGACACTGTTTCAAAATAAAGAATAAAAAATAGGGCAGGGGCTGTAGCTCAAAGGTTGAATGCCACTGTGTTTCATCCCTAGACCCACAAAAAAAAGTCTATCTTTTGTACTCTACATTAGTCAATTTGACTATTATGTGGCATTGTGAACCTTTTTTCTGATCTTGTGTTTCCTATACCTGTGTATTAACCTCTTTTTCTTTGTAATCTTTTTAAATTTTTTTATTGGTGCATTGTAGTCATACATCTTAATGGAGTACTAGATGGTGAAAACATATATGCACACATCACCCAATTAGCCCTTACCCAATTCCCACCCCATTCCTCCCTCTCCCTCCTTCTCATGTTTGGCTGAGTGATTACATTGATATATTTGTTAATGTACATCATGAACATAACATAATTTTTCTTTTCCTTCCTCCTATCCCCCAGGTCACCTTATTTGCTCCTCTATAGTATCTCTTTCTTCATCTAGAGATTCTCCTATGACCTAT
The DNA here is from genome assembly GCF_963383645.1 of Muscardinus avellanarius. Classification (NCBI taxonomy): domain Eukaryota; kingdom Metazoa; phylum Chordata; class Mammalia; order Rodentia; family Gliridae; genus Muscardinus; species Muscardinus avellanarius. Next base: position 8,433,301 of record NC_137792.1, read on the forward strand.
TTTCTCCCCAGATTTTGCATATTAGGGAAAGCATCCAATTTCTTATTTTTTGTGACTGACATACCATATTGTTCTTGTTTGGAAATTTTTAATATTAATTCTTTGAAAAGATTGTTTGATTCCTTTGTCTTCAGCTTCTACTCCCTCTTCTATGCCTATTATTCTCAAGTTAGCTCTTTTAAAATTGGCCCATATCTCTTCAATGTTCTATTCATGCTTTCACTTGCTTTAAGGATTCCTTTTGATTTCTGTTCAGGGCGTCAAATTCCTTTTTATTTCCTCCTTCATTTCTTGCAGGTTCTCTCTGAATTCTTTATGAAAGTACAGTATTATTTCTACTATTATGTTCTGAATTGTCCTTCTGGCAATCTCTACAATTTTGTGTTGGTAGGGACTGTTATTGTGAGTTTATGTAAGCTCATTTTTCCTTGCTATTCTTTCTTTCATGGTTTCTGGTTTCTTAAGTTTTATCTTTGCTTATAATAGCTTTCTCTCTCAGTCTGTAGGTTTCTTATATCTATTTTTCTTATTAATATCTTATTATAGAGGTAGATATTTTACACTAGGTATTACAATTCAATAGCCTATACTATATGGTTATTCTCTGTTGTCTGTTGTGTATTCATCACCCTTTCATACTAACCTTGAAGACTGTGTCTATTATCACCCCACTGTTGTTCTACCTATGGTTACTCTGGGGTTTCTTCTGTCAGCTATAATGGTGAAGTTGATGGATTTCAGGTGTTAAGATTTGGTGTTCTGTCTGTCACCTCCTTTATAGGGAACTGGCTCAAAGATGTGAACATAACAGTTTGTGACCTGTGAATTTTTAAACCTCAATATGCAGGCTGTTGGGCAATTCCTTCTGTCAACTGTGGTTAATTTATCCTTAGTGTCTGGCAGTCATTTCCAGAAATTCACCTCTCTGGTCCAATCTTAGCAGTATTTAGAGGTGTCAGCTGGTATACAATGGCAAGTTTTATTATATTTAATGGTGAATGTTGGGTGAGCAGGGAGTCAGAGTGATGGGTACAGGAATAATGTAGAGGATATAACTGAATAGAATGAGAGTTTAAGTGTAATAAGGTAATATATTATAAAGTTGAGAAATAGGATGATTTCAAGTAGCCAATGTAGAGTAATTAGGTCTAGTGATATGAAATGAATTTAATATAAAACAAGCAAAAAAAGAAAGAGAAAAAAGTTTGGAGGGAAGAGAGTAGATAGGAGAGAAGAAGAAAGTTTGTAACAGTTATGAGGAAGAGAGCAAACAAACTTAGAAAATAACAAATCATGCTGGGCATGGTGGTGCACGCTTGTAATCCCAACATTTGCGGACAGCTTCAGCTACTTAATGAGGCCCTCTGCAACTCAGTTAGACCCTGTTTCAAAATAAAGAATAAAAAAATAAGGCAGGAGGTGTAGCTTGGAAGTCGAATGCCCCTGGGTTCCATCCCCAGATTCACAAAAAAAAAAAAAGAAAAGAAAAGAAAAAATCAACCAACCAAAAAAAAAAAAAAAAAAAAAAAAAAAAACACCCTGAAAATATACAAGTACTAAGCAGACTTGGCCTCTAATGTTCTCCTAGGTCTGCATGGACACTTTTACCCATTTAATGTCTACCTGCTATGGTAGGTTCTCAAGCATTTTCTGAGTGTTCTCATTTGCTCTGTAACCTATAGTAGTGATGTCAGTTTGCAGCCTCCCTTTTGGATCTCCTGCAATAATTAGGACCCTGAGCTGGTGTCTCTCTGTGTCAGTGCAGGCACTGAGAGCCACTGGTGCCTGCCATGCTGCATGCTGGGGTCTCCAAGTTCTCCACAAGACCTGTCCATATGCCTCACTCTGTCTATGCAGGAAGGAGGTGTCACTGGGAATGGACCCTCTGTAGGGGCAAAGATCTGCAATTTCCATAGGCCCTAGGCCATCACAAGCCTAACGTGGTGGCAGGTGTCCAGTATAATCATGGGACGATCTCCAGAGACCCTGTACAGGTACTGCCTTCTGGGCCTCTTCCAAACCTCTGCTGTGTTCAGCAGCAGGCTCCAACTCGACCTCCTCAGGGAGGGACTGCAAAGTCTCAGAATCTGCAAGTCTATCACTTGCCACTGAAGTCCCTGTGGCTCTACTGAGTAGTCTCCCACTGAAATACACAAATAACTTATAGTGGAGCACTACTCTGGGTCTCTGGAATGTGAGGTGGGCTGCACACTGCTGCTGCAGCAGGTTCTGGTCAAGAGTCCAGGCTATGGGATCTCTGTTCAACCTAGAGTGAGGTGCTGACTACTTACGATGCTGAAAATCTACAGCCACTTACTTCACAAGTTGTTGGCTTCTTTGTAGAAGGTAGGGAGATCATTAGGGATTGCAGTGCTAGCAATCTGAACTTGGATTGGACAGGCCAAGATGGTACAGTGGCCACCATGCAGTGTTCCTCAGTTAAGAAGCACATGGAGTACTTTGCTATACCCTGTTCTGTCTTCTGGATTTTTTTCTACTGAAGTTCAATTTTTCATAGTTTAGTTCAAGCTTTCACTGCTTTTTTTCTCTTTTCAAGGAGCTGCCTTCACAGTGGTTGAATTCCAAGTGTCACTGTGACTGATATGTGCTGTGTTCCTCAGTTTCCATTTTTTGGATCACTCCACATAGGTATTTTAAAGGGTCAACCAAGTGAGTTTGTGGCTAGGATGTTGTTGGGACCAAGAAAGATATCACTGCCTGCTAACAGCCATATTTTTATTCTTAAGGAAGCAATATTTTAAACATTTACCTGGTGAACGACAATTTGTTCTTTAGGTATGGGCATGTTAATGTTTCAGTTGGAGGTTTGGGAGTGATTTGTAATGCACAATAAGTTTTCTCATTTAAAATAATTGGGAAAAGGCTCCTTTAGCATTTTCACACAGCACATTTGATGTCATTAACTGAAAACCAATGTTAAGCAAGATACATGTGCCCTTTATGCCTTATATCTGCTTTATTGTTTGTATTATTTTTCTTTTTTTTTTGGTGGTACTGGGGTTCCTGGAAGCCCTTCTACCTCTGGGCTACTCTCCCATACCTATTTTTACATTTTTATTTGGAAACGGTCTCCTTAGCCAGCGCGCGAGGCTGGCTTCGAACCTGCGCGATCCTCCTGTCTCTGCCTCCCAAGCGCGGGGACTACAAGCGTGCACCACCACGCCCGGCATTTGTATTATTTTTCAATTGCTTCACAGTTCTACAGATAAAGCAGAGGGCTATTTGGTGGACCCACTAATAAACATATGGCAAAAAAGACAGAATGTTCATGATATCAGGTTGGCATCTTTCTTTTTTAATTTTTTTTATTGGTACACTGTATTCATACATCATAATGGGATAAAAATAATACTTTTGTAGACATACATGCACACATTGCCCAGTTAGCCCCTACCCAATCCCCACCCCGTTCCCTCCCCATCCCTCCATCCCATGCTTGGCTTAGTGGTTAACATCTAGTATTATAGCAATTTATTCCAATAATAACGATGATAATCCCACATAAGAGTTTCATTTGTCTGATACCAAGCTTTTGATGACTTAAAGATAACATTTCAACATTTCTTTTTGCTTTCTTTCTTACCAGATAATATTTCTTTCTTTTTCTTTTTTAAGGTGAAACTATCATATATTTATTTATTTATTTTTCACAAAAAATCTATCCTAATATGGAATATGGACTCTAGATACCCAAACGATCTCGAAAAAGAACAAAGCTAGAAGATGTATATTTTCTGATTTCAGACCATATAAAGCTACAATAATTTAAACAGTGTAGTACTGTTATAAAGGCAGATATATAAACCATTGGAGTTAAATAAAAGCCTAGAGATAAATTCTTCCATATATTGTCAAGTTATTTTTACAAGGTTTCCACGAACATTTGGTGGAGGAAATAATTATCTTTTAACTAAATATTTTTGAAAAATAATAATTACATGAAAAAGAATAAAATTGGACTCTTACCTAACACCATATACAAATATTAACTCAAAATAGATAAAAGACCTAAATATAAATCTTAAGACCATAAACTTTTAGAAAAGCTGGGTCATAAAACCTCACAACATTGAAATTGGCAGTGATTTCTTGGATATGATTTCAATGGCACAGGCAACAGAAGGGTAAACAAACTCCCTAAAAAATATAAATATATTGTCTATACAAAGACAATGTAAACAGAGTTAAAAGTTACTGATAGAATGGGATAAAATATTTCCAAATGCTATATCTGAAGGTATATTAATATTCCAACTGGAAATACTAAGAATTAGCAACAATAAAAGCAAACAATACAATTTAGAGATAGGTAAAAGACTAAAATAAATAATGAATCTCCACAGATAACCAATCTTAGTTGTCTGTTGGATGGAAAATCTTGTTTTTCTGGTTCTGGTGTGTGTTACCTATTTCTTTTTGTAGTTAATCTCTTTGAGTATTTTCTCTAGCACTGGTTTTGAAGACATAAATTCCTTCAGTTTCTGTTTGTCATGGAAGCTTCTTATTTCCCCATCTAATTTTTTTTTTTTTTTTGGTGGTACTGGGGTTCCTGGAAGCCCTTCTACCTCCGGGCTACACTCCCAGACCTATTTTTGCATTTTTATTTGGAAACAGGGTCTCCTAAGCCAGCGCGCGGGGCTAGCTTTGAACCTGCGTGATCCTCCTGTCTCCGCCTCCCAAGCGCGGGGATTACAAGCGTGCGCCAACACGCCCGGCTCCCCATCTAATTTGATAGAAAGTTTTGCTGGGTAGGAAATTTTTGGCTGGATGTTGTTTTCTTTCAGAGTTTGGAATATGTTACTCCAAGCCCTTCTGGCTCTCATGACTTGGTTTGGGAAGTCTGGAGTGATTCTAATTGGTTTGACTCTGAATGTCACTTGGGCCTTTGTTTTTGTTGCCTTTAAGATTCTCTGCTTGGCTTCCACATTGGTCATTTTGACAATTATGTGGCGTGGGGATCCTCTTCTCCGATCCTGTCTAAAGGGAGTTCTATAAGTTTCCTGGAACTGTGTATCAACCTCTTGCTCTATGTTTAGAAAATTTTCTGCTATTATTTCTTTGAAGATATTACTGATCCCTTTGGTTTCACCTTCTTTTCCCTCCTCTATTCCAATTACTCTTAGGTTAGCTCTCTTAAAATGGGCCCATATTTCTTCAATGTCAGATTCCTGCTGTCAGATTTTTTTCTAAATTAGAAACTATGCATTCATTTTTTAAATGATCTTCTAAGAGCAAGATTCTATTCTCCATGTGGTCTAGTCGGTTGTTTGTACTTTGAATTGAGGCCTTTACTTCATTAATGGCATCCTTTATCTCTTTTTGGCTCTCTGTGAATGCTTTTTGAAACACCTCTATTATTTCTACAGTTATTTTCCTCATTTGATCTTCTAGAAATCTCTGAATTTCTGTTTTATCAGGTTCTGATGTTGTGGGGCTGTGGGCATTCATTGCTCCATTGTTATTCCTCTTTCCCATGATTTAGGAAGTTTTTTCCTTCTCTGGGTTCTTCCCTTGGGTCACTAAGACTTCATTTAAGGTGCTCTGGATCTCGAGTCTGTGGTATCTCGGTCCCCACTACTCATTTACTGTGTTGTATCGCAGAGTCTCAGACCCAGGGAGTCAATCGAGGCTGCTTTAGACCATGGGGGGGTGCCAGGTTGCACGTTCTCCTATGGTGTGATATCTCTGCCACCGCCACTCCCCCATTGGGTCAAGTTCCTGGGAGTACAGTACTGGGATTTCTCCTCCAGGACCCGCAATTTGACTCACTATTGTTGAGTGCGCAGATGGAGCTGTAGTGGACTCGGTGAATTCACTGCCGCTGCCGCTGGTGGCAATATGGCGCTGCTGCCACGCCCTCGGCTGTGAGGCTGACATATTTCTCACTGGTTTTGAGCTCCTCTCTGAGTCCCTGCAGGGTGTGCTGAGCCCTGCCCCTGGGAGCTTTAGATGCTCCCTGTGCCGAGAAATCTGCCGAATATCTCCCGGCTGATCCGCAGCGGCTCACCTCGGCTCGCTGTATGCCGCTCCTCTCTGGAGCCTGGTGGGCTGTTTAGTGCATTGGTCTGGAGTCGTCCGGTGAGCTCGCCGCTGCAGCTGGCAGTAAGGCACTACTGCTGCATCCTCGGCCGTGAGGCCGGCGTATCTCCTCTGTGGCTCTGAGCTCTGTCCTGAGTCCCCCTCCTTCCTGGAGCCTGTTGCTGCAGGGAAGATGGTGCCCACCACTCTGTGCCGTGGCTCCGGCTGTAGCACTGCAGTCTGGTTTCTTTCTGGTGTCTCGTTTTTCCAGCCCTCTTTTTCTCTGTCCCATGTAATTACATTTTTTGTTTCTCTGCTGATGGTGTTTTCTGGCTATGAAAGGCACTGATTTTGTGGTAATAGAGATTGGTTGTTAGCAGGGCTCGTAAGCCCCGCTTTCCTCTGTCGCCATCTTCCCGGAAGTCGCCATCTTTCTCTATAGCCCTTTTTGCTTGCTTACTCAGAAGAAGAGGGCTACTGTGTTATGAACTGCCTTATTGAGAGGTCTATATGGCAAGCAACTGAGGGAGGCCTCTAGCCAAAATCTGGCAAGGAACTGAAGCCTATGTCAAATAGCCTATGAGAAATTGAATCCTACCCACAACCATATCCTCTACTAGTCAACTCTTGTTGACTGAGATCCTAGTTAACATTTTGATTTCAGCCTTGTGAAAGATTTGAATCAGGGGACTCAAATAAACCATGCACAGATTACTAATCAATAGGCCCTGTGCAATGCTAAATGTTTATTGTTTTAAGCTCCTAAATTCTGAGGCAATTTGTTATGCAACAGTAGACAACACTCTCAGTATATGTATGCTGATAAAAATGCATAACTTAATGATTTCCTAAAGAACTAACATGATTTGTATCCTTAGATACTTACTTCAGGAAATAGAGCACTACATTCTTTCTGAATATGCTCTAGGTTTTGTGGAATACTAAATGCAACACTTGCCAAAAACTTGGTTAGATTCTATCAGTTTAAATTATGGCTAAATTGAAAGACTCACTGACTCAAAGGAAACTTTGAATTCATTGGCCAAATGCCCTCAATTGATATAAATGGAAAGTGAGGCTCAAAAGAGTGAACTCACTTTCCCAGGGACATTGAGCCAACAGCAGTATTATTCTAGAAGTCAAGGATATTGATTCCTGCTCTAAGGCTCCACACAGTATCTCAAGGCAGTGCTTAGAGAAGAGGAAAGTCAGAAAGAATGGAGGAGCTCTAAATGTAGAAAGTAAGGATTAAGCGACATTGGACGAGTGGGAGTTATTAGGGAAGGTAATATATATGATGATTCCAAATGATGAACATAATATTGATGAGAGTACACCTCATGTGAGGGGTACTGAGAATCAATATCTCATGGTTTGGTCAGTTTGTATGAAAGACAAAGATGAATAAGCCTTGGAAAGCCTCTCCTAAAAGGAGGAGAGATCAGAAGAAAAAGAAGAACAGATTTTGACAGGCAACCAAGAAAAAAACATTTACATTAGATGTTATGGCAGGCATTCAAAGTAAATCTGAAAATGACATAAATGGGTAGACAGAAAGAGTTGACAGGTATCAGAATTTCAGAAATATACTTGTTTCAGTTACTATAGCTTGGATCTGAAATGTCCCCAAAGGCTTATGTGTTAAAAATTTGGTTCCCAGCTTGATGCTATTGGGAATCTTTAAAAGGTGGAGCCTAGTCAGAGAATTTCAGTCATTGAGATTATGCCCCTGAATGGGACTGTGAAACTCCTGTCTCTTTCTGTCTCTCATTTTTTCATACCCATCCAAGAGAGGAATGGTCCTCTTATACCATGCACTTCCATCATAGGTCCAAAGCAATCAGTCATAAACTAAAATCTCTCAAACTGTGAGCTTAAAAACCCTTTTATCTTTTCAAGTTTGTTTATCTCCTGTAATTATTACAGTAATGAAAGTCTAACTAACACAACAGTCTTAATTATAGAATGAAAAAATTAAAAGCTTCTACCTGGAAATGTAGGGCTTTAGTACTGTGCTTAGAATTTGCTGAAAACCCTACCTGGATTTGGTGGCATTTAGATCCTCCATTAAATGACCTCATGGGCTTCTAGATCTGGTTATATACTGTTCATTCTACACAGCTATACATATAATCCTGCAATAGGCTTATTGATCTTTAAGAACAGATATGTAAAATTAGCCCACAAAAGGAAAACTTTTAAGGAAATTATTAAGAAATACTAATTTCTTTAATTTACAGATTTGTCAGACTCTGATGAAAGAACGCCAAACATAATGGCCTGTGATAATTACATTGGTAGGGTCTATGATAATTCCCTGACTCCTGACACAGACAGTAGTGTTTCAGAAAGGAGCCAAAAGGATGGTAGACTGGAACCACAAGTCTAGATTCCAGTACAACATGACTTAACCTCTTTGCATTTCATTTTCTTTAGGTGCTCAATGATGATAATAATATCTGCCTGCCCTATGTCAAGGAGCTTCTATGAGGGTTGAAGTCTGAATCGCATAAAAAGGCAGTAGAAATGCTTGGTTACATACACCAAAAGGTTCTACTAAGTTTCCCATTGTAGCCATGAAAAGGCCCTCTTTTATTCTGTAATGGCTTTCTTCACAAAGAACAAAGAGGTTCAAAGGCTAAATTACACAAAATTGCATCACATTGTCCCAGCACACACAATAAATAATGGAGCTAAAGATGATTCACAAAGATAATCAAATCAAGGCCCTGTGAAACTGAGCATTTAATTCCTATGATCCTGACTAGTAAAATAGGCAAGGAAGTAAGTCTTAAAGTTTTCTGCTAAGGAGAAAGTGCCAGAATCCAAACGATAAACTAAGGGGGAAATAGTGAAATGAACATGGATACTTCCCTGGTGTAGAAGTTAATACTTGCTACTCTAACAGATAAGGCCCCAAACCGAGAGGCTTTACATAGTAGAAATTTGGCATTTCCTCAATATATTTATTTGGAAGTTAGCTCTCCTTTCTTCTAAGCAGCGATTTGGGACCCAGTCTCCCTCAGTAGTGCCAACATCACCATGGGCTCACTTCTGTGCCTGTCTGGTTCAGAGGAAACCATGGGGAGAAGAAGAAACACCTGCTTTCAACTAATTATTCCTAGAGATTATACACATCATTTTTACTCACAATCACCTGGTGAGAACTTATTGTATGTACCTCTAGATACAAGGGGGATAGAAAATACAGCTACTGGCTTGCCAGCAACAAATCAATACTATGAAAAGGGAGCTCACATCTTTGGAGGACAGGTAGCCAACTATGCCTTGCCTAGGAACAGAGGGAACAAAAAACCACCTTTTGGCATTCTTTTCCTAGGTTAGCATTTCTAGGTGAATATACACATCAAAGGTTTTTATAGCTAGAAACATTACCAATAAAACAAAAGTATTTCTTGAAAAAAACACAGAGGTTTATACTTAAATCATATGGAAATGGTCCTGCATGTTTCTAAAATCAGAGCTTAAAAGCCAGTAGAAAGGCATCAAGCCAATTTAAGTTCTAATTCCTGTTCCAGCACAAACAAGGAGAGACCTTGCGTCATTTATTTAACCTTCAGTTTCTTCATCAGCATCATAAGATCAACAAAAATATCACTGTGGTGACATGGCAAGTGCTTGGTTCATGAAGGCACTTGTAAAACAATGTGGCTCAGAAGCTACACCTCCAGGTACACACCCAACACATACATGTCATTGCCAAAAGTTAAGTACCAGAATATTCATAGCAGCACTACTGATCATGGCTAAAAAACTAGAGACTATATTCATGGCCACCAAGAGAATGGCAAAACAGATTATAGTATATTTTACACATGATACTATGCAGCAGTGAAAATGAAAAACTACAGGTACAAGCACCAACATGGATGGATCTTACAAGCACATACTGAACATAAGATACAAAAGAATAGCTACTTTGTGTTTCCATTTGCATACAGTTCCAAACATACAATATTAATATCTTCTATTGAATGGGGATTAGATATGTGTATGGCTTGTGGGTTGCAGATAGTGTTCTCTTTGTGGATGGAGATGCTGTTTATAGGATACATTCAACCTGTGAAAATTCATTAAGTCATAAACTTTTTAAAAAATAGTGTCCTTTCCCTGAGACATGTCCAAAGTGTTTAAACATTGCTCACAGGTGACACCAGCCTTTAAAATGAGAAGGGGGGGAGTTACAAAAGGAACATAGAGATATAAACATAAATCATAAAGAAGAAAGAGATGGTAAGAACAGAAAATAAGACTGGATGGTATAAAGAGCCAGATACAGCTACCACATTTTAAAGCATGCCTCTGTTATATGCCCCAAATCTCTGACAATTACCAAAGGGTCCAAGAAATTTTTCATAGTTACCCTGGTTTTCTTATTTTGGCTAAGTTTTAATGCTGCTAAAAATATGTTTTCCCTGTGGGCAAACTACTATATGTCTCCTAGATTATATATTTCTGTTCCATATGCTACCCTGTCATTTCTGTCTTTGTAACTCTTCTTTCTTTTGTTATTTTGGTATACTGGGGTCACTAGGGGTGTGTGTGTGTGTGTGTGTGTGTGTGTGTGTGTGTGTGTGTGTGTGTGTTCTTTACCTCAATCCTTGCAAATTATATTACTTATCCTGATCACCAAGGAAGTGCCCAACATTATGCTCATGAAAAATTCATTCCCTAACTATATCACCCCTGGATAGCCATGTTCCAAAGAAGCAATCACATAGTAACTGGAGCTGATACCCACTGTTGTTCCTACATATTGAAATAAACACCCATAAATAAAAGCCATGTGCAGTTATCTCACAATAACAAGGGATCACAACACAGAAAGTCATTGATCAATGCATTTGTTTTCATTTATATGTGATTCTATGAATGTTAATATCAGTAGGAACTTTAAGAGTCTACCTTCCCATGCAATCTAAGGAGAAAAGTAAGGACAAGAAAGTTGAATAACTTGCTTTCAGACATAATGTGACAAAAATAAAGTGAAAATACTAATTTTATGCCCCCTCTCTACCATCATTTTCATTACCTCATACCTGTAAAGGGGTGCAGTTTCTCTTTACCTATAATCATTATGAACATGATTCCAGAATTCTCCACCTCCAATTTCAGAAGCATCGCCTCCAGGTCTGATGTGTACATAAATGAATAGTTTGACTTCTTCCTATAACAAATATGTTGAAATAATATTAGACAATTTCTGTAGAAAGCTCTATTGGCTAATTTTTTCTCATTTGTTGAGTTTTTTATTTCATTTTGAAATATTTTAATCTTCAAAGATGTAAAAATAGTACAAAAAACACACACAACTGCTCAGAGTGATGAATTTTTTAACATTTGGGGCTAGATGGCCTAGGTTACATAGATCTGAAAGTCAAAAATAGTGCCCCCAGAATGGGAGGAGATTCTCGAAAGATTCAGGGGGCTGGTAGTAGCCTCAGGTACAACTGAGGAGTGTTGAATAAAAATAGGGAATCAGTGGAAGTAACCAGGGAGCACTGAGTATTTTTTTCTGAAAAGTGAGGATAAAGTCACACACCTAGGAGTTGGCTGAATCTCAGTTGGGATGCTGAGGATGACCTAGCCTGAGTCTCTCTTCATCCAGCAGGCTAACCTGGGCTCATTCACAAAGTGGTGATTACAGAGTTCCTAAGTTCAAGAAAGCAAGCCTTGGTGTGTACTTTCAAAATTCTGGCTTGCATCATGTTTAATGTCCCATTGACCAGAGGAAATCCAAGAATAGCCCATAGTCAGTGTGGGAGAGCACTGCCATAGATCATAGATAGAAGGAGTGGAATGATTCATAACCATTTTTACAATCTACCATGATAGCCAAAAGCCAGGGATAAAACATTTTTTCAAGGGGGGGGGGATATGTTATTAATGGAAGGAATGCGGAGAAAAGACAAAACTTTTCCCACAAGTGAGGTATGAATGCTTAAATTTATAGCTATGAAATAATTAAATCATATTACAACAGCAAGGGGCAAAAGGCTCATCACACAAACTGACTAGAAAAGAGTTTGTCATCCTGCTGTTTTTTATTGGTCAAAAGAGGTCAACTTTAAGAACCCATAAATGAACTCTAATGCTCACTCTCTGCTACAATCCAATTAACAGAATGACAAGAATTGTATACAGAGTCACTATTATAAGAAAAACAACAAGAAAGAGTGATGATACAGAAAAATTGATGATCTGTCTTCCTGGTGGGACAATGATAGAAAATTCCAAAGCTGTTGCAATGAAGAGAGCCCACACACTCTTTAAAGGCAAGAGTAATATCTCCTTCATTACTGCTAAGTGCTGCCGTGTAGTGCTGGAGATCTCCAGATAACACATTTACCATTTTACCTAGAAAAGATGGAAATCTAGACTTAACTGTGAAAATTTCAGATTTCTAAATGTTGGTTAGAAGTGTTTTTTTCAGAGCACATTCATGAGCAGAATGGAACCTAGGGCCGTGAATTTGTAAAGAAACTATGAGAACAAATAGGGTTAGATTTTTTTTTTTGAACTAGGGATTGGACCCAGTGGTATTCTAAACCTGAGCTATACCTCCAGCCCTATTTTTCATGTTTTATTTTGAAACAGGGTCTCGCTAAGCCTAACTAAGTAGATGAGGTTAGCTCCAAACCTGTGATCCTCCTGTCTCAGCCTCCCAAGTACTAGGATTACAAGTGTGTACCACAACGGCCAGCTTTAAAATTTTTGAATAATTCAAAAGTTCATCCAATCCTCTTAGGGAAATCATACTTCTATCCTGTGACTACTCAAAAATATATCTTAACTTATGGTCAATAGCTTTTGAAATTAGCACTTCGTATATAGCATAGATGACTGAACTCTAATATTTACATAAGTAGATATTCAAGAGATAATGAAAACTAACAATGTATGAGAACATTATACTTCACAACACTAGGCTTTTACTCTACCACTGTGTTATACCCCAAACCAAATATAGAATTTCTGAAATCCAAACCCTGATTTTTATTTCTTAATAAGAAATGGTCAGACAAAGTTTCTCTGGACAAAGCAAATAGAAGATTTAGGGGATGGATTGGTTTTAGGGTTAAGATTGAAACAGATAAGGAGCGGTGAGCCACTCTTTTAGCGAGTGATCAGTAGTGGATGGGACAGCTTTAGATCCTGTTCATTGATTTGATAGCTTAGATAGAGAATCATCTGTCTTTCCTAAATGTGTGGCCTTTTTAGGAACTCTTGAACTGTATAGATCTGAGATACTACAATGATACACTGTCATGGCTTCACAAAGGCAGAGTTAGTAATTAATATTAATTGGTATTAATATTAATATACAATTATATATGTAATATGATTATAAATTATTATATATTATTGATATCAGGAAATAAACCTGGAGGTATTATATCTCTGAATACTCTCTCAGGGTCTAAGTTGCTGAGTGTCTTGCTAAATTGTTGAGGCTGAACTCTAACCTGTGATCCTCCCATCTCAGTCTCCCAAGTACTGAGATTACAAGTGTCTACCACCATGCCCAGTTGGCAGTTACTATTTCACAATGGGCTATGAGGTTATTAACACCTGGTGTGGGGGTGGGGACTCCTCTGTGATGTCATGACTGCCCAAGAATAAAGTCAGGGTCATTTCTCACCTCAGTCTCAGAAAAGCCCTATCAATGTAGACTGGTGTATCTTGCTCCTCTGAGAGGGCATATTCCATCCCAGGTGAATTACAACTGTAAGTGAAAAATGGTATTCCATCAAAAGCGCAGTGTTCATGTTTGCCCTAATATGAAGACAAAAAAGGGGAAAAATAAAAGGCGTGGTATACTGAAAAAGAACAGAAGAGGAAAGAAAAAAAGAAACCGAGGTAAGGGCAGTCTTGTCTCTTATTACAATTATGTTTGGAGTCAGAGAATAGATTCAAATTCAGGCAGCTAGTTAACATCCATTTTTATATACTTCTACAAAAGAGTCCCTGACCCTCATAACTGACTTTCCCCATTAATATCATAGCCCTAGCATTAAATAAAATAGGACAATGGGCTCTCTCTATAGAAATATGAAACCAAGATTAGGTCTTGTGTGAATTCCCCATCCTGATTTCTCACATAAAGATGGTCATGGGTAACCTTCAGAGAGAATTTGAAGGTTTTCAAAACAGGCCCACAAGAAGTAGGTATGATTGAAGAACTTTGCTAGTTGTTCAATACCAAATGACAATGCCATGCATTTCAGTTTTACATTATTTTGTGTGTGCTGGTGGGGTTAATAGAGATTGAACCTAGGTGTACTACACCCTTGCCCCTATTGTATTTTTTACTTTGAAAAATGATCTCTCTAGGTTGCTGAGAATTGTGCTATGTTGCTGAGGTGGGCCTCACACTTGAGGTCCTCCTGTCTCAGTCTCCCAAGTACTTCATTTTAACATTTATTTGATCCTTAAATTGGGGATTCACTCCTCTTCCCACAATATTGATCAACAGAAGCAAGGGATGGATTTTAAACTATCTGGCAAGAAAAAGCATTGTTTCTTACGATTGCTCATTTGTACATTGACTTCACAAATCTATTCAACATTTACTAAAGGCATAGGCTTCAGAGGGAAACCTATCCTTGTGCTCAAAGCACCACAATATTAAACGGAGAAAAGGATGACCCTTTGTTCAGGCCAGAGTATGGTATGCATTCTCAATACAAAAGTATTGGGGCCAGCCAAGCTTCTCTCCATAGCTAACCCCATTACTATGGTCTAAAGACTACATTCTGACAGTGGAACTCATGCTTTTCCTGTTTTCTTTACAGTGGCTTTTGCAGAGAACACAACGATCATAGGTATGCATGATGGCCAAGTAAAGCAAACCAGCAAGTCCTAAAAAGCCCACATTTCTGCAAAAAATGTCAACCAAGTCCTCTGACTGATCTGCAAGAGACAGTGACTGAATGTGCAATCCCTAACTCCAGAAAAGGGCATCAAAACCAGACTCAATAAACTCTTAAATAAATCAAAATGTTTTGTGGTTCACAATGACTTTCATAGCAGCAGTCCATTTGTCTCCCCTGGGCCAAGCTTGCTTCCTTTCAATTCATTCTCCAAAAGGCAACATGGAAGATATATTTTAAGGGAATTTTGATCATTTGGTTCACTTATTATAACCCTTTCTGAGCTCCTCAGAATAAAGTCTAAATGCTAATATGACTTCCAAGGCAGTGAATAGTCTAGTACTGGCCTACCTTTCTGACCTGTATTTAGGTCCCTCTCTCCTCTGAACATCTGTACTTCAGAGAGTGGTCTAAATTGGGCTGGAAAAGGTAGGCCAGTATTAGGTTGTTAGTTCTCAATAAGCTATTTAGGTGACCCCTTCCCTGATTTCAGAAGTCTGGTACATTTATTCTATGGCCCAATTTTACTTGTAGGTGTCTACTCAAAATATGGTAATCTTCATCAAAACTCTGCACAAGGATGTTCATAGCAGCACTATACATAAAGACTCCAAAAGGGAAACAACCCAGGTTATCCATAGTAACATCAATAAATACAGTATCATTTTTCACGTGTGTGTGTGTGTGTGTGTGTGTGTGTGTGTGTGTGTGTACTTGGGATTGAACTCAGGGTCATTCTACCTCCAAGCTACATCCCCAATACTATTTTCCTATTATTTTAAAACAGGGTCTCACTAGGTTGATGAGAGGCTCACTACTTGCTGAAGCTGTCCTTGTGCCTGGGATCCTCCTGTCTCAGCCTCCCAAGTACTGGGATTATAGGCGCATGCTACCACACCCAGCTTAAAAATGCAGTATCTTCTTAAAAAGGGATATTATAGAGCCATGAGACAAAAAACATACAGCTATATACAATGGCATGAATAAATTTCACAATCATGACATTGGGAAAAGCCACATATTATATAATTCCAAGTATAGATAGTAAAAACTGAACTATGGTACTACAAATTGAAACCGGCTTACGCCTGCAGAGGCAGAGACTTTGACAGTCTGGAAAGTGACTCAAGGGGGCTTTTGGGAGGCAGCTAAAACGCTGTTTCTTGATCTGAAGATATTTAGGTGGTGGGTGTTTTCTTTGTGAAAATTTGCCCAGGTGCACATTAAGGATGTGTGGGATTTTCTGCCCATCACACCACAATAGTTTACAAGTTTTTAAATTATCTGTCTTTTAACTCCATATCACACTTTTGTTAAGCAAATTCTTCTTCCAATTTTCAGTATGACTTCCTTTTCCTGAATTCTTAGACGATCATGCTCATCATGCTGTGTACTCAGTGTCCTCTGTTGTTCTCCTATCTTCACAACTGTCTGCATTTAATGATAACTGCTTATTGAATCAAGTCCAGCAAAGTGGCTTTATGTGCCTTTTTGGACACATTGTGAGAGTGTATAAATTTTAATAGAGGGCAAGTGAAGGGACAAAGACTTAATATTTCCCCGAGAGAGAAAATCAGCTCCGATAATTGGCAGTGCAGCACATAGAAGGTTGAATTTGTTATCTATTGCTGTGTAACAAATTACTACAAAATTAGCAGCTTACAATAATATTTATTTATTTATATTTATTTTATTGTGCTGGAATTAGAACCGGGACAGTCTACATCTAAGCTATATCCCCTTTATTTTTTGAAACATAATTTCTGTAGGTTGCTGAAAGTCCCACTATATTGCTATCTTCGAACTTGTGATCTTCTTGTCTTAGACTCCCAAGAACTGGGATGACAGATGTGCACCACCACACCTGATTTAATATTTATTTTGAAACAGGGTCTTACTAAGTTGTAAAAGGCCTCACTAAGTTGCTGAGGCTGACCTTGACCTTGTAATCCTCCTGTCTCAGCTTCCCAAGTACTGGGATGACAGGTGTATGTCACCACATCCAGCTAATACCTATTTATTCTCTGTTTCTGTACATCATAACATAGCTCCAGGAAGAAACTAATCAACTGAGTCCTCGGTTTCAGGGTCTTTCAAGGCTGCAGTCAATGTGTCACCAGGGCTATATTCCCATAAAGGGTCCTCTCTCAAGCTCACATGGTTGTGGCTATTGGGCAAATTCAGTTTCTTGCCACTCTTAGACTAAAATCCTTGCTTTCTTGCTGGCTGTCAGCTGATGTTCCCTCTATGTTTCTAAAGTCTGCTCATATTCTTTATCACAGGCTGCTTCACAAGCCTCTCAACATGGTAGCACCTTCTAGGCCAGCAAGGGAGAGTCTCTTGTCCTAGTCAACTAAGATGAACTATTATATAATGTAATTAGATTATAGAATCACTAAAATTTTTAAAAATCAAATCTTATCATCTTTGCCATATTACATAACGGAATCAAGTCTAGGTTCTGCTCATATAAAAGGAAAAGGTATTACACAAAGGTGAAACTCATTTCAGTTATCTTAGAATTCTGTCTACCACAAAGAGGTAATATTTGGAGATTGGGGAAGTTTTCCCAAAAATACCAAAGTACCAGATCATGAGTATGGGAGTCAGCCTCCATGATTGCAAGCAATGATCATACCTATTTATCATCTCCTCACACTCTGTATCAGGGTTATTCCATGTGACCAAGAACAGTGACATGATACTTCTGGGGCTAGGCAATAAAAAACAGTAACATTTCTTCCTAGCTGTCACTAGTTCATAGGAAGGCTGGCCATCATACTATGAGGACTTTCAAAGAGCCCTTTGGGGAAATGTATGTGGCAAGGTACTCTAAGATCTATTTCCAACAAGGTTGCCATTTAAAATAAAGAATGTGAAACTGATTTGCATTTTAGATAAATATAACATAGTTTAGGATATGTATGTCCCAAATATTGCATGGGATATAATAATAATAATAATAATAATAATAATAATACAATTTTTTCATTATTTATATGAAATTCAAATGTAACTGAGTTTTTTTGGCATATGTTTTTAGAAATTCAGTAACCCTACCTGCCAAAAGCATGAAAGTGACCCAGATTCTCTAAATCAGCTTTAGTCAAATCATCTAACTATAGTCACAGCTCACATCTTAATTGCAACTTTTTTTTGTGGTACTGGGGGTCGAATGCAGGGATATTCTACCTCTGAGCTATACACCCAGGCCTATTTTTTATTCTTTATTTTGAAACAGGGTCTCATTGAGTTGCAAATGTCCTCACTAAGTAGCTAAAGCTATCCTCGAACCATGATCCTTCTGTCTCAGCCTTCCGAAAGCTGGGATTACAACTGTGTCCCACCACGCCTGGCTTGTAATTGCAACTTATTGAGAGGCCAGAAACCATTGCTTTCTGGAGAAATTGCTCCCCAAATCCTTCCCCCCAAAAGGTTAGATAGCATATGTTTGTTATTCAAAGATGTTGATGTAGAGTTTGAGGACTATTGTTAACTGTTCAATAGTAAAAGATAATTAATACAATAGGTAACCATCTGCCCATTATTTTGGCAGGCCAGTCTGTTTATTTTTTAGATGCAATAAAAAAATGGTTCCATCATTAAAAAAGCAATCCTCCTGCTCTAGTTGAAGAGTAAGAAGATAGCTCAAAAATGACAGTTAAGTTCATCGTTTATTAATGAAATGTCTCTCTATCTATTTGATTGAATTAAATCTGTCAAACAGGACTTCTTGTTATGGAAGTCAGAAAGCATTTTTTGTTGTTCTTGCTCACAGAAGTTGGCAACAGCAGCTTCAACATAACAAAGCCTGACAGCTTGATTCAGCCTGAAAATGCTGATGACAAGCAAGTCATGTCTATTGTAAATAGAAGGTCCTACAGCTCCTCAAGCAAAGACAGAAATGGCAAACGCACATTACACAACTGAGAGATCAGGCCATGTCCACTCTGCCTCTGGAGGAAGAGAACAGCGTTTAAAAATGATTTACACATTATTAAACATGTAGCTGGAGAGAAGAGAGAAAATGGGGGGGACTAAAGAATCTTAAGAGTAGTGGTTCTTAACTGGGGGTTATTTTGCACCCCTAGGACATTTTTGAATGTTTAGAAATACTTAGGGTTGTCACAACTAGAGGTGGGCACTACTGGCATCTGGTTGATCTATACCTGAGCTACTGCTAAACATCCTCCAGTGCACAGATCAGCCCCTATAGTGAATATTAACCAGCACTAAAATGTCATCACTGTAGAGGCTGAGAAACCCTGCTCAAGAGAGACAACTAACTGGACTATTTGTTGGATTGACAAATCAGATTGCTGTATTCAGAAAATTTCTGTTTTGAAAACATTTACTTCATTAATCCATTCTATACTCCAATTTATTCATTTTATATTCATTCATATATTCATACATTTACTTGTTCATTCAACACAATTTTATTGAGTGCTTCAATGTGCCAGGTGTTTTGGGAAAAACTAATGTGTATAAGAAATGCATTCAGCTATTAAATAAATTAGTGAGCACCTGAAAATTATATGGGGGATAAATCAAATGTGTATTCTATCTTCACAAAACATAAAATTCTGAATCAATAATAAATGTACATAAAAATGAAGCAAAATCCTTAACATATAAGCTTAATTTAACAATCAAAACTTTGTATAATTCTAATGATGAGTAATTTTATTTGTTTATGTGTGATACTGGGAATTAAACTCAGGGTGTTCTACCCCTGAGCTCCACTGCCAGCCCCATTTTTTTTTTTAATTTTGAAAAATGATCTCGCCATGTTGCTGAGGGCCTTGCTAAATTGCTAAGGCTGAGTTTGAAACTGTGATCCTCCTGTCTCAGGCTGCCAAGCACTGAAATTACAGGCACCACATCCAGTTATTAAGGCAAACATTTGAAAAGCAGTTGAGATAGAAGGATCTTGAGTTCAAGAACAGCCCTAGAAGCCTACATTCACAAACATATCAAAGTCCATCACTAAGCCAAACCTAAGAAGGAAGGAGTGGGGAGTGAATGGGGTGGAAATTGGGGAAGGGCTAAATGAGTGATGTGCGCATGTGTGCCTCTACCATCTTGTACTCCATTAAGATTTGTGACTACAATGCACCAATAAAAGATTTTTTAAAAAAGAAACTTAGTGAGACTCTGTTTAAAAACCAAAGAATAAGCCAGGCGTGGTGGCGCACACTTATAATCCCAGCATTCAGTAGGTGGAGACTGGAGGATCAAGGTTTGCATATAGCCTCTGCTACTTTGCAAGGCACTTAACAACTCAGTGAAACCCTTTTTTAAAAATAAAAGGACTAAAAAATAGGGCTGGGGGTGTAGCTCGGAGGTAAAATGTCCCTGGTTTCTATCCCCAGTACCACAAAAAAAAAAAGACTAAAAACCAAAGAATAAAAAGCACTTGGGGTATAGCTCAGCTGTAGAATACCCCTGTGTTTACTCCCCAGTACCACACAAAAAAAGAAAGAAAAGCAGTTTTCACAATATTGTGGGCTACCCAAAGCTGAATTATAGGTCAACGTGTGAAAAAAGCAGTCATATGTTTTTGTTGATTCACCTTCATTTCCTTTTTTTTTTCTTTTTTAAATTTTTTTATTGGTGCACTGTATTCATACATTGTAATAGGATAAAAAACTTGTGTAGACATACATGCACACATCACCCAGTTAACCCCTACCCAATTCCCACCCCATTCCCTCCCCATACCTCCTTCCCATGCTTGGCTTAGTGGTTGACATCTAATATCATAGCAATTTATCCAAAATTAACAATGATAATCTCACATAACAGATTCATTTGTCTGACTTCAAGCATTTGATCAATTAGAGATAACATTTCAGTATTTCTTTTGTTTTCTTTCTTACCAGAGGACTTTTTTTCTTCTTTTTTTTAAGGTAAAACGATCATACATTTATTTATTTTTCAGAAAAAAATCTATCTTAACATGAAATATAAACTCTAAATACCCAAAACAATCTCAAAAAAGAACAAAGCTAGAAGATGTATATTTTCTGATTTCAAACCTTGTAAAGCTACAATAATTGAAACAGTGTAGTACTGCTATAAAGGCAGATATATAAACCAGTGGAGTAAAATAAAAAGCCTAGAAATAAATTCTTCCATATAAGTCAAGTTATTTTTGACACGGTTTCCAAGAACATTTGGTGAATGAAATAATAATCTTTTCAGTAAATATTATTGAAAAATAATAATTACATGAAAAAGAATAAAATTGGACCCTTACCTAACTCCATATACAAATATTAACTCAAAGTAGATAAAAGACCTAAATGTAAATCTTAAGACTATAAACATTTAGAAGAAAACTGGGTCATAAAACTTCACAACACTGAAATTGGCAGTGATTTCTTGGATATGATTTCAAAGGCACAGGCAACAAAACAATAAACAAACTTTCTAAAAAATAAAAAATATTATACATCCAAGTATACTGTAAACAGAGCTAAAAGTTACTGATAGAATGGGATAAAATATTTCCAAATGCTATATCTGAAGGTATATTAATAATCCAAATAGAAATCCTAAAAATTAGCAACAATAAAAGCAAACAATACAATTTAGAGATAGGTAAAAGACTAAAATAAATAATGAATCTCCACAGATAACCAATCTTAGTAGTCTGCTGGATGAAAATCTTGTTTTTCTGGTTCTGGTGTGTATTACCTATTTCTTCTTTGTAGTTAATCTCTGAGTATTTTCTCTAGCGCTGGTTTTGAAGACATAAATTCCTTCAGTTTCTGTTTGTCATGGAAGCTTCTTATTTCCCCATCTAATTTGATAGAAAGTTTTGCTGGGTAGGAAATTTGGGGCTGGAAGTTGTTTTCTTTCAGAGTTTGGAATATGTTACTCCAAGCCCTTCTGGCTCTCATGACTTGGTTTGGGAAGTCTGGAGTGATTCTAATTAATTTGCCTCTCAATGTCACTTGGCTTTTTGTTTTTGTTGCCTTTAAGATTCTCTGTTTGGCTTCCACTTTGGTCATTTTGACAATTATGTGGTGTGAAGAACCTCTTCTCTGATCCTGTCTTAAGGGAGTTCTATAAGTTTCCTGAACCTGTATATCTCTTGCTCTATGTTTGGAAAATTTTCTGCTATTATTTCCTTGAAGAGATTATTGATCCCTTTAGTTTCACCTTCTTTTCCCTCCTCTATTCCGATTATTCTTTGGTTAGCTCTCTTAAAGTGGGCCCATATTTCTTCAATGTCAGATTCCTGCTGTCTGATTTTTTTTCTAAGTTATAAATTATGAGTTTGTTTTTGGAGTGATCATCTTCTAGGAGCGAGATTCTATTCTCCATGTGGTCTAATTGATTGTTTATACTTTGAATCAAGGCCTTTACCTCAATGATCACATCCTTTATTTCTTTTAGACTCTCTCTAAATTCTTTTCGAAGGTCCCGTATTATTTCGACAGTTATATTCCTGATTTGATCTTCTGGAGATATCTGAATTTCTGTGTTATCAGGTTCTGATGATATGATATTGTGGGCATTCATTGCTCTATTGTTCCTCTTTCCCATGATTTCAGAATTTTGTGCCTTTCCTGGGTCACTATGACTTCACTTAGGGTGCTCTTTATCTCGACTCTGTGGTAATTTCAGCCGCCACTATCTCCAAGGAGATTATCAAAGCTGTGCAAGTCCCTGGGAGTGCAGTACAGGGATTTCTTTTTTAGGGGCCGCAATTTTACTCATGGTTATTGTGCGCGCTGATAAGGAGCTGTAGCGGGGTATGATGAGCTCCCTGTAGCTGCTGGCAATATGGCGCTGCTGCCACACCATCGGCCGTGAGGCTGGCATATTTCTTTTCTGGTTTTAAGCTCCGTTCTGACTTCCTGGAAGGCGTGATGAGCTTGGCCACTGGGAGTTTTGTATGTTCTTTGTGCTGAAAGAACTGCTGAATTAAACCCGAATGATCTGCAGCTGCTCACTTTAGCTCCTTGTTTACCTTTCCTCTCTGGAGCCTGGTGCCATGAGGGAAGATGGTGCCAGCGTGGCTCCACGGCTGCATTGCGGGCTTGATTTCTTTTCTGGTCTCTGGTTGTTCTTCTAGTCTTTTTTTCTCTGTACCTTGTGTTTACATTTTTCTTCTCTATTGCTAGTTTTTTCTGGCTATAAAAAGTGCTGATTTTGTGGCAATAGAGATCAAGTTTTAACAGGATGCGTAAATACTGCCTTTCTCAATCGCCATCTTCCTGGAAGTCTCTACTTCATTTCCTTTTAATCAGGTGGATCATAGAGTAATTTGTGAAGAGGTCAAAAGGCTATTTGTATATGGGCATGGTAAATTATGCCGGTAATCGTACTACATGTAAGCAATCTGGCTGATATGCAGAATATTATGAGCAAAAGGAAGGAAAGAAGTTAGAAAGGCCATGACTGTAGGCCAGTGATATAGCAAAGTTGTAGAGTGCAATTGCTTAACAAAAGGCCCTGGCTTCCATTCCATCCCAACCCCCCCTCCAAAAAAAGTGGAAAAGGCTGTGATCACATTTTAGAGGCTGCTAGATAGATATTCATTGAAATTCTCACATCTTAACAAAATCAAAGAGGGAGGGAGAAAGATTATTTGATCATCTTTTATATTGCTCATTATCCCTTCAATTAAAACTAATTTTAGAAAACTGGGACTTCTTGGCTCTCATAACCAGCAAGAGTGGGATTCTAGTTAGAAATATCTAAAGCATGTCACCAGGGCACTCTGTAGGTATCAGCTTTCTTCTTTTCTTCTGTGTTCTCCATGAAGTGAAACCACCCTTACTTACAACTCTGGCCTTACAACCTCACACTTGTACACCCAATAAGGTTCTAAATTCAGAGGTCTCCAGAGAAGGTTCTGACTGTCCTGGCCTGATCATAAATCTATCTGTTGAACCAACTACCAGGATGTGGTTAGGTTGTATATTTCACAACTCCCACTCTAATTACATGATTAGACTGAAAACGGAGCAATTATTCAAGATACAAATGGAGATATGACAAAAAAGCCATATATGGTGTCACATGCCTATAATACCGATACTTGGGAGGCTGGGACAGAAGGATCACAGGTTCAAGGCCAGCCTCAGCAATTTAGGAAAGCCTTCAGCAATTTAGTGAGACAATTTCAAAATAAAAAATGGATGAAGGGTATAACTTGGAAATAAGAGTACCCCTGAGTTAAATCCCTCGTACCAAAAGTAAACAAAACCAGACAAAACATTAACTGCCTAAAATTTAAATGCTCAAAAACAGAACAGTAGTTAGAAAAATTAGGGTATATCAGTGTGAAAGAATATCAAGCAGCAATTAAAAACTTAATTATGTTTCATAAAATTAATGAGATCCTAAAAATGTCAATATTTTTGTCTAGTACCAGTCAGGCTAATTGTAAAGTTAAATTAGAAAATAGACAAAAATAACTAGGCAAACGCTTGAAAAAATAAAAGCAATGCAGAATGATAAGTGCTACAATATACTTATACATATTTATAATTATACAATAATATAACAATATGAAACTGGTATACAACTAGAAATATAAATGTAACTGGATAGACCTGAAGTATGGTATAAAATTTCATGTGGAGATTCAGTATATGATAGATTCAAAAGGCATCTCAAACCCGTTAAGTAAGTCTGAGTTTTTTCATAAATGGTATAAGAACAATTGGAAAAAGATGGATGTAGCTTGGTATGTTACAACTTATACCAAAATTACCAATGATATAAACATAAAACTGTGAAATTTAAAAAGAACTAAAGGGATGGGCAGGGTGGTACATACCTGTCAAATCCCAGCTACTCGGGAGGGTGAGGGAGGAGGATTACCAGTTTGAGGCAAACCTTGGCAACTCAGTCTCAAAATGAAAAATAAATAAGACACTAGAGAAAGAAGAAAAGTGGTTCAATAAATTTCTGGGGTTTTTGTGTGATTGGTTCTGGGGACTGAACCCAGGGGCATTCTACCTCTGAACTACAACCCCAGACCAATTTTATTTTTATTTGGACAGAGGATCTCATCAAATTACTGAGAGTCTTGCCAAGTTGCTGAGGCTGCCTTTGAACCTGGGAGCTGGGAAAACTTTCCTATGATTTATGGGGGGGGAGTACAAATATTCTAATATATATTTTCTCAAGCACCTAAAGGTCAGATTCTGAAAGCGCTGACCACATCTTATTGTTCAGACATGAAACCATTTCTTTTGGTCCCTCCTTCTCTTTCTACTTCATTCTTTTCTTTTCATTTCTCTAACCCAATATTTTTATTCTCCATAATTCTGACTTTTTAATCTTTCATTTGAGGTTTTCTCCCTTTCACTTCCCAGATCCCTTCCCCTTCTTTTCTATGTAGTAATACTCTATTAGCTGTATTTTCTCTTTCCATGGTTTCAATTATATATGGCTAAACATGGCCTGAAAAATGTCAAGTAGAAAAGCCCAGAAATAAACAACTCATAAGTCTCACATTGTATGCCATTTGGAGTTGTATGATGAAATCTATCACTGTTCTGCTCCATCCCACCCAGATATGAATCATTCTTTTGTCCAAAACATCTGCATTATATAGGGTACCCAACTATTAGTCACATAATTAGTAAAATTCTCACTTATATCAGCTATGGACTATTGAATTATCACGGAATTGTGTTCAAGTAACTCTTCTTTTATATAATAATGTTCCATATCACCTGAGTACTGATACTAGTAATTTAGATACACCAGAGGAGCTGCAAAGTGCTTTCCCTAAGTAGAAAAGCAAAAGCCCTTGACTTAATAAGGAAAGAAAAAGTTATATGCTGAGGCTGCTAAAATCTATGGTAAGAATGACTCTTCTATTATGAAATTATGAAGAAGAATAAAGAAATTGGTGCTAGTTTTCCTGTCTTACACCAACCTACAAAATGTACAGTCATTGTACTTAATAAGTACTTAATTAAGATGGAAAAGGCACTTGTTATGTATGTACAGAAAAACACAGTGTGTGTGTTGTATACATATAAACATATATACAATATATGTTTATTCCCATTGCCAATCCTTCTCCTGTTCTCCTTATTCTATCTTACAATTCAAGTAATACTGGCCAGGTAGTGTGGAATAACAGAATTCAGAAGAACTAGCTCAGTCAAGGGAGTCTTGCAAAAACAGCTGGAACTGCTAGGAAGTGGCAAGAGAGAGAGGATAGCTATTCCAGATCAGGTCAGTGGGCTAAAAGAAAAAAAAGATGCCCAATCTGTGGGAATTACTTTTCACAGTATAGTGGATTCTCTGTCAGTGAGCTTCAGTCAGTCACTGAGGAAATTTAAGTTTATGTGGGCATGTCTGTAGGCCCAGTGGGTTGGGTCTCCCAGTAATACCTTGTGTTTGTATAATGAAGAGACCTCCTGAGACAGAACAGAGCAAAACAAAAATCCTCTATAAGAGGCTTGATCATATTACCCAATTATAGTGACCCCAGGCAGAGGACAATGGATAAAAACCATTTCTCTAGCTACTCCACACCAGATCCTAGAGCAAGAACATTAGTGCCTAGTGAATAAGTCATCGATGCCCAGAGCCTGAGCGCAGCAAACCTGATGAGGATCATCATCAGAACAATAATAAAATGAGTGATTTGTTTTAGGCACATTATTTATGCCTTGGTAACTCTCAATATCCATTGATATAGGGGTTCAGAGTTGGAGAAAAGTCCTGCAATTACAGAAATGGTGAATATGCCAAAAAGAAAGGCTTCTACTAAGAAACTATACTTCACCTTGGATGTAATTTTTTTTCCAGAATTCTCTTTGGTTCATCAGCAATGATAAGGCAAGTAGATCAGACTGATTTAGGTCACTGATTCTATGGAAAATGCCTACCTGCTTCAGGTTGTCAAAAACGCCTGCTGGACATCTGGCCAGGATGGGTGGGAGGGCTGTTGGAGAAAGAGCACTGAGCCAATTCCAATCTTGGCTCTGTCAGAAATGAGCAGTGAGCCTTGGAACTTGTGCCTGAATCTCTCTGGGCCTCCATTCCTTGTTTGTAAAATAAGGAGTTTGAACCAAATCAGTAATTTTCAAATACAAAGTTTCCCCTTTATCTATGGGAGGGTATTTTCCAAGGCCTCCAGTGGATGCTTGAAACTGTGGAGTGTAAAGAATACTACATATCCTATTTTTCTATACATACATACCTATAATAAATTAAAAATGTAAATTAGATGCTAGAGATTAACAACAATGATAATATAATGGAACAATTATAACAACATATCATAATAAAAGTTACATAAATGAGTTTTACTCTCATAGTATCTTCTTATACTATAAATTTTAGCAACCTCAGCATATAATTTTTTCTTCTTCTTAAGTTGGGCACATCTACCTTTTCACTTAAAGGAACCAAATTTTGGCTTCTCTATGTCATATTGCTCTCATTACTACTCTTGTACTTTGGGATCATTATTTATATTTTTCATCTAAATAAAGATGACTTGAACACAAGCACTGAAATATCATAACAATTGATCTAGTAACCAAGATGGTTACTAAGTGACTAATAGATACGTAGCATATACAACATGGATACTCTGGACAAAGGGATGATTCACCTCCTAGTAGGATATTGCTAGATTTCAACACATTACTAGGAATAACATATAAAACTTATGGGTTGTCTATTTCTGGATTTTTCATTTAATATTGTTGTATCATGTTTGGCAATGGGTAACTGAAACTGAGAAAAAGGAAAACACCAGTAAGGGAAAGCTGCTGCCATTTTATACGGAGCACTCTACTTTACAGGGTTCCTGAGTTTAGAATGGAGCCATAAAGACAGACTGAGATGGCCCTGGGCCTCTGGCCCACCTCTCCCAGAGCAGCAGCATGAATATCTGTTTCACATATTGAGGCTGCTTAATTGTTTCTGTTTGAAGGAATGATGTGGATGCTAATATCAACTTGGACAACCACTTTACCAAACTAAAATAATAATTCATAAGAGAACATTACAGTAACATTTATTGATGTTACTGAGATGGGGGCAGTGTTCATCTTGTAGTTGTTCCATTCTAAACTGTGTAAAAATGCTGGGAAGAATGAACTCACTTAAGCAAGAAATGAAGATTTGTCATCTGGGCCACACTGGGTTAGCCTGTGGGGCAATCAGTGGAGGGGGGGGGCAGCTAGGGAGATCAGTTGAAAGAAAAGGTAGAAAGAAGAACCAAGAGAGAACTACTTGGTACTCCTGTGGGCTCAGAGTAACTGGAAGGTGCCTAGGGAGGGTCCTGTGTCCACCAAGCTTGTTGGGTCTCTTTGATCAGAAACCCTTGACGCAGGCCCAAGAGACAGGTTGTTGAGGAAGCAGAACACAAAGCACTCCTGTACCAATTCATCAGGCCAGTGACCACTCATCCAGAGGGAGCCTGCTGACATATTCTGTCATTCTCGAAGAAGACAGAATTTTCTGCATCAGTTGCAAAATGGCTCCTAAACCCAAACTACAACTGGTAGCTCCACCTCTGACCTCCGAATCACCTTGAAAGCTGGTGGCTGCATTCTGGTATATCAAGGGCTGCTGGATGATCCTTGTCTGCGGAGCCATGCTGAATGTTGGGGTGATCATCACCGTCTGCTGCTGCAGCTGGGCTGTAGGCTGGGGCTGGGGCTGGGGCCGGGGCTGAAGAACAGGAGTTGCCCTTGCGGGGGTGGGAACTGCAGTAGGCAGAACCTTGACCTGCAGAGCTGGAGCCTGGGGGGAGGCAGCTGAGGCAGAGAAGGAAGACATCTGGACCTGGCTGAAGGACCGCTGCATGGAGGGGTCCCCAGCTCCACTGCTGCCCCTGCCATTGCCACTGCCGCCATTGCTACTGGTGCCGCCAGGGAAGGAACCACACAGCTGCTCAGAAAACAAGTCCAGGAACTATCCCACTTGATTGCTGACAAACTGCAGCATCTCTGTGAACAAAGGAAAAGGAGTAATTTTATTGCCACCCAAATGATTAACTTTCAGACTTGCTTAGGAAATGGAGGTATGGGGGCTGGGGATGTAGCTCAGTGGTGGAGTGCTTGCTTGCCTAGCATGCTTGAGGCCTTGGGTTCCATCATGAGAAAAAAAGAGGAAAGGAAGGAAGAGAGGGAGGGAAACAGGCATGACAATCCAATGGCTTTACCCCGTCTTATGGTCTGTGCAGGAATTTCTGCTTTACCACAGGTAGAAATGGGTTGTTTCTAGAGCCTTGCCAGGCATTGCTAGGTCTAAAAGCAGGTTTACAAAAATTAAACCAATCATTACAATGCTCAAATACTTAGAGGTTGACAAATTCAACTTCCAAAGATTCAAAAGCTCTCTTAAATTAAGGTCTGCTGGTAGTGTAAATAAGCTGATTTTTCTCAGGGGTCTCTTATTAGCTCCTGCCGAGAGCTGTGTCTCAGTTGGCAGTTACCTAGCATCACATCAGGAGAGCTTGAAAATAGCAAATTACTTTTCTAGGATGGAAATGTAATGCACTCCTATCAGTCAGTTCAAGTTCCTGAGATTACAATTTGTGTTAATATTTTTTTCAATTCTGTCTGTTCCTAATAACGACATAAATATTCAGTGTTGAAAACTGAATTCAGGGGATAATTATGGATTAGTATAAAGTTGCAATTATAGTAATTTGATGATTTCAATTGATCTGGCTTTCTCTTTGACACGGATAACTGAAACAAATTAAAATTGGAACCAATAGGTCATATAAAGGTAACATTATTGTACGGAATGTTGTATGGAGATATTCAATCCTAAATATGCCTCATTAGAATCACAGTAAAAGAAAAACACTGCCAATTTTTCCTTATACAAAGGATATTTGGGTTTGATTTCCAGCACCACAAAAAAGGGAGGTTGGTGTATCCTGTCATATCCAGTAACATTCATTCTAGCCCTCCCATTTTCAATCAACAACCATTACCCATATGATAGGCTTTCAATGGCTGCTTTTCTAACACTGGATTAAGCAGGTAAGTTGAATTCAAATTCTGGCTACTTTGCAGACTTAGGGTGAGATATATATGAGTTCTCTGAATCTCTAAGACCCACATGGTGCTTCCAGTATGGTGTTTCTCAAAATTTCACACTTGAATTATGTGAGGTTCCTCCCTTCTACTTCTCTCCAAAGTTCAAAACAAAAGCACCCTCCAGAACAAAAATTAAACTGTCATGCATGTACAATTTTATTATTTAATGAGAAAAAGGGAGAAATATTCCCAGAATTTAAAAGGTAATGCTCAACAAGGAATATTTTGTTTCATAGGGGGAATTTTTCAATGTCTGGAGACATTTTTAGTTTTTAACATCTTGGAGGAGTGTTACTAGGATGCAGTGGGCAAAGGCTAGGATATGCCTAAACATCTAACAGTGCACAGGATGACCAACCATGACAAAAAATGTTCCAATCCTTAGATTTACTAAGTAAAGAAGTTCCTAATTCATTCCATTGTGTCACATAATAAAAAGCTAATGCTAGATTATGGCCAAAATGAGCAAGAGTTGCCAGAGACTGGCAAAGTTTAGCAATTTCAGACTTAACATGTATGAAAGAGCTATTGTATACTGGCTTCACAAGCCACCTCTTTAATTTTCTAGATAATCCTCTGAGGTAGTTAGAACTATGTTCATTTAAAGATGTACAGTCTGAGACTAAGAGTAGTCATATGATCAAGGTCCCTTAGGTAGATACGTAACCTCTAGAGTTCTCTGTTTTTATCTGTATTTGGAAGTGGAAAGGGGCACATTACATGTGCCAAGTACACACTAGAGATGATGTGACAGAAATTAAGATTCCTCTTATCACTTCTGTATGCTCTTCCCTGGTTTCAGTGTGTTCTGTGTTTTTTGTTTTTTTTTTTTGTGGTACTGGGGGTGGAACCCAGGGGCTTCTCTACCTCCGGGATATACTCCCAGACTATATATATATTTTTTTTTGGGGGGGGGTTCCTGGAAGCCCTTCTACCTCTGGGCTATACTCCCAGACATACATACATATATATATATTTACACACATATATATATATATTTTTTTGAAACAGGGTCTCTTACGCCAGCACGGCTGGCTTCGAACCTGAGTGATCCTCCTGTCTCAGCCTCCCAACCGCGGGGATTACAAGTGTGCGCCACCACGCCCGGCGTGCTTCTGCTTATAATAGCCTGTAACTTATGTCTTTGTTCCAGAAGATCCCTTTAGGTACCTAAAGTCACCTTGCTACCATACATAATGCCTGGGCTTCTTCTTGAACCCTAACATTTCTTAGCCATAAACACAGGAATATGAGAGAGAAAGTCTAAATATTAATCCTCAAGGCAAGACAAAGGCTGAGCTACTGCCTTCGGTATGCTTACATACCGAAATTCTCCTGCAAAATCAGGTCGAAGTAACCTTATACGACTTGATTTGAAATCATAATCTTCCAGGTCTTGCTTCCCCGAATCTCTCACCATTTTCTCCTGAGAGCATTTCCTTAAGAAATCATTGAACTCAAATCCTTCTCTCTGGGTTTACTTCTGGGAAAACCAATTCAGTGCATACAAAATCCCTTTAGGTACCCAGCGTGAGCTGCCTTCCACAATGTGAGGATTCATCAAGAAGGCCCTTACCAGACACCAAATGCTGGCATATAGATATGGGATTTCCCAAGCTTTACTACTGTGAAAAAACAAATTTTGTTCTTTATAAATTACCCAGTCACAGATATTTTTGTTATAGTAACACAAAAACCAATGTCAATGGGTATATAATATTTAGAAAGATAAAGAGGAAAATGGGGGTAGATGATAGTGGGAGACAAGGTCAGAAAGATGGGCTGCATCAAGGATGAGCCTAACTAAGAAATTTGGATGTATCCAGTGAGCAGTAGAAAACCATTAATGATTTTTTAGTAAGGGAGAACATTCTGCATGAAACAGAATTGGTTACATTAATAAACTTTAGTTGATACTAAACATAATTTATTGGAATTTTCCAAGTGCATTACTAAGTAATGGGGAACTTACAAGTATAGCAATGTAAATGTAATAGAGGGAAATGAAAAATTCTTAGGTGTTGATTACTTTCTGTGTACAAAGGAACTTCAGGCTCTGGAAATACACAAGTAGATCAAATGAATTTGAAATATGATTATGGCCAGCCATAAAAAGAAGGCTTGTTTCCCTGAGGCCTGGGACCACTTATTTTACAAAAGAAAATACTTGTCTCTGTAAAAAGTAAATTTTCTAATATAAAATAGGAGAACTACTTGATATTTCAGGAAAGTATGTTCATGGTTTTATTATTACCAAATGGTACTTTCTACTTGGAAAACATTAAATAAGGTATGTAAAGTAAATAATAAAGTTAAATATCAAAATAGATTTCTGAGCCATGCATGGTCATATGAGCCTGTAGTCCCAACTACTTGGAGACTGAGGAAAAAGTATCACTTGAGCCCAAAAGTTTGAGACCAGCCTAGGTAACACTGTAAGACTCCCATCTCAAAACACATATACACAAAATTGTTTTCTGTGTTTTTAACCCTATTTTTAAACATATAATTAGAAGAAAATTTCTTATACAGAATATTTTAGTCTAATGATTTAGTCTAATAACCTCTTTAATATCTAGAGTATTCTACAATAAATTATTTTGATGTGAGTAACACAGAGGTTAGATTCAGTTCATACTTGATAAATATTATTTATAAGCTGAACTCTAACCTTCTCTGTATAATATTATCTATCAAATATGGTCTAAACTCTAACCCTCTGTATTACTCACATCAAATATTTTCTTGCAGAATGCTTGTTTGTTGTCAGCAAACTTTAACTGAAAATAGCCATATAAAAATTATTTTAGGTTTTGAGGGCCATATGGTTTTTGTTGCAATTACTCGACCCTGCATTAAAGTTCAAAAGCAGCCACAGAAAATATATAAACTAATGAGTGTGACTATGTATCAATCAAGTTTTATGGACACTATAATTAGATTTTTGTATGATTCTCACTTGCCATAAAATCTTCTTCACATTTTTTACAAATCATTTGAAAGAATAAAATGGTTCTTAGTTCACAAGTGGCTCATATAAAACAGGTACTGGGTAAGATTTGGCCCAAGAATCTGGTGTTGCAATTTGGGTTATCCCAACGCAGGGCTGAGGCAAAGGCTTGGGTGCAGATCCTTTATTTGGAAAGTAGGCCCAGGAAGCAAAAAGTAAAGAGCATGAAGAGAAACAGGGAAAGCAATTAAGGGAAAGACAATAAAGAGAGTATGTTATTGAGTTGGTTACTAAGGGAAACTGGGTTCCATCCTACTATAGTCCCTCTGAGAAACTAGTAAGAATATGACTCAGAAATGTCCCTCTACAGGATGGGAATCTAGGGACATTATCTATTGGTGACAGTCCTTTCACTTCAAGTTGCTCTACTTATGGAGTATTAAAGCTTACTCAGCTTTTATATATGCATGGAGAAGAGCTGGACATTGTGGCACACTCCTATAATCCCACTACTTGGGGAGCTGAGACAGGAGGATCATAGGTTTTAGGAGAGCCTCAGCAAACTGAGACTCTCATTAACTTAGTGAGGCCCCCTTTCCAAATAAAAAAATATAAAAAGGACTGGGAGTGTAGCTCTGAGGTAGAATGTCCCTAGGTTCAATCCCCTGTAGTATAAAAAGAAGCATGGAGAAAAGTAAAGAGTGGTACTAAAACTCAAGATAGGATGCTGGAGCCAACCTGGGAACTTTCCTCCAGAACAGCATCCTTTTAACTCTTTATCACAGGTAGGCAAAGAAGAGACAGTAGAGGGAACAAAACACATTTGTCACAGATGTTAACCCTTATTTCCATAATATTCTGTATCTCTGGGAGTCTAAAATCACAGGGGATTGACGTTCTAAAAACTGGTTACTCATAAGTTGTAAAGTTAGATACAAGGAGGAATGCTAACTTCCTAGCCTTCCCCAACTTATCTCATACCAAGAAAGGAATGTTGGTCATGGAGGAAAGCAAGCCTCTGAAATAAATATTTACAATTGTAGGTCTAAGTAGAACAATGTAGAATGCTCCAGAGACACTTATAAGTACAAGTGAGTCTTTCTTTTAGATAAGGTCACCAGAAGTATAGAGGGCACTATTCAGGCAAGAAAGGATGAGTCCCAATCTCTCTTTCTAGGTGGAAAGGCAATATAATAATATCATCCTGCAGCCACCACTAAGACTGAGGGGAGATATCACTGCCTGAAACTGAGTTGTACTGAGGGACCTTCGATGATGGGGCAAAACCCATTAGGAAAGAGAACTCACTCTCAGTGGGAGCTGTCATAAAATATAATGAGAAATGTATTGTGAATAACTGCTGTTGTGTCTGTCCAACTTTTTGGTAAAATAATGTTCATTGGACCCTTAGATATCCTCTTGGGACATTCCATTTATTAATTTTGGACATTGTTCATTAGGTGTTTCTAACTGGATCTCATCCCTTGTTATAATATTGGAATTTCTGACTGTAGTCAGTATACCTTATTTCTTTGGCCACTAATTGGTTCAAGAATACTGTGTGACCAAGTCAGAACAATTGCAAGACAATCCATTTCTAGGGCTTATTGGAGAAAGGACAGTGCTCTTTCTCCTTAGCCCTATGTCTAAAATGACATAGAGTATGCAGAGGTTACGGCCAGCACTTTAGCCTCAAATTGAAAGCCACAGGAAAAAAGGAAGAGCCAAGAGTCAGTGAGAAGCTGAACTTGGAATCCAGTCATGCTTACCTGGACAAGTGAGTGTGGTATATACTTCCTAAACACTACTGCACATATGCACTGAGGGGATGTCCATATGGCTGCTCTGTAGACCATATTCTAAGAAGCAAGGAAGGGAAAAGGTACTGAACCTTATGTCTACAATCTGATGTAGGAACCCAGCAATTGAAACGAGGCAGGACTGAGATAGATAATTAAGCTGGATGGATGTTCCTGATGGCAGTGCAAGACAAAATGAAGAAGGAAAAAAAACCCTCATATGCCTAAATTTTCACCCCAAGGCACAGATTAAATCAAAGACTTTCAAACTATGCTTTAAAAAAATCTCACCTCTTACAGCAGTTAAGAATTAAATATCCAACAATCCAACTCATATTTTGATTCTGATCAAATCTGAGTCTGCTTGCTTAATTATAGAATCAGTTGAATTCATAGCCCTTCCAGGTCTTTGATGTGAGTAAAGGCAGTGACCTGGAAAGAGTGTGATTTCAGGAGTGTAGTTTCAATGGAAATATCTGGAAGCCAGGTGTGGTGGTGCACGCTTGTAATCTCAGCATTCTGGAGACAGAGATGGGAGGATTGCAGTTCACGAACAGCCTCAGCTACTTAGGCCCTTTACAACTCAGCAAGACCCTGTTTCAAAAAATAAAAAAAGACTAAAAAAAGGGCTAGCTCAGAGGTACAATGCCCTGGGGTTACATCCATGGTACTGAAAAAAAAAGAAATAAAGAAATATCTGGAACACTCTAAGGGGTTCCCTACATCCCCAGCCCCCTGCTTCCCACTGAGGACCCTGGGCCTGCAGAGCAATTCTCCTATGCTTGCTTAAAGAAACTTTTACTTCCTGGACCAAGTGTGTTCCTTTGCACAAAGAGGTTAGCAATTTATACCTTACCAGTGATTGTCACTAAATCAATAGCCATAATCAGAATCTAGTGTACCCTGGAAGGGGATCAAGTATAGACTCAAATTAAGAGAGAGAGTGCTTATACAATAGAATGTCTATCACAATTTGTCAAGTTAGAAGAGAAAAAAAATCAGATATTTGTGGGAATGGATGTTAAATCTAAAGGGAAGAATATATAAAGGAAGAATAAAAAGAATGCTATTCCCAAGAAAACAATACATATTTCAATATGAAAAGTTCTTGAGTGTGACTATAGGTAAAAACATTCTGGAGTGGCAGGATACTTGCTTCTACTACCATGAATCGACAACTATAATGTCAATGGATACAGATGTGCTATGTTATCAATACAGCCTATATTAGTATTAGTTTCTTATTGTTGATGTGACAAATTCCCATACAAACTTAGTAGCTTTTTAAAAGCAATGTGAATGTGTGCTCTTGCATTTCTGGAGGCCAGAATTCTGAAAGAGGCCTCATGGGCTAAAATCAAGATGTGGGTGAGGCTACAGTCCTTTTCTGGAGTTTCTTAAGGAGAGCCTATCTCCTAGCCTTTTCCAGATTTCAGAGGCCACCGACATCCCTCAGCTCATGTCCCTTATCCCATCTTGAAGGCCATAAATCATATCACTCTAGCCTCTGCTTCAGTCCTCACATTTTCTCTGACTTTTTTGCCTCCATTATATTAAGATCCTTATGATGACAGTAGGCCCACTCAGATAA
Source organism: Muscardinus avellanarius (assembly GCF_963383645.1). NCBI lineage: Eukaryota > Metazoa > Chordata > Mammalia > Rodentia > Gliridae > Muscardinus > Muscardinus avellanarius. The sequence goes on from NC_137792.1 coordinate 8,469,630, forward strand.
TCCAAGATAAAACCTTTAAATCCATGGCAAAATCTTTAATTTAATCACATCTGCAAAGTCCTTTTTACCATGTTGAGCAATATAATTATAGGTTCTTTGAATTAAGAATATAATTAGATATTGGGGTTTTTAGCCTTATACTGTCCATTGAAGCTAGATTACCCATTTCTCTGAAATGTCTGATGTCTTTTTACCTCATTTTCTATAAAAATTCTGCCATTTTTACTTGACTCTGTGTAGACCACTGCTTTCATCAAGGTTCCAAGAGAGATCCTAATTGAGTCTCAGCATGGTTTCCTTGCATCCTTGCCAAGGTGCTGAATCCTGCTTCATACAAAAGCATTTCTAAATTAATATATTCCTTTTGATCCAAACTTTTATTCCCTTTCCCTTGATCTAGCACCCTTAAAATCCAGTAATATAATCCTCTTCTTCAGTTCCAAAGGAAAATCTAAGTGATTCACAGAAGTATCTATTTCAAGGATGATGCTAAAACATTGGGGAAAAAACCTTGGCCAAGCACTTCAAACATGCTGAGAAGTTTTTCTTGATCTCCAAGTAGGGCTGAGGGGTATTACATCTTACACCCAGTATCTAAATATGATGAGGTCTGGCCTTTCTTATAAAAAACCTCACAAATGAAAGAATCCCCCCAAAAGAAAATAAGCTATTTTCAAACTCCTATTTTTGAGAAGGAAGCTGAAGAAAAGTACATCCAAAAGGGAAATTATGGCCCAGATGAAAAAGTGAGAAGAAAGAACCTAACAGTAGGTAGAAAGAGGACTGGAGTAAAATTGTCCAAGGGGCAGCAAGACAATCTCTAACTGACCTCCATTGGTAATGAGAAGTTCATTTCCACCTGAGAACATGGGATCAACGTTGCCAGGCTGTCATCTTCCTAGTGCCAAGCTCTTCAGATTTGGGACATGACACCAGAAAGATTTGTTAGGAATCCAATGATAATATATTTCACAGGCCACGGATTTAGAGCTCAGTGAATCAAATGATGTGAGATGTGCACACGAAAGCGTTCCAGTAAAGAAAGTAGGTCAAAGGGAAAAATGAAGATTGTGACTTTGAGAAAATTTACCTTGTGTGTGGCTTCAGTTCTTTAGATAACAAGCTTAACTTAGGCTGGGGGATCCAGAGAAATAGATGCAGAAAGCTAAATGGAGAGAAACCTCCATTTGTTTTAGTGGTTAAAGTCTTTTCTCATTAATACTCTTTGGGATCCCCTTAGTTCTTGTTCTCCTTATGAATGAAAGTCATTTAGGCCATATTTAAACTAAGAAAAAGAAGTAATTACAAGTGACACAAGCCAGACAGAGAAAGACAAATACTACATCATTTCATTCGTTATGTAGAATTTAAAGAAGTCAAACTCATAGAGTCAGAGAATGGTAGTTACCAGATAATGGGAGGTAAGAAGATGAGAAAATGGAGAGGGATTGATCAAAGGGCACAGAGTTTCTTAGACAAAAGGGATAAAATGTAGTGATCTATTGCACATCACAATGACCATAGTTAATATAGTATATATTTCTTTTTTATTAATTTTTTATTGGTGCATTGTATTTACACATCATAATGGGGTAAAAAATTTGTGTGGGCATAAATGCACACATCACCCAGCTAGCCCCCACCCAGTCCTCACCTTACTCCCTCCCCATCCCTCCCTTCCATGCTTGGTTTAGTGGTTGACTTCAATATGAATAAGGACATCATGCGCTTTAAAGAGTTTCCCTATCCCCACCTCCCGTCCCCACAATTAGGTTGTCTTATTTGCTCCTCTATAGGATCTATTTTTTCTCCTGGAGTTCCTCCTATGATACTATTCACCCTGGCTTTCACATATAAGGGAAAACATCTGCTTTCTTACTTTTTGTGACTGACTAATCTCACTTAGCATAATGTCTTTGAGATCCATCCATTTCCCTGAAAATACCACAATTGTATTTATTTATGGCTGAGTAAAATTCCATTGTGCACATATCCCACAGTTTTGTAATCCATTCATCTGTTGATGGACATCTTGGCTGGTTCCATAGTTTGGCTATGCTGAATTGTGCAGCTATGAACATAGATACACATGCATTAGTTTGGTCGTTTGGTTTCTTTTCTTTTGGGTAGATTCCCAGAAGTGGTATTGCTGGATCAAATAGTAGATTTGTTCCCATTCTTCTGAGGATTCTCCATACTGTTTTCCAAAGTGGTTGCACTAATTTGCAATCCCAACAACAATGTTTTAAGAGTCCCCACTTCTCCACATTCTTGCCAGCATCTGTTGTTGTTTGTGTTTTTGCTACAGCATCTCATGCAGATCTTGAGAAAGCTCGATCAGGTGAACTGCAAAGGAGTAGATTCCCCCATGATGTATGTTTACCATTTCCTTCTTCAAAAACTCATTTTAGGATTATTTGAATCAATATGTATAATTGGAATTTTATGTACAAGCATCATAACTAAAACTGATGGGCAGCAGCTTGTGAGAGACTCAGGCAGCAAAGATTTTTTCCCAAGGATACAGTTTGGGCCAAAGATTAAGTTCAAACTGACCTTAGTTTGGGCCAATGTATAAGATTAAGTTCAAGTTAGCCTTGTGAAGTGAGACAAAGCATACTTTCTATGATTGTTTAAATGTCTGACACCCTGACCTGAAGTCTGTAAAGAAAAACTTTTCCTGTCCTTGGAGTTCCTGATTGCATGGCTATGCCTTTGCTTTCTGCCCCCCACCCCCCCCAAAAAATATATATATATATTGTAACAAACCCTGAATAAAGTGGAGAAGTTTGAACCTGGTCTCGTGTGACAGATCTTCTCGTATTCGACTCTCCTCTCACCAACACACAAACGCGACTCTTGCTAGGGCTAGACCCCGGCATGTTTTGAATGATTGCCATTCTTGTTGGAGTTAGTTGAAGTCTCAGGGTACTTTTGATTTGCATCTCTCTGATTGCCAATGATGTTGAGTATTTTTTCATGCATTTATTGGCCATTTGAATTTCTTCTATCGAGAAGTGTCTATTTAGTTCACTTGCCCATTTTTTGATTGGATGATTTGTGTTTTTTAGTGTTGAGTTTCTTGAGTTCTCTATATATTCTAGATATTAGTCCTCTATCAGAGGGGTAGGTGGCAAAAATCTTCTCCCATTCTGTTAGCTCTTGATTGAGGTTCTTGACAGTTTCCTTTGCTGAACAGAAGCTCTTCAGTTTCATGCAGTCCCATGCATTGATTCGCCTTTTGGTTTGTTGTGCCTTTGGGGTCTTGTTGAGAAAGTGTTTATCTGTGCCTATGTGTTGCAGTGTTGGACCTATGCCCTCTTCGAGGTGCCTTAAGCTCTCTGGTTTGATTTTGAAGTCTTTGGTCCATCTTGAATTGACTCTTGTGCAGGGTGAGAAAGTGGGATTAATTTCCTGCATATAGTTAACCAGTTTTGCCAACACCATTTGTTGAAGAGGCTCTCTTTTTTCCAGTATGTTTTTGGCCCCTTTGTCAAAAATCAATTGGCTGAAAGTGTGTGGACTTGTTTCTGGGTCTTCTATTCTGCTCCATTGGTCTATGTATCTGTTTTTTGCCAGTACCATGCTGTTTTTATTACAATGGCTTTGTAGTATAAAGTCAGGTATTGTGATTCCTCCTGCATGTTTTTTGTTGCTGAGTACTACTTTGGCTATTCTGGTCCTTTTGTTATTCCAAATAAATTTAGAGCCTACCATCAAAGAAAAGCCCAAGACCAGATGGTTTCCCAAGTAAATTCTATAAAACCTTTATAGAAGAGCTAATACCAATACTCCTCAATCTATTTCATGAAATAGAAAAAAATGGAATTCTCCCAAATACATTCTATGAAGCCAACGTCACATTAATACCAAAACCAAACAAAGACAGTTCAAGGAAGGAGAACTACAGGCCTATAACTTTGACGAATTTGGATGCAAAATTGCTAAACAAAATACTAGCAACACGCATTCAAAAACACATAAAGAAAATCATACATCATGAGCACGTATGGTTCATCCCAGGGATGCAAGGCTGGTTCAAGATATGAAAATCAATCTATGTAATTCTTCATATAAACAGAACCAAAGAAAAAAATCACATGATCATTTCAATAAACACTGAAAAAGCATTTGATAAAATCCAAGATCCATTTATGATAAAAACACTGCAGAGAATTGGAATAGAAGGAACATATCTCAACATCAAAAAGGCAATCTACAATAAGCTCACAGCCAACATCATACTAAATGGGGAAAAACTTCAAGAATTCCCCCTAAAAACAGGAACAAGACAAGGATGTCCATTATCACCACTTCTCTTCAAAATAGTACTTGAGACTCTAGTCAGAGCAATAAGGCAAGAAAAGGAAATCAAAGGAATACAAATAGAAAAAGAATAACTCAAACTTTCACTATTTGCAGATGACATGATACTATATTTAGAAAACCCAACAAACTCAACCAAAAGGCTTATAGAACTGATCAACAAATTCAGCAAAGTGTCTGGATACAAAATCAATCTTAAAAAAATCAGAAGCTTTTCTCTACAACAATCATAAACCCACTGAAAAAGAAATTCAGAAAACACTTCCACCCAAGATCACCCACAAAAAAAATAGGATACTTAGGAATAAACTTAACCAAGGAGGTAAAAGATCTCTACAAAGAAAATTATAAAAAATTTAAAAAAGAAATCGAAGAAATTCTTAGAAGATGGAAAGATCTTACATGCTCATGGATAGGCAAAATAAATATTATCAAAATGGCCATATTTCATTCAACACAATGCCCATTAAACTACCAAGATCATTCCTCATAGACATAGAAAAATATGTATTTCAAAATTGCTAACAGAGCAGATAGTAAGTGAAGTGTTGGATATGTTAACTATCTTGATTTAAATTTTCCACAGTATATGCATAGATCAAAACATCACATCAAAACCCATATATATATATATATATTAATATATATTAAATAGATATATAAAAATAATTATTATAGCTGGGTGTGGTGGCGCACAATTGTAATCCTCGCACTTGGGAGGCGGAGACAGGAGGATCACGCAGGTTCAAAGCCAGCCTTGCTGGCTTAAGAGACCCTGTTTCCAAATAAAATATAAAATAGGTCTGGGAGTGTAGCCTGGAAGTAGAAAGCTTCCATCCCCAGTACCACAAAAAAATATTATTTGCCAATAAAAATAAAAATAAAATAAATATAAATCTATAAATTAAACTAAAATACAGTGAATTCGTTACATTTGAGTTTTTCATGAGCCCAGAGTGAAAAACAGAAAGAAAATATAATGGAAACAGATGAGACTTTAAATAAGGAACTGAGGGGCTGGTGTAGCAGTTCAGTGGTAGAACACTTGCCTCTCATATGTAAAGCGCTGGGTTTGATCCTCAGGGCCAAAAATAAAAGGGGAAATTAAAAATTGGAAAAAACCAAACCACAAGACAAAAACAGTAGTAATAATTGAAAGCCCTATTTAATGAAAATAATATGTTCACAAAACTATGATCCATTGCAAAAGCAATAGAAACAGAAGTTGTAAGATGTCTGATTAAAATAAAAATTTTAAATTTTTGTTAAAATGTGCAGTTAAGAACTGGCAAAAAGAGCCAGCATGATTGAGTAACCTGTAATCTCAGTACTTGGGAAGCTAAGATAGGAGGACCACAAGTTCGAGGGTCCTAGGCAATTTAGTGAGACCCCGTCTTACAATAAAAAATAAAAAAGGCTAGAGGTAGAGCTCAGTGGTAGAGTACCCCTGGGTTCAACACCAGTACCACAAGATAAAAATAATAATATAGAATTACAGCAAGAAAAGGTGACATCTGGCTAGAGTGCATCAGAAGGAAGTCCTGGGTAAAGACATGGGGTTGGAACTTTATTCCACACTAAAAGCAGGAATGTGCTCCACATGCACTGTGAGCATAGGATAGGTTGGATTACCTTCCAAGTAGAAAAGGAGACACCATAAGAGGTATTTAACAGAAAATATTTAATATAAGGAATTTATTAAACTATTTGTTGTCAGATGTCTGAAAAGAAAAACAGAGGATACTTAAGGAGCAACCAATTAGTACCTAAGAGATATATTATTGGAACCTAAATGTTTGAGGGAGGAACCCCATGGAAATGGACCCACATTTCTAAGGAAGGGGAAATGACCAGTTGTTTCTGGCATCTCTGAGTACAATAAAATTAGTTTCTCAGAATGTGGCAAATAAATTGTCAACTGTTCTCAAAATAAAGTCTCTTCTTTTAATTTTTCCAATAAATAAATAAAAACAAAACCAATTTCCACTATCAGAGTGAAGAACCATTTCTGCAGTGACAATGACTGACAAGAACAGAGGTAGACAAAAAGAAAAAGGAACAAGCCCCTTCTTCTTCTACCCTTGATATCTCCCTCTAGCACCAGGGCCTAATGGGCCATCAGCTGGCAAATGTTTGCAAAGTACCAGCCTTAGACCAACAAAATACAGTGCTATCCACTCAGGTTGCCACTAGACACATGTGGCTATTTAAATTTCAACATAAATATGTGAAAATTAAATAAAATTAAAAGTTCAATCCCTCATTTTCACTAGACAATCTGGAGTGTTTGAGAGCCATAAACAATTGGTAGCTACCATTTATGACAGCACAGTTTGATGGTATGGGATGACCCTAAGTTACATAAGAAGGAACACAGATCATCTTGACAAGTTTCACCTTCTGTGTTGTGTCTGAAGACCCAAGGAAACAATCTATACCCCATTAAAAGCAATCTATTTGAAACAGGTAACAGTATTTTTTCATTTACCAAAATACTTTTCTTCAATATGGTGATGATGGTGGTGGTGGTATGGCAATATTTTGCATAACTACAACTAGACTTAGCTCTTGTACAAAGCACTTTGCATTATTTTATTTAATATAATAGCACTATGATCTAAGTACTTTTTTATATTACCTTTGAGATATAGAACCTGGATTTTAGAGCAGATCAGAGACTTATAAACGAAACAGTGGTTTCCAGAGCCCTTGATATAACCTCTAGAATATATATATGGACCTATTTGAGTCTGGACTATCTCCAAAGTAGAGTTTGAGGCTGTGAAAGAGAGCCAGCCCACAGTTCACAGAAGGGATTTGAATTTGCTTGCTATTGTTCAGCAGAATGTTATTTTCTCAGAAAAAAAAACTGGACAGAGAATGATAACAATTAATATAAGAAATTATGACAATGAAAGTAATTTCAGTTTAATAAACCTCACTCCCAATGGACTTATAATAACTGAACAGGGAGGAATAAAGATTGGCTTTATGGTTTTATCATGAGCCATCACACCCCATAACACTGCATATTTGGAAATAATTTGGACTGAGTCCTTTACCTTCCAATTTATGACATTTTTTAGATGATTGCTTAGTATACTGGTTATAATAAAAACTCCTTGAATTCTTGTTTGTTTTGTAACATGTGATCCTTCTATTCCAGCCTCTCAAATACTGGGATTACAGGCATGTGCTACTACTCCTGGCTCCCTTTAGTAAACTAGATCCCATTTAGCATTTTCTTTTCTTTTCTTTATTTTTTTTCTGCATATACATAGTCCTGTTCATTTTTAAAAATTTTATTGGTGCATTGTAGTCATGCACTTAATGGAAACACTGACCCAAATCAGAGGCAACATAGTGAAAACATGGTTCTTTAGCTTTGTGATATTACAATACTTACTAATTTCCTTTACACCTCACTTTCTGTAAATAATCGGTATGCCATTAGAATCATAAGATCATGGGCATATGTAAACAATCAAAAGTACTCTTGAGCATATAGAATTGTACTATTATTAATGGATTTTAGGCAATTCTCTACTAGAAGTCATAGTAGAAATAATTATTCTTTGTCTTAAAACCAGAGATTTGTTCATTTCTTCACTCAATAAACATTTATTGAATTTCTACTTCATGCCAGGTACTGCTCTATGTTCTTGGGATATATCAGTGAATATAAAAGACAAAAATCCCTGCCATCATGGAGTTAAACTTATCTATTTAACATCCATTCTATGAAAGGCATAACTCAATTTGTAACAAATATAAATAAGAATCATCCCTGTCCTTAAGAAACTTATGTTTCATTACCCTAAAAGCATGTAGAACAAGATTTGCAAGAAGCAGCATTTAACAAATGAAGTATTCCGGGCAATAGGAATTAAATGTGTACTAAGAAAACTCCTAATTTAGATCTCAGAGAATTTAGGTTTTGGCACTATTTCTGCTTCTAACTTCTTATATTATCAGATATACTGTCTGAGCTTCAGTTTTTTCACCGCCAAAATAGAGTAGGCTCTCAAAGATATTTTCAGTGTGGCACATGTCTATCATCCTAGTACTTGGGAGGCTGAGACAGAAAAATTGCAGGCTTAAGACTAGTTTCAGCAACCTACTAAGAATCTGTTTAAAAATAAATAATAAATAAGGGCTGTTAAAGGTGTAGCTTAGAATTAGAACACTCCTGGGTTCAATTCTCAATAACAAAAAAGTATATTCAGAAATAAAGATGTATCTTATATGTCTACTATGATGATGCTAGTATAACAAGATTAAGTTTGAGATCGTAAAAATGCTTTACATATTTAATATTGTAACTACAGTCACTATTACCATGTATGATTTGAGATACAACTTTATGTGTGATCCTAAAGTTTAGTTTTTCTAACAACGATAATGAAAATAGACTGAATCATCTCAAAAATAGAGTCTGAGATAAGGAGGTGATGTTATAGAGTGCTGGAAATTTATTTGAATGGGGATTTCAAGAACATTCTCTAAGGGAAAAGAACAGTGAGACAGGAGAGAAAGCTAAAATTAAGGTGGGTTAGTAGGATTGCTGTTATAGCAGTTAGGTTCCAGTTACACCAGGACTTCTGAGAAAACTTCCCAGAATTGCCCAACCAAAGGACAGGAGGCTGGTACATTTTCATAGTAGGTTGTATTATTGATTGACTGATGATTGCGGCCAAAGACATCAACAGCCTCACCTCCTAACCTCAGCTGGCTTCATAGCTTTAGCCTGAAGAAGGCCAGGAGATGAAAATCAAGGCATGAGCCAGGCATGGTGGTGCAAGCTTGTAATCCCAGCATTTGGGAGGCTGAGACAGGAAGATCGCGGTTCATGGCTAGCCTCAGCTACTTACCGAAGCCCTTTGCAGCTCAGTGAGACTCTATTTCAAAATGAACAATAAAAAATGTGGCTGAGGGTATAGTTCAGAGGTAGAATGCCCCTGTATTCTATCCCTGGTACTGTCCCCCACAAAAAAAAAAAAAAAAAAAAACATCAAGGCATTAATTTAAAGTGAAACAATGATAAGAGTTGAACTGTGTGCCCTTGAATGTTACATGCTGAAGTTCTTACCTCTTGTATCTCAGAACTTGACTTTAAGCCAGGCGTGGTGGCGCACACTTGTAATCCCAGTACGTGGGAGACTGAGACAGGAGGATCATGCAGGTTTGAAGCGAGCCTCAGCTACTTAGTGAGGTCCTCCACAACTTAATGAGACTCTGTTTCCAAATAAAATATAAAAAAATATAGGTCTGGGAATATAGCCCAGAGGTAGAAGGACCCTGGGTTCCATCCCCAGTACCACAAAAAAAGAACCTGACTTTATGTGGAGATGGGGTTTTTGTGGAGGTATTCAAGTGAAACTGAGGTCATTGTGGTGAGACCTAATCTCATATGCTTGATGTCCTTATGAGGAGAGGAAAATGTCATGGGAAGAGCTGAGTTAACACCACCAAAAACCAAGGGACTACCAGAAGGCAGGAGAGAGACTTGGGGCAGAGCATTCCCTCGGGCTTTCAGTGAGAGCAAAGCTTGCCGACAGCTTTATCTCAAACATGTAGCCTCCACAACTGTCAGACAAGAATTGTTTTTTGTTGAATAAGTGACTTGATTTGTAGTATTTGGTTACATCAGCCCTAGCAAGTGAATAAAGACACTGCTATGGAAAACCTGTGCAACACAGCTGTAGCTGAATTTACAAGGGGACAAGGGAGGTGACATGGGCACTGCAGACATCTGCTACAAATCCCTTGGATGATAGAACGAAGTTCAGAGATTAGCTTGCTGTTTCTCAGCAACCCTCGAGAAAATGCCAGAAGGCTACAACCCACCATGGCTAGAAGTATAACCTAAGCTATCACAAGGCTTGTTCTTTGAGCTCACTATATATATATATATATATATATATATATGTATGTATATATGTATGTATATATGTATATATATACTGTCTATATATATATACTGTGTATATATATATACTGTCTATATATATACTATCTATCTATATATACTGTCTATATATATGTATATATACTATATATGTATATATGCTGTCTATATATATATACTGTCTATATATATACTGTCTCTATATATGTATATATACTATATATGTATATATATACTGTCTCTCTCTATATAATATATATATATATATTGGGAGGATGTTACTGGGGTTCCTAGAAACCCTTCTACCTCTGGGCTACACTCCCAGACACCTATTTTTATATTTTTATTTGGAAACAGGTCTCTAAGCCAGTGAGGCTGGCTTCAAACTTGCATAATCCTCCTGTCTCTGCCTCCCAAGCACAGGGTTTACAAGCATGTAATGCCCGGTGCGCTCATTATATTTTAAGTAGTGTTAACCCCTCCTTTTCTACTCTCAATTGTTAATATATCCTTCCTTCTTTTAAGTACCCACTGAAATTCCACCATATTACATTTCTTAACACATCTGAAAAAGGGACATTTGAACAGCCAACTTCCTCCATTCATTCTAGGGGGAGAATGACAAAAACAAAAAGATTTACAACAACCGTGACACCTAAAACTCTTATATTTATCCTCATAATCTTTATATTGAAAAAGCTTTCAAAAGTGTAATGAATTCACTAAAAATGTATCCTAGAAGTACCAAGGAAATTTGGAGGATTTTTTTTTTTTGCCTGAGAATTTTGAGATTCTTTAACTAGGTCAGTAATATTGTGCTAAAAGCACTGCTCTCCAACACTGTCAATTTGTACTTTACTTCCAAAAGCATCTATCTCAAAAGAAATATGTGAACAAATTAGGAAGAGAATTTTTTTCAAGACACTAGGTTTGATATGAAGAAAGAACAAAGCTCCTTAAAGAAGACTTTCCCATATCCTACTTTGATTAGAATCTGATTCTCCCTCCCCTTGTACCTGATCATAATCTCCAGAAGTTCAGCAATTTTCTGGAATTAATAGACATTGAACCCTGTTGGTCAACTGAAAGCAGGGGCTGAGTTTCAAAATCAATCAAGCTTTTTAAAAATTCAATTCAAAAATTCAATGTATTTTTCCCTCTTAAAGGAGTCATAATTTGTCAAGAGTTTTAAAACACAAAAAAGTAGTTTGGAAATAACCTAGACATTTGTCAAAATTAATATTTCCACTTACAATACTGCAAATTTTAAAAAGAAAATGTGCCATTTGGGTTTCATATTATTGGATAAAGAATGAAAAATGTTGCATTTTGCTAACACACAATCTCGTTACTAAATGCTGTTTAAGATACATTTTAAAATAATTTTCTGTCCCCCTTCACAAAATTTTTAAAGTAGAAGGAAATCAAAGGCAAAGTTTTATTTCATGGTGGATATTATCATTCCGTAGAGGAGATTTTATTTTAATATTTAATTTACTAATTTATATATTCTCTTAATCATAATTTGAATTTATAATTTTACATTGTTTTATGCCAAACAAAATATCAAATAAAATTAGAAGAATTTTATCCAGTTTCACACTTCCAAATGCATTATTTAATTGTAAGTTGCATTGATGTTTCAGTGGTTCGTGATTTAATCAACTTCTTTCCATATATACCTATTGGAATATACTTTTATTTCAATAAGCTAAGTAATTAAATTTTCAAAGGAAAGTAAATATATATATGATATATTGATAATTCAGGTTGAGCAATACCTTCATATTAACACATAAAATTTCTTATTGAGTTTTTTAAATTTTAAGGGCTTTAAAATTTGGATTAAAAATTTTTGTGGACTAGTGATATTGCTCAATGGTAGAGCAAACATAGCATGTGTGAGGCCCTGGGTTTGATTCCTGGTACCAATAAAATAAAACAAAATTAAAAGGTGCTTATGTTTATTAGTCCTAGGCGAGATGGTGCACACCTGTAATCCTGGTACTTAAGAGCTGAGACAGGAGGATCACCAGTTCTTGGACAGCCTCAGTAACATAAGCGAGACATAAGCAACTTAAGGAGATTCTGTTTCAAAATACATAAATAAAATCAGGAGTAAGCCGAGCATGATGGTGCAAACCTGTAATTCTAGTACTTGGGAGGCTGAGATAGGAGGACTGAAGGTTCAAGACCAGCCTCAACCATCTAGTGAAGCTCCCAGAAACCTAATAAGACCCTGTTTTAAAATTAAAAATAAAAAACGCTGGTCATGTAACTTGGAGATAGAATGCCCCTAGGCTCAATCCCTAGGAACAACAATAAGAACAGAAAATCCCCATAACATATTGAGTCATACAAAGAATTAAAGTAGATTAATAGTTTCTTTTGGGTAAAATGTTCTAGGCCAGGCGTGGTGGTGCACGCTTGTAATCCCCGCTTGGGAGGTGGAGACAGTAGGATCGCATAGGTTCGAAGCCAGTCTTGCTGGCTTAAGAAGCCCTGTTTCCAAAAGAAATATAAAAATATGTCTGGGAGTGTAGCTCAGAGGTAGAAGGGCTTCCAGGAACCCCAGTACCACCAAAAAAATGTTCTAATGTTGGTCAAAGCAATGGCTATACAACTTTGTGAATATACTAAAACCTACCAAATTGTATACTTTAAAATAAGAAAACTGTATGGTATTTGAGTTATATCACAATAAATCTGTCACAATAAATCTGTTATAAATAAAAGATTAATTTTTTAAATCCTATGAGGGCCTAGGGGATGTAGCTAAGAAATAGAACATTTACCTAGCATAATGAGAGATTTTAGTTTCAGGCTCCAGGACCACAAAAACAAAACAAAACGACAACAACAACAACAAATAAAAAGCCCTATCAAACTATTTTCTGACTTATCAATTTAATTAAACTCTAATTCTATAATATTTGGAGCAATTCATTTACTAAGCAGAAATCAAACCCTGAGTTAACAAAGGAGGGGGGCAAAGATAAGCCAAGCAAGGGAAGGAGTGATGGGGAGGGAATGAGGTGGGAATTGGGCAGGTGTTAAATCAGTAATGTGTACATGTATGTACACACAGTTTTTTACCCCAATTTGATGTATGAATATAATGCACCAATAAAAAATTAAAAAATATTTAAAACAAGATTCAAAGGCTCAGTAAGTACTCAATACAGCTAAAAAAAAAGAAAAGAAAAAAAGAAAACTCCTGCCTTGGGGTGAATACAGAGATATGGGAGATGAAGTGTAATATTTCTTATCTAAATAGTACTCTATTATATATTCTCTGAAAATTGTATATAGATAAATGGTAACTTGTATTTTAGGGAGTCAGGAGTCAGAATGGGATTTGCAGAATAAACAACATTTTAGGTTGAAGAAAGAAATGTGCTGGGAAAGTATCTAAGGGCAGGAGATGAGAAGAGAACAGAGAGTTATAGGAACTAGGTTGCAAAACTAGTTTGAAGGCAACATATAAAGCATTTCCTGTGCTCCAATAAATATGAGATTTCCTTGTAGAACCTAGAACACTGTTATAAATGTGTCATACATATGAACTGATGAGTGACATGCTTCTTCTACATAGAGCCAAGTAATTATCCATGCAAAGGGCCACAGGAAAGGCAGTAGCAGTAGGAAGGAAGAGGAGAGATTCAAATTTTAAAGTATTTTGGAGTATCTAACATCGTTTGTTGACTGACAAGTCCTATGGATAAAGACTGAAGGAGAAGAAAATGAAAGATGATGCAAAAGTGTTTAGGTTATGTGACTTGTGGTGTTGCTGCTAATTAAATTAGAGAATACAGGAGAGAAGAAAGTATGAGAAGGAAGATAATGATGAGTCACCATGGTGAAATTTTAGATGGTTTTGATATATACAGCTGGAATCCTGAGTTTGGATCTAAGTAAAGTGGGGCTACATATATTGAGAAGTCACCTGTGATTTTAGAAGGCAATGGAACTGCCACAATAAACATTGCTTTTTAAAATTATCTCATTAAATGTCCATGACAACTTTGAGATGTACATTAATTTTATTGATGAGATTGTGAGAAGATCAAGTAATTTCCCAAAGTCACACAGCTAGTAAATTCAGAGCCAGGATTCATGTAACTCTCACTAAATGCCAAGTCCATGCATTTTTCCTTGATTTCTGGCTGACTTTTTCTAAGTAACACAGTCAGGGCAAAGGGTAAGATGGTCCAGGAAAAGCATAGAGAGTGAGGAGAGTAGAGGAAAAATATTGGGTGTGATTGTGTGTAGTGTACATTCCAAAAGGATAATATAATAAAGGGTGTGATTGATAAGGAGTAGCCACCCTTCTACAGTGATTCTCCCACCTGATATGACTATTATCAGGCTTCCTAGAGAAATTTTCATTAGGCTTTTTAGGTGAATGTGAGTTTTGACTTTATAAAGTAAACAGAAGTCAAGACCACTTGGGTAGTAATATGAGAAAGGGCATCTTGGACCTCCAGCTTCTCAACTTCAATATTTATACTTTTAAGTGCTATAAAGATGCCATGAGTTATTTTGGAAACATGGTGAGGAGTGGTATACCGGGGTCATATGCATATCTGTGTTTGTAGCAGCACAATTTACAATAGACAAATTATGGAACCAACCAATGTGTCCATCAGCAGATGAATGGATAAAGAATGTGGTTTATATGCATACAATGAAATTTTATTCAGCCATAAAGAAGAACAAAATTATGTCATTTACAGGAAAATAGATGGAACGAGATAATATGATGCTAAGTGACATTAGCCAGTCTCAGAAATTCAAGGGTTAGGTGTTTTCTCTCAAATGTGGATCCTAGAGACAAAATATGAAGCAAAAGGATAAGATAAATGAGGAAAGAGACCAGTAGAATAGTGGAATGGGACTGGGGGAAGAGGTAGGAAAGGGAAAATGGAGGCTTGAGGAAGGAAACAGTTCAAACTATGCTATGTCTGTAAATGAAGGTATTAACATCAATCTTGCTTACATATATGGGGCGGAGGATAGGATCCAGAAGAAATCACACCTAGTGCTGTGTACACATATGTTTGTAACACTTTGGACCTCACAATGATGTATGATTATATTGCACCAAAAAAGTTTTTTTTTTTTTAAAGGAGGCTATTAGTCAATTAGCTGACCACCAGCCAGATACATCTCTGATTTAAATCGAATACATTTGTTTGCTTCTTCTACTATATATCTGGAGAAGAGACTCTCAACTTTGATCTTCGATTTCCTTTTGAACACGATGTAATACAAAATTTTGGGTAGACACCAAAAGAGTAATTCTATACCTATGAAGGGTGGAAAGCTCAAAGACTTTTAAGGAGCTTGACAAAAGAAAAAAGACTAGATTGCCTTGAAGAGATGGTCGGTAGAAATAGGAATGTTAAAGGTGAATGATGAGGATGCAGATGGAAGTGAGCACAGTAGTGGAATCTATCATCTCCCACATATTCTGAGATTGATACAGAATCTGAGATTGCACACATTTTTTGGATACAATCATGAATAGAATACTGTTGAAATGTGAAAGTTAAAGGTGCTTCTGGTGAGACCTCAGACAGAAATATGGAAAAAAGTTATTGGAAAATGGAGAAAATGTGACACTGGTTATAAAGTGGTGTTGTGTAAGGTAGAATTTATAAGTGATGGCTTTAGATATCTGGCTGAGAAGATTTCTAAGCAAAGTTTGGAAAAATGTGACCTGGTTTCTCCTTGATATTTACAATAAAATTCTAGAGAAAAGAGATGAATTAAGGAAATAATTGTTATGCAAAAAGGAAGTAAAGCCTAGAGCTCCATGGTGTGGTACATGACTGTAATCCCAGTACTTAGGAGGCTGAGATATGAGGATTACAGGTTTGAGGCCAGCATCAGCAATTTAAGAAGACTCATTAATCTAGTGAGATCCTGTTTCAAAAGAAAAAACTATAAAGGGGCTGGGAGTATAGCTCAGAGGAAGAACTCCTCTGGGTTCAATCCTTACACACAAAAAAAGATATAAGTACTTTATTATTTGGAAAATTTTAAGCCTATTTATATAGCAGGAAATATAAGAAAAATATGCTCTGGAAAGAATAGCAAAGGCATGTTTGTAAAAACATTTATTAAAGAAATCGAGCATGTGATTTATGGATACAATCAGCCATCACTGCTGCAGCCAGGAATAGTAAGAGGTTATCTAAGAACGATCTGTGGAGAACCCTCCTGTGTGATGACATGGACCCCCATAAATTTAACAGAAGATTAACAAATCATTGGGAAATGTATAGTAGCAGAAACACCATCATCCTGAACTGAAAGAAATAGAGCACTATGTGAAGACAGAAACATACAAAGAATGCTACATGAAGACAGAAGATACTGGAGTGGAGCATTTACAAGCAAGAAAAGTAAAGGATTACCAAAAACTACTGCAAGAAAAGACAAAGAAAGATCCTTACCTAGAGCTTTCAGGGACAGTATGTTGATACTTTAATTTCAGACTTCTAGCTTGCCCATTTTTATTATTTTAAGGTACCCAATTTTGCTTTAGGAGTCCTAGAAAACTAATATAAGAGGTATCAAAAAGATATTGACTAGCCAGTTTCTTGTACCTTGTACCAAACCTACACATATATTTTGTATCTGCCTAGGGAGCAGCAGATAAACATTTTAACTTAATAAACATTAATTTCTTTGAAAATGTGATCTTTAATTTCCTCTGTTCCCCTATCACGTGATTACAAAAATCTCACGCAATATTTTTTTCATGTGAAATCCAATGGCATAAACAATAGTGTTCTTCTGACAAGTATGTTCATTAGTAAGGGATTTAAATTCTGCACGGACTTTGTTTATGTGCTAAGCTGCTAATTATCAGTCATTCTGATATGCACAGGGAATGACCATAGCCCATATCAGTGGAAAATGCCAAAGCAAAAGGAGAGCATTGATTAGACTAACCTGACAGTGGATATGAGTACTAGAAGTGTTCTCAGATGGTAGAGGTATAGGCCAGCCTTCCAAATCCCTGTGAACTAAGTAGCTGGCATCAAATGGTGATCAGCAGTTCTAGTCTCTGAGTTCATGCTCTGAGAGGCAATGTTTGGCAGCTCTTGGGAGAATCAGGCTTGGGCTACATTGCACATTTCTTTCAGATCTTTAAAATGGAAGGAATTCTATTCATCAGCTTGATACTGATCCCATTGACCATGCATTGCTCCTTCCCACAGTTATTTCTTGTTAGGACCTCCTAGAATGTGGCCTATATTTGGCCACATACAACCATGTACCTGAATTACCATGCACCTGAGTTAAAATGTTATAGTTTAGATTTTAAATATTCCCCAGACCTCATGTGGTAGACAAGGCATATTGGAGGTGAGATTTGTTTGCTGGGTAATGGTTCCTAGAGCCATGGCTGTGGACAGTGTTTCTGGGCCACACTGCTGCAGCTTCCTGCTCTTCTCTGTCCTCTGTTACCATGAACTGATTTCTAACTGTCTCCTTCTTTCTCTGATCCCCACAATTAAGCCTTAAGTATCTATAGCTCTAACGTTGTCTTGCCAGGCACAACCAAAGGACCTATGTATATATGGACTGAAATCTCCAAATTCATAAGCAAATAAATTTCTGTGTCTAAGTTTTGTGTGTTTATTATTTTGTGTCACAGAAGTGAGAATGCTAACTAAAACAGAAAGTGAGACAGCTTAGGCAATAGGATTCCTCAAACTCTGAGCCACTATCTATTGGTGAGTTGTGAAATCATTTGATGTGTTGTAGTCAGAATTAAAAAAAAATAGACCTGGGCATGGTGGAACATTCCAGAAATCTCAGTACTTGGGAGGTTGAGACAGGAGGATCACAGGTTCTAGGCCAGACTTGGCAACTTAGTAAGACTCTCAGAAACATAGCTAGACTCTGATTCCATCCCCCAAAAAAGTACTAGGGATGTTACTTGAAGGTAGAATGTCCCTGGGTTCAATCACCAGTATCACAACACAAAGTAAAATAGAACAGGATAGATTAAATAGAATAAAAATATCATAAAGCCTGCCATGGAGTAAAAAGTATTTCAGAAACTTTGTTTTCCTACTTGTTTTCATCTATGTGTTTGCATGTGTACTGGGTAATTATGAAGCTGTATATCCTTCTAGGGATATTATTAAAAGTTTGAAGAATTATCTCTAGGGCATTATCACTATTTCCAAATTCCTTTCATTTTAAAAATTACCACTGGCCCCTGGAGGAGTTTATGTAGCCAACCTTCCATTGATGTGTGTGTGTGTGTGTGTGTGTGTGTGTGTGTGTGTGTGTCTGTGTTACTGAAGAGTGAACTCAGGGGTGTTCTACCTCCGAGCTACACTACCAGTCACCTTTTTAAATTTGTTTTTGAAACAAGATCTCCCTAGGTTGCTGAGAGTCTCATAATATTTCTGTGACTGACCTTGAACCTGTGATCCTCCTGTCTCACCCTACTAGCCTCCCAAGTACTAGGATTATAGGCAGGTGCTGTCTTCCCTTCTTATTAATACCATGTCTCCAGACTAATAACACTGATATCTTCTAGAAACAATATGAAATGATAAATACTAAATACTTCAGTCCCCATAAAACAAAGAAAAATGCAAAATTGACAATATAAGAGGAGCTCTACTACTTGGGAGGCCGAGACTGGAGGATCATGGTTCAGATCACAGTTCTTAGACAGTCTCAGCTACTTAGTGAGGCCTTCTGTAACTTAGACTTTGTTTCAAAATAAAGAATAAAAAACAGGGCTGGGGGTGTAGCTCAGAGGTAGAATGTCCCTTGGTTCCATCCACAATATTGCAAAAATAATTAACTAACTAAATAAATAATTAAAAAATAAGAGGAGCTTTGTGGCTTAGTTTCCTTTAATAGACTTGTGTGATTTTCTTGAGACCTTGTATCTCTGGCCACATAATTTATCTTCCTCTCTTTATTATGATAAGTTTAGGTGGGAGAGAAGCAAAGATAAATGGTTGTGGCCTATCCTTAAGGTACACCCAAGCTGATAACAAAGGCATTTAAGATATTATCATTCAAGGTAATGTTGTAAGTGTTTTGGTGGGGGTGGGGTTAGAGAAAGCATAGTAGGTCACTACCAAAGATAAGATGTTCTGAAAAGATAACTAGGGACATGCCTGAGGTCTGACTGACTAGGGAAGAAAGGCACTCCAGAGAAAGAAGAGCCTGTGCAGTGTACATGAAATGAATAGCAAGTACAGGAAACGTGGTATGTCACAGAATGTCATGGCATCGTAACAATGGGTTATACAGTACAATGGTATGTTGTGTGTAAGAAGGGACTGAAGAGACAAAATCATAGAAGGGAAGCCTTAGATGGTATGTTAAAAAGTTCACATATCGAGTATTGGACCCGCTGCAAACATAGCACGGCCACCGGCTCCGGTGTGGGCTGGGGAGCCCAAACCTGAGTCCGGGGACCTGACTTATACCAAGAGGAAAATTCCCTCAGGGACCCAGGCTGCCAGCGAGCCGAGCCACCTCCACACCGGATAGTCCTCTGCTGGTAAGCCACCTCCGTGCCAGACCGCCAGCCGCAGGTAAGCTGCCCCCCCCCCTCAAGGAGGCTCAGGCTCCGTTCACCCCGCGCCCCTTCCGCCCCCTTCCGGCACCAGCCCCCACTTTCTCAGCTGCTGCAGCTGAGCTCCAGCATAGGCTACATCACAGACCCAGACCCAAAAAAGTGCTAGGGATGTTACTTGAAGGTAGAATGCCCCTGGGTTCAATCACCAGTATCACAACACAAAGTAAAATAGAACAGGATAGATTAAATAGAATAAAAAATTTCATAAAGCCTGCCATGGAGTAAAAAGTATTTCAGGGACTTTGTTTTCCTACTTGTTTTCATCTATGTGTTTGCATGTGTACTGGGTAATTATGAAGCTGTATATCCTTATAGGGATATACAGAAATCCCTAATCTGTGCAGCCCCACCTGGAGGATCAAAGGCCCAGCCAGGAGAGGGCGCAGCCCAGCCCAACTTACCTCCCAAAATGGACTCAGACTACTGCAGAAGAGACCCAGGAATTCTGACCTGCAAGAGTCTCTGCAACATCCACAAAAGGTGCCATATCAAGCTGCCGGCCCAAAAAGGGTTTTAGGGAACGGCAACACTGACAGCCCTGTGAACTAAGAGTCTGAAAGTGTTCATAGAACTTTAACATCCCAGTCTGCAAGAGTAGCCAAACCCCTGAGCGGCACAGTTGGCACAACAGAAGAGGCACCCACAGAGACACTGGGAGACCTACAGAGTCCCTGACACGGACTTGTCATCCCCCCCAGACAACCAGATATGGATGTACTGCCTGCCTGTCAGAGCTTCTGATTGGATAGCCAGGTAACTGCGTGCTCAGATGAGCTACAGGAGCCAGTGAGCACACAGTGAGAGTCACTTGACACGGCGACAACTGAGGGTGCCAGTGTCCACACAGGGTAACGCCTTCAAACCCATTGACAGAGCAAGGGCGCTTAAGCCATGACACTTACACAGAGCCACACAGCATGTTAGTAAAATAGTAGGACTGTTTCCTTCTCTCTCTCTCTTGTTTTTTTTTTCCTCTCTTATTTTATTTTACAGATAATAGGCATTGAAGAGGGGATAGAGATACAGACCAAGGGCATCTGTAATCTCTTCAAAGAAATAACTTCAGAGAATTATCCAAACATGGAAAGAGACTTGGACCTTCATGTCCAGGAGGCATACAGAATACCATTGAGACAGGACGAAAGAAGGACCTCCCCACGCCACATAATAGCCAAAATGACCAAGCCAAGGAAGGAATCTTAAAAGCAGTGAGAACAAAAGGACAGGTGACATATAGAGGCAAAAGAATACGAATCACCCCAGACTATACAACCCAGGTCATGAATGCTAGGAGAGACTGGTACGACGTGATTCAGACCCTGGAAGAAAATAACTTCCAACCAAAGCTTATTTATCCAGCAAAACTACTATTCAAGATCAATGGAGAAACCAAAGTCTTTTGGGACAAACAGAATCTTTAAAAATTCATGAATTTAAAGCCAACACCAGAGAAAATTCTTAAATAAACCATAAGGAAGAAAAAAGAAACAGACTTCAGACCCAGAGAAGAGAGGAAGTAAATAAGTATGCCATCTAAGTAAAGAAGAAAGACAAAACCACCCAGTAATAGAACACAAAATGGCAGAAAACAAAAATCATATTTCAATAATATCTTTTAACGTCAAAGAACTTAACTCACCAATCAAAAGACATAGACTGGCAATTGGGGATTAAAAAACATAATCCAAATATATACTGTCTGCAAGAAACTCACCTTATAGCTAAAGACACTCACAGACTGAAAGTGAAAGGATGGAAAAAGATAAACCATGCTATTGGAGACCAAAAAAGAGCAGGGGTAGCAACCCTAATATCCAACAAAACAGACTTTAAACTAAAACACATCAGAAGAGACAAAACAGGGCACCTCCTTTTATTAAAAGGAACAATATACCAAGAAGATATAATGATAGTAAATATGTATGCCCCAAACATGGGTGCAACCACATTTGTAAAACAACCCCTTCTGGACATCAGATCCCAAATAGACCAAAACACAATAATTCTGGGAGACTTTAATACACCTCTCATGCCACTGGATCGATCTTCAAGGCAAAAGATGAATAAGACTCTTTAGAACTAAAGAAAACTATAAACCAAATGGACCTAATAGACATTTACAGAATATTTCAGCCAAGAACTACAGAATACACATTCTTCTCAGCAGCCAATGGAACCTTCTCTAAAATAGACCACATCCTGGGACACAAAGAAAGCGCCAGTAAATTAAAAAATATAATATAATTCCTTGCATCTTTTCAGACCATAATGGAATAAAATTAGAAATCAATAACAGGATGCGCAAAAGAAATTATTCAACTACATGGAGATTGAATGATACACTATTGAATGATGAATGGGTAAGAGCAGAAATTAGGGAAGAAATAAAGAAATTTATGGAAACAAATGAAAACAGAGACACAACCTACCAAAATCTATGGGACACTATGAAGGCAGTACTAAGAGGAAAATTTATTGCAATGAGTGCCACATAAGAAGGACAGAGAACCACCAAGTAAAGAACCTAATGACACAACTCAAGGACCTAGAAAGTCTGCAACAGTCTATTCCCAAAGCCAGAAGAAGGCAAGAAATCATTAAAATTAGAGCAGAAATAAATGAAATAGAGAACAAAAAAAAAAAACAATTCAAAGAATCAATAAAACAAAAAGTTGGTTCTTTGAAAAGATTAATAGAACTAATAAACCCCTGGCCAACCTAACCAAAAGAAAAAGAGAATCAACTCAGATTATCAAAATTATAAATGAAAAAGGAGATATCACCACAGATAGCGAAGAAATTCAAAAGATTATCAGAAACTACTTTAAAAATTTATATTCCAATAGACTTGAAAACCTGGAAGAAATTGATAGATTTCTAAGCACAGTTAACCTTCCTACACTCAGCCAAGAGGACATAGCAAGCCTAAACAAACCAATAGCAGCCAAAGAAATAGAAATGGCAATAAAAATTCTTCCACCAAAGAAAAGCCCAGGCCCAGATGGGTTTCCAGCTGAATTCTATAAAACCTTCAGTGAACAACTAATACCAATACTTCATAACCTGTTCCAAGAAACTGAAAGATATGGAACTCTTCCAAATTCCTTCTATAAGGGCAGTACCACATTAATCCCCAAACCAAATAAAGATACCTCAAGAAAGTAAAACTACAGACCTATATTCTTAATGAACATAGATGTAAAAATTCTAAACAAAATACTAGCCATACACATTCAAAATTATATCAAGAGAATAATACATCATGACCAAGTTGGTTTCATCCCAGAAAAACAAGGCTGGTTCAACATATGCAAATCAATACATGTTATTCACCACATAAATAGAACCAAGAACAAAAACCACATCATCATAGCAATAGATGCTGAAAAAGCATTCGACAAAATCCAACACCCATTTATGTTAAAAACAGTGCAGAAAATTGGGATAGAAGGAACATACTTCAACATCATTAAGGCAATATACTGTAAACCCAAAGCCACAATTATATTGAATGGGGAAAAACTGCAAGAATTTCCTCTAAAATCAGGAACAAGACAAGGATGCCCACTATCACCACTCCTTTTCAATATAGTCCTTGAAACTCTTGCCACATCAATAAGACAAGAGAAGGAAATCAAAGGAATTCACATAGGAAGAGAGAAATTAAAATTATCCTTATTCGCAGATGACATGATCCTTTATCTGGAAGACCCAGAGAACTCAACCGAAAGACTTCTGAAATTGATCGAAAAATTCAGCAAAGTCGCAGGATACAAAATCAATCTAAAGAAATCAGTGGCTTTTCTATATGCCAACAATGAATCCACAATGAAAAAAAACAAAGAAAACAATCCCATTCACTATAACCTCAAAACCAATAAAATACCTAGCAATAAACCTAACCAAATATATAAAAGACCTCTACAACAAAAACTATAAAACATTAAAGAAAGAAATTGAAGAAGACCTTGGAAGATGGAAAGATCTCCCGTGCTCATGGATAGGCAGAATAAATATCCTCAAAATGGCCATCCTGCCAAAACTGATCTATAGATTCAATGCAATTCCCATTAAAATACCAGTGACATTCTTCAGAGACCTAGAAAAATCAATCATGAACTTCATTTGGAGAAAGAAAAGACCCAGAATAGCCAAAGAAATTCTCAGCAATAAGAAAGATGCAGGAAGCATCACAATCCCAGACCTCAAATTATACTATAGAGCAATAGTAGTAAAAACAGCATGGTACTGGCACAATAACAGATATACTGACCAGTGGATTAGAATAGAAGATACATAAACAAACCCACACATCTTGAGTCAATTAATCTTTGACAAAGGGGCCAAACTCATACGCTGGAGAAAAGACAGCCTTCTCAACAAATGGTGCTGGGAGAACTGGCTATCCATTTGTAGAAAGATGGAGCTAACTCCTACATCTCACCATGCACAGGAATCAACTCGAGATGGATCAAAGACTTAGAAATTAGACCTGAGACTATGAAGTTATTAGAGGAGGGCATAGGCTCAAGACTACAACATATTGGCACAGACAGTAACTTTCTCAACAAAACCTTCAAAGCTCAGGAAATTAAAGCAAGAATTAACAAGTGGGATAGCATCAAACTAAAAAGTTTCCTCTCATCAAAGGAAACCATCAAAAACCTAAAGAGGAAGCCTACAGAATGGGAGAAAAATTTTACCAGCCACCACTCTGAAAGGGGGCTAATATCCAGAATATACAGAGAGCTCAAAAGACTCTACACTAGCAAAACAAACAACCCAATCAAGAAATGGGCAAATGAGCTGAGTAGACACTTCACAAAAGAAGAGATACAAAGGGCCAATAGATACATGAAAAGATGTTCTTCATCACTGGCCATCAGGGAGATGCAAATCAAAACTATGCTGAGATTCCATCTAACCCCAGTCAGAGTGGCAAGGATAAAGAAATCAAACAACAACAAATGCTGGCAAGGATGTGGGGAAAAAGAAGCTCTTTTACACTGTTGGTGGGAGTGCAAACTAGTTCAGCCACTATGGAGATTTGTGTGGAGATTCCTAAGAAAACTGGGAATAGATCCACCATATGACCCAGCTCTACCACTCCTAGGTATTTTTCCAAAGGGGTTGAATACAGAAAACTACAACAACTTATGCATACCTATGTTCATAGCAGCACAATTTGTAATAGCCAAAATATGGAACCAACCCAGGCCTCCATCAACTGATGAATGGATTGCAAAACTTTTGGAAATACACACGATGGAATTCTATTCAGCATAAAGAAGAACAAAATCATATCATTTGCAAGAAGATGGAAAGTACTGGAGAGCATTATGTTAAGTGAGATCAGCCAAGCACAGAAGGAGAAGATACATATGTTTCCTTTAATATGCCCAAACTAGGGAACATAGAGGATACCAGTGGGACTACAGATAATGGAGGGAAATACCATCAAAGTTAGAATGGAAGGATAGGAGAGGAGGAAGGCTGATCTTGATTAATGAGGGTCTACATCTGAATATGTGTAAAATTATGAATGTGGCATGGTTAACCTGGAAAATCATTGGTGGAAGGGGTGAAGGGCAAATGGGGGCGGGGGAGGAGAGGGCACCAAGTATAGTTTAAATGTAAACCAAATATGTTCAATAAAAAATTTGTAAAAAAATAGTCAAAAAAGTTCACATATTATCCTATTGTAATGGGAAATCAGAAAGGCATCTTAAATTGTAATAAAATCTACAGATTTGCATCACAGAAGGGTCATGTTGTACAGTAAGCCATGAGAATTACTGGGAGCAGACTGGTGGCAAATTGTTTGACAGCAGGACATTTCCGCAGAATGCTACTACCACAAAACAGATGAGACATGGTGGGGACCTAATTAAAGTGTTCGGGATGGAGAGGAAGGAATGGAACTAGATTTTAAAGTGAAAAAAATTGAATATGGGTATTGATAAAGTCAAAGTCTTTGATAAGTACCAAGCTTTCTGATTGCGTGGATGGGCAGGTGTTAGGAAAAATAAGTATGTTTTGGGTCAATTAAATTAATATGACTGTAGAACATACGGAGGAATTAGGATGCTGGACATTTAGATCTGACATCCCTTCTTTTGCCCTCTAAGCCAAAACTCAAAACAACCCAAGTCTTTAGTCAATCAATCCTTTTCTTCAGAGTCATCAGGCAATGCTTTCTACTATGCTTCTTTAGAAACTATTTTAGGAAAAAAGTGTCAGTATGCACTGAATACAATAATTCTGGAAAAAATTAAGGCAGAGAAGCTACCATCTTCCCAACTTAGGTACTGACAAATTTGAATACATTGTCATCATTCCAGTATATGAACAACCAAGTTACATTCTGAGAGCCAAGATGTTTGCAATAGTGGAAGAGTCAGGCTCTTCTGTGGTCCTAACCTCACAAAATTCCCCTGACTTTAAGAAACCAACTGTTTAATATAGACAAAATAGCAAATGGTTATGAATGATTGAGATTCAACCTATCCCAAAGTGAGTAATTTTTATGGGTGTGCAAATCACTCATGGACTTTAAGACTTGTCAACTGTCTACAGACATATATGATGCTAGGTCAAATAGGATGCTTGCTAAGCCGGGCGTGGTGGTACACACTTGTATTCCCAGTATTCTGGAGACTGAGACAGGAGGATGGCAGGTTTGCGGCCAGCCTCAGCTACTTAGGCCCTCTGCAACTCAGTGAGGCCCTGTTTCAAAATACAGAATAAAAATTAGGGCTGAGGGTGTAGCTCAGAGGTAAAATGCCCCTGGGTTGCATGCCCAGTGCTGCAAAAATTAAATAAATAAATAAATAACAAATGCTTGCTTGAGTTTTAGCCATAAATTTCACATCAGCAAATTTTACTGCAGAACAAGACTTCAGTTGAATTTACTGTCTTAAAAATCCTCAGGTATTTCTTTTATACTTCTTTTTTGAATAATCACCATGTGTTTCTTCAATAATAAAGGAATTACATTTTCAAATGTCTTTTTTGGACAGGAAAGCACCTAATAATAACTCAAGATGCATGTGCCTATGTGTTTTGAAGGAGAGAAGTTAGGAAGAAAAAACTCTCACCAAGCTTTTTTTTTTTTTCTGGTAGCAGGATACAGCATCAAACAAACATCAGCAATATTAAAATAAGAAAAATTAAAGTGCCAGAATTGAAAATTTAGCACTTTTTTGGCTTCAAATATCACGTTTGCTTTCTACTCATGGCATGCAGAGACAACAAAAATATAATTCTGCTGATATGAACTACATTCCATCCTCTTTTCCAAATTCATTACTTATTTCCATCCCTTCACAATTTATTAAAAACCTACCTGTCTCTGCCAATTTTGATGAAATATCTTGTACAAAGTAGAGCAAATTGCAAATGCTGGGGTCCAGTTCTCAGTTCCACATCACTTGACAGAGCTAAGAAATCAGAAGCTTCAGTTTGGCAAATGGAAATAGACTTATTTACCTAATCTGCACCTCTAGTCCTGACACCACCCAAACTCCAATCCTGTCTTTCCAATGGCTTTTGGGTATGTTCCAGGAACATCATTCTTTCCCCTCACACTTCACATATTTGAATTTTACTAATCATCTTCTTTTGCCCCTCCTCATTACCACTTCTCCATTTTGTCTCTGTGTGCACAGTTTCTGAATTTTCCTAACCTCCAAAAGGGTGGATGTGCAAGTGTCTCTCATATACTACACAATTCATTCCTAAATACCAGTGTTTTACCTCTTGATTCAAATCTATGCTTTAGTGATGTTGTTGCCCCCAAGAACATTCAAAACCAAGTGTATTGCTAGTTGTGGTGGAGCACACCTCTAATCTCAGTACCTGGAAGAATGAGAAAGGAGTACTGCAGGTTCAATGACAACGAGTGAGGCCCTTAGCAACTTAGTGAGATTCTGTTTCAAAATAAAAAACATTAAAAAGGGACAGGGTGTAGCTTGAAGGTAAAATGTCCCTGAGTTCAGTTTCTAGCACCAAGATCAGGCATATTTCTGGGTGTGATGGCACACACCTGTAATCTCAGCAACTTGGGAGGCTGAGTCAAGCAGATCACAAGTTTGAGGCAAAACTGGGCAACTTAGCCCAGAACCTGTCTCAAAATAAAAAATCAAAAAGGGCTGGGGATGTAGCTCAGTGGCAGAGGGCCTCTGGATTTAATCACCAGTATCACAAAAACGTCAAGTGTGTTAAATTCGTATCTGAGGGTATCTAGTTGTCTACTCAACATTTTTAAGAGAGTGTCTCATTGGCACCTCAAACAAACCATGGCCACAACTGAATCTATTATCTTAACCCTCACCCCAAACTCCTGCTTTTTTGTTCCCTTATCTAAGAGAATTCTCCATCACCCTCTTAAAGTGCTTAAGCTGGCTTCATCCTCTCACTGATTCACAGGCTCATCCAGCTTCCATGCCCCATCCATCCCACCTCAATAGCTTTTGAATCCATTTCCCTTAATTATCCCTGCTATGTTTCAGAACAGGCATTTTACATTTCATTTTGAACTCAAAGTCTTATAACTATACTCCCTGTCTCTACTCCATACTAAACTCTCTGATTCCACTTCATTCCTTTGACTGTGGTCAGAAGATTCTTTCTTGAATGCAATTTTGAGCAGTGTTCTGATTTTTTACAACTTTTAAAAAAATTTTATTGGTGTATTATATTCATATATCATATTGGAGTAAAAAAAAGTTGTGTATACATACATGTACACATCACTGATTTAACCCCTACCCAATTCCCACCCCATTCCCTCCCCATCCCTCCCTCCTTTGCTTAGCTTAGTGGTTGACTTCAATATGTTTAAGTAGATTGTGTGTTTTAGAGATTTTCCTTTTTCCCTGCTCCTTTCTCCTCCTTTAGGTTGTCTTGTTTGCTCCTCTATAGTATTTCCTTTCAATCTAGAGTTCCTCCTATGACCCATTTCTCCCTAGCATATTAGGGAAAGTATCTGATTTCTTATTTTTTGTGACCGACTAATCTCACTCAGCATAATGTACTCTAGTTCTTTCAATAGCTTCCTTCTGAATCCCAAAGACTCTCCTTGCCATGGACCATGCTAATTACCCCAATCCCATTGGCTACAACTCAGCAATATTCCTGCACTCTTACATAGTACTCCTGACCATGCCTTGATACTTAACATTGCTTTCTCCATGTTCTAAAAATTTTATGAGTAGGAAGAAAGTCCATGTCTAATAATGTGGTCATATTAAATAAAATGCTAATCTAAAAGTATATGCTCTATATGGCACCTAACGAGAGGAGGTGGCTTATATTTGGCCGAATGCTTGGCTAAAATTCATAAAATGAAAAAGTAGGAACAGCGGTTAAGTCCAGGATTGGGTTAGGCAAATTATAATACATGCTAGAGTAAGGACAAGTATGAAATTCAAAGGAGTGAGATGAGATTCTAACAGAATGAAAATCTGTTATTTGGGCTTTGAAAAAAGGGGCTATATGAGGAAAGTATGGAAGTAAAAGGAAAGCCCATGTCTGTACCAAGAGGCTATATAGCTTGAAAATAATGTTATCCATTGAGAAATCCCAGCGATGAGAATGCCAAGGGACTTTTGAGAACTAAAGTGCCGGTAATTCAATATTATATGGCTTGTTTTGACTTTTCTGAGTCATGATCCCCTTCATTATCTCCAAACTTTCAATAAGAATCTGTTACTAAGGTACTTTATGATGGTGCAAACAGTGTTCCAAACCAGAGGTGATACAGCATTGGAGACACACAGCAGATTTCAGTGTCCAAGAGATAACGGGAAAGCATGCCATATGTGGACTGGCCGCGAGAAAAGTCAAATGCACAATGCTAACTAGGCATTTTGACTAAAATGTTGGATTTTCTACCACCAGAGGAATTGTGTCTCATGGCAGCTTATTTGACAACACAGAAAAAGAAGATTCATTTCTTTTAAGGCTGAAAGAATTATGGATATCCAGATAGATGACGCTTAACTTACAGTACATCTCATATAAGAAAGTTATATAACGGCCATAAAGTAAATAAATACTTTTGAATAGATGAGTATAATAAGTATGTAAAATAGAAATTAAAACAGGTATACTTGTAGAAAAAGGTTGGTTAAAATTACACTAGATATTTAAAGTAACTTTACTTCCTCACTGAGAATAATTTCAAAGGATAACACGAGCCAGGTATAGTGGTGCATGCCTGTAATCCCAACACTTGGGAGGCTGAAACAGGAGAATTTCAAGTTCAAGAAGAGCCTTTTCAACTTAACAAGACCCTATTCCAAAATAAAAATAAATAAATAAAATAGGGATCCAGGTGTAGTGGTGCACGCTTGTAATTCCAGCATTTGGTAAGCTGAGACAGGAGGATCACAGTTCGAGGACAGCCTCAGCTAATGAGGTCCTTTGCAACTCAGTGAGACCCTGTTCAAAATAAAGAACAAAAAATTCAGGCTGGGGGTGTAGCTCAGCGGTATAATACCTTTGAGTTCCATGCCAGTACCACAAAAAAATAAAATAAGATAGGGCTGGGGGTATATATAGCTCAGAGGTGGGAGGCACCAAGTGTTGTATGCATGTATGTCATTGTCAACATGCTTTACATTATGATTTGAGACTATAATATACCAATAAAAACATATAAAATAAATAGCCTCATGCTTTAATATGTTAAGAAAAGAAAGAAACTTCTGTAGTAGAAGATTAAATTTTTCTTTTCATCAAAAAATGGAGGTAGAATACTTTTGGGTTCAATCCCCAGAGAACACTGGTCTTTATTCTCTGGTTCTTTAATTTACAAAAAAAAGTGTATTGTTTCCAATGGGTCACAGAAATAATGACATGGTTTTTATTCAAATGAGAGTGAGCAAGGATGAGAGAGAGAAAAGAGAAAAGAGATGTATTATAATTGCCCTAGAATTTTCACACTTTCTAATCTAGAAATCCAGGAAACTAAATCAAATTTCCATTATATCTTACATAATAGAATTTATATAAGAGGCAGGTAAAAGTCATCAAGCTTGAGATGTCACAATTCAGGACATATTTTAATGCCAACAGAAATCATTTCAGACATTAAGTGTATTTCCAAAGCCTAAAAAATATTCCTCTACACATAGCCTCTACTATTATATGTAAGAACATTTTGTACTTATTGCAGAGTCACCAAAGTTTTATGAAGGCTAACATCTCTCTAGGACCTTTATGCTAATCAGAATTTAAGAACGCAGAGTGAATATGTATGTAAAATTAATAAATCTTGATTTTCAAAGCAGAAGCAACATCCCAGAAATTTGGGAAGTGGAGGATTCTGAAGTAGTTGCTAATTAAATTTGATGTATTAGTATAAGTTGGGACATGTTACACTAACAACCTCAAAGTTCTCAGTGGTGGGGCACAAAAAAGATTATTTCTTATTCATACAAAGCCTTCAGCAGATATGGGAGGTTGTGCAGGACCATTGGCCTCCATGTACTGACACAGGTTTTTATGCCACTTAGATTTTATGGATTCTCAATTTCAACACACATTTCCAAAAATTACAAGCTGAATTTTAAATATATCCATATTGCAACTCATAGTGAAGTCACATAAATACACAGAACTGTAAGAAAACATGTGTACCTTAAAAATCCATTTTCAGCTGATTTTTGTATGTGGTGTGAGATGAGTCCAATTTCATTTTTTCTGCTTGTTTTACTTTTCCCAACACCATTCATTTAATAGACAGTCCTTTCTTTATTGTGTGTTATTGGCACCTTTGTGCAGTGTGTATTTCAAAATTGATAAAAGTATACTGTACTAGTCAGGATTCTCCTGAGAAACAGGACAGGATTTATTAGAGGATTGGCTCATATGATCACAAATGCTGAAAAATCCCATGGTAAGCCATCTTTAAACTGGAGAACCTGATAAAACTATAATGAGAGCCCAGTCTCCCAGATCTGTTAAAAACTTTGTATGTATAAGAAATAGTCTTATTGTGTTACACCAGTGAGACCTTTGTGGTTATTACCATAGCACATCCTAACTTATCCTGATTAATATACCAAAGTTAATAATCACTTTCTTGGGTCCCTCCAAGAAGCTGAAAGCCTCAGAACTAGGTATAAAAATAGTGTAGTCCCTAGTCTGAGGCCAAAGGTCTGAGAGCTCCCAGAGAACCACTAAGTATAAATCCCAGAATTCAAAATCCAAAGAACTTGAAGTCTGACATCCAAAGGGTAGGAGCAGGAGAAGTATATCCTGCTCCAGAAGGAAGATTCAGAGAGCAAATTTCCCCTTTCACTTTCTTGTACTATCCAGACCCCCAGCTTATTGGATGGTACCTGCCCACATCAAGGGAGAGTCTTTCCCACTCAGTTTGCTGACCAAGATGGCAATCTTCTCTGGAAACAGCCTTACAGATACATGCAGAAATAATGCTTTACCAGTTTTCAAGGCATCCTTCAATTCAATCAAGTTGTCACCTAAAATTATGCAGCAAAAGTACATTTTAAATGCTTTCACCAGAAAAAATGATAAACGTGTAAGATGATTGCTATTAAAAAAGCAAAAAAAGCATGCTATACCCATAAATATATACAATCATTTTCAATTACAAACAAAAATTAAATATACTGAACAAATAAGAAATGCAAATATAAAAATATATTATAATATTTTTTTAAAAAGAGAATCAGAAGTGTCGGTTACCTGGGTACAGTGGCATGCACATGTAATACCAGCCACTTGGGTGGCTCAGGCAGGAGGATTGCTTGGGCCCAGGAATTGGAGGCCAGCCCACAGAACATATCAAGACCTTATCTCTTGAAAAAAATGGCAAGAAGTAAGGCTTAATTAAAAAGAAGACAAAGGAAGAGGAAGAGAGAAGGAGAAAGAGAGGAGGAGGAAGAGAGGAGGAGGAAGAGAGGAGGAGGAGGAGGAGGAGGAGGAGGAGGAGGAGGAGGAGGAGGAGGAGGAGGAGGAGAAATAATAATAATAATGATGATGATGATGATGTTGGTAAATATTAGTAATATATGCTACAAATTCATAGCAAATTTTTGACTTTCATTTGTATTCCTATAGGAAAAATAAAATTTACATGATCCCATGTATTTTAATACATCAGAAGCTGTTGCCCACATTCCTCCCACTTACTCAGTACTTTAGTCTAGCATAACCAAGGGTAGAATAGGAATAAAATATATACTTCAAAATCGGTTTCAGATACACTATTTATTTTAATACAACACATGCCATTAGAGACGGACTAAAAGCTTTTATCTAACATAGGGTTTGTCAACCTGAGAATTATTGACATTTTTGACCGAAACATTCTCTGGCACCCATCTGTGCATTATAAGATGTTTTAGCATCATCTCTGACCTTTATCTACCAGATACCAATAGCATTGCCCTCAAGTCCAGCTGCGAAATCATAAAAAATGTCTCCAGAAATTGTTGAATGTTCCTTGCAGTGTACGTGGGGGGGGGGGGATTATTTGTGGTTGAGAAACAAATTTTCTATTTGCTTCCTTTGACCACTAGAGACATTTTGGAAGACTTAAAATGACCTAACACACAAAATTACCCAAAACTGAGGTCAGGTAGAGATGAATGAAACACTTTCTCTCATATCTACCACTCACTTTCCCTATGGCTTTGGGCACATTTCTGAAACTCTATCTTGTGTATAAAGTGGGAAGAATGTTACCTGGTTCAGAAACCTAATGAAATAATAAATGAAACATTAACTCATTCTTTTCTCTCTGTTTTGGGAAACTACTGCTATTATACATCCAGTTCCTATATACACAGAAGTCTATTTCTGGACTTTCAGTTCTGCTTTACTTGTCTTCTTACATATTTCTGTGAGAGTTCCTTACAGGGTTCCTCAACTGTTACTATTATTAAGCTCTCTATTATCCATAGATGACTTTTCTGAAAAACAACTCAGCCATCATGAAAGGGGAAGGAAACTGAGAAGTGAAGAAAAAAGCCCTTCACTTAAGTTCAGATACTATTCTCATCGTAAAACTCCCCCAAAGTTATTAAGATGCT
Organism: Muscardinus avellanarius; assembly: GCF_963383645.1. NCBI lineage: Eukaryota > Metazoa > Chordata > Mammalia > Rodentia > Gliridae > Muscardinus > Muscardinus avellanarius. The sequence goes on from NC_137792.1 coordinate 8,503,558, forward strand.
TTATTAAGTATTTCTTCCTCAGACACCATACCATCCCATGCCTTGCATATATGTATAGGCACACAATAAATAGTTGCTGAGGTATTAAATGACCAATTTCAGACATAAGTTAAATAAACTTAACATTACTGGATTTCACCACATCATCACGGGTTAGAAGTCTCAAATTAGATGAGATAGGAGCAAGGAAGGTATTAAAAAAGGCAGCACTGATATCAGCAGTAAGAAGTGATAGGTAACAGTCTGACATTAAAAGAGGAAATTAAAGGGCAGACATTAATTTAAAATAAAAACCACAGACTCTGGAGAGTAAGCAGCAATAAACATCACAATAACCCCTTAGCTGCATTACACTGTCAGTGCACAATAATTGACATTCCTAATAATGACTCTGACATTTTTTAAAATGTTAATTTCTATTTGGCATGTTCTATTTAGAACACTCAGGGTAGCATATAAGAGATTTGAGAAAGATTTCCATCATAGACTTATAAAATATGTGATTTTCAATGTACCCTAAGGATTATCTAATCTGTCTTCTAGAGGAAGAAAGTCAGCCAAAGAAAGATGAAGTATACTTGCCTAAGGTCGGGCACTAGAGATAAAAAAATAACTAGAATAAAAGTCTTAGTTTATTGACTTCAAAGCAATTGCTTTTCCCACTACTATAAATTTTTATAGACATGCACACATATGTACTTTCAATTTATTAAGATTGATAAATTTAATATGTAGCAACTGAATAGGAACATACTCCCATTATTTGGAATGTTCTCTTACTGGGTTATTTGGAATGTTCTCTTACTGGGTTATTATGAATCAACTGGTCTTTACTGAGTCTCTCTATTGCTCAAAGAAAAATGAACAGATCTGGTGGGTTTATCAAAGGAGGAAGAAAGCATAATCTTTAACTCCAGTGACTTCAATTTCTTAAAAGGAAGGGAAGATTCACATGTAAGAAGTCAAGTGATGCAAAGCAATACACGTAATGAGTCTGAGTTCATGAACTCATTGTAAGTGTTGCGGAAATTGAGAGATAGGAAACAGCAACAGATGGCAAGTGGTCAAGGAAGACTTGGGCATGAGAAAGCAGGTTACCTGAGTTGAACCCATAAGTATAGGTAGGCTTTGGAAAAGAAACCAAGGAGGCTCCAGATTCAAAGAACATTAGAAAACATTGGGAGTGAGTCTGGTAGTATAGCTCAGCAGTAAAGTACTGAGGCCCTGGGTTCAATCCCCAGTGCCACTTACACAAAACTACAGGGAAGAGTTGGAAACATGGATCATATTTTCTATTCACTCAAAGAGATTAGTAATAACGATGAGTTATTTATAAAAATTTAGGGAACACAAAAATATTAAAAATTGAACCTTCACCAGAAAAAATTGTGTTTATTTTTAAGAGATGAGATAATAAGAATAAATGTTCTAGAATAACAATTATTCTAATCTGATAGAAATACAATTTAAAATTGTCTAGTAGGCTCATGAAAAAAAATCCTCCATGGTCCACAATCTATAGGATCACCAATGTCACTGTTAAAAGGACTTGCCACGCCAGGCGTGGTGGCGCACACTTTTAATCCCCACGCTTGGGAGGTGGAGACAGGAGGATCGCGCAGGTTCGAAGCCAGCTGCGCTGGCTTACTAGACCCTGTTTCAAAACATAAAAAATAGGTCTGAAAGTGTAGCCCAGAGGTAGATGGGCTTCCAGGAACCCCAGTACCACCAAAAAAAAAAAAGGACTTGCCACTACTGGTACTTATGCCCTTTGGGTTCTGGGGACACATTCCTAATCGTCACACCCCAGCACTACCAGAGGTACCCTTTGACAGCAAAGCTTGTACCCACAGTGCCTGAGGAAACTTCTATCATGTGCCACAACTCTGCTACCACCACTTGATTTTTGTAGTATCACTCCCATTACTGTGTGCACCACACCTTCCTGGACCACTAGAGAGCTCGTACTCCTAAGTTACCGCCACATGTACTGCACTGAAAGCTGAAGAAACTATGAGATGACGTTATGGCACTCAAATGGAACCAAAGTCAGCGCAGTCTATCAAACTAATGCACATGCAACTATATATTCAGGGAAAGCCATTTACTATGAAAGCCACCTTGTAAAATTGGTAGAGACAACTGATCTACCAGATATATAAATGTCAATATAAGCCGGGCGTGGTGGTGCACTCTTGTAATCCCAGCATTTGGGAGGCTGAGACGGGAGGATCGTGGTTTGTGGACAGCCTCAGCTACTTAGTGAGGCCCTCTGCAACTCAGTGAGACCCTGTTTCAAAATAAAGAATCAAAAATTGGGCAGGGGTTGTAACTCTGAGGCAGAATGTCCCTGGGTTCCAACCCAGACCTGCTAAAAAAAATGTCAGTATAGGGATATAAGACATATAAAAGAGCAATGTAACATAATCCTTCCAAACATCAAAATAATTCTCTTAGCAACAGCTCAAGGAAAAGGATATTAGCAAAATGACTGATAAAAGAGAATACAGACAGAATATTCAGTGAAATCAGGAAAACAATGTATGATATAAACAAAAAATTAATAATGAGATAAAAATAATAAAAAGAACCAAACAGAATTTTAGGAACTGAAGAACTCAAATCAACTTCAAACAAAAAACAGTATAAAGTATAGAGAACATACTAGATCAAGTAGAAGAAATAATTTCTAAACTTAAAATCAAGTCTTTTGAAATATGGCAGAGATAACAAAAAGGAAAGAAAGCCTCCAAGACTTATAGGACAACTTTTTTTTGATACTGGGGAGTGAACCCAGGTGCATTCTACCTCTGAGCCCTATTTTCTATATTTTTTATTTTGAAAAAGGGTCTCACTAAAGTTGCAGAGGGCTTTTACTAAGTAGCTGAGGCTGGCCACAAACCTGCAAACCTCCTGTCTTAGCCTCTCAAGTACAGTAATTACAATTACAAGCATGTGCCACCACTCCTGGCACTTACAGGACAACTTTTAAAAACAACTATTCAATTTATAGGAGCCCCAAAGAAGGTAAAGAGAAAAAAGGATAATAAACCCATTCAATGAAATAATAGCTTGAAAATATCCCAAATCTTAGAAAAATTATGGACATTCAGGTACAAAAGGCCCAAGTAAGTTGGGTGTGGTGGCACACATCTGGAATCCTAGTACTTTGGAGACTGAAACAGGAGGATCTGGGTTTGCGGCCAGCCTCAGCTACTTAGGCACATCACAACTTAGTGAGACCCTGTTTCAAAATAAAGAATACTAAATCAGGCTGGGGGTATAGCTTGGAAGTAAAATGACCCTGGGCTCCATCTTTAGCACCACAAAAAAGGCCCAAATACCCCAGATATATTTGATTTAAAAATCCTCACTGTTGAATATTATAATTTAAAAGGCAAAATTTCAAGACAAAGAGAAAATTCTATACACAGTGTGAGAAAATCTGAAGTCATAATTGTGGGCACCCTCATTAGACTAACAGACTTCTCTGCTAAAATTTTATATTCTAGAAGAGAATGGGATGATTTATTTAAAGTTCTGAAAGAAAAAAAAACCTTGCCAACCAAGAATATTATAACCATCAAAGCTATCCTTCACAAATGAAGGAAAAATAAGGAATATTCAAAACAAACAAAACTGAAATAATCTATCATCTTAAAACCAACCCTAAAAGTAAGAAAGGCTTAAAATAGTTCTATAGCTGAAAACAAGGAAATTATAACTAATCTCATAAAAACATGTAAAAGAGTAAAACTCACTGGCAATGCAGAAATACAAATAACAAATAAGAAAAAAAATCAAACCTCACCACTACAGAAAAATTTCAAACTATAAAAATAAACAAGAGAGAAAAAGCAAAGAATAGCAAATCAAAAAAAAAACAAATGGCAGAAATAAATTCCTACTTACCAATTATGACCTTTAGTGTAAACAAATTAAATTCCCCAATCAAGTGATATAGAATAGAGAATTTAATCATGTTCTAAATATGCTTAAAATTTTCTAGTAATTGAATCAAATACCCAAAAAATTTCATTAATATTCATTTCCACATTGATGAAACTGCTTCAGTTTTTAAATTTAAATGCCAATTAAGTAAAGGTTCGGTTCCCAGGCACACTGAAGAACTTCAAAGGTTCAATCACACATGTAGCTAGTGGCTGTACATTAAGCAGCTCAGGCCTGGAAGGTAGGTTTTAGGTTTGAGAAGTCGATTTTCCCAGTGACATAAAGCCTTTGGAAAGTTGTCAAAGTGCCTGCAGTGAGACTGCATATGATGTCCACAAAACGGTGGCACTCTATACCACTCAACACTCAGAGAAGAGTATAAAGACAAAACCAGATTTCTATGGAGATTAAGCTACAACTGTATAGAGAAAACAAAAAAAAGGAAACAGTCAAGGGGGCCAGTGGATTGCTCATTGACATCATAAATAAAATGTATAGTAATGAAGACTGAACTCAATGCAAAGAATGCTCCACTCATCAGACTGTATGCTAAGAAGGATGGAAGGAACACCTCCACCTTGTCTTGCATACTTTTTGCTTTTAAAATCTCCAGTTCTAACTTGACAAAAGGGAATAGTGTTGAGATAGATGCAAGGTTACATCTTCTGACAGGCTATGTGCTTTTACAGATGGACAACTAAATATCTATAGGACAATACTCACTACTAAACTGCCTATTAAGGAATTAGGACCCCAAACTCTTAGAAAAAAATCCATTTTTGTGTGTGTGTGTGTAGTACCAGGGATGGAACCCAGGAACATTCTACCTCCAAGCTACATGCCCAGTCCTATTTTTTAGTCTTTTTATTGTTTTTGAAACAGGGTCTCACCGAGTTACGAAGGGCCTCACTAAGTAGTTGAGGCTGGCTGCAAACCGAACCCCAATCCTCCAGTCTCTGCTGGTCTCTGCCTCCTGAATGCTAGGATTACAAGCATGTGCCTCCACACATGGCAACAGAATCTTTGTGTGTGTGTGTGTGTGTGTGTGTGTGTGTGTGTGTGTGTGTGTGTGTAAGGTAGTCTTGTCCCAACATTAGCTGGGGATAAAAACTAACAAATACTGGTGAGGTCAGGAAAAATGGCTTTATAACTCTGAAGGACAGTCCTAACCTTTATTAACCTGTGAAGTAGTCCTGAACATTATGGTGATGTTAAATTTCCTGTTTTCCCTTTGGGACTAATACAAGGAATGATATAAGCCCCTGATGAAGCTACCACAAAAACCCAGTAGCACCCAGACCACTAACTCTAAGTCTTCTGTCTCTATAATAGGAAACAATAGCTAGAGTCTAATAAGTATTCTCCTCTGATGTGTTCTGGGCTGTCCTCCAATTAGATCTGCCTTCTATAGGAGGTGACAAGCCCAACAAGCCAACTTATATGAGTTTAAGCTAAGACTGGATCAAATGCAGCCCACATGTTATAATACACTGGCTATATAGTTCTAGGCTATTATTAATTCTACTGTTTTAAAGTTTGATTCCCCTAAAGGGACATTGGTTTTAAATAAGTTTATAACCCAATCTGCCCCAGCATTAAAAGAACCCCTATGGAAGCGGGTATTATGGCACATGCCTATAATTCCAATACTTGGGAGGCTGAGTCAGAAGGATTGCAGGTTCCCAGTCAGCCTCAGCAATGTAGCAAGACTCTCAACAACCGAGTGAAATACTGTTTCAAGATAAGACATAAGAAAAGAACTAGGGTGTATCTTGAAGGCAGAATGTCACTGGGTTCAATCACCAGTGACAAAAGTAAAAAAAAAATAGCGTGTGTGTGTGTGTGTGTGTGTGTGTGTGTGTGTGTGTGTTTTACCGGGATGTAACTCAGGGGCATTCTAACTCAGAGCTACAGCCCCAGTCTGATTTTATTAAATGGCAATCCTTCTGTCTCATCCTCCCAAGCACTAGTATTAAAAACTTGTGTCACCACATCCAGCTCTTCTTGGTCTTTTATAACCAAGATCAGGATATGGAGGAAGAGGGTAAAGGAAAAAGAAAGGCAGGCCAAACAACTGGCTGCTTTAAAAGTTAGACAGACAACTCTAGGTTGTGTCCTTCAGAGATCCTACTTCAATTCAGAGACTGCCAGCCTCCATAGGAAGCCTGGACACTGATGAAGCAAGTGACCAAAGGAAAAAATAAAGGACCCTCAGTACCCTGTCCTTTGAACAAAGACCAAATTGTTGGAGGAGATCCTGCCCTATGGGCCAAAGGGACCATGGGTCCTACTCTCACCCAATGCCGACCCTGGACTAAGAGTGCCCTTCACTTCAGTTGGATCTCACATCAGAGATTATCATCAAAGGAATGGAACCCAGGGCAACCTTGGACTTTACAGGTAGGATACTAAATTTCCTTTATAATCAAGACCTTCCAGCTCTGTGTTAACATCCTATTCTGGAGTCTTCCTTTCTATATTCCTGCCAGGCAATGTGAGCAAATAAAAGATCACAAAATGGTAATTTTCATCCATACTGTTAGTGGGGGAAATCTTCTCCCATCAATTTTTATTATGTTTAAATATCCTAGCACTCTCAAAGGAATAGATATACATCAATGCTAAAATCTCAATGGTCTATTCGCCTCAGCCACAGGTAAGACAGTTCAGAGTTGATAGACTTTACACAGTCATTCCTTCTCAGAAGTTATAAATTTGAGGGGTATATATTAATACCTTCACCTGCTAAATGAAAGCCTTTCCCACTAGGACAAATTGTGCACAGGCCCTTCCTAAATACCAACCTGATGCTTGATACAAAAAGAACTGACCTAACCAAATGTATAATTTCTCTCTATCAATTCCAATAGACAATACATGTCTATGGACAAGAAGTAGAAAACAAAGCCAAACAGGTAACAACTCCTCTCTTATAAACCTGGAAGCCAATTCCTTATTAAAGTTCTCATAGGGATAGGTCTCCAGGATCCCAGTTAATCCCTCTTGGAGGGCCCCTTTTATTGTTCTGTTCTCTAGTACAACAACAGTAAAAGGGCATGGGATGTCTAGCTGGATCTATCATACTTGATTTAAGCCAAATATACTGGAAGAAAATTCTAAACTTCAGAATCAGACCAAACCTGTATGGAGTTACAAACCCATAGAAAATTTGAGGTTACTTTTAAAAAGTGAAACATTTAACAGTTCAGTAAATTCCACGTGTATTTCTAGTTCTAGTTTCCTTTCTCAAGACTAGATCTTACTTTAATTTTAAGTAAACAAACAAAACAGCCTTTCATAGGCCTCTTTCTCTTCCTTTTAGCCCTAGTCTCCTAAAGTTGATAATGACAATTGGTTTTCTTCCAGCTCTAGGCCATCACCTGGCAATATCCCTACTCAACTCAATGAAGCTATAAAACATGGATTCCAGCCTTATTTCCTAAAAGAATTCAAGGCTATAAGTTCTTGAGAGGGGAGAGCTACGTATCTAGCTAGACATTCACAGATGAGGTCACCCGAGAAGGACCAGAAGTCCACCTGCATAGCCTCACTCATTTTGGCCCGTGCCCTGTGGGAAACAGGGCAGAGAAACAATGTAGGGTCACTAAGGTATAATGTGCAAAGGGCAATGGACCACCTTAAAATATAATAAGTATAAAGGTGTCCAGAGGGGATATAAAACCTGACACATGCAAAACTCCACAGCATTCTCATACCTAGGGAGCAGACAGATCCAGATCTCACCTCTGGAACATAACCCCATTGGCCCAGGCTACCTCTCATTCCATGGGAATGGCCAATTTCAGATGCTTTCTCCTGGAGTGTGACCCTTCCCCTTTTCTTCATGGCCTTTCTCATACAATGCCTTCACTTCTCTAAATAAACATTCTGTATTCCCCATTCATGCTTTCTCATTCAATGCTTTCCAGACAAGCAAGGACTGAGGTTGTGCAGAATAATTTCCACATCCTCTACCCTGTAACACTAAGGCAAAAATGGAAGGAGACAAAGGATTTCAGAGACATCTGAATAGAAGAATCATCAAGACTGAAAAATAGACAAGATGTTTGCTTGTTTGGGTTTGGTCTTGGGTTTTTGTTTCTGGGTTTGCTTTTTTCCTCTACTATCTCTTCTATGTGCCTTTCATAGGGGAGATTATATAATCAAAGGCACTGAGTACTATTAAGATCGATTTCAGGGACACCACCTGTCAAGAGTACCCCATTCAATATTTTTCTTAACAGGCAATCTATTACACAAGCAATCACACAGTTCTGACATTTAGGATATCAAAATATTTCTCAACCACATTGTGCCTCACCATTAGTTTGTTCAGGATATATCTCTCACCTGGATTATTCTGGCAGCTTCCCAATATACCCTGCTTGGTATTACTCCACTCCAATTCCCTCTACAAATGGTAGCCAGAGTACTCTTTCCAAACATAAATCAGAATATGTCATCTCCTTGTTTAAAACACGTCAGAGGCTTGTATACAAGAACTCTCTGTATCATTTTTTTCAACTCTTCTGGAGCAAATCTAATATGGTTTCAAATCTAAGCTTTGTAAAATGCTTTTTTTTTGTATGCACCCTCTCTTTCTCAGCTGTGTAATTTCTTTTAAGAAAGGAACTTCATGAAAATGTCAAGCCAAAAGGAATGAGAATCTGAAAAATGTCCAAAACAATATTAATAATTATATATATATATATATATATATATATATATATATATATATATTCAGAGTGCCTAAAATATCCTTTTCATTGCAGAACCAAATGTTTCATCATGGGTCAGCCTATGACAACTTTCTTTTTATAAAGATAAATGATATAAACAATTAAGATACCATAAACAGATTTGATTCTAAAAATTCCACAATAGTTAAATATTGTTTTAGTTAAAAAACTGTCAAATCAATTTAGTTAAAATGCATTATAATTGTATCACAGTTCAGTTAACAGGTTATATGTCTCAATTATAGAAAATCAGAAAGAGAGAGAGGGAGGGAGGGAGGGAGGGAGGGAGGGAGGGAGAGAGAGAGAGAGAATAACATTATATGAAAACTGTAGCCCCTTGGTGAGGGTATAATCCAGTTAAGCAAGGGAAAAAGAGTCTAATTTCATGTTTTCATTATATTTTAAAATATCTATCCAGTAAAGGCTGCCCTCTAACAAATTAACCTTCATTCATACAGCCAACAAATATTTATGACATATGACATGACCTCGTCTAACAGAATAAAACAAAACATTTTATACAATATATGACATATATAACCTAATTATTTAAACAGATGATTATTCTGGTTCTTGTTTGGTCTGCTACAAATTCACACAGAGTTTTCCTTTATTGTCTCAGGAATACTGTTAAACTCAAAGCTGAGACCAATAGTCATCAAGTGTCTACGCATTCTTAAGACAAGTGCTGACCTATTGGGAGGTGGACAAACCGGTTCAGTGACCACCTACCTCTAGCTTATTTGGGAGAAACCCAGAGAGATTTGTTCGATTTTCTAACAAGAGGAGCGGTAACCTCTCAATGAGAGTAGAAGTTAGGTTTTAAAATTTTTTGCTTCCCTCCTCTTGAGAACATTCTCTCCTCCTTCATGCCAGGAAAAAGGGGAAGCAAGCAAATCCTCTTGAGTAATGGGAGGAATGTTTATTAGAAGGGCAGCTTACACTGCATCTGACGTGTGCACCAAAACTTGTGCCAAACAGATCTCAAGCTCCTTTAGAGGGGCCTGAGAGCTGCCCCCAATAAAAGAGAAGGAAGCCACAGAAGCAAGCATACTTTCAAGAATGATGGGCACAGGGTGGCCCAGAGTCTGTGGCAGGTAGCCAACCAGAGCCATTTTGAAATGATCTTGCCTGAAAGGGCTGCCTGGTTGAGAGAGGAACACCCAGAGAGATGTAATATCAAAGGGTAGAAGTTAAAGGGGAGTCATGAAATCATCGCTGACCCTGCCAAGGCCTCCACAAGGACCTCTGAAAAGGTCACACAAGCTATCAGATAAAGAGCTTGCAGCCGGCCATCTTCCACTATGACACAGGTACTAATAGCTAGATTGTGCCAAGATTAGTCAAGAGAGACTGTCCTTTGCTTCCAGTCACTGTGAATGGAACAAAATAAAATCAGCAGAGAGATTGGAGGTCCAGAATACAGTCTTGTTCCTTTCCCCACTGCTATTCTGCAGAATTTAAGATGAGGCCTGAGCTAAGAAGAGCAAGGCAGCAGTTTTGAATACAAAGAGATCTTTTTTTTTTTTTTGGTACTGGGGATAGAACCCTGGGGCTACACCCCCAGCCCTTATTTTTATTCTTTATTTTTTGAAACAGGGCCTCACTGAGTTCACAAAGGGCATCACTAAATGGCTGAGGCTGGCTGGGAACCGTGATCCTCCGGTCTCAGCTTCCCAAATGCTGGGATTATAAGCGTGTGGCACCACACCTGGCAAGAGAGATTTATTTTTTAACAGTTTAAATTGTAAAATGGATTCTTCTTGTTCAATAAATCAATATCAGAATATCATCAATGAAAAGTCTTATTCTCACCTCTGCGCTTTCATCTTCCCAATTCTTCTTAAGAGGTGAATATTTGTATTCATTTCTGTGTGTTTCCTGTGGCTACTGTAATATATTAACACAAGCAGTGTGGCTTAAGGCAACAGAAATTTCTTCTCTCAAGTTTCTGGAAACCAGAAGTCTAAACTTGGGAAGTAGAAATCAAGGGGCCAGCAGGGCCACACCCCTTCCAGAGATTCTAGGTTCTGGTGGCTCTTGGCGTTCCTTGAATCCTAGCTACAGAAACTCCATTCTTTGTCTCCAAGGTCAAATTGTCTCCCCTCTTTTGTATGTGTAACCTCACTCTCCTCTCTGTCTCTCTGTCTCTGTCTCTCTCTCCCTCCCTCTCTCTCACTTTCGCTCTTTCTCTCTCTGTCTCTGCCTCTCTTATAATGATTTTTGATGGCACTTAGAGGCCTCTACCACAATCCAGGATAATCCCCTAATTTAATCAAATTATTGTAATATAGAAGGTAATATTTACAGGTTCCCAAGATTAGGAAGTGGATATATCTTTTGAGACCATTATTTAGTGTACCAATTTCTTATGCATATCTTAAAATATGAGCAAATGCATACATACAAAATTTGTTCTTTTTTTTTTTTTGCGGTACTAGGGGTGAGACCCAGGGACTTTCTACCTATGGGCTATACTCTCAAACCTATTTTATACTTTATTTGGAAACAGGGTCTCACTAAGTTGCTGAGCGCCTCACTAAGTAGCTGAGGCTGGCTTCGAACCTGTGCGATCCTCCTGTCTCAGCCTCCCAAGCACTGGGATTACAAGTGTGCGCCACCACGCCTGGCTAAAATTTGATTTTATATATTATTTTTTTTTTACTTTCTCACATAAAAGATAATAGACTATGCAGTGTTCTGGACCTTCCTTTACTAATTTAATAATGTAGAGTGAGCATCTTCCATTTTTGTTGTTGTTTCTGTTTTGTTTTTTTTTTTTTTTTTTTAGTACTGGGAATTAAACCCAAGGGAGCTCTACCACTGAACTATATCCCCAGTCCTTTTATTTTTCATTTTTGTGCTGGGGGTTGAAACTAGGGATTCACATATGCTAGGCAAAGGCTCTACCACTGAGCTACATCCTCAGCTCCTTTTTATTTTTTATTTTGAGAAAAGGTCTAAGTTGCTGAGGCTGGCTTGGAACTTGGATCCTCCTGCCTTAGACTCACAAGTTACTGGGATCAACGGCATGTGCCACAGTGCCTAGCAGCATCCTCCATTTTTACAAGTGAGGAGGTAGAAAGGAAATAGGCAGAAAGGGAAAAGGCCTCAGTAGAAAAAAGTTAATTTCCTGAGTTTCCTGAGAGGCAAGGAATACCTGAAATTCCAAAGGCTCAGAGATAAGAAGGATCAGAGCTTCACAAAAGCCATCTGTTTACTAATCAACAAACCCAAGGTGCAAGTCTGGCATTCCTGAAAGGAGACCCTTCAAAGGACTTGCAAATACCCTATGCAAATTCTCCTTGGAATCCCAGAAGTCACCCTAACCAAAAGTGGACTTGCAAGAGGTCAGGCATTGGCCAGTCAGAAGGCAGAGGGGACTTTCCCGCTCGGGACCCCCTCCCCTTCTGGGGAGCTGTTCTCTCTCTCTCGAAGGTCATGTTGGTCCTGAGAGAAGGCAGAGTGCATCTGAGGGCACGTGGCTCGGGGCGACTCTCGAGTAGTGACCTGAAGGCCTCTGCTGGACATCATGGCTGACCAGGCCCCTAGGGGTGACCTGCACCTCTTTTCTGGCAGATCGCGTGAACTCTGGGAGAAAGTAGTTTGCAACTGATGGGCACTTGGCTCAGGCCTGGACCCCGCAGATCGCATGGACTCTTGAAGAAAGCAGCCTGCACCTGAAGGCAATTTGGCTTGGGCTACTCTCATGTATTGTCCTGCCTGACGGCAGCTGCTGGGCCCAGAGTTCCAGCCCGTTCGGGGGTGTTCAGCCACTCTCCCCCCATTCCCTGCTTCTTCCAATAAACCTTTTACTCCCCTTCCTGAGGTCTGCGGGTGTCATTCTTCGCTCACCGTAGACAAGAACTCGCTGGGTTTTCTCTCAAGAAACCCCCGTTTCACAAGTACATAGGACACCACTGAATGGATATTTCAATTTGTTTAACCAGTTCCTTTCAGTTATTTTCATTTTTGCCATTAAAAACAATGGAAAACAGACATGGTGGCAGAAGCTTGTAATCCCAGCATTTGGGAGGCTGAGACTGGAGGATCGCGGTTCATGGATAGCCTCAGCTATTTAGTGAGGCCCTCTGCAATTTAGTGAGACCCTGTTTCAAAATAAGGAATAAAAATTAGGGCAGGAGGTGTAGCTCGGAGGTCAAATGCCTCTGGGTTCCAACCCCAAACCTGCAAAAAAATGGTAAAGAGTTTTGTACGTGTGCATATACATATATGCATGTACACACATATACACGTTTACCAATACAGGTTAAGATAATTTCCCAAAAGCAGAATCTCTTTGTCAAAGGGCATACGTATTTGTAATTCTGTGTAGATATTGCCAAATTGCTGCCTAAGGGACATATCCATCTACACTCCCACCCGTAAAATATGAGCGTGCCAGTTCCTCGTGTACTTGACAGCAGAACATATTGTCAACGAACATTTGGATTTGTGCCAATCTTTTAGATGAAAAATGCCATCTCGATGAATTGCTTGTGTATATGTGAACATTATTCTTAGGAATTGTGGAATATTCCATCATACAAATGAATTCTGCAGCCATTTTTCTATAGTCGGACTTTTCATTTTTTTATTATTTGAAGCAGTACAATTATCATCTCTGAGCATGTATTTTTCCAATATATTGGACTGCTCCTTTAAAATATGTTACTAGCAGTGTATTTGCTCAGAGTTTGAGTATCTAAGGTTCTTGATGTGTGTTGTAAAAAAAAAAGGCTTGTACAAAAGTTTTACCTGTTTTTTTCACCAGTAGCAAGAGGGTCAAAGATCAAAATCTTGCTTGCAATTATTTATAGGAGTTGCTTATGAGTAAGGGGTTTTAGCTCAGGAGTATACTAGGAGCTTATTGTATGCCAGGTATTTTCCTAAATCTTAAAGGCATTATCTCACCTATGAACCCTGTTTTACAGTAGAGGAAACTGAGGCCTCCATCTCCTAGCCAAAAATACTATCTATCTGTGTGTGAGTTTTCAGACCCTATTATAGAGAATTTAAAAAGCTTTACTGAGTATACCTCACAGGGGAAAGGAAAGCTGTTCTCCATACACAGATGATACACAGCCAGTAATACTGCAGGAATTGCAGTCAAGGACTCAAATGCCATTTATTTATTTATATAATATTTATGTAGTACTGGGGATTAAACCCAGGGACACTCTACCTTTGAGCTACACTCCCAGCCCCTTTTATTTTTATTTAGAAGCAGGGTCTCATGGACTTGCTTAGTTTCTCATTAACTTTCTAAGGCTGGCCTAGAACCCACAATCCTTCTGTGTCAACCTTCTAAGTACTGGGATCGTGCATCACTGTACCTGGCTCAAGGACCTTTAGTGGAGAACTCTTTTTTATCAGGAAAGGATACTGAAGACCTTTTTATCTCCTCTGTTTGAGGACATTTCTACTCCTAACCATTTTCCCTACTCCTACCCCTGAGTCCTGGCTCCATAAAATCTCAAGAGCCTTTTGTTTGGGACTAGTCCAGCAAGGAAACAACTCCTGCCTCTGATATTCAGCCTGATTCTCCATCCACATACTATTCCATGGGGGAAAATGGAGGGAGGGGGGAATGGAGGGAGCTCTTTCTTTGGTTTAGCCTTCTAGTATATTAAGCAATAAGTGAATAAGTGCTGAATATTATTTTCTTTTTGACTTGTCTAAATCAACTATCCTGAAGCCTGAAAACTCATATTCTCCAGGGCAGCTGAACTCCTGGCAGAATCTAAGATCAATAGAGGTTAAGTAACTAGATTAAGGTTATTAGCTAATAAGTAATAGGTCCCAGATTTGAATCCTGGGTGTTTCCTAAAAGGTATCTTTTACTTTATAAAGTTGGCTGAGAGTAATTAAACCCATGAGAGGAGCCATTGCATGAAGAGTTCCCAAAATGGTAGACTTGCTACTCATTGCAAATAATATACCAAGTTCTGGTATTAATTTTCACCCTGAGCCCTCCAGAAGCTGAGTATTTGGTTGAGGGAAATAATTTTCTTCTGGATCTGAAAACTCTATAAACTTGCCATTAACTATAATTTCTAGGTTTCCATCTAATGATCATAAAAAACTGCCTGCTCTTTTTATCTGAAAAAAATTTCTCACTAATATGAACTTAGTGTTTATTTATATCTAAACATATTCATTAGTATAAAGATAGAGCCTGAAAATGACACTGTTCTTACTGTCTGAGGATTAAAAATCAATGTGCTAGGATAGAGGTACAGCTCAGTGATAGCATATTTAAGACTCTGTTTTACTCGACTCTATACCTACCTTTCTGTACCTTACTATTTTTATTTTATTTTATTTTATTTTTTTGCACTACTAGGGTTTGAACCCAGGGGCATCTACCTGTAAGCTACACCCCCAGCCCTATTTTTATTTTTTACTTTGAAACAGGGTCTTACTAAGTTGTGAAGAGCCTCACTAAGTAGCTGAGGCTGATCATGAACCGTGACCCTCCTGTTTCAGCCTCTCAAGTACTGGGATTACAAGCATGTGCCACCATGCCCAGTTTGACATCATCTTATTTAAGGTATTTCTCTTGTATGTAGCACAGAAAAGTATAAACAGAGGAAACTACAAATAACATTAACTTGTTTCTTTTACCTGGGATATCCAGACGCTACACATTAAATATAAATACTGATATGATTGAATTTATATCTACCATCACATTATTTGTCTTCTGTTTGGCTATCTAGTTTATGTTCCCTCTTTCTTTGCCTTATTTTTTATCAATAGCATTCCTGCTACTTTTTCTTTGTGTTTGTTTTGTCAACAATTTATTTATGTAAAAATAAAATACACTGTACTTTGATATTTGACAAATATATATATATATATATATTTGTAAGCATTATATATTATATGGTATATATTATATATATTATATATTATATATCATGTAAGCATTACCTCAACCAAGAGATGAAACATTCTATCATTGCAGTTTTCATCCATTTTTCCAGTTAACCCCACCCCAATTATTTGCTAGTCTTATATGCTGTAGAACTTCATGTAAATTGAATCATTAATTCCTCACTCTGTATGCCTCTTCTCACATATTCTGTTGATGAGATTAATCCATGTCATTGTTTTTTAAACTGATAAGAATGGAAACTATACTTGATCTTAGCCAAAAGTTCAAGAAATGATATTTTTTTATTTGAGTAGTATTCTGAAATATAGATGTAAAACCACAATTTGTTTATATTTTCTAATACAGAAGGTCGTTCGAGTTGTTTTGTTATATTGTAAACGAAGTTACCATGAGCATTAGTGTACAAGTGTTTCTTTAGACATATGAACTGGGTAAGTACCTATGATTGCTAAGCCATAAATGCTTCCATTGAATTTCAGTGGTTAATTTATAGATTATAACATTCAGTTTTGGCTTAATACATTGTAATACAAAAGGTTTTTTCATAATTCTAGAACCTAATAATTCTCGAATTCCATTTGCCCTCCTGAATTCTTTTGAGTATAGTTACATTTTAGTTCTACCAATAGCAAAGTCAAGATATGACAATGAGCTGGGCGTGGTGGCGCACACTTGTAATCCCCCGCGCTTGGGAGACTGAGACAGGAGGATCGCAAAGGTTCGAAGCCAGCCTCAGCTACTTAGCGAGGCTCTCAGCAACTTAGTGGGACCCTGTTTCCAAACAAAATATAAAAAAAGGTCTGGGAGTATAGCCCGGAGGTAGAAAGCCTCTGGGTTCCACCTCCAGTACCACAAAAAAAAAAAAAAGATATGACAATGCCTTGATAGAAAGCAATTCCCTTAATTTTTGTTTAAAAATGACTTTATCACATCTTCATTTCTGAAGCATATTCTTACTAGACATCGAATTCTAGGCTAAGTAGCACAGATGTTCCAGGTGATTTTATCTTTCCCAAGGGAAAGAGAGAATTTCCTTTTTACTTCATGAGGCTAGAAGGATGAATGGCAAATCAAATCAATACAATTAGAAAAAGTGTTTTATCAGGAATATACAGCAACATAAGGAAGACTCTAGTATGTTCCTATCCCTAAATCCTGAAAGATATATAGCTCCTCAGCTCTGAAACTGAAGGCAGTTTTGACCTTTAGAAGCATTCAGCTTAGCTCTTTGGCCACCTGCTTCATTCAGTTTCAAAACCTAACAAATGTCTTGAAAGAGAAACCAGCCATGTGTTATAAGTAGAGCTGCTCCCTGACAGTACTGTACAACTTAGAGATTTCAATCTGTCTTTTAGAAGTTTTTGGGCTAGCTCCCACATTTCTTGTGTAGCCACAGAACTATGAAAATATTCCAAGGTGTCACTATAGCATGATGCAACTGCTAAAGGACTGCTGATTTCTCTGTCACCCCCACCCCCAGCCCTTTGCCTGGATGAAAGCTGATCCACAACCTATCCCTAAATAAACAAAGGGCTGGCAATTATCAAGTTATTTTGGAATAATTCTCTTTTATCTGTAATTTTAACTGATGTTCTCAGCTCTCTGATGTCATTAAAATTTATTTGTTTATTTATAATGGTGCTGGGGACTGAACCCAGTCAAGAATTTTGAACTTGAAGTCTACCTCTGAAATATACCCTAAGGCCCTGAAGGGACTTTGTAGTATATCATCTTATTTAGTGGAAGAGTAGACTTCTGGCAACATACTTCATTTCAATATTATATGAAAGTTATATTTTCAATCAATTTAATATTCTTGATGTTTTCCTCCAGATCCCACTGAACTCCCTCCTTTCACTTGTGTGAAATTAAACATCCTTAAAAGTTTATTTGCAATTATTTTTCCGTTAACTACTTTTTTTTTGTAGTACTAGGGATGGAACCCAGGGGCATTCTACCTCTGAGCTATATCCCTATCTCTCTTTTTTATTCTTTTATTTTAAAACAGGGTCTCACTGAGTTGCAGAGGGCCTCACTATGTAGCTGAGTCTGACCTCAAACCTGCAATCTTCCTGTCTCAGCCTCCCAAGTACTGGGATTATAAGTATGTGCCACCACGTCCAGTTTCATTAACTACTTTTTAAAAGTTTCTTTGCTCCATTTTCTATTGACTCTTTATCAAGACATTTCCTTTATAGAGATGAATACTATATGAGAGGTATGAGTAGTTAATATTATTCTGATGTGTATCATTGTCCTTTGACTTACTTTATATTTTTATTTTATTTTATTTTGCAGATCTGGGGATGGAACCCAGGGACATTTGACCTCCGAGCTACATCCCCTACCCTATTTTTTATTATTTATTTTGAAACCAGGTCTCACTGAGTTGCAGGGGGCCTCACTAAGTAGCTGAGGCTGTCCCTGAACCATGATCCTCCAGGTCTCAGCCTCCTGAATGCTGGGATTACAAGCATGTGCCACCACGCCCGGCATTACTTTATATTTTTAATGAATATGGTTTGATACTTTTGTTTTCATGCTGGAAACTGAATCCAGTGCCTCACACAGGCCAAGCACACATTCTATCACCGAGCTCCCTCTTCAGCTCTTGAGGGTTTTTTTTTTAATGTTACTGAACTCTATGGCTTCTGGTATTTGGTGACCTAGATTGGTAACTCTTTCCCATTCCAAATTGGTGAGGAACACTCTCATTCTACATAGCCTATATAACCATGATAACAAAAACATACTTCAAGGAAAGATTTATAGACTAATATACCTTCATTTCATCGAACAGTTTTTGTTTTTTCTTTATATTTAAATTTATCATCTATTGTATTGGGTATTACTAATGTTAACTATTATTTTTATATTAATTAAACAGGATGTTGAGTTTCACTGTGTTATAATATATAGGCATAAAAACATACTTTGATCACTTTTACTCTGCAATACCTCTTCTACTTTCACCGCCACCTATCCCTGCATCCCTTCCCTATACCCTTCTGGTCTCTCTTCTAATTCCTTGGAGTCAGTGTTTTTCAGGATTTTTTTTCCCCATTTGATTTCCACATAGGAGATAAAACACAATTCTTTTCTGAGTCTGACTTATTTTACTCAAAATTATGTTCTCCAATTCCATTTGTTTTTCTGTGACATAATTTCATTCTTGTTGATGGCTGAATAAAATTCCATTGTGTATACATACCACATTTCCCTCATGCATTTATCAGCTCATAGTCTATTACACACCTTGCCTACTGCGAATTGTGCTGCAATAAACATGGATATACATGTATCCCTAAAATATGCTTCCTTAAGTTCTTTTACATAAATAGCAAGGAGTAGAATAGCTGGATGATATTTCATATTTTGAGAATGCTCCATACTGATTTCCACAGTGGATATACTCATTTACGTTCAATTAATGGTATAGAGTTCCTCCCTGTCCCGCTAAATCCTTACTGCAATTTACTGTATTCTTCATGTTTGCCATTCTAAATGGAGCAAAATGGAACCTCAGTGTAATTTTGATTTTCAATTCTCAGATAACTAAAAATGTTGAATATTTTTGATATAATTCTTGGCCCTTTTTATTTCTTTTAAGAAGTGTCCAGTTCACTTGCTCATTCACAATTGGGTTATTTGCTCTTTTAATGTTGGGTTGTATTTTTTTACATGACCTAGATCTTAATCCTCTGGCAGCCAGGCATGGTGACGAAGGCTTGTAATCCCAGTACTTGAGAGGCTGAGATAGGAGGATCACAGGTTCGCGTCCACCCTCAGCTACTTAGTGAGAACTCCACAACTTATTTAGACCCTGTTTCCCAATAAAGAATAAAAGTAGGGCTAGGAGTGTAGCTCAAAGGTAGAATGCCCCTGGGCTCATTTCCCAGTACTGAAAAAAAAATAAAAAACAAAGAAGACTACCTGGCAAAGATTTTTCTCTCATTCTGCTATTTGTCTCCTTGGATGCACAGAATATTTTAATTTTTTCTTTTTTGGTGGTACTGGGGTTCCTGGAAACCTTTCTACCACTAGGCTACACTCCCAGACATATATATATATATATATATATATATATATATATATATAGAAACAGGGTCTCTTAAGCTAGCTGCTGGTTCCAAACCTGCGCAGTCCTCCTGTCTCTGCTCTCCCAAGCACGGGGATTACAAGCCTGCACCACCACGCCTGGTGAAGCTTTTAAATTGATGGCATAGCCAGGTGGGGTGGCGCACACTTATAATCCCAGCATTCGGGAGGCTGAGACCTGAGGATCGCGGTTCATGGACAGCCTCAGCTACTAGTGAGGCCCTCTGCAACTCAGTGAGACCCAGTTTCAAAGTAAAGAATAAAAAATAGGGCAGGAGGTGTAGCTCGGAAGTTGAATGCCTCTGAGTTCCACCCCCAGACCCGCAAAATAAATAAATAAATAAATAAATTTGATGCCATACCATTATCAATTCTTTCTCTCATTTCCTGTGCTATAGGGGTCTTATTCAGGAAGTCTGCCTGTGCCTATATATTCCATGTATCCCTTATTTTTTCCTACAGTTGCAAAGTTTCCAGTCTTACAGTTCTTTGATCCATTTTAAGTTAACTTTTCTGCAGGGTGAGAGATATATCTAGTTTCATTTTTCTACATATGGATATCCAAGCACTTTCATTCTACAAAGCCTATATAACTATGATAACAAAAACATACTTCAAGGAAAAAAATTATAGACTAATATCATCAATGAAAATATATGTAAAAATCTTCAATAAAATATTAGCAAATGTAATAAAGAAAACAAAACTGTATCATTTGCAAGAAAATGGACGGACCTGGAGAACATTGTGTTAAGTGAGATTAGCCAGTCTCAGAAAGTGGAGGGTCTTAGTTTTCACTCATATGTAGAAACTGGGGAATAAATTGAGTTTCCCGGAGGGACTTAAGATAATGGAGGAGAAAGTGTAGTGGAGCAAGGGAGGTGGTCTAGGGTAAGGAGGGAAAGAGAGAACCAATGATTCTGATAGTAACCATAAGTTTAAAAACCATGGTTGGTAACCCTAGTACTTGGGAGGCTAAGACAGGAGGATCGCAGGTTTTATCTCATATGTGGAAATCAAATGGGGAAAAAAATCCTGAAAAACACTGACTCCAAGGAATTAGAAGAGAGACCAGAAGGGTATAGGGAAGGGATGCAGGGATAGGTGGCGGTGAAAGTAGAAGAGGTATTGCAGAGTAAAAGTGATCAAAGTATGTTTTTATGCCTATACATTATAAAACAGTGAAACTCAACATCCTGTTTAATTAATATAAAATAATAGTTAACATTAGTAATACCCAATACAATAGATAAATTTAAATATAAAGAAAAAAACAAAAACTGTTCGATGAAATGAAGTTATATTAGTCCATAAATCTTTCCTTGAGTATGTTTTTGTTATCATGGTTATATAGGCTTTGTAGAATGTGAGTGTTTCCCAACAATTTGGAGGGAAAGAGTTACCAATCTAGGTCACCAAATACCAGAAGCCATAGAGTTCAGTAACATTAAAAAAAAAAAAACCCTCAAGAGCTGAAGAGGGAGCTCGGTGATAGAATGTGTGCTTGGCATGTGTGAGGCACATGCATTAATTTGGGATTGAATGTGTGACTGAATGTGGGGCAATGAGCCACATGGGAATATTTTCCTTTGAAAAAGAGGGTTCCTAAACTACCCTGAGATTTCACCTAACTCCAACTAGAATGATAATCTTTCAAAACACAAACAACAACAGATGATGGCGAGGATGTGGAGAAGTGGGAACTCTTAAAACATTTTTGGTGGGATTGCAAATTAGTGTAACCACTTTGGAAAACAGTATGGAGAATCCTCAGAAGAATGGAAACAAATTTACCATTTGATCCAGCAATATCACTTCTGAGTATCTACCCCAAAAAAAGAAAACCACACTACCATACTAATGCATACTATCTGTGTTCATAGGTGCACAATTCACCACTACCAAACTATGGAACTAGCCAAGACGTCCATTAATAGATGAATTGATTACAAAACTGTGGGATATGTATACAATGGAATTTTACTTAGCCATAAAAAACACAATTACAAATTACATCATTTACAGGGAAATGGATGGAACTAGAGGACATGATGCTAAGTGAGATTGGTCAGTCACAAAATATAAGAAATCAGATGCTGTCCCTAATATGTGAAAGCTAAGGAGAAATGGGTCATAGGAGGAACTCTAGATGAAAAAGGAAATCCTATAGAGAAGCAAATAAGACAACCTAACTGAGGGGATGGGTGGGAGGAAGAAGGAAATTCTCTAAAACACACTTAAACATATTGAAGTCAACTACTAAGCCAAGCATGGGAGGGAATGGGATGGGGAGTGGGTAGGGGCTAACTGGATGATGTGTGCATGTATGTCTACACAAGTTTTTTACCCCATTATGATGTATGTGTATACTGTACCAATAAAAAATTTAAAATAACATAAAGAGGGTTCCTCATTCTTTGGTAAGCTCTTTCCTGGACTGAGTGGTTTGCAGACAGGTATACTGGATGTCTGCAGCTCCTTTACCCTAGGGGAGACCTTAGCATGAAGATAAGAACATCCTTGAGATGCTGTTGAGCTACTGAATTGAAATGACTCACGCTAGCTGAAACATCTCCCAATGATTACGATAACCATTATGTCTCCTTCACATGGAAATTTATTTTGTGGTACTGGGGATTGAAGGCAGGGACATTCTACCTCTGAGCTACAACCCCATCTCTATTTTATTTTTATTTTAAAATAAGGTCTCACTAGGCTAATAAAAGTCTCAGTACTTGCTGAGGCTGTCCTCAAACCTGTGATCCTCCTGTCTTAGCCTCCAAGTAATGGGATTTCAAGCATATGCAAACCACCATACTCAGCTGTAAATTTGTTTTGAGTTGGGCTTTCTTTCAGTGTAATTCCTAATAGATAAAGTATGTCCTAGCATTGTTCAATTATCATCTCCCCATTGTTTCTGCATTCAGAGTAATTTTTCATTTCAAAGAAAACATCCCCTTCCATAATGATAAGTGATATAAGGCATGGAAGAAAACCTAAAAAGTAAAATGTCAAAGAGGAAGATTAAACTTATGTATCTTGGTTTTCCTTTCATTACCAAAGGAGCATAGATAATACAGGGCAATGCTTTTGTGCAAAATTTCTATCAACCAAAGCACAACAATACCAAAGATGGATTGCCCTGTATTTATCCATTCAGAAAACACATCAGATCAGGAGGAATTTTTGGAATGATGACACGGCTCTATTCAAAAACACATAAGCCTTGACTTTGATAAGTGTTGTTTATAACCTTGCCTCTTAAATAAGACTATTCCATGATCCAACAGCATCAACATCAACCATGAGCCTGTAATAACTGTAGGCTCAGGCCCCACCCTAGACCCTCTGTATAACAATGTGGAATTCAACAAAATTCTCAGGTGCTATGTATACATTATTCAAGTTTTAGAAGCTCTGGCATATTACATGGTCAAGAGAAAGATACACCTGATAAAGACAAATCTGTGAAGCCTTGCTCCCTGAAATGGTCAAACTGATTTACTATTTATTTTATAACAGTGGCTATTTATTTATTTTACTATTTATTTTACAATCCTGCTATGCACCAGAATCCCTGAGGAACTTTTAAACTACTGCTAAAACCCAAAGCAGAACCAAGATCAAATGAATCAAAGTCTTTGGAGTGGGGTATAATATGAGAAGCCTTTAATGACTCATATGTAAACCTCTGGCTGAGAATTATTAGTGTGAAGTACTGTGCTCAAGCTTGAGTGTGCTTCAGAATAACCTAGAACACTTGTTAAAATACAGATTGCCAGGCCCCGACACCATTTCTGAGTCAGCAAACCTGGGGTAGGGCCCAGAGAATGTGCATTTCTAACAAGTTTCCAGATATTGCTGATGCTATTCCTTCCAGAAGCACACCGTGAAAACGACTGATGTAAAGAAAGGACACTGACTGAACTGGAAACTTAAAAGGCTACCCAGGGTCACCCCACACACATTAGGAAGGCCTCCAATAAAAGAATGGAAAATGTTGGGTAGATAGGAAGAAATCGGAGCCCTTCCCAAACGGTGGTGGGAATATAAAATGGGTCAGCTGTTATAAAAAAAACAGTATAGAGTTTCAGCAAAAAAAATAAAAATTAGATTATTGTAGGATCCAGCAATCTCACTTTTGAGTACATATCCAAATGAACTGAAAGCAAGATCTCCAAACATCATACCCCCATGTTCACTGCAACACTATTCACAGTAGCTATTCAAAAAATGCAAGCAACCTAAATGTCTGCCTACAGATGAATAAACAAAATGTGGTAGGTACACATATTCCAATATAATACAGCCTTTAAAAGAAGGAAATTCTGTCATATGGTACAACATAAAGGAATCTTGAGGACATTACACGAAATAAAACAAGCCAGAAACAAAAGAGCCAAGTACTGTATGATTTTACTCATATGAATTAACTATCTAAAGTAGTCAAATCATAGAAACAGAAAAAAGAAAGGGTGTTGCCAAGGTTCAGTAGAGTGGAGGAGAGGATACAGAGTTGTAGTTTTGTGAGCTGAAAGAGTTCTAGAGATCTGCTGCACAACACTGAGAATAAGACTACTGTACTGAGCCTTGGTAAAATGGATGTTGTGTAATTTTTTTTTGCCACAATAAATGAATTAGGCAAAATGGTTCAGATAATGAATTTAAAGAAATTATTTGCTTGAATATACATGTATATGCTATTTTATTTTTACAACAAATATTATTTCATTTATGTTGTTGTTACTGGAGATTGAACCCAGCAGCAGTCTACCTCCTAGCTACACTCCTAGCACTTTTTATTTTCTCATTTTTTGAAACAGGTTCTCACTAAGTTGTCATGGGTCTCACTAACTTGCTGAGTTGGCCTCAAACCTGAAATCCTCATTTTAGCCTCTCAAGAATTTGAATTATAAGCATACACCAATGTACCAGCAGTATATTTCATTTCTAAAAGCATTTGAATATAGTTATTTTATAGATTTACTGATAAAATTTTCAAGAAAAAATATTTCAAAAGTGAACTCTGGTTATAACACAATGATAGAATGAATGTTTAACATGTGAGAAGCCCTGGGTTCAATCCCCAGGATGCTCGTGCGCACACACACACACACACACACACACACACACACACACACACACGGAATACTTTAAAAGTATAATTTATATATACTGGACTCTTTCATTCTATTCAAAGTGCTTTAGTTTGAACTACTTCTTTGTGTATACATTTCTCTCTAGGATTCTCTCTGAATCATTAGGTAAAGTATCATTATATTATAATACCACTTTAATCTCTTAACTATGTCCAACACAAATACACTTAGATTTGATCAGATCTACAAAGGCTCTTCTTACCCCAAATCAAGATCTCCTTCTCTCAGATGCATACCTCTACGGGGTATAGTGCCCTTTAAAGGTCTTCCCAGGGAACTCCAGGAAATATTGTATTAAATACCTCAGTGTAGCATACATCTCTGTGTCACTGTCTCTCCAATTAAAACCGAAAGCATTTTTTGTGTGAGGTACTGGGGACTGAACCCAAAGGCAGGTAACCTCTGAGCTACACTCCCAGCCCTATTTTATTTTTATTCTGAATCAGGGTCCTGCCAAGTTACCATGTGCTGGCCTTGAATTTGCAATCCACCTTTCTGAACCTCCAAGGCTGGAGGTTTTTTTTTTTTTTGTTTTGTTTTGTTTTTTTAACCAAGAAGCTTATATACCTTTGGGTCTCCAGAACCTAGATGTGAATCACAATGTATTCAATGAGTCTGTAAAAATACATGTGACTGGGGCCGGGCATGGTGGCGCACGCTTGTAATCCCTGCTCTTGGGAGGCGGAGACAGGAGGATCGCGCAGGTTCGAAGCCAGCCCCGCTGGCTTAAGAGAATCTGTTTCCAAATAAAAATATAAAATAGGTTTGGGAGTGTAGCCCAGAGGTAGAAGGGTTTCCAGGAACCACAGTACCAAAATAAAATAAAATAAAATAAAATAAAGCATGTGACTGAATGAGAGAGCTCATACTATATCTCCTTCCATTTTATACACTACTGATATCTTCAAAGCAGTGAAGTGTTTTCTCCAGGCATATCATTTGGAAGGATTAGAGCAGGCAAACAGATGACAACAGAAAACAATTCCACCTCCATTTCTTTTCAAAGATGTAGTACTCACATAGAATAAAGATGGGAGTTTCTAGGCTATATAGCTCACAACTTTCCCTACAATTCCAAGCCCTATGCTTTACTGATGGCCAGCCAATCACAAATACTTCAGCAACTCACAAGACCTACATATGTTTCAAAGAGAAAATACTTAAAAGTTTATTTAGAGAACTGACACTTTCATTAAGAAATTCTCAAGTATGAACCAACAATAGTCACACTAATTCTAGAAAGTGATAGTTTTTAACAAATTAAGACAACTGAAAGAAAGTAAGGAGTCAC
Source organism: Muscardinus avellanarius (assembly GCF_963383645.1). NCBI lineage: Eukaryota > Metazoa > Chordata > Mammalia > Rodentia > Gliridae > Muscardinus > Muscardinus avellanarius. The sequence continues at coordinate 8,529,697 of NC_137792.1, forward strand.
TACATAAGTACTTGGTATTTAGTATAGTTGGAGGGACATAGTTAAGAGACAACCCACAGCTTAGCTATCTTTAAAAGAAATCTATCTTTACAAGCTTTAGAGTACCGTGGCCCACATTTCCCCTGATGTTTAAAATATACTGATTTATACTTTTAGAGAATTATATATTTCTTTTGCATTCCTTCTTAAAATAACAAATGCTTTTTGTTGCTATACAATTGTCAAGACATGACAATGATTTATTACAAACTAACTTTACAAGCAGAATAGAACAATGGTGTACTAATGAAAGTTCTGGAGCTATTCTGAAGGATTCCGAACTTGGCTCTATTCCTTACTAGCAATGTGATCTTGTGTATAATACTTAACCTACCTGGGTCTCAGTTTCTTTATCTATAAACAAGAATTAGTTACTAGTACACATCTTAGAGCACCATTGTCTAATAGAACTTTCTGTAGTGATGGAAATGTACTCTGCAATGACCAGTAAAATGTGGCTAGACAAAGTAAGTAAAGTTTAAATTTGTGTTCTATTGCATCTAATTTAAATGTAAATTTGCATAGGCACACATGACTATAGGTACACACAACTATCCTGGTAGGTACAGTTTTACAGAGTTGTAAAAATCATATGGGCAAAGGCATTTAGGAAAGGTCTGCCACATAATAATCAATACATGTTGACTATAAATATTCTTCCATAATATGTCACATCATGGAAAAATGGTCTACAAATGTAGGTTACGTTTTTTTTTTTTTTTTTTGGTGGTACTGGGGTTCCTGGAAGCCCTTCTACCTCCGGGCTACACTCCCAGACCTATTTTTACATTTTATTTGGAAACAGGGTCTCCTAAGCCAGCGCGCGCAGCTGGCTTCAAACCAGCGCGATCCTCCTGTCTCCGCCTCCCAAGTGCGGGGATTACAAGCGTGAGCCACCATGCCCGGCCTGTAGGTTACATTTTTCTTCAACTCTTTTCCTAAATCTTATGGATATTTTTTTTCTCAATACTTGTATTCCCTTGCTAATTCCTTCCCCTTCCCAGTGTCACTGGCTCCACGCAACACCAGACCAAACAGCATGCCAAGCACCACCTACTCTTCCTGGGCCCAACTCATGTAATGAATATTTAGTCTTTCTGAAGACTTTGGCAACTATAACCCACTCAAACTTGGCTTCTTTCAAACCCTACTCCCCCCCCACATTGATGTTTTTACTGTTTTTATCATAATCTTTTAAGTACTGGAATATATTAATTTCCTGTTTGATAACTTAAAAAGGGATTTCATTATTGCCTTTGATAAAACCAATTAGTCATCCATCAGGTTCACACAAAAAATCCCAGTAAAAATTATCACCTCGTTTTTATGACAAGGTTAGGAAGAAATTAGAAAGGGTTATTTAACTTCATTCTTTAGTATAGATCTATGATCTTTGAAAAGCTCTAAATTAATAATACTATATATCTTTTTGATATAGCAGTAATACTCTAGTTCCCAGATAGTCCTGTGACATCAAATCAGTCTTCTCTAGCACAAAGACTCCTAGAACAATAAAAACTGATAAAGATTTCTTCTTCAGCCTGGAGAGGATATAGCTGAGAACATGAGAACAGTTGGCAGAAGAAATGAGAACTGAAAATAGGAATCCTTCAGATAGCTAATAAACATATCAGACAGATATGGTACTTATAATTTTATGTCCTAAAACAGAAAATATTCAGAAATAGGTTAAATAACCTGACTTATGCCTCTACCCCAATGAAGAAGGCATAAAAAGAAAACTGGCCTAGTGTAATAACAGAGAGAAGATAAGGAATAGGGAAGACACATTTTAAAAAATTAGAACTTTTATTTCAGGTATATACTGATATCAAGTGTGTAGTAATTTGAATTATAAAATGAATAAAACTGGGGGGAAAAAAGGGAAAAAAACGAGCCTCTGCTCAGAAATAAGGGTATGCATGGGGATGGAGGGTCAGTGGTTCTAAAATACTTTTTTTTTTAATATAAGAGCATCCTGTTTCTGTAGTAAAATGTTTCTGTCTTTGGACTTCATGTACTTTATTCTCTAAGATTTCTTTTCCCATTCCTAGTAGTTAGACACAATTTGAATATTAGAGAACAAAAACATTGATTTCTCTTATAAAAACTTTTTTTCTGCAGCAACCAGCAGCCCAGGGAAAAAGTAGGAATTAGGCTTGATTCAGGGGCACAACAATAAAAATGTGATGACCCAGAGTCAAATTCATTCTAAGGCCTAATTTCCTGGAGATTATAAGATAGCCCTCAACTTATTAAATTAGGACCACTTACTTTTGAATGGTGTCTCTTCCTTGAAAAGAACCAAGTCCTTATCCTTAGTCCAATTAAGCCCAATAGGGTACTCTTGTTTGGGCCCAAGATCAGAAATGGTTGCCATGGGAAGGTTTTGCAATGCCTGAACTAACCTCTAGAACTGGGGATGGGTCACCTCCCAAATCACACGAACCGTGGAAACAGGAGTTTCCTGAACAAAACAAGAGTTCTGGTACAAAAAAAGGGAAGAAATGGTTGTGGAAGAGGCCATTGATAAAGCATACCATACTTGTAACACCTGACTGACCTGGTATCTAGAGCTAAATGCTTTGACCCATCACTAATGGTGTTCTTTACTGGCCATAACACTACTTAGACTTTGGCCTACATGGCTGCTGCTCTGGGGAAATGGACAATTAAAATGGAAGTTGAGGATGGTAAAGAAACTTCCTAGCTGAACTCAGGGTCATGATACTGACACAGTTACACACACAGGTACTTAGGTCCAACACAGCTGCTCATTAAGTTTGTTACAGAAAAAAATGTAAACAGTAAAAGTGCTGTGGTTGATTTACTGCCCTTATGAAAGTTCAGCACCTGAATAGGACCTGGTATCCAACTAAGTAAAAATGGCAAGTTGACGCCATTCATGAAATAAGGGCCTCCAAAGTGACCGGCCTATTAGTATTGCAAGAACACTCATAACTATAGGGTTTTTATAGGCTAGAGCTATCTTGTTGAGATATAAAGCAATTCAAGAAACACACACAGATGATTCAAAAATGGAATATGGAAAAACCTTGAAGAGTCTATTGAAGTGTATAGTTAATGTGTTAGTAATCTTTCCATTGTACTACATACGGTCTCCAGAATCTTTAGAAGCAAAAGCTTAATGTTCTGTAGATGAGGTTACTTAAGAAAGAGCATGCACCATCAAATTCTGAGAGCGGAAAGCAATTTTTTTCAATGTAAAGAATAATAAAGCCAGGCGTGGTGGCGCATGCTTATCTTCCCAGCATTTGGGAGGCTAAGACTGGAGGATCGTGGTTCGTGAACAGCCTCAGCTACTTAGTGAGGCCCTTTGCAACTCGGTGAGACCCTGTTTCAAAATAATAAAAAATTGGGCAGGGGGTGTAACTCGGAGGTCAAAAGCCTCTGGGTTCCATCCCCAGACCCGCAAAAAAAAAAGAATAATAAAAAAGAATTCCTCTTAATATCTGTTATTGTCAAGGTCGGAAGGAGCAAAGAAAAGGAAAAAAGGAAAAGAGGAGAGGGAAAGGGAGGAAAGAAGAAAGGAAAGTTTTATTCAGGTTTCTAGCCTAGACAGTTCATTTTTTTTATTTTGGGGGGGAATAGGAGGTAGAGATGTATACTAGTTACATCTTTTCTGAAACTGGGAAAGAAACTTAGTTGATTCTAAGTGTATAAAAAGATGCTATCAGGACAATAAAAGATTCACTTGTATGTTATTAGAGTTTTTATAGAACCTGCTGTTTTTGAAATAATTTGTAACAAGTGTAGAGCATACAGGAGTTTTTGTGCATTCCCTTAATTTGGCTTAGCATTTGATTATGTTGAGGACAATACTAGCAACTATACCTCACTGGTTGTTGTGAAGAATTAACCATATATATGTATGGATAAGCATATGAATGTGTGTTTGTGTATTGGGGGTATTTCAAAATTACTCTTTGGAATAAACCTGACAATCAATAAACTAAATGGTGCATTTCTTATCCCTTTCCTATGCCTGGTCACTGAACTGAATAGTATCACATATAAACTGAATGCATTCCTTAGTTAAGGGGTCAGAGTCCAACAGATAGTTATCATTTTTCAAAAACTGGAATGCTCTGTTCCCAAACAAAAATTGTTTGTGTTTCAGTGCTATGGATTTGGAAGAACTGTTTTTGAGGGGAACATCAACTCTGTGATCAGGGAAGTGGTCAATACAATTTGATTGCAGATATAAACATGAAACTGAATCATGAAAGGGGCAAGAGTATCAATTTCTCAAACTCAGGATTTACTAGTTTATAGTATAGAAAAAGCATATCAAGAGTACAAAATTCATTTGTAAAGGAGTTATTTGCCATATATAGATTAATACTTTTAGTTGTATTTATAAATATAAAATGAGTAACATGCTATTTTTAGTATCTTAGCTTACCCACAGATAAACTATTACAATTAAATTCTGTTTAGTCTTTTGATTGCCTCCGTTTAAAACTGAATTTACTATATTTTATACTTGGTTGTTCTTTTAGAATGTGTTATGGGTAGTTTCAAAACATAACACATGAACACATACTATTTCCAGATTTGCACAATTAATCCAGAATTTATTCCATTTCAATTTGCAAAAAGTCTGAAATGTTTTCCATTGACATTTCATGAAAATAAAGTTGTAGTTTCTATCTCAATTGGCAAGAGGTTACCAGAAAAAGAGATAACCTATTACATGGACAGCCATAAAAATCAAGGCAAGAAACAAACCGCATTTTCTAAAAACCCATTCATGTCACTAGATCATTAGATATTAGCATCTCGAAGGCAATGGGATGAGTATTAGTACTTTATAGCTGCAAGCATGAGATCCTACTTTCTACAGTCATCTTTCTTTAAATTGAGATGGAAACTTCCATCTCACTTAAGGATTTTAGAATAAAAAGGATCGGGAACATTTCTTTTTGTCTTTTTCCTACTCCTGACATTATTTTTAAGTCTAGAATTCTTTTTCAAAAGAGGAGACTAGGTTGAATTTTTATTCCTTTGAAATGTCTCTCACTAGATTCCTCATAAACCACTTCTTTACTGAAGTGACTTTTCACTTATTCTTAAATTTCTTAGTCCCTAGGGAGCACCACAGTCTTTATTTTAGTTAGAATTTTATATTAGCTTTGCCTAGAGTTGGAATTTCAGATGGCTTAAAAGCATTTTCGATTTTATTTTTAATAGTGGTTTGTGAGGTATACTTAGCCTTTTGAAAAATAGGTGCCTTTCAGGGAAAAAAAGCCCTAAAATGTTCACATTCTTATAGACATACATGATTTCAGAGCAGTTCTCTAATAAAATTTAACCATGGTTTCAAGAACTGGGCTCATTCAAACCTTCTGCCATTTAACTTCCAAAGGCACTTAATATTTACAGAAACTTATGGAATCTGACAACCTTGCTTAATTTATCTAAACTGATACTGGTTTTACATACTTTTTTGGGGGTGGTACTTGGGGGTGGAACCCAGAGGCTTTCCAGACCCATTTTATACTTTATTTGGAAACAGGGTCTCACTAAGTTGCTGAGAGCCTCACTAAGTAGCTGAGGCTGGCTTTGAACCTGTGTGATCTTCCTGTCTCAGCCTCCCAAGCGCGGGGATTACAAGCATGTGCGACCATGCTAGGCTTACATACTTTTTTTTTTTTTTTTACTAATCAGAATATAAGCAAAGGATTGTTTTTAAAAAATTTAGATCAAAATACTGTTACATCATTTCTATAGATCAAAATACTATTCATTTGTTATCACTTAAATGATGAATTTAAGACATGATTTTTAATTTTACTTATTTAATTTTTTATTTTTTTGAAGTACTGGAGATAGAACCCAGGGGCATTCTACCTCTAAGTTACACCCCCTTCCCTGTTTTTTATTCTGTATTTTTAAAACAGGGTCTCACTCAGTTGTGGAAATTCTCACTAAGTAGCTGTGGATGTCCACATCCTGTCTCAGCCTCCCAAGTATTGGGATTACAAGCATGTGTCACCACATCCAGTTTAAGACAGAAATTTTTAATCTTTGCCTTATTGACATTTTGGGCTAGATAATTCTTTGTTGTGGGTGCTTCCCATACCAAAGTACCTGGTACCTACCACTAGAAGGGAAAGGAGGCCAGATGATGCTAAACCTTGTACTATATACAGAGCAGCCCCAAACACAAAAGAATTACCCAGCCCACAATGTCAGTAATACTCACATTGTCACTAATAGAGGTTATTAGTTTCTTGTCTTGCATTTTATGACTGTCCCTGTATTATGTTAACCCACAACTTCTGGCAATCAAAATGTCACCAGACAGATGTTATGTTCCTTGCAGTGGGAGGTGGGAACAGAGGGAGGCAAAATGGCCCCACTTGAGAACCACTGCCCCATAAAGACTACTATTTTGTGCAGTATCGAAATGAAAGGTTCTACTACAATAAGCCTCAATCTTATTTTTACAATGGAAGCATATATAAAGTGGAACTCCAACTTTATGGCAATGAAAATGCATTTTAAAATATAAGCAGACTGACACTTTCATCAGAAACCGGTCAGTTTCTGTGTAATGAAATCTGATTTCAGCTGGATCTCAGCTAATTTCAAAGTCATGTCTCTATGAAGAGTACCACTCACTTTTAGGTCCATCCCCCACATTTTCTTTTCTTGCTGAGCTTCTTTTCTGCACAGATGGACTGTTTGCTCTCTGTCTGACGAAGCAGCCATGACACTACTCTTTCCTTCACTCCCTTCATACCTCTGCACCAAGTTGCTTTCAGCCTTAGCTAAGGCAGAAGAAGAAAAAGAACCAAGTATAACTAGTTCCTTCTCCAAAGTGAATGCCAGACGATCAATTAGGAAATTCTCATTTTCTAACTTTAGGTTTCTGAAGACACAATTTTTAGGGAGAACTCTGATGAGATTATGAAGGCACTGGAACAAAATTGTTTGATTCCTAAAATAGAAAAACAAACATAATGTTACAAGACTGGGACAGCACAAAGAAGTCACATTGGACATACTGTAGTAACCAATTACTATTCATTTATAAACACTAAAATGCTGAACTGAACCCCAAATGCATGCAATCATTGATAAAATTCAGACTGTAGCGATCAAATATACATATATTATACCAATTCAGTTCATCATGTTGCTTCCTAATTTATCTTACTGAGTAATAAGGTCAGTAGTTATATTTTTAATTCACTCAAAAGAGTAAAAGGAAATCCTAAAATAATGCCCAGCCACTAAAAAAAAGACAAATAACAAACATAAAATAATGCATAGATCTTCAGTTTCTAACGGAGGCTATACCTGTCCATTTACTCTAGACCAGGCAATTGTTTTTACCTGTTTAGTCATAGCACAGATGACTGCATGGGGATCACTGCTGTGCCATACCATTTACCACACTCACACCCGCTCCCTTCTTTGGACTGACTCCAATTTGATGTGGCGTTACCTGGAATAGATGGTTAAAATTCCTTCAGATGGTGTTCTTTGTTTCCAGTTGAAGAACGTCCCGTAAAAATGGCTGAGCCTTTTACAAAAGCACATTTCTGGAAAGTCTTTGATTACTTCACATTTCATGTGTTCTAAGAGCCACAGCTTCACTGAATTCAGGGAACTGCCAGGGGACGTGACTTGAATACAAGATCTGTGCAACACTGCCAGAAGCGCAAAGAGATCTTCCGTGCATTCTACAGGACACATAGAACACGTGATCTATCATTAAACTCTGTTCATCACCAAATAAACAGGTGTAAAATTTTCTGATTCAGTTAGGTATAAGACTAAAAAGTACCGACCCAAATTACCTATTGTTTTCTTCTTTGAAAATGTAGATAAGTATTTCCCACTTGAAAGATCTTCTAAACTAAAAATCAGTCTGCCGCAAGGAATATAATGAAGTTGAGAATAGTTATCATTTTCTTTCTCCCCAATTTGTAGCAGCACAGTACAACAAAAATTACTGAGTGCGGAAAGTGGTGAGAGAGGTGTTACAGCGGTTATTATATGGACATACGTGTTCTCCAGTGGATGTTCGTAAACAAAGCTTCCTCCCTCCTCACTCTCAGGGGTCAACTTGACCCTTTTTGCCTCTGCTCTTATTTCCGGTGGCATGGAGTGTGGAAAAGGACCTATACTCAAATTAATCACCCTATTTTGACACTTAATAAGCGGCTTGCTGGAGCTGAAGGATTCATCCAGCAATAGTGATAAAGTCACGACATTCAGGTACCTGTAAAAAAAAAATAGTTTGGTTAATGCTAAAAGCTTATTTTTGTGAATCAAATGGATGATTAAGTACCAAATGACAAAAGAGTTTCATTCTATCTTTTCAAATGTAAACTCTATCAGAAGCAAAAGTAAAAGTCAAGCAATTTCTTAAAGGTCCTGTAATAACACTTCTATGAAAATAGGCAGGCAAAGGTATTAGAAATATGCTAGGCTACTGGAAAATAAATTTGAAGATAAAAAATGAAGAAATAATGCCTGGATTTTATTTTTGAAGTAGGGTTTTTTAAATAATAAAGTACTCATTGTTAACAGTTTACTTTGGTAATAATTTACCATGCCAATATCTCCTAAGTAAAAATGTGCTTTATAGTCCCTTACATAGCTCAGAATAGAATCTGCTTTAAATACGGAAAGCTGCCCATCCCTCAGGCATTCTTTTCAGATTTACATTTCTCTGTTTTTGTGTGGTATTAGGGATTGAACTCAGGGATGTTCTGCCTCTGAGCTCTACTGCCAGCCCTATTTTTTATTCTTTATTTTGAAATAGGGTCTCACAAAGTTGTGGGGGGCCTCACTAAGTAGTTAAGGCTGGCCTTGAATCTGTGATCCTCCTGTCTCAGCCTCCCAAGTAACTGGGATCCAGATTTACATTTCTAACAATTTACAAAGATGATATTGGCGGATTTTAGTATATTCCAACACTGCTAACACGACTAAGCACAACAGGCTAGGATGGTGAAATGGTTACAGAGATGCTTTTAATACACAGGAATTTTGCTGCTTATCTAGTGTGCTATATGAAAAGTTAAAAAAGAATTTTGACAAATTATATAACAATCTTATTAAAGGTGGTGTTATTCTGTGAATATTGCAGAGATTGTGGAATAAAAAAAAATGAGTGATTAGGTGGGTGCAACTGAGAATTGAGATTTCCCACAAGAAATAAAGGAAATACAAATTCAAGATTTTTGGCGGAGAAAAGCAAAGATCTTGAAGTCCTTAGTCTGAATCAGAAATATCTACATGGATTCATGCTGGGATTTTTCACTATAGAAACATAACCACAACCAACTAAACAACCTCCTCCCTCTGCCAACTAAAAAGGCCTAGAAACAACAATGCACACAGACGAAAATGAACACCGTTTTATCAACTGTTTTTAAATTATAAACTTTATTTGATGGTATAACTATATAACTGAAGACATTTCTCCTTATAGAAGTATTCTAGCTGCTGAATAAAGCCATGATAGAATCAGAAAACCATCATCCTACAAATCCTAATAAAACAATAGAAATAGGCAATGATCATCAATAGCTATAAATATCAAAAATAAAAAGGATCAGATTTTATATATGCCTCTTGATGGAAGAAAGCAACATCCCCTATTAAGTATTCTGTCAACGAAAATCCAAACATCAATCTGTTCCAGTCTCTAGATCTATCACTTTAAAGGAAACACAGGAGACAGAGAAACATATGGAGCAATGCGACAGGATGAAATCAGCAAAATCTAGGTTATAGAACTTCACAAGGGAAGCTGCTTGGTTTCCTCAAACTATGCAAGTGAGATACCCACACACAGACACTCAAACGGAAAGGAGCACATAGAGTTTTATGAGAGACTTGGAGATATCCATCAAATATGAATTATGGACTTGATTTGACTCGTGATTTGAAGAAAAATCTTTTGAAATTGAGATAAGTGGGGAAATTTTAATATTTACCAGGAGAATTACTGTTTATTTCTGAGGAGGTGATTACACACATGGTTAAGTTCTTATTTTTCAGATACATACACTGGAATAGTTACAGGTGAAATAGTATATTTTTTATTGCTTCAAAATAATCTGGGGTGAGGATGAAGAATAAATAGAGGTACATCTGAAATAAGATTAGCTATGAGTTGAGAAATACTGGAGCTCAATTATGGGAAGATGAGATTCACCATGTTGTTCTCTTGGTATATTCTAAATTGTCTATGTACAAAAACATGTTAGAAGTAATACTGTTTAAGGCCAGACATGGTGGCATATGCCTGTAATCTTAATACTTGGGAGGCTGAGACAGGAGGATCACAGATTTTAAGCCCACCTCAGCAACAGAGTGAGACTCTCAGCAACTTAGACCCTGTTTCTAAACAAAAATTAAAATAGGGCTGGAGGTAGAGCTCAGAGGTAAAATGCCTCTAGGTTCAATCTCCAGTAACTCCCAAACAAAAATCCTGTCTACCGTATTATAGAAATAGAAGACAAGTATACAATAAAAAAATGACCAGGGAGATCTGAAGAAAAGTGAATGAAACTTAAGATAAATGCAAATAATAACAAAAATAGGAAACTCATTGACTAGATAAAACAGATGAATAGAGAAAATGAAGATAAAATTGGTGAACAGAATGGAGATCAGAAGAAACTACTTAGGAGTCACACAGAGAGATGAGCGGAAAACATTAAAAAAGTTTCAGAGGCATCAAGCAGAGAATGAGCAGGACTAACAGGACTTCCTGGATTAAGAAGAGTTCTAAAAGGAGATACACTGGAGAAAACCAGAAAGCATCATTAAGAATTACTTGAGTTGACAAAAAACAAAAAAACAAAAAAACAATCACTTCTCAGAGCCAGGAATTTCAACCACTTATAGAATAAAAATGACATCTATCTCTACTCATATTATGTTGAAACAGAAAAGATAATAAGAGATGAAACTAGAAGAAAATAATAATATATAAGAAATTACTAAAGCAGGAAATGTCCAATTGAGGATTAACCTAAAATTATTTGAAGAGACTAAGAAAATAAATAAATTTGTGGCAAAATTAATCAAGAGGAAACACAAGATTTGGAATGAAAATAGATTGACAAAAATTATTTACAATATAATGGATAAATACTGGTGACTATCTTAGGAACTGATGGGAATAAATGTGATGACTTTAGTGATGTGGATAAATGACCAGAAAAATATCAGCAAAGTTCATTTAACAATAAATAAAATTAGAAGCCGGGCGTGGTGGCGCACTTGTCATCCCAGCATTCAGGAGGCTGAGACAGGAGGATCGTGGTTCGTGAACAGCCTCAGCTACTTAGTGAGGCCCTCTGCAACTCAGTGAGACCTGGTTTCAAAAAGAGAATAAAAAATAGAGCAGGGGGTGTGGCTCAGAGGTCAAATGCCCCTGGGTTCCACCCCCAGTGCCACTAAATAAATAAATAAATAAATAAATAAATAAATAAATGAAAAATTAAAAACTTGATATAAAAATAAATCTAAGAGCTGGGTGTGGTGGCACATGCTTTTAATCCCAGCATTTGGAAGGCTGAAACAGGAGGATCACGGTTTGTGGTTAGCCTCAGCTACTCAATGAGGCTCTTTGCAACTCAGTGAGACCCTGTTTCAAAATAAAAAATAAAAAACAGGGGTAGGGGTGGAGCTCAGAAGTAGAATGCCCCTGGGTTCCATATCCAGTACCACAAAAAAAAAATAAAGTCTACCAATAATAATGTTATATTGGTTATACATAGATACATTGAGTTGTTATACTGAGTCAAATAAAAGAGATCATTAAATTAATTTCACTTGCTTCTATTTGTACTTTTAATATCACTACTAGAATATTTAAAATTGCACATGTGAGCCCAATGCATTGGTGCATATGTGTAGCCCCATTACTTGGGAGGCTTAGCCCCAGGTTTTTAGGGCAGTGCATGGTAACTTAGGAATACTGTTTTAAAATTAAAAAATAAATAAAAAGGGCCAAGTGTATATTGTTTCAATTCCAAATAACAAAAGACTAAAAACTAGGGCTGGGGATGTAGCCCAGAGGTAGAACACCCCTGGGTTCCATCCCTGCTACTGGAAAAAAAATTGCAGATGTGGCTTGCATTAATTTCTGGAAACAGCACTGTCTAGAGTGTCAGTATACTGTAATCATGTTCCAATTTACTTACGGCTTCAAAGATGTGGTTTTCACTCCAACGATTAAGTTATCGTCCATGACACGATACCATACCTTCTCTACTTGCTGTTTTGAATCTTGAAAATTGACTGGTAACTTGTCATCAGAGGCATGAACACAATGTTCTTCATCACCACAAAAAGGAACAAGATATTCCTTATGAAAAACATTTAAATAGCCCGTTATAAAAAATGTACCAAATATAATGAAATTAAAATAATGGATATCAGCCTTTGTTCAGGCCTTATGGCCTAAATATTTAAAAATGAACCATAAGATATTATGGATTAGTGTAACTTACTAAAATAAAATTTATTAAACATATATGATTACTCATATTACAAAGCATGGCATGTCTAGAAAAGAGTTGCCCAACAAGGAGGCAACTGGGATGTGAACTTGGAGTCCACTTTGAAAAATAATTTGATAAAATGTATTCCATGTACACTGAAAACAACCCAATTTTTATTTTATCAGTGACTTTAACTAAGCTGATAAATACAAACTTTTTATTAATAAAACCAATTAAACTTATCATTGGACTGCATAGAGATTATCCCCCAAAATTTTATTTCTTTAAAGTTCAGGCCATATTCAGCAATTTTCACATACCTAACGAATTATAATAACAGTAGAAATAGCAGTAGTAGTAGCAGCAGAGGTAACAATAGTAATATACAGTATTTACTGAGTTCTCACTTCCTCTTGGGCACGTTCTAAACTCCATTCATCTATCAGTTCATTTAATTTTCACAATAATCCTAATATCCTAAATCAGTTGGATTATCTACATTTTACAGATAAGGAAAATGAGGCATTAGGGAGGTTTCATATTTTGAGTGAGGTAACACAGCTAGCAAGTGGCAGAGCTGGGTATGAAGCAAAGCCAACTGGTTACAAAGCCTGTCCTCTAATCTTCACTCTATAGTGTCTGTGTGGTAACTACTGAAAAAGATATCAGCACTTTCAACACCATAGTGGCCCAACATGTTCCTAGGAATTTGACATTTCTACCAGTGGCTGTGAGATCTGACACAGAGAAAATTGTTACACTTGACCAGGCTTGCTTTAAAAATTAGCTATGTAAAGGGCCCCAAATGGAGTCTTACACATGGTGACCTCAATATATTCGTTTCTAAATATTCTCTCTCCTTTCTAATACTAGCAAAATCACCAAAGTGAGGTGGGAAAGGGAATGAGGAGATTTAATTTTAACAATGACTTTTCTGAGTTCTTCCAGAAAATTAGAAAATACAGAAATGTAACATGATGTGTTTTTTTCATTCTTTTATATTAAAAGGATCGTATTTTGGACCAAATCCCTCATAATGCGAAGACTAAAATGTAGATACAAGCAAAAGACCATGGTAGGAATGGTCAATTTAGAGGAAGTCAGAGCTAGAAACTAAGTGACTTGAGAGAATAAAATGAAACGTTAAGTTTCTGTGTTCACCTTTTCGTAATTTATCTGTAATATCGCTATGAGGGTCTTTTTAATTAAAAAAGATGAATACCATTTTTATCAAGTTTGAACAGTTTTTGCTTTTACCTAACTGTACTGCATTTTAATTTCTACATTTCTTAGTAACTACAAATTCCCTGAAGACATTCTTATAATGATCAGCGACAGGAAAAAAGACTAAAATTATAAAACGCAGATAGGAGTGAGAAAATAGAGCAATTAAGGAGCATTTACTAGAGCAATAGATATCCTTAGAAACAAACAATGCAACTGAATACAATAACAAACATCCTAGTAATAATGAAATTACATCACTACCAACAGATGTTAAATAATGGTCAATATATTCCATTTATGAATTCAGGAAATATATGATATACTCAGGAGGAATTCCTATGCAAACCATACAAATAAAAAAAGGTTAATAATTGAAAGTCTACCATATCACCCCTGCCACTTTTCTTCTTTATCCACTGAGCAACATGTTCTAGTATATTCCAAAATTCCAATTCAAATAACTCTACAACAGCTTGTAGATTTTTTATTTATAAAATAATAAAATTGTCACATGATTAATTTTACCTCAGCACTTGATGTACTATGATCATTCCCTTGAAACAAACTTAGTAGAGCGTTACAAGATTTTGAAATAATTTTTTCCTTAAGCAAGAGACTCTGCTTTAATTCCCCAACAAAAGCCAAACCAACCTGTAAAGGAGAAAGAAAAGCAGTTGGCAGAGACATAATTTCAGATGAAACTAGACATACCATTAATTCAGAAAGTATTTTCTCCAAATATGCTTTTCAGTTCATTTTTACTATAGAAAATTTAAAAATTCTCAAAGCAAAATTATTTTATTTATAGATGTTAAGTTTCCAATTTTAAAAAGTGATTTTTCTTTCAAAGGAAAAATATAGCAAATAACTATAATATAGACTTTATGTATCAAACTGAGAGAACATTCATTTCATTACTGACTTAAGTAACTAGGAATCAATATGAAAAAGAATCAAAACCTACCAACACTCTTGTTGCAAAAACCATGTTTACGCTGGATGTGGTGGCACACACTTGTAATCCCAGCATTCAGGAAGCTGAGACAGGAGGTTCACAGTTCAAGGCTAGCCTCAGCTACTTAATGAGGCCCTCCGCAACTTAGTGAGACCCTTTTTCAAAATAAAGAATAAAAAATAGGGCTGAGGATGTAGCTCAGAGGTAGAATGTCCCTGGGTTCCATCCCCAGTACCTCAAAAAAAAAATGTTTACAATAAGTGAACACATTTAAATAAGAACTAAATAAATAAGATTAAGGGAACTTTATTAATTTTCTGTTTGTGATAATGGTATTGTGGTTATGTAGGAGAATGTCTTTATTTTTAGGAAATTCTTGCTGAACTAATTAGAAGTGAAGTATTAAAACATTTGCAATTTTCACATGGTTCTGTAGATATGCACATGCATGCACATATACATACATATATACAAACAGATGAGGTAAATGTGATTTTGAAAAGTAACAAAAGAGCCAGGCGCAGTAGCATCCACCTGTAGTCTCAACTATTCAGGAATCTGAGGCTTGAACTCAAGAGTTCAAAGAGAACCCGCACAGAACAGCAAGACTTCATCTCAAAAAACTAAAAAAGAGAAATAGATCCCGGCCCCTGGGGAGAGGTTTCTCATGTCCTCTTAGTTGCACAATTCTAAAAGGTTAGTATATTATCGTATCCTCTAGAAAACCAGGGAAAAAACCTTCTGACTGTGTTAACTCCTTGCAAACAGTTGCTAATTTACATGTGCCTGTTTTCATGAGCATTAAAGTAATGCCCCACACTTTCCCAAACCTGGAATTAAAATCAGAGACTGCGATCATTGCCCTGAGTTTTATTAGGCATTAATAAACTTCTCTAAGAAAGCTGGAAAAAAAATTTAAAAAGTACAAAAGTATCATTGGCAGAATCTGCATGAAGAGTACAGAGAGAGTCACTATATCCTTTGAATTTTCTTATACATTTCAATATTTTATAATCAGAAAAGGTTATAAAAGAACATTCACCTTATAATCACATTTCTACGTGACTTTGCACAAATTTATAAAAATCTGCAAGTGTTAAAACTGGTTATTTCTTAGTAGTGGAATCAAAGATATTGGTTAGTTTCTTTTTAATAATTTGTTGCATAGTCTCAATAATTTTAAAGGGGATGTGTATATAAAACTGGTACATTAGTACTAAAAACTGTTTAGGGAATTTTTATGAAAACATGAGAGCACACTGTTTATGTTTGAAACATACTATGATTTTTTATATTCACCGTCCCTCTAAGAGATACTATGGTATTCTGATTCCATACACCTGAAAGAATGCATTTTCAAAAGTGAGCTTCTTATATTTTCTCTTATGAGGTTTATTAAATTTCACCAATCTTACTATAAAATGTTGTCATTTTTAGATGATATATTTGCAATGAGACCATAATAGTATTTCCACAGGTTGCACAAAATGTAAAGATCCTTCAAAATACTATTTCTCCCTAAGCAAAGAATTGCTTATAACTTAAGTACCTTTCTTTCACTGTTCTCTATTAATTTTCACAGCATTAATCAAAAAGCAAAAATATCCTTGATGATTGCCATTCTTTTTTTATGATTGCCATTCTAACTGGAGTGAACCACCATATTATTTGGCCATATCATTACTTGGTATGTTTAGAAGAGAATTAAAATCATAATACTGTAGCAATATATGCATAGTCATGTATACAGCAGTATAATTCACAATAGCCAAATTATGGAACCAACCCAAGTACCTGTCAACAAATAAACGAATAAAGAAAATGTGGTTTATATGCTCAATGGAATTTTACTCATAAAGAAAAATAAAATCATGTTGTTTGTAGGAAAATGAACGCAACTATAAAATAGTATGCCATATAAATTCAGCCAGTCTCAGAAAGTCAATGGTCATGTTTTTCCTCATATGTAGAAATGACAGAGAAAATCGGAAAGAAAAAAGACATTAGATAATTAAGTAGAAAGATTAATAGAATAGGGGAAAGGGAAAGGGAAAGGAGGGGGAAAGGAAGAACTAATAAAAGAAATAGTTCAAATTATGTTATACGCATATATAAAAGTATCTCTACCGATTTCATTATTACAAAATACAGACACTAACTTGCAATCTTCTTTCCAGAGGCGGAACCACCAAGTCACTGTTATTTATTTCGTCTTCAAATACATCACCTTGTTTACGATGCAAATCCAGTGGTTCACTCTTAAAAAATTAAAAAGTAACCTAAAATTAAATTTTGAAATAAACCGAACATTTTAAGATTAAAAAGATGCAATTAACGTTTATTTAGTCAAAGGGCAGTTCTGTTACCTACTATTTTATGAAAGATAAATTATGTATTTTTCCCATCATCTTCTTGTAACTAAAAAAATTCTTATGGCATTATAATTATTATCTAAGATTTATATACCGCTTTACAGAGTATCAGCTCTTCCTTTTATAAAGTCCTAAAACTCCTTAACTAGAAAAAATAAAAATTGTCTTCATTTTACAAATGAATATAAACAAGGATTGGAGAGATTTTTCCACATATCTGAAACTTCATGAGTATAATTCCTCTTATGTTCAATATCTCAAAAATCTCCATCTCTTTTTGGTGAGACTGGGAATTGAACTCAGGGGTATTCTACTTTCAAGCTATACCACCAACCCTATTTCATTTTTTATTTTGAAACAGGATTTCATTAAGTTGTGGAGAGCCTCACTAAGTTTCTGAGGCTGGCCAGGAACCTGTGATCTTCCTGTCTCAGGCTCCCAAGTACAGGGATTATAGGTATGTTCCACTGTACCTGGCTGAACTGTTACTTCTTTCAAAAAGCAGTTTTATAGGATTTTATTCCTTAATACAGTATAATCAGTTTTATTGGTATAAAATGATTTTTCCAAAGTAACAATAAAGTTAATTTATAGTATTACAATCATGTGAGTGACCACCAAATATTCTTCATTCCAAATTTAAATAAGAAGCATAGTCAATTTGTATAGCACTTATTAAGAGGAGATAAAATGTATATATGTGAAAGAGTCAATCTATGTATTTTTATAATTCAAAAATTTAGGTATGAAGTCACAAATATTTGAAGGTGAGTCAAAATCTCCTAGGTACTTAAATTTCCTAATATGGCTCTAAAAGTAGCATATAATAAGTAAAGAGAACTTACTGAATAGTTTATTTTGACAAGATCTGTTATTTTAAATGAAGTCAGGCAACTTGAGTTCAAGGAGCTCTTAAAAAGGAGCAGTACTTGTTCAGTTCCAGTTCCAAGAAAGTCATCTACCAGTATGGAGGTAAGATTTTCCCACTTAGCAGCAACCTGAGAGACACAGCATTAAAAGAGGAATAGATAAGGAAAAGATCAGATAGGAAATAAACTAGTTATTCCTTTTGTGTCATGTGACTGTAATTTGTTATCTTTAATCTTACTAACAAGAAATGAAAAAAGAGTCATGTGAAAAGTAAAATAGAATAGACACATGGATCATAAATCATAAGGAATTACAACAACATTGTAAATACCAAGATAATTAGGTTTAATTTTTATTCATGTTTTTCCAAGGTCTGTCACATTCCTGATTTCTATATGAAAATGTTATTATAACTATTCATAAATTCTACTGCTTCTCCTAACTAAATCTTTAAAAAATCCTAACATTTATCGTGGGTAAAATTCTCAGATTCTTCCTTTAGCATGACTAATTTAAGGATGACCCTCATTCCCGTGATCTTTAGTGAATATATATTTATGATCAGATCAATTACCCAAGGAATTCAGCTGCATTAAGTAACAGCCTTGAGGTACTAGTTCACACATAAAGAGTTCTCAACGCTTACAAGTATTAAGATGAACTTAATAGCTTATACCTTGGTTGGGAAGGCTGGCTATTATCAGGGGAAAAGAAACTGAAGGACACTAATTGTGTGATACCTAAAAGTATCCTAGCTTAATGAAACGATCTGACCAGTTTATACTAGAACAGGAGAAACCATGTTTTAAATAGAAGATAACTGCTTAAGATTCCATAAAGCCTAAGCCTCCATAGTGATCCCTTGGAAAAATAACACCCTGAAGATGTTCTCCTCATTCTCCCGGATGCAGAGAAGCTAAAATTCCCACTTAATACGCCAGGGGCACAAATACATGATGTAGATGTTACAGGAGGGTGGCTTATATTACGACAAAAACATACATAACACTCTTCAATCTATGTAAGCAAATATTCTTCTTGTTCCTACAAGGCTAATTTCTAAAGCTGCAATTCTTCAGTTGTGCAGGAAGGCAGCTCATTTATAAACTCATATACCCACTCGTGATTATCATGGAGGATAATGAACTACGGAAAGAGACACTAGTAATACGAATGTCCTCAGCATGCAAAGATAGAGTTGTGCACGCATACACGCATGCATACATTCATAATCTATACCTTGAGAACAGTGCTATCTAGTACAAATACAGGTAAGCCACAGATGCATGGTACACATATAATTTTAAAATCCTCAATAACAGCAAAGAGAAATGATGAAATTACTTTTAATATGTAGTTGTTCCTCAATATCAGTGGAAGACTGGTTCCTATACTCTCCGCAGATACCAATCTACAGATGGACAAGACCCTTATTTAAAATGGCATAGTATTTGCATATAATCTACCCATATTCTCCTGTGTACTTTTAACTAGATTACTTTTAATACCTAACACAATATAATCGCTATGTAATTGTGGTTAACTGAGCTATTTAGGAAATAAATTTAAGAAAAAAGTGTGTACGTGTTAACTATAGACTTTTTTTTCAAATCTTTAAAATTTGTAGTTGGCTAAATTCATGGATATAGAATCCTCAGACAGAGGGCTGGCTGCATTTAACCCCAAACACCCAAAATACTGCAATTTGAATTCAATATAAACAACTAAAAATTGAAATATTTGACTTTAAGTATTTGAAGTCTCATGTGTACTTGTCATTTATAATATATTTTAATTCAGATCAGTCACATTATTATTATTATTATTATTATTATTATTATTATTATTTGCGATACTGGGAATGGAACGCAGGGGCATTCTACCTCCAAGCTACACCCCCAGCCCTATTTTTTATTTTTTATTTTGAAACAAGGTCTCACTGAGTTGCAAAAGGCTTCTCTAGGTAGTAGTTGAGGCTGTCTTCAAACCCCAATCCTCCTGTCTCAGCCTTCCAAATGCTGGGATTACAAGTGTGTGCCACCATACCTGGCTAGATCAGACACATTTTAAGTATGGGATAATCACATCTGGTTAGTGATTACCATACTAGCCAGTACAGCTCTAGGATATATTAACCTTGTTCTCCTGACAAGCTACCAATATCTATGTCTCAGGTATACCTGACAATGACCTCATGTTTGAAGTGCCTGCTAAACAGATTCTTGTTGAAACTTGCAGAGACAATGTCTCATGAGAGAAATCCTAGGAAGAGAAAAACTAATTATGTATTCCTCTAGACTCAGCTCTATTTCAAGTCCGACCACTAGATTAAACCTACCTGGAGCTTTTATAAAGGGCTGATCTGGGAATACACTAACCTTGGTTTTTAGTACTGACTCAGATTTATGCTTGCTTGTTTTTCAACCTATCTTTGTAATCTGCCTCAATTGCCCCTTGAAATGAGATAGTTAAAGTAAGAATGGATGGATTCATAGCTAACCCAAAGGAAGATTGCTTCTGTTGTTTTCTGTTTGGGGGCAAAAGTGCTGTCAAAGACATCATCTTATTATTTAATAAGGTAGTCATTTTACTAGCCAAAATCTCTTACATAATACCACAAAAAGTAAATCTCTCTCAGAACTCTAAGTTAGAAAAATTTTCCTTGTAATATATTCCATTCAATTATTAAATTCATCATGCTTACTTGTTTTGTTATGTATAAATGCTCAATTTCAAGTACTGTACTTTCCTTAAACTAAGTTTTGACATGACAGCATTAATAAATATTAGAGACAGCTACATTAAAGACAAATATGAAATCATTACAGTTACATATTTATATGTATAAACTCAAAAGCTTCATAACTTAAAAGAGCAGAGCAAGAAAAGAAAAAAAAAACATTAGCAGGTAGTATTCAGATTACTTTAAGAAAGAAAGAATAATGTAATACATGAATTTAAATGCGGCACTAAAAATGAACACAGATAACAAAACTCCAGAATGAACTTTATGAAGCACGGGAATACTTGAAATGTCTAGGACCAACTGAATTATCACAATATTAAATACTTTACCTCAAAGTTCTTTTCCTGAACAGCACATGCCTCATTGGACCTAAATGACACGATGAAAAAGAGGTTTCCTTGACATGAATCCAGAAGTTGAACTGCACAAGGATCTCCAAATGGCAGCTGGCACACACTTTTAGGAGTCCCGTTTTGGAAGGAAATCAGCTGATTTCTTTTAGTAAGGGCAATGAGAGATGTTTTTAACTGGTTGTTGAAAATCTCAGTTTTATAGATGTGCACACAAGTTATCACCTCACAATAAGCAGGAGGAATAATGTATGTATCACTGACTACTTTTTGGCTTTCAAGAGAATATGCCCGAAATTTGGTATACCAAACTGCATAATCAGATTCTGAAGTCTTTTGGATACAGTTGTCCTCAGATAAATAACACTCCGGTAGTCCCAATAAAACTATACCTAGACCTCCAATATCACCTGCCCACTCAATAGAGGAAAAGTTAAATGGCACACTAGTAACTTTGCCAGTTCGGGAAGAGATACAAAAGAATGTTTTGACGTATCGCCATAAAACTAGAGGGCCATTAAGAATTCTTAGGTCATCTTTCAACTCATAGCCTAGTTTAAAATTCAATCTACATTCCAATTTATTATCATTGTGAAGAAACAGTAAAAAATATTTGAAAATGTAATTCTTTTTATTTCTTTGTATCAAAATGCAAGGAAGGTTAATTCCAGTTCTGAAATCTGACACACAGTTGCAGCATAAAATTTTTAAAGAAGTGGGTTCTTCATTCATGGTAACGAATCTAGAAGACTTTAGAACAAATGTTCTTGTTGCTCTGTCAAATACCATTCTTTTGACACGTAATACAGAGGTTGTTGTACGCCATTTATCTATAAAATTTTCTTTAGACAACTGAAAAATAAGGACTTCTCCATTATAACTCAAGACTGCTTTTTTAGATGACATTGTTTGTTTGCTAAGTGTTCCACAAAATCAACTCTTTGTGTTGATCCAATTTTCAAGTACAAATTGATTCCAATTGATACTTTTAATCCTAAAAGAGAAATGAGAAAATTTGCCATGAAGTAGGAAGACTTGAAAACAGATATTTCTGTTAGAGGACTATCACACAGGTAAATATAGGTAAATATAAATTTTATTAAGTAAACACTTTTAAGCTTTTTACACGATTAGAACAAGGCTGCACTGGGCACCCATGGGAAAAAAAACATACCCCCAATATTATTTCAATACATGCCTTAAAAAATGTTTGCTAAGAATGCAAATGACTAAATCAAAAAGACACATGGATGTGTTAACTATATGTAGTTATACTTTGGATATTCTCTCTGGCTCAGGGAATTAAGTATTCTACCTCTCTTTGTGGTTCAAACATACCAACTCTATTCTGGTTTTGCCTTAGCCAATTTATTTGTCTTGAAGCTCAGGCTCTCTCCAAATATGATGATTCCTGAATTAGACTGCTCCCATAGCCCAGGTACTTAGACACCTGCTTCCTGGAGACAAGAGCTTGTAGAGGTTCTATGACAAAAATAAACTTCCAGAAATAAAAATCAAAGATCCTAAAATAAGGCTTAAAAATCTCTATAGGAATAATACCAAGAAATCTTACTTTGTAAGCACACTGAAATTTTACGACCTAAGGAAGTCGCTGCTCTTGTTCAATGTAGGGAAAAATTCAAAGTAGAGAAACATTATTCTTATTCAAAGTAGAGAGTAATACAACTTATTATAATGACCAGAATTATCAATCATTCATGCACATCACATACTATATATAACGTCATATATGTAGGTACATATGCATATGCCAAGTATACTACATATACTATTGCATTTACTACTTACAGTCATTCTCCTGAAATAAGTATTCTTCTTATTCTATCTTTTACATGTGAAAGTCTTGTTTTAATGAAGGTAAGAACATTTTCCAAGGTTGTAGCATATATCCACAGTTATAATACTAATTGGAAATGGTACTAGATTTGGAAAAGAGGTCCTCTAACTCCAGAACCTATGACGGAGGGGGGGAGAGAGGGAGAGACTGGGAGAGGGAGAGAGGGAGAGGGAGAGGGAGAGAGAGAGGGAGAGGGAGAGGGAGAGGGAAAGGGAGAGGGAGAATGTGTGTGTGTGTGTGTGTGTATATATATATATATATATATATATATATATATATATATATATTACTGGGAATTGAATCCAGGAACATTCTACATTCTGAGTTACACCTACAGCCCAACTTTATTTTGAAATGCGGTCTCACTAAGTTGCTGAAGGCTTTCCTAAATTGCTGAAGCTGGCCTCAAACCTGTGATCCTCCTATCTCAGGCTCCCAAGTACTGAGATTACAGGAAGGTACCACTATGACCTGCTCAGACTATACATTGTTAACCACCACAGTGTTCTGGCATACATTTCCTTATTCTGAACAAAATGGATATAGGAAAGGCAACTTGAGAGAATTAGTAAAATAGAATAAATATCAAAAGAACATCCTCTAAAGTGAACACACATTATTTTTAAAAAGATGCTGTTCTGTCTTTATTCAGTGGCTACACATAATGCTTCATTCCCTTAATAGTGTCTGAAAGCCCTACTGCCTACCATATGCTAAAGAAGCGGTATATGCTTAGAGAGCAGGTGTGACTTCTTGGGTCTGCCTTTAACTAGATGTGTGACTTTGGGCAAATTACTTAATCCCTTTGTTCCTCACATCTACAGCTATATAAAGGAGTATAATAACATTATTTGACTCAGAAGGTACTAGGATTCAATATAAAGGACATGAAATAGAGACTTTCAAATAGGAGGTACAATAGTCTACCCTTATCAGCAGTTTTACAGTTTTAGTTACCCACAATCAGCTGTGGTCTAAAAATATTACATGGACAATTTCAGAAACTCATACATTTTAATATGTACACTATTTTAAATTGTGCACCATTCTCAGGGGCAAAATGAAATCTCATGCTGCCCTGCTCCTTCCCCTCCAGGATAAAATGTGAATCATTCCTTCATTCAGCATATCCATAGTGTATATGCTTCTGATTGGTTAATTCCATGGTAACTGTCTCAGTTATCAAATGGGGTATGGTAGTATCAAAGTACTTATATTCAAATAACCCTTTATTTTACTTCATAATGACTCCAAAGCTCAAAAGGAGCAATGCAAAGGAAGTACCAGGGCATGAAATGTGGAAGGACAGGTTAACTTTGGTACTATATGGTAAAGCTGCAGGGCATAGGGGAAAAAGCATAGTATATAAGGGCTTAGTACTATCTGCGGTTTCAGGCATTCACTGAGGGTCTTGCAACATATCCCCTGAAGATAAGAAGTAACTACCACACTCAATGATTGTCACCATTGCCATCATCATCATCCTCATGGCTGGCTCAGCTCATATAATATCCAATCTTAGAAACACCCCATTAGTTAGTCACAAAAAGAAAACAAAAATTATTTAAAAAATAAATAAAAATGCATTTTATTTATAATAAAGAAAAAATTAAGTAAAAGGCCAGATGTATTCCAACCTATTTGGAAGCTAGGGAGAAATTAGGACACAGAAGGGACTCCATACAAAGGATGAACTTTATGGCGTAAAGGAGGGGACCTGAGAGAGACGAAACGTTTCAATGGACACGTTGCACATACACAAAAGCATCAAAGCAAACCACCATGTTGAGCACAGGAAGGTGGGGAGGAGTGGGAGGAGAATTGGGGGGAGGGGCTCAGTGAGCACTGTGTACTGTATGTCTCCATTACTTTTAACTTCATCAAGAAGTTTGATTACAATGTATCAATAAAAATAAACATACATGCTAGGGGAAAAAAAGAATAGGTACAAACTTAAGAATTCGTGAAGCTAAAGATCCCCCTGGGCTATAAATAACTCTTAACTCATACTCTTTTTCCTACTTGTGGAACATCTTGTTTATAAGGAAATGCAACTGTTTAGCAATAGTTAAAAACTAGGTCATTTCCAAATAACATTGTTTTCCTTTTACCTTCAAGCTGAGGGTGCTACATCTTAGTATTGAATGACCAAATATATCACTTGTGGTTTTAAAATAGTACCATAAATTCTGTGTTACTCTTTCCATCAAGAAGTAACAAATAACAGCTCTCCCTTAAAGTGAGGGCTGAGCATTGTGACTCACTTCTAGCCAAGAGAATATGTTAGTGGAATGTGGTGGCACATGCTTGGGTGACTGAGACAGGAGGATCACAGGTTCACAGGTAGCCTCAGCTACCTACTGGAATCCTCTGCAACTTAGTGAGACCTTGTTTAAAAATTAAAAAATAGGGCTGGGGATATAGCTCAAAGGTAGAAGGCCCCTGGGTTCAATCTCTAGTACCCCCACCCACACACACAAAGTAACTGGGGGACTTCCAAGATCAGGTCATAGAGTAATTTGACTTCCCCTCTCACCTCTTTCTTAGATCACTTGCACTGGGGGAAGCCATCTGCCATAATCAGGCAGCCCCATGGAGATATACACATGGAGACACTAAGAGAGCCCTATGAAGATATACACACAACAAGAAACTATGGTTCCTAACAACAGCAGCAAAAGATTAAGGTATTCTTCAGAAGCCATATAAGTGTGCCTTCTTGGGATTAGATCCTATAGGCCCAGGGAGACCCTGAGCTAGAACCAGCCAGCTGAGCTGCTTCTAAATTCCTGACACTCAGAAATTGTGACATAATAAATGTACAATGTTTTAAATTGCTACATTTTGGAGCACAATCATCCCCTGGTCCATGGGGGGGAATGGTCCTAGGTCCCCCAGAAGATTCTGAGACTCATGAGAACTCAAATTGTTATATAAACTGGCATAATGTTTGTACATAGAGCCAACCCTCTGTACCCATCCATGGGTTCTGTACCCATAGATTTGACCATGGCTGATAAAAAATATTCAGGCTAGCCAGGCATGGTGGAACAAATTTTGTAATCCAAGTACTTGGGAGGCTGAGAAAGGAGGATCACAGGTTCACAGCCAGCCTCAGCAACTCAGGGAGGCCCTCTACAACTTAGTGAGATCCTGTTTCAAAATAAAAGATAAAACAGGGTTGGAGGTATAGCTCAGAGGTAGAATGACCCTGGGTTCAATCCTCATTAGCTTATAATAATAAAATAATATCCAGCCGGGCGTGGTGGCGCACCTTGTAATCCCCGCGCTTGGGAGGCAGAGACAGGAGGATCGTGCAGGTTCAAAGCCAGCTGCGCTGGCTTAGAAGACCCTGTTTCCAAAAATAAAATAGGTCTGGGAGTGTAGCCCGGAGGTAGAAGGGCTTCCAGGAAGCCCAGTACCACTAATAATAATAATAATAATAATAATAATAATAATAATAATAATAAAAAGTGCTCTGCTACTGAGCTACATGCCCAGCACAGGTGAAATAATTTTCAAGGAAGTATTTAAACCATTTTTTGACATTGGGTTCATTTTCCCCATAATATGTAAAGATATAAAGCAGTCTGGGGCGAAATATACTCAAGTACTGTATTATCATGGCTATGTTTGGTTTTAATATGGAGGGCTGTTGTAACTTCAAACTTCTTTGTAGTTTTCAGTATCTCTCCATGTTTAAGAAAGCCAATTGTGTCCGCACAACAACTTCCTTTCAATTATTTGTACGTAACAAACCCAAAACGTGTTCTAGTACTTTATAAATCTAAATGTGTCTCAACCTTGGCACTATTGACATTTTGTGCTGGACAACCTTGTGGGTTGTGCTGTGATTGGCAGGCTGTCTGACAGGGTCCCTGGATTCTACCAACTAGAAACGCATAGCAAACCTCTTCCCGCCCTCAGCCCTCAGCTATGACAACCTCAAATGTCTCCTTAAAAAAATCAAATGGCTCCTGGGTAGCAGAACCACCCTCTGCCCCTTTAAAGAACTGAAAGAAGCTTTCCACTTTAATTACAATTAAATTAAAAATTCCAAAGATATTTGCATTCTAGGCATCTCACATTTCATATTGGAAGGATGTGGAAGAAATGAACGTTTCATGAGAAATGATCCCCCAATACAGCAAGCACTTTAAATCTAATTACCACTAAATAACAGATGCGAGTCCCGGGACACTCCTACTGTCCTGCCATGCCGGGGAACACGGAGTGAAAGTCCTGCCCGCTGCCTTCTCCGTGAAGGCCCGAGGAGGGAGAAGAAATTCCCGCTGCCTTCTCCGTGAAGGCCCGAGGAGGGAGAAGAAATTCCCCCTACCTACCCTACCTTGGTAAGCAGCCACCTTCCTGAAGCTTCAGGCTGATACCTAGTCCCTAGGCCGCAAATCTCCCGCCAATGCGCTGCATCCTGGGACGCCCAGCACGGAGGCTGCGTGGAACACAGAGAAGGCGGAGCCTACCGCGCCTGCCTGGAGATGGTTGCCAAGGGATGCCGAGAAGGCGGAACCTCCAGGGAGTGTTGTGAAAGCGACTGGCCCGCCGAGCTCTAGGGCGGAGCTGGGCTGGGGAAGCGCTGGCGAGCTCGCTGCCCGCGGGGGCGGGACCGCAGTGCGGGGGGGCGGTTAGGGGCGGGACCCCAGTGAGAAGCCAATGGAACCCAGGCTCAGAGCTTGGTCCCGCCTTCAAGCCCAAGAGGCCGCTTCGGATAGAACCGAATAGCTTCACTTCCGTCTGCCTTCCTGTGTCACGCGACCGCCTCCCCCGCCCGCCCTTCTCGGTCTACCTCCGGGCCTGACTGGCGGGTGATGTACTCGGGCGGCGTAGGTGGAAGAGGTGACAACTACTGCAACTGCAGTCACATCCACGACCGCGATCATGGCCGAGGTGAGGAGCCCACTGCATTGCTGCTGGCCCCAGGGACTCGGAAGCTGCCTCCGAGGCCCGGTTGTAAGTGGGCTGGGCTGACGGTTAGCCGGGTGGTGTGGGGAGTATCTAAGGTCCTTGTCCTGTCCTGTCTCCCACCAGAATCACGCTCAGAATAAAGCCAAGCTCATCTCTGAGACCCGGAGGAGGTTCGAAGCCGAGTACGTGGCAGGTGAGCAACTGCTTTCTCTGGAGCAAGGGAGATGTGCAAGGAGCATCCCCAACTTTGCTAGGAGGATTGTGGCTGTCTCTGTGGGAGGTGGTAGGGACCCTTTTCGACCTTCACAGGAACAGTACTCGGCAAGTTTCAAAGGTTTTGCTCTCCATAACTTGCCGTGTACGGAGCTCCAAGTGGGCAAGGGATGCATCGGATGCTTCCTTTAAAGGGTTAATGTAAGTTGAAAATGGGTGGTTTTCTAGCATCTCCTTCCCATTTATGGAACTTTCAGAACAGTTGTTAGGCCTACAACAAGGGTGACACTGGCCAATCCACGGTTCCTCTACTAGCCTTCCACCAGCAACACTGGAGAAAATAAATCTGGGAAGTACTATGATACTGTTGGCTGAGTGCTTAATTACACATGCCAAATCCTTTGATCTTTTGCCTACTTCCACTTCATGCAACCTAGTATGCTACCCACAGTGTAGCCCCTCAGATCCTCGAATAAGTTCTTACCTTTACAAGTTCTTACCTTTCAGTCTCCTACTATACCTGGCAAAGTACCTATGAGTGGAGAATTGGTTTCTTGGTTGAACATTCCGTGTCAGGATGTCACATATCCCTGAATTGTCAGGTACTTAACTGATGATTTAATAAGCACACAGTAATTTTTTAAAGATTCAGGAGAAATTAAATATGGCATTACAAAAGGACCTATACTTTGCCTAACTTAAGACTGATTCTAATTCTGGCCTTTCCACTAAATAGCTTACTAGTCTCTTCTGAACCTCTGTTTCAATATCTGTGAAATGCAGATAGGTTTAGAAGGGTTAAATGAAGATGCATATGTCAAACTCTCTAGCATGGTCTTAACGTATAGTAGGTTTTTAAAGAATGTTTTTCCTAAATAGTTACTTTGGTTACTGTGAAAAGAAGTTAAGCTACCACATCTTGACTTTAGTATTCAGCCAAATTTCTCTGGAACTTGAAACTGTCCTCAATTATATATCCGTTGATGACCCAGAACAAACAAGAAAATCAGTTCCAAATAACCTGTTCAGGAAATCTTTTCATGCCTCCTTGCCAATTTTCTTCACACTCCAAACTTTGCACCAGAGAGTTGCAAAAGCACTCAATTCACTTTTAGCCCAGCGATTACGTATCAAATAACATTACTGGTTCCAGTAAAGACATAATTCTAAAATGCCTCTCTGTGGAAATGTAACTCTCATAGATACACGGTTTATGGTACTATAAGAAACAAATCATGACTAAACCTACTAAACTGGTGTCTCTGCAAGTCATTTGCTTATGCCCAAGGGGAAAAGCAGAAAACAGACAAATTTAGCAAGAGACAAGATCTTAAAGGTCATTTTAGTTCAGCCTTCTCATTTTTCACATGGAAAAAGGAAGATATAGAGAAATTAAGTAGTTTCCTCAAAAATCCCTGGTGTTAATGGTTTGGCCAGGCTTTCTAAATTTCACTATGGTAATCTTTGCCCAAGGCCATGAGGTCAAATTAGATTCTGTCCGCATTACATTTATCGTCAAATCTCACTTCTTCATGGAGACCCGCAGCACAGTATCATACATGATCTGGCTCTCGCCCATCCCTCCATCCTTACCTGTTAACTCCTCTCCTTGCATGGTACAGATTTGACCACTCCCTGCACTAAGAAATATATTCCAATTCAGTACACACTTACACTACTCAGATAACCGAAGAAAAAGTTCATTAAAGAACATTTGCTCTGAAACCATGTGACTCTGGTGTTTTATGTATTTGATGTCCTTTTGAAAAATGCAGTGACCCCCAAAATCGACATCACAATCTAAATCATGACCCATGATTTGACAAACAGGACTACACTGCCTCATTTGTGTTCTTCAAACAGAATGAGTCTGTTTCTATCTAGGAAACTTTCCACTTCTTCAGTCTTCCTGGAAGGTTCTTCCCCATTTATAGTGCATAGCTAGTTCTTTTTTTTTCTTTTCGAGGTTTAAATGTATTTGAGAGGCCTTCACTGATTTATTTTATAGCTTCCATTTCCTGTTTATTTTCTCTCCATTACACCCCTTATTCTAATCTGTAATCCACTTGTACATATATTTGACTATTGTTCATTTCCTCCAATCTATCATGTATGGGCTCTATAGAAACTGAAGGCAGAGGCTTTGTGTATCACACTTGCCTTGGAATACTTAGCACAGTTCTCAGTACATACTCAATGAATGAATATAGCAATACTTAAAGATATGCATTGGAAGATTAGTCCAATTCTGAATTAAGAACCGTCCTAACCAGTTCCCCTTTCCCACACAACTCTGGCAAAGAGTAGTCCTCACAATGTCTCATAAAGAAAGCATTATTTCAAAGTGCAGTATAACATTAAATATACAAAGGTTTGCCTTTAAATATACACACTTGGGGATGTGTGAAAGTCTTTAAAGTTTTCTGTTGCGACTGTTAAAGTTTCAGTTTTTTCATGATATATAATATCTAATAAAGGTGGAGTTGGAAAGTAGCAAAAAATGTTTTTACTATGTTCTTTTTAAGTTCACTTTGTGGATACTAATGTGGATTGTTAGAACATCTTCCTTTGTCTTTCAGGGTTTCTGTTGCAATTTAAAATACAGGGTTTTTTTAGAGGCTTAAGGTAGATTTAAGCAAACAAGATGCTTTTCCTAAAGAAAAATATTTACTATCTGCAAGTATGTCACTTCAGGCACTAACTATATTACAAGGATTTTTTGGAGGTAAATTCTTGGGAATTCAAGGACATTTTTGTGCTGGTAAATACTGCTACAAATTTTTGTGCCCATAGAAATTGTTACCAATTATGGATACAATTTTAGCTGACAACAAATTATGGGTCCATAATTGTACTTTGTTCTTCTAGCCATGCAGAGTATCAGATAAGAAACATTTCCTGTTCCTTCTTTTTCCTCCTTATGCCCAAGAGATTAATCACATGTGACAATAATTTATTCAGTTTCTCAAGTACAATGTGTCAGTATTAGAGAAAGATGTGAAGAGAGAAGCCCTTCCCAAACTACTACAATCTAGTAGAGACATTAAAATAGGTGTAACTCTTAAGGTTAAGGCAGATTGTATTAAGAGTATTAAGAATACTAAAATAATGCCGGGCGTGGTGGCGCACGCTTGTCATCCCCGCGCTTGGGAGGCAGAGACAGGAGGATCGCGCAGGTTTGAAGCCAGCCGCGCTCGCTGGCTTAGGAGACCCTGTTTCCAAATAAAAATGTAAAAATAGGTCTGGGAGTGTAGCCCAGAGGTAGAAGGGCTTCCAGGAACCCCAGTACCACCAAAAAAAAAAAAGAATACTAAAATATTGCCTGTAAGAGCCAAAGACAAGGAGAAATAACTGCTGGTTGGTGACTGGGTTAGCACAGAGTTAGGATTTCATAGAAAAGGTGATCCTTATGGCTTAGATCCTAATGTCTCCCAAATGTCTGTGAGGTGAAGGCTTGCTCCCCAGGTTGGTGTTATTTGGAGGTGTTGGAAACCTTAGAAGGCAGAATCTAGTGAGAGGTTACTGGGAGGGTGTCTTTCAAGGGGATTTGGGAACTTCTGTTTCTTCCTCTTTTTCTCTATTGTTCCTTGGTCATGAGATATGCGATTTTGCTATGCCACATTCTCTCACCATGAAATGCTTTCTAACCACACGACCAGAAGCAATTGGGCCAACCCAGTGTGGACTAGAACCTCCACAACTGTGAGCCAAAAATAAACATTTCCTCTTTATAGGTTGATTAGCTCAGGTATTTGTTAAAGAAGACAGACTTATCCAGGTGGTATTTCTCATGAACTTAGGAAGATGATCAAACTTGGCCAGGTAAAGAAAGTGTCTTACATGGGTGAAAAGTCTGAGCTAAGCACTGAG
Source organism: Muscardinus avellanarius (assembly GCF_963383645.1). Classification (NCBI taxonomy): domain Eukaryota; kingdom Metazoa; phylum Chordata; class Mammalia; order Rodentia; family Gliridae; genus Muscardinus; species Muscardinus avellanarius. The sequence goes on from NC_137792.1 coordinate 8,561,623, forward strand.
GTGAAAAGGTATGGAGCCTGTTCAGGTATTCAGGATGCAATCGAAAGTCCACTTTGATAAGTCTTAACGAGAGATGCATACATGGTAAAAACAAAAACAAAAAAAAAGTGTGAGTATATTCCCACTGAGAACACTGGGCACCCAGGTCATGTGTTTTTGCTCCAGTGAGTGTGAAGAACCATTGAGAGGTCTGTGGTTTTGTTATTTTAGGTTTGTGACGTGACTTTACAAATGTATGAATTCATTGAAGGGAGTTTGGTTGATGTCCAATAAAAGCCTGTAAGTGCCCATAAGCTTTCCATCCAAAGATAGCTCTGCTAAGAGAAGATACAATTTTTCAGTCTAAAAAAGAAAAACAATCCATTTAGGAGAGCAGAAGACCACTCTGTATAGAATGTTGTACCTCACATCTTTTGTCAACATGATCTTATTCTATATTTATGAAGTAAGCAACATTGTATCAAATTGCTGCTTTCACTAGTGTCTTGATACATTTGATGATAGGTATTAAATTGGTTTAATAATTGGATCTATAAATCAAAACAGTTTACTTATCTTTTAGTGTAGATGATCCCTTTTTGAATACTTAGACTCTTTACAGCTTTGTTAATATAATTTCTTTTGCACAGTAGGTCAGATTATTTCCTTTCAATTAGTAAATAAAAATCAAATTGTTGCTTTCACTAGTGAGTGTCTTGATATATTTGATGATAGGTATTATACGTCTTCCCTAGAAATTGCAGTAATCTTCGTTCCTACCAACCCTGTAGGAAGGTATTAGTCTCACCCCACCCGTATGCTGATTTAGTGTTATCATTTGTTAACTGATGGTCCTTTTAGTTTGTATTCCATTGCTAGTGAGGGTAAACTTTTCTCATGTATGCATCCGTTTGCAGTTTAAAATTTTTTTTTTCCTTCACCAAGTATTGCTTTCAATATCGGTATGGGCTTTGTTTCTGTCACTTTTTTTGCAGTTCTTGAATACATTCAAATTGACCCAATCCTATTAAATGATTTCCATGACTTTTTTAATGGGTGCATTGTAATCATCTGCCTGGATGCAGTTCAGGGTGTTAGAGGCATACCTGCACACAGCACTCGTTGAGCCGTCCCCAAGTTCCCACCCCACTCCCTCTCCCTCTCCCTCTCCCTCTCCCTCTCCCTCCTGCCTTCCCGGCTCACCACAGTGATTGGCTTTGATAAGTATGGGTATGTACATCCTGTCCATTGAGGTGTCTCCCTCTTCAAGTCTGCCTTCCCCTCCCTTCTCCACCCATTAGGTCCCCTCCTTCACTCCACTAAGGGTGCTCCTCTGTCTGGAGGCCCTCCTGTGTCCCAATTTCTCCCCAGCTTCAGTGTATGAGGGACAGCGTCCAGCCCTTCACTTTTGTAACTGACTAATCTCACCTCTGCTTTGTGCTTGTTTATGTGTTATTGTTAACTTTGGAAGTGATCTGTGTACAGAGTGTATAAAACACAAAATATCCACTATGTACTCACTTCTCAGCCAAAGAACTAGAGCCTCCCAGTACCTTAGAAGCCTCCTATGTATCCTCATGCCTGCCATTCAAGGAACTACTTTTCCTACTTGAGGTGTTATTCATTCTCCTGCTTTTCATTTGTTTTTCTACCAGTGAAGTATACCTCACTAATACCACGTTGGGTTTGGCCTCTTTTTGAACTTTATGTAAAAGGGGTCTAGAAACCAGGGGTTGGAGAATTGCTGCTTCAGAATTTGTACCTAACACTGAAATGGGCTAGGTAGTAAAAACAATATTCAACTTCACTAGGTGTGCAGAATTGTTTCCCAAACTGATTGTACGGGTATTCTTTTTTTTTTTTTTTTTTTTTTTTTTGGTGGTACTGGGGGTGGAACCCAGAGGCTTTCTACCTCTGGGCTATACTCCCAGACCTTTTTTTAAAAATATATATTTTATTTAGAAACAGGGTCTCACTAAGTTGCTGAGAGCCTCACTAAGTAGCTGAGGCTGGCTTCGAACCTGCGCGATCCTCCTGTCTCAGCCTCCCAAGCACAGGGATTACAAGCGTGCGCCACCACGCCCGGCTCGGGTTTTCATTTTAACCAGTAGTATTTTGAATGTTCTTGTTTCCCTGACATTCTAAAGTTTCATACTTTTCTTAAAAAACTATCTTTTTGCTCATCTGATGGAAATGTTAGTTTTGGTGTTTTTCATTTGTATTTCTTTGAATAGGAGTGAGGCTGAGAACTTTTTTGCATATATTTATGGGCCATTTGGTTTCTGCTTTCATGAAAATAACTTCTTCGGGATCTTGTGTGATTTTCATGGTCCTTTTGTTCATCTATATAATGTTAGAATTAGCTTCTCATGCGTATGCAAAAATTAAAAAAATACCTTTTGCTTTGATTTCAAGTTGAATTGTAGTAATCAGAAGATCAATTTCAGAGAGTTAACATCATTCTATTGAAATCTTCCTATCTAAGAACCTAGATTATATACCTTCTCACTAAAATATTCTTTATTGAAAGACTTGTATTTTTCTCCATAATGGTTCATCTATCTTTTAAAATATTTATTTATAGGCATTTTATTTTTGCTTCTGTGATATAAGTGATATATCTTTTTTTTGGTATTGATTATTGAAACGAGGGGCATTCTACCTTGAAGCTACACTCCCAACCCTATTTTATTTTTTATTTTGAAACAGTATTTCAAGAGGTTGCTGAGAGTTTCACTAAGCAGCTGAAGCTGGCCTCAAACCTGCAATTCTCCTGTTTCAGCCTCCCAAGTACTAGGATCACGGAGATGTAGCACCATGCTTTAATTTAATTTAAAGTTAAATTAATTTTATTTATTTTTATTTTTTAGTTTTGTAGCCAGGAGATTTATTGGAGGAGCCGGTATGAAAGGAAGAAAGAGAGACAGACAGACAGACAGAGGGGGAGAGAGATAAAGAAGAATCCAGGAAGAGAAAGTTAAATTGAATTTAAAGCACAGGTGTGCTTTAAATTAGTTTAGCAATAATTTTGGAATTTTGCATCTTATATTCTTGAATTGGCCTACAAATTTTTATTAAAACATATTTTTTATTTATTTTCTAAATTTATTTTCTAATGGTTGCCAGTTTATAGGAAATGCATTTGACGTTTTATTTTAATATTGAACTCTGAAGCTTTACTAACTTACTCATTCAGATAGTTTATCTCTAGGTTAATGAGATTTCTTTTTTTTTAATTTATTTATTTATTTATTTATTTTAATTAATTTATTTTTTAAATTGGTGCATTGTAGTCATATATCAATCACATTGGAGTACAAGACTTGAGAGGATATACAAGCACACATCATCCAATTAGCCCTCCTCCAGCCCCTGTCCCATTCCCTCCCCCTCCCTCCATCCCACACTTCTTTGGTGATTTACTTTGATACATTTGTTTATGTACCGCCTGCATTTTAAAGAGGCTCCGTCCTCCAGTATTACATACCCTCTGATTGGTCACATTAGTTGCTTCACTATAGGGCCCTTTCTATAGCTCAACCTCTTCCTGTTGCCCTTTTCCTCCTAGTTATTGCTGATTAAGAGAAGCATCTGATTTATATTTTCTGCGATATTTCTCTGTGCATGCTGCGTTGCAAGTACCAATCCCACTCTTGATGGTCCCAGTAGTGGCCTGGCTACTCAGTGGACTGATCCAGACCTCGCTGGCTCACGCAGCGGCCTTGCCTCATGGGAGGACCCAGTTCTGGTCTCGCTGGCCCCTGAACCGGTCAAACCCCTAAGCTGGCTTTGGTCCCGACCTTGGAGGCCGCAGGAGTGAACTTGCCTCACGCCAGGCTCCGATGCTGGCCATTGGCCTCTGCACCGGTCTAACCCCTTGGCAGGATTCCAATCCTGGCCTCGGAGGCCCAAACACTGGTAATGCCTCACGGCAGGCTCCGATGCCGGCCTCACTGGCCCCAGCACCGGCCTAACCCCTTGACAGGCTCTTATCCTGGCCTCAGAGGCCCCAGTACCGGCCTTGCCTCACGGCAGGCTCCGATGCCGGCCTCGCTGGCCCCAGCACCGGCCTAACCCCTCGGCAGGCTCTTATCCTGGCCTCGGAGGCCCCAGTACCGGCCATGCCTCACGGCAGGCTCCGATGCCGGCCTCGCTGGCCCCAGCACCGGCCTAACCCCTCGGCATGCTTCGATCCCAGCCTCGGAGGCCCCAGCACTGGTCATGCCTCACGGCAGGCTCCGCTGCCGGCCTCATTGGCCCCAGCACCGGCCTAACCTCTCGGCAAGCTCTTATCCTGGCCACGGAGGCCCCAGTACCGGCCTTGCCTCACAGTAGGCTCCGATGCTGGCCTCGCTGGCCCCAGCACCGGCCTAACCCCTCGGCAGGCTCTTATCCAGGCCTCGAGGCCCCAGTACCGGCCTTGCCTCAAGGCAGGCTCCGATGCCGGCCTCGCTGGCCCCAGCACCGGCCTAACCCCTCAGCAGGCTCTTATCCTGGCCTCGGAGGCCCCAGTACCGGCCTTGCCTCACGGCAGGCTCCGATGCCGGCCTCACTGGCCCCAGCAGCGGCCTAACCCCTCGGCAGGCTCCGATCCCGGCCTCAGAGGCCCCAGTACCGGCCTTGCCTCAAGGCAGGCTCCGATGCCAGCCTCGCTGGCCCCAGCGCCGGCCTAACCCCTCGGCAGGCTCTTGTCCTGGCCTCGGAGGCCCCAGTACCGGCCTTGCCTCACGGCAGGCTCCGATGCCGGCCTCGCTGGCCCCAGCAGCGGCCTAACCCCTCTGCAGGCTCCGATCCCGGCCTCGGAGGCCCCAGCACTGGTCATGCCTCAAGGCAGGCTCCGATGCCGGCCTCGCTGGCCCCAGCACCGGCCTAACCCCTTGGCAGGCTCTTATCATGGCCTCGGAGGCCCCAGTACCGGCCTTGCCTCACGGCAGGCTCCGATGCCGGCCTCGCTGGCCCCAGCACCGGCCTAACCCCTCGGCATGCTCCGATCCCGGCCTCGGAGGCCCCAGCACTGGTCATGCCTCACGGCAGGCTCCGCTGCCGGCCTCATTGGCCCCAGCACCGGCCTAACCCCTCAGCAAGCTCTTATCCTGGCTTCGGAGGCCCCAGTACCGGCCTTGCCTCACGGCAGGCTCCGATGCCGGCCTCGCTGGCCCCAGCACCGGCCTAACCCCTCGGCAGGCTCTTATCCTGGCCTCGAGGCCCCAGTACCGGCCTTGCCTCAAGGCAGGCTCCGATGCCGGCCTCGCTGGCCCCAGCACCGGCCTAACCCCTCGGCAGGCTCCGATCCCAGCCTCAGAGGCCCCAGTACCGGCCTTGCCTCAAGGCAGGCTCCGATGCCGGCCTCGCTGGCCCCAGCAGCGGCCTAACCCCTCGGCAGGCTCCGATCCCGGCCTCGGAGGCCCCAGCACTGGTCATGCCTCAGGGCAGGCTCCGATGCCGGCCTTGCTGGCCCCAGCACCGGCCTAACCCCTCAGTAGGCTCTTGTCCTGGCCTCGGAGGCCCCAGCACCGGCCTAACCCCTCGGCAGGCTCTTATCCTGGCCTCGGAGGCCCAAGTACCGGCCTTGCCTCAAGGCAGGCTCCGATGCCGGCCTCGCTGGCCCAGCACCGGCCTAACCCCTCGACATGCTCCGATCCCAGCCTCGGAGGCCCCAGCACTGGTCATGCCTCACGGCAGGCTCCGCTGCCGGCCTCGTTGGCCCCAGCACCGGCCTAACCCCTCGGCAAGTTCTTATCCTGGCCTCGGAGGCCCCAGTACCGGCTTTGCCTCACGGCAGGCTCCGATGCCGGCCTCACTGACCCCAGCACCGGCCTAACCCCTCAGCAAGTTCCGGACCCGACCTCGGAGGCCCTAGCACAAGCCTTGCATCATGGCAGGCTCCAATGCCGGCTTCGCTGGCCCCAGCATCGGTCTAACCCCTCTGCAGGTTCCAATCCCGGCCACGGAGGCCTCAGTAGTGGCCTTGCCTCACAGCAAGCTCCGATGTCGGCCACTGGCCCCGGCGCCCGCCTAACCCCTCAGCAGGTTCCGATCACTGTCTCTGTGGTTAGTATTTCAAAGGTTCCAGTTGTAATGTATCAGATCTCTGCCTCCCCCGAATATTGGCCACTGGCATTGCCACTGCCTCCACCGTTTCAAATCCTTCCCAGGCTCTTTTTCCACTCTGAATGTTGTCCAGTGTTCCTAAGCATGCGTGATGGTAGCATTCGACATTTGGTGTAATTTCTCCAAAAAAATAAAGTTGGTAAGATCCGGTTTCTGCTTCTCCTGAATACAAGTCTCTACCACCATCGCGAAGAACTCTTTCAACACCACATTTCTCCTTGGTCTCCGCTAAACTCTCTCCTTATATGTGATGTCTGAGATTCTTAACAATATAGAGAAATAGCAGTCCTCTTTCACGGCGAATTTTTCCATAAGTTCCAGTGCATTTAGATAAGTTTCGTCTGCATCTCCAGTGTCCTGGCATCCATAACGGCTTTCTTACCACCTCTCCGATATTTTTCTTTATCTTTTTCTGTTCTGGGCCCGGTTTCTCCAGGGGTCTGGCGTGCTACTCGCAGTTCGGCTGGGACCCAGAGTCCCGCGATCCGGGCCCCAGCTGGCGTGCCCTGTGCTCGACCCCGCCCAGAACCCAGCGTCTTACTGGGTCTGGTTTCTCCAGGGGTCTGGCGTGCTACGCGCAGTTCGGCCCGGGGCCCAGGGTCCCGAGACCCAGGCCCCGGCTTTTGTGCGCCGCGCGCGACCCCTTCCCAGAACCCAGCGTCTTACTGGGCCTGGTTTCTCCAGGGATCTGGCGTGCTACTCGCAGTTCTGCCTGGGGCCCAGAGTCCCGCGACCCGGGCCCCATCTGGCGTGCCCAGCCCGCGACCCCAGCCCAGAACCCAGCGTCTTACTTGGCCTGGTTTCTCCAGGGGTCTGGTGTGCTATGCGCAGTTCGGTCTGGGGCCCAGAGTCCCGCGACCCGGGCCCCATCTGGCGTGCCCAGCCCGCGACCCCCGCCCAGAACCCAGCGTCTTACTGGGTCTGGTTTCTCCAGGGGTCTGGCGTGCTACGCGCAGTTCGGCTGGGGCCCAGAGTCCCGTGACCCGGGCCCCATTAGGCGTGCCCCGCCCGCGACCCCCACCCAGAACCCAGCGTCTTACTGGGCCTGGTTTCTCCAGGGGTCTGGCGTGCTACGCGCAGTTCGGCCCGGGGCCCAGGGTCTAGGTTAATGAGATTTCTATGTAGATAATAACATCATCTTGAAATACTGACAGTTTTCTAACTTTCCAAGCCTTATATCTCAATTCTTTTTCATTCCTGCACTAGCCAGAGCTTTTAGAACACTATTGAATAGAAACAGTGTTGAAAGACTACTTGTCATTCCTGTTTGTGGAAAGACACATCTGAATATGTCACTATTAAGTATTATCTTTGTAAAGTATCCTTTATCAGAGTGAAGAAATGTCCTTCTGTTCTTGGTTTGCTAGGGTTTTTTTTTTTTTTTTTTTGAGAGGAGGTGTTTGTTTTGTTCTCATCGAGATTAATGATTTAATTTTACTCAATTCTTCATCTATTACTCATAATTTGTATCTGATAAAATTTTTATTTCTGTTTTCTTGAGTTTGCTAATGTGGTGTATTGTACTTATTAGACTTTTTAGTTAAACTGCTAGTTTTAGCTTAACAATAATTTGGGAATTTCACATATTATATTCTTGAATTGGCTTAAATGTATTTTTTAATTTCTCTTGTATAATATTAATATCAACCAGGATTATATAAGCTTAGAAGTATTTCTGCTTTTCTATTCCCTGGAAGATGTGTTCATTGTTCAACTCTAATTCTCTATATTTCCCACCTGTCTCAATGTGTTAATATTAATCTATGTATCAGTGATTTGGTTACTTACCATATATTTACTAATATATGTGTGTGTGTAATGCTGTGTGTGTGTGTGTGTGTGTGTGTGTGTGTGTGTGTGTGTTTATATGTTTTTGTGTGTGTGTAATACTGGGGATGGAACCCAGGAGCATTCTACCTCTGAGCTACACCCCCACCCTGTTTTTTATTCTTTATTTTGAAACAGGGTCTCACTGAGTTGCAAAGGGCCTCACTATATAAGTAGCTGAGGCTGGCCACAAACCATGATCCTCCTGTCTCGGCCTCCCAAATGCTGGGATTACCAGTGTGTGTCACCATGCCCAGCAGATTTAATAATACTTTGTTTTACCATTTCTTCTCGATTTTGAATCTTACATCTAGAATTATTGTTTCATCTAATGTTTAATTTCTCTGATGGGGGGATCTATTGTAGTAAATGCTTTTAATTTTGAAAATATCTTTATATGGTCCTTAGTTATTGTTGTGGGTTTTTTATTAAATTAAGCAATTAAGTTTGAGGATGAATTCATTTTATGAGGCTAAAGGATTCACAGTGGTTAGAAAACAAGAAATTCAGTATCATAGCCCACAAGAAAGGAGAATTGAGGCCAACAAGATCAGAAGTAAATGGAAAGAATTCTTCTAGGTAAAAAGGACATATAACAGAGATTGTCCTATTTACTGTTCTCTCTGAAAAGGAAAGGTGAAAGGAAAATGACATTTAAAATGTAGATATATGTGCCAGGCATGGTGGCTCATGCTTGTAATCCCAGTACTTGGGAGGCTGAGACAGGAGGATCACAGGTTCGCAACCAGGCTCAGCTACTTAGTGAGGCCCTCTGTGACTTAGTGAGACTGTGTTTCAAAATAATAAGCCGGGCGTGGTGGTGCACATTTGTAATCCCCGCTCTTGGGAGGCAGAGACAGGAGGATTGTGCTGGTTCGAAGTCAGCCTCACTGACTTAAGAGAACTTGTATCCAAATAAAAATATAAAAAGTAGGTCTGGGAGTGTAGCCCTGAGGTAGAAGGGTTTCCAGGAACCCCAGTACCATAAATAAATAAATAAATAAATAAATAAATAAATAAATAGGACTGTGGTGTAGCTCTGAGGTATAATGCCCCTGGGTTCAATCCCCAGTACTATAATAATAATAATAATAATAATAATAATAATAATAATAATAATATATACTATTGGATACTTTGTTTAAATGTCTATCTTATAGACCATCCATGGGATCAACTAATATTTCACCTGTCCTTGCAATACCTAGCTTTCTTTTGGGCTAGCATATGGTGGTTGATCACAAATTAGTCATCATAACTAATAAGTTATTATCACCAATTAAGAAAACCTTAGAAGATAGACAGCTAGATACATTCATTTTCTTAAATTCTGCTTCATCTTTTACATTCACATGGTCAACCTGTTTAAAATTGTCTTGATCAGAATAGGAAACAATCTGAAAAATTTATTAGATGAATGGATAAAGAAAATATAGTATATTTACACAATTGGAATACTATTCAAAATGAAATTCTGTCATTCGCAACATGTCAATGACCATGCAGGACATTGTATTAAGTGAAATAACAAAAACTCAACTATTATATGATCTCACATGTAGAATTTTAAGAAGTTGAACTAGAAGTCGAGAGTAGAATGGTGATTTCATCTGAGAAATGGGGGTAGGAGGTGGGGAGAATTTGAGAGATGTTGGTTGAAGGATACATAATTTTAGTTAGTCAAGAGGAATAAATTCAAGGTATATATTGGACAACATAGTGACTACAGTTGATAACAACATTGGATAGTTGAAAATTGCTAAGAGAGATTTTAAATGCTCTTCACACAAAATTAATATGTATAAAGTAATAATGTTAATTATCTTGATTTAGCCATTCCACAGTGTATAGATATCAAAACATCATGTATATAATAAGCATATATAATTTTATTAATTTAAAAATTAAATAATTTTTAAAAGTTAATCTACTTTTATCCTTATTACATATCTAAATAGGCTTATTATAGCCTAAACCTTTACTCTTAGAACTGACTTTTTATACTGCCTAGCAAATGTTTTTTTATGGGAAACTCATTCATATTTTAAGTTGTTGATACCAGTTCTTCATATATCATCATTCAGAATATTTAGTGACATTTGAAATATTAAATCCTTTATAACACTGAAATTTTTGTAACAATGCTAGGAATAGAACCTAGGGCCTCATGCATATTTAGCAAATAATCTTGGAGTACAACCCTAGCCCTACTGTATATTCTATATATCAGAATACATGAGTGGTTTGTTAGTACTGAGTAATCTCTAACATGAATTTTTATTTGATAAGACATTATGAGATTGAATAGAGTTCAGGGAAATTCTATAAAAATATCCCCCCCGCAGCCATTTTATAAGTAATGTAACATTTCAAATAAAACCATTTTAGCTAAATTTGTATTGACTATAGAAATTTGACATTTATGAATAAAAAACCTTTTTGATAATAGTTATTTTTTCCTAATTAGTTGGGCTATAATTTGCAGATTTTCTTTTTCTATTATACTGTGGTATATTCTCAATTGACTTAGGATATTCCTAGACAATTTTTAAGTTTTTATGCAGATACTTATTCTTGTCTAAGAACTTTGTTCATGTACATTTCAATCACTCTATACCTCAAGATGATGTATAATTACAATACACTAATAAAATTATAAAAATATTTTATTTTATTTATTTTTATTTGTATATCCAACTTTTTCCATATTTTATTTTATTTATAAGTGGAACATATTGAAATGGTGTACATTTAGATTGTTCTTCATGCCCTCTCCCCCCCATTTCCCTTCCCCCTCCCAATAGTGTGTCCAGGTTAACCATGTTATATTTATACTATTACACATATTCATATGTAGCTCCTCCATTGAAAAACCTCAGCTTTCTTCCTCTCCTGTCCTTCCATTCTAGCTCTGCTGAGATTTCCCCTCCATCATCTGGAGTCCCTCTGGTATTACCAGTACTCCCTAGCTTCATAGCAGCACAGTTTGTAATAGCCAAAATATGGAACCAACCTCGATCTCCATCAACAGATGAATGGATTGCAAAAGTATGGGAAATACACACAATGGAATTATATTCAGCTATAAAGAAGAATAAAATAATAGCATTTGCAAGAAGATGGAAGGAACTGGAGGACATTATGTTAAGTGAGATTAGTCAAGCACAGAAAGAGAAGGGACATATGTTTCCTCTAACAAATATTTTATACACATACTTACTCTTTATCTGAATCATTGGATCAAAATGTGGAAGAGAAAATAAAAGAAACATATACATTTAGTAGAACTTTTAAGTTCTGCTAAATAATAAATAATAAAAACAGTGCTGTAAGAGATAATATTTGACAGTTACCAAGACTTTATTAAAGACATCTTTGTTAGCCAGCATTGTGGTGCTATGACAAAATACCTGAGAAAATCAACTTTTAGAGGAGGAAATGTTTGTCTTAGCTCATGATGTTTAATGCCATTGCTGTGAGTTTGTGGTGAGGCAGAACCTTATTGTAGGGAGGGCATGCTAGAGCATTGCTCACCCCTTAGTGGCCAGGAAGCAACAGGAACCAAACCTTTAACACATGAACTTCTGGGGGCCATTCAGAACCGAACCAAAACATGAATCCCTCACATTTAAGAAACACATCAATCTCAGCATCATTAAAGAAAGAAAGTATTCCCAAGGCATGTCATAGTAAAACCGAAAACATCAAAGACAAAGAGGAAATCTAATAAGCAGAAAGAAATGACAGATGATTCACAAAAGGACAAAAATCAGACTGATACTTGATTTCTTCTCAGTAATAGCTATGCTGGGAAACAAAGAAGTGGTTTCCTGAAAGTACTGAGGGGGAAAAAAACTGCCTAATTAAAATATTTTTCAAAAATAAAGCTAAAATATTGCAGGCATACAAAGATTGACAATTTATTGTGGTACTGGGGATTTAGCTCAGGGGCATTCTACCTTCAAGCTATACCCCCAGTCTTATTTTTTATTCTTTATTTTGAAACAAGTTCTCAGTAAATTGCAGAAGGTCTTACTAAGTATCTGAGGCTGTCTGTTAATTGTGATCCTCCTGTTCCAGCCTCCCTAGTACTGGTATTACAAGCATACACCAACATGCAGGCTACTCTTTATTTTTGAAACAGGGTCTCACTAAGTTGCAGAGGGCCTCACTTAGTTGCTGAGGCTGGCCACAATCCTCTTGTCTCAGCCACGCAAGTACTGGGATTACAAGCGTGTGCCACCATGCCTGGCTTAGACTATTTCATCAATAAGTAAATAGAATGCAGAAGAGAAACAGTAAGATGCAAGAAGCAGTGAAAAGCAAAGAAATGTATAGTAAAATAATAAAGAAAATCAACATTAATTGTAACAGGAATAGGGAAAATTGGAGATAAGACATTATAAGGACTTATATTGTTCAGAATAAGGATAGAAATAGTAACTTTAGGTTTTTGTTATTTTAAATATGAAAAAGGCAACTATATATATAGTTTCATATTTTGTTTATATATATATAGTTTCATATTTTGTATATATATATATATATATATATATATTTTTTTTTTTTTTTTAACTTTCAAACCCATGGAATAATCAAAGGGAAGGTGAACAAAATGTCATTTTATTTTCCCACAAGAAGCAGGAAAAGAGGATAAAAAAAATAAGAATGGTAACTAGAAAACACAGAAGATAACAAAATAATCCTGACTATTGATAGTTACAACAAATAAAAGCAGATTTTTTTGCATTAACTATTAGATTTTTACAAATCTTAATGACATGCACCCTACAAGAGACCTAAAATAAATTACTGTAGAAAGACTGGAAATAAAGAGATGGAAGTTTGAGGGTAGCTCAGTGGTAGCGGTAGGTGTTTGCCTAGCAAACACAAGACCATAGGTTTGATTCCCAGCATAGAAAAAGGAAAGGAAAGGAAGAACAGAGGGAGGGAGGGAAGGAAGGAAGGAAGGATTTTGGAAATGGGTATACAAAACAAATATTAACCAAAAGTAATCCTGTAATGACAGTACTTCATTAGACAAAATATTAGAATGAGAAACATATAAAAAGGGACACACTAACTAATCATAAAAGAAACCCTACAAAAGTGTAACAATTAGGGACTAACACATAAAATCTACTGAGCCATATAGTCTTAAAACATACAGAACAAAAGCTCCCAGAATGCTAAAGCAAACCTAAGAAATTATAAATATTTTGAATGATTTTAATAAACTTCTTTCAGAAATACACAGAACAAGCAGGAAAAAATATTTAGGATTTTAAAAAACTTTAAAAGCACAGTGAACAAACTTGATCATAGACACAAATGCATGCACATGGGGTGTATGTAGAGTTCCCTAGGCAACAAATATAAAGTATATGCTTTTTGAATATATATTTTTACTTGGAGCTTTTGCAAACATTCATCACATAATATGGCATAAAAGATGTCTCAGAAAGTTCTAAAGAAGCTAAATCACACAGACCAGTTTCTCACACCTTTCAGCAACTCTAATAGAGATCACAGTAAATGGGTACTTTAAAACAAATCAAATTTTAGGAAATTAAAATAACACACTTCCCAGTAACCTATGAATTAGTAAATTCCCAGCAATGTAATTCTCACTTTGGCTAAGTAGCACGTGGTTTAACCAGGATATTACAATGGAAATTGCGAAACAAAACAAAAAAAACTACACAAACATCATGTTTAGTTATAAAACTTTAGGGTAGTCCCCATACGGTCAGGAAAAAGACTGATGCATGCCATTGTTTTTAAAACTCTTTATTATATAAGATAACTTAGTGTATAGAATAATCAGAGATCAGCTAAATCCTGTTTTTGTAAAATCATGGAACTGAGAATTTATTTTCATATTTTAAAGGATTTCCAAAGATACATAAATCCAATAAAAAAGCCAATAACAGAGGACATCTGTGGCCCTCAACGCCCAAGGTATTTAGGTATTTGCCATCTGTCCCCATATAAAAAGTGTAGTCCCTGTACCAACCACAGCATCAATTAGGAACTGGTTACAAATGTTGATTCCTGGATGCTACCCTGAATTAGACACTCTAGGGTTGGGACCTAGTAATCCCTGTTTGAACAGGTCATATTAATTCTAATGCATGTTGAAGCTTGAATATCAGTGCTAGAGGCCAATGGCTTTGTCCCATTATAAAGATGACCTGTCATTCAATTGCATTGATATATTTACATGAAAGTGGAGTTTCAGGGTAGGTCATGGCCAACTAGCAGAGGATGCTCTTGAGGAAGTATGTTAATGTGCTAGCTTGACCACTCCCATTGATGACATTTACACACTCCAGCCAATAGAGTTAGTATCTCCAATACAAATGCTCATTCAAGGCCCTATCAGAACTTTCAATGGATCTATGCTGAAAATCATGGAAAAATAAAAAATCATAAAATGTTTTCAACTAATATAATGATCTAGAGTTTTGATCGATCCTTTCAAACATTATCAATACCCAGTTAATAACTGTTCTCTAATTTTTGATGTCAGAAAAATACTGTATTTTTCAACATTTATCTGAAATCTCAACATACATAACTACAATATACTTCCAAGAGACTTTTTCTCAACTAGTTAGCAAGTAGATAAATTTGGATTTATTCTTTCTCTCATGGTTAACATTCTACTTTATGTTAAGAGAAATTCATTTGTATAATGTTCATATTTTCAGTGTTCTTAAACTTCAAAGTCACTTGGCAGTCCTTATCGTCATTTTACAGATAAGATGAGGCCCAGAATGACTTGCTTGGCCTCACTGTACATGGCAGTGTAGGACTTTTTGACTTTTGATTCTATCACTCCACCCCATATACTGAATATGGTCAGAAAATTTTTACATATGTTTTACCTTAAACCATTTTCTGATTGGTTAATTGTGTCATTTTTTCAGATTTAAGAACTCTAGTCCAATTATCTCATAGCTCAATTTTTTAAAATGTGTGTGTGTATCAGAGGTGGGGGGAGGAAGAAGCTTAGATAAATAATTTTTACTTAAAACATTGAATACTGCCTGTTCCTAGAGGGGAATCACCATTGCCATTTATCTTTAGATATTTTTCTGCCAAAGTATGGATGTTACAATTTATTTAGTGGTATCAAACTTGTGTAAGACCAGAACACTGATGGTTCATTAAGAGAGCTTCTCAACATAATGACGGAAATGAGCTATTTTGAAGAAATGCAGAAATGGTTTGTGATGAAGTTTTCAACTGGTCAACAGCAAGATGAAGGTAATAAAGACAAAGTAGTATGAGATTATATTTACATATGCACATAAATCTGTGTATAAATATAAACTCTTCCTCATCTCTACACTTTAATTATTGATAGGTAAATTCTTTCAAGGTGATGCCCTAAATGAGTGTGTGTGTGTGTGTGTGTGTGTGTGTGTGCATTCTTGTTTTTATATGTTCATGTACCTTTTAAGAATCCATGGTTAAATTCTTTCTGTGATGTCTGTTTTGTGCTACTATAACAATATACCCCAGACTGGGTAATTTATGGAGAACAGAAATTTGTTTTCTCACAGTCCTGAAGGCAGAGAAGTCTAAGAGCAAGGCTTCAGCACTGTTGTTTGTCCTTCTTACTAAATTCTTACACAGCACAAGGAGGAAGAGCAAGCTAGCTAATACTTCCTGAAGCTTCTTTTATAAGGGCTTACTCCAATTAACAAGAGAAGCCTTCATGATTATCACCTCTCGAAGTCCCCATGTCTTAAAACAATCACATTGGTAACCATAACAAATGGTGACCTGCCAAAAGTCTGGTTTTCTGAAAACCCTCAATCACTTGAGGGCTCAATTATCTGAAGGCTATGTTTGAAAGGGCAGATTTAATTGCTTTAAGTGCAGTTAATTATTTCTCCTTGGTCCTGTGGCCCTATGGCATGGTTTCTTTACCATGCATGTTCAGTTTATTCCGTTTTCTTTTTCTACCTCCATCTGTTTTTGTCTTTCTCATCTTTCTCTTTTGTCTGTCTTATTCTCTCCCTACATCTCCTTCCTTCACTCCTCTTTTCCATCTCCTTGTCCACCCTCTTCTGCCTCTACCTATTTCCTGCCCCTCTCTCCCAAGGCCCATATTCCCCCCTCCAGTCATCTCTTTCTCTTTTTCCCCTTCTCTGATTTTATTTCTATTTGTCTAGGGGTAACTGGTTAAAAACCAGCATTTCATATATAAGTACATACCCATTAGTAGTAATAATATCTACTTTTGGAGTAGATATTTCTCATTTCAAAGCTCTATATCCCTGAAAGCTATGAAAGGACAGTGGGCTTTAAATTTCCTATTAATGGCTACTGAATTGTTTATACCATCACTGATGATAGTACTGGCAATGGTAGTAATAATGAAGACAGTAGCAGTGATGTTTTATTTTTCTTATTATGGCTGATGTATACTGAATTTTTGACCCTTGTGAAATATCCTAAGTGAGAACTTTTCAGAGTGTAGTCTGGGGCCTTTTGGGATGCCCAAGACTCAGAAGCCTGTTAAGTCAAATCTATTTTCCTAATAATTCTAAGATCATTACCTTTCTCACTGCATTGACATTTTGTAGTGATTAAGAACCAATGGTGGGTAAAACTGCTGATTCTGTGACCCAAATCAAAGCCAGTAGTCACTGCAGTTTTTGTTGTCATACTTATCAGTGAAAACAAAAGATGAAAAAGAACTAATTTTATTTTAGAAAGTCCCTACTGATACAGTATTGTTCAATTAAATCTTGACTTATAAAGACATGTCCTTTCAATGTTCTATGTGAGAAAATGGGGAAGTACACATAAAACACTATTGCATGCTTATGATGTTTCAGTTTCCAGCAGAATTAGTTAGATTTTTTTCATAGACCACCATTTTCATTTGAAAGAATGACTAATAATTAAACTATGGTTATGCAGATTTGGGTATTTGGCAAGCAGTTTGTTGAAAATGCATGAAGTCAGCTTGTAATTTCAAGGAAAATTGTTGATCCAGTGACCCAACTGGATGGCCTCTTCTTCAGGGGACAGGAGACCCTGTAATGCTTTCATTTCAACTTACTGCTTATAAATACCACTTACAATTAAAGAAAAAGTGTTCTTTGAATGTTGATGAATTTTAATAGCAGAACTTAAAAAGGTTTCCCACATTTTAAATAGTACAGAACCACTTGTTTTATAGATAAGAAAATAAAGCCCAGATACTAAAAGCCACATCCAAGGTGGCATGCTACATATGCGTGATTTATGGTCTCATACTTTACAGTGCTTTAAATTCCCAAGTACTTTCATGTATACGTTTTCATCTGTTCCTTACACAGCACTGTGGATGTATAGCAAGGCTTACAGATAAGGAAATTGAGACTTGATGAAGATAATTCTCTGAGTGCACTTTATATTTTTGCTGTCCTTTCAGCTATTATCTCAGAGACCCTGAAAAAAGGCAGTACAAATGGAAAGGAAGTAGAATATATCAAACTTGGCAGCTAACTAGATGTGAAAGAAAAGGAAATGAAGGAGCCAGGGAGTTTTCTGAAGCTTTTTTCTTGGGCCCCTGGGAAGGTATGGGTAGCTAAGGAAGAAAAAAAATTGAGATAAAATAGAATCTGTTGACAGATGTTTACTGAAGGTCTTCTCATTGACATTACTGCCAAATTCTTTGGAGGATTCTTAATATGTGTAGATTCCGAGTCTCTACTGTCTGTTTGGGAAGTGTGGTATGCATGCCAGTAATTCTAATGCAAGATAAAAAAAATACTGGTAAGTGCCATAAAATAGGCTTAGTTCAATTCCTCTGTTGCCATTTATGGGAGAAAAGGAACCTCTCGGGACAGGGAACATGTCATAGAAGAGGGAGCATCTGAAAGGAGTGTTGAAGAATAGTAGGATTTGGATTCACAGAGATGGTTGTGTGGAGACAAAGAGTTCAACGGCAGAAAAATAGAATGCAGCGTGCATGAAGAAGTATCTAGTATAAAAGTTCAGAAGATAACATTTGTGTAGGAGGAGGATGAGAAATTGTGGCTATTGAAAAATTCATTCCAGAAAATTATTGGAAGGTTGGCTTCATAGTCTAGAAACAGTAAATACCATAATGCCACACACACCAAATCAGTTTTCCATTTTGTGATTAGTTTACTTTTTCAGATGACACTTGCCAAACAACTGCCTTTTAAAGAATAACTTAATTTCTCTATATAAGGTCTCTTTATTGTCATTGACTATATTAAGGATTGCAAGTTTATATAACATAATTGATCTTCCAAATATTGGTTTATAGTTTTAGAGAAGTCCGTGCCTAATATTTTACTGTAGTCTCATTTCCAGGGTCTTCTGTTTTTGAGATAGGGGTCTCACTACGTTGTCCAGGCTGGTCTCAACCTAGTGAGCTCAAGTGATCCTCCTGCCTCAGCTTCATGAGTAGCTGAGACAACAGGCATGCACCACCATGTCAGGTTCTGGTCTTCACTTTAAAAACTGTCCTTCAGTCCTTTGAAGTATATTTTCATCTGAATTACATCCCTAGGTCTGTTCACTTCCAGGTCTTTCTTCTTTGGCATTAACATTTGTTAAATTTTTTTGCAGAATTCACCTGGCTCTCATGTTTATTACTGTTTTCCCTAGATAAGTCAGATAAATATGATTCACGTGATCTTGAAAGGCTACAACAAGATGATAACTGGGTTGAAAGTTACTTATCTTGGAGACACAATATTGTAGATGATACACTGAAGATGCTTGATGAGAGTTTTCAGTGGAGGAAAGAATTTACTGTCAATGGTAAGCTGTTCAGTTTAACCTCAACAGGGTAATATTGTCTGTGTAAATGTTAATGTTTTACATTTCTCTAATTGCATATTTGCACCAATGTTCTTTGTGGTCATCATAAACACCAGAATATAACTATTTATAAAGACCCAGTTATACTGTCAAAGGAATAGCTTATAAAAAATTCTTATAAGTAGGATAATTCCTAAGGGAATCAGATCACCAGGGAGCAAAATTACACTCACATTCTTCACTCAGAGCACAGTCTCCTAAGCTTTGTTTAGTTCAGTCCGTACCACTAAACACGAGCAAGACAAAATCTTCACTGGTAGGCCCAGAAATAAAAAATATCATTTCCCACTTTTTCTCAGCCATCACTCACATCTTTCCCTAGCTCCAGGATCCTTTGTGTTTATATAGAATTGCTAAAGGGATAGTGATTCCAGAAAGGCAAGCTTATCCCCAGGGCTGCCCATGGGAGACTTCTCTGCATAATTTTTAGGATCACTACCAGATTGAAAGTTATCCGAATAAAATAAGAGTTTTAAATCCCTGAGATATCTTTATACGGGTCTTCAACTATATGAAGAACTGCACAGGAAGGGTTACCTGTTACCTGTCTCCTCCCCAAAATTTAACAAGAAGAAACTAGCAAACCGGGCATGGTGCCGCACACTTGTAATCCCAGCATTTGGGAGACTGAGACCAAAGGATCACAGTTTGTGGACAGCCTCAGCTACTTAGCGAGGCCCTTCGCAACTCAGTGAGACTCTGTTTCAAAAATAAAAAGATAAAAAAAATAGGGCTAGGAGTGTAGTTCAAAGGTAGAATGCCCCCAGGGTTCCATCCCCAGTACCACACACAAACAAAGAAGAAACTAGCATAAAACACCAATTTCGTGTGTGTGTGTGTGTGTGTGTGTGTGTGTGTGTGTGTGTGTGTTTCACTGGGAATTGAACCCAAAGGCATTCTGCCTCCAAGCTACATCCCCAAACCGGTTTATTTCTTATTCAGAAACAAGGTCTCACAAATAAGAACTTTACCATTGCTGAGAACCTTACTAAATTGCTGAGGCTATCCTTAAACTTGAAATCCCCCAGTCTCAGCCTACCAAGTACTAGAATTGCAAGTCTGTGCTACCACACTCAGCCACCAATTTCAGTTAGGTATAAAGAAAGATTTTCTGCCTTTGAAAATTATAAACTCTGGAGTGACTGACTGGGTCTCAAGACTTAATCCAAGACAATCACAAGTAAATCTAGACCAAATACTCTCCCCAGCGTATCTAAGAAAGAAAATGATTGGGTAGTTTTGACCAACAGTAAAGTATTCATTAACCAGGCAAAGAATAAATAGAATATTTTAAATTAATCTAAGTACAGATGAACTCTTAAACTCAACAGTGCTTGTGTTTTACATAGAATTGCTACTTTCTTGTGGCAAACAACAGAGATATGATAAGGTGTGGGAGTGTGGGGAAAGAGAAATCTTTGAAAGTTCTTGGGAAACTTCTGGAAAATGAAACAAAAGCCTTTTGCCACATCGTCATCAGCCTCCCCAGAGCCTAGACAGGCCCTGTGTGTGTACCTTCTGTTAGAGGATTTCGCATTTTTCTTAAAGGGTTTTCCATCCGGATATCAAATGTTATAGAAAATTACCTTTCTTCCTCCTAAATCTAAGAATATGTGAATATTTTATTTACCAACATATTTTCAGTTTTTTTTTCTTTTTTGTTGTTGTTTTGTTTGTTTATTTTTTATTTTTTTGGTTGTGTGCTAAGCCTGTACTCTACTCCTGAGCTGCAGCACCCTGAGCCCCTACCATGTTTTCTTGATATTATCTGGTAATGATTATATTTGCTTGCAAGCCAGGTCATTATTGTGAATCACAACCAGAATGAGGAAATGTATCTAAGTAAATAATGCCTGACATATCAGAGAAAATGAAGATTTTTCCTTTCAAGGGGTCCAGGGCCTTGCACCTGCCAAGCAAGCACTCTACCACTTGAAATACACTCCCCAGCCCTCCCATACATCCTTCTGTGTTTTGTGTCCTTGGTAGACAATGCTATTTTGTTGTCAGGGATTCTTCCAGATGTTTGAATAAGTTATATCTTGTTTAAATCAAATTTTCTAAGAACATTGTTATTACATTCTGAGCTTTATTGTTAGTTTTTTTAAATTACAGCCATTGACCAGAGCTTATCACTTTTTAGATCTTAGTGAATCCTCCATTCCAAGATGGTTATTAGAAATTGGTGGTATTTATCTCCATGGCTATGACAAAGAAGGTAACAAATTATGTAAGTATATTCAATTTATGCACTGGCTTTTGAATGTTTTCAGATTGTGCATTTTTACATATTCTTGGCAGTCATCATAAACACCAGAGTATAATTTTTTATAAAAATCCAATAATACTTTCAAAGGAATAGCTTATTAAAATGTCTTATAGGTAGGGTCATTCATAACAAAGTCCATCTAGGTAACTTAAGTATCTGTCTCAATGGAATTAATAATTAGTACAGCTTTCTCCATACATAGCACACTACAATTCTCCTGCAATTAGGAATGGTCAAGGCCTTCTTTATCGACTGTTAGAGACTTAGTTGTGCATACTGTTCACATTATAAAATGTGACAGTAGGGCGACCGAGAAAAGCGGGGCTTAAGAGCCCCGCTAACAACCAATCTCCATTACCTCAAAATCAGCGCCTTTCATAGCCAGAAAACACCATCACCAGAGAAACAAAAAAATCACCAAGACCAGAGAGAAAGCGGACTGAGAACAGAGGTCAGAGCCACAGAGGAGATAACTGGCCTCACGCCCGAGGACGCGGCAGCAGCGCCATACTGCCGGCGGCAGCGGCAAATTCACCAGATGGCTACAGCAAGCCGAGGTGAGCCGTTGCGGAACAGCCAGGCGGGATTTCTCGCTGCAGGTAAAATCTAAAGCTCCCAGTGGCTGAGCTCAGCACACGCCACAGGGATTCAGAGTGGAAATCAAAACCAAGAAGAAATACGCCAGCCTCACAGCCGAGGGCGTGGCAGCGGCGCCATATTGCCACCGGCGGCAGCAGCGGAGAATTCACCGAATCCAGTACAGCTACATCTGTGTACTCAAGAACAGTGAGTCAAATTGCGGGCCACAGAGGAAAAATCCCAGTACTGTACTCCCTGGGACTTGACCCAGTGGGGGAGGGGCGGTGGCAGAGATATCACACCATAGGAGAACGTGCAACCCGGCACCCCCCACAGTCTAAAGCAGCCTCTATCGACTCTCTGGGTCGGAGACTCTGTGATACAACCCAGTAAAGGAGTAGTGGGGTCTGAGATACTACTGACTCGAGATCCAGAACACCTTAAGTGAAGTCATAGTGACCCAAGGGAAGAACCCAGAGAAGGCACAAACATCCGAAATCATGGGAAAGAGGAATAATACTGGAGCAATGAATGCCCACAACCCCACAACATCAGAACCCGATAAAACTGAAAATCAGAGATTTCTAGAAGATCAAATCAGGAAAATAACTGTAGAAATAATAGAGGTGCTTCGAAAAGAACTCAGAGAGAGCCAAAAAGAGATAAAGGATGCAATTAATGAAGTAAAGGCCTCAATTCAAGGCACAAACAACCGATTAGACCACATGGAGAACAGAATCTCGCTCTTAGAAGATGGTCATTCCAAAAATGAACGCATAGTTTCTAATCTAGGAAAAAATATCCGACAGCAGGAATCTGACATTGAAAAAATATGGGCCCATTTTAAGAGAGCTAACCTAAGAATAATTGGAATAGAGGAGGAAAAAGAAAGAGAAACCAAAGGGATCAACAATCTCTTCAAGGAAGTAATAGCAGAAAATTTTCCAAACATAGAGCAAGAGGTTGATACACAGGTCCAGGAAACTTATAGAACTCCCTTTAGACAGGATCGGAGAAGAGGATCCCCACGCCACATCATTGTCAAAATGACCAATGTGGAAGCCAAGCAGAGAATCTTAAAGGCAACAAAAACAAAGGGCCAAGTGACATTCAGAAGCAAGCCAATTAGAATCACTCCAGACTTCCCAAACCAAGTCATGAGAGCCAGAAGGGCTTGGAGTAACATATTCCAAACTCTGAAAGAAAACAACTTCCAGCCAAAAATTTCCTACCCAGCAAAACTTTCTATCAAATTAGATGGAGAAATAAGAAGCTTCCATGACAAACAGAAACTGAAGGAATTTATGTCTTCAAAACCAGCACTAGAGAAAATACTCAAAGAGATTAACTACAAAGAAGAAATAGGTAACACACACCAGAACCAGAGAAACAAGAGTTTCCATCCAACAGTCAACTAAGATTGGTTATCTGTGGAGATTCATTACTTATGTTAGTCTTTTACCTATCTCTAAATGGTATTGTTTGCCTTTATTGTTGTTAATTTTTAGGATTTCTAGTTGGAATATTAATATACCTTCAGATATAGCATTTGGAAACATTTTATCCCATTCTATTAGTAACTTTTAACTCTGTTTAAACTGTCTTTGGATATACAGTATTTTTTTTATTTTTTTATGGAGCTTGTATACTCTTCTGTTGCCTGTGCCAATGAAATCATATCCAAGAAATCACTGCCAATTTCAATGTTGTGAAGTTTTATGACCCAGATTTTCTCCTAAAAGTTTATAGTCTTAAGATTTATATTTAGGTCTTTTATCTATTTTGAGTTAATATTTGTATATGGGATTAGGTAAGGGTCCAACTTTATTCTTTTCCATGTAATTATTATGTTTCAACAATATTTAGTTAAAAGATTATTTCCACCACCAAATGTTCATGGAAACCTTGTCAAAAATAACTTGACAATATAGGGAAGAATTTAGCTCTAGGCTTGTATTTAACTCCAATGGTTTATATATCTGCCTTTAGAATAGTACTATACTGTTTCAATTATTGTAGCTTTATATGATTTGAAATCAGAAAATATATATCTTCTAGCTTTGTTCTTTTTCAAGATCGTTTTGGGTATCTAGAGTCCATATTCCATATTAGGATAGAGTTTTTTTCTGAAAAATAAATATATAAATATATGATAGTTTCACCTAAAAAAACAGAAAAAAATATGCTCTAGTAAGAAAGAAAGCAAAAAGAAATATTGAAATGCTATCTTTAAATCATCAAACGCTTGGTATCAGACAAATGAAACTGTTATGTGAGATTATCATTTTTAATTTTGGATAAATTGCTATAATACTAGATGTCAACCACTAAGCCAAGCATGGGAGGGAGGGATGGGGAGAGAATGGGGTGGGGATCGGGTGGGGGCTGACTGGGCGATGTGTGCATGTATGTCTACAAAAGTTTGTATCCCACTATGATGTATGAATACAGTACACCAGTAAAAAAAATAAATAAAAAAAATTTCAATTGATTATGATCACTAGAAAGTTACTTATCATGTTCATGTCTGATTTCAAGTATTGTTAGAAGATTGGTTCTGTTCACATTATTATTAAAAATCTTCTTAATCTCTAAAAAAAAATAAAATAAAATGTGACAGTAAAAACTGCATCCTGTTACATTGCCCAAATAATTTTATTTAAACTCATTGTCTTACTTCTGATTTGACTGTGTTGTTATTCGTTGGCCCAGTATTTTATGGATACTGTTTTTGACAGTCACTAAAGGTTGCTAACTGGACTTCTTTTCATGCCTCCTAGTTGTCTCCCTTTAACTTTTTTTCAAAATGAGTCTAATAGCAGGAGGAAAAGGACCAGTCATCTCTGTTGTTCAGATGACTCTAGTGCTGTCCTTCTCTCCTGCTTGCCCCAAATTCAGCTTGGTTTTTCACAGAGGGTAGAACTTGGCAGTTGTGTTCGAGCCCTGGACTGAACAAACATCCTGCACTCATCTCACTTGCCTTGTCTTTAGCCTGTGATCTGTACTGTTGGACAGTAACAGTATTCTCTTTGTAGTCTCTTTTTATCACATCCTCCTGCATTTCAATCTCCTGTTCTCATAGCTCCTCTTCCACTTGCTCCTTAAATGTGTTTTGTGGGCTTCAGTCTTCTCTTGGCCTCTTACTTTCCAGCTGATATCACCTCCTTGGGTCATCTGAAACACATCCCACCTCTCCACACAGCATGATCCCATATAATCCCCAGGCAACATACACATGCCCAGATCCGCACCCAGTAGTGCTGCCTTCATCTCCACACACAACTGACTCTCGTTCTGGTTCTTCCTCTAATATAGCTTCGATTTGGTTCCTTTTCCTCCTTCACCAGCCACTTCCTCCGTTCACTCCCTAATTACCACCTCCTTGCTCTCAGTCCCTTCCCAGGTCAGTGAGCCTGTTAGCCCAAGAGGTATCTCAAAATAGGGAAATCAAAATGACCTAGCATTCTTCTCCAACCCATTCAAGCCCAGCCCATCTTTCTATATAGTTTCTTCTCTCACTACTTGTCACATTTTGTCGCAGCTGCCACCACCTGAAGTGTTTGCTCTGCTCCAGTCACAAGCACAGCACCTGCCCAGGCCTCCATCACACCTGTCAGTGTCTTCCCTCTGAATGGAACATTTTTTCTAGAGCTTGACAGCACCCTTGACTCTGTTTTAAGCACAGTGAAGAGTATTCTCAGGTTATTACCAAGTAGTGTTTGTTCACCTGCATTTTCTTTTTTTCCTCTTACTTAAAAGGGAAGATCATTTCCAAAGGAGAAAAAAAATAGTCGGTCTCTGCTAGTCTTTCATTTAGATGTCCCAAGCACAAGTATTTCTTATCCAAAAGAAGGAAGGGATATTTTTAATTTGTGAAACAAAATGAATTATCCATGAGACATGGCAATGGAAAGGCTATATGGTATAATAATATTAAAGTACCATAAATCTTATTGTTATCTTGTTCTACTAAAAGTCTGGATCAGGGTGAAGTATCATATAAAGGACCACAAAACCATACTGGACAAAAAGAAGCTCATAGCATTCTGGTTGGAACGGTATGCTAAGAGAGAAAATGGGAAACCTGTGACTGTGATGTTCGACCTGTCAGAAACTGGACTAAATAGCATAGTAAGCATTCTTTATTAATTACAAATCATTGTTTATCCTGGCTTCCTCCCCCTCTCCTTTCCTCTCTGCCGACCAAATATTGCTATAAAATGGAGCTAACTTTATTTATGCTTGGGGTTTTATTTTTTCCTCTTGCAGTGAAGTCAAATGTGGAAGTGGGTTTGCCGAGAATTAAATTTACTTCAATATCTGGCATTGGCACTAGATTTATTTCCTAGAAATAGTTATTGTGGGATACACAGGATGGAGAGAGAACACCAAGATTGACAGGGTATGAGTCAATGTGATAACAGTGAACTTTTCTTCCATGGCTCATATCCTACTGTGCCCACGCCCATGCATGGCACAGAGGAACACACTAAGTAAATATTAAGTAAAGTCTTGTATGATCACTATGACACACTTATCTCATATTTTGCAATTGCAAGATGTTCACCTGACATTTGAACATACAGCACTTTGTGATTTTGTTAGATACTTTGGTTTGCTTATTTGGTTTTGTTTTCTATATGCTTATTTGATTTCTTTAACTTTGAAAACCACTTTTTTTTTCAGGTGATTTTTGTCAAGCTTAAAAAAATTAGATAGCTGGATATAGTGCTATGTACTTCTCATCCCAGCTTCTCAGGAGGCTGAAGCAGGAGAGTCACCTAAGCCCAGGTATCCCAGGCTAGCCTGGGCAACTTAGCAAAACCCTATCTTTAAAAAAATTCAAACTAATCAGTATTTAGTGTGGGCCTTTCTCTCCTTAGTGGCGACTCCAAACCTTTCAGCAGCAATTGATACCAGTTGGCACAATTATTCTGTTGTCTCACATTTAAACTGTGGCTGATTCTGGTAACAGTAAAGTGGCATTTGCAGACCCACTCAGAACAGTGTTGAAATCTTTTTGGAAATCCACTTGGCAGAGTATGTTAAGACCTTTAAATGTTTGTATTTATACTATTTCTCCAGTAACTAATTTCTGGAAATATGTTCTAAATAAATAATCCTGAATACGGAAAAAGCCTTGTGTATCAAAAATTTTTCCAGGGCATCATTTAAAATAGTGAAAAGAACTAGAAAAAATATAAATGTCCAACACAGTGAAGTGGTAAATTATGGTGTATGTAATTGGCGAAGTATATATAGCTATGGAAAATGGTGTTTATAACAAATTTGTAGCAATATCGGAGAAATTTTAATGGAAAAGTCTGTCTATAATATATGGTGACGTAAAGCTCAAGAAAGGAAACATTAGACTTAAAAAACAGGCTAGAAAGAACTACCAAGGAGGGATTTTTGGAGTAGGGGGAGCATAGATTTTTTTTCATGTTTCCATTTCTCTTTGTTTTTTTAAGAATTCAGTGTCCTAGATTTTTCTAGTCAAGTTTTCATGTGAATCAGTTTTAAATTGAGGAATAAATCATTTTATATTCAAAATTCAAATCAAATTACCTAGATAAATAAACATTCCATAAAGATAAATCATAATTCTCTTTTCCTTTGGGTATGATAATTTTATATCTATTTTCCCAGAATCATGAAAAATAAATGTTAATGTTTTCTATTACCAAATATAGGCATAGGGAATTGACTTGCGTGTGTGATGTTTTTCAAGATACTAATATGATATCTCATCATCTTTATTTTGTATATAAAGTCTATCTGCATTACCTAATGTTTTAGTCATTATTAATGTTTTAAAGTACTTGAACCATATTGGATAATTTACTTTTACATACGATCATGATTCACAAAAGACTTAAGTCAGCTTACATAGATGTGTGCAAAATTACAAGGCAAAACATAAATCATTTGTTATAGTTGGGCTACCAGTTTGACTCTAAGCTTCCAGCTGCTGCCTGAAAGAAATGGAGGAACCATTCAAAATTATAAAGTGGTCATACTATAAAACCAGTGTTTTAGTAGAATGGTGTCCATTCCTCATAGTTGAATGAGAGAGAATAATCTTTTATGGGTCATCAAAATAAGCACCTTTACATGATAATGAAAAATATCCTCAAAAGCAAGAGCATCCGTTTAGAATGCAGAATAAGTTTTATGTAGCTATTTTATATGATCCCCCCTAATAGACATACTAGTGGTGTTCCGTGACATCTGAATTAGCAGTAACCCAGGATTTGATGAGTGAGGATATTTAATCAAAACAATGATGGAAACAAGAACACTAGACATAGACTAGGCAAAGTCTCGGGAGGGATCACAGATTATAAATTAGGTAACCAAGTTTTTATATAACTAGTTCTTAGCAATTTCTTTTTCTTAACTACAAATTATGAAACTATGCACAGTAGATATAATGATTATTTATAAAGGTATTACTACATGCTAGAATGTATCCCATAATAAATACTTAAGTTAGTTAAGGATGCTTACTCTCAGCTTACTGCATTTAAAGATGCTGCAACTCAAATGCTAGGGATGACTTCATAGAGTCTCATCTCTAGAACAACCTGCCTTTCAGTAATTGTAATGGATTTCAGTTTGCCTGATTTTATCTTTCATCTAGCAGTCATTATAAGGTGGCTGATCAGGATTAGTGAAACAGCCTGTGACCACAGAATAATATGGAATGAAATGTGAATAATATCCCTAATGACCTAATTTCCTGTTGCTATGCTCAAAGCATTAAAACTACCCAGACAAAACTTCCAGAAATGGGAGTCAATGAACAACAATTGAATATAAACTAAAACATTAATTTGAGGTTCCTGAATAAAAGAAGCTAGAAGTAAAGCAAAATAGCAGGTCAGTGTGATCAAATTAGCTGTTATGTAAAAATTAATAAAATACATTTAATTGAAGCAATTATGGGGTATAAGAAGTAGATTTAGAAAGCAAACACTAAAACAAAATTTATATATGTACTTTTTATCATTCCAGGTAGGTTATAAACTGTATGTTTATTTGTTTCAATAATTCTGTAATTATTCAGTACTTCTGTATAAGGATTGGATTTAAATCCACTTTGTGCCCTATTGCCTTACTAACCTCAAGTGTATAACTAGTTTGAGTAATAATTTTTAAAACATCACTAAAGTATCTGATTTCTTCAGTTCAATTTTAGGGTTGATTATCGTAAATAGTGACCTAAAATCTTAATCTTTAATACTTATATATGAGCTTATGTTTTTAAGAATTTAATAATTGTCTCATCTGCATTTAATAATTTATGACCTTTATAAATGTGCAATTTAAACTTCTCTACTATGGGCAGTCTTAAAGCTTTAATCTTTATTTTAGGACATGGACTTTGTACGCTTTATCATCAACTGCTTTAAGGTTTATTACCCTAAATACCTCTGTAAGTAACTTACTCCTTTACAAAAACATAATATATTGAAATGATACTATATTATTATTAATTATTATTATTATTATTATTTACTTTCATATCTGATATATTGTTTTCTGAAGAGATTTAAATGTGTTCATACATAGACATTTTAAGTACATAAAGAGAAATTTTTTCATGAGTAGTTATTGTCCTTTACAGTTAGTTTTAAGAGTTTCAAGCTTTAAACTGTATATATGGCATCCTGTAACATGTGCACACCATATATTCATACACAGATACATACAAATAGACATTTAAGGATTAGCCTATCTTATTAATTTTTCAATTGAGAAATTACTTCGAATAGTTATTTAGAAATTGATTCATACTTGTTATATAGAACTTTCTATATGCAAGGATAGCAACATCAATACATAAAATACTCTGTATTAATAACTGCTATTTAAAAATTGTCATAAGAAAATACTTGACTAGAGAGCCCTACATTTGAATCTGGCATTTGGCATTTATTTCTTTGTTTTTAGTTGTAACTCTTCAATTAGTTACCTAAACGAAGAATTCCTAAACCTTTTTCTTTTGTTGAGTATAGATGATGAGTTTTCCCTGGGAAGCAGACAAAGCCCATATGCAGTCAAATATATTTAACCCCAATGGGTTAAAAAGGAAAAGACAGAAGAGAGGCAATAGGGGCATCTAAAATGGAAATTCACAGATTTTTCTGGGCATACTCCTGGAAAATACTTCAATTAGAGTCTTTGGGGATTTGTAACTCAGGCAACACTAAAGCACAAAACTCCCTAAATCATCTGACTTTGGCATGTTTTCATATTATTATTATTGGTAACATGAAGTGAGAAACAGATAAAAACCATAATGGATATTGAGTCAGTGCCATCCCAGCCCTATACTCTCATCTCTATAGAGACAGTATTTGTGAATGTGCTTAGATAAAGAAAATGGCCTGTAATATACAGTTTGGCAAACCTGTAGGATCTACAGTCCCTTAAGAATCCTTCCAGCCGAGTGTGGTGGCACACACTTGTAATCCCCGCATTTGGAAGGCAGAGACAGGAGGATCACGCAGGTTCGAAGCCAGCCTTGCTTAAGAGACCCTGTTTCCAAATAAAAGTATAAAAAGTAGGTGTCTGGGAGTGTAGCCCAGAGGTAGAAGGGTTTCCAGGAACCCCAGTGCCACCAAAAACAACAACAACAAAAAGAATCCTTCCAGCTGGTTGTGGTGGCACACACTTGTAATCCCAGCATTCAGAAGGCTAGACAGGAGGATTACCATTCTCGGACAGCCTCAGCTACTTAGTGAGGTGCTTTACAATTCAGTGAGACCCTGTTTCAAAATAAGAAATAAAAAATAGTGCTGGGGGTAGCTCAGAGGTAGAATGACCCCAGGTTCCATCCCCAGTACTGTAAAAAAAAAAAAAAAAGAATCCTCTCTATATCTGGCAATACTCTGATTCTTAAGGCTTGTTGAGCAGTGCCAATCCATAGAGGTACCTATGGAGTCTGTAGATACTCCATATTATTAGTTTATTTCTCTTATGAACAAAGTGAAAATAAAATATCCACTTGATTTTTGAATATCTAAAGGAGTTGGTGAAGAGCCCCTTAGAAATAATATGAATGCCATATTTATAAAATACATCCAAATAGTTTTGAGAGAACTATTAATAAATTCAGGGATCTAGGTAAATGTGATTTGGAATGCTGTTCATTTCATATACATATATATTCTACCAATGTAGCATAGTTTTGCAGACTTGAATTTTGTGGAATCCTAAATTTGTCATTCTTCAATATCTATCATGACATATAACCATGATTTCAGTTAGGCTTGGGGCCGCATGCCTATAATTCCAGTACTTGGGAGGCTGACACAGGAGAATTGCAGGTTTGAGGCCATCATCAAAAGATTTAACAAGCCGGGCGTGGTGGCGCACGCTTGTAATCCCAGCATTCAGGAGGCTGAGACCTGAGGATCATGGTTCGCGGACAGCCTCAGCTAAATAGTGAGGCCCTCTGCAACTCAGTGAGACCCGGTTTCAAAATAAGGAATAAAAAGCAGGGCAGCAGGTGTAACTTGGAGGTCGAATGCTCCTGGGCTCCATCCCTAGACCTGCAATATATATATAACAAGACCCTCAACAACTTAAGGAGACCCTGTTTCAAAATTTTAAAAAATGAAGCTGGGAGTGGTGGTGCATGCCTATAATCCTGGTATTTGAGAGACTGAAACAGGAAGATCACAGGTGAGATTTTCAGCATCCTAGCAAGCCCTGTTTCAAAGTTTAAAAAATTAAAAAGGGCTGTAGGTGTAGCTTAAAGGTAGAATGTCCCTGGGTTCAATCCCTAGTACCACAATAAATAAATGAATAAATACATAAATAAATACATAAATAAATATTGAAAATGCTCAGAGGTAATGCCTCTCAGTTCAATCCCTAGTATATAAAAAAAAGTATGACCAGTATATCTTAAGCATATTCCAGATGAAGACTGGCCTGTGAAGAACCAGGGTAACTCTTAACTTTTACCTTATTCTTTTTTATGTACTTAACTTGTCCTACATTATTATAGTCATTCTTGGAGGTTCTCTGCTCAGAGAAGAGTGAAATGGCGTAGCAGTTCATCTGGAATAGAAGAATTAATTGGACCTCCAAACTCTTCTTTGTGGTGTCTGGTTCTTTCTCATAGTTGTCAATAAGGCTCTTTAATATCTTCAAGTCAGTGTGTAAATAGTACTTCTGTGTACTTTGGAATTATTGGCTTCCTGGAACTCATAAGATTAAAAAAGTAGGAATGGGTTTTTTGTTTGTTTCTTAGAGCACTATGATTTATTAAAAGTGGAGAGGACAGCTATGAGATTGGTTTAACAGTATAATCGCTAGAGATTTTCAGTTATAATTGAAACCCTCAATTAGATATGGAATTTTTTAAATCCTGTGGTCTTCAGTATTTGTATGACATATCATGTTCAAAGACTTCACTTATTTTCTTTGTTACCTTTCTGCAATCACCAAAAGCAATAAATGAACAAAGGAACCGACTGTTTGCCAAAGGACAATGACTGTGCATTATCGATTTCCTACCAGTCATCCTCTTGGGCAAGACACTAACCATTGTGAGATGTTAGTTCAGTCCCAGCACTATTCACACTTCACTGAATTAGAACTCGGTCAACCAGCTCAGGTTTTACTTCTACTTAAGTGACCAGTTTTTTTCTAGGCCAGGTATAAGTGATATTGGTGGAGAAACTAAGTCACATTCAATGGATTATTTTCATCTTTCAGCAAAAATGGTGATCTTTGATATGCCTTGGATAATGAATGGTGAGTACATTACTTATGTTCTCCTAAAACGAAATGTCTGATTTGCTTTTTCCTTATTTTGTCAAGTTCTACATCTCTTAAATTAAAAACTTTAATATACTTAGTGTATACTGTTAAAAAGCTGGCGTTAGAATAGTCAAAGACTGGTTCCAAGCAAATGGGGCTGACATTCTGTCCTTAGACCCTGGGGGTGCCTATTAATCTTTTCTAAAAATAGCCTTAAGGTATTCAGCCATTCAAGTAAAACTCTATCCAAAAGCCTCAATTTGTCATGCATAAATTAGAGTGTGTCACAGAACACAATCCTTGGGTAGATTTTCTCATGGACTTCCAAGTGTTCGGGAAGAAGGTGGGATGCCCACGGAATATGCTAAGCATAGAAACTCACCTCAGCCTCAGCTTTTAGAGTTCTTATTGGGACTCCATTATATAGACATGATTGATTAACCTTATGCTTGATCTCAATATCCAGTCTCCAGAAGACTACTGATATTGAGTGATCCTATTCTAAATCACGTTGGTCTTTCTGCCCTGACCAGCTCCCACCCTAAATCATATTGTTCTCCTGTGATCCAAAGCCCCCAGGTAAAGAAAGACAATCCCATCAGACGTGAAGATTACCTCCCTGAAGCTGAGGGCAAGGGCCAGACCTCTCTTTGGTGAGGCTAATTTTTCACAACACAGAAGAAAACTCACTTGCCTGGAAAAGGGCATCAATGAAAACCCACAACTAACATTGTTTAAAAATTATATCTCAATAAAGCTATTATAAAATGTCAGATTTAGCACTTTAGTTAATTCCAGTGCCATAGCTTCAAACCTGTCAACTCACAAACATTAAATCGAAATTATTGAAAATTTAAATGTTGTTGTGCAAGAAGAAAACCCCTTAAATCATAGTGAGCCGAAGTAGAAATGTAATTTTCTGAACTGCTATTTAATGTTTATCATGCTGTTCTTATTTCCTGTTTTCTTCACCAACACTTTTGCACATTTAATGCAGTATTCCGCATTTAGTTTCTTTAAAATGTGCTTAGAATGTCACATTGGAAATGAGACTTAAAAATTAAGGATAAATAAGAAATGGCATGACAGGACAAGATTGTAATTACCAAACAGCTGCATCTAATAACAGTTTATTCCTGTAGATTCAGTAAGTTCCCTGCAGTTATATAAACTGCAGAGCCTGGGAAAAAAGCAGAGAAGTTTAGAATTAGGAAGGAAATCTGGGGTCAGGTCACACCCATAATGAGGAAGGCTATTTCCTTCTCTTCCTGATTTCTCCTTTGAGAAGGTTTTCCAGATTGAGGGCTTATCAGAATCATAAAGTAAATGACTCTCCATTCTATTGTGTAGATAATCCCTAAATCATGTGGCAGTGTGATTCAGTGTCTAGAAATCTTAGTAGTTGGGATCATCAGTGGATATGTTCAGAGTCCCAAGCCCTGATACGTTTATTAATGAGCATTGGGGTAATTTAATCTTGCCGCATCTGGATGGAACAATTCAAACCCCTAAGTGACAGTCGCGCTATAAAAGCCTACAGGAATTGACAATGTTAATTAAGTGCCCTCTATTGTAAAGATAAATATTCACAGATTATAGCCCAAACAGGTTTCATAAGACCCAGGTTAACACAAACAATGGATTGATAAGGAGAATAAAAATAATTTAATGAAGTGACTTTTTCTTTCTTTAGCTGCTTTCAAAATTGTGAAGAGCTGGCTTGGCCCAGAAGCAGTGAGTTTGTTGAAGTTTACAAGTAAAAACGAAGTCCAAGACTATGTCAGCATAGAATACCTGCCTCCCCATATGGGTGGAACTGTAAGTATAGACCTTGAAACTTGTTTATAAAATAGCACTGTGGAGCAGCACAGTTTTATTTCTTAAAAATATTTCTAATACATATTTATTAAATATAGTTATTAAATATAACTTGACAATATTTAGGTTGTTTGGTTTTTACAATCTACTGTGTATACTATCTGCCTGGCAAAATTGTATTCAATGAGAACCAGTGACCAAAAAGATGAAAAAAATTTTAGTATGTCCCCTCCCTCCCTCCCTTCCTTTCTTTCTTTCTTTCTTTCATTAGAAAAGTCTCAAACCAAAATTTTTAAATTGAAGTCTGTTGCTTTCCTTTTCTGAGGCTTTGTATTTTGCATTTTAGCCTAGTACAAATGAGAGTTGTTCATTTCAGATACTACCGATGATTTAGTAAAACGTCATTCCTGATATTACCATATTACCATCTCATTTTATTTGTTTGTTTATTTATTTAGTTAGTTAGCTAGTTAGTTTTGTACTAGGGATTGAGCCTAGGGATATGTCACCTCTGATAGAAACCCATAGACCCCTTTTTTTTCTTCTTGTGGTACTGGGGATGGAACCTGGGTGCATTGTACCTCTGAGCTACACCCCTAGCCCTAGTTTTTAGTCTATTTTTGAAACAGGGTTTCACTGAGTTGCAAAAAGCCTCACTAAGTAGCTGAGACTATCCAAGATCTTCTGGTCTCCACCTCCTGAATGCTGGGAATGTTGGGATTACAAGCATACACCACCACATCCGGTGCTCCTTTATTTTTTTTCTTTTCTTTTTTTTTTTTTTTTTTTTTTTGAAACAGGGTCTCAATAAGTTGCTGCAGCTATCCTTGAACCTGTGTGATCCTCCTGTCTCCACCTCCCAAGTACTGGGATGACAGGCGCAAACCATCATGCTTGGCTTACCACCTAGTTTTAAAGCTAAGTAATACTATGGAAAATCATGGTAACAATTTTATTTGAATTGTCACTTTTAATAATCTGCCCATGATCTCAAAATCAGCAGCATTTAATAAAAGTTATTTTTATATTTGCCTATGGAAAAGGTTATTTTATTTTCATCTTCGTGTTGCTAATGGTATATTTCTTGAAGCCATAGCAAAAATGATAGTAGGACTACTGTTACCATAATTAGTCCTCTTTGGACCAATAGTTATTTTCTAACCTAATCTTTTATCATTACTAATATTGCTGTAGTGAATACATACATACATACATACATACATATAAATATATATATGTGTATATATATAGTATTGCTACAGAGAATATATACTTGCTAGGCAAGTATACTAGATATAGTATATAAAAGTAAAATATAATGCAGGGCGTGGTGGAGCACACTTGTAATCCCACTCTGGGGAGCTAAAGACAGGAGGATCGTGCTGGTTCGAAGCCAGCCGCGCTGGCTTAAGAGACCCTGTTTCCAAATTTAAGAAGTACAAAAATAGGTCTGGGAGTGTAGCCCGGAGGTAGAAGGGTTTCCAGGAACCCCAGTACCACCAAAAAAAATGTAAAGTTATATATATATATATATATATATATATATATATATATATATATATGTGTGTGTGTGTGTGTGTGTATATATATATTAAAGTCCTAGAAGTAAAATCATTGTTTATATTTAGTTTATATTAGTCAATGGGTATATTTAGTTTATAATTTGGTTAGTTAATGCCAAATTTCTTCTAACAACACTGTATCCATTTAGCAAAATAGTGTGAGAACACTCGTGCCACATCATTGCCAAAACCTCATATTCTCATCATTGTAATCCTTGCCAATCTTGGGTAAAAAGTATTTTGTGGTGATTTCAATTTTCATTTCTTGTATTATAAGTGATGTTGAGCACTTTTTTATGACTTCAAAGGCAGCCTTTTCCTGTGAAGTCTGTAGCACATTTACCCCTTGTTCTGCTAGGTTTATATTAACAAAAATCATCTTTTGTTTCTGATATGGGTGGTGCATATTTTTCTAGTTATGGCTGTCTTAAAGCCAAAAGGGAGAAAAACTTCCTTTATATTATTTGTCTTTAGAGGCTTTTTCTTGGTTGGTTGGCCGGTTGACTGATTAGATATTGTTTTGCAGTGCTGGGAATTAAACCCCAGGGCATTGTGTGTGCTAAGAAAATACCATGTCATGGAGCTACACCTCCAGCCCATTATTGATATTTTTGTGCCTTCTAGGTTTTATAGCATGTGTAGAAAGGCCTTCACTACTTAGATTTCTTATCTGTTAGTTTTTAAGCCTCTTTTGTTTCATTCCAGTGCTTTTCTGGTTTAAAAAATACACAGATATGTGATCCATCTGAAATTCTTTTTGGAGTAAGAATGAGCTAGAGCTCTAACTTGATTCTTTAGATATGTAACCTGTGATTGTCCCACACTACCTTTTTATTCTTTTCCTTCCTGGTTTGAAATGTCTCCTGTATTTTGAATTACTCTGTCTAATCAAGTCTGGCTTTTTTTTTTTTTTTTGGCCAAACTAATAAGAAATCTTTCTCTGTCTACCTCTTAGCAGACTGATATAAAATCATTTTCTTCCCTTTTTTTGTGGTACTGGGGATTCAACCCAGGGTCATTCTATCTCTGAGTTATACCCCTGGCGCTTTTTTAATGTTTTTATTTTGAAACAGAGTCTCCCTAAGCTGCTAAATGTCTCACTAAGTTTCTAAGGCTGGTCACAAAACTGTGATCCTCCTATCTCAGCCTCCCAAGTACTGGGAATACAGGACTGTACCACCATGCTGGCTCAAAATTCTTTTCTTTTAGGATCCTTTCAAGTACAGCTATCCACCACTAGTAGATGATGACTTCCAGACACCATTATGTGAAAATGGCCCTGTTGCCAGTGAGGATGAAACTTCAAGTAAAGAAGATATAGAAAGTGATGGCAAAGAAAACTTGGAAACAATTTCTAATGAGGAACCAACAACTGTTCCAAAAAAGGTAATTTTATGAATAAGATAAAATAGAATCAAAAGCTATGACTTAGCCCCAATTCTGCCACTAGCTGGCTGTGGGATTTGGGATAATTTACCTAACTCACTGCCCTACCACATCTTTATGTATAAAAAGAAAGAGAAAGGGTAAAATGAGCTGGCCAATAGCATGGCTGCAGAGTATGAAAGGTTGATTCCATTCGTGCTTTGTATAAAAACCAGCAAAATGCATCTGGAAGGAATTGCTTGGTCTAAATTATTTTGGCTTGTTGGAGATTTAAAAATAAAATTGATTCATTTAAACCTTTTCCTTGATCTGCTTCCTTTTTCTGTCTCATTTTTAAATAAATTAGTTGTCACTCTTTTGACACATTTTCAAGAGTTATGATAAATTAATAAAATGTTGTAATTTCAAACAAACCTAAAGGTTCTTAAGGGAAGAACATTGTTATATTTTCTACAGTGACATGTTTATACCAGGCAGTCAAATATATTTTCAGGGTCATGTTAATTTGGATTGAATCAAAATAATATCAATTCTTTTGCCTAAAGATCTTTCCAGCTATCCATGGGAAACTAAAATATCTTTATCTTTTCTTTCTTGGTGTATGTGTCTTTAGATTAACCCAACCGAATCTATTCCCAAAGCAGAAGAAAATGAAAAAGTTGATTCAAAGATGAAAGCTTTCAAGAAACCACTGAGTGTATTCAAAGGACCCCTATTACATATCAGGTAATAGTTGAAGGTTTTATTAACTATCCTGTTACAACATTAGCTTTCAACACAAAGTGACAACATATCTTGATCATCTTGAATCACTGCAATAATAGGAAAACTTGCAGTGTTTTTGAAACTGGGAATACAAAACTAAGGGTTATTTAAAAGATTTCGAGCCAGGTGTGGTGGCGCACGCTTGTAATCCCCGTGCTTGGGAGGCTGAGACAGGAGGATTGGACAGGTTTGAAGCCAGCCTCAGCTACTTAGTGAGGCTCTCAGCAACTTAGTGAGACCCCATTTCCAAATAAAACATCAAATAGGTCTGGGAGTATGGCCCAGAGGTAGGAGAGCCCCTGGGTTCCAACCCCAGTACCAAAAAAAAAAAAAAATGATTTGCTTTCCATATATAGTAGGTATTTAAAGCCAACTTCTTATTTTTATTCCATTCAATATGTATAAAGGGCCCTTATCATCCATCAGGTAATAAAATATTCATATGCTAATAAATTTAAATGGCATGTATTTTTCTCTTATTTCTGATACTTGTACAATTAGAGTGGTGCCAAAAATGGAACTGAAAGACACATTTGTTAATTTACTTTTTAAAAGCCAAAAGTGAATTAAAAACAGGATTTTTAATAAAGCCTAATTTCAGCACATCTCCACTTCTGTTAAAAAATTAGGATTGGGGAGCAAACAAGACAACCTAAATGAGGGGATTGGAAGGGGGAAGAAGGAAACTCTGTAAAGCACACGATGTACTTAAATATATCGAAGTCAACCACTAAGCCAAGCATGGGAAGGAGGGATGGGGAGGGAATGGGGTGGGAATTGGGTAGGGGCTAAATGAGTGATGTGTGCATGCATG
The DNA here is from genome assembly GCF_963383645.1 of Muscardinus avellanarius. Classification (NCBI taxonomy): domain Eukaryota; kingdom Metazoa; phylum Chordata; class Mammalia; order Rodentia; family Gliridae; genus Muscardinus; species Muscardinus avellanarius. Next base: position 8,600,372 of record NC_137792.1, read on the forward strand.
TCCACACAAGTTTTTTACCCCGATATGATGTATAAATATAATGCACCAATTAAAAATTTAAAAAAATTAGGATTGGGGGCCAGGGCTATACTTCAGTTTAGAGCTCTAGCCCGGCATGCATTTGGCCCCATAAAATAGATTTAGAGAAGCTGGGCATAATGGCACGTGCTTATAATCCTGGTATTTGGGAGGCTAAGACAGGAGAATTACAGGTTTGAGAACATCCTCAGCAAGTAATAAGACTCTCAGAAACCTAGAAAGACCCTGTTTCAAAACAAATAATAAAAGGGCTGGGGCTGTAGCTCAGAGGTAGAATACCCCTGGGTTCAATCCCCAGTACCACCAAGAAATAGTTAGAATTATTTCTTGTAATATTATGTAAGGACCTCTTTCTCAATGGTGCTTTTGAAAGTTGGTAAATCTATTTAACCTTATATTTTATGTTAATATTGCTAAACCAACATCCATTAGTGATGATCTAATGTAGCATTTTCTGTCCCTTGAAAATTTCCTCTGTTACTGTTTGAGATGTCTCATGTCAACACCACCAACAGACATTTAAAAAAATCTAAGATTCTCTAGTTGACAAAATGTGTTTGTTTTCATATATTTTGAGTAGTGCTGTAATTAAATTTATTGCCATTGTCTGTATATGTATATGAATTAGGAGACATATACATACATTGCCATTCTCCGCCTTTGAATAATTTTAATATATTTTATTGGCTCAATTTAATTATAAAGCAAAATAAGGTCCAATGTAGTATAAATACACATACCCACAACACTTAGTATGATTCTCACTGAATCCTATCCTTTCCCGCCTCCCAGCTCCCTGTACATGTTAATTATATTGGTGATTATATATTTGTATATGGACCTAGCATCATTTGAACTGTTTCCTTCAACATATCTCCTTTTCCCCTCCTGACTACCTTCCCCAAATAACATTCTACTATTCTACTCTGGTCTCCCTCATTTATCTCAAGTCCCTTTATTTATTTATTTATTTATTTATTATTATTATTATTTTTTTGTGTGTGTGTGGTACCTCCGGGATACATTCCCACGGGCTACACTCCCAGACCTATTTTTTAACTTTTTTTTATGTGGAAACAGGGTCTCTTAAGCCAGTGAGGCTGGCTCCGAACCAGCGCGGTCCTCCTGTCTCCACCTCCCAAGCATGAGGATTACAAGCGTGCGCCACCACACCCGGCGTTTTGTTTTATTTTTAACTTCCTCATATAAAAGAAGACATATGACCCATGACTGAGACTGGTTGCTCTCACAATAATATTCTCTAGTTTCCTCCATTTTTCTACAAATGACATAATTTTCTTCTTTATGGCTGAGTAAAATTCCACTGTGTGTATGTAAAACAGTTTCATAACTCATTCATCTGTTAATACTAATTCTATAGTTTAGCCATTTTGGATTAACCTTTTTTAATAAAAGAGAAACACTATCCAAAATGCCTTCCCCATTGTTTTAAGGGACCTGATATGATTTGACTAATGTGATTTAAATACACAAATTTTGCTTGAGTCTTTGATTTTTAGTAGTTCCATGGGCATTAAAATGGATAGTAATAGTAGAATTTGAACTTTGAGACTCTCTAATTATACTGTTTGACAAGTACTTCTCTTAGTTACTACCCCAGATTGATTTCTATGTTTATTTTCTCCTCTATTACTTAGAAAACTCATTGATTAGTAAGAAATTATTCTCTTACTTAAATATATTCCTAATGGTCTTTTATGTTCTTCTCTGTTGGTGTTAAAAATATATATACCCAATTCTAAGCTATTTGTAACTAGGCAAAGTTGAAATAGCAATATTGTTTCAGTCAGCATTCTCACTGCTGTGTCCCAATAAGCCTGACTACACACAACATAGAGAAAGGAAGATTTATTTGCTCACTATGCTGAAGATGTCAAAGGTTCAGTCCACATGAGGCCAATTATGAGGAGTTTAGGGCATGGTAACTGGAGGGAGAGAAAAATAGGGCTCGGCTCTCACATCATGGAGGCCATAAACAGAGTAAACAAGAACATTCAAAGACACAAGCACAATCCCTAAGGACACACCCACAAAGACCCACCTCCTCAGCCACGCCCCACCTGTCCTGGTTGCCATCCAATAAATCCATTACAATGTGTTTATCTGCTTATGATATTACAACCATCATGACTTATTTTATCAACTCTGAACATTAATTCATGAGCTCTTCACAGGCCATTCCATATCCAAACCATGATAGATACTTTCTTTGCTTTAATCATGGTTTATAATCTAATATAAGAGTTTCAGTAAGTGCACCTTAAGATTGTGTTGATTATAGGATTCTCAATCATTACAGTTCTCTCTTTTGTTCTCTATTTTTCTTTTGATCTTAGGGAAAAAACCATAGGGCTTCTTAAATATCATGCAACAGATCAGTAAGATTAAAATGCAAAATTATATTAGGTAATTGTAGTCTTTTTAGTGAAATCTCTTTATACAAATGAACATAAAACACTAATCAAATATTTTTCAAGCTAATGATTATATTGTCATTTATTCTGAACAATCCAAATGCTCAATGTTTTTGTCACTGTCTAGCCCAGCAGAAGAACTGTATTTTGGAAGTGCAGAATCTGGAGAGAAGAAAACTTTAATAGTGCTGACAAATGTAACTAAAAATATAGTGGCATTTAAGGTAATTATCTTAAAGATATAATTATGTTTAAAAGTGACATGGGAAGTGATTTAGGACATACTCTGATTGAAAGACTAATAATTGGACGGTCAACAATTTTGTGCAAAGATTGAACTTGACCAGTGTTTTTATTCATGATGCATTTAGGGTTGTTATACTTCTTATACCTTCTCTTTCTAACCAAGTAGCAGAGGTTATCCACATTTTAGTCTTCAATGTGAGGTCATAGGCTAATGGCCAAATTAACTCCAGGGTTTAAAGTTCATTATAAATAACAGGCCATGTAAATCATGCTTCATCATATGAATATTTTAATTCATAACAACAGTTTGAGAGAAAACAAAAAAATGGACAGTGCATTTTTCTCTCAAGCACAGCATATTCTGCAGTGTAGTTGTATTGAATACGAACCAGATACTAAACATAAGTGTAAGAAGACTGAGTCCACAATCACCCATATTGTAGGTATTTCTTTAATCTCCTATTTGATTTAAATATGGCCACTAGGATGTTCTAGATATGCTTTGATTTATCCACTGTTTTTATTTTCTAAAAACTGTTGTAACATTTGATCCCATGTGCATTCTATTTTGTGACTTTGCATCATTAAATTCCAGCTATTAGCAGACAGGATAAATATGAAATAGGTAGGTTATTTTTTTTTTCTTTACGAGGACAGCTAAGTGACAGTTGGACTTAGAAGAGAAGTATCTTTTTCTAACATGGGTCGAGATGCTTATATCCTGTTGGTGAGGAAAAAATACATTCTATATATAAGCACCAAGGTTGCCATATAGAATCTGTTCATTGATTACAAATTGCTGATTTTTGAAAGACATCCCCCCAAGAAAGATATAGATTGTGATGTGACTGGTGTATTTCTGAACAGGTGAGAACAACTGCTCCAGAAAAATACCGAGTTAAGCCAAGCAACAGCAGCTGTGATCCTGGTGCATCAGTGGATATAATTGTGTCTCCCCATGGGGGTGAGTTGTCACTCGTGGCCACAGCAGGTGTGGTGGGAGGTGTGGACCTGCAGCAGTCGCTGAGTGCAAAGCTGTAGGAATAGAATCTAGAAACTAGCAGGATATCCGCAAGTCACTTACCTCCTGCTGAACATCTATTTTTTTTTTTCACTTGTGAAATGAGGTGGTCAGAGGTTCTCTAAAGCCCTTTCCGGCATTCAAATGTAATTGATTTTTAAAGGGTGAGATGTTTTAAACTGACACTAATTAAAATGGAATTCCACAGACACAAAATTCCTCAGTTTAAAGACTTTTTCCATGTTTAAGGTAGTTCCTTTTTCTTTAATGTTGTATTCTAGAGTGATATATTAAGCTATATCCCCAGCCCCTTGTGACAGAGGGTTCCCGTTTTTATATTAAATTGCCCTTTTGGAATGCAGGCTTAACTGTCTCGGCCCAAGACCGATTTCTGATCATGGCTGCAGAAATGGAGCAGCCATCTGGCACAGGACCAGCAGAACTGACTCAGTTCTGGAAAGAAGTTCCTAGAAACAAAGTGATGGAACACAGGTAAGCTTTTTCACCCAAGCTCTCAATGTGGTGAAAGAATCAGAAAGGGGAATGTGCTTCTGCATATGAGTGGACCCCTTCTTTCGGACCCCTTCTTTCTCGCCTCTGCCATACTGGGGATGTATTACCTGGAGCTGCTCAAAGAGTCCAAAACTTAAGAGTCTGAACCGGCAGAAATTACATTTCTTTTCCTTTTTCCTTTTGTTTTTGTTTTTGTATTGTTTTTTGTTTTTGTTTGTTTGTTTGGGGGTGTTTTTTTATTGTTTTTGAAGAAATAGGAATTGAACCCAAGGGCCTTATACCTCCAGCACTATTTTTTGTTTGTTTGTTTTGTTTTGGTTTTGAGGTACTAGTGATGGAACCCAGGGGTGTTCTACCTCTGAGCTACTCCCTCAGGCCTGTTTTTTATTCTTTATTTTGAAACAGGGTCTTACTGAGTTGCAAAGGGCCTCACTAAGTAGCTGAGACTGGCTGCAAACCAGGATCCTCCTGTCTCAGCCTCCCAAATGCTGGGATTACAAGAGGGTGCCACCATGCCTGGATCCTATTTTTTATTCTTTATTTTGAAACTAGGTCTCACTGAGTTGCAAAGGACCTGGCTAAGTAACTGAGGCTGGCAGTGAACACACGATCCTCTGGTCTCACCCCTCAAGTACTGGGATTACAAACATGCACTGCAATACGTGGCTTTTTTTCTTACTGAGGTCTTACTAAGTTGTTGAGGGTTTTGCTAAGTTGCCAAGGCTGACCTTGAACCTGCAATCCTTCTGTCTCAGCCTCCCAAATACTGGGATTAGAGGAATATGTCACCAAGCCCAGCTACACATAACACATTTCTAACTCACCAGTTCCCCTTATGGGAATGCTTACCTTCTGTATCTGAATGTTTGTTGCACCATGAAACCTTTAAAGATACATCTGATTATTACTTTGCTACAGAGTACTCTGCAGCCATTCAAAAATGTACTGAAAGCTTGTTTTTTCTGATGTGGATGTTATCAGAAAAGAAAACAATCACAGAAAAAAGTATATGGCATTATCCTACTTAAAACAGGAAATGAACAGGGCATGGTGGTACATACCTGGGAGTCGGAGACAGGAGGATCACAGGTTTAAAGCCAGTCTCAGCAAGTAGTGAGACTCTCATCAACCTAGTGAGACCCTATTTGAAAATAAAAATAAATAGGGATGAGGGTGTAGCTCAGAGGAAGAACACCCCTGGGTTCCATTTCCAGTACGACAAACAAAAAATAAAATGGGGAAACATTTGAGTATAGATATTTGTGTGAGTGTGTGTGTGTGTCTGTGTGTGTCTGTCTGTGACACATCTTGAAAATATGTGATGGTTCTTTCTTTATTGGAATTATGATTTATTGGAGCCTTCCCAGTTTTACTTCCCCCAAAGGACATTCGTCAATATTGAGAGACATTTCTCATTGTCACAGCTGAGGGCTAGGGAGTAATGGGCATCTACTAGGGAAACCAGGATACCACCTAACCTCCTGCAGTGCAAAGGAGAGTCTCCACCCTCTGAAAAAATAATGTAGCCCCAAATGGCAGTGGGGCTGAGGGGAAAAACCTGGTCCATAGGGCAGCTAGGATGGCCACTCTAATGACACTCTGAGTAGCACCTAAAAGAAATTGGTAACAGGACAAAGAGATTTTTAGGCAGAGGGAAGAACAGATGTAAAAATAATATATTTAGTTGGTATGAGAAGCATCAAGGAAGTTGCTGTTTACTCCAGTAAGGGGCAAGGGGTAGCCAGGAGGTGGGAATAAAGAGAGAATAGCACACCAGACCACTGCCAGTAAGGACTTCTGAGTGTGAGCCCTGAGCTGACTAATCACCATTAGGTGATCTGGCCAATTTACTTAAAGGATCTTTCTGGGGACTGAATAGAAAACAGAGAGTGGGAAGGTGCAGGGGCAGCCATGCTGCAGCGGGCCTGCTGGAGTAGTGCTGACTGCATGTCAGCAGTCCTGGAGGCTTTCCTTGCATTCATCTATGGAGGCGTGAAGACCACCATAGAAGAGAGGCAGGATTTAGGAAATCTATTATTGGTCACATCTCAGTAAAATCTTCACAGAAGGACTGGAAAGAACACAAGAGTGACTGAAAGTGCAAAGAAAGGAAGAATGGAGGAAAGGAAGTGGAAGAGACAGGAGGGGGCCCCAAGAGTGAATCAGTCACCATCACAAAACCAGAGTTCTTGTGATGCTGAAAAACAGCGGCCAGATGTGATCTGCCTTGGACAAGGTCACCCTGTGTGGACAGTGCAGTTAACAGTGTGGAAGAGAACAAGAAAATAAGAGAAGAACAAGAGTGGGCCCAAGAAGACAAGTGTCAGTCAGGTGGCCCAGCAGGAAAGGGGCAAAGTTAGACATAGCTTTGGGAATACATGATCAAATAGAGGATGATGATCCAGCAGGGAGTTAGCAGGAAAACCTGCAGACCAGTTGCCAAGTCATCAAAGCCCAGCAAAGATGTGGTGGTACTATATATAGGGAGTGATCACTGGTACCAAGTGCTGTGTGCCACTTGAGAAGAGCTGTGGACACTGATGGTGACATCACAAAGGCCACTGATGACCTTGCAGAAAGCTCTTCTGTCACTAAGCGGTGCGTAGGTGAGAGGAGTCAGAGCCGAAGAAATGGAGGCAGCAAATATAAAGTGGAGGTGCGGTTAGTTGGTGAAGGAAAAATGTGCTGATGAAGGAGCTGTTTGTTTGGGGGTTTGAAGGGTTTGTGTGTGTGTGTGTTGCTGTGAATTGACTTCCAGGGAATTCTGTCTCCGAGCTACACCCCCAGCCCTGATTTACTTTTTATTTGAAAACTGGGTCTCACTAAGAGAGCTGTGAGCCTCACCACATCACTGAGGCTGCCTCAAACCTGAAATCCTCCTTTCCGTGCCTCTCAATTACTGGGATTATATGGGGATTGAACCCAGGGGGCATTCTACCTCCGAGCTATACCCATATTCCTATTTTTTATTCTTTATTTGGAAACAGGGTCTCACTAAGTTGTGGAGGGCCTCACTAAGTAGCTGAGGCTGGCTGCGAACCCAGGTCCTCCTGTCTCAGCCTCCCAAATGCTGGGATTAAAGCGTGCGCCACCACGCCTGGCTTGTTTTCGGTTTTTTAATAGGAAGATTTGAGCATTGAGCATTGTTTGAAAACTGGATTCAAAGAGACATACAAGGTAGGCCATTGGCAGGCAATCCCTGAGGAAGCTGACATGGACGGGATCGAAAACAGAAAGAGAATTAGCCTGAGTCCCAGGGAAGGAGGAAGAATTCAGGTGCAGGTCAGGCTCTAAGCAGGTTGCTACCTGTTTCTACATGAAGTAAATACACATTTAAAAATTCAGATCATGTTATAGGAAGGCCTACTTTTCATTGCATCAAGTGTTTGTGTGTGTGTGAGGTTGTTTTGTTGTTTTTTTGTTTTTTGTTTTGTGTTCTTTTTGGTGGTACTGGGGATGGAACCCACGGGCCTTCTACCTCCAGGCTACACTCCCAGACCTATTTTGTATTTTATTTGGAAACAGGGTCTCACAGTTGATGAGGCTGGCTTTGAACCTGTGCGATCCTCCTGTCTTAGCCTCCCAAGCACAGGGATTACAAGCATGCACCACCACGCCTGGCGGGAAGGTTGTTTTGTATTGGTCAAAGGCATGGCTATGGCATAGATGTGAAAGATTAAGAAACACTGGTATAAAAGGAATTAGACAAGCCAGGCATGGTGGCACACACCTGTAATACCAGTACTTAGGAGGCTGAGATGAGGATCACAAATGTAAGGCCAGCCTCACTCAGCAATTTAGTGAGATACTATTTCAAAATAAAATAGGGTTGGGGCGGGCATGTTGGCACACACTTATAATCCCAGTATTTGGGAGGCTGAGACAGGAGGATCACAGATTTGTGGCCAGCCTCAGCTATTTAGGCCCTTTGCAGCTCAGTGAGCCCTTGTTTCAAAATAAAGAATAAAAAATAGGGCTGGGGGTGTAGCTTGGAGGTAGAATGCCTCTGGTTTCCATCCCCAGTACTGCAAAAGAAAATGGGGTTGGTAGTGTAGTTCAGAGGTATAATGCCCTTGAATTCAACCCCAGTACCACAAAAAAAGTTATTAGACATTAATTTGAAGTTCTTATAGAAGAATCCCCTTTCAAAGATGAGGGGGTTATTCTGTCTTTATTATATATGAATTGCTTTATTTTCTTTGTTTTTGGTCTTACCAGTTCCTAATAGCTTGTTTTTCTGTACCTCAAGGAGAATCACTGTTTTCTCCTTGAAAGTGAGAGGAATCCGTCGTGGTTTGGTACTAATGGCCCAAGTAAAGGATAGCTACCAGCCAGGCATGGTGGCACATGCCTGTAATTCAAGTACTTGAGAGGCTGAAACAGGAGGATTGTAGGTTTGAGACCAGCTTCAGCAACTTAGCAAGATCCTGTTTCAAAATAAAAAGAGCTAAGAGAATAGATTGCAGGCAGAATGCCCCTGGGTTTAATCTTTAGTACCAAAGAAAAGAAAGGGCAGCTGCCTTCAAATTGCAAGATATTTGGATGAATTCTACTGATAAAAAAAATTATTGAATCCTTTGAACTTTTTAGCAATGTCTATATCTGTTAGGTTCTTACACATGCATTAAAAATCTGTAAGAGGGCTAGGGTTATAGCCTAAAAGAAAAGAACTTGCCTAGCATGTACTAGGCTTTAAGTTACCTCCAGCACTGAAAGCAAAAAAAAAAAAAAAAAAAAAGAGGCCCTTCACCTTTGTTACATAGATACCTCTGTTTAACTTTTTTCATTTTATATCTTACTTTTATAAAAAAAATCACTAAAGCTTTTAAGAAGTTATGTATCCTTTGGATTTTCATAGGTTAAGATGCCATACTGTTGAGAGCAATAAACCAAACACTCTTACATTAAAAGAAAATGCTTTTAACATGTCAGATAAGACCAGTGAAGATATATATCAACAAGTAAGTATACTTTCTTCCTAACTAAAACAAGTTGTTAATGCTAATGGACATTAGAAATTCATTTTTTTCTACTGACATAAGGGAAAACGTTTGGCATAGACATGACAAAATTACTCTCTTCTTTGTGAATTGAAGCCAGATTAGAAATGGTAAGTGGTAAGTTACTTTGGGAAATCTACTAACATTTTTAAAGCTATGGCCATTTTAATTTGGAATAGGCACCAAAAAAACAAGCTGTACTGAGCATCAAAGAATTCCATCTTTCAGAAAAGAGTAGCCAGGTGTGGTGGCGCACACCTATAATCCCTGTACTTGGGAGACTGAGACAGGAGGTTTGCAGCCATCCCAAGTTACTGAGTGAGACCCTCCACAACTTAGCAAGACCCCGTTTCAAAATAAGGAATAAAAATCGGCTGAGGGAGATAGAATGCCCCCAGATTCCATCCCCAGTGCCACAAAAGAAAAAAGTACAAGTACCACCTGTAAATTTGAAAGATACACAAAGGGATGGGGAGTACAGCTCAGTGGTAGAGCCCTTGTCTAGTAGGCACAAATCCCTGGGTTTAAGGAAACTCTGCTGCACAAATACAGACAGACAGACAGACAGACAGACAGAAAGACTCCCTTTCTGAAGAGCTCAAGGGTTTCTCTACCTCCAAAAAATGATAGCTCTGCTCTTGTCTCAACTCAAAAATTACACCTTTCAAAATGAGAGTAAGCAGAGACCCATTAGCTCCCAGCCTTCCAGACTAGATGGGTGTTTGTGTTTCTGATATTCCTGTTTATCATTCCCACAATTCATGGTTGTTTTATTGATATGAATCTTTCATCCCTTTTTTCCTCTTCAGCTCAATCGCTTACTAGAAAGCAATAGGAAGCTCGAAGACCAAGTTCAGCGTTCTATCTGGTTCCAAAAGCTGTTGCTTGCCTTAATAGTGCTCTTGCTTGCTTTTATTGTCTCTCTCTTTTCTTCACTGTATACTTAAAGAAGTGGCAACTGGTCACGAATATGACTCCATCATCTGTCACTTGGAAAAAGTAACAGACCCCCAAACTTCTCTACCACATTACTAAAAAGTATTGCACGTTCGTGCTTCCTAAAAGGAAATATGCAGCACGCAGAAGGGTATAAAAAATACCTGTCTTGAAAATAAATTGTTCAAATAAAGAAATGCTGGAAATTTTATTTGAGACTATAGCTAGTTAGGAGCGTAAGTAAAGGCTTATATGCATTGTATAAATTGATAGTTGAAATCTAATTTATTTGTTTCTTTTGATTCGAATCCTTTGGAAGCTTAAGTTTTATCATGTAAATATATTAACTAAAATGAAATGTATAAATAACATGCTTTGTTGCAGCCAAAAAAATGTAATCTGCTTTTTTTAGACAGAATTATTATAACCAAGCCCACTCACTAGCTTTTCTATACTATGTATATAAAACACCATGTATATTGAAAAAGAAAATGTACTTACCAGAGTAATTTATGTAATCATGACTTTGTAATTTTGAGAATTACTTCCAGATGATAGTCAATATTCTTTTGGAATGTAAAACTATTCAATGCCAAACCACCTTCGCCTTTGTTTCTTGGTGTTCCTTAACAGCCTGCCTTTAGTAATCCTGGGCTTTTTTATGAACACTCTCATTGCAGTAGAATTTGGGAAACTAAGCGTGGTTGGCTCTTTGAATTCTTCTAAGAAATGCCCAGAAAGAAAGTCTCTCCAAGCAGTCCCTTTTTCCAGACATCTCTATGCAGCTTCTTGTTGTCCACCATGGTTGGACACTAAACCTTTGGCCTAATTTATTATAAAGAACTGATCTTCCATTATTTCATCTCCACTCTCATTCCGGAGTACAGGAGTCTCTCTGTGAACCACAGATTATACCATCTTCACCCTCATTTTAAAAAGTTGTTTTTTTGAGATGCTAAGCAATCTAATTAATAGTATAATTAATTAATAGGTAAATATGTTCCTTGTTAAAATCAGCCAGGAGAAGGAAACGTAGGAAAGATTGGAGTATCTATAAGGGTGAAAAAAGAACAAAACCACATAAAAGCTCAAGTGTCAGCTCTCTGCTTAGAGAATAAAAAATATAACTGGTGATGGACCGTAAAACCTTCAGACCAGGGTTAATTGACTTTCTTGCTATCCTGCCTTGGGTACAGTAACACCTACCCAACACGGTTTCTAAATTCCTCAAGAGATACACCTTGCAGAAGCAGAGGCTAATGAAATTAGCCTTTCTCATTAATATGATCACTTTCAGTTCCTTTTCATTTACAGGTATATCTACTTTATCTGAAAGAAAAAATAATCTGCCTGTATAATAAATTTTGAGTTACAATTGAGCCATGTTTAAAGATTTATTATTATAATGAGGTATAGTGTCGTCGGCTTTCATCTTAAAGATGATTCTGAAGTTGAGTTATAGAGAACAATATAATAGAGTTCCTTCTAAATTGGCCTAGAAAATAAAACCTTAAAAGGACACTGGCATGGTACTTTGTCTTAATTTGGGCTTTTCTGTTTCAGTTTGCCACCTCCAGATGTGAAATGGACTGCAGTCCACCCTAAGTACTGTGCACAGTATCTCCCTGTGTGTGCACAGTGGCTTCCCCTTACATGGTAGATTTTTTTTGTCGTAATATAATCTAATCCCAAAGTTTTTGTATATGTTTTTTGCTCCTCAGCAAATAAATGAGGAAAAAATAGCCAAGATTAGAGATGTACTGTCTTAACAGTGTCCCTTTAATGTTTCATATGAAAATCATGTTAACTCACTAAAATATCTTTGCTCAATGTCTGGTCACTTGAATTTAACATCATGTTAACGTCTATATGTCTATTCAATGTGACTAAGCAGAATTACTGAAAATTATAAAATCGAAGACATCTAAACTTTTGCACTTGTTTTGATTAATCTTATATTATTTATATTTGATTTTATTGTCTTTGTTTTATTTAATCACATTTGCATGATTATTTTTGGTATTTTAATCAATAATTTTATCTTAGTCATGTTATTATCTGTTCATGACCAAATTACATAGAACTTTCATGAAAATTTAGATTTTTTTGTTTTTACTTAGGAATGGAAATTAATAGATTTTTCACAAAAACATTAATGAGTTATCATTAGCTTGATCTGCAAGTAGCCTAAAAATGCAATTACTGGTAAACCTAGCCTCAAATTGAATACTGTTTTTATATCTTGCCACTAATTTTGACTGGATTTAATAGCACTTTATTGTACAATTACAAAAAAAATATATTCCTAGAATTGTTGCCAGTGTAATTTCTCTAATGTTCTGGTGCTTTTCATATATTTTCAGTATTTTTATTACTATATTGGTATTTTCTTTGTATAAATCGATCAAAAGAACATGTTTTCTATTTTAATATGTTTTAGAAAAATAATTACATTTATGAAATAAATATCATCGGGAAAAAAATCTCTGGTCTCTAATTGATGAAGCATCTTAAAGAAAATCAATGTTAAGACTCACTCTGACCTTTTAAAGATCATAGTAATTCCTTTTGGGTCTGTTCTGCATTTTTATAAGGATAGTGTTTCAGGTTTCTCCAAAAGCAATCTCATGTTAGATAAGCCTGTCCTTTAGCAAGTCCCCATTCTCTTCATCCCTAAGTTTGGCTGCCACACCCCTTCCTGCCCGATGGGAGCACACAGGAAGCAGCTATGGAGGCATCCTGTGAACTTCCAGGCAAATGGAAGATAGCAGTGTGGTCACATAGGCCCTGCAAAGAACATGAGGATCACTGGAGAGTGGTGCAGGGCAGCCCAACCTGGGAATGGAAGAGGCTCTCCCATTTGTTCATACTGTTCTCCTTGCCAAAGGAAAACGGAACCCTACAAACAATAGCCACTGCTCCATAAAAATAAAATGAATAGGACAAGTCCTTATTCAATAATGAAAGAGATAGACAAAATCAGGTGGGTAAAGAGTCCATTCCATCTGATAATGTCAAAGTGAAGCTTCAAATAACATCAACCTACCAGGAAATATTTCAACCTGGGACTGAAGGAGCCATCTTTCTTATAGGGCAATATTCTTTTTTTTTTTTTTTTTTTAATTAGGTGATGGTACTGGGGGTGGAACCCAGAGGCTTTCTACCTCCGGGCTATACTCCCAGACCTTTTTTTATATTTTATTTGAAAACAGGGTCTCACTAAGTTGCTGAAAGCCTCACTAAGTAGCTGAGGCTGGCTTTGAACCTGTGCGATCCTCCTGTCTCCGCCTCCCAAGCGCGGGGATTACAAGCATGCGCCACCAGGCCAGTCTTAAAGGGCAATATTCTAAGAAAGGAGAACTCCCTGGGGAAATCTCCAGAAAGGAACAGGTTGATTGCAGGAAACCTCCACTTTTTTTTTCTAGATTTTCACCACCATCTCAAGATCTCCTGGCTCACACAGATAGACTAGAAATCTTCCCATTTGTTCTGAGATGGGGGTAGTGAGGAGTGAGAGTGCCGAGATAGACTGCCCGAGTTCAAGTCCCCTCTCCTTTACTTCCTACCAAAGTGATGTGGAAAAGTTAAACCTGCTTTAGTTTGCTTCCTCTCCCAGTACAACAAATGCACCAAAGCACAAGATGGTATGAGAATGAGAGGAAAGAATGCATGCGTTTGAGACTAGCCTTGTTTTGCTGATATATTGCCTCAACCACACATCCTAGCTTCCTAGATCTTTTCACACTTGAATTGATCTTCCTGTCCATCCCACCTCAATCAGAGCCAAATTCCAGCTTTCCAAATTTTCCTGCCTTAAATTGCTACCCTCACCTTCTCAGCATCTCAGTAAAATCACATCAGATCCTTCACATCTCCACCTCAATTCCGTCCTTATATTGAAGAAAAAATAGCTCTCTGTAGTGTTGCATCTCATACCTTACCTACCCCACTCATAAAACTAATCTTTTGCACATGTTAAAATATTTGAATATAATTGGTCTAACTGGCAAGAATATAGAGTATCTCCCCGACCCAGTGTTATGATACATGCACATTTGTTTTCAAGTCTTAGAGGAAGAATTTCAGTAGTCCTTGGAACTCTACGCACTTTTTCATGCTCCTTTGCTCTTAGCAGTCAGCAGTCTAAGAATACATTATATGATCTTATTTCTTACAGAGGAAAATAAGGGTCCAAGAACTAACTCCTTTTCCCAAGATTCCATGACTACTCATTTTCAGAGCCAAGCATTGAACTAGTTTCCCAAGAACAATACTTGTCTGCTATAACCACCCACAACTGGCCCATTTTAATAATGGTCAATGGGTAGGTCCGATGCAGCTTTTTCTTCACTAAACAGTAAGAGATGAAAAGAGAATGAAAATAAAATACTTAATGAGAAACAGGTAAATGGTCTACCTGCTCAAGACACTTGGCTGAGAAGCAATTTTCTTGGTATTCTAAACTACAAAAAGACCTTACTTTGAAAGAGACTTTCAATGCATGGATTAATATGATGCTTATTTTGATGGAGCATTGATATGCAGCATACGAAACCCTGCATGGGGTTTATTTATCACTCCACTGAAAGAGGTTTATTCACTCCACTGAAGGGCACCTAGTAGGGCATGTTGTCACTAATTGTCCCTGCATCTGTAATCTAGTGGCCGGAACAAGTCATGTGTTTAATAATATCAGGGCGTATGTTAGCTTTATATTGTCATAGAACATGTTTTCCACAAACTTAACTCAAAACAGCACAGATTCAGTAGCTCACAGTTTTGAAGGGTTGAGTCCAGCACAACATGGCTGGGTTCTCTGCTCAGGGTCTCATGACTGAAATCAAGGTATCAGCTGACTGTATTATCTATTCCTGGAGACCCATATGACTAAAGCTCCACTTTCAAGTGTCTTCAGGTTGTTGTTGGTAGAATTTATTTTCTGGTGGCTATTGAGTTAAGGCTGTTGATTTCTTGCTGGCAAGGGGGCCTGTTCTCAGCTTTTAGAGAGGTCTCTCACAGGTCTTTTTTTTCTATGGCCTCCACCACAAAAAGTAAACACAGCATTATTATTCTAGCTTTGCAGCTTCAACTCTTTTTTTCTTATTTATTTTTGGTGGTACTGGGGATTGAACACAGAAAAGTACTACTTCCAAGTTACGTCCCCAGACCTATTTTATTTTCCTTTTTTTTTTTTTTTTTTGGTACTGGGGCTGGAACCCAAGGGCATTCTACCTCCAAGATACACCCCCAGCCCTATTTTTGTATTCTTTATTTTGAAACAAGGTCTCACTGAGTTGCAAAGGGCCTCACTAAGTAGCTGAGACTGTCCACAAACCCGGATCCTCCTATCTCAGCCTCCCAAATGGGATTGCCAGCATGTGCCACTTCACCTGGCCTATTTTATTTTTAAATTTTGAAAATTTGCCAATTGTCAAGGCTAGCCTTGAACCTGCGATTGATTCCTGTGTCTCAAACTCCCAAGTGCTGGGATTACAGACATGCACCACCATACTGGACTTCAACTCTCTTCTTTTAAAAAGCACCCAATTCCCATTAAAGGTACACCTTATTAGGTCAAGCCCACCCAGGACAACCTGCTTTGGGATTAACACAAAAGTAACTCCTTTAGAATCTTAATTGCATCTGCAGAAAACCTTTCTTTGTGTGACATAACTTAATCATTGGGAAGATATCACAATCAGAGGCCCACCCCCACACACAAGGAGAGATATTATACAGAAGACATTTGAGTAAAACCTGCAAGTTCATCCTATTTAGACCCCCAGGAAATAGTCAGAGCTCAACCTTCCCTAGTTGGATTGATGGCTTTGAATTCACATGTTTCACATCTCAAAGGAAACAGACTAGAACTTCTGTGATAGACAACAAGTGACAGGCTTGGGGATAATACATGTCTATCTTAACTGAATTTCTCTAGTAATTGTGTGCTTTTATATATGAAGCTCTAGTGAAAACAATTAGCTTTTTTTTCTTTCTTTTTTTTTTTTTTTGGTGGTACTGGGGTTCCTGGAAGCCCTTCTACCTCCGGGATACACTCCCACGGGCTACACTCCCAGACCTATTTTTTAATTTTTTTTTTTTATGTGGAAACAGGGTCTCTTAAGCCAGCGAGGCTGGCTCCGAACCAGCGCAATCCTCCTGTCTCCACCTCCCAAGAGCGGGGATTACAAGCATGCGCCACCACACCCGGTGATTAGCTTCTTTTTTAACTTTCCCTTTTCTTTCCAAATAATCCATGCACTTCAGTTAGCTTATTGAAGTTCCCTCTCTTAGACATAGTATGCTAATGTGAAAATAACACAATGAAAGGTTAAAACTAATATATATATATATATATATATATATATATATACACACATACATACACACACATATATGTAGGTATATATTCTTTTCACATGGAGACATGGAAACTCAGATCATATTTTCTTTTTTGTGTGTGTGGTACTAGGGATGGAACCCAGGGGCATTCTACCTCCAGACTACACCCCCAGCCCTATTTTTTATTCTTTATTTTGAAACAGGGTCTCACTGAGTTGCAAAGAGCCTCACTAAGTAGCTGAGGCTGGCCAAGAACCATGATCCTCCTGTCTCAGCCACCCAAATGCTGGGATTACAAACATGCGCCACCACACCTGGCTCATATTTTCAACATATATCCCTTCCTTCGGATCAAATTTCCAGTGCCTTAAATTCTATCACTTCAGAAAGTCCACTGTGCATTTTAAGGCTGTCCTGGAGTTGTGTGTGTGTGTGTGTGTGTGTGTGTGTGTGTGTGTGTGTTGAAAATTTCCTGATCCATATTTGAAAACTATGCTTTAATAAGTTTCTGACTGCAAAAATCCTCCCAAACTCCTAATATTGAAAGTCACATATGATTATTTTTTTCCTTTTTTAAAAAAAATGGTTTACTTAGTTTTATTTGTGTTTTTCTATTTTAACAGGGGGTGCATTTTGTATTAAGTCCTTATATTTTCATCTTAATTCTCATATACAAATTTGGTTACATATGGTTCTTAATAAATTTCTGACTGCAATAAATGTCTAAAGGTCGATATTGTGACCGTGTCCTTCCCTTGCTGGATCTGGGACTATAGCAAAGAAGTGAAACATGCATCTTTCTCAGTCCAGTAGTCTTTACTATCTTTTCTCTGCACCGAGCCCTGTAATGCTATCACAGACTCATTGAGTAGAACTCACTATTTTCACTTCAATTTGCCCCAAACTGATTTTGTTCAATAACATGTAAATGTGATTGAGACTGGAGTTCAATACAAAATGAATGTTCTCAGTCATAAACTGTGTCAAAAAAAATGTGATCTGGGTACTTCAGTATCCCAGCTCTTGACATGAGCTACTTCTTCAGTGGGGGTGGAGAATAAGGACCAATAACAATAGTATGACACAGTCTAGCACAATTTATTTTTTTAATGTAGCTAAACTGATAGGTTACTAAAAAGGAAAGGAGAAAAAATTGATGTAAAACACAAAACTTCCCTGAAAATCCAGTACTTACTGCTCTGGGATTTCTTAAAGCGCTTAAGATCTTAGTCATTAAAAGGTAGAAGAGCATCTTACAGTGGAGTTATATTTTAAAGTCAATGCTTAGGGCAGAATTGAGTGTAGTCAGAATTTTCCTTGAAAACTTGTAAGAAAGGTGTCTCTATGGAGATGGGCATAGGAGTCTGTATCTTGGTGAATCCAATGCTGAATTTTAACACTAGATAAAGAATTAGGCTTACTTTTTTATTATTTTGGTTGGATGAGAGGATTATGTGGACCAAAAATGTATATAGTATATCTTTGAGTTTTATTGATGTTTGGTTGTCATTTTGGTGCTGGTCATTCAATGTAGAGCCTCATGCATACTAAGCAAGTGCTTTACATTGAGCTATATCCTCAGCCCCATAGCATGTCTTTAAAACTAGGTATTAGCCAGCTTTGCTTGCTTTAAGAGGTACAATGGAATTGAGAATGAAGGAAAGTAAAACATTCCCATTGACCATTCTGTATGCATTGAGTGGAGTAGACAGTATTCATTCTAAGAGCTGAGGGTCAGATTATAAATAAGGGTGCTCACATCCTTGGGGGTAAAGACAGAAGTGACATCTGATCTACCTCCCAGACAAACTTCTTGAAAGGATCCTGAATACATCACAGCTTGCATCCTTCTCCTTGTCGGCTCACTCCATCCTATGGCCATTGCATCATTCCAGCAAAATAGTACTTCTTAAGGTCCAGAAATGACCTCTTGGTTGCTTCATCCAATGAACTGACTTGAGCCCAAATTCGAAGTGACCATTTGCTGCAGCATATCAACCATTAGGTTTCTAAGCACATTTCTGTGTCCACTGATGGCCTTTAGTTTCCTTTACTGGCTCATCTTTTTATCAGTTCTTTAAGATGTTATAGTTTGAACTAGACTCCCTTCTTTAAAGGAACTCCTTCATACCTATGGCTGCAGATATATCATTGGTAAGCAACTAGCCCTTGTATATTTCTCTTTTTTTATCTTTTTAAACCAGTACATTATAATTATACTTAAAAGATGGATTCATTTTAATGTATTTGTCCATGCACATAACATTAATTGGTCAATTTTATTTTCTAGTACCTCCCTATTCCCATCCCTTCTCCTTCCCCTAATTCCTTTCTTCTATGTATTAGTCTCCCTTCTATGTTCATGTCCTTCTTTATTTCTTATTTCCCTCTAATTTCCACATATCAAAGAAAATCTGATCTTTGCCTTTCTCGTCTGGCTTATTTAGCATACCATGATATTCTGTAGTTCCATTCATGTACCAAGGAATGGCATTATATGATTTTTCTTTATAATGAGTAAAACCCCACTGTACCAAAAAAATGTGAATGTATATGCCACATTTTCTTCTTCATTCATTTACTTATTGATGGATATTTAGATAAGTTTCAAAACTTGGTTAATGTGAACTGCAATACTATATATATGGATATGCATGTATTTCAATAGTATGGTTTACTTCACTTCTTTTAAATATATACCAAGGAGTGGCATCATTGGGTCATGTGGTGGTTTTACTCATCGTCTTTGTATGTGTGTGCTGTATTGAGAATTGAGCCCAGGGCAAATCTACCACTGAGCTACACCTCAACCCTTTATTTATTTATTTATTTATTTATTTTTGAGACCATTTCTTAGTTACTGAGGCTGGCCTTGAAACTATGATCTTCTTATCTCAGCCTCCCAAGTACTAGGATTGCAAGTACGTGCAACCATGCCTGGTCCCATTCTTGGTTTATTATGAAATCTTCATATTGACACCCATAATGGTTGCACTAATTTTTTTTTGGTGGTACTGGGGTTCCTGGAAGCCCTTCTACCTCCGGGCTACACTCCCAGACCTATTTTTACATTTTTTTTATTTGGAAACAGGGTCTTCTAAGCCAGCGCGCGCGGCTGGCTTCGAACCTGCGCGATCCTCCTGTCTCTGCCTCCCAAGCAGGGGGATTACAAGCGTGCGCCACCACGCTCGGCGGTTGCACTAATTTTTAGTCCCACCAACAATAGGTAAATGTTCCTTTCCCCCTATATCCTTGCCAACATTCTTTGTATTCTCAGTGGTTGCCATTCTAACTGGAGTTAAATGGAATCAGTGTCATTTTTGTTTACATTATCCTGATTGCTAAAGATGAATATCTTTATATATTTTGTCCATTTATATTTCTTCTTTTGAGAAATGTCCAGTTTATCTATCCATTTATTGATTGGGTTACTTGTTTTATGTTGGCTTTAAGTTTTTATATAGTCCGTATATCAATCATGTCAGAAGAGCAGATGACTAAAATTTTCTCCCATTCTATAGGCTCTCTCTTCATGCTCCTAATTGTTTCTTTTGGCAAGATAATGAAATTAAAGGGATACAAACGGAAAAAAATCCAAATTGTCTCTGTAGATGATATGATCCTATACTTAGAGGACCCA
Source organism: Muscardinus avellanarius (assembly GCF_963383645.1). Lineage (NCBI taxonomy): Eukaryota > Metazoa > Chordata > Mammalia > Rodentia > Gliridae > Muscardinus > Muscardinus avellanarius. The sequence goes on from NC_137792.1 coordinate 8,620,544, forward strand.
AAAAATGCTCCACCAGAGGACTTCTAGAGCTAATTAAAAAATTCAACAGCCAGACATGGTGGCACACGCTTGTAATCCCCGCATTTTGGAGGCTGAGACAGGAGGATCGTAGTTTGCAGAGAGCCTCAGCTACTTAATGAGGCTCTTTGTAATTCAGTGGGAACCCTGCTTCAAAATAAAGAATAAAAAATAGGGCTGGGGGTGTAGCTCAGAGGTAGAGTACCCCTGGGTTCCATCCCTGGTACCGCGAAAAAAAAAAAAATCAACAATGCCACAGCATACAAGATCAACATACAAAAATCAATAGCTTTTCTATACACCAATAATTAATCTGCTGAAAAAATGAGGAAAATAATTCTATTTACAATGGCCTCAAAAATTAAATACCTAGGAATAAATGTAATCAATGAGGTAAAGGACTTTTATAATAAAAATTATAGAGCACTAATGAAACTGAAGACATTAAATTACAGAATGACCTCCCACATTCTTGGATAGGCAGAATTAGTATTGACAAAATGGCCATATTGCCAAAAGCAGTTGGCAGATTTGATGCAATCCCTACAGTCATACCAATGACAGTCTTCCTAATGCTGACGCCTTTCTTGTAAAAGACTGATTTTTCAGCTGGGTATGGTGGTACATGTCTGTATTGCCAGTACTGGGGAGGCTGAGATAGAAGGATCTCATGTTTGAGTCTGATCATAGCAACTTATTGAGACCCTCAGCAATTTAGGAAGACCCTGTCTCAAAACCAAAAATAAAAAGGGCTGGGGGGTATAGGTTGGAAGTAGAATGCCCCTGGATTCAAACCCCAGTGAAGGAAGGAAGGAAGGAAGGAAGGAAGGAAGGGAGGGAGGGAGGGAGGGAGGAAGGAAGGAAGGAAGGAAGGAAGGAAGGAAGGAAGGAAGGAAACATCATACTAGAGCAGTTATCCTGGCACTTTGATCCAAAATATATCCATTGTCGTGTGTGTGTGTGTGTGTGTGTGTGTGTGTGTGTGTGTGTGTGTGTGAGAAAGAGAGAGAGAGAGAGAGAGAACACACACAAACACACACACACACAATGGATGAAACAAATGGCATTCTACCTTTGAGCTACACCCCAGTCCTTTTATTTATTTTTTTTTTTGAAATATGGTCTTTCACCAGGCGTGGTGGCGCACGCTTGAAATCCTCGTGCTTGGGAGGCAGAGACAGGAGGATTGCGCTGGTTCGGAGCCAGCCTCGCTGGCTTAAGAGACCCTGTTTCCAAATAAAAATATAAAAAAAATAGATCTGGGAGTGTAGCCCGGAGGTAGAAGGGCTTCCAGGAACCCCAGTACCACCAAGAAAAAAAAAAAAAAGAAGAAGAAGAAAAGAAGAAAAAAATAAATATTGTCTTTCTTGCTAGGTGGATGAGAGTCTTACTGCTTCATGAAGCTGTCCTCAAACCCATGATCCTCATGTCTCGGCTTCCCAAAGACTGATATTACAGGTGTGTGCTACCATGCCCAGCTTGTCATGTAATTTTAAGAAACACCATATTAAAACTGTTTTCTCATATAAATTTCTTAAAATTTTTATTGTTCTAATGGACATCAAAAATTTCCAAGAATATTATGTATTCCCCAAGTCTATGAAACCACATTTTAAGTAAAAATTATAAGTGACCATTGTTTTAGAATAAGATCCTATACTACGACTCAACAAACCAAGCTAAAATTCTAAATGGAGCCATTCACACTAAAATTCCACCTAACCAAACTAAAAATAAGCTTTTGTTCTGGCCTCAGAAATCAGGATTTGAGAGATAGAAGCCAAATTTCCCACACAGACCAATTGCATTTGGTATGGCAGTGAAATTTCCAAAAAAAAAAAAAAAAGGCATGTTAAAAGCAAGCAAAAAGAAGTAGGAAGAGGAAGAGGAAGAGAAGGAGAAACCTGAAATAATCTGATTTTAACTAGTGGGTTATTTTCCTATCTTTCTGTCTCCCTATCCCCACCCAACCAGGAAAGTAACTTCAAGATGACCATTCCAGCCAGCCATATTGGTGCATACCTCTAATTCTAGTAACTCAAGAGACTGAGATAGCAGAATTCTAAATTCAAGGCCAATCTGCATAACTTAACAAGACCCTGTCTCAAAATAAAAATTAAAAAGGGTTGGGAAGCCAGGCGTGGTGGTGCACGCTTGTAATCCCCACACTTGGGAGACAGAGACAGGAGGATTGCGCAGGTTCGAACCCAGCCTCACTGGCTTAAGAGACCCTGTTTCCAAAAATAAAAAAGTATAAAATAGGCCTGGAAGTGTAGCCTGGAGGTAGACGGGCTTCCAGGAACCCCAGTACCACCACCAAAATAAAAATAAAAATAAAAAGGGTTGGAGTGTAGCTCAGTGATAAAGTGTCCCTGGGTTCAATGTTCTATATCACAAACATACAAAAAGATCATTCCAGCTGGACCCACCAGGAACCTATAGTCCTAGGTATTGGGGAGGCTAAGGCAAGCCTGAGAAATGTAGGAAGACTTGTCTCAAAAACAAACCAAACAAATAAGATCATTCTGCTTTCTATCTCTATTTCTGTTTCTGCTTTTTCCAAGCCCTTCTCTGTCTATAAAACAAATCTTCTTTGCACTCACCATTATAACACATATCCTTCTGAATGTAGTATAGTGTTTCCCTATTGTAGAATTAAAAATAAAGCCAATTAAGATTATGTCTGTAATCCTAGTACTTGGGAGGCTGAGACAGGAAAATCAGTTTCCAGGCCAGTCTCAGTAACTTAGTAAGACCCAATTTCAAAATAAAAATAAGATTGGGCTTAGGATGTGGCTTGGAGGTAGAATGCCTCTGAGTTCAATCTCATACACACACAAAAAAAGTTTGTTAAATTTAATTGTTAGAATTTGATCTTGTGACAAATGGAATCCTATTCAATTCGTGTATTTTGGAACGAAGTATCCTGAGAATACACTTTGCAGAACATAGTGTCTCAAGTTTTAACACATTCGAAGGGTCCCTGTGTGCTAGTTCAAAGTCCAGCCTGAAACTGGAATGTAAATCAGAGCTGAAGGTGATGGTCAAAGTTAAAATTTGTGATAGTTTTAGATAAAGGAGGAGATATTTATAGTTAAACTCTATGACAGATCTTTATATTCTCATTCTTTAAGTTCCATTTGTAAAAATAAATTGAATGTGATGAAGTGTGTATTTTAATGAACAGCCACCTGGAATCTTAAATATCTTTCTGTGGATTCACATTTCTGAGTTCCGTTTTACTCCCCTGTAGCAGTTTACAGTATAGTGATGGCCAGATTATACATGTCTGATTTTCTCTCTTCCTTCTTATCCCTCTCTGGACTATTTGTTTGTTACCTTTGAATGGATGGGTTAAATGTGTGAAACGCGTCTGAGAATTACTGAGATGGAAGTTCAATAAAAGCCAATTACTGCTCTCTGCTTTGCAAGACTTCAGCCAACCCATGCAGAACTTGGGGCCCAAGCTCCTGGCAGTTAGGCAATTATCACCTGCAGAAAAGATATCCAGATTTTATGGCTTTCATTCACTCAGGGCAAATCCAAATAGAACTCAGGGACATTATGAGAATCCTAATTAAGGAGACTTCATTGTAGATACTAAATATTAATTATGCATATAATACTTATTTAAAGTTAATACTATTTTCTAAGTAGTGGATGAAATATTTTTTGTACTGGATTTGATTGTTCCCAGGAGCATTCTATCTCTGAGCTACACTTCCAACCCTCATTTATTTTTTTATTTTGAAAACAGGGTCTTGCTAAGCTGCTGAGGTTGGCTTCAAACCTGTTATCCTCTGGTCTCAGTCTCTCAAGTACTGTGGTTACAGTACATAGATTTACTGCATATATAATCCTTTGATGTTTTGCTGCCTCTCTGTATGCAAATGGCATTTCTATTTCTAGTCTTGTTTCCATTCTGATGTTTCTCTAAAGACAGTAATTCTGCTGAGTCCTTCACCTCATTCCAGTAGTATATTCCTCTTCACTAAGCTTTTGAATTTCAATGGTTCTGACTCTGATCTTTGGCTAATTGTTCCTATTAACCTTTCCATTTTATGGCTTAAAATCAATATATATTTTTATTAAAGGTTCAGGGGGAAAATGACTGTGAGCTTCCTATGTATAAATGTATTTTACTTACCTCAGGCACATCTTTCTGCTACCTATTGAATCTAATGTTCTTTAACTCAATTATAGATGAAATTTTCACATTCCTTTTCTTGCCCATGGGATTCATTATTCTATATTGTATTTTCCTACCCTCCAGTAAGCAGCATGCAGTCCCAAAACAAACATGGCTTGAATCAAATGGACGAGAAGTTCAAGGTTTATCTGAACTATAGTTTCAGAAAAGTATGAGGGATAGAAGTCTGCTTCGTTGCCCCTTAGCAATAAAGCTTAGAAAAGCCAATCAATTATAATGGAGATATAGAAGCATGAAAGAAAATATCACTTCTTAGCAGGGCCAAGTACCTTAGAGAGAGATCAATAAGGAGTCCTTGGACCTTTTCAAAGAGTGTGTTAAGAAAGGACCATTAAAAGAGGAGTAGGAAGGACTGGGATTAGACAGAAGTTCTGAATTTCTAACACTTAGATCATGCTGATGCCATAGTGCCTAGACCATGCTTTGAGAAAGAAAGTTTTCAACCTATTGAAAAGGCTAATCCCAGGGTTCAACCCAAGTTCTGCTCAAAAGATTTCCAAGTACCCAGGGTAAGGAAGGCTGGAGTGCACATCCACTGCCCACCCTTTCCTTCCAACTTACATCAGTGGGTTTGTTATGCTGGGGGATAGCTGATGATGTGCACTGTTTGAAGGGTGGACTTTTCAAAGGAGGACTAACGGGCAAAAAGATACTTAGATGAAAAATAATTCTCCCTAGTAGAACAAGTGAGTCTTAGAAATGTAGCATCTGAAACAGCAAATGATGAACAAATGAAAATGCAAATCTGTTTTAGGGCAAATAGCTTGGAATATTGATTCATGACATATCCCTTCACTGTCTTGAAGACAATGACTGACCCACTTCCACACCGCTGTGAGCATACCACTGTGTAGGGTTAAGCTAATACAGTAAAAATGGAGGGTAGACCCTACTGCCTATGTGGGGCTCCAATTCTTAAGGTTACTAGTATGATCGTGAGTAATAAGTGAGCTCTATGTTTATTCTTCTTTGAAAACCCACTTGATATTCAGCTTTGCAAAATAAATTCAGATGTTTAATGCTCCATCGAAAATTATGGGTTTGTTCAATGTTTAAAAGCCATAAGCAAAACAGACCTTATTCTAGAGACTGGTTATTCAACATCTGGAAGCTCCCCAGAGCATGAAAAAAAAAGTGACGCTCAAACAGGTACCATTTACACAGTATTTTTTACACCTTAAACAGATATCATTTAAGTCCTACTTCACAAGATGGTCTTTGGAAACAGAAAATGCTACTCAAACTCTTAGAAATCACCCTGATTAAGTGAGTCTTTCATTTGCATGCTAATTAAATGGATTTTGCTCTGCTGAATCTGTGAAATCAATTCATTTCTTGTTTACCTCCTTTAGATAAATCATAAATTTACTAACTTGTCTCCTTTAATTTTCTATCTCTGAAAAACAATGATTCCCTAACCCAGAGCTACCAAGTATCCAGGGGATGGGTGAGAAGGACAGGTCTTGTAGATGACAGATGATGACTAGCTCCAAAGAAATGTCAGTGGAAGGCAAATGGGGAAGAAAGGAGCTATTTTCTGTGGCATAGCAACTCGCCCTGCCACTCTTAAGGTGAGAATAAAAGGGCAAGTTTGCATCTACAAATAGCCACTAAATGAAATCAGGAACTTTCCCAGGCTTGCTGCCAAGACAAAGATTAGATTCCTTGTTCCCAAATATTGTAAGTGCTGGGTTGCACTGGGAGAGGGCTGTTGACTTAGAAGGTCCTTTGAGTGTGTGTGTATGTTGGGGTGGGGAAGTCCTCAGAATATTATGTTAGAGATTTACCTCTACAAGTTGAAAATACAAAACCTGAGAAATTCGCACATATCTTCTAATTCAAGCACCCTTTATAAGTCCTCTGAATAGTTTTAAATCTAAACTAATTTAAGCAAAGATCATATCATGGTAAAAAATAGTGTGATAATGATTAAGTCAAATAAGCAGTATAGATAAATACTGGGAAGATATAAGTTAAAAGAAAATGCTTAATCTTTACAGAAGGAAGATTTATTTCATTAAAATAAAAATATTCTGAATTGACATCAGTTGTTTCCACTGGTAGCATATAGATTTTTCTACTTTTTCACTTTTTAATTGGCTTATAATACCCCTAATTTTTATAATTAAAACTTTAACAATTTGAAAAGAGAAAAACAAATTTTCCCCTGGTGTTATAGACTTGCTGTCATTCAAGCCTAAACTGTGTATATATGTATGTATATGTATAAATATATCTATATGTGTGTAGAAATATATCTATATGTGTGTGTATTATGTATATATATATATGTATGTATATATGTATGTGTGTATATATATATATATATATATATATATATATATATATATGTATGTATCAGCAGTGGCAAAGAGATCTTCTGTGTACATCTGTTGTTATATATATCACCAAATTTTTTTCTATGGGAGGGTGTGATATTTTTTCTATGTGAGGGTATATTTTTTAAAACAAATATTGTTTTGGATTTTGTGTATGTGCAAACATAATTTTAACTAATATACTAGTAATTTGTCATTTTGACATGATCACAGAAGTGCTTTCAGTTGCAAGTAACAACAACAAAAAGTCTGGAGGAAGGTGTCTCCTGGTCTAGGCCTTGAAGTCCAACATTGCCTTTTCTCCCATAACTAAGATGGCTTTCACGACTCCAGGAATAACATCACCATTAAATCCAGAAAGAAATGACAAACAAATCTGCTGTCTATACCTGCTGTTAGAGTTGAGAGAAGAATAGCTTTCTTAAAAATTGTCCTAGCATATTTCCACTGAGGTACTCTGTCCTTTCTCTAGCAGGAAGGGAGTCTAGGAAAGTCCTTTTTTTTTGCGGTACTAGGACTGGAACCCAGGGGCATTCTACCTGTGAGCAACACTCCCAGCCCTGATTTTTATTCTTTTATATAAAACAAGGTCTCACTGAGTTGCAAAGGGCTTCACTAAGTAGTTGAGGCTGTCTGCGGACTGCGATCCTCCTGTCTCAGCCTCCCAAATACAGGGATTACAAGTGTGCACCACCACACCTGGATGGAAAGTCCATACTGAGCTATGTACTCATCTACCTGGTGTCTATGGCATGGGAAGGTGAGAGAGCCTTCCTTAGCCAACCTTCAGTGCCTAAACATCTTATAAATAGTTACCCATATCACTTGAGATAAATATTCCAATCAATAATTCTCTGTCTTAGAGAAGTGCTTTCCATCTCTACTCACCTATAGATTGCCCGGAGCTCTTGTTCAAATGCAGATAATGAGGCAAAGCCTGAGATTCTGTATTTTCAAGAAGCTTCCAGATCATAGTGGTGTTCCTGAGTCATGGCACCATAACTAATGTCATGCTGTTTTCTGTTGCTATAAAAGAATACCTAAGACTGAATAATTTACAAAGGAAAGAAGTATATTTCATTCATGGTTCTGCAGGCTGGAAGTCTAATATTGGGCAGTACCAATTGGTGAGGGCCCGCCTCATGCTAAGTCATAAAGTGGTGGAAAGTGGGCACATACAAAAGAATCAAAACATGAGAAGCTATAACAAGAAAGACTACTGAAACAAACATACTATTATCTCTTGTGCCCAAAGAAAGAAAGTAACATACAAAAAATGGAGAAAGGCATTAACCCATTTTAATGTTCTAATTGCCTCTTAAAAGCCCCACCTCTCAACATGGCCACAGTGGCAAATATCAACATGTGTTTGAAGGGGCCAAACCCTATTCAAGCCTTGGCATCTGGCATAGTAAGGACTGACAAAACATGATTGTGCCTCTACATTATTTCTACAGCTTCATCTTATACCTCATTCCCTTTCCACTCACAGCTTGAGTCAGTCACATTTGGCCTTCAGTTCCCTAGAGGGGTGATGATTAATTTGCTGACCATTTCCTGTACAGCACCCTCTGCCTGAAATTCTCTCTCAACCTCCTTCGCTTTATTTTCTGGAGTGTTACTCATTCCTTCCATCTCAGCTAAGGTATCACTTCCTCCAGGAAGGTTTCCTGGATGGCACTACCCTCCCTTGCAGATGGCATTTCTCTCTCCCTAATCTTTGGCTTTTCAGGATCCAGTCCAACATCTGATATAAAACAGGTCCTTAAACCAATGGATGTGGAATTAATTAATCAACCAATAAATCAAAGAAATAATGCATTAACTAGAAGCAAAATGAAGCATCTTAGCTAGAGTCTTCAGAGCCAGCTTTTCTGAGAATTACAGCAATAAATTGTCATGTTTTTGTAAGGTCATTTACTTCTTTTAAAAAGTATTGCAGAGGTTGCCAACAAAACCACTAAAGCTAAATTAAATGATGTAATTTAAAGTGACAAAAAGTTGAGCAAAATTGTAAAAAAAAAAAGAATTAACTATAATAACTTATAATGCTATATTACTTGATTTAATTTATTTTTCTCTTTTTATACCTATTTTTTCCAAATTAGTGCTACTGAAGACTGGGCCACTCCATTGTCCATTACCACATGAAATAAATACAGAAATTGAGAGTGTTTACAACTTCTTTGTCAACTTCACAGAGTAATTTGCTATTGTCTTTTTAGAGTAATAATAGAGATGGGCATGATGGTGCATGCTTGTAATCCCAGCATTTGGGAGGCTGAAACAGGAGGATCATGGTTCACGGACAGCCTCAGCTACCAGTGAGGCCTTTTGCAACTCAATGAGACCTTATTTCAAAATAAAGAATAAAAATAGGGCTGGTGGTGTAGCTCAGAGGTAGAATGCCCCTGGGTTCCATCCCCAGTACCACACACACACACACACACACACACACACACACACACACACACAAACAATAGAACCAGGTGTGGTGGCTCATGCATATAATCCCAGTACTTGGGAGGCAACTTAGTGAGACACTATTTCAAATAAAAGAATAAAAAATGGTCTGGGCGTGGTAGCACATGCTTGTAATCCCGCACTTGGAAGGCAGAGACAGGAGGATCGCGCAGGTTCGAAGCCAGCCTCTCTGGCTTAAGAGACCCTGTTTCCAAATAAAATATAAAATAGGTCTGGGAGTGTAACCCAGAGGTAGAAGGGTTCCATCCCCAGTACCACAAAAAAATAAAATAAAAAATAAAAATAAAAAAATGAGACTGGGAGTGTAGCTTGGGGGTAGAATGTCCCTGGTTTTCATCTCTAGTACTGCAAAAATACACAAATAAAGTAATAATATATCTTTTTAAAACGGTATAGGTTCATAATAGATTCTATTTTTTAAAAATGATTATTTTCTCCACTTATAGAAGAAGCAGTACTCTAAATATACCAAAAAGGGTCAGATTATCTTAAGCAATATTTTCCAACAAAGGGAGAATCCCCCCTGGGGTATTTGGCAATGTGTAGAGGTATTTTTGATTATCAGAGCTGGGAAGGAGGTTGCTAGAAGCCAGGGATGCTAAGTACCTTACAATTCACAGGACAGCTCCTCCCAACAATGTTCCAGCCTCAAATGCCAATGGTGCGAAGGTTGAGAAACACTGACGTAAATACTTATCTAAACTCAGAACCTTAAGACAGCTCAGGGTCAAAGATTCTTCCTTTATTCTTTTATTTCCCTTTATTCTCCTTCCCTTCTTTCCTTCTATCCTTACTCCCCGTCTTTTTGCTTTCTTCTTGCCTCCTTTCTCCCCTCCCCTGCCCTCCCTCCCATCCTTCCTTTCAACTTTTCAGTTCTTTTCAGCTGGTGAGTCACTTCTTCCCATCAGAACCACAAACAGAAAAGTCACATGCACATGCTTCCATGTTAGATTTGATAAGAACCTTTAACTCTTTTCCTCTGGGTCAAATATGCTTCCCTTTTCTTCCTGACACCCTTGGTTTTTTTTTGTGGCAGGACAAAAGGAGAAGCCCAGCATGATTCTTTTGCTGCAGGAAGGTCTCAAGACTTCCTTTCCCTCTATCATCCATCTATCTTTCTTTCTTCCTTTCTCTCTCTTCTCTCTTCTCTCTTCTCTTCTCTCTTCTCTCTTCTCTCTTCTCTCTCTCTATCTCTATCTCTATCTCTGCAGTACCAAGGGTTGAACCCAGGGCTTATCTCCAAGCTACACCCCCAGCCTTATTTTTTATTCTTTATTTTGAAACAGGGTCTCAGTAAGTTGCAGAGGGCCTCACTAAGTAGCTGAGGCTGGCTTCAAACCATGATCCTCCTGTTACTAGGATTACAAGGGTGCACCACCACGCCCATGTTTGGCTTCTTCTGTTTTTCTGAGAGTTAATTTTTGGCTTCCTTAGGCTTGGATTTAGAAGGTATGTGAGCACTCATTTGGAAGCTATGCTGAGGTAGACCCATTACAAAAGCTTCTTGATAGCTCTTCCGGCAGCCATCTCTAACAGAACTAATTTAAAGATATTGTCTTGTTAGGCTTGAAGATGTCTTTCAAGATTCCAGGGAAAGAATTTTTAAAACATAGTTAAACAGGTTCTAACAAGTTCTACTTAACAAAAATCCAAAATTTGGGTTGGAGGTGTAGCTCTGTGGTAGAGCAGATGTTTAGCATGGGCAAGGCCCTGGTTCCATCCTCAGGACCACCACTCCCCACAAGGGAAAGAAAAGAAAGTCATCGATGCTCACAAAACAGATGAGTGTTTCCCATTTATTCCAGTTTACTCAAAGCATGAAGAATATACTCAGGCCTCATATGTGCTAGGCAGGCACTCACCACTGAGCTGTACCCCCAGTACCATCAATTAATTTTCTATTGTTTTGTCTCCCTTTCTCTATCTTATAAGCAAAAGTAACTCGGAAATAACTAATCCACAATTGTTCTTTTGTTTCTGCTTTCTTAAGCTTTTTTTTCTGTCTATAAAACGAAATCCTTAGTTGGGCATGTGCCTATAATCCCAGTACTTGGGAACCTGAGATGGGAAGATCACAGGTTTGAGGCCAGCCTTTGCAATTTAGCCAGACACTCAGTAACACAGCAAGGACTTCAGCAACACAGAGAGACCTCATTTCAAAATAAAAATAAAAATAGCTTGGGGGTATAATTCAGAAGTGGAATGTCCCTGAGTACCAAAAAACAAAACAAATAATAAAAAAGCTAACCTCTTCTGCTCAATCCACCAATTATTCTATTTTATGGAATGAAGTGTTGCCCCATTCTAGGATAAAAAAGAAAGCAACTAAGATGTGTTGGGCATGCTGAGGCAGGAGGATCAGAATCTTAAGTTCAAGGGTAGCCAGGATAACTTAGAACCTGTAGCAAACTCAGAACTAAAAAAGGGCTGGGGACATAGCTCAGTGGCAGAATGCTCCTGGGTACCCCCTCCCATCCACCAAGATCATTAAACTAAATTGTTGTAATTCTGTCCTTTGACAGCAGCTGCTGATGACATCTCATGAGCCACAGTCACATCTGTGCTGGGGCTTTTTTCACTATCTCTAGCCACCTGTCCATCTCCTTTGGGAGATGAAGTTCAAGGTACATTAAATTATAAAATCTGGAGCTGTCTTGCCATTCAGTGCTGCAATGAGGAGTCTCAGGCTCCTCTTTCAGAAGAGGGAGGAAGGCATCCTTCAAATATTGACATTGTCGATCCTCTTTATTCATTTTTAAACTTTTTGGAGGTCCTCTTGGTCATGTTCCAAGTATACATTCCCTGACTCATTACTTTTGCTGAATCCATTGTCTGTCTGTCCCCCCCCTCTCTCTTTCTCTCTCTCTCTCTCTCTCTCTCTCTCTCTCTCTCTATATATATATATATATATATATATATATATATATATATGAAACATGCTTCCTGGTTTCATCATAGTTCATTATTCCTCAACTCCCAGCGTCTACCTGTAATATCACCTGTAATCACACATTCACTCATTTGCTAGGCAGGTATGATTGTAATGAATAGAATAGAAGCTCTTAGAAGACCTTTGGCAAAAAGCAGAGAGAACATTGACAAAGGTGTCATTTTCCTGCCTTGGGAAGTTGGCAAACATCTTGAAAAAGATGTGGAAATTTGAGGTGGCTACGGTGATGAGCAGGAGTTCATCAAGCCGAAAACAGAAGACTTTAAAAAAATAAATCTTTTATCAAAGTTAGATAAGAATGTACCCAATTACCACATCTCAAATAGTCCATAGTATCATGGCCTGAAACTAAGGGAGCCATTTACTCCTTGACTGAAGAAGCTCATGAACACTTTCAGGAAACATAATTTTCATGGAGCATGGTGCATACCAGTAATGCTGGTACCTGGAGGATCGTAGCTTCAGAGTCACCCTCAGATACTTAATGAGACCCTGTCTCAAAATAAGAAATTAAAATATGGCAGGAGGTATAGCTTAGAGGTATAGTGCTCCAGGTTCAATTTCCAATACCAAAAAAAAGAAAATATAATTTCCCCCAAATATGAAATTAAGTCATAGAGTGCCACATTCTATAATGGTAAAAGGAATAATGTTAGTCATGTAAAATTTCAAATATGGCCATAAAAATAGAGAAAGAAAAATAAAGGAGAAAAGAAGAAACCTTGTATATGCCAGAAATTCATTTCATTATGGTTCAGTGATTCTCAGCTGGGGATGATACTGACCCCACAAAGGACATTTGACAATGTCTGGAGATATTTTTGGTCGTCAAACCTGGTACAGGAGCATAGAATTTGTTGACCAGAGATGATGATAAATTTCCTGGCATTCACAGGACAACCCTTCAAAACCAAGAATAAAACTAAAATGAAAATTTAAAATACCAAACTCTAATAGTACCCATGTTGAGAAACCATTCTAGTCCATGCTATAAATCTGAAGGTACATTTATTTAAACTGGTGTGCTTTCAGTTGTGGAGTGGAAATCAGTTCTTCTTAGCTCTTTGTTCCTTAGACAGTTTAAATGATGACATGCAAAATTTAACTTTTCCCACATTCCTGGATGCACAGCTCCATTTATAAACAAGGTCCTCATGAATTTAGAACACTGTGCAAACTCATGTGAATTTAATAACTTTAGTTGAGGGAAAATAAGATAAAAATCAAAGCATGGGGGGAAGACATTGTGGCTCCAAGGCTGTGGGCCCATCACTGTCAGTCTAACATAAATATTTATGGCAGCACATTCCACTATGAATGCATTTGTCTAGAGCAGAATTGTTTTAGCCTGATGTAAGCAGAAGCAAGGTTTTCTAAATACAGCCCATATTATTTGAAGTGAGTAGTCCTACATTTGCAACAAGTGCAAGGATTGCAGGGATTTAATATTCAGTCAACAAACACACAAAGAATGGGGGTAGGGAGCAAGACTTTGTCTGAAACTCCACTTTCCAGTTTGGTAGGCACTAACTGCATATAGTTATTGAGCACTTGAAATGCAGTAAGTCCAAATTGAGATATGCTGTAAATATAAAATACACACTGGAGTTGGAAGACTTCAAAGAAAAGGATACAAAATGCTTCAACAATATGTATACTGCTTGGAGCATAGCTCAATAGAGTGCTTGCCTAGCATGCACAAGGACCAGGGTTCAATATCTAACATCATACATACACACGCCAAAAAAATAATCATGATTTGAGCCAGGTGTGGCACACACCTATAATCCAGGTACTTGGGAAGCTGAGAGAAGAATTGCAGGTTTAAGATAATCTCAGCAATTTAGCGAGACTTTCAGTAAGTGAGCAAGACCGTTTCTAAACAAAACATAAAAAAGGGTTAGGGATGCAACTTAAAGGTAGAATGTATCTGGGTTCAATCTCCAGTAATGCACAAAAATATGTATACTGATTACAACTTAAATTAAAATATATCTATTTTGATATATTATGATAATGTATTATGATGTAATATATATTATAACAGTGATAGTATATTGGATATATTGGGTTAAATAAAATCTATTGTTAAAATAATTTAAATTTTGCCGGGCGTGGTGGCGCACGCTTGTAATCCCCGCGCTTGGGAGGCAGAGACAGGAGGATCGCGCAGGTTCGAAGCCAGCCGCGCGCGCTGGTTTAGGAGACCCTGTTTCCAAAATGAAAAATGTAAAAAATAGGTCTGGGAGTGTAGCCCGGAGGTAGAAGGGCTTCCAGGAACCCCAGTACCACCAAAAAATAAAAAATAAAAAAAAATTATTTAAATTTTAGTTAAAATTTAACAACTTAAATTTAAATCTATTATTACTTTATTAATTAGTCACTAGAAATTTTAAAATTATATATGTGACTTACTTTACAATTCTATAGGTTAGCACTGGTGTAAAAGCATACATTTTTGTCATGCTCCTTTAATATTAATTTGATGCTCATGAAAAGACCTTAGAGTTCAGATTTCTAACAAGTCTGTCCTTCAATCAGCAGGCTATAGGTTCTCACAAAACTATGGGATATGTAAACCTTGAGAAACTTTTAAAAATACTGATGCTTGGACATCATAAGCCAAAAAAGAAGACTGTATGCCTAAACAAAAAAATAAATAAAAACAGTTTTGTACTTGCCTAGCGTGTGTGAGGTGCTGGGTTCCATCCCCAGCACCAGGACCTCACACAAACCCTCAACGAAGGATATACTAAAACATAAAATGGGCCTGATAGTGGTTCGCACATGTAATTCCAGTACTTGTGAGGCTGAGACAGGACAGAAAGATTGCAAGTTTGGGTCATCCTCAGAAATTTGGCACTATAAGTATCAATATAATTAGACCCTTTTTCAAAATACAAAATTAAATAGGGCTAGGAGTGTAGCCTAAAGGTAAAATGATCCTAGGTTCAATCCCCAGTACAAAAAAAATACAAATGAAACAGTTAAATGTACCTTTTCAACAAAATGGCACCAAAAGCAGAGAAGGAAGTTGCTAAAGCTAAAGCCAAGGGTGTTTTTTTTTTTTTTTTCAGTACTAGGAATGGAAGCCAGGGGCATTCTACCTCCAAGCTACACCCCTCAGCCCTATTTTTTATTTATTATTTAGGAACAGGGTCTCACTAAGTTGCAGAGAGCCTCATTAAGTAGCTGAGGCTGGCTTTGAACCCAGATCCTCCTGTCTCAGCCTCCCAAGTAGTAGGATTACAAGCACGTGTCACCACCTCCAGCTCTGCAGCCAAGGTTTTGAAGACCAAAGACGGGAGTATTGAAGAGGCATCCACAGCCACATGTCATCCACCTTCCTGCAGACAAAGACCCTATGGCTTGGGAGACAGCACAGATATACTTAGGAGAGGACCCTTCAGGAGGAAGTGAGCTTGACCCTCCTGCTATTAAGTTCCCTCAACCATGGAGTCAGCCTTGATAAAAAGACACCAACACACTGTGTTCGTTGTGGATGTGAAGGCCAAGAAGCACTACATCAGACAGACTGGGAAAAGCTCTATGACATTGTCGTGGCCAAGGTCAATACCATAATCGGGCCTGATGGAGAGAAAAGGCATATGTTCAACTGGCTCCTCACTATGAGGCTTTAGATGTTGCCAGCAATACTGGGATCATCTGTACCGAGTTCAGCTGGCTGTGGGATCCACATTGTTTGCGCCTTTTAAAAAAAGAGATGAACTGTAAAACTTTTAGAGGAAGACATGAGGGGAGATCTTCAGCATCTAGAGCTAGGCCATAAGTACTCAGATTTTATACCAAAGGCATAATCCACAAGACAAAAAAATTAGCAAATTGGACCATATAGAAATTAAGCCCATGTGAAAAGGATAAGAAGATAAACTACAACCTGGGAGAGCATATTTGCAGCCCCCATATTGGGCAAAGTATCTAACTAGGACTTTCAAACCCAACAGTAAAAAACAAATAGATTACCCGGTGCATGCTTGTAATCACAGCATTTGGGAGGCTGAGACAGGAGGATCTGGGTCCAAGGAAAGCCTCAGCTACTACTTAGTGAGGCCCTCTGCAACTCAGTGAGACCCTGTTTCAAAATAAAGAATAAAAATTAGGGCTAGGGATGTGGCTGGGGGGTAGAATGCCCCTGGGTTTTATTCCCAAGACTGCAAAACACACACACACACACACACACACACACACACACACACACACACAGAGTTTAATTAGAATATGGGCAAAATATGTGCACAAATATCTCACCGAAAAGGGTATGCAAACAGCAATCAAGCATATGGAAAGATGTTCAGCATCATTAACCATCGGTAAAATGCAAATTAAAGCCACCACATGTGAATTGGCAATTATCACAATGCAATTTTCAGCTTTAAAAAGTGCTGGGACTGGAGGGATAGCTCAGGAATTGAGCATATGGTTAGCATGCACGAGAGTCTAGGTTCGATTCTAGAAACCGAAATAAATAGAAAGCTGTTATTGGTATATTTAAAAAATTAAAATTAAGCCAGGCATGGTGGCACACACCTGAAATCCCAGTACTTGAGTGGCTGGAACAGGAGGATCCAGGAGGTTTGCTGGCAGCCTCAGCTACTTAGTGATGTCCTCTACAACTTAGGGAGACTAAAAAAAAAATTTGCTCACCTATAGTATGGGTCATAGAGTTCCTCCTATGACCCATTTCTCCCTAGCTTCCTCATATTAGGGAGAGCATCCAATTTCTTATTTTTTGTGACTGACTAGTCTCACTTAGCATAATGTTCTCCAATTCCATCCATTTCCCTATAAATGACATAATTGTGTTTTTCTTTGTGGCTGAGTAAAATTCCATTGTTTATATATCCCATAGTTTTGTAATCCATTCATTTGTTGATGGACATCTTGGCTGGTTCCATAGATTAGGGCTAATTGGGTGTGATATGGGCATGTATGCCTCCACCATCTTATACCCTATTAAGGTGAATGACAACGATGCACCAATAAAAAAATTAAAAATTTTTAAAACAGTATGCTGAAGACCCAAAAAAAAGTAGAAACAAAAATAGCATTGGGGGTATAGCTCAGGGGTAGAATGCCCCTGGGTTCCATCCCCGGTACCACAAAAATAAATTAATAAATAAAATTAAAAAGTACAAACACCACCCCTCCCACTCCTTCCATCCCATTTCTCATTTCTGATTGAGTGTTGCCTGGGCAATGAATGCTGGAAACGTCTCCTTGTGGTTTTAATGTACAGCCAAGGTTAAGAACAATTCTTCTGAGATAAAGAGTACAGCTTGATAGGAATCTATAAAATAGAGCCTTAGGGCAGATGAGGAAAGATGCTGACTTGAGGCTTTCTGGTTGAGGGTTATCTTCACACTCACTCCCCAAATAAGAATGAATACAGCTTGTTCTTGGAACGATTTATGTTCCAGCATAATATCTAGCCAAAGATCTAGTGACTTTTATTCACTGGTAAAAACAAAACAGGATTTGGTCAAGTTGACCAGGTCAGTGAAATTATTAGTTAATGCCTTCCTGTGGTCCTCTTTCCTTTCTCCATTAACTTCCCCTTCCACCTTTCAGACAACTAGTTTTCAAATTTGTATGCACATTGGATTCTTACGGGGGAACTTATAAAATGTTACCTGAATCCCACCCTGGAAATTTTTATTTCACTAATTTGGAGCCTGCTGTTGGATTTTGTCAATCTTCTCAGGGGATCCTACTATGCAGCCAATTGTGAGGACCAATGTTTCAGGCCACTGTCTCTCAACCCTTCCTGAAAGTTGGAATTACCTGGTGGGTTTTCTTTTTCAGTATCTTGATTTTGACATCCCACTTCTGTGTTCTCATTGTTCTGGGATGAGGCTGAATCATTGGGATTTTTTGGAAGCCCCTGAGTACTTCTAATGTGCAGTTGCGTTAGTCAGCTTTCTGTTGCTATGCCAAATACCTGAGATAATCAACTCCTAAGGAAGAAAGGTTTATATTGGTTTACAGTTTTAGAAGTTTTAGTCCATGGTTGGCTGGCTCCATAGCTTTTGGCCCTGTGGTTATGCAGAGCATCATGGTGGGTACAGGTGGTGAAGCAAAGCTGCCTATCTTATGGCAGCCAGGAAACAAAAAGGGAGAGAGAGAAGAAAGGGTGGGGATCCTAATATTTCCTTCTAGGGCACCCCCCCAATGATCTAACTTCCTTCCACTAGGCCCCACCTCCTGATGATTCCACCACTTCCCAATAGCACCATAGGCTGGCAATCAAGCCTTTAGCATGATTCCTTGTAGATAGTTAAGATACAAACCTTAATAGCAGCCAGTAATGAAAACTACCAGTTTAGACATTCACCTTTTCTTGTCTTCAACAGAGATATTAGTTATGTTTTTACATGCCATTGTTTAGCAGGCTTCAAGACTAAATGCCCTAAAATGAAAATACTTTAAAGTTGGAGAAAGGGAAGAATGTTGTTTGGTCTCTCTGATTTCACTGAATCCTCTAGCATTTGTAAGGCCAGGAAACCCTTTTTCTTTAGCCTTATCACCAACTCATAGCACAGTATTCTGTTTTCTTTTTTGTTTTTTACGGGTCTGGGGATGGAACTCAGAGGCATTCGGCCTTCAAGCTACACCCCTGCCCTATTTTTTATTCTTTATTTTGAATCAGGGTCTCACTAAATTGTGGAGGGCTTCACTAAGTAGTGGAGGCTTTCCCGAACAGCGATCCTCCAGTCTCAGCTTCCTGAATGCGGGATTACAAGAGTGTGCCACCATGCCAGGCTCAGTATGCTGTTTTCTAACACATAGATATGTCAACCCTCCTCAACCAACTGCCATGTAATTTCCTACATTAGTAGTTCTCAAATTTCATTGTGCATTAGAATCTCCTGGAGATTCCCTCAAAATACTATCACCTCTTCTCCTACCCCCATAAGTCTGATGTAATTGGTTTGGGGTGCAGCCTGGGTGTAGAGGACCCCTTTTGAGAGAAATGAACTGGTAGTAGACCAATTAACAAGAGAAAAGGCATACATGTAAGTTTATGATGTGCATGAAAGCATCACAGGAAAATGAGTCTCTAATAACAGAATTAGATTTAGAAGCTTATATACTCTCTTCATGGTTAAAAGAAAAGTAGAAGCATAGGCAATGTTTAGAGGACAAGTAAATGATTTAGGGGAACATAAATGGGAAAATAGATAATAGCATGTGAGAAGTTTATCTGGGCTCTGGGTATGGAAGAATTCCAATTTTTCTTTTCATAATGAGTATCAATCTTCCATAGCTTATGAGATATCTGGGAAATAAATTCACAATCATCAAATATCTCCTGTAGAATTGGTCCCTAAAGGTTGATAGGGGGAATCTCAGAGAAAGTCTTTCCTGTACTAGATGCTCCCCAGACACTCTGAAGTCCAAAGTGGCATATTTGGAGTATGCTTTCCTAGGCCTCAACATGGGCACTGGGATTTTTAAAAGTCTCCATTGATTCTAATGTCCAAGTAGTATAATAATGAAAATAACTGGCCCAAGTGATATTTTATTTAGTGATGTAAAACTGACTTTGGTGCCAAAATATCTTAACAAAAATAGTTGAGAAGTGACAAGAGGGCCAAAAACATACATTGGAAAAAAAAAACTGCCTCTTCAACAAATGGTGTTGGCAAAACTGGTTAACCATATGCATAAAAATGGAAATACATCTCACTTTCTTGCCCTTCACAAGAGTCAATTCAAGATGGATCAAAGACCTAAAAATCATACCCAAGACCTTGCAACTCCTTGAAGAGGGCATAGGTCCAACACTGAAACACATAGGCACAAGTAAAAATTTCTCAACAAGATCCCAAAGGCACAAGAAATTAAAAGGAGGATCAATACATGGGATTGCATTAGACTTAAGAGCTTCTGTACAACAAAGGAAGCTATCAAGAACCTCAACAATCTCAAAAGATAGCTGACAGAATGGGAGAAAAGTTTTTGTCAACTATTCCTTCAATAGAGGACTAATATCTAGAATATACAGACAGCTTAAGAAACTCATTGCTAAGAAAACAGCCCAATAAAATGATGGGCAAGTAAACTAAATAGACACTTCACAAGAAAATAAATACAAGTAGCCAATATATGTATGAAAAAATGTTCAACATCATTAGCAGTCAGATGCAAATCAAAACTACCCTGAGGTTTCACCTAACTCCAATTAGAATGGCAATCATTCAAAACACAAACAACAAATGCTGGCTAGGAACTCCAATACATTTTGGTGGGATTACAAATTAGTGTAACCATTTTGGAAAACAATATGGAGGATCCTCAGAAGAATGGGAACAAACCTATCATATGATCCAACAATACCACTTTGGGTATCTACCCAAAAGAATAGAAATTAAACAACCAAACTAATATATGTGTAACTATGGTCATAGCCACATAATTTGGCAATTGCCAAACCATGAAACCAGCCAAGATATCCATCAACAGATGAATGGATTACAAAATTATGGGATATGTACACAATTTAATTTTACTCAGCCATAAAGAAGAGCAAAATTACATAATTTGCGGGGTAATGGATGAAACTGGAGAATAGTATGCTAAGTGAGACTAGTCAGTCAGAAAAAGTAAAACAAAATTGGATAATGTGGAAGCAAAGGAGAAAAAGGGTCATAGGAGGAACTCTAGATAAAGGAAAATCTATAGATAAGAAAATAAGGCAACCAACAGGGCATGGTGGCGCACGCTTGTAATCCCAGCATTCCGGAGGCTGAGCCTGGAGGATCGCAGTTCGCGGACAGCCTCAGCTACTTAGTGAGGCCCTCTGCAACTCAGTGAGACCTGGTTTCAAAATAAAGGATAAAAAATAGGGCAGGGGGTGTATCTTGGAGGTAAAATGCTCCTGGGTTCCATCCCCAGACCCACAAAAAAGAAAGAAAGAAAGAAAGAAAATAAGGCGACCTAACTGAGGAGGATGGGAGGGGATAAGAGGGAAATTCCCTCATGTACATGACATACATTCACAAACATATCAAAGTCAATCACTAAGCCAAACATGAGAAGAAAAGAGGCGGGAGTGAATGGGTTGGGAATTGGGGAAGGGCTAAATGAGTGATGTATGCATGTATGCCTCTACCATCTTGTACCCCATGAAGATGTATGACAACAATGCACCACTATAATAAACACTTGAGAAGGTAAGAAATAGACTTGCAGGAATATTCAGTTGGATGCTGAAACTGAGGACTTGCTACAACATGGTGAAGTGTTTGCAAGTGAAACTTGAACATAGATGCATCATTACCAGGAACAGCATATTTCCAACTCCAAACCATCCCTTCCCACAGCTGAGACTCTTAGAGTGCATCAGTTTTCAATGGAAACTATGCAGAGTTCATAGACATGCCAAATCTACAGATGTGTGGAAAAGAAAGAAGAGCTGCAAAACAGTGGCTCTCAACTCATCAACTCTCTACTGCCTGGTGGGCAAACATCAAATGCAAATTAAAGATAAACTAATTTAAGCACTAACTGCTTCTA
Source organism: Muscardinus avellanarius (assembly GCF_963383645.1). NCBI lineage: Eukaryota > Metazoa > Chordata > Mammalia > Rodentia > Gliridae > Muscardinus > Muscardinus avellanarius. The sequence goes on from NC_137792.1 coordinate 8,642,082, forward strand.
CCTCATCTCCCGAGGAGGCTGGTTTTTGTGATCATACCTCTGAAGTGTTGTGCCACCTGCGGACTGTCGTTTTCATCAGATGTGCATAATTATACAGCCCTGGTTTAAAGATATTTGCCCACATTCATTTCCAGATTCCATAATAGTGAAAGATATTTCCCAAGTTAAAATATCATCTTCAACTTCATTTAGAGAGCACTTTCTAGATGACCATCTGAGGGATGTTTCTAGCCCTGATGTCAATCTTTAGGGAGATTTGGAAGAGAACAGAAATTTAAAATAAATGTCCTTAGAGGGAATTGTATGTGTTACAGTATGATAAAAGTTCAATCTCTTGCCAAAAGGGACTGGCACCAGAAGGTGAATCACACTATCATACTCTCCAATGGGAGTGAGATGTTAATAGCAAGGGATAGTATGCAGAAGTGTCCCACTGAACTGTGGCTAAAGACAGGCAAATAAGTAGGCTGAAAGCTTGATGCCCCAGATTTTCTTGGGCTGAGCATTCTGGAAGCAAACATTTAAACATCTGGGAAGCACCATGGTGGTTATACCCAGTTGAGCTCACTGGAAGCTCTTTTCACATACAGATGAAGACGTAGAATAAGAACATAAATGTGTGTTAGAATGGACACTGGTATTTGCAAACTTCCCTGTATGGTTCTTTTCCTGCAGAAGCACATTGTGTCCTGGGGCATAGAGAGTTCTAAACTGGGGAGTGAAGCGACTCTGGTTCATCCTAAAAGCTCAGGAGCTTCTGCAGAGACAGAGACAAGAGAAGTGTGCACACTGGCTTCTCCTGGTAGCCTGTGTTTCAAATTGCAGTAGACTTACAAATAAATCTACACAAGTAATTTGTAATTCTCACACTCCAGATTATATAAAGTTGACCTGGGTGGGCTATTACAACACACCTCCAAGCCGGGCATGGTGGCACACGCTTGTAATCCCAGCATTCCGGAGGCTGAGACCTGAGGATTGCAGTTCACAGACAGCCTCAGCTACTTAGTGAGGCCCTCTGCAACTCAGTGAGACCTGGTTTCAAAATAAAGAATAAAAATAGGGCAGGGGGTGTAACTCAGAGATCGAATGCCCCTGGGCTCCATCCCCAGACCCTCAATAAACAAACAACAACAAAAATCCACCTCTAGTGTTTCTGGTTCTGGGAGTCTAGTTAAGAACTGAGCATTTGTATCTCCAACAAGTTCTCAAGAGATGTTGAAGTTAATGGTCCAGGAACCATACTTTGTCAGCCACTGTTCTGGGACTAAGTAACAGGAATTTTTTTGTGGTCCTGGGGATTAAATTCAGAGGCACTAGGGCATTGTACTTCTGAGATACTTCCCCAGCCATATTTTATTTTGTATTTGGAAACAGGGTCTTGCCGGAGCCAGCCGGCAAAAGTACGGGTTCCAAAGAAAGGAGTGAGGATGAAATAATATAACTCTAAGAATTTAATTCCATATATTATTTATTCTTAACATGGAAGGATCGCCAGTCCACTCCCGGGTCTATATCTCTACTGACCAATCATGGGGTTTATTCTCTTCTGGTATTTATAGTTTTTAGCTTCAGTTTACCCCTGACGAGAAAGACAAGTCCAAAGTCCGGGCAGGTCAAACAATACCCTGGTGCAACACAAATCTAATCTTCCCTCAGACAGAAAATAGCATCATTAGTTCTGAGAGAGTCTTAATTACTTTGAAATCTCCATGACCCCAAACCTTGTTGACTCTGAGCAGAAGGACAGTCAGAAGTATTCTTTTAGTAAAGATAAGGGGAAGACCTTAATGGCTCCCCACAGGGTCTCACTAAGTTGCTGAGGCTAGCTTCAAACCTGTGATTCTCCTTTTCCAGCCTCTCAAGCATTTCATTTTTTATTTAAAGAATGATTTATGCACAACTTTTAGGACTTATATCCAGATATCATTTTTTCTTTTTCCTTTTTTTTTCTTTTTTTGCATCTCTGGGGATGAAACCCAGGGGCATTTGACCTCTGAGCTACATCCCCAGCCCTACTTTTTAGTCCCTTTATTTTTAAAATAGGATTTCAGTGAGTTGCAAAGGGCCTTGCTAAGTAGCTGAGGCTAGCCACAAACTATGATCCTCCAGTCTCTGCCTCCTGAACGCTGGGATTACAAGCATGCACCATCACACCCAGACTCTTAATCTTTTTATTTTGTATTTTTGGTATGCATTTGGATTCCTGGTAAGTCAAGATTTTGAGTCACATGGAAGATACTAACTTTGTGTGACAGGAAATTCTGATGTCACATACAAAGCAGAAGTGGACTGAAAAACAAGCCAAACAATGCAGAAAAAAACAGTTGAGGACATAAAGGGAAATACCAAATCCCAGATAGTACCTAAACCTCAAATGCTGAAAGCAGAATGGGTGAGTGGGAAGCCTGGGGAGATGGAGAAATTATTTTGTAGATGAGATGCTCATCTTTTATTTGGAAGATAGACCAGCCTTGAGGGAAGAAACAAGAAGGTTTGGGTTAATCATTTATTAATTTTATGATTATTAATGTCCATAGTGCACATAAGCTTGTGCTGAGTTACACATCTGAAAAAATTTCATAGTTGGTAGGTTTGTGATGGTTGTATGATATGTTGCCAGTAGAGGTGGAGTTGGTCTTTTCTGAAGATTAAAAATGAGTACATGGCCATTGTGTATTGGTTTTTATGTAAATGGTCCTAGATACAGGATGGATTTAATGACCTCTCAAGTTCCATTTCTTCTTCATGGACAGAAAGTATATAAAGAAAAATTAGTGCTTCAATGATAATCTATGCACTTAGTTCACCCTTCCCCATTATTTTGTTCTGATTCAACGAAAGCAATTTTACAACTCTGTAAGGTAAAGGGAGGTAGCTAATAGCACAACAGTTCTGTGGGGTGTGTGTGTGTGTGTGTGTGTGTGTGTGTGTGTGTGTGTGTGTTACTGGGTGTTGAACTCAGGGGCACTCTACCACTGAGCTACAATGGCAGCCCCCCTCTTTTTTTGTAGTACTAGGAATTGAACACAGGGACATTCTACCTCCAAGATACCTCCCTAGCCCTAGTTTTTGTTCTTTATTTTTGAAACAGGATCTCATTAAGTTGCAGAGTGTTACAGATTGGGAGAATATGGTTTGAAGAAACTGTTCCCCGGGAACCCCTGCAAGGGTCCCGGACATACTTTACCCCAACCCATAACAAAAACCAAAATATCCAAAACCAGAAAATTACCGTGGGTTCTTGTCCTAAGCTAAGAATAAATATGCATAGCTTGGACAGTTGCTGAAGATTTAAAGAAGTTTATTAAAAGATAGAAATGCAGAAAATAGAAATACAGCCCCATGCCAAAATGGCATGAGGGGGTGACTCGAAATGAATACACCAAAGGAATTACACGTGGACTCAGCCTTTAATACCCACAACCTCCATCTTGTTTGCGTGACTCTGACTTAGGGAATGTCCCTGTAAGGTACATCCCCTTGCCCTGTAAGGTACCTCCCCCAGTAAGGTGTGGCAAGGTGTCTTCTTTCATGAAGGGCAAGGTCAAACTCTGCTCCATCCTCCCTAGATCATCATGTAGATCTGTCTTTAGAGAAAGGCCTAGTTCTCCTCTCTTAAGATCTGTCTTTAGATAGAGACAGGCCTAGTTCTCCTCTCCTATTGACTGGTTAATTACTTTGAGCTAGGTTAATTTACATTGGAATAGCTGCCTGTTTTAGGCAGAAATCAAGTCCTTTCTTTACCCATGTCTGCCGCCATTTTGACACAACCATTTTGAAATATATTAATTATTTTCTTTTGAAATATATTAATAATCAGAGCTTTCCCAAATCTTCCTAGGCTATTCCCAATATTGGTACACAGAGGACCTCACTAAGTAGCTGAGAATGACTGCAATCCTGTGTTACTCCTATCTCAGCCTCCCAAGTGCTGGAATTATAAGCGTTCGCCACCACACCTAGCTAATGCTAGTCCTTTTTAATTTAATTTTTAATTTTTAAAATATTTTCTTTCTCTTTTTTTAGTTGGTACTGGGGACTGAATCCAGGGGTATTCTACCTGGGTTACACCCTCAGCCATTTTTTTAAGCTTTTTTAAAAAAAATTTAAAACAGTGTCTTGCTAAGTTGCTGAGGGTCTTGCTATGTTGGTGAGGACGGGTTCAAACTTGCATTCTTTCTGTCTCAGCCTCCCAAGTATTGGGATTACAGATGTGGGTTGATAAGTTGGGTCCTGCACTCATGTGACTTTGTGTCACATGACCTCTGCAGGGCAAGGGAGGGGCTGAAACCCCAGGGAGAATTGGGCGTTCCTGCGAGTAAACCCTCCTCTCGCAATGCATACCTTGAAAAGGAGAGCCCACGTCCTCTAGCTTCGGACAGGCGCGCGGGCCCCACGGTGCCTCGCCCTGATCCCCGGGAGAGCCATGCCATTAAAACTTTACATGCCACGTGTACCGGACCTCTCTCGTGTTTTTCACACTCCGCCGTACTCACATTATTTTTATTTTACTCGCATTAATTTTTATTTTACTTATCATGGGTCACTATTCCTGGCTTTATTTTTATTTTGAAACATGGTCCTACTAAGTTAACTTAGGCTAGACTCAAATTTCTGATCCTCCTTTCTTAGCCTCCCAAGTACTAGGATTATAAGCATGCATCACCAAGCCCTGCACAAAACAATTCTTGTCACAAATTTTCTAATCACAAGACTGTTCTTTCTAGATTATTTAAGCCCCATCAGCTGCCAGAATCTTAGGCCAGAGGCCTGACTCTTGGGATTTCAACAGACAAATTCAGCTACCTATTGCATCGAGAATCCAGAGAGAAGAATAGTGGTAAAGCTCTAAGAAAGAAATACTCAGTATGGTCATAATGTGAAGAATAGGAGAGCCAGTGTTCTAAGCTCTAACCTTGTAGTACTGATAATAGCTTTAGAATAAAACAGAGAAAGACAAAAGAAAGGGGTAAGGTGTATGCATAGTCAAGCAGACTTGGTCAAGCTGTGATCTGGATGATCATTATCTCAGGCCTGAGGGATTTCTAATGCCAAGGAGAATGGCTGTCTGATGGATTTCCTGTTCCTGGAACTTGAGGTTAGCTAGGGAGGTGAAAATGATTCAAAGAGAGAACAGGCCAGAGTGGCAAAATGAAGTTTCCTTGGGCCATGAGTGGGTCCTCTTTCAGTTTTAGGGCAATGAATAGAATCTTCTGTATGATGTTCTAATGATCTGGAACAGTATAGTTGATTATGATGCTTGGTAAGTCTGGAAAATGTCTTCAGTGCCCTTATCTTTGTGTCTTTAGCCTTGAAGAGGAAGGAAAAAGACTAGAACACTCCTTAAATGATTAACATGTCTATATGTAGTGTTGAGCAGGAAACTGAACCGAAGTTTAAGGTAGCAAAACAAGACAGATGCATTACGAAAGCAGAGATTCCAACCTTTAATCTTCTTAGTTATTCATCTGACATTTGCAGGTCCAATTGAAGGGTCTGTGTAGTAAACAAAAGTAGGCTTTAAGTTCCTGTTACATATTAGAAGATAGCTCCTTAGCATAAACCAATGCACCAGCCATAAATAGTAAACATACTTTAATCACATGAGAAATTCTAAGGATTTAGAAGTTCCCCCTAAGACTTGGTAGGGACAAAGGTTAAAGTGTTTATTGGACAATGGTCTCCATTGCACGTTTGTTTTTATATTCTTGATCTATTCATGTGTATGTTCTTAGGCATTTTTCTTTTAAATGGTTATTATCTGCTTTGTTCTTTTGTTTTAAGTCTTAACAGTTATGTTGGGGCTCAGGACATATCACCCTTAAAATATTCCTCTTTGACCTATTGATTTAGAAAAATTCAAGACACAAAGAGTAGCTCTGGAAAGCTGTCCTTTTCCTAAAGAAGTCTCTACTATATTGATATGTTCAGTGTATATGCTAATCCAAAATAAATTTCCATCTATAAAATTTTACTAGTAAATGAATCCACTTTAAGAAGAGAGCTGCTAGGAGACCTGAATCTGAGAGACTCTTATCTGTATAACAAGGCAACTTTTCTTTACCATACATTTCCCCTCATTCTACCAGAATGTGTCTCTTCCAACTCTCAGAATCCCTAATCTCCCATTTCTTTCTATAGCTCAGGATAATAAGATTTAATAATCTGTGTATAGATTAACAGGAGAAAAAAATATTTAAACACACACACTCACACACACACACACACACACACACACACACGCACACACTGTACTAGTATTGGGAAGAGGTTTCAATGTGTGCATGTGTGGCAGTGGGATGGGGAGGGTGCTGGGAATTGAACTAAAGGCCTTGTGCCTGCTGTGCCTGCCAAGTATGTACTCTAGTACTGAGCTATATTCGCCTCCTTCACACCTGCTCTGGCTTTTTTGAGTCTCATATATTGGCTAAACTCGTGTGTGTTAAGGTGAAATATGTTCGGTGTGTGAGAGGAGAAATAATTCCCCCAACACAACCACACAAACAGAAAAACAGAAAAACCGCGGCTCCTTGTTCTGAACTAAGTATAGATACACATTAGCCCGAACTCTTGCTGAAGATTTAAAGAAGTTTATTAAAAAGATAGAAATACAGGAGATAGTTACAGCCCTATGCCAGAGAATGGCACAGGGGGGCAATTCAAGTGAATTTACCAAAAACCCCCAATATGCTGAGTGTTCTTATCCTCACCAAGTCTGTGGCAGGTCCTTTGATATGTAGATAGATTGCCCTATCTCTTAGCCCAGTTTTCTGCTGTCTCCATCCCAGCCTGAGGGGGGGAGCAGCCCTGTCTCAGGGCACAGACATCTACACCTTTTGTTACACTCCCAAGATATGTTAAATTGCTTCTTGTGGATCTGGGATTTCCTCCCATCCTTGAGGCAGTTTGTCTCTCTTTAGAAATGTAAAGAACCCTTTTCCTGTCTTTTTGTTTACTTCTCTTTAGAAATGTAAAAAAAAAAAAAAACCTTCTTCCTGACAATCCTGGCTTTCTTTAGTACAAAATATATATATATATATATATATATATATATATATATATATATATGTAAAATAAAAAATTAAATGCGAGTAAAATAAAAATAATGTGCGTACGGCGGAGTGTGAAAAACACGAGAGAGGTCCGGTACACGTGGCATGTAAAGTTTTAATGGCACGGCTCTCCCGGGGATCAGGGCGAGGCACCGTGGGGCCCTCGCGCCTGTCCGAAGCTTGAGGACGCGGGCTCTCCTTTTAAAGGCATGCATCTCGCGAGATGGGGGTTTTACTCGTGGGAACGCCCAAATTCTCGTGGGGGTTTCAGCCCCTCCCTTGCCCTGCAGAGGTCATGTGACACAAAGTCACATGAGTGCAGGACCCAACTTAACATTCCGGCCTTTTGATGGTAGGGATAATGGATGACGATTGGACCCTCTAGCTTCTTCCTGCTGTCAAGGGGCGTCGTCAGGGGCCCCAGGCCGGGAGGAGTCGGGAGTTCAGTCCCCCAGAAGGGGGTGCAGGTAGGTGCATAGCTGCAGTGCGAATTAGAGGTTACCCTGGACAGCTTAGTGATGTGCGCTTGAGGAGGCTTGAACAGGCAAGGGCTATTAAAGAAAAAAACAAATCATGAGATTGAGCAGGCGACCAAAAAGGAGACTGGCTTACTCAGTACCTGGAGAGCTACCCTGAGCTGGCAAAGAGGATGGAGGTTGAGGGATCCAGGAGCCATCAGTCTTCAGCCAGGCTGAGTAGGGCCAGCGGCGGGGCCTGGTCTGGAAAGGTGCTCCCCCTGTGTTGAGGCACCTGGGGCTCACCCTTTTCCAAGGGCACTGTTCCAGTGGCCCTCCTGGCCACACGCCGAGCAGTCTGATTGGTAGGCGTGACTTCGCCCCACTTGAGGCAGGCTCCTGGAGGTAGTTGTTGTTGCAGTCCTCCACACCTAGGTGGCGCTCCAGGGGGCTGAGCCGCCACCGCCAGCCGAAGGGCAGCTACCAGGGATCTGCTTTTTGGCAAAGTCGGAGTGTATGCTCCATTTCCGCCTGTTTCTCTCTGGAATTAAAACTTAGATGCTATGTTAAGGTTCTGTCAGCTGCGACGGACCTATACTCACAAAGAGCGCGTCCCGGGGCTGGTGTCCGGCAAGAATGGCAACGCAGACTCCCCACGGGCAGAGGGTGTCGCCCCAGCCCCGGCGTTTCCCACAGCACCTAGGGCGCGCCCGAGCGGGCCGCCCAGCAAAATTGCAGTCTGGCACGGGCCAAGATGGTGACTGTGACATCACCAGGCAGTGACTACGCGCCATCACAAAATGGCAGCTGGCAGGAAAATAAATGGAAGCTGATGGGGGAGAGCATTTGGAGGGATACCAGACCGCTTATAAAAGTTCCTAACTATTCCTGGGCCACCGCAACCTATTTCCCAACTCGTATCAAGGCAGACAGGCTCTCAGGGCATCTGCTAGTATAAAGGTTCGACTCCCCATAATTGGTTCGCGGGCGGAAACGAAGAACAGGAAATGGGCGTCCCCGATTTCCCTGCTCAATCGTTCGGAAACAGAGGTTAAGAGATAGGGAAGAACGTCTTCATTCCTTCTCAAAACCGGAGGATGACCTGGTCATCCGCAGGGTGGTCCCAGTGGACCGGGGGACAATGGGTCACCAAGCGCTTGGATTTTTGGGTCCCAGTGGACCGGAAGACCCAAGTCCGGAACCCGCTAACCAAGGGAAGGAGGCAGTTTACCGGAGTGAAGTGTTGCCAGCCAGTGCTGGCTGTGACAGAAGCGCTGAGAAGCTGCTGGGAACGTGGTGGAGCTGGGGCGCGTGGATGCCGGTGGCTGGTGTGGACGGCACTGGCGGCTGGCGCAGGCAGGATCAGTGGGGGTGCGCAGGCGGCATGGCTTGCTGGGCCCGCGGCGTGGAGACAAAATGGCTTCCAGGCACGCGCCAGACGCTGAGGCTGGGCCCTGAGGAGCACCGCCAGTGAGCCTGGCTCGGGGCGGGTGGGGCAAACCGGCCAGAGGTCCCGGCGGTGACCGGAGAACCAAGCTGGAATGGTGCTTTAGGAGGTCCAAGCGGCAGGCAGAGGTCCTGGCCCGCGCAGGCAGTTGGCAGGCAGAGCAAGTGCCAAGCTGCCTGGCTCGGGCCGGAAAGATGGCCGCCGACTCCTAGGATTGGTTAGGAGTGGAAAGTGGGAGGGATTAAAGATTGTGAGGCCTCCAGTGAGGCCATGAGGTAGGAGGGGTTAAAGATGGCGAGGCCTCCAGTGAGGCCATGAGGTGGGAGGGGTTAAGGATGGCGAGGCCTCCAGTGAGGCCATGAGGTGGGAGGGGTTAAAGATGGCGAGGCCTCCAGTGAGGCCATGAGGTGGGAGGGGTTAAAGATGGCGAGGCCTCCAGTGAGGCCATGAGGTGGGAGGGGTTAAGGATGGCGAGGCCTCCAGTGAGGCCATGAGGTGGGAGGGGTTAAGGATGGCGAGGCCTCCAGTGAGGCCATGAGGTGGGAGGGGTTAAGGATGGCGAGGCCTCCAGTGAGGCCATGAGGTGGGAGGGGTTAAAGGTGGTGGGGCCAAGATGGCGGCCCCCCAGTGATTCCACGTGTCCAAGATGGCAGGCCAAAGCTGGCGACCCCCCCCCCCAGTAATTCCATGTGGCTGCTTACCGGAATGGCCAGGCCCAGGCAGCAGGGGTGGGCAGGCACAGGGTGAAGGGCGCCAGGGCGTGAGTCCGAGTGGAGGAACCAGCTGGAGCACGGGCTGGACTTGGCGGGCTGGGGGCTGTTTAGCAGAGTGGCGGCCACCTAGATGGAGGAGGCAGGCGGCCCCGGCAGGTGGGTCTAAGCAACGCCAGGTGCGGAGAAGACATAGGCGCGCGGTGTGGTGCAGTCCGTGGGCGGCGCGGTCCCATTCCAGCGGCGGGCGGCGTGGGCAGGCGGGAACGGCGGTTTTAGGAGGTCCAAGCAGCAGGCAGAGGTCCTGGCCCGTGCAGGAGGTCAGCAAGTAGAACAGGTGCCAGCATCACCCAAGGAGCCTGGCTCCGGGCGGGTGGAACTAGCAGCCTGGCGGCCGGTGGAGCCTGCATGCCCCGGCGGTGGTGGCCGCGGAAGATGGCCGCCGGCGCTCCGGAAGAGAGCACATGGGCGGGAAAAGATGGCCACCGGCTCTCAGCAGAGCGCGGGGCTGGAAAGATGGCCGCAGACTCTCAGCAGAGCGCGGGATCAGAAAGATGGCCACCGGCTCTCAGCAGAGCTCAGGGCCGGAAAGATGGCCACCGGCTCTCAGCAGAGCTCGGGGCCGAAAAGATGGCTGTGAGCTCTCAGCAGAGCTCAGGGCTGGAAAGATGGCCTCCAGCTCTCAGCAGAGCTCGGGGCCGAAAAGATGGCCACGAGCTCTCAGCAGAGCTTGGGGCTGGAAAGATGGCCGCGGACTCTCAGCAGAGCCCGGGGCGGGAAGAAGGCCGCCGGCTCTCCCGGAGAGCGCGGGGCTGGGGAAGAAGGCTTACAGTCCAGGCAGGCACGGGGCAGCAGTGGCGGCAGTGGCGGGAGCAACGCCTGCAAGCGGAGCACTGGTGTGGGACCTTACAGTCGAGCTGCTGGCGGGTCAGAGAGTCCGGGGCTCAAAAAGAAAGTAAAAATAAAAGGATAAAAAAGGAAAAAAAAGAAAAAAATGGGGAGGGACCCAAGAGTTCTCCCGGTTTGGCACCAAATGATAAGTAAAATAAAAAATTAAATGCGAGTAAAATAAAAATAATGTGCGTACGGCGGAGTGTGAAAAACACGAGAGAGGTCCGGTACACGTGGCATGTAAAGTTTTAATGGCACGGCTCTCCCGGGGATCAGGGCGAGGCACCGTGGGGCCCTCGCGCCTGTCCGAAGCTTGAGGACGCGGGCTCTCCTTTTAAAGGCATGCATCTCGCGAGATGGGGGTTTTACTCGTGGGAACGCCCAATTCTCGTGGGGGTTTCAGCCCCTCCCTTGCCCTGCAGAGGTCATGTGACACAAAGTCACATGAGTGCAGGACCCAACTTAACATATATATATATATATATATATATATATATATATATATATATATTTAACATTGGCAATCTTTCCCAATACTGGTACATTAATACATTTTGAAACCTCTTCCCAATACTAGTACAGTGTGTGTGTGTGTGTGTGTGTGTGTGTGTGTGTATGTGTCTGTGTATGTGTGTGTTTAAATATTTTTTCTCCTGTTAATTTATTTTATATCAATTTAATTCTGGCCTTCTCACAAACCCCAAGGGTAGAAGGAAATGGTTTTTCCTTCCCATATAGGTATCTGTAGCAAGAGGAATATCAGAAATTATCTTGGACAATCTCCCAATTTTATAAGAATCCAATACCCAGAGATGATCAGCGAAGTGACCTAGGGTATCTCAACCAGGTAGGAGTGACCTAAGATTGGAATTTCTGTTTCCAGACTCAGACTGTATGTTATATTCTTATTATGAAAATCTTAGGTCACTGGCCTGACTCTGGGGAGGGGGGAGATCCAATAAATCAAGCCCAGCAACTTACCTCAAATAAAAGATGGAAAAATTAATGGTATAGAGCGAGAAAGGAATTTTAATCAATCTGGCCATATGAGAAGGCAAGGTGAGATCAAGTATCTCATCCCTGATGTCCAGGAGCTGACAATGACTGAGGTTTTACCGAAAGGGAAATGAAGACAAGAGTTATGGGTTGGCATAGGGCAAAGGTTTGCACAGCCAGAAAACCAGGTGATCTTGATTAGGTGTTGGCTGGGCCATCATTATATCAGGACTGGTCAGGCAGGGCTTTGCTGGTGACAAGAAAGTTGCTGTTGCCCGGAAGACAGTTTGACTCATCACAAGATGTTTATTGATCGGGCCTGCTATTCCTGGAATCCGAGGTGATTCAGAGCAAAGGAGACAGATAAAAAAATTGAGGCAGAGATGCCATTTTTTAAATTCTGCTTTTAGTTCCTCACCAGACATTTGCAGACCCAAGGGAAGAATCTGAGTCCTTGTTCCAATGTGTGTATGTGTGTGTGGTATTAACGGTTGTGCCCAGGGACTCATGTATGCTAGGCAAATGCTCTATCAATGTGCTAACTCTCCAGCCTTCTTTATTTTGAGATGAGTTCTCACTAAGTATCTGAGGCTGTCTTGGAAATTTTTTTGTGTGTGGTACTGAGGGGTAGAACAAAGAGGCTTTCTCCCTCTGAACTATACTCCCAGACCTATTTTATACTTTATTTGGACACAGGGTCTCCCTAAGTTGCTGAAAGCCTCTCTAAGTAGCTGAGGCTGGCTTTGAACCTGTGCCATCCTCCTGTCTCAGCCTCCCAAGCACTGGGATTATAAACCTGTGCCACCATGCCCAACGCTGTCCTGGAAATTTTGATCTGCTGATTCCTGCTTCTCAGGTAGGTGGGATTACAAGTGTGCAGCACCCCTCTCAGTTTATGTTCTCAACTACCATTCACACTGTGCCAGTATGGGGAATGGCCTAGGAAGATTTGGGAAAGCTCTGATTATTAATATATTTCAAAAGAAAATAATTGGTATATTTCAAATTAGTTGTGTCAGAATGGAGGCAGACATGGATAAAGATAGGACTTGGTTTCTGCCTAAAAATAGGCAGCTATTCCAATGTAAATCAACCTAGCTCAAAGTAATTAACTAGTCAATAGAGGAGAGCTAGGGCTTCCTCTTTCTAAAGACAGATCTACATGATCTAGGGGGGATGGGGCAGGGTTTGAGCTTGCCCTCGATAAAAGGAGACACCTCACCACACCTTGCTAGGGGAGGTACCTTACAGGGAGTCACGCAAACAAGATGGAGGTTATGGATATAAAAAGGCCAAGTCCATGTGTAAGCCCTTTGGTGTACTCATTCGAGTCATCCCCTCATGCCATGTTGGCATGGGGCTGTATTTCTATTTTCTGTATTTCTATCTTTCTAATAAACTCCTTTAAATCTTCAGCAGCTGTCCAAGCGATGAATACTTATTCTTAGCTTAGGACAAGAATCCACAGTTTTTCTGTTTGTCTGTTTGTGTGGTGGTGGGGGGATTACTTCTCCCCACACACACCACGCACATTTCACCCCCGCAACAGACACAAGATGGCCAGAACTATTCCTTTCCTAAGTTTTCTCAACTCATATTGGCTCCCCGAAGAGAAGATCATCCAAGAACTTACTTACTCTAGTTAGGAATCCTGACTCCTCTGTTTTTCTTGATTTTTTTCATTAGATCATAAAGTTCTTGGGTAAGTGTGGGGACCCTGTCCCACTTTTCATCTGTACTGCCTGAGACTATTACACTGTATAAGAATATAACTAGATCTTTTCTATCAAGGAAATAGCTTGACTTAAGCTCTATTTCTGCCATTTTGTAATCTTGTATGCATTCATATTTTTGTCAAATTAGCATTTCTTTGAAATTGCAAGTGCCAACCTTTCCCCTCTAGCCAATCATGTAAATATTGTACAACTATGCTCCCACTGATAGGAGTGAGTGCAGAAGCTTTGCATTAGGAATAAAAGATCCAGTAGACTTCCAGTTGAGTATCCCTGCATACCTGACTTTACTGGTGGCAGAATCCCTTTTTGCAAAAAGTAAAATTGCCTAGCCGAGCCACTTTTTAACATGTGTCTTTTCTTACAACACCATGGAAATTTATTTCTAACAATTGGCATATAGATTGTGTTCAATAGAGTTCCCTTGAGAGCCCAAGGGAAATGTGCCAATTGAAGCTTTTATTAGCTGGCCAGCGGCAGCGGAGCCCTCAGTCTAAAATCAGACCTGAGGGATGCCCCGACTGGCTGGGATAGGGGGCTTAGAAGGGGTAGGCAAGAGGGTTACAGAAGCAGAATTTGCTGGTTAGGAGGTGTTGGGGGAAGGGCTACCACATAGAAATTTTAGATACAGATAAGCTATGTTGGGGGAAGGGGTAGTCTCCTCCTTGCTGGGCATAGCATAGTCATTCCTAGAAGAGTGAGATTGGATTTTAGATTAGCACTAGCTACAGGAAGAGGGAGGAGGAGATCAACCTGAGTCTCCTCTGCTTCCACAAGAGCACTCTATGAAATAAACTGTAGAAATGTTTAAGATGTCTCTCTGAAGCCTTGATAATTGAGTCTGTTGAAACAGACAATAGATTAACAGGAGAAAAGGCATACAAATTTAACATGCATTGATTGAAAAATGATTACCCAATAACCCAGTGAGATTCAGATGCTTATATATTCTTCTTCATAAGGAAGAAGGAGGTGGAAGCATTTTGGTAATTTTGTTGCATAGTAAGTGATTTTAAAAGAAATGGAGTGGACCCAGGAGACAGAAATTAACTTGTAAATAATTCCCTTTGGAATTTGGGTTTTTGTTGTTGTTGTTGTTTGGTGGTACTGGGGTTCCTGGAAACCCTTCTACCTCTGGGCTTCACTCCCAGACCTATTTTTTTATATTTTAGTTTGGAAACAGGGTCTCCTAAGCCAGTGAGGCTGGCTTCGAACCTGCGTGATCCTCCTGTCTCTGCCTCGCAAGCTCGGAGATTACCACGCCTGGCTCCCTTTGGAATTTGAATGTGCCAAAGAGACAGACATTATCTTGTAAAACTGCCTATCCTGGTGTGGTTACATTGCTTATTCTTCTTTCCTGGGATAGATAATGAAATTTCTTGAAGGGAATGGGAATCAATTGTATTCTTTTTAGATGATCTTAAGGCATGGTTTTAAGTCATGGAATATGCCTGTAATCCCTGTATTTAAGGCTAAAACTGGAAGATCGCAGGTTCGAGGTTGTCTCAACATCTTAGTGAGACCAAGACAGTTAAGTGAGCAACTTATGGAGAACAGGGTAGAATGTCCCCAGGGTCAATCAAGTAGTAGTAGGAGGAGGAGCAAAAGGAGAAATAGGAGGAAGGAAGAAGGAAGAAGAAGAGTTTTCGGGTAAAAAAGGAATATTAGAGGGAAGCCTCTTCCAGAATCTGCAGATGTCCAAAGGCTTTTATTTTAAAATAACCACCATACCAGAGTGACATGTTTTGTGGTGGTATTCCCTGTGTTGTGTTTAAAATTTTAGGTTAAAGCTTTATAACAAAGTGCTATGAGAGTGCGATGCAGTGTAGTTGCTAAGAAATTGCTTAAACTAAAAATGTTGATCAATTATATTGCACAAGAGTATTTTTAAGTTAAACAGTCCTAAATAAGTTTAAACTTTTAAGTCTACCTATTAGTTAAGGTCATCTGGGCATCCGCCCTAGCTGAGAGTATCTGCCTGACCCAAGTATCTTACCTTAGATAAGAGACCCTCTCTCAAGTGACCTTCTCTCATGTGACCCTGTTATCTTTGGGAACATCTGTGTGCTTTGTGTAGCTGCTTTAATACATAAAGTTGTAAATGTTAAAAGTCAAGGCTGATGTAATAAGAATGACTTTGCAACACAATAGTAGATAAGATTTACCCCCTACCCCTACCCTATTATCTTAAAAACCAGGTCTGTACCAGTTACCTTATTGGATGGAAGCTGAAAATTCAAAAAGCATCATCAATGATATAACAGAATGACTTGCAAGATGTTGTACAACTGTATAAAAATCCCCCCAAATGGTGGTCTTGGCCCTTGCCGCTTATGTGGAGACACATGCGCTTGGGTCCAGGTTTGAACCTGTAATAAAGTGTGGCTTGATAGACTAATAATTGGCTGTGGACAGTTATGCTCGCTACAACACCTGGACTCATTCAGCAGAAGATATATAAATGAATAATAGGAAGTAATAATGGATATCTTTCATCATCGCTACATGCTCACAAATTCCTTCACTATCATGAGTAAACTTCACAGCAACAGCACAGAGCAGATACCATTGCTATCATTAATGCTTTACAGATGACAAGACTGAGGCTCACAAGTACTGAGAAACTTTTCCCAAATCAGAGAGAGAAGGTGGCAGAATTTAGTCTGTTTTTATTTTTCCTCTGAGTTAATCTCTTAACCTCCGGGCTGGTATTTCTTGAGCTCAATTGAATGTACAAGAGAAGCACCTAGAGGGATTTATAAAACACCTCGGTGGGACATGGAATTTGAATTTCTAATAAGTTCTCAGGGAATAATGATGAGGCAGGCTCAAGGTTCAGGAATACACCAATGCTCTAGGCTCTCCTAACTTGTGGTCAGTAAAATCAACACACGGCAACAAACATAAGAATAAATGCTGGTCAAGGTTTTAATGCCAAGGGTAATCTTCTTATACATATTTCATTTTCACTAAGCACCTGCAAGCAATGGATATTTTACTTCTCCATTGTTTATTAATCACAGGATAGGATTGAGGTAGAGGTTGTTTAATCGATGTTCTATGGTAGTACTTTTGAACTTTTAAATTGTATAGAAATTCCTTGGCAATTATGTAAAAATGGCTATTCTGATTCAGTAGATCTGGGAGAAGCCTGAGATTCTGAATGCTTAACAAGGTCCCAGATTGTACTGATGCTACAGGGTATCTCAGGTTTAAAAAGAGCAAGCTAAGTAGGGAATGATGGCTCACTCTTGTAGTCCCAGCATTCGGGAGGCTGAGACCGGAGGATCACGGTTCGCGGACAGCCTCAGCTACTTAGTGAGGCCCTCTGCAACTCAGTGAGACTCGGTTCCAAAATAAAGAATAAAAAATATGGCAAGGGTTGTAGCTCAGAGGTCGAATGCCCCTAGGTTCCATCCCCAGACCTGTAAAAAATAATAATAATAATTAAAAGAGCAGCTAAACTGGGCATGATGGTGCATGCTTGTAATCCCTGCACTTGGGAGGCAGAGACAGGAGGATCACGCAGGTTTGAAGCCAATCTTGCTGGCTTAAGAGACCCTGTTTCCAAATTTAAAAAAAAGTATAAAATAGGTCTGGGAGTGTAGCCCGGAGGTAGAAGGGCTTCCAGGAACCTCAGTACCACACACACACAAAAAAGCAGCTACAATGACTGGTAAAGTTGTGCTGCATTGAATGCAAAGACCTTCTACTGCCAGTACATACTCATTTCTGCTTGCTTAGAATCTTAACAAGCACTAGATAATGTCAGGAGAATGTGTGTTATTCAATCCCCATTGATAGTGCTAATATCCTATCTCTGATGAGGAGTTAAATAAGCTTTATGAAGAGTTAAAGACAATTGAGAAACCTAGCAGAAATTCTAATTTCTCTTCTGTAGCATCACTTCATAAAACACTCCAGGGTTTCCTAAAATAGCATCCTATCTCCCTCTGGATAGGCTGTTGAATTTGATAAAACCACAGCAATTCTATGTTTGTCATTGTACAGTACAAACAGTTTTCAGGGGACAGGATATTACTGAGGCTTAGAAAACTATGCCCTATAGTATGGTGCTTTGACAGGGTGAGTACTTTGAACCAAAGAAACGGCCTCAGCATCAAGGTTTTTCATACTTTTTTTTTGCCTTCCCTATCTCTCATTCTCTGTCTCTCCTGAAGCATAAGATGGGTATTTCTTTGAAGCTCTACTATGTACCTGAAGGCCAGATCCTCCAGACAATTCATTCACAGAAAAAAAAAAGGCAGGAGGTGATATCATTCCCAGAGCCCAGGCAAATTGTGTCCTAGGCTATTATCTGTTCTCTGGGCCTACTCATCTCCTGAAAAAATCAGTTACCAAGCCTCCACTTATAGAATGAAGAAGAATGAAGAAGGAATTTAAGATTCAACCATCTTATCCTTTGAATATTATATTTCATGAGACTCTAGTGTGTTTTTGCGCAATAATAAATTTTTATGCATTTTCTTCTATTAATCTGTTTACTATCAGCTTGTTGTATAGACTGAAATGACCAAACTTTCAGTTGGTGAAAAAAATTCCTTTTGCCTCTATTACATCCTTCAATGTGATGCTCGTTGGGCTGACTTGCACTCTTGATATGTGGCTGGGATATTGTTTATTGTGGAGAATTATTCTGTGCTGTTGTTAAACTGCCCTTCAAAAGACATGTTCAGTTAATAACTATCTCATAATGTAACCTCACTTGAAAATAGGTCATCTTAGAAATGATTAGCTAATATGCACTCGTAATGGAGTAGGGTGGGCCCTTAATCAAATATGACTGGTATTGCATTGCTCTATATGAATAGAATCAAACTACATGTGTTTTCGAACTTGCTTTTTAATTAGCTGTTTGTGTTTAAGATTGACCAGATTAGCGCATGTAGGTTTAGCATATTCATATAAGTTATATAATGTATAGCATGGGTACTTTGAAGTCTGACTGTGAGGCCTGGGTGGAGGAGGTTGAAAACAAAGGATTTTTATTTTTATTTATTTATATATATATTTATTTATGGGTCTGGGGATGGAACTCAGGGGCATTCTACCTCTAAGCTACACCCCCAGCCCTATATTTTATTCTTTATTTTGAAACAGGGTCTCACTGAGTTGCAGAGGGCTTCACTAAGTAGCTGAGGCTGTCTGTGAACCACGAACCACGATCCTCTTGTCTCAGCCTCTCAAATGCTGGGATTACAAGCTTGAGCCACCACGCCTGGCTGAGAACAAAGGATTTTTACAAAGGCAGGAAAAAGTCCATAACTGTCCCCCTGATCCCAGCCCCATAAATTTACCAAGTCCTGGCCTGCTGTTAAACCACTAATTGGAGAAATACTCAATTGCCTTGCCCTCCTTCCCTCAGAATGCCCCATAAGAAGCATCTTGTCTATAAGGAAGGGGGCTCCTGACTCTCATGGACTCTCTCTCCTGGTCATTCCTCCTCTGAGGTTTCACTCCAATGAATGAGCCTGCTCTGCTTTGTAGAGTTGTGGTTTTCTTTAACCCTATATATCCTAACATATAGAATTCTATGTTATCAATATGCCTACTTCTTCCTCTCCTTCTATAGAGGGGAAAAGTACAGGAAGGCAAATTTCCAAACTGTTTTCTCTGCATTATAGGTGTATTTTCTGTCACCCTAACTCAAGGGTGAAGGTACACAAGGTCCCAGCTTTGTGATGAGTTTTTCTATTAAGATCTTTATCTTACTTTCCCCCAGGTTTCATTTTCTGTTCTCCAGACCACATGCAGTCTCTAAAACAGAATTTGAGGGTCATCAGATACATTGAGGGTGAAAGCCATTCAGACCTCATAAGTGACCTTAACCTTGCTGGATTTGCAAACATAGTTGAAACTTAACTGAGGATATTTCTTATAAATGCCAATATTAAGAAAAAGGAAACTTAAGGCTAACTAATCAGAACTTACCAACTAACTTATATTATGTAATTAGGGCCTTTTCAGCAGGCTAGCCAAACAAGGTAACTCTAAAAATGTAACCAATAAAATATTTTCTTTGCTTTATTTCTGTTGTCATCTTCTAAAGCCCTCTCCTTGTGTTTCATTGGTAGAATCTCTAGACTACTTCCTGTTTGGAGCTGCCTTACTTCCTGTTTGCAGGTGAATCAGTGTTCAAATGAATTTTTTAGATTTTATTGTGCCTCACTTTACCTTTTAATAGCTATTTATGGTAATAGGAATTGAATCCATGGGAATTCTCCCTCCAAGCTGCACCCCCATCCCTTTCATATTGTTTTGAAATAGGATCTCACTAAATGACTGAGAGTCTAGCTACATTGCTAAGGCTGTCTTTGAACTTGAAATTCTACTGTCTTAGTCTCCCAAGTACTGGGATTCCAGGCCTGTGCAACCATACCTGGCTTCTTTTAATACTTTTTGACTTTTATACTTGTGTTTCATGACAAGTTTCTCCCTTTTTAAAAAAATGAATACACATCTACAAAGGTTTTATATGCAGCCTTTTTCTGCTGTTTAGTAAAGGATGCCTTGACATTTGCTTTTAATGATCAAATGTGGAGGCAAGTCAATTTACCAGGATTGTGTGATTTTGTTTTGTCTTGTTTAAAAATACTCTCACTACCAGATGTGGTGGTGTATATCGGTACTTGGGAGGCTGAGACAGGAGAATCACATATTCCATTACAGCCTCAGCAAAGTAGTGAGGCTCTCTGTAACCTAGTGAGACCTTGTTTCAAAATAAAAAATAAAATAGGGCTGTGGATGTAGCTCAGAGATAAAATGCACCTGAATTAAATCCCCAGTACCACAGGAAAAAACCCTCTCTCACTTAAATTGATAACCTTTTTTATTGCAGTGTTGGGGATAGAACCAAGGGCCTTACACTTACCAGACAAGCACTATATCCTGAGATATAACCCAGACCTTATTTAATAATCTTAATGTTCCATTACAATGTTTATTTGATATTTTATGGGTACTATTGTCAGAATGTATCTGGGTCATCACATTTTCTTTTCATGGTAAAAACCTTACCAAATCTAAACTTAGAAGAGTACAATAATATAAATTCAGCATAGATCTATTCTCACTCAATATAGTCACT
The DNA here is from genome assembly GCF_963383645.1 of Muscardinus avellanarius. Taxonomy (NCBI): domain Eukaryota; kingdom Metazoa; phylum Chordata; class Mammalia; order Rodentia; family Gliridae; genus Muscardinus; species Muscardinus avellanarius. The sequence continues at coordinate 8,662,477 of NC_137792.1, forward strand.
TATTAATAGATTTCCTGTATTCTGTTAGATTTTGGCCCAGTACAGTCATTTTATACACACACACACACACACACACACACACACACCCCTAGCTCTAAGGATATATAGGTTGGTTATATATATATGAAATATCGTAGGTTATCCTACTAGCATGCAGTTTCATAAAGTTGATGCAATCAAATTTTATACTCTCCAAAGCTTCTTTCTACACTTTCTGTCATGTTGAATTTCTATGAAGACATAATATTTAAATATATTATATAATTTGCTCTCTGAAAAAAATGGGGAATCAAAATTTTCATGCCTTGGAGCTCCAGTAGTAAGTTACAAAAGGTTACTGAAGTCCTTCAGATGTTAGCCTTATGGGTCTTCACACTGAGGCTGGTGAACTTTTGTATTTGAAAGATCATTTGTGATGAAAGGATCCTGTACTACTGTAAGAATAATGATGTCTATCAAAGCATTGAACATTTACATTATGTAAAATACCTAAGAGGGCAACTTAGGGCATAGCTGTTAAAGAAGGAGGTTCTGATGTCCATAAGCTTCCTCTAGAACAGCTTCAAATGATGCCATCGAAGAATCCATAATTGGAGCCCTTGGTGCCCTCTTCCAAGTGTTTTTTTTAAAGTAAACAGAAACCCTCCCAAGAAGATCAGAAGAAATATTCTTCTTTAATAAAATTTGCTCTTTAGGAAGAGTCACCAGAAATTACCTTCTACAGTGAATTACTAACATTTTTATTTAGTCTTATAAGTTTTTAACCCCATGAAGATGCAAAATGATCTGAAATGTGTAACTTATAGAGATTTGAGCTATGTTTTCAGTTATGTGATTGTCCTATTGCATTTTTTGTGTAGTTACAGGAGGCAGGGTACCACATTAAACCAAGCTCTCTAGAGGACTGAGACTATTCTCAGATAAATTCTTCCTCTTTTGATATAGCTCCAAAGAAGGAAAAATATGAAGAATGATGGCAAAGATAAAGGTTAGTTGAAGGTGTATTAAAAAGGATTTTTTTGTAAGTCAGATATAAGAGTACTTAAGGATTCTATATTTTTTTTTATTTTTAGTGGTACTAAGGTGGTACTGAAAGTGGAACCCAGGGGCTTTCTACCGCTGGGCCATACTCCTAGAGCTATTTTATATTTTATTTGGAAACAGGATCTCACTAAGTTGCTGGGAGCATCACTAAGTAGCTGAGGCTGGCTTTGAAAGTGTGTGATCCTCCTGTCTCGGCCTCCAAAGCACGGAGATTACAAGCATGGGCACTACACCCGGCAAGGATTTCTATTCTTTTTTTTTTTTTTTTTAGATTTACTCCATTATTTTTTTTTATTGGTGCACTGTATTCATACATCATAGTGGGATACAAACTTTTGTAGACATACATGCACATATCGCCCAGTCAGCCCCCACCCAAACCCCACCCCATTCTCTCCCCATCCCTCCCTCCCATGCTTGGCTTAGTGGTTGACATCTAGTATTATAGCAATTTATCCAAAATTAAAAATGATAATCTCACATAACAGTTTCATTTGTCTAGGATTTCTATTCTTAATACAGTTATACAATACTTTAGATGAAATAAAATATTCAGGTTAATCAAAGTTCTGGTTCCTAGAAAATTAACAAGATGTAGTTTGTATACTTCTGTTATTCTGGGAGATGGGATTCAGGAAGGTAATATTAATGCAGTTTTTAAATAAACCCTTAACCATTATTGAGTTCTTATGTGTTAATCAATTTAGAACACTATCACATTTAATTTAATACCACACATATTGTAAACTTGATTCCATAGAAAAATATAATTTAATTTGTCCATGTACTTGGGAAAGATACGATGGGCTGATTGGTAGAGATTTCCAAGTAATAAAATGGTTGCTAAGTAAACTTATTACAAGTAATGAAAAAAGAGGAAAATGTTGACAATAGAACTGCATAGAAATTAGAATAACAGGTGTGCTAAAATTAAATAGATTTGAGTGAATTATTTTAATCATTTTTAATTTTATAGTCACCTTGAACCACCAAGAAAATTGAGACTATAAAAAGTACTTATAAATAAAATGTAGACATTAATGCTTCATTTAGAGTAAACTAAATGAATAAAATCAATATTCTTATAGAATATACAAAGACCATTTGCAAATTAATAAGAAAAAGATGAACCAGATATGGCACATGCCTGTAAACCCAGTACTCAGGAGGTTGAGACAGGAGGATCACAAGCTTGAAGCCAACCCCAGCAACTTAGCCAGGCTCTCAGCAGCTTAGTGATACCTTGTTTCAAAATAAAAATAAATCAGAGGTAGAATAACTCAGAGGTAGAATACCCCTGGGTTCAATCTGCAGACATACACACACATACTATACAGAGAAAGAGAGAGAAAGAGAGAGAGAGAGAGAGAGAGGAGAGAGAGAGAGAGAAATAAAACATCTAGGTCTGGGCTGAGGGTGTAGCTCAGTTGTAGAGTGCTTGCCTAGCATGTGTGAGGCCCTGGGTTAGAGCCGCAGAACCACAACAGAATAAAATAACATAAAATACAATAGAATATTTCCTAATATACATGTATCAGAATGGCAAATTTTTTAAATATTTATGGCATCACCAGGTATTTACAAGGAAGTAGATCAGTGAGTATTCTCATGTATTGTTTGTGGGAGAATACATTGTAAAATAACTATTGAATAATATCTGGCAGCAAATATGGACATATTACAGCCTAGACATTCCATCTCTGGGTGTGTATATCCCACAGAAATGCATGCTCATCTGCACCAGGAAACATGTCCCATAATGTTTCTAATAGCATTGACAATGGAAAATCCTAACATGAACAACTTCATAGTAGGATTGCTAAACAAATGGATGTAGATCCATACCATGATATGCTACACATAAAGAATATATCTGCAGGCAATAGTATGTATAAATCTTAAGCACTATAGACTGAGATAAAGAAAGTAGTCTATATATTATATGATCTCATTGCCACATAGAAAAATAGGCCATGTGAAACAATTATTCACTGTGAAAGTCGTATATTCATCATATATAGGAGATGGGTTGGGATTATAATCAGAATAGGTGGAGGACTTCTAGGAAGCAGACATTATTCTATACTTTGATATGGAGAGAAAGTACACTGGTGTTTTTTTCAATAATGTGTTAAACTACATATTTATGTTTTACAACAATTGTGTGTGTTGAATCACAAGATAATATATACATTAAAATATACCTTCAGCCGGGCGTGGTGGCGCACGCTTGTAATCCCCGCGCTTGGGAGGCGGAGACAGGAGGATTGCGCAGGTTTGAAGCCAGCCGTGCTGGCGTAAGAGACCCTGTTTCAAAAATATAAAATAGGTCTGGGAGTGTAGCCCGGAGGAAGGAGGGCTTCCAGGAACCCCAGTACCACCAAAAAAAAAAATATATATATATATATATATATATATATATATATATATATATATACCTTCATTTTTTTCAGAAAGATGAGCTCATTTATTCCATATATATTTAACAGGTGCCTGAGCTTACAATTTTTTTTATGTGTGTGTGGTACTGGGGTTCCTGGAAGCCCTTCTACCTCTGGTCTACACTACCAGACCTATTTTATTTTTGGAAACAGGGTCTCTTAAGCCAGCATGGCTGGCTTCGAACCTGCCCGATCCTCCTGTCTCCGCCTCCCAAGCGTGGGGATTATAAGGGTGTGCCACCATGCTCGGCTAGAGGTAGCTCACAATTTAAATCAGGTCAACAACTGAAGAGTAAGCAACTTTCCCTTCTTTTGTTTCGTCAGAGTTATCAACAAGGAGTATGATTGGAAATGCTCTAGTTAAAGATGAAAGAAACAGAAAACTAAGTGACAAAAGAAAGCCAAAAATCTATAAATGCTCCTAGAAGACCCTCCTATCTGGGAAGAACTTTAGTTGCCAATGAAATCCCTTCTTAGTTTTGAGTTCTATCTTCAAGCTTGTTGGAAAATTGCTTGACTTTCTGCTCTAGTTCTTTATGCTTTCCCCACACTGCCTGAAAGATGTTTCTATTAATTTTCTTAAACTACTGACCAAGCACTTATAACATTTGTTATTTGGAAGAATATAAAAGAAATCAAATTCAATCATTTTGAAAGCCCCTGACTAAGTGCTGGAGCCTACGGGGTAAACACAAAAATCAAACTTGAGAACTTTTGACCTTCTTCTCACTGATGTATGTTGAAAGCAATTACATGAATTTGTATTCCTGGTCTGGAAAAAAGGGTGAAAAGAAAACAAAATGAAAACACTTGGCTGAAAGTAAATGTCTGTAAATAGCTTACTGTGCCATTTTTGACAGCTCCCCACTACTGTAATTTATGACCTTGGGCGGGACAAGGGAATTTCCAGCAAATGTTATGACTATTGAGTCAAGAAGTTTAGAACTTGAATTCTGAAACAAGGGAGTAGCTCTTTCATCAGAATCCACTTGTGGTTCGACCAGTACAATCATTAGAAGAACATAGTGCTGCAATGAATTATATTTTACTAAAACTTTGCTTTGATTGCCATAGAGGATTAAATTAAAATCCAAACCCCTGAGATGGAAATGGTGGTACATGCCTGTAATCTCAGTATCTAGAGAGCTAAGATAGGAGGATCTCATGTTTGAGGCCAGCCTCAGCAGCTTAGCAAAGCCCTCAGAAACCTAGGAAGACCCAGCCTCAAAATAAAAGATAAAAAGAGCTGGGGTATAGCTAAGAGGTAGAGTGTCTTTGGGTTTAATCTCTAGTACAAAAAATTTTAAGTCCCTGAATTAAAACAAACATTTATTCTACCATATATTTATTTTTCCATTGCAGCTAGATAAGAATGAACAGTCAAGAAACTTGGAAAAAAGCTGTGGGAAAGGAAAGAGGAGGTACTTCAGAATGAAATTGATGAGATTATGCATACACATGTACAAATATGTAACAATCAGTCCCACTATTATATATAACCATCATGTATCAATAAACTCACACACACAAAAGAAACTTGGAACAGATTTTTATTGTCATGAAGACTATGAATAGGTTATGATGACTGAAAAAAGTGGTCTTATCTCTGTTAAAATATCTTGCTATGTGCTGTCTAAGTACATTTTAGAAACATGCTCTAGGAAGCTTAGATAGTAACTTCAAATCTTTTCAGAAAAGTACATGTACTATCCACACTACATGAATAGCTATGGTTGCTAAGAGACCAGAGCTTTAAATTAGTTCTACTGTTAAAGGTCAAGATTAGGTGGAAATAACCACTTTCTCCTAATTGGAAATAAAAGGTATGCTGTTTAATGCTAAGCAGTAAATAATGTCACTGTTTGTCTCAGGGTTTGCTTGTATGTCACTGGAAATCATTTAGAAATATGTGTCCACTAATTCCTGGCAAGATATTTTGCACCAAGGGCATGTTAAATGAAGAACTAATGTGTATTCTTTGGTTGACTATATGCACATAGATAAGGAAGCTCCCTAGAAAGATGTAGAAACTTCCAACACTTCTCATAGTGGCTTTTACCTTATCAATCCAGTGACCTTCGTGTTCATCTCCACTTAACAATGCCCCAAACTTTTATGCATATGTATTTTGAATTCTGAAGACCCTCTCAAAGTTCACAATTTCCTATGGTATTATACTTTCACTCCCTCGGTGGTGGGGGTGGAGGTGGAAGTGGGGAGTCATCACATTTTGACTCTTGGGTTTCTGCCTTTGGCATTTGGGAAGATTGTGGAGGACATCTATCAAATTAGGAAATACTGAATGAGATAGAAGATCTAGAAGGACAAAATGATGAACTTAAGTTTAGATACAATTAGTCTGATATACTTGTGAAAGAACAAATGTGTCTAGAGTTCGTGAGAAAGAACCAATTCGAAACCATTGATGCAACAGGTGATCATGAAACTATGACAGCTGGCAAGGTCATTTGTATAGAGAATTTGTACTGAAAAGAGGAGAGGTCTCAAGATGAGTCTTTTAAGGTCTCTAACATTTAAAAGATGATGAAAAGAAAAGGGCTTGAGAGTGGTCAGAGGCATAGTGTACATAAACCAAAGAAAGGGAGAAGACAATAGTGTTGAAGGAAGGTGATGTTTTCAAAGTCTGAAGACTGTCCATTAGATTTAGCAGCTTGGAGATCACCAATAATCTAGGTAAAAGTGATGCTGATCACATGAAAGAAATTCAGTCAGAATGTGAGTTGTGGGAGAAAACTAAAGGAATGGAAATGGCAAGTATTGAGCATTCTTTTCTGAAATTTGGGGGAGAAAGGGAAGAAAAAAAATAGGACAACTGTTTAATGTGAAAATTGGATAGAGTGAGAGATTTTTCAAATGGGTAGGGCTTAGGCAAGCTTGATTAATAGTAAAGACAAAGAGAGATCTGAAACCCAGAGTGTGGTGAAGGACTGGGGCTTAGAGGGGAAAAGACATTGTCCAATCTTTTTGGAGGGAGAGTACTGGGTATTATTAGACAGAGGGGGTATTTGGGGCATTTCCCCTGACCTATTTTTTATTTTGAAACAGGATATCTCTAAGTTTCAGAGGATCTCACTAAGTTGCTGAAATTGTCCGTGAATCTGAAATCCTTCTGTCTTAGCCTCCCAAGCACTGGGATTACAGTCATGTGCCACCATGCCCAGCTGCCAATTTAAATTTGGTTCATATTGCCAGTGTGTGGTGGTACATACCTACAATTCCAGGACTTTAGAGGCTGAGATAAGAGTATCCTCTGGTTCAAGCATAGCCTCAGCAGTGTAATCAGACTCAACAAACTAGTGAGACCTTATTTCCATACAAAAAAAGAAAATAGGACAGGGAATACAGCTTGAAGGTAGAATGCCTGAGCTCAATCCCTAGAACCACCAAAAATTTTTTGGTTCATAAATTTTGTGATGGACAGTGATTTAAATTCCAGCCTAATAGTTGCTATTTCTTCTTTAAAATTGAAATATCTGCCAAGCTGATGGTGAAGATATAGGGCTTGGATATGTGGTTTCAGCAGGACTCTAGCTCCATTTTGGTCATTTTCTCAGCACTCCTCTTCTTTACAAGTCAGCTTTCTTCCCAGACATGCTTTGTCCATGGTGTCAAAATGGTGGTAGAACTTCCAGGTTTCTCATTTGCATATTACTGAGTCCATAGGAAAAGAGGGTTTGTGTTTCAGAGTTTTCAGAAAACTCCTGAGATCGACTGAGGTTGTACAGGGAATGGGGAGATGTTGGTCAAAGGTCCAAGCCTCTGTATCAGATGAATGAGTTCTGGGGAATCTAATGCACAGTATGGTGATTACAGCTCATAATATCTGCACTATATCCTATATGTGAAGTAGGGTAAGAGAATAAATCTTAAATATCCTTACTCCCCCTTCCATGATAATTATGTGAGGAGATGGATGCATTCATTAATTTGCTTGTGGTAATTATTTTACAATATATGTGTATATCAAGCTATTACATTTTACACCCCAAATGTATACGCATTTTGTCATTTATACCTCAATAAAGATAGAGGAAAGTTTTTTAATGAAGGTGAATTTGTTGTAGACAGTATATAGTTGGGTATTGATTTTTTTAATCCAATCTGATTTCTTTTCATTGGCATGTTTAGACCATTTGCATTTAATGTGATTGTTTTTTTTGAAGATTTAAAGAAGCTTATTAAAAAGATAGAAATACAGAAGATAGTTACAGCTCCATGCCATTCAGGCATGGGGGTGGGTTGTTCGAATGAATTAACGCAGATACAACATGTGGACCAGGCTTTTTTATACCCATGACCTCCATCTTGTTCACGTAATTCTGAAGTAGTAAAAACTCTGTAAGGTTCCTCCCCTACCAAGGTGTCTCCTTTCATAAAGGTTGAAGGTCGACCCCCTTCTCCCATCCTAGCTAGATTATTATGTAGATCTATCTTGTATTAAGTCTGTCACATTCCAATTTCTTTTATATTTGTTTCATTTGTTTTCTGTGGCAGTTTTCACACCTTAAAAGCATAATATTATTATTTTGCATAAAGTTTAACATTCTAACTAAACCATCTTTTATTCTTGATGAAACAATATTGAAATATAAATTCCTTAATCAAAGTTACAAAAATAACCAAAAGAAAGCCCAAAAATAATAACATAGCCATCAAACACTGGATGTAAGATAAAGGGAACAGGTATAAGAGAGTATATAATGAGCTGGGCATAGTGTCCATACCTGTAGTCCCAGTGTTTGGGAGGCTGAGACAGGAGGATTGAAGGTTTGAGGACAGCTTTAGCAAGTAGTGAGACTCTCATAAACTTAGGGAGACCTTACTTCAAAATAAAGCAAATAAAGAATAAAATTGGGGTTGGGGTTGTAGCTTGGAGGTATTACCATCAGGTGATATTAAACCCTAGCAATAGAGAAATGGGTTTAGTTAGATCCCACAGCCAGATTCATGGGACTCCTGGCCACCTAGCTGCACAGGCTTGAGTGAAAATTATCCATTAAATGAGCAGTAACACAATTCAGCTTTTGGGAGCTCATGAAATACTTTATGGTAGGGTGGAGTTCCTGTTTTTGATTTATCCTTAATTATAATTTTATTATATTATTTTGTGTCCTCATAAGCACTGTGATATGTATTACTTCTTAAGATTGATATGCCATGATTATTTAATTTTTCCCTCTTATTCTCACTTCCCTACTTTCCCAATTATTCTCATTATCCCACCACCAATTAGTGTATTTTTCCTACAAGGAGCTTTGACATTTTAGAAAATTAGACATTACTATCTATCGGGCCAAGGAATAGTCCCAATACAGGTAAAATCCATATAGAGAAATAACTAGCTCAATGTCTATGCAAATCTAAATTCGCAAAGCAAAAGGAAATGCCATTATATTACCAGTCTCTGCATTATATATCTCAACAGGGTTTAACTTTACTCTTTACTCGTCTCTTTCACTTTATGAGCATCTGAGTAGTACATAAGGTAACCATGGTTACGGAAATAAAACTCCTTTCATGTGTGAAGGCAGAGCCTGAACATGTTTGAAGTATAACTTATTCCTCTACATCTTAAGATTGTTTAACAAATTGGACTTGTCTTTACTGTTCTGCTTCAAATAGCTCTCGTCATTATTTGAAAGGCATGTACTTCTTCATCTGAAGTACCTGCTGGTTCAATATTTGTAACACTTCCTTGATATCATATTTAGAGAAAATTCTCCTCCTGCCCTATTGCCTGATGTTTTCCTCTCCGTGGAATTCATTTCCAAGTAAATAGCCTGAGAAGTGGTTTTATGAGCATTAAACAAGTAATTCTTTGGTACATTAATTTTGAAAGCATTGGATGAAAGCAAGTAAGGAAAAAGAACAAATCTCAAGGTTGACATTTTCTACTCTAGGGGAGAGAAGACATTAATCTGAATAATTCTCTAAATCAGGGAGCTGGACACTCATTTAATAATACTATAAACAATAATGTAATGATTATTGAATGTCAGGGTATTATTAAAGGGACATGAATTTTCTCATTTATAATACAGTAGCTTTGTAAAGATTTTATCATCCCAATTAAACAGCCCAACTAATAAGTACCAGAGACTGGAGTCTGAGTCCAAAAATTGTCGCTGACACATTGCATCACTTACTGTCTGCTTTTAAAAAATAATTACTGAGTAGGGCGTGGTGACGCATGCTTGTAATCCCAAGCATTCAGGAGGCAAAGACCAGAGGATCACGGTTCAGGGACAGCCTCAGCTACTTAGTTAGGCCCTTCACAACTCAGAGAGACCCTGTTTCAAAGAATATAAAGACTAAGAAAAAATATAGGACCGGGGGTGTAGGTCAGAGGTAGAACGCCCATGGGTTCCATCCCCAATACCGTAAAAAAAAAAAAAAAAATGGATACTGATTTTTATGTGATATAGTTCTTAGGGCACTGGATATTTTCTTTAAAAAACTTGTCATTGAGATGTTCAATTTATTATCTAACAATAGTAGTTCTTTGTATTTCAATGATTATTTTTATCCTGCTTCTGAATTGTATGTAGAAACCAGAAGAAATGGCTGCTATTATTCTAGCTCTTATTTCGTCTTCTGTTATCATAATGACTAGTAGATGCATGTGTTGTCTTTTTGATGGGGTGGTATATTTGAGACAAATCAAGTGATGTGTAGTACTTAGCAAAGTTATGATTATTGGTATGAGGAAACATAAAACAATAATGTTCTACAACTAGCTGAGTGAAGTCTGTTCTAGTGTGTTTCCTCACTTATAAAAGATAAATAGTAATACCAACTCAAATGGGTTTTGTGAAATTCTGGGAAGAAAACACAGGTAAGAACACTTTGGAAATGGAAATGGTTTTTACAAATGTGCTGTTACAATTATTGCTAACTTTGGAGATGTTTTCCCTCAGTTTTATTATTTTTGAACTATACTACAATTGAATCATGAATCCAAGTGGTGATTCTCCAGAGTTTTCAATTCATTTTCCAGAAAATCTAAAGGAACATAGAGATATTGACATATTTCTTAAAGGAAATATGATCAGATTCAACCTGAATACTACTTGGAGAAATAAGATTGTCAAAGTTTTTTTTTTTTTTTCTGTACTGGAGATGGAACTCAGGGGCATTCTACCTCTGAGCTACACCCCCAGCCCTAATTTTTTTTATTCTTAATTTTGAAACAGGGTCGCGCTGAGTTGCAAAGGGCCTCACTAAGAAGCTGAGGCAGTCCTTGAACCCAGATCCTCCTGTCTCTGCCTCCCAAATGCTGGGATTACAAGTGTGTGCCACCATGCCCAGAAGAGTGTCAAAATTTTAAAGAATCATAATAGCATCCTCAACACTCAAACATTTCTTAAGTCATTCTTCTCTTTTAAAGAATTTTGAAGATGACAACTGGTGACAATCTATTGTCTAACAATAGAGAACATATATACTAAAGTAAAACTCCTAATGGTGCCAACATTAATTAAATATAATATAAAGTATAAACAAAGGTAATACTCAAGGATTAAAAAGGGTCAAAAATTGTCAAGACAATATCTGCCAAGCAGAAAAAAATTGAATATTTGTCAGCCTCTGAGACAATCTATTAAAATTAGTATTCTGTCACAAAAATAGACCAGTGACAGAGTTTTTCTCTCTATTCAGCTTTCAACTTAGGAACCCCCAAAATATACCACTGAGACTTATTGACTGTTTACTTATTTATTCAATCATTTTTAATGTAAGTATGGATGCATGTCTATTTATTTTAAACTTTGGACTAGAATTCAATACAACTTAATTTTGTTGTTCAAATTATTTTTGCTTTTGCCATTAGTAACATGGTCTTACTGGCTTCAGAATTTCCAGAAATTTCACTGTGGCATAGAAAAGAGTAAAAAAAAACCTCTGTGGGTGGTAGTACCTGGAAATAAAAAAAAAGCACTGAACTGGGTACCAAGACATTTCAGTTCCAGACTTTTAAACCAATTAACTTTGTGACTTTGAGCCAATCACTTTGACCTCTCAGAACTCAAAGACCTAAGGCACTGGAGCTCAGTGGTTAAGGGCAAGACTTGGAACCAACCCACCTCTGCTCCCAGTGAAGATTTCTTCACTGCTAGTCATGTTAACTTGAACAAGTCAATTAACCTTTCTGTGCCTCAGTATTCTACTCTGGAAAGTGGAAATACATATAGTACTTACCCTATACAGTTGTAGGTCTATTTGAGTTATATGACATTATGCAACACTTATTTAGGACTGTACCCAGCAGATAATGAGGACAATAATGTACGTGTAATCTTCATCACTTGGGGCACACTGATATATGAGAAAGGGTTTGGAGAAAAATAAAATATTCTGTTAAATTACTGCTGATGTCATAATGAAGAATAAGAAACAATAACACAGTGTTCTATACCCACAATTCATCTTTCTTCAGAAAGCTCCCACATCTGTTTTTACTTTACTAATAACTAAACTCTATGTTTTATTTAGATTTTATTAGTGTTTCCATCCAGGATACCATTCATTATACCACATTGCATTTGTTATTGTGTCTCATAGGCTTTCTGATCTGTGATGATTTTTTTCAGATTTTGCTTCATTTTGATAGTACTGAAGATCATTAGTTGGGTATTTTATAGAATGTGCCTTAATTTGGGTGTGTCTGTTTTTGTCTGAGGATTTGCACTGGAGATAGGGATTTCATAGGAAGAAAGCCACACAGGTGAAGTGCCTGTCTCATTGTATCACATCAGGGGATGCATGATATCCACATGACTTACTCCTGAGGAGGTTAACCTGGATAACTAAGAGGAGGTGCAGCCTGCCAGGTTTCTCTACTGTAAAGTTACTACTTTCCCTCTCTAATAGAATGAGTCACTAAATCTAGTCTGCACTGAAAAAAGAACTGAATTAAACTCCATTTCCTGGAGGGGGTATTTAAATATTATATAAACATGGATATATGGCTATTTATTTTATGCTTTGGGTTATAATCCAATTCTACCTTATTGTGTTGCTTAAACTTTTCAGCTTTAGCCATTGGGGAGGCAAATGGTATTTGGATTGGCTCTTAGACATACCCCTTATCCTTTTGCTTTTGGGGCTCTTCTTTGTTTTCTGGAAGTATAAGAGTCTTCAAGCTCATTTTATCTCATTTGTCTTCCTGGCTCTAGCCATAGAATAAATAATTTCTCTATGAATCCCTCATACCTTTAAGTGGGAAATGGCAGATTCCTAACTCTTGACATGCTGGGGACAACCTGGGGTCTGAAGTCTAGGTTTTAGTCCTGACATCCTACACATAGCAGCTGTGTAGCTACAGTAGAATCCCTGTTTGTAACACATCCCTGCTATGTGCTGGCAGCACATAGCACAGTGCCTAGCACATACAGGCACCCAATAGTTTGATTTTGTTACTGCAACAAATTCATATAATCTTAATGACTTCAAACAACACAAATGTATTTTCTTACAGCTCTGGAGGTTCTAAGTCCAAAATAAGACTTGAGGGGCTTCAACAAAAGTTTTGACAGGGTGGACCTTTAAGACAGCTTCCAGGAAGAATCTCATCCATGCCTCTTCCAACTTCTAGAAACTTCCTGCAGTGTTTGGTTCTTCATGGCATCAATCCCATCTTGGCTTATTTCTCACATTGCCCTCTTCTCCTACTATTTTGATCCTCCTGCCTCTCTCTTATAAAGACTCTTTGCAATTACCTGGAGTCCACCTGGATTATCCAGGATGATTGTCCCATCTCAAGATCCTTAATTTAATCACATCGCAAAGTCCTATTTTTTCCATTAGATAAAGAATTCACAAGTTCTGGAGATTCGAATGTGGACCTTTTTGGGAGCCATTATTTAGACTACTATACTTTATCTTTATTATTATGTTAGGGATTGATTTTTGTCAAATTAATACTGTAGGAGAAGGGAAACACTAAAAATAAAGGGAATGTAAACTTTCTGATATTAATTTTCATAACAAAATTACTAACAACAGTAATTGTTATCTTAATGAGTAATTAGTTTGGAATCTTGCCCAAAAGCTCTCAGAATGTACTTCTTTAATGTTGCTTGCCACACCTAGCATTTTTTTTCTTTTTGGCCCCTGAAGTCTCTTTGTCAGAATGAATTCATACCTCCTTAGACAATTTGCTTAAGGAGTAAACCCTCCTCTTTTTGTCTTCATAATGTTTTTTTTTTCTTTTATCAAAGGGTTACATCTTTCCTGTGATACTTTTCTGCTCTGTATCTTGTACAATCTTCTTGTTTTTCTAAGGTCTTAGAAAGAACTGCATAATCCAGTTATTACTATATTTTTGTTTTTTGGTACTGAGGATTTAACCTAGGGGCATTCTATCACTGAGCACAGACTTTTATAAAAAAATTTTCAAACAGGATCATGATCAGTTGCTAAGTGTCTTGTTAAGTTGCTGAGGCTAGCCTCAAACTTGTGATCATCCTGTCTCAGTCTCCCAAGTATTGGGATTACAGCATGTACCACCATGTCCAGCTCTCAGTTATTACTTTTAAATATTTTAATATAACAGAATTTAGTTATTATAATACCTATATTATGTATATATTAATTATTAAAAAGTTAATGTGATTTTAAACTTCTATAGTTACCTAAATTTTATTTTAGTCTCCTCAAATCTTGTGGAAAATTTATGGTTGAAGTTAATAGCATTTTTAGCCACCAATTACGGTAGCCATCTCTGTTCTCTATGGATATCTGTTACTACACCATTTAGAACTCTGAATCTCTTTTTTATATTTGGAGATCATATGAGGTAGATTAAGTTATTGTTCAGCCACTTCTCTACCCCTGTCCCTATTTCTACAGGTGAAAGAGAACTCTCCTCTTCTCCCTGTTGATATGCTTGGCCAATGAGGAGTGAGTAAAATGACAGAAAGTGAATTCAAAGTCTAGGCAGTGGGAGGTCTTGAGTACTTCCTCCCACCCTTCTGGAAGACTCTAACCCCACCTTGAGGACATACACAGACACTGTCCCTAAGCCTGAGACTTAGGCATGTGTTACTGAGCTGCCCCCACCAACCTGCAGAGCTGCAGGCTGAAACAAAGTGGGCTTCTAAACTGTAGAGCAGTTAATAAAAGATGGGAGTTAGCTTCATGAAAGGGACTTCCAACTTCAAGCATCTGTATCTCCAGCGCAAATCCTCAGACAAAAACAGACAGACCCAAATTAAGGCGCATTCTATAAAATACCCAACTAATGATCTTCAGTAATATCACAATGAAGGTTATTCTCAAAGAACTGTCTTGGGCAAAAAGATACAGAAATGCTGGGTAATTTGCCTCTTTGAGAATAACCTTCAACCAATGACTGGCATGGATTGTTATGTAATATTCAGATCCATTAGATCTTGGTCGAATAATTTTAAGACTCACATTCTTTACTGACTCCTTGAGTTTTCTAGTGAACTAAGATCCAGTTTGTTAGTTGGGTGCAGTGGTACATGCCTGTAATTCCAGTGTTTGGGAAGGTGGAACAGGAGAATTACAGGTTCAAAGTCAGCCTCAGCAACTAAGGGAGCCCTTGTTTCCAAATACAAAAAGTAAAAATAGGGCCGGGATGTAACTCAGAGATAGAATGCCTGTGGGTTCAATCCCTAGCACCACACATGCACATACACACACAAAGATACAGCTTATCTAAGGGATAACTTGCTTCTCAAGGTAATCTTTACTGTTTGTCTTCTCTTCCTTATCTCACTTCTCTACTGCTTTTCTGGCATTATGTGTTCAACAATCTGCTTTTGAGGAACCATACTAAGACACCAAGTGGATTCGATCCAACCTGTTGATATACCACCCACGATGGCTGCCCACCTGTAGAGGTCACTCTAGTAATAAGAAACTGTAGGAGCTGGGCATGGTGGTGCACACTTGTAATCCCAGCATTTGGGAGGCTGAGACCTGGAGGATCGCAGTTCGCGGACAGCTTCAGCTACTTAGTGAGGTATTCTCCAACTCATTAAGACCCGGTTTCAAAATAAAGAATAAAAAATAGGTCAGGGGATGTAGCTCAGAGGTAGAATGCCCCTGGGCTCCATCCCCAGACCCGCAAAAAAAAAAAAAAAAAAAAAAAAAAAAACTGTAGGAAATGAGGGGAAGTTGGAAGGAGCAAAAGTTGAAACTCTCAGCCTCTTCAGGGTCTTGGCTGGTAGGGAGACCCTCTGAAGTCCCCCTTTCCTACAAATTCTTACCCTCAAACCTCCACCCCATTAAGAACCATCATTTGACTCTTTTTTTTTATGACATCGAGGATTGAATTCAGGAGCATTATATCTCTGAGTTTCCTCTCTTGTCCTGTTTTTCTTCTTTTTAATTTTGAAACAGGATTTCATTAAGTTGCTGAAGTCCTCACTAAGTTGCTGAGGCTAGCCTCAAACCTGCAATCTTCCTGTCTTAGTTTCCCAAACACTAGGATTACAGGAGTGTGCCACCATGCCCTGCTGCATTTGGGTCTTTTGGGTATCTACCATACAGGTATTAACTATCAATGTTAGCCGATGATACTATGATATCCAGAGGACTATAATTGGCCACTTTAAGTAAAAACACACTTGTCTCTCTCCATCTCTTTTCTATATCCTTCTCTATAGTTAGATCCAGAAGTGGAATACGAAAAAATCACCACGCCTCAGAACAGATTATGCTCCTCCTCACTAGCAGTAAACTTGTTTTGATGGCAGTGAAGAGATGAGCTACAAATCAAATCTGAGACTGAAATTGTAACCTGGGCTGGTCCTTAACTAACTTAACACCACCAGAAGGTAATGAAATCCTCCAGGATATCCATTAAGTGATGGATATTTACCAGGGGAGGAAGACCTGATAGTACGTGGTTGAAAGTAGAGGTTGAAGGAAAAATAAATCCAGTCATATTTATATGCCTTCTCTCAATAAACCAGTTATGGGAATAACTTCAGAGATGAATAAAACTCAAGTGTTTGTGTTGAAATAGTTTTATCCTTAAGAAAAAAATGTCTCAAAGAAGCTCATCTAATAATATTGAAACATAAATTTAGCTCATGTTTTTCCATAACCATCCCAGAATGAGCCAAAACACCTGTCTGTAAGGATGCTCACCCTTCTACTGGAGGTTCCTATCATGAAACCTATATGCTGAGAAAAGCTGTCTGTGGCATAGAGAAACAGTTACCACAAAATTCTCTTCATTTTATCATTGAGTTCTTTCAACTCTTGAAGATCAAAAATGAAATCCTCTTGGAAAAATGAGAGAGTATCTGTATAGGCATTCAGAGTTCTTAACCCCAGGTAAGAATATTAAGCCAAGGGAGTTTAAAATTATAAGGTTTTTAAATCAATTTAACCTTCCCACTATTCCTAGAAGGGGAGAGGTATAATGAAGAGATTGAAGGGATGGATTTATCATACACTATGAAAGGAGGGTTTCACAAATGTCTCTTAACAAAGCAAGGGGTTTTTTTCTGTAAAAAAGGAAAGAACAAGAAGAGAGAAAATACTTCCAAAAAGATTCAATCATATTGATATACAACAAAAAATAAATTATATCTATAAAAGACCCCAGAATGGTCTGATCTAACTCCATATTTAGAAATCTATCAGTGCATCCTCCCGATGCCAAGGCTATCACTTTTATTATCCATCGCACTATGGCTTCAGAGAAAAGGGATTCCTAGAGCTGCAGCCTTATGATCATGTAACTAGCAATCCTCTGCCTTTGGGTCATTGGGAAAAATTAAAACTATGATACTGGTGCACATGAAACTTTTTTGTGAAACTAAACAACATGGATATTTCATTCCCTAATGATAAGAAATTTTACATTGCTTTATTTTTCATTGATTATGAGTGTGTGTGTGTGTGTGTGTGTGTGTGTGTGTGTGTGAGAGAGAGAGAGAGAGAGAGAGAGAGAGAGAGAGAGAGAGAGAGAGAGAGAGAGAGATACTGGGGGTGGAACCCAGGGGTTTTCTACATCCTGGCTATACTCCCAGACCTATTTTATATTTTATTTGGAAACAGGATATCACTAAATTGCTGAGAGCCTCACTAAGTAACTGAGGCTGTCTTCAAAGTCATGTGAGTCTCTTGTCTCAGCCTCCCAAGTACTGGGGTTACAAACATGCACCACCACGTCTGGCCTTACATTGCTTTAGAGACCACAGTTTGTAATAATCTTTCTACTAACTAGCTGAAAGAAGAAAAGAGTCTTGGTTTAAAACAATCTCCTTATTTGTTTCACTTTGTGGATATTTTGAAGATGTAGAGAGGTACTTCTTAGAATCCTTGAGAGAAGGAGTAATAGAAACATTTAGATTGGGGTCAGTCTCAATTACTGAATCTGTGTACAGGACCATATCATTTCTTATCTGTTTCCCAGTAGCAATATTAATAAGTTGCTCTTAAATTATGATGCATACTGTACTTTCCTCCAGATACAAACAATGAAAGCTAATAATTTTAAAATTAGACAAGGCTCAAGGAAAAAATGATAAGACTGCATTTAGTCATAGAGTGGTGTTTTGGGAGTGAGCAGGAAAAATAGAAGTCTACAAAATGGAAAAGGTGATAAAGGGTAAAAAAGAAAAGAGCTGATATAAGGTCATGGATACCAAAACAAAAATGAGGGGCTAAAAGTGGAGGCAGTTAAGGCCTGAAGAGTCCTCTAGGGGTCTTAATCATCAGTGATTTATTTTTATTTTTATTTTATGTTTTGATATTGGGAATAGAACTTAGAGGCATTCCATCTCTGAGCCATACCCCAAGCCCTTTGTTAAAATATTTGAAATACGGTCTTGCTAAGTTGTTGAGAATATTACTTTATTGCTGAGGCTGGTATTGAACCTATGAACCTCCTATCTCAGCCTGCCAGAGATTATAGATGAGATTATAGATGTGCACCATTATATCCAGCAGGAAATGATGTATCAGAAAAGCTTGATCCTTCTCTCTGGAGATTCCAGATTCTTTGCCTCTTTTTGATGATGCCTAGTTCTCTGGTTTTAAATTCTGTTTCTACAAAAATTCCTGGCTCTAAGATAAGAGCATATTTCCTGCTTTTATGACATTTACTGTAGAGCGTGAACCTCTGTGAATGATGGTCTCTTTTACTCCAGTCCTGGGATTTTGTAAGTATGCCCAGAGGCTCATGTGTGATGGAAATGACTAATAAATATGATAAACACCACTTTCCCAATGTTTTCAAAATCAGGAACATTGATTACACAAATCTCTAAAAGTACTTTTGACAGGCAAAATTGTTTCCAAGTAAAATTAGTCATTATTCTGCAGCTCCTGTTTATGGATATAGAAAATTCATCAGGCCCCATGGGATATAGCAACACAAGGCACAGACTTTCCAAAGCAACCTGATTTTGCAGGAATGTGAAATTTATGCTATCTTTAGAAGCACTGGAAAGCTAAAGAGTATTTTACATTCAGATGTGGCTTAAGAAAAATAAAGTGAGCATCATTTTGGTATTCTAAATTCTCATTTATCTTAAAGGAATCTAGACCAGAATTTCCTAAATAATAGACATACCTCTCAAATTGAGAAGTTATTTCCCACCTGCTAAGGGAATAACAGGAAATTGTGTAAGAAATGGGAGTTTTAAAGTGGTTATGTAAAAATCCTCAAGACCAAGAATAGATGCATCTGGGAACTAAGGACATTATGAATAAGGGATGTTCACATTGTTATCATGAGCAAGCTAAGTGCAGAAAAAAACAATTTAAGGACAACTAAGGGCATTTATACATTTTCCAACAAGAGGAAAATCAATAAGATTGAAAACTAAGAAGTAGCAGAATATTTTTGGCACCATTTATCAACATTGAAATATCCCAGAACTAAGTGAGATCTTTGAGGGACAGGAGATGTCCCTCATAGAAAATGTGAACTCATCGTCACTGTTACTTGCAGATATTTTTTGTCTGCTCCCATAGCATACGTTCTCACTGTTGCTAAATTGGATACTGGATGACACACTGGCACTCACAGGGTATATGAACCATTAGGGGAGAGCTGAAGTGAAATGATGAATAGTTGATGACCTTTTGCATTTGGAGGTGGCATAAATTATGTTATTTTCAGGCAGGCAGAGAAACATTGTAAAATATGTTGGATCTGTCAAAAGATTCAGCTGAAAGTCATAGAAACACAAGTAAAGATAATTTAAGCAGAAAAAATTCCCACCTGTTTAACAGGGGGTACAATTGCTGAAGTTATGAGATGTTAAGGGATACAGTTCATCAGATTTAGGGCTTCGAGTTATGTTCATATTATTTTAATATTTTAATTTTGCAGTGCTGTGGATCAAACCTAGGGCCTCAAGCATGCAAGATAAGTACTCTACCACTTGGCTACACCCCTAGCCCTGTCACTCTGTCTCTTGAAAGCTCTCTTCATATGTAGACTGAAATGCCACCAAAAAGTCAAGACTAATGTTATGGTACTTTGGTAATCCCAGGAATGGGAAGTCATTTTCAAAATCATTCAAGAAGGTTGTTGATTAACCTGGAATTGGACACTATGCTCATACTGTAATTAAACATCGAGTCAGGGGAATGAGTGATTCTGACTTGCTAGAGCTTCCACTTAGATATTTAATACCACACACTTAAACATGAGAAGACACTAAGAATTTCCAGGAATCTTAGGAGAGCACTGAACATACAATATTGTGATAAATATTCTTCCAGAATAAATGAGAATTATTTCACAGTTACTATGCAGGGAGAGAAAAATAAAAGCCCTTAAAAATATCATTAATATCTGAGACCAGAATGGGATGGGATACAGAAAGAAACACACCAAGTGCTGTGTGTATGTGTCACTCTGAACCTCATTATGATGTAAAATTATAATGTAATAATAAAAGTATATTTTAAAATATCATTAGTATTACCAAAGGAAATATTGCAAGCATGAAACAAGAACAGGAATATTGTAAAAAGGAGCATCCAGAACATAAACATAGCTCATTAATTTTTTAAAAATCATGACAGTATAAATAAGAACCTCATAGGTGGATTGGAAGATAGATTTCAAGAATTCTTCCAGAAAGTAAGTTTTATTTAAAGACAAATGAGATAGAGTAACTAATTAATTAATGGGCCAGTCCAGGAGATCCAAAATCAAAATAATAGGATCTCATCAAAGAGAGAAAAGAACAATCCTATAAATAAAAATAATCATCAAAAGAATTTAATAAAAACTTCAGAAGAAAAGTATATGTATTTCCAAATCAGGGAAAAAAAATCACATGGAAAGTAAAACAACAGATAAAAATAAACTCATACTGGTACTCACCACCAAGAAATTTAGGATCAGGGATATAAGAAGATCTTTTGTACAAATTGAAAAATACAGACAGACAGACAGACAGACAGAGAGAGAGAGAGAGAGAGAGAGAGAGAGAGAGAGAGAAACAGATTAAGAGAATGATTTGGTCACATCCTAATTATTAGAAATTAGAATAGTCTCAGACTTCTCAATAGCACTACCGGAAGCTACAATACAATGAAACAATGCTTTAAAATAATTTCCTACCTAGAATTGTATACAAAACCAAATTATGAGTCAACTGGGAAGACATATAAAGTTTCCAAACTTAACTGCCATTCCATACTCTTATTAGGAAGACACTGTAGGGTATGCTTTACCAGTGAAGAAGTCCCTAAATACAGGACTCGGGGATATAATAGAGAGTGAGGTAAAGATGTTCTACATTATGCAGTAATAGAGCAGGCACAGAGAGAACTCATCCATAGTAGCACCAACCCAAAAGCCCCTAGAGAAGGGGCTTTCGGTTGTAGCTCAGTGGTAGAGCACATGCCTAGAGTTAAAGTCATGAGTTTGATCCCTAGCATCCCAACCCCAAAAGTACAGCACTGGGAGAGTTTTCCAAAAGAAAAGTGAATATAATGGAACACTTGATGTGACTGGGCCTCTGGCAATCGCCAAAAAGTATAGAATTAGTGTTTAATGATAACTGCAAGGAAAACTAGCATTCCTATGCAAAAATGAAACAATTATCAATTAGAATAGAATGAAAAATATATAAAAGGAACAATAATAATATTTGACTACAATGCTTGCTCACAAGTAGTATTTGCTTAGCCATAAAAGGTAATCAACAATATTGGTCTATGTGAAATTAAAATGTAAGAATATTGAGAAAATGGGAGAATGTTAAATGTTCATTTTCCACAGTTGAGAGGTCAACTAATAATGCCTGAGCTAAACTGTCAAGAAGCAGCACTGTTGGGAGAAACATATTCATTGGAGAAAAAATAACTAAATAAAAATAAATCAGGTATAAGAAGAGAACATGATTTTCTCTGGGAGGGAGGAGTGGAGAAGGCAGTCACTTGGTTTTATATAAACATGTAAAACAGTGTATGTATATTATATGTGTGTTGTAATTTACACATAAAATAAAACTTTGATAAAATAAAATAAAAATCAGATTGAATTCTTCCTGTGTTCATTCATTCCCCATTGTTAGAAACCCTTAACTCTGGTTTTCTTTGGAATTTTTGGAATTTTTTAGCTAAAAGGTGACAACAACTAGATTTGCTTTTTTGAGGTATAATTTAGTAAGAGTGACAAAAATATAAAGGACACTAGAGCTGAGGCTGGGGCTCAGTGGTATAAAACTTGTATTGCATGTATGAGGCCCTGGGTTTCATTCCCCAGCACAGCAAAAAGAAAGAAGACTGAGCCTGGACATGGTGGCACATGCCTGTAATCTCAGTACTTAGGAAGCAGAGACAGGAGGAAGCCAGTCTCAGCAACTTAGTGAGACCATATTTCAAAATAAAAACTAAAATAGGGCTGAGGATGTGTCTCAGAGGTAGAATGCCCCTGAGTTCAATCCCCAGAATAATAAAAAGAAAGACCGAGTAAGTCATGTCAACAGTGAAAGAAATCACTTCACACCACAGGCCATTCATTTGCACTAACACCACGGCTTTTATTTCTAAAACACCAATTTCCCATAGCCTATAAATAATGGAACATTATTATACTTATTCTCATGGGAGTAGTCAATAAAATCCCAGGATAGAATTGTTTAATAACTTTTACCCTTCTATAACATGTAAAGTCAGAACAACATCTTCAAAAATTAATGTGTACTCAATAACAAAATCTTCCTCTCTCAAACCAATTCATTCTCAGAATCAATTCATTTTATCAGGATTATAAAAAAAAACTGGAATTGAAAATAAGCCATCTACCTACATCAAAACAAAAATAAAATAGCTTTCTAGTCAGTCATTCACCAATTACAGTCATCAGATACTCCCAGCCTGGTACTGGCTGAGGAAACAGAAATGTAAGCTGGTAAAATGGAAACAGACAATCATAAGACAACATGGCCAGGTTCCAAATGGGGCTGTGGGGACAAAACAGAGGGTGTGCCTAACTTCTTGATTGTGGGGAGGAGACATTTTTTGCAAGAAGCTCCATTATGAAAGGCGAGGAAGCAAGATGCGACAGAGCATAAGCTCCTGCATCAGGCTGTAAGTGGATGACTGTATCAGAGGATCTTAAGCAAAGACAGGCCAAGAGAGGGACATTCAGTAGAGAAAGAGTACATTCAGTAGAATCCTGGAAGGCTGACTCTGGAAGTTGAAAAGTAAACAAAAACAGTCGAGGTGCAGGCTGAGAATTAAGTAAGAAGGTCAGAAGATTGGAAATAAGAGTAGATCTGGGAGAAATATCTAGAAAGAATAGAGAGCTCTTTGGGACTCATGGGTTCCTATAAAGGACTACCGTAAGGATCCACTGTTAGCTGCAAGCAAACCCAGTAAATAGGTCATTCACTACTTTATGCCTGGCCTAGAGAGCCACACTGCTTTTTTACAAATTTTGTTTTCTCCTTTCTACCACGGGATGAGATAGCCAGAGGCACCATCTTCAAAGCTTTGAGTGGGCTCTCACCAGCCACTCAATATGGTGGTGCTTTGATCTTGGACTCCCAAGCCTCCAAAACTGTGAGAAGTAAATATATATTGTCCATAATTCTTTTAAAAAGTTGTTTTACTTTTAATTGTGGTAAAATCATATAATACAAAATTTACCTTTTAATAATTTTATTAACTATATTTAACAACATTATATTATGTTAAATATATTTATGTTGTTGTATAATACATCCCTAGAACCTTTACAGCTTGTAAAACTGAAACTCAGTACTAATCTTGTTCCGTTCTCAGTGTTTTTCCTTCATATTGGTAGAATCACTAGATATTTAAGGAACTACCCTCTTCCACTTGCAGAATCCCACTTAAAGGAATTCAGAACAGCAAGGTAGGCACTGTGAAGTTCAAACTGTTGAGATTTTCCAAAATCTGTTAGTATGCTGGGGTATAATTTCAAGTTCATTTTTTTTTAACTATTAGCACTTCAGAAAAAAAAGTCTGCAAGGAGCTGTATGAATCAGCCTCTGGTTTGAAAGAAGATCAATACAGCTTAGTGTTCTCAATAAAATAAAAACAGGGAGCCAATTTAATTATAATGCTTCTGTTGAGATTTCTATCCCCAAAGCTAATTATTTTTCAGTAAGGATCTCCACCTTGATTATAGTCCATGTTATACAAAATTTAGAATTCAATAATGTTGCACATGACTTTAGGGAGTCAGGCTTGGCAAACACATTTTGCTTAGCTAAAAGTTCTGGTGAAGGCAGAAACCCTGACAAAACCAAGAGAGCAAGCAGGAAAGGAAAGGAAAGGAAAGGAAAGGAAAGGAAAGGAAAGGAAAGGAAAGGAAAGGAAAGGAAAGGAAAAGGGAAAGGGAAAGGAAGGAAGGAAGGAAGGAAAGGAGGGAAGAAGGAAGGAGAATAATAGGACTTTAAGATTGGAAAGATTTGAAGAATTTCTTTCAATGTGAGCATATTTTCTCACAAATTAAAATTAGAAGTGTTAATTATAGCCCAAGCTAGCTTTATTATTCCACTCAATATTATTAAGATTTTGCTGCTGCATCTCTGACAAATGTATTTCAACTTCTGTAAGCTGCTGAGTGAATTCAATACACTGGCTACAATTCCAATCAGCTTCATGTTATCCATCATCTTTGGCACCATCTCTCCAGTCCCTTTCTATGGGTCATTAAACAGATGGAGGAAAGAGGAGAAATAACAGGAAGCAATGCTACTCTCTAGTATTTTTCTCAAACTTGGTGTCGAAGATGTTAGAGGAAACTTGTCAGGTTTTAAGGAATGCTTGAAAAGCAGACTCTGAGATGAAAATTAGGATAAACATTTATTAGAATATAATGTTTAAATCAGCTTCTTCTTCTTCTTCTTCTTCTTCTTCTTCTTCTTCTTCTTCTTCTTCTTCTTCTTCTTCTTCTTCTTCTTCCCCTTCTCCTTCTCCTTCTTCTCCTCCTCCTTTTTCTTCTCTTCTCCCTCTTCCTCTCTCCTTCTTGTAGCATTGGGACTGTAACCCAAAGGCCTTCTACCTCTTGGTTATGCCCTCAACCCTATTTGTGTGTGTGTGTGTGTGTGTGTGTGTGTGTGTGTGTGTGTGTTACCCATTATTTAACCCAGGGACATTCAGCCCTATTTTTTATTCTATTTTTTGAAACAGGATCTCACTAAGTTGCAGAGGACCTCACTAAGCATCTAAGGCTGGCCAAGAACCTATGATCCTCCTGTCTCAGTCTCCTAAGTACTGAGATTACAAGCGTGTGCCACCACACCTGGCCCTATTTTTTTTTTAATTTGGAAAGAGGGACTCAATCAAATTCTGAGGGTATTGCTAAGTTGCTGATGCTGGCCTTGACCCTGCAATCCTCCTGTCTTAGCCTCCCACGTACTGGGATAATAGGCATGTGCCATCATGGATTTAAATTATTTATGTATTGAAATAATGTATTGAAATTACCGTATCTAGGCCAGATGTGGTGGTGCACGCTTGTAATCCCCGCGCTTGGGAGGTGGAGACAGGAGGATTGTGCAGGTTCGAAGCCATATGCAATGGCTTAAGAGAACGTGTTTCCAAAGAAAAATATAAAATAGGTCTGGGAGTGTAGCCCAGAGGTAGAAGGGCTTCCAGAAACTCCAGTACCACCAAATAAATAGATAAATAAATAAATAAATAAATAATAATGTTTCCCATATAGCAGGTGCTAAATAAATTGTCTATTATTATTATAGATGAATAATTTCTTCAACTGACTATGAAATAGTGATAGAGGTCCTCCTCTGTTGATGATATTTCCCATTTCCTTTTAGCATTAGAAATTTAGGGTGGTGAAATTTTTAGAAAAATATGCCTCTCCTTTCCTTTTCAAAGTGGAGCATTGGTAGAGGTAAACTCCAGAAATGCCTTCAGTACAGAAGATTTGAGACAGTTTGGCCTGGGTAAAAACATGGAGGCTTTGGTACTCTGGGATGGCTTCTTCCTGGCCCAAGGATTCTTTAAGTGTAGTCCTCAGATCAACTAGATCATCATCTGAGAACCTATTAGAAATGTAAATCCCTAGGTTATACCCTAGACCTGCTGAATTGGACATTCTGGAACAGGAGTCTAATGATCTAATGCACACTCAGGTTTGAGAATGGATATTTTAGACTTTGGAAGAGATGAAAGGAATGTTAACTTCTTCATATGAGTTAGATACTGGTGCTTTTTCAGATACATGATTAAAAATAAGCAAATTCCTTCAAAGAAATCTAAGAATAAACATCAGTCCTTAGCCAGAGCTATTTCACATTGTAATATGTGGATTCAGCTTAGCTACTGTGCATGCACTTGGTCTATGGTAGATGGTCAATGAACAGTAACTGAGCAAGGGAGCAAGACAAGATATGCCAAGGACAGAAGTTCTCAGTGTCTATCATTGCGTAAGCTGCCACATTCTTTTTCATGCACATCCTGGAATAGACAATCACTGGATGTGTGGACCTCCCCAGTGTACTTCTGTGTGACTCTGGTGGACAGAGCCTTCAGATTATATTTCTATCTCTTTGGGTTCTCAAAGTAAACATAATGTCCCACCTGGCATAGCTGTTGAATTGTGCAGACACAGCCATCCACTACCTAAATCACTCACATGTTCAGCCTTCCATCCCCACACTCAAAATTCTCAAATATTAGAGATTTGTGGAATCAGGAGAAAATCCGTATCTCCCTCCTTCTGAAGGTTTTGATGTTCTGGGTCACTCATTAATATTTTCTTAATGTTAATAACTAACCTTTATTTTTTATTGTTGCATTGTAATCAAACATCACAATGAAGTTCTGCATGATAGAAACATACATACACACAGCACTTGGTGTGTTTCTCTCTGGATCCCACCCTACTCCTCATATATAATATTGAAATTGGTATTGGTAACATCATATATTAACATAGCTTTGAGTTGCTTCCTTCATTAAGTCTTCCCTTTGACCTTCCTACTTCCCCTCCCTTAAATCCCCTTTTGCTTACCTAGTAGAATCTCCTCTCATTGCTCTTAATCACACACATTTTGAATCTTGCTGTAGTTATACATATGAATATTGTGATCACTGAGAAAAAGTTTACATGCTCATTTCTGTATTTCTGTTTAGAGTTGTGAAAGCATGCAGAAATCCTGTTGGGCACAAATGGTTCTGTGTTTTCTAAGTCTCCCTCAAACAAAATGAGTAAGTCAGAATTTTATATGCTGAATTCTATGTGGCCTTAATTAATTCTCAAAGTGAGCAAATGTATTTTCCATTTAATGGAAAAAGGCTTTTGGCAGTAAGACCACTTACTTTGCACTCGTTAATGGAACATTAAGAAAAAGAGAGAGAGAGAAATATTAATCATATTTGAGAGCATGGCTAGCTTTGGGGTTAGGCTATTAACCACTCATGACACCACTTATAGAAATGATACAATATATTCAATTTAAAAATTAATAATCCAAGATATATTCTAAAATATCTCTAAAAAACAAATTTAAAATGCTATAATATCCTTCTATTGACCAATGGCATCTTTCCATTCAAAACATATTACTGTTTCAAACCAGAGATTTTACTGGTTGTCACATCTACTGTAAGCAAAATTAATAAAAAGAACAGAAATATTTGAATTCCTGATCATAAGATTTGTGTGCAATACTGTGGTTTGTTCCTTAAAAAGAGAGGGAAATTAAACTCCCTCAACAACAAAGCTGTCATGAATAGCTCAAAGACAGGTTCTTTATAAATTATTCCCTAATGTTTCCAGGGACTGTGTCTTTCATATTACTATTGATCTCCCCATATAGTGAAGGAACTGTGTATAACACCAAGGTCATTGCATGCCCAAATTTATAAAGATTGGCTTTCCCACTGAACACACAGGGCAGTGATGAATGCTGCTTCATTTAGAGCAGATGGGAGCATCCTGGCAGAGTCAGAAACTATATTTGGCAAAGTATGTGAGAGCAGTTCTTGAGGAATGAGATGGTGCTGGGTGTGTTCCAAGGTAGCACACACAGACCCATTGAGGTAATGGAGATGCATTAGTTTGCCAGGACTGCCTCAAAAAAGTACAGCAGATTGAGTGGCTTAAATAAAAAAATATTTTCTCCTAGTTCTGGATGCTGGAAGTCCAAGATCAAGATATAGGCAGTGCTAGTTTCTTCTGTGGCTTCTCACCCTGGTCTGCAGATGGCTGGCTTCTCACTATGTGTCTGTGTGTCATCCCTCTGTCTGTGTCATTTTTGCCCTAATGTATCTTTTCATTCTTTTGTGATAGTGGGATTGGAACCAAAAGTATTCTACCTCTGAGCTATACCCCATCCCTATTTAATTTTTCTTTTTAACTTTGAAACAGGGTCTCACTAAGTTGCTGAGGCTGGCCTAGAACTTGCAATCCTCTTGTCTCAGCATCCCATGAACTGGGATTACAGGCATGCACAACCACACTTGGCCTAATATATCCTTTCTTTAAGAGCACCCAACATATTGAATTATGATCCAATGACCCCATTTTAACTTAATTACATCTTTACATGTCTTATCCCCAAATACAATCACATTCTGAAGTACTGGGGCTTCCATATAAGAGTTTGGAAAGAGCACAATTTAGTTCATTAACAGAAGGTAAGATTCTTCTAGCTTTGGGAATGTAATTTTTCTTCATTCACTCATTCAGTGCAGTTGTTCATATATTAAACAAGGAACACTGAATCTGCACTGTAAAAATTGTCATTCAAGAGGGAGATATAGGGTGGTAAGGACATAGATTGGTCAGGGAGGTGAATGAAAGCACCCCTAAGGAAGTAACCACTCAGACAAGATCTGAAAAAGTAGTGGGTATGAAGAGAATGAATGAAGGGAAAAGGAAGTGTTAGCCAATCTCAGAAAGTGAAGAGTGGTACATTATCTCTCACATGTGGAAGCTAGAGAGATATTGGGAAATAAAGAGACTTCAGATAAAGGAGGAGAGAGACAAGTAGAAGAAGGGAAGGAGGTTGGGAGGGGAGAAGGGAAACTTGATGATGGAAACAAATAGGCTCAAATAATGTTATGTCTATATATAAAGTTTTCGGTACCAATCTCCTGGGAGGGAGAGGGAGCAGTTGGCATGTGGAGGGAAACACACCAAGTACTGTGCGCATGTATGTTTCTATGCTCTGAACCTCATTATAATGCATAATTGTGAGGTACCAATAAAATATATTTTAAAAAGAAGAAGAAAGAGTATATAAAAAGAGCCTATGTCCAGAAGTATGTATGAAGAAACCAAGGAGGGTCATTATGGCCAGACCAGGGAGATAGAATAGAAGTCTGTGATCCAATAATACTGGACAAACATGTAAAGGCCAAATGGGCAGAAGCTTGTGAGGTATAAAATAGATTATGTGTCCATTTGATGAGGAGAAGGAAGTCAACAAGGTGTTGTAAATCTGTGGAAGGGAACCAAGGTGGAAATAATGATATCGCTTTTATGATAGTGTTGAGAATGGGCCATAGTAATGGAGAAAAAGCAGACAAACAAATGGAGAGGTATTTGCAGAAGTTCGGGAAATGGCAAAAGATAGGTTCAAAATATGTAGGAGGCAAAATAAAAAGAATTAATAAATGAAAATTTAGATATTTGTGTTGAGATATGGTACAGAAGAAGGATGGCTGGGCATTATGGCACATGCTTATAATCACAGTATTTGGGAGGCTGAGACTGAGAATTGCAGGTTCCAGGCCAGCCTCAGCAACTTAGGGACACCTTCAACAACTTAGCAAGGCCCAGTTTTAAAATAATAAAATAAAAGGGGCTGGGGTAATAGCTTGGAAGTAGAATGTCGCTAGGTTCAATCTCCAGTAGAAAAAGAAGGAAGAGGAGGAGGAAGAAGAGGAGGAGGAGGAGGAAGAAGAGAAGGAGGAGGAGAAAGAGGAGTAATTGAGAATGATTACTATGGCCCAATCTTTCAAAACTGGATGGACACTGTTAATCTTCCCTGAATAAATAAATAAGAGCATACAGATATTTCCTTTGGTTCATGTTGATATTAAGATGTCTTTAAAATATCAAGAAGAAGCTGGGTGTGGTGGCACATGCTTGTAATCCCCATGCTTGGGAGGCTGAGACAGGAGGATTGTGCGAGTTTGAAGCCAGCCTCAGCTGGCTTAAGATACCCTGTTTCCAAATAAAATATAAAATAGGTCTGGGAGTGTAGCCCGGAGGTAGAAGGCCCCTGGGTTCCATACACAGTACCACCAAACAATAAATAAATAAAATATCAAGAAGACACAAACTATATAATTATGTATGCAGGTCTACAACACAGACCAAAGGTTTGGATTAAAGATTTAAATGTGTGAGTCATTTCTTTATATGTAGAAAATGAAAATTAATGTTATAGATAAAATAAGCCGAAGTGAGTCAAGAGCAAGAAGATGAGTTGTAGAATGGGGTCTTGAAGAATTGCAATATTTAATGATCAGTTGGAGACATATGTCCCTGCAAAGGAGACCTGCCAGGAACAGGTAGAGGAGGTAAGAGAAAAGCCAGTGGAGCATAGCGTCAAAGTGTTCAGAAGGTGAATCCAACTAATTTGAGTAGTGTCTCTAAGATTGCAAATTACCTTTGCAATCATTGACATGGAGGTCTTCTTTAGTGCAATGGGGCAGAACCCACATATGAATGGTTGGAAAGTATAGAAACAGAAGCGAATAGGCCTATAGCTGAGCTTCCCCAGAAGCAGATCCTGAGACGAGCATTTGAGTTCAAGGGGTTTGAGAGGCAAATCCAGCAAGCAACAGTAAAGGAGAGGGGACTTGAGAAAGGAAGGGATTTGGAAGGAAGGAAAGAGAAGAAAAGGAAAGGAGTAAAAGATGATGTTTCAAGTAGAGCATTATCTTAGTCAACAGCAGTTTGTCCCTGCTCAGGGGTCTCTGGGAAATGAGTTTAGAATACACCTCAGCGGCTGGATATAGTGGAACATGATTGTAATCCCAGCATTTGGGAGGCTAAGATGGGATAATCATGGATCACGGACAGCCTCTGCTACTTAGTGAGGCCCTTTGTAACTCAGTGAGATCCTGTTTCAAAATAAAGAATAAGCAAAATAGGGCCAGGGGTGTAGCTTGGAGGTAGAATGCCCCTGGGTTCTATCCCCAGTACCACACACAAAACATCAGAGTTAGGCTTATCCTCACTCAGAAACTAGGAAATGCATATTTATCCTCTAGCACCTGCTTGTCATGGCCAGAGGGATGTTCCTAGAGGCACAAATTCCCCAACACTTTTGTAATGTCATGCACTGGACTGAAGAGTAGTCTCCTGTTGGGGTGTCCCAAGTGCTTAAAGTAGGATGCCATTAACATATACTAGAAAATGTGTGCTGAAAGGTGATGGATGGGACAATGACAATACCATGAATAACTTAAACAATTTGGAGATGAGGAGCAGGAAGGAGATTGGAGTTGGCTGGTGTGAGATATAAAGTTAAACAATGCAATTTTGTTGTTTTACATAGAGACAAAATCCATAGGAAGAAAATGAGAGTGAGAGGAAGAGCATGTAAGAGGAAAACAGGAGAATCAGACAAACTGATTACTCATCTTTTGGATTTTGGTTGATAGATAATATGCTTCTCTACTCCATGGTATCTTCATTTTCATATCATCCTGTCATTATGATTATTACTTGTATGTATCAATTGACAAAAATTTCAGTAAATGAGATACAAATTAGTACACACATTAAATGATTTCATATGCAGTTTAAAATCTCAAACGGTCTGCTGAGAAGCTAGACAGGAATTACTAAAGGATGAGGCATGCTTAGCTGTTTTAGAGGGTATTTAAGTGGCCCTGGTATGGAAGAATTTCATTTTCAAATGGGTGTAATAGATCAACATATTTCCTCCTCACAATGCTACCTATATTCTTCTGGGTGATTGAAATACATTCAAAGATGATGTCAGATGAAATTTTAGATCAATCTCTTCAATTTACACCAAATTTTTATTCTAGTCTCATGATTGAGTTTTGTTCCCTGCCAAAATACCTTATGTCCGAGCCAGAAAAAGCTTTTAGTCTCTGCTTATTTGCATTCCATCTCTTTAATTTAGCATATGTACAGCCAAATCAGATATATGTTTGGCAATTAGCAATATTTCTGAATACTTGCTGATCTAAGGCATTACAGTATACTGTTTTAAGGAACAATCGTTAAAGCATGTTCAGTAAATTTTATCTTAGATTTTGATTCTTGCATCTTCATCTCCATTCATCATTTCATCCATTTTAATAAGTATTGATTGAATGCAAGTCAATATGAAGTATGCTCAGGATATAAAATAAATAGCAATAATATAATAAATGATTCAAGCAAGTTTGTATGAATGTAAATCAGCATTCATTCATTCATTTCATTTATTACATCTTTAGGTGAGGTAAATCACAAAAAATAACTAACAAAAATATCCTTATTTTTTCTTATATGAACTCTATTTGTAAGGCATACAGGATTAGTTCAGCAGTGCAGTGATATAATCAAGGGCACATATCTTAACCTTCCTTGTTCTTATTGGCCCAATTCTAAATATAACATTCTCCCAATACTATATTCAAAGTAGAAAGGAGTAGAACAAAAGAAATTTCCTAGACTTCCAAGAAAATGGTAATCAAGGGAAGCAGTAAATACCAGTCCTACTGTCACCTGATCTCCATTGTCACAAAAAGAGCATTCTACAAAAGCCATAAAATATGTAGAAGCAGAAAAATAATACAGTAAGTACAAGACGGCATGAAAAAAAGGTTAGAAAACTGATCTGATCGGATATCAGAAAAAAACCCCACCCACCTTGCAGCCATGGGCACCAGAGTAGCACCTTCTTACCTCACTACACCCAACTCCAGAGATTAACAGGAAAACAAACAAGGACCTGAAGTAAGCAGCTGCAGATCATTGGAATTGTAAGTCATCAGTTCCTCCTACGCAAACACCAGCTACAACTTCCAGCAGTGGCAGCCAAGCTCACCACGTCCTCTAGAGATCTAAA
Source organism: Muscardinus avellanarius (assembly GCF_963383645.1). Classification (NCBI taxonomy): domain Eukaryota; kingdom Metazoa; phylum Chordata; class Mammalia; order Rodentia; family Gliridae; genus Muscardinus; species Muscardinus avellanarius. Next base: position 8,695,481 of record NC_137792.1, read on the forward strand.
GCAGCTCTCAACAACACTGTAAGTGAAGCCACCATCACAGCAGGAGAACACCTAGTGAGAGGCCCTCAGGTACTCCCACAACTGCAATAAACTCCCTGGTTGAGACTTTGTGTTTCAACCTGGAGAAGGTGGGGTTAGAGTCTGCTGTTGGACATAGCAGAGACTCAGACAGACATAGGTTCTGCATCAATGGAAATTGTGGGGGGAAACATATGCTTAACACTAGATCCAACTAGTAGGATCTCCAGGATCGATACAGACCACCTACTAGTGGTGAACAGGGAGAAGTCAGACCAGCCCAGCCCTAGCTGTGGAGAACAGACTCTTACTTTGAGTTGGGTGTCAGAGCCATCCATCACCTACAGAGGTAGGGAAAGACTGAGACTCCACATCTGTGGAAAGGGTGGAGGGTGACCTGCACTTAACACTAGATCCGGTCCCATTGATACCAGATATCTCCATAGACTGAAAAAGAATCAGAGAACCAGATTTGCAGCAGGAAAGGTGCTGGTGGAACTCAGTATGTGTAGAAAAAGAAAGACTGCAGAGTACCAGTCTACTGAATATTCATATATTTGTGGAGTTGCATTAATTTATTGTTGGTGGTTTTTTTGGTTCTTTTTGTTTGTGTATATGAGTGTGTATGCCTGTTTGTTTCCTCCCTTCCCAGCCCCTCTCTCAAGCTTCTTCCCTTGTACATACTTACTCTCTCCTCTCTGTCCCTTTTCTTTCTTTTTTCTTTTTTTAAATCTCTTCTTTTCTCTTCTTTGTATATTAAATCCACTTCATAACACTATACAGAAACTCTACATTGGTTACTAGAATACTACTACGTATTCACTATTTCTAATCTCTACTATAAACTACCATACCAAACTCATACTCTAATTATATTCAATCTTATCTGAGGCTTTACTCTATTCTTGCATTTATTAGTTGACTTCCCTCCACACTCAACCATCATTGTTGAATGCAATACAACTTGCCCTTGGATATACCAGATGACACCTAGAAGCTGAGAGAAATCTACCAAAAGCAACAGATACAAACTTCTGAAATCATGAGAAAGAGGAATAACAAGGAAGCAATGAGCTCCCACAACACCACAATAACAACCTGACAACACAGAATTGCAGAGATCTCTAGAAGGACAAATCAGGAATGTAACTATAGAAATAATACAGTACTTCCTAAAAGAATTTAGAAAGAGTCTGAAAGAAATAAAGGATACAACCACTGAAGTGAAGGCATCAATTCAAGCTATAAACAATTTAGACCACATGGAGACTAGAATCTTATTCCTAGAAGATGATAACTACAAAAAAGAACACATAATATATAACTTAGAAAAAACACTTCAACAGCATAAATTAGACATTGAAGAAATAAGGGCCCATTTTAAAAGAACTAACATAAGAATAATTGACATAGAAGAGGGAATAGAAAGTGAAACCAAAGGGACTAACAGTTTTTTCAAAGAAGTAATATCAAGAAATTTTCAACACATAGAGCAAGAGGTTGATACACAGGTACAGGAAACTTATAGAACCACCTTTAGACAAGATTAGAGAAAACATTCACCACGCCACATAATAGTCAAACTGACCAATGTACAAGCCAAGGAGAGAATCTTAAAGGCAAAAAACCCCACAAAAGACCAAGTAATATTCAGAGGTGAACCAATTAGATTCACTCCAGACTTCCCAAACTAAGTCATGAAAGCCAGAGGGCCCGGAGTAGCATATTCCAAACTCTGAAGGAAAGAAAACAATTGGCAGGAAAATTTTGCTGCCCAACAAAACCATCTCACAAATTATATGGGGAAATAAAAATATTCTACCACAAACAGTAGCTGAAATAATTTGTTTTCCAAACCAGCTCTAGAGAAATACTCAAAGAGATTAATTACAAAGAAGAGATAAGTAATATATGCCAGAACCAGAGAAAAAATAATTTTAAACCAGCAAACAGCTAATCAAAGAAGAATGAACACTACCTCAAAGTTAAATCTCATTATGTTAAGAATTCAAAACCATCTCTCAATAATCACACTGAACATTAATGGCCTCAACTCCCAAATAAAAAGACATAATGTGGCAAAATAGATTAAAAACCAGAATCCATCTATCTGCTGCCTGCAAGAAACACCTTACAAATAAAGATAGTAACACACTTAAGGTAAATGGCTGGAGCAAGGTAATTCATGTCAATAGAAATCGAAGATAAGCAGGAGTAATAACTATTATATCAAACAAGTCAAACTTCAAACCCAAGCTTATTAGAAGAGAAAAAGCCAGTCAATTTTACTGGTAAAAGAAACAATCCAGCAAGAGGAAATAATGATAATCATCATTTATGCCCCAAACATAAGTGCAGCCACTTTCATAAAACAAACTGTTTGTGACACATAAATCCCAACACAATAATACTGAGAGATGTCAACATACCTCTCAAACCATTAGATTGATATTCTAGAAAAAAGGTCAGTAAAGATGCCTCAGATCTAAAGAAAACCATCAACCAATTGGACCTATTAGACACATATAGAATATTCCACCTAACTACAGCAGAGTTCACATTTTTTCTCAGCTGCTCACAAAACCTTGTCCTAGATAGATCACACCTTGAGCCACAAAGTGAGCACTAGCAAATTCAAAAAATGTGAAATACTTCACTGTGTCTTTTCAGACCATAAAGGAATGAAACTAGAAATCAACCATAAGAAGACCCAGAGAAACCAAATAAACATGTGGAGAATGAATACCACACTGCTGAATAAAGAATGGGTCATAGAAGAAGGAAGTGGTGAAACCAAGAAATTTATATAAAAAAGTGAAAATAGAAATATAACATATCAAAACTTCTGGGACACTTTAAAGGCAGTATTAAGAGAAAAATTCATAGCACTGAGTCCTCACATAAGAAGAACAGAAAATCACAAAATACATAACCTAATGACACACCTCAAAGACCTTGAAAAACAGGAACAATCTAACCCCAAAGCCAGTAGAAGAGAGGAAATTATTGCAATCAGAGCAGAAATCAATGAAGTAGAGAATAAAAAAGCAATGTAGAAAATAAAAAGCTGGTTTCTCTAAAAACTTAAGATAGATAGATAAAACACAAGCCAACCCAACCAAAAAAAGAGAGAATCAACCCAAATTATGAAGATAAGAGGTGAAAAATGAGATATTGCCAGTGAAAGTGTAGAAGTCCAGAGGATTATCAGAAAGTACTTTGAAAAACTATACTCTAACAAAATGGAAAACCTGGAAGAAATTGACAACTTTCTAGATAAATGCAACCTTCCTAAACTGAGTCAAGAAGATACAAAAAATTTGAACCGACCAAGGACAATCAATGAGATTGAAATAGAAATAAAGAGCCTGTCATCAAAGAAAAGCTCAGGACCAGATGGTTTCCCAAGTGAATTTTATAAAACCTTTATAGAAGAGCTAATCCCGATACTCCTCAATCTATTTTGTGAAATAGAAAAAAAAGCATGATTCTCCCAAACACATTCTAGGAAGCCAACATCACAATACCAAAAGCAAAGACAGTTCAAGAAAGGAAAACTATAGGCTTATGTCTTTGATGAACTTGGATGTAAAAATGCTAAACAAAATACTAGCAACACGCATTCAAAACCACATCAAGAAAATCATACACCATGACCAGGTAGGTAGGGTTTATGCCAGGAATGAAAGGCTGGTTCAAAATATGAAAAATAATCCATATAATTCATCACATAAACAGAACCAAAGACAAAAATCATATGATCATTTCAATAGATGCTTAAAAGGCATTTGACAAAATCTAGCACACATTTATGATAAAAGCACCGGAGAGAATCTAAATAGAAAGAACATACCTCAATATCATAAAGGCAATCTACAATAGGCCCACAGCCAACATCATATTAAATGGGGAAAAACTATGAGAATGCCTCCTAAAAACAGGAACAAGACAACGATGTCCATTGTCACCACTTCTTTTCAATATAGTACTTGAGACTCTAGCCAGAGCAATACAAGAAAAGGAAATCAAAGGAGTACAAATAGGAAAAGAAGAACTCAAGCTTTCACTATTTGCAGATGGCATGATACTATACTTAGAAGACCCAACAAACTCAACCAAGAGGCTTATAGAACTAATCAACATATTCAGCAAAGTGTCTGGGTACAAATGCAATCTTAAAAAATCTGAAACAGTTCTGTATATCACCCATAAATCCACTGAAAAAGAAATACAGAAAACATTTCCACTCCGGATATCCTATAAAAAACAAAATACTTAGGAATAAACTTAACCAAGCAGGTAAAATACCTCTACAAAGAAATTATAAAATATTGAAAAAAGAAATTGAAGAAAACTTAGAAGATGCAAATATCTTCCATGTTCATTAATATAAAAAATAAATATCATCAACATGACCATACTTCCAAAAGTGATCTAAAGATTCAGTACAATACTCAATAAACTACCAAGGTCATTCCTCAAGACATAGAAAAATCAGTCCTTACATTCATTTGGAATAACAAAATCCCAGAATAGCCAAAGTAGTTCTCAGCAACAAAAAACATAAAAGAAGATTCACAATACCTGACTTTAAAGTATAATACAAAGGCATAGCAATACAAACAGCATGGCACTGGCAAAAAAAACAGATACATAGACCAATGGAGTAGAAGACTCAGAAACAAATCTGCATACTTACAGTCAATTGATTTTTTATGAAGGGGCCTAAAACATACAATGGAAAAGAGATATCCTTTTTAGCCAGGTGTGGTAGTGCACACTTGTAATCCCAGCACTTGGGAGGCTGAGACAGGAGGATCACACAGGTTTGAAGCCAGCCTCAGCTACTTATTGAGGCTCTCAGCAACTTAGTGAGGTCCTTTTTCTAAATAAAATATAAAATAGGTCTGGGAGTATAGCCTGGAGGTAGAAAGCCCCTGGGTTCCACCCCCAGTACCATGAATGAATGAATGAATGAATGAATGAATGAATAAATAATGTCCTGTTTAAGAAATGGTGTTGTCAACACTGGTTAAGCATATACAGAAACATGGAAATAAATCCCACTTTCTCACACTAAACAAGAGTCAATTCAAGATGAATCAAAGATTTGAAAATTAGACCAGAAACCTTGAGGCTCCTAGAAGAAGGCACAGGTCCAACACTACAACACATACATAGGCAGAGGTAAAAACTTTTTTAATATGACCCCAAAGGCAAAAACACCTAAAAGGTGTATCAATACATGGGATTGCATGAAACTAAAGAGCTTCTGTACAGCAAAGGAAACTATCAAGAACCTCAACTACGATACAATAGAATGGGAGAAGATTTTTGCCAACTACTCCTCCAATGGAAGACTAATCTCTAGAATATACAAAGAACTCAAGAAATTCAGCACTAAGAAAACAACCCAATCATAAAATGGGCGAGTGAACTAAGTAGACACTTCACGAAGGAAGAAATTCAAATGGCCAATAAATGAATGAAAAGATGCTCAACATCAGTAGCAATCAGAGAGATGCAAATCAAAACTACCCTGAGATTTCATCTAACTCCAGCTAGAATAATCTAGGCAATCATTCAAAACACAAACAACAAATGCTGGCAAGGATGTGAAATGGGAACGCTAATACATTGTGAGTAGGATTGCAAATTAGTGCAACCACTTTTGAAAACAGTATGGAGGATCCTCAGAAGAATGGAAATTCTTTTTGGGTATCTACCCAAAAGAAATGAAACCAAACTACCAAACTAATGCATGCATATCTATGTCCATAGCTGCACAATTCACCATTGGCATACTATAGAACCAGCCAAGATATCCATCAACAGATGAATGGATTACAAAACTATGGGATATCTACACAGTGGAATTTTACTCAACCACAAAGGAAAACACAATTATGTCATTTACATGGAAATAAATGGAACTGGAGGACATTATGCTAAGATAGATTAGTCAGTCATAAAAAATTAGAAATCAGATACTCTTGCTAATATGTGGAAGCTAGGGAGAAAATGGGTCATAGGAGGAACTCTAAACAAGGAAGAAGATACTATAGATGAGCAAATAAGGCAACCTAATTGAGGGGTTGGGAGAGAGAAGAGAGGAATTCTCTAATGCACATGATATACTTTAACAAACATATCAATGTCAATCACTAAGCAAAACATGAGAAGGAGGGAGAGGGAGGAAATGGGGTGGGAACTAGGTAAAGGCTGATTGGGTCATGTGTGCATGTATGTCTCCATTACCTTGTGCCCCATTAATATGTATGACTACAATGCACCAATGAAAATTTTAAAAAATCAAAATGAATTTTCTTTGTCTAGATTTAAGTTTTTGCTTCCACCAGTGCTTTCAAAAGAGATTGCAAGTGTAGCTCAATAACAGTGTGAGCTTAGCATGTCTTAGATCCTCGGTTCAGTTCCCATCAACACACACACACACACACACACACACACACACACACACATATACACACTCCCAAGCAAACTTCCATTTCATTTATTTTGTGCACACACACACACACACACACACACACACACTCCCAAGCAGACTTCTTATTTCATTTATTTTATCAGAACGGAATTACACACTCACACCTACATATATTACTGACCAAAAAATAACAGGTCTGTCATAATGGTTTGGATTCATCATGATTCACTTTCTAGTACTGAACATCACTTTTTCCAAGTAGAATTAGGAGTTTGGTAGTTACAAAAAGATAAAATGATATTGAGTAGGCAGTTGCAGATGTTTAATTTTTGCTATTTTTCTAACCACCACAGCCAATATTTATTGAAAACTTAAACACACACATGTACACATGCATAAATGCATACATGCACACAGAAAATATGAGGTTCCATGAACAGCTTACCCCTGTGATTATCATGGATGCTCTCTGCTGCTATCAGCCAAGGCATGAAATCGTGCACTGCTGGTTTTTTAGCTGCCCTTTTTAGAATAAAGTATTGTTGTGGATTCCACTGGACAATGTTTTTATTCATTATTGGCATGAACAATAGCGTTCAGCCAAGTATTTAGAATTCAATTAGAATTCAAGGGCCATTTGACCACAAGGTTAGGAGTCTTTGTAAAATACATAGAAAACAACTCTACACAGTATGATTGTGAGTAATGAGAACTCAGGATCTCTTTTTATTTGTGGTTTCTGACTCTCTTGCTTAACAGTTTATTGTCTTACCTTTAGGCAGTTCTACATCCTAACTCAGATTCAGAGCTTCAGGAAGGCTTCAGCTTTAACCAAAGCATCTTGGTCACGCTTCATGCAATATAATCTCATAGCTCTAGGAGCAGTGGCATGTGCCTGTAATCTTAGTACTTGGGAAGCTAAAACAGGATTGCAGATTTGAGACCAGCCTTAGCCACTTAGTGAGATCCTCAGCAATTTACCAACACTCTGTTTCAAAATAAAACATAAAAAGTGCTGTGGGGGAGGTATAATGCCCCTGGCTTAAATCCCAAATACCAAAAAAAAATCTGATAGAAACCTAGATAATTTTTTCTAGATACTCTGAATAAAGCATATGCTTTATGTGTCAAGTCAAAAGTTAGAGGAACTAAAAAGTGAATGCTAATGGGTTGGAGGTTTCTTTTAAGGTTGATTAAAAATATTCTAAAAGTGATTGTGGTGATGGCCACACAAATCTGTGAATATACTACAAAGTATTGAATTGTATATATTTAATGAGTCAATTGTGAGCCATGTGAATTATATTTTTAAAAAGTCTATTATGCTAAAAATGTGTGGGAAGGGAAGAAGAAAAGGTAAAAATCTAGACTAGTCATTTGAAATTTTTCTATAATGGAGAAAAATTCAAAGAAATAAAATAAGGTACAGAAGTCATTCTTTCCCTTAATAAATTTGACAGTTATTGAGTCAGAGAAATGATATAAAAACATGCTGTCATTAGAGAAGCAAATGGCTTTCACCATAAGAAGAATAAACCACCACCAATTCCATTATTATTTTCACATGGTAATAAATATTGAACCCAGGGCCATTTTATCTCTGAGCTACACTCCAGTCCATTTTATTTCGAAATAAGTTCTCAATAAATTGCTGAGGAGCTCCATAAGTTGCTGGGGCTGGCCTTGAACATGTGATCCTCCTGTCTTAGCCTTCCAAATATGAGGATTTTAGGCATGTGCCACCATGCCTGACTCCAATTCCACTTTTCACATGGAACAACAACTAAATGTTTTGTGGAACCAGAAAAGAAGATGCTCAGAAATGAATGAAACGACTTTGCATTTTGCATATATGTGGGAAAGTGTCACATATCAATACCAAGCCTTGCAAACAGGAGCTTGAGCAATTGTCAATTTATTGGGAAAGGGAGAGATTTCAAAGGTATGAAAGGCCATTATGATCATTTCCTGTGGCAGTATAATTAAGGAGACTCATATCAACACGTCAGAAACTTCCTGCTGGATTTGAAAAGAAGCCTATGCTAAACTTCCAGCTATATGTAATTTAATAGAGGAAAATAAAAGAATTAACCAAGTAGGTAGGTCTAACAAAACCTAGTATTCTTCATTGTGCCACAAAATTGTACTATCAATATCAAAGATCAAAAAGTCCTTCCATAAGTATAAACTAAACATGGATTTCATAGAAAAGCACTGTGTCAACTTAATTGGCAGTATTTTTCCTTCTTAGTGATACATAATAATGGGTCTTGACATCTTTGATTCATCAACAATAGTATATTCAGAGAATGTTCCCTAATAACAAATTTTGATAGACAAATAATAGATTAAAAATATTCGTAATACAGAGAACAGAATGAATTAATATAAGTAGCACACAATACATTAATTTTTAAAAATGAAAAAAGCAACCCATAAGATGAATGGATGAGCCAGGCACAGTGGCACATGTTTGTAATCCCAACTACTTGGGAGGCTGAGACAGGAGAATTGTAAGTCTGGGAAACTTAGAAATAACCTATCTCAAAACAAAAAATAAAAAAGGCTGAGGATGTAGATCAGTGGTAGGTCATTTTCCAGGCATATACAGAACATTGAGTTTGAGTCTCAGCATGGAAAACAAAACAAGACCAAAAAAAAAAAACCAACAAAAATGGATGAAGAATCCAAAGGGATATTTTCAGGAGAGTAAATTCATTTGTTCAATGAACAAAAATATTAGAATAAACTTTTTTAGTCGAGCATGGTGGCGCATGCTTGTAATCCCAGCATTTGGGAGGCTGAGACAGGAGGATAGCAGTTCGAGGACAGCCTCAGCTACTTAATGAGGCCCTCTGCAACTTAGTGAGACCCTGTTTCAAAATAAAGAATCAAAAATAGGGCAGGAGACATAGCTCGGAGGTCAAATAACCCTGGGTTCCATCTCCAGACCAACAACAACAAAAAAAGAATAAAACTTTTCAAGTCATAAGATATCATGTAAACTTAGCAGACTGACAACAATTTTAAAGGGTCATATCCTCATTGATGACAGAGGTATAGAGGAAAAGAGCAATTTCAATTTTATTGGCAAAAATGAATTGTGACAGTTATTTTGGAAAGCAATCTGGTAGAATCTATTGACATTAATATAAATATATGCTTTGACACAGTGTGGTGTTCAAGTCAACTTTATGTGTGAACTTGATTGGGTTCCAAGAATGCTAAATATTAGTCTTGGTGTGTACATGATGGTTTTACAGATGAGATAAACATTTGAATCAGTATACTGAATAAAACAAATTGCCTTTCCTAATATGGATAGGCATCATCCAATTCTTAGAGGGCCTGAATTGAAGAAGGTGGCAGAGGAAGGGAGTATTCACTCCCCTGGTTTGACCGCTTAAGCTAGGTCATAAGTTTTCTTCTGCCCTCAGACTTAGACTAACATTAGCTTACCTGGTTCTCAGGCCTTAGCACTTAGACTAGAAATGCACAATTGGCTTTCCTGGGTCTCTATTTCACAGACAGGAGATCATGGAACTTCTCAGCCTCCATAATTACATGAGATAAATTTTTGGTACTAGGAAGTTAACCCAGAGGCCTTTAAACTCTGAGCCACCTCCCTGCCTCAGACAGCATTTTCATTGCCATAATCCAAAACAACTGTTATAGAACTTAGAGGAAAAAAATCATTTATTTGCTTATAGTTTTTCAAGATTTCAGGGCTCAGTTCATGTCAGGCCAGGTCTGTGGAGTTTAAGTCATGGCAGCAAGAAGCACAGAAAGAGAAGTGGGAAGAGAATCCTCATACAATTCCCAAGGCTCTCTTTACCTCTCTTTAGCAACCAAACCCTACTTCTTCTTTTTTTTTTAGGTGGTACTGGGGTTCCTGGAAGCCCTTCTACCTCCGGGCTACACTCCCAGACCTATTTTATATTTTTATTTAGAATCAGGGTCTCCTATGCCAGCGCGCGTGGCTGGCTTCGAACCTGCGCGATCCTCCTGTCTCCGCCTCCCAAGCGCGGGGATTACAAGCGTGCGCCACCACACCTGGCACAAACCCTGCTTCTAACATTGCTACCTTTTTTCTATAAGGGCTAGGGGGAAATTTTAAGTCCAAATCTTTACAACACTCAGCCATCTGTATTTTATGTTTTATTTTGAGACAGGGTCTCAATAAGTTCCTAAAATTCTCATAAATTTGCTGAGACTGGCCTCAAAACTGTGCTTTTCCTCTCTCATCCTTCCAGGTACTGGGAGTACAAGCATATTCTACCATGCCCAGCTAATTAATATATATATATATATATATATATATATATATATATATATCCTGTTTCTATTTAAATTTTAATTTATATGTGTATATTTTATTGAATCGATTTCTCCAGTATTTGGATCCATTTTATCCTAGCAATCCCTTTATTATAAAATTCTCCACCACATGAGTAGAGCAGAGCAAAATGATGGCAGTCTATGAGAAATAGGCCCTCACTAGACACTGAATCCGCTGGTGCCTTGATCTTAAACTTCCCAGCCTCTAGAACTGTGAGAAAAAAAATTCATGTTTCTTATAAGCTACCTAGTCTAGTGTAGTTTGTTGCAGTAGCCCCCCAAAAGACATGCTAATCATGATATCCTATATTCCTCCCACAATGATTGGACGATGGGTCAAAAAAAGGCTTTATATGAGACTTAACCTGTGAGGTTAGAAGGGTTCAGCTGCCATTGTCATCTTTCCCACTATGTGTAGCAGCAGAGAATGAAGTCAATATACAAAGGATAGCACAGAAAAACAGCCAAGACATGGAGGGAAAGATAGGAAGAGAGAAAGAGTGGTGAGAGGAGGAGGGAGACCTGGGGACATCAATTGAGATCCTGGATGTAGCTGAGTCTAAAGTTAATCCCACACTAAGTCTTCTCAACTATTATGCAAATCGCTGAAGTTCTCCTTTTTATCTTCTTTGCAAATCACTGAAGTTTTCCTTTTATCTTCTTTGCAATGAGACATTTGAATCCTCGGGATATGTCCATTATCTAACTGGTGTATCTAAAGATCTTGACTGATACAAAATGAGAATAAATTAATCAATACTGGGCATAGCAAGATGTTTCTTTATGGAGATTATGTAGAACATTGTTTGGTATGGGGATGAATAGATACTTTTTTAAAGCATAGAATCAATTTATTTAATGTCAGCCAAGTGTGGTGGTACATACCTTAATATTATAGGTGATTCTGATAATTTTGGAAAATTTCTAAGATATGAACTCCTAGTTAGCAAAACAGTTTTGCTAAGTAGGCATGCATCTAGGTCTGGGGAGGAATCTGACAGTGTTTTGGGTCACATTGTTTGTGCTATGGTGGCCAGCAGCTTCACACAGATACAACTTGATGGGGCCTTGTTACATGCCATGTCTCTTCCTGTTCCTGAGCTTCTGTGACAGCATAACATGAGCCACTCAGATGAGCTATTTGGCCTTCATACAAATACAACCAGGAAGTGTGTACAGGATGAATGTAAATCCACTCTTATCTAGTAGGATTGACAACTGAAGAATAAATACTTTCCTTTGTTCTTTGGGCAGACAGTTCTGAGATGATCTGGTATCCTGGAAGAATTCTAGGTAATCAAGAACACATATAGCCCATCGGAGGAGCTGACTCAATAACATATTTTACCTTGCATTTTTCTTCTTCCCTGACTTATGTCTGTCCCCAGGCTTTCTCTTACACATTTTCCTAGGTCTTGCTACTTTCTGAATTTTTTCTTTTGGTACTGGGGGTGGAACCCAGAGGCTTTCTACCTCCAGGCTATATTCCCAGACCTATTTTATACTTTATTTGGAAACAGGGTCTCACTAAGTTGCTGAGAGCCTCACTAAGTAGCTGAGGTTGGATTTGAACCTGTGCGATCCTCCTGTCTCAGCCTCCCAAGCGCAGGGATTACAAGCGTGGGCCACCACGCCCGGCTCTTTTTAAATGTTTTTGTTCCCTCTAAATTCCCATTTTGAAATCGTAATTCCTAATGTGATGGTACCAGGAGGTGGGACTTTGTGAAGTGATCAAGTAATGAGAGAACAACTTTTATGAATAAGATTAATGTCCTTATAAAAGGCTACAGACACAGTCTCTTCCTCCTCTCATGTGAGGACATAGTGAGAAGTTCTCTATAGCTGGGCGTGATGGTGCACAGGAGGATCAAAGATTCAAGGCCAGCCTCAGCAACTAGTGAAACTGACAGCAACTTAGCAAAATTGTGTTTCAAGTTTAAATTTTTTTTGGTGGTTCTGGGGTTCCTGGAAGCCTTTCTACCTCCAGGATACACTCCCAGACCTATTTTTACATTTTTATTTGGAAACAGGGTCTCCTAAGCCAGCGTGCCCAGCTGGCTTCCAACCTGCACGATCCTCCTGTCTCAGCCTCCCAAGCGCGGGGATTACAAGCGTGTGCCACCACGCCCAGCTTAAATCAGTATTGTTTATAAGCCATCCAATCTATGGCAATTTGTTATAGCAGCTTAAATGGGTTAAGAGTCTCAAGTAAAACCTCCATATACAAGCCTTTCTCTCAAGCTGTGCTTTTGGAAAATACCAGGCTACAATCTATGGATATCTGGAAATTCTCTGATAGCATTCTATAACATCCTTTACAAGCATTACCAAAAATAGCCTTAGCATTTCTTTATCACTGAAAAGAAAAAAAAATCCACAGTAGCAACTTTCTTTTAACCTCGAAGGGAGAGAAATTAACTAGACACAGCCGAAGAAGTGCCCTTTGTAGAATTTGAGGCAAGGTCTTTGCCTATGGACTGAGGTTCACTGAACAAGGCAACCCTCTCTGCAAGACTGGACTTCCAGTGGAACAGTTCATTCAAAAGGAAAATGTTCTCATAGGAAGCCTTGGGAAAGGCCCACAGGAAACTTCAAAGCTTGCTCATGAGGAAAGCTGGTATGGACACATTAGTCTACTGATTTTTTCCCCTAAATATAAGGAGTCTTCAGAAAGCTAGATCTGATTTGGTTGATGTCTTTGGAAATGAAATGTATGATCCCCTATCCTGAAAATTATCCCTACACCTAGTCTCATTTTAGCCTCATGAAACCTTCATTTCCTTTTCATTTAAATTGCATGCCTTCAGTAAAACACCAACTACCAACAATGGAACTATATCTCAGCACAGGAGAAGTGTTACAGAAAAGAAAGGAGGGGTTACACATTCCAATGTTTCCTTTTCTGAGCTTTCTGTTGGATTAATCCTCTGGACTCAGTAAGCTAAACTCTGTACAGAAAGAACAAGATGGAGGATGAGGAGGGCCATAGAGTGGAAAGCAACAGTGTCTTTGACCTTTCTTTTCTTCTGAAGTTCTACATGGAGCTGTTTACACTGGCAATGAGGACAGAGGGAGACGAGCTGGCTAACTGAATCCTGGACCCAATAGAAGTTTTCACATGAACTCAGAACTCTTTAGTCTTATTGTAGAAGATGTAACTAGGGGACACAGTGGGCCAAATAATGGCCCCTAATGATATTGGGTCCTAATTCCTGCAATTTGTATATGTTTCCTTATTTGAAACAAAGGCTTTGCAGATTTGATTAAGTCAAGGATCTTAAGATTGAGAGATTATCCTGGATTATCTAGACAGACCCTAAATTCAATCATAAATGTCCTATGAAAAGGGAGGCAGAGGGAAATTAGACACAGAAAGGGGGTAGCAATTAAAACTGAGGGAGAGATCTGAAGATGTTGTACAGCTGTCTTTGAAAGTGGAGGAAGGAGGGCACGAGGCAAGGTATGCATCCCTAGAAGCTGAAAAAGGTAAGAAAACAAATTCTTCCATAGAGCCTGAAGAAGGGGTGTGGCGCTGTAGATGCCTTCCTTTTAGCCCAGTGACACCAATTTCAGATAACCTCATTTAAGAACATTTTATCAAGCCCAAAAGAAATCTCATATTCATCATATTATATTTAATGTTTGTTAAGTATTCAAAGCAAGGTTTCATCTTAGAAATCTATATTATATTTCTGTCATTTCCATCTATCTTCTATTTTTATGCGTTTTGAATTTTTTCTATAAATTTTCTATTCTTTTTAAAAAAAAGTCTGTCTAGTCTTATAAACAAATGTGTATAGTCTTCTCATATTTCAAAGTTAATTAGTAAAATAGTATACACACTTTTCACACCTTTCCTTATTCACATAATAATATATCATGGCAAATGTTCTAAAGCAATATTTGAAGATATTTCACATTCATTTTCACAACTGCACCATTTTCTATTGTGTGGGTGCACTTTAGTTTATTCAACAAATTTTCTAATAATTGGCATTTATGTCTTTCTAGTGTTTGCTATTTTAAACAGAGCTGCAGTGAATATTATTGTGCACATGTCTTTATGTCTTTTTACATTCTTACTGATGTATATAGGACACAAACAGAATTCGGATTGCTAAAGCAAACATGTCTTAGCAAATCAAAACTCCCACTATAAGAAAAGCTAGTTTATTATTCTTTTTACATGTACATTCAATGTTATTTCCTTTATTTTGAAGGTCACCCTAAATTGCTGAGATTGGCCGCAAATCTGCGATCCACCTGTCTCAGCCTCCCAAGTAGAGAGATTACAACTGTGTGCCAACATGCCCGGCTCATACTCAATTTCTTTTTGAGAGTGTACTTACAGGAAGCTTTTATGAACAAATAATCAACATCTAAACAGATAGCATTTTAATACCAGCTTCACATCACAGAAAAATGTTGGCTTGGTTGAAGCTAGGGAGTAATTGGGATACAAGAGAGACTCCAGCTAATGGAGGAAAAACTCTGTGGAGTCAGAGGGAAGGTCTAAGGGAGAAGAGAGACTGAGGTTCACTAATGGAAATACTACCATTGAGTATGTGTATAAATGAGAATAAACCAATGTCAATCTCAGTATTCTGTATTGAGATGGGGGAAAACAAGGAATTTGGGGGAAACCAAGTGCTGTGTGCAGGTATGCCACTGTCAACATGATTTACATTATGATGTAAGACTATAATGCACCAATAAAAGCACATTAAAGAAAAAAGAAAAATATGTGCTTACATTATTTTATGTTTAAAAAACGGGTCATTGTGCCGGGCGTGGTGGCGCATGCTTGTAATCCCCGCGCTTGGGAGGCAGAGACAGGAGGGTCGCGCAGATTCAAAGCCAGCCGCGCGCGCTGGCTTAGGAGACCCTGTTTCCAAATAAAAATGTAAAAATAGGTCTGGGAGTGTAGCCCGGAAGTAGAAGGGCTTCCAGGAACCCCAGTACCACCCAAAAAAAGGGGGTGGTCATTGTGTTAGTCAGCATTTCATCATTGACTAAAATACATGAAAATAACAATTTGGAAGAGGAAAGGTTTATCTTGGTTCGTGGCTTCAGAAGTTTTGGTCCATAGGCCTAAGGTGAGACAGAACATCATGGCAGAGGTGTGCTGGAAGAGAGCCGCTCAGATCATGGCAGCCAGGAAGCAGAGGAAAAGAGAACAAGAAAGGGCCAGGGACAAGGTAAAGTCCCCAAGGAGACATTCCCAGTGATCTTCTTTCTCCAGCCATGCCCCACCTGCCTACTATTTCTATCTTCTTCCAGTATTCCATTCAAATTATGAATCCATCTAATGGATTAAGCCAGTGATGTGATAAGAGCCCTCAGGATCCAATCACTGCTCATCCAATCTGTGAACAGAGCTGCACTGAGAATCAAACCTCCACCACATGATGTGTACATGTATGTCCACACAAGTTTTTTACCCCAATATGATGTATGAATATAATGCAACAATAAAAATTAAAAAAAAACATCACCACATGAGCTTCTGGGAGACATTCCAGATTCAAAACATAATGGCCATATTCATTAGAATACTGTTGGCCCATTCCAAGAACTATGCATCACTTTGGCTATGGGTATAGAAGAATACTGTAGATTTGGTTTGACTTGTTATTTCTGGAAAAGAAATCATGTGAGTCAATATTACATTCTAATAGCATTTATATCATTCCCCACCAAATATCACATAAAAATATGTGTTTTCTTCATTTTTCATCTGTTCTTACGGACATTCGGCTTGCTAACCTGCCTCTTCACACTACTTTTGAGAAATGGATAACATCACATTCTTTTAAAACTCTCAGCTTCACAGTGGTAGAGGGCACTGTGCAGACACCAAAGATACCAAAATCATGTATTATTCAGATGACATTCAAAAGGACATTACAGGAAACAATATTATCAGCCCATAAATTATTGGGTCAAATTCACTTTTGAGCAGCATGTATAGTTTCTCCACAAAGGTTTTATTTTTATTTCTCACCTTTATGAACAATAGCTAGAGTATCTTTTATTTGTATTTTTCTATTTTTTGTGATACTGAGGATTGGGCCTAGAGACATTCTACCTCTGAGATATATCCCCAGCCCCATTTTATTTTTTGTTTTTGAAACAGGATCTTACTAAGTTGTGGAGGGCCTCACTAAGTTGTTGAAGTTGGCTTTGAACCTGTGATCCTACTGTTTTATCCTCTCAAGTACTGGGATTACAAGCGTGTGACATCACACCCAGTTTATATTGTTAAACCAAGCATGGTCACACATACCTTTAATCTCAGTACTTATGAGGCTGAGACAGGAGGATCACAGTTTTGAATGCAGCCTTGGAAACTTTAGTGAAATCCTGTCTCAAAAAAAAAATAGATATGGGGGTGTAGCTCAAAGTTCAATTCCCAGTAAAACACACACACACACACACACACACACACACACACACACACCCCCCACAACCACACATAGAAACAATCTCTGCACTTTGACTTTCTCATCTGTAAATCACACTGTTAGTTTTCACAATTTCCCTATAGAAGTTTGGTAGCTGAAAATTTCAGTATTGAAATTTATCAAATGGTGACAAATGCCTTATATCCACCATGCAAGACAGATAAGATTTCACCTTGTTTATAATGATTAAGACTCTGTACCAATACCTTACGAAAGAAGAAATGATTGTGTCACCTTTATGTTTTCTTTACCTGTCCCCTCAGGGTTGCTACTTCAATGTCTAATAGTGCTCTATGTTGTCTCAGCCATATAACTTAGTGATCAACAGTCTTCTTCCCATCTAAGTGCTAATAGGATGTAAGAGGGCAGTTTCTTTGTCAACATAATTAATTATTTTCTTAAATATATTTTTGTGCTACTGGAACTTGAACCCAGGGGAATTCTACCTCTGAGTAACACCCCAAAATCTATCTTATTTTTATTTATTTATTTATTTTTATTGGTGCACTGTAATAATACAACTTGAAGTTTATAGTGGTAGAGGCATACATGCACACAGAACTCTTTGAGCCCTCTTCCAGTTCCCTCTCTATTTCCTCCTCCCATCCTTCCTATGATCAGCACAATGATTGCATTAGGTAAGTTTGTACATGTACATCATGACCATTAAGGTGTTTCCCTCATCCCCCTCCCATCTCCCTCATTAGGTTCCCTTCTTCACTCAACTAAGGTTTCTCCTCTGTCTGAAGTCCCTCCAATGTTCCAGTTTCTCCCTAGCTTCCACATATGAGGGAGAACATCCAACTTTTCACATTTTGTGACTGACTAGTCTCACTTAGCATAATGTTCTCCAGTTCCATCCATTTACCTGCAAATGATATCATTCTATTATTCTTTATGTCTGAGTAGAATTACATTGTGTATATATCCCATAATTTTGTAATCCATTCATCTGTTGATGGACACCTCCACTGATTGCATAGTTTGACAATTGTGAAACTCATCACCAAAAAATATATAAACCAATCAAAAAATGGGCAAGTGAACTAAACAGATACTTCACAAAAAATACAAATGGCCAATAAATGTATAAAAAAATGTTCAACATCATTAGCAATCAGAGAGATGCAAATCAAAACTACCTTGAGATTTCACCTAACTCCAATTAAAATAGCACTTATTAAAACCACAAATAACAAATGCTAGTGAGGATGTAGAGAAGAAGGAATTCTGATACACCGTTGGTGGGGTTGTAAATTAGTACAACCACTTTTGAAAACAGTGTGGAGGATCCTCAGAAGAATAGGAATCAACCTACCGTATATCCCGCTATACCAGACCTGGACATCTACCCAAAAGAATGGAAACCAAGTTACCAGAGTAATGTATGCATACCTATGTTTATAGCTGCACAATTAACAATATTTTTAATTTTGAAATAGGGTCTTGGTACGTTACTGAGGTCACTAAGTTGTTGAAGCTGACCTTCAAACTGTGGTCCTATCTCAGCCTCCCACATAATAGGATTACAGGCATGCACCACAGCACCCACCTTTTAAAATATATTTTTATGCCCACATTTTGGCCTGAATTGTTTTATTCAAAGCATACTAAGTAGAAGGCAAATTCTGTGGTTAAAAGAAAGGGCTTGGATTCTGTCCATCAAAGCTGGGATTTAACTTCAATGCTTTTTAGTCCCTGCCAAATTACCCAAACTCTCTATCATTGCCTCATGTCTAAGTTTGAGGTCTCACAGAATTGCATGTCGTAACACAACATAGAAAAATAAAATGTGTATGAACATCAACACCAGGCATGATACTCAATAGGCATCCAATATGTGAGGATTTTTCATGCTGTTATAATCAGTATTTGCAACTTGTATACCTGAGAGTTAAAGTAATTTATTTATTTAGTTTTATTTTTTAATTTTTTGTGGTACTAGGGTTCCTGGAAGTCCTTCTACCTCTGGGTTACACTCCCAGACCTATTTTATACTTTTTAAATTTGGAAACAGGGTCTCTTAAGCCAGCGCAGCTGGCTTCGAAGCTACGCGATCCTCCTGTCTCCGCCTCCCAAGCGTGGGGATTACAAGCGTGTGCCACCACTAATTTAAATAATTCGGTTATGGACCCCTGTTGTGTGCATGTGTTCATGTTTGTATGTGTGTGTGCGTACATGCATGCGTGTGCGTGTGTGTTACTAGGGATTGAACTCAGCGGCATTCTACCTCTGAGATACACCCCAGTCCTTTTAGTGTTTTTTTTGTTTGTTTGTTTTGAAACTGGGCCTTGCTAAGTTGCTGAGGACCTAGCTAAAATGCTGAGGCTCCTATCAAATCTGCAGTCCTCTTCCTTCCGTATCCTAAGTATTGGCATTACAGGTATGTGCCACCGTGCCTGGCTTGGACTCCTGTGTTTTGAAAAAAAATTACCCTTACTGAGAAAAAAATGTGGCCTTTGTCATTGGCTACTGGAAAATTATTTGTAGGCCTTTGGAATGTCACACTTGATCGGAATGTTTATGTTTACATGGGGACCTTGGTCAGTAGACAGTCTATTACAATGATTTATGATTGTGTCTTTGAATCATGTAGTATCAGTTTTATCTCTCAAGGTTCTCCAAAATAAGGTCAGCCATGTGGGTAGTATGTGATCAGGCCCCGATAAATGCTCTGGACACTAAAGCTCAGTTGAGTTTTCCTGGTTGGTAATATTTCCATGCACATATCCATACATTGGTATGAGGAAGGTAATGTTTTCTGTGACTCTCTATGCACAGAAAATGTATGGAAACTCTGCATTTGCTACTTTTCCTGATTTACCTCATGGGTTTCCTCACTTAGCTGATTTTAACCTAAATTGCTTCCCCATAATAAATAACTGAGTACAGCAGCTTTTTATGAACTCTGTGAGTTCTTCCTGTAAATCACTGAACCAGAGAGTGGTTTGGGGAAGCCCCCTAACTTGCAATAGGTGTCAAAAATGAGGGCAGTCCTATGTGGAGTATTCTTCTTCAAATTCATCCTTGGCTTCAACTTCTACACCATCACCATGTATTGGCAAATGGTGCGTTTAAAGTCTTTGCAACTTGGTCTCTTTGTCAGTGCAATGGTGACACTAAAGTGAAGGATTGGGGATGCTCTT
The DNA here is from genome assembly GCF_963383645.1 of Muscardinus avellanarius. Lineage (NCBI taxonomy): Eukaryota > Metazoa > Chordata > Mammalia > Rodentia > Gliridae > Muscardinus > Muscardinus avellanarius. The sequence goes on from NC_137792.1 coordinate 8,715,892, forward strand.
GGCCTTACACAATATGTCTAGCTCCTTAAGCCAAGGCTAACTTACTTTTTTCCCATGACCCTAACAACCAGCACCTAATCTAGTTTTTTAGCTTTTTTTTTGCAAAAATATAAATATAAAAAGTGGATCATTGAATTGAATAGACACCTTTCAAAGGACAAAATACAAATGGTCAATAAATACGTAAAAATATGGTCAACATCATTAACAATCAGGGAAATACCAATCACAACTACATTGATATTTCATCTAACCCAAATCAGAATGGCAATAAACACTGGCCATGATGTGGGGAACCCTTATACACTGTTGGTGGGATTGCAAATTAGTGTACTCACTATGGAAATCAGTGTGGAGATTCTTCAGAAGACTGGGAATGGGATCAACACATTACCTAGATATACCACGCCTGGGTATTTTTCCAAAGGAATCTACCTTAGAATATTATAGCGATATATGCATATCTATGTTTAGAGCAGCACAAATCATAATAGTCAAACTGTGGGCCAGATTATGTGTCTGTCCTTAGATGAATAGGTCACAAAATTGTGGTATGTATACACAATGGGATTCTGCTCAGCCATTAAGAGGACCAAACTGATGTCATTTTCATATGTGGTAGCTATAGAGAAAATAGGAAACAAGAGACACTTTAGATAATGAGGAGACCAGTAGAATAGTGGAAGGTGTCTTGGGGGGGGAGACCTAATAAAAGAAACCGTTCAAACAATTCAATGTAGCCTTGTGAAGCTATAATTACCAATTTCAGTATCATGGGCAGGGAGACGGAGAGAATGGGTGAGATCCAGAGAGAAATGAACCTGGCGTTCTGTGCAAGTGTATTCCTATCACACTAAACATCAAAATGATGTATAATTAAAATGCACTGATGATAAAAGTATCTGTGTGTGCCTGTTAAAGAAAATTAGTACAGATGGTCCTTGACTTAAAGTGATTTGACTTACAATATTTTGACTTTACAAAAGAACAAAGTGATATGCATTCAGTAGAAGCAGTACTTTAAATTTGGAACTTTTCCCAGTCTAGTGGAGCATAACACCATCATAAGTCAAGGAGCATCTATATACATGCATAATGAGCCAGAATAACTTCTATTTGAAAACAGATGAAAATGTAAGATGTATGTAGAAACACATTGAAACAAGTTAAAAAAAACCTTCTTGATTAAGTCATTTACTATTATTACTTAATCCATTCAAACCTAAGAAAATCTTTCCTTTCTCTCCCATTTAAATTTTTTTGTTATTTATTTGCACTACTGGGGATTGAACCCAGGGCCTTAGGCTTGCTAGGTGAGCAGCCTCACTATTGAGTTACATCCCTTGGCTATATCCCATTTTAGAATATCAAAATCCTGAGCTTCAGTCTCTCCAAGTTTCCATATATCTGTATGTACAGTGATTGTATTTTGTCTCCCTAAGAAAGTTTTCCATCAAAACTGTATCCCAACAAGAGATCTTTCTGAGGTAAGTTGCTCATAACCTCTTTTAATTTCCAGTTACTTATAGTGCTGAGTCCAGAAGAATTGTAGGTTTGAGGACAACCTTAACAAGTAGACTCTCATTAACCTAGTGAGATCCTGTTTCAAAATAAAAAATAAATAATAGGGCTGGGGATGTAGCTTGGACATAGAATTTCACTGGGTTCAATCCCCAGCACCACTAAAAAAGAAAAAGAAAAAAAAGAATAAAGACACAAATAGCACCCTCACATCAAAATAAATCTCATTATAAAAGAAATCTTTAAGGGATGGAGGGAGCCTACATGCACCACTTTTCATACTGTGGGGTGAAAACCAATACAACAAAAGTCAGCAGTTTGCACGTAGTCCATATATCCATAAGAATCAATACTAAAGGAACTGCTGGACTTCATGAAAATGCTAACTGGATTTATTGTACATTATATATATTATATATATTATATATATATAGGGTGAAATTTCATATTGAGAATGCTATACTTCCTTTACTGTATACACACACATATCACAAACTAAAATGAAGATTTACAGGCTGGATTGATTTTAGAATCACTTGAAGAGCTCCTTTTTTATTATGGATGTATTGTAATCCTGCATCATATTATGGTTCAGAGTGACAGAAACATATGTGCACATAGCATTAGTTGAGAAGGAAAAAGAGACTGACTTTACACCCATTGTTCATGCTTTACAACAGTAGTTACTATTTCTACCTGTGCTTAGAGTTATCATGAATGCTTGAAGAAATGCCAAAGTTTGAGTCCCAATCAAAGTTAATTGAAACAGAAACTTTGGTAGTAGGGGTTTGGGTTTCTATGTGGGAACATGCAGCACATGTTCCCACACAGTGATTAGATGTCTAATCACTGCATCTAATCCCTGAAAGTTCTTAAGTCTCTCTTTGCCCTTGGAATAGTTGCCCAATACGTGTCTACATCTCTAAGCTGTGCATTTATATCTGAATTATCTTAGTACTCGTGTTCTTGGTCTTGGTGTCTGAGTGTCTTTAGGCACACTATAACAAGTTAAAATATTTTAGAGCATCTTTAGAGGGAGGGGACATCTTTACATAGAGTCTGAATACAGAATGGGTCTCATATAAGTCTGCACCACTACTTTGTATGGGTAACACAATTCAAAACCTTCCCCCATCACAAGCTTGAAGAATTAATGTTAAGTCCCATCATCTCCAAAATATAAAGCATTTTTACCGCTACATCAAAAGATTGTTCTGGAGGAAGTGGGGGTGTTGCCAGAAGCCAATTCCTATGTGCATACAAAGAAAGCTCATCTTTTTCCAATTAAGAAAATGTTTCCTTAGCAACAGTGCACCTATATTACTCATTCCTCCTATCTTGAAGTTCAATATTTGTCTTCAGCCTTTCCTGTATCCATTAAAACAAAATCTATTCTCTGAATTAAGTAGTTATGGCTTAATTTCCCCTGCAGCATTGCCTATCCCAAATTCTGATGAAATCTAAAGTTTGAGAATCAAGCCCTTTAGACTTGGCATTCCAGGGGCATCCTCACTAATTCACAGAGTGATAGATTCTGTGGTCCCTATTTTGTCTGCTGCTTCTGACCACTGCACTGGGGTGTTGGCCTGGGGGTCTCCATTGATAGTTGACTTACCCGACAGACTTTGCCCTTTCTGTCCTTCTGGCTCTCAGTATACAGGGCCATCTCTGGCAAAACCATCTACTCCTGCTACAGACTCCCAAAATCCAACATGAATCCCATATCCCAGCCTCTCTGCTAGGCCATATATCCTGCCCCTCCAAAATTGGGACTGACAGTAGGATTTAGACCAGTGACAGCAGACTACTCTTCTATTCAAAGTTCATTGAGATTTATGTAAAGCTGACTCCATCTAAGTTCCAGATGTGAACATGAGACTCAGGACTAAGTCAGGCACAGCACAAAGAGTACAGTGGTTTATATTTAGGATTGGAGAAGGACTACAAAGGTTTGACTCTATTCTACCACTTATTAGCTCTGGGATATAGACTTTACTTTTTTATAATGTGCTTTTTTGGTGTACTATAGTCTCACATCATAATGTAAATTATGTTGACAGTGACATATATGTATACAATACTTGGTGCCTCCCTTGCATTAGCATTTTCCTCCTTCCCAATACAGAGTATTGAGATTGACATTGGTATATTCACATATGTATACATAGTCGATGGTAGTATTTCCATTAATAAACCTCAGATTTCCCCCTCCCTTTCCCTTAGACCACCTCTCTGGCTCCACTGAGGTTTGTCCTCCATTATCTGGAGTCCCTCTTGTATCCCAATTACTCCCTAGCTTGCACATATTAGAGGAAACATGACCTTTCACTTTCTGTGGTTGGCTAATCTTACTTAACATAATGTTCTCCAGGTTCTTCCATATTCTTGCAAATGACCAAGAATGGATATACTATATGATCTGGGAATGCCACTCCTGGTAGTCTTCCCAAAGGGGCTGAAACCAGAGAACTGCAGTTATATATACATATCCATGTTTATGGCAGTACCATTCACAATAGCCAAATTATGGAACCAACCTAGATGTCCATCAACAGATGAATGGATTACAAAATTATGGAAAATATACACAATGGAATTCTACTCAGCAATAAAGAAGAGCAAAACTATATCATAGTCTTTATATATCTTATTTTATTCAGTACTATAAATGAAATAATAATGCCTATGCGACTCCTACAGGGAACCCACAATTTAAATGTTAAACTTTCAACTTCCTGGTTTAAAATCAGCAGGCAACAGAGAGAAATGATCTTGTGCCCAAATGAGAAGAATGTTTAGAAAAATCTCTGTAACATTAAATATTCAATAAATATTAGTTTTCATTATTGTTCCATGTACCTACCCATATTGTTTATATTAGAGATGAGCGGTTAACAAAATTGAACCAGTGAGAGTGAGGGCTAACACTTTTACTAAGGCTTTTGGACAACACTCCATTTAATTTCCTGTTAATCTTAAACCAGGAAGATATAGATCTATCTAAAGCCCAAATTTGAGGTTCCTTGTAGGAGTCTGAGCATAGAGCTAACTTAGGAAACATATCAAAGAAATTTAGAAATAACAGTTTCTGGTGACAAATCTGGTGCTCCTGGGCTTCCCAGTTATCTGAGTCAGAGGCCAAATTGATCCTTGCTCTTTTAATTTGCTTGTGACAGTTTAATCTCATTTGGTTCTAAGCCCATTTGCATTGACTTTTTTTGTCACTTGCAATCAGAAGATCCTAACTGATCCAGGAGTCAAATATTAAATGTTTTGAGGGCCAGAGAGCAAAAATATTTTTTCAGTATCCTTCAAACTGCATTTCCAAAATGACTACCTGCATGAAAGACCAGGTCCACTTACCACTTCTTATTACCTGGGAACGTCGGAGGGAAGGTGATTATATCAAAGACCCAACAGGAAACCCAACTCTCAACTTAGGATGATTTGAGAAAAGTGTGTTTATAAATGAGATTATTTTCAAAGCTGTTGAGAGGGTATTACAAAAGCACAAGAAAAAAAGCAGATGACAGAACTACCTGCAGAATAACTGTTACCATATCTAGGACTTTCAGGATGAAGTGAGAATGAGAATATGGAAACCTGGAAGGCGATAGTCACATAAGAAAAGCCACCTATGAAAAAGCATTCATATAAGTAGAGTTCCCAGAGATTTCAGGAGGAAACTAGAAAAAGGAATAGCTTTCTTCCACTCCCTTCCTTTCTATAGCCGCCTACTAGGGCTTCTCGTTGGAAGGAAGACAGCAGAGAGCAGAGAAAGGCGGAGGTTAAATTTGGGAAAGGAATGAAATGATCCCAGCCCAAGAATCAGATTCTCGCAGCAACCCCCCAGATATTAAATTATATTTGATTCTATAATAAGATTTCTTAATTAGTTTATTTAAAGAGTTCATTCTGGAAGCACACAAGGTGGATCAAGTAGCATGGTTTAGACTAACCTTACTTTAGAAAACAGCGAAGAACTCAGAGCTGTCCATAGAAAACCACTATTCATAAAAACACCTTCGGTAAGTGTAAAATTTATCACTGCAAATACATTATAAGGAGACTAGTTAAATAAATATGGTGCATATGCTAAACTGAATATCATTCAGCCATGCAAAAGATTGAGATGTATTTATATATTGATGGAGCTCTCTCTAAAGTATGCAGTTATGTGTAAAAGTCATGCACATAAAACTATACATTATGATATTTTTGGAAAAAACAAATAATTAAAAATCATGGGTTTTGTACTTGCTTATGTCAAGGGATGATTTTTACAAGTAACACATGACTCACAGAGATGTAAAATGAGCATGGATTATAATTTTTATTTGCCTCATTAACACTGAGGGAACCAGTAAGATGTTAGAGGCAATTCAAAGTTGAATTAAAAAAGCAGAAACATTAGTAGATTTGGAAAATATAAATGAGTGTACAAATTCAGTCAAAATCAGTTTCTTCCTTGGTGTAGGAGTGATGTAATTGAACCTCCAAGGGAAATACTTTATTATATGTCCACAGACCAGTATTATGTTTATATTCTTATCACTTATCTGCAACTTACAACATTGTTCAGTCACTCAAAGGTAATGAAAGATACATAGACCACATTAAATTATAATCAAATAACTCAGAAGAAAATTCTTTAAACCAGATTTTTTTAACCTCAGCACTACTGACATCACAAACTGTATAATTTTGGGGGGTGTTGGAAGGATCTGTCCCATAGTATAAGGTACCAATAGCACCCTCCATCACTTTTAGTTCAAACAACCAAAAATGTCTCCAGATATTACCAAATGTCACTCAGGGAGGAATAATCGTTACTTTAAACAATGACTAGGTTTCAATTGAAACACATTTTTGTGTTACTGTGTGGTGCTAGGACTCAAGCCCAGGACCTTGCGTATGCTAAGCAAGTGCTCTACCACTGGGGTATATTCCCATCTCCTATATTTTCTTCCTCTTCTTCCTCCATCTACAGTGTGATTCTCCCATATATTTCTTGGCTCTCTCCCTCATTTAACTCAAATATTTTCTCAAACGTCATTTCTTCCAAGAGACCTCTCTCATTATTCTGTCTGAAGCAGAACCCATTGATCAATTCCCTTCTGTCTTATTCTTCTATGCAACACATTATTTCTCTCTCAAGTGTTATTATTTTTTGTAGTACTGAGAATTGAACCCATGGGTAATCTATCCCCAAGCTACACCCCGAGCCATTTTTATATTATTTTTAGTTTGGAAACAGGGTCTCACTGCTGAGGCTGGTTTTGAACCTGCGATCTTCCTGCCTCAGCCTCTCAAATCCCGAGATTGCAGAAGTGTGCCACCGTGCCAGGCTCTCACAAATATTCTTGTTTAATTGCTTAGATTCCATCCTCTAGAGCGTAATTCTCTGAGGGCAGAAATTTGTTGAATTACTGAATGTATCAATATTTAAGCTGATTGAACCAAGATAAATGTACACAAAAACATAAAAATTGAATAGGACTATAAAAACATGAGTACAATTGATGAATGGATTTTTTTGCTGATATAAAAAGACCCACTTTAAACATCAATAAAGTGAGCTTTCACAGGTACCCATTCTTTTGAGTTGGGGTCTCCTTCTCTTGCATATGATTTGTGAAGCAAAATTACTTAAACAAAATAATATGAGTGCAAGTCAATATTTTTTACTTATCAATGAGGAAACTAGGAGAACGAGGATGCCAGTTTGAAAAAAACTGTTTAGGGGAGCAGATATAGGCTCTCAATGAGAGACTGACTCCCACACAGCTCAGTTGCCAAGTGACAATGACCATTTCTTCACAGGGTACTCATCTTATCATAACCCCCACCAAATGGTCATTTCCTTATCATGGGGCATGGGTTAAGATTTAAGACACAGGGTCTGAAGAGACATTTTCTATAACTGCTAGAAATAAGCCATTAAGCAGAAATAATAAGTAATGTGCATTAGCTGCATACTGAGATGGAAACAAGAATCTGACTATTATGTAGCTACCACTTAGATGCACTGAATAACAAGGTTGCATCTCCCGACAAAGAGGCAATTAGCACGATGGCATCAAATGGTGCCAAGCGAAAGTAAACCAATGTAGAAATAGGTCTTGATTTTTACCCAAGCAGCTAATAGCAGATCTCCCCAGCAATCAAAGACACTGAACACCCAGTTTGCTTAAAACTACTTAGGGAAAATATTTTTTTCTGTCTCTCTTAGGATTCATTAAATTTTCCAACACACCTCTTTCTTTGAACTACTGTGACATCTGTTCATACTGCACACTGGGATGTAATTGGCCTTTATTCAGGTGTAATTGATGATTTACATTATTAAGTCTGTCTCCGTTTTGGCTCGTTAGTCTGGGAAAATTGAAGTTGACACCAGTGCAACAAGAAGATTTAGGTCACTAATGGTACCTCCTCCATTTATTAACTCTAAACAGATTAGTTCAAATACTTGTGTAAACCTTACTGATCTTTAAATGGGGAAAATAATAGCGTTTGACTTGAAAGATTGTAGGAACTACTAAAATAATAGCAACTCTAAACATTGAGAGCTTAACATACTTCTTCAAGATGATCATCCTGATAATTCATATTGTATCTAAATTAATTTCAAAGTCATTCACAAAGGTAAGTTTAATAATTTATTATCAAAGACTTCACTCCAAATCTGATATTAGAAGCTCAGACAACCCAAAACTCCAACTTGAGAAATACAGTTCTTCAACAAAATGTCATGCATGGATGTAGTGCTGACAAGTAAACTTACCAAGAAAAAATGCTGTTATTATCATCTTTTTAATGCCAAGATAGAGCAAGGAATTTAGCAGCACATTCCCAAGGTTCTTTTAACAAGGGAACCACTGCCCCTGCATGGTACTGCTCAGACATTTCTATATACATTTTGCACATACTTTAGCTGATAAAGTAGTGTTTATGCCCTATTCATAACACCCCTGCCTGGCAGAGACCATTTTCCTGGAACATGCCACAGATCTCAGCAAGCAAGTTTCCAAAAGACTTCCCCTAGAGAGATCAGGGCAGAGAACACTCTTTTGCCTGGGGATGGGAGCCTGAGGGCCTAAGGCTGTCCAGAACAGCAGCAGCCTCCTTCCAAAGTAGAGTTCAGTCTTATCCTGACATACCTCAGCCTCCTGCTCCCTTAGTGACCCCATCATGTTTGTTCCCATAGTGCCTTGCCTCAGCATCAGAGTGGCCCTCTGCCTTCAGCTGGTCCCAAGTGAGTAGCCCTGCCTTCCAACTTCTGACTCTTGGGGACAATGTCAGCTTAGTCCCCGAAATGTCAACTGCGGCTGACAGCTTGAAGATTTGCTCTGACTCTGGGCATTTGTACTTTCACTGGTTTTGTGTGTCTGGTGTGCCTGAGTGTGCTGTGAGGATCGAGTCCAGGGATTCCCACAGGTTAAGCCCATGCTGTACCACTGAGTCATATTCCAAGCCCATCAGAGTTTTTTTTTTTTTTTTTTTTTTTTTTTTTTTTTGTGTGTGTGTGTGTGTGTGTGTGTATGCACATGCATATATCTGCAAGGGCACTCTACTTCTGAATTCCATCCCATCAATTTTTTTTATTTGCAGTGCTGGGGATCAAATCCAGGGCCTTGTCCATGCTAGACAAGTACTCTACCACTGAGCTACAGCTTCAGTTCCCCACCCCAGCCCTTTTTATTATTGTTGTTGTTGTCATTGTTGTTGGAACTGGCTAAGTTACTGCATACTGGTCTCAAACACATGATCCTCCTGTCTTAGCCTCCCAAGTGGTCATTATTAAAGGCAGAACAGAGAGTGATAGACCTAAGACTAAGGAGGATGAATTCACTTTATAAATGAAAAATGAGCCTCAATTTTCATACTCCATGTTTTGTTTTGTGTGTGTGTGTGTTTTTAAGAATGTAACTAGCCGGGCGTGGTGGCGCATGCTTGTAATCCCAGTACTTGGGAGGCTGAGGCAGGAGGATTGCACAGGTTCGAAGCCAGCCTCAGCTACTTAGTGAGGCTCTCAGCAACTAAGTGAGACCCTGTTTACAATAAAATATAAAAATAAGTCTGGGAGTGTAGCCCAGAGGTAGAAAGCCCTTGGGTTCTATCCCCAGTAACACACACACACACACACACACACACACACACACACACACACACTAATGTAACTGTACCTCTATCACAAGCTTGTTGAGAAAATTAAACAGGGTCTGATGTGCTAAAACAATGAGAAGAAAACATACCACAGATGACGATGTGACACAAACTGAGGAGTATAATGGACTCAGATCTTTATACCTGAAGAGAAACTTAAAGAACATGTGGCTAGAAAACTGTAAAGCGGTGGTTCTCAAACTTGAGCATTGGTATGTATCTCTTAGAGGACTTATTAAAACACAGATCACCAGGCCTGACCCCTGAGTTTCTTTTTTGCTGGTCTGGCTGGGGCATTTCTCATACATTCCAATTGCTGCTGCTGCCCATCAAGGACCTTTGAGAAAAATAAAAGCCCTCATGTAAACTACTGATTCTCCATTGTGGTTCTATACATCAATGGACTCATCTGGGAGTTGGAAGGTCAGTTATGTTCCCCTTTTCAAAGACTCTTGACTTAAGTGGTCTTAAGTACAGCTGGGGCCTCAAAACTGTTATAAGCCCAGGGAATCTAATATTTATCTAGGACCAAGAAGTAGCATCAACTGATTCACTGATTTTTATTACTATACCACATATTCCCACTAGGCTAGGCCAGCCGTGTGTGTGTGTGTGTGTGTGTGTGTGTGTGTGTGTGTGCGCGCGCGCACGCACGTGTGTGTGTGCATTTGCTACACCCACTGCTTAAAAATCTCTGCTTCCTCAGAACACTGGAACTAATGATGAATAAACATGGGCACAGAGAAGAGTAAGCAGATATATGTAGGTATGACAACCTACTCAGGTACAGTCACATTGGAGAATAGCACCAAGTGAACTCAAAAACCCAGTTACAGACCCATTGGTCAGAACATGGCCTTGGGAAGGACATTTGTAAAAGCTGCCAAGGGGATTTTAATAAGCAGCCAAGGTCGAAAAAAGCTGGTCTGAACCAAGACTCTTTGTGATGTAACCACAACTCACTCAGCCCCTCCCTACTTCTTAATCTCCACAGGGATTGTATTATATGGGCAGGATGAAACAAGTAAAAAACAGACGACATAATAGTAATCACATTGCTATTGCTATTTTCAAGTATATCTTTGCATAGAAACAAAACACCCTGAAATAGCAGTTATAAAATATTACAAAAATTCTTCAAAAATTGTTAGTTATTATTTTTATTGATTAATAATAGCTGTCTATTGGTTATTATAATGTGACATTTTGATTCAGGTATCCTTGCAGATTCAATCAAGCGCATTAACATATCTATTAATTTTTAAATTTATTGTTTTATAGTGAGAACATTAAAACTTTTTAGCAATATATTATTATTATTATTATTATTACCATGATCACCATGCAGTGTACTATGTCAATAAAATATATGCCTCTAGTCAACTGAAACTTTGTACCCTTTGATCAATATCTTCCTTTCTCCATCCCTCTATAACCAGAGGTAGTTAGCCTCAGGTAATCATCTTTCTACTCTATTTCTATGAGATCAAATTTTTAAGACTCTTCATACATATGAGATCCAAATTAATGAATCTCTAAGCATAAGCTTTATAGATATATCAGATTAAACCTTACCCATTGATTCCTAATGTTTGATACATGAGGCTGGCTTAGTTTGCCATTTTTGTCTTTATTAGACCCTACGAAAGTATTGCATTTACTGTTTCTTTTCCTTTGCTCTGATTCTTTAAATATGTGACTTGAACGCATCCTCAGCCACTTACTGTTAAGGGACTTTATGATATGACATAAATGTGCACTTCCCTGCAAAGATAGACACTTGCCTCTGAAATGTTAGCAGAAGTCACTTCCCAGAAGAGCCCAGCTAATGGCAGGGATTCCACAAGTGACATTTCCTTTATGTCAATACAACCTCCAGCTTCATTTTCTGAAAAATAATCTAAGTTCCAATCTGAAAGTAGACAGTGCTTGGAGACTGACTTCAATAAGGATTGTTTTACAATTTTTGCTAAAGTGTTTTGACAGGCTAGATTGAAATCAAAGCATTTTCTCTCTCACAGTTACTAAAAGAACTTCTCAATGGAAATATGTATATAGACATATATAAGTATATATAGGTGTGTATACATAAATGTTTATGTATGTATACACACATATACATACATATTATATGTATATATTATATATATTATATGTATATATTATATATATTATATATATATATATATATATATATATATATATATATGCTAGCTAGTATAATGTTTCAGATACCTGGTGGTTCTAGACAAGTGAGAGATTCATTCATTAATACTATAAAGATTTTTTTCTTTTCTATTGAAATAGAAAGGATCTTATTTGATCAAAAAATAATTGGTTGTGGGCAGTTGTATACCTTTCATTTTGTATGGAACTTGCATTTAAGAGAAATTATATTTGATTGCTCTTATCACAAGGGCTCAGAACTTTCATAAATGTTGAGATGCTTTTAGCAAGGTGATTTACCTGTTGAAAACAACCTGTGTGCATGCGTGTGTGTGTGTGTGTGTGTGTGTGTGTGTGTGTGTGATTGAACCCAGAGTCTTCTGCCTCTGAACTACACCCACAGAACTTTTAATTTTTTTAATTTTTAATTTTGAAACGGAGTCTCGGTAAGGTTGCTGACAGTCTTGCCAGGTTGCTGAGGCTGGTTTTGAACCTTTGATCTTTCTGTCTCAGATTCCCAAGTACTGAAATTATAGGCATGCACCACCACATGTCCTTAATTATGTTCTTAATATATAACACAGAAATATCTACATAAAATTGGGCCATTTCTAAAGTATTTGTTAGAATTTAATTCAATTTCTCAGCACATGTGAGGGGCTGTACCTTTCTAAGATAACTCACAGATCACTAAGATACATCTCTAAGTTCAAGGAATTTACAGATTGCAAGGAAGATGTTCACACATCACTAAAAATTCAAATTATACTATCAACCCATATAGACCAATGTATACAACTCTTAATTGTGTAGATATGGCTGTCAGCTCTGGGGCTACACTTAAAGGGAACGTTGGAGCCAGGCATGGTAACCCATATTTGTTATCCCAGTACTTAAGAGGCTGAGACAGGAGGATCACAGGTTTGAGACCAGCCTCAATAAGTAATGAGACTTTCATCAACCCAGTGAGACCTTGTTTCAAAATAAAAATATAATGGGTCTGGAGGTGTATATTGGAGGTAGACTACCCCTGGTTTCAATCTCTAGTACAAGAAAGTAAAAGAATAAAAGAAGAGAAAAGAAAGAAGTAAAGAAAGAAGAAAGAAAGAAAAGGAGAAAGGCAAGAGGGAGATAGGGAGGGAGGGAGGGAGGGAGGGAGGGAAGGAAGGAAGGAAGGAAGGAAGGAAGGAAGGAAGGAAGGAAGGAAGATTGAATTTCAGGGAGTCACAGAATAAGGGACAGCAGAGACATGACAGTTTAACTGAACAAAGAAAGCAATGGTTTCTGGGGAAGAAAGTTCATGGCATGTTCATACAAGTAGTCAGAAGGAGATGGTATGTAAAGGCATGGATGCATCAAAGCCAGCAGTAAACAATCTTTAGCAGTGAGTTGGGAAGTATGAATGCTAATCTGTAGGCAGCAGGGAGCTTCTGGGGGCTTCTGAGTATAAAGGAGGTGTGATCAGAATTCAGCTGCTGGGCACTCTGGCAGTGGAATGTAGGCTGAGCTAAAGCAATGGGAGGCCGGAGGCAGGGAGGCCTGGTAGGAATCTGCTACAGTGGATGGGTGTGAAGTGCCAAGGCCCTGACAGCAGGTCAGCCTCAGAGTAAACCTTCTCTGATTTATTCTCTCATCATTCCACTCCTGTTCATGCCACCTTCTCACCTGGTTATTTCTCAACCTGTTTATTTCTCCTTGCAAAAGAAAATCCCTTTGCTTAACCCTTGAGACACTTGCAAACTTTGTGGTCAGAGTCTGTTTTTGTATTGTAATATTGTGCATCCCTTGCAATCATGCTTTTGAATAAAGTCTCTCCATACTAACTCTGGATTTATTTTTTATTTTTTTATTTTTATGTGGATCATATTGAAAATGGCATACATTCAGATTGTGCTTGATGCCCTATCCCACCCCACCTCCCTTTTACCCCTCCCAACACTGAGTGTCCAGGTTGACCATGCTACATTCATACTTTTACACCTATTAGGATGTAGCTCCTCCATTAATTAACCTCAGCCTTTTTCATCTCCTACCCTTCCATTTCAGCTTTGCTGAGGTTTCCCCTCCATTGTCTGGAGTCCCTCCCTCTGCCATTCCTAATGCTCCCTAGTTTGGAATTAGACCAGAGACTGTGAAGTTATTAGAGGAGGGCATAGGCTCAACACTCCAACATATAGGCACAGGTAGCAACTTCTTCAACAAGACTTCAAAAGTGTAGGAAATTAAAGCAAGAATTAACAAGTAGGATGGCATCAAACTAAAGTTTCTTCTCATCAAATAAAACCATCAAGAACCTAAAGAGAAAACCTACAGAACGGGAGAAGATCTTTCCCAGCCACTACTCTCATAGAGGGCTAATATCAAGAATATACAAAGAGCTCAAAGGACTCTACACTTGTTTTTTATTGGACACTATAAATCTGTAAATACGAATTGCTGGCCTCTCAACTGTTCTTTCTCTCAGCTTCATCTATAATGGTTCTGCCTTAGGGCTCTGCTTGGCCACCAAGTTGAGCCCCATGAGTACAATAGCATTTGCCCTTTTCCTTTGGATTCACACATTCCCTTCACTTTTACAGTTCTGCTTCCAGCCATTTCTAATCTCTGAGCAAACAATACTTTCTCAGCATTGTCCATCATGTCATACCTTTTCAAGTCACTTGCTCAATCCATGTAAGGCCAGGGAACACCTAGACTCAAGTTCATAGACACTGGCTATACGTTTCTGCTATTTTTTTTCCTCTTTGGTTCTAGGGATTGAATCTACGGGCTTTCTACCACAAAGCCACACCTCCAGTTCTAAAAATGTATTGAAACTAATGTCCATGCTTATATAAATTCACTGTATTAAAGGCTATTAAAGACTGGTACAGTGCTCGTTAGCAAGAACATCTCTATCCTAAAATGCCTAACAATTTTCTATCAAACTTGGAAAATGGGCCACAATCGACATGGTTCCTAAAAGTAGGGTAATGAACCTGGATTGGAGAAGCATTATCAGTTTTAAAGGAAAGATACTAAATGTCAAGCAACACATTAGCTTTGAAAGCAATACATCATTTTTACTTCATGTTAATTTTGCTTTTTTTGTAGATAGGCACAGATATAGGCTTGGGGGAAAGGCTTGATATATATAGATAGAAAAAAGTCAAGTAAGGTACTTGAATCAGAATTACCTTCCTGTACATAGTTAACTTCCTTGGAAGTTTGACATGTATAAAAGTATGAAGGGGGATGGACGTGTAGTTCAGTAGACTCCTGGGTTTGATCCCCAGCACCAACAGCAAAACAATAGCAACAAAACACCAACTATGATGGTAACCAGGTGAAATGTAGCAAGAAGAAATAAAAATGGGGAGCTTGGGATATCAAAGGTGGGTTTACACAATGACAGGTCCTTCAGGTTAGAAATGGAGCCCAGTCAAGCTATGCCCTGTATGAAGTGTCTACAGTGTGTACTTGGAAAATTTATTTTTGTTAATTTTGGGGAAGATAATGGTTTACCAAAACCTTTTTCAGCCTAAAATCTGATTGGTTTAGATTATGCCACCACCTCTGTTCATTCATATTTTACTTACTGTGACCTTGGCACAAATTAAAAGAAAAGCTACCTTACCAAAAAATAGAATATTTTCATTATAGACAGTACAGGATGTTATAGTTTTTGAATCTCTGAGGTACTATATATTCCATTTAAGTTTAGTTTTACTAGCTACTTTATAAGCAGTTTTACTAGTTTTTATTTTATTTTATTTTTTAATTTTTTGGTACTGGGGATGGAACCCAGGACATTCTACCTCCAAGCTACACCCCTAGCCCTACTTTTTTTTTTATTGGTGCATTGTAATCATATATCACATTGGAATACAAAACTTGAGAGGATATACAAGCACACATCATCCCATTAGCCCTCATCCAGCCCCCATCCCATTCCCTCCCCCTCCCTTGATCCCATGCTTGTTTGGTGATTAACTTTGATACATTTGTTTATGTACCTCCTGCGTTTTAAAAAGGCTCCATCCTCCCCTATTCCATACCCTCTGATTGGTGACCTTAATTGCTTCACTATAGGGCCCTTTCTATAGCTCGACCTCTTCCTGTTGCCCCTTTCCTCCTAGTTTTTGCTGATTAGGGGAAGCATCTGATTTTTATTTTCTGTGATATTTCTCTGTGCATGCTGCATTGCAAGTACCGATCCCACTCTTGACGGCCCCAGTAGTGGCCTGGCTACCTGGTGGACTGATCCAGACCTCGCTGGCTCAAGCAGCGGCCTTGCTTCATGGGAGGCCCTGATTCTGGTCTCGCTGGCCCCAACACCAGCCTAACCCCTCAGCTGGCTGCGATCCCGGTCTCAGAGGCCCCAGCAACGGCGTAACCCCTCGGCAGGCTCCGATCCCAGCCTTGGAGGCCCCAGTAGCGGCCTTGCCTCCTGTCAGGCTCTGATGCCGGCCGTTGGCCCCGGCACCGACCTAACCCCTCGGCAGGCTCTTATCCCGGCCTCGGAGGCCCCAGCACTGGCCTTGCCTCACTGCAGGCTCTGATGCTGGCCACTGGCCCTGGCATCAGCCGAACGCCTTGGCAGGCTCCGATCCCAACCTCAGAGGCCCCAGTAGTGGCCTTGCCTTACTGCAGGCTCTGATGCCGGCCATTGGCCCCGGCACCAGCCTAACCCCTCAGCAGGCTCTTATCCTGGCCACGGAGGCCCCAGCACCGGACTAACCCCTCTGCAGGCTCCGATCCTGGCCTTGGAGGCCTCAGTAGTGGTCTTGTCTCACGGAAGGCTCCGATGCTGGCTGCTGGCCCCAGCACTGGCCTAAACCCTCGGCAGGCTTCGATCCTGGCCTCGGAGGCTTCAGTAGTGGCCTTCCCTCACTGAAGGCTCCAATGCAGGCCACTGGCCCTGGCATCGGCCTAACCCCTTGGCAGGCTCTGATCCCAGCCTCAGAGGCCCTAGTAGCGGCCTTGCCTCATGGCAGGCTCTGATGCCGGCCATTGGCCCCGGCACCAGCCTAACCCCTCAGCAGGCTCTTATCCTGGCCTCAGAGGCCCCAGCACCAGCTTTGCCTCACAGCAGGTTCAGATGCCAGCCTCGCTGGCCCCATCACCGGCCTTGCCTCACGGAAGGCTCCAATGCTGGCCATTGGCCCCGGCACTGGCCTAACCCCTCAGCAGGCTCCGATCCCAGCCTCGGAGGCCCCATCACCAGCCTTGCCTCACAGCAGGCTCCAGTCCCAGCAACGCTGCCCAGCCATACTTTTTATTCTTTATTTTGAAATAGGGTCTCACTGAGTTGCAAAGGGCCTCATTAAGTAGCTAAATGTCCACAAAATGTGATCTTCCTGTTTCATCCTCACAAATGCTGGGATTACAAGTGCATGCCTCCACACCTGGCTTTATTTACTTATTTTTATGGTATTGGGGATCAAATCCAGAGGCCTTCTACCTCCAAGCTACACCCTCAGCTCTATTTATTTTTATTATTTTATTTTGAAACAGGGTCTCACTAAGTTGCAGAGGGCCTCACTTAAGTAGCTGAGGCTGGCCTCAAACCTGCAATTCTCCTGTCTCAGCCTCCCAAGTACTGGGATTACAAGTGTGTGCCACCACATCTGGCTATTTTGTTTTTTTATTTTTGTAAACAGGTCTTGGTAAGTTTCTGAGGGTCTCCCTAAGTTGCTGAGATTGGCTTTCAACCTACAATCCCCCTGTCTCGGCCTCCTAAGTACTGGGAGTACAGGTGTGCACTGTCATGCCCAGCTTCTAATTTTTTAACAGATATGAAAAAATAATCTAGCTGAGGGTAGTAGTGCATGCTTGTAATCCCCACACTTTGGAGGCAGAGACAGGAGTATCCTGGAGGTTCGAAGCCAACCGTGCTGGCTTAAGAGACCCTGTTTCTAAATAAAAATGTATAAAAATAGGTCTTGGAGTGTAGCCCAGAGGTACAAGGGTTTCCAGGAACCCCAGTACCACCACCACCAATAATAATAATAATAATGATAATAATAATAATATAATCATCATTATCTATGTGTTAACTAGTATTAAATTTCTGATTGCCATTTGCTAGGAAAATGGTTAGAATTTTTCCATTAGCCTCTCTGTGTCTCAGGTTCTTAAATTTTTTTTTTGCATGTGTGTATGGTGCTTGGAATTGAACCCAAGAGTGTTCTGCCTTCAAGCTATACCCACAGACCATTTTTAATTATTTGTTTTAAAATAGGGTCTCACTAGGTTACTGAGAGTCTTGCTAAGTTGCTGGAGCTGGCCACAAACCCATGATCTTCCTGTATCAGCTCCCAAGTACTGGGATTACAGGCATGCGCCATCACACCTGGCCCTCATCTATTAACATGGAACCTTAATATTTTTCTGACAAATTCTTGTGAAGATTAAATAAAGAGAATCAGATTCCAATGTGAAAGCATTGAAAGTGTTCAATATTATTATTACAGATTATTGAAAAGAAAATAAAAAGTTCTGAAGTGTCCTACATTTAATTACAAAGACAGAGAACAGAAGGTAAAAGAAAGGAAATATAATCAGCTAATAGCTTCACCCTAAACCAAGATGACTGTCTCTCATTCCAAAATGTATATTGGAACCTTGACTTAAATCTCATTGCAGTCTACCGCAATGGCCACCATGCCCTGGTTATATATCAACATTCCAAACTACCAACCCTGAACATTCTAGAAGGAATAAGAAGTTTTCCTTATGGATTTTTTCGTATCCCAAAACATTCCCCGCTTCACCATTATCTCACCGTCTCATCTGTAGCCAGGGTAAGTTCATTATAAGTAATATATACTTTATATTATTAAATTTTTCATTTTTAAAATAATGTTGACTTGTTTCAACTGCTATCAAGCATTGCTGTTAGTAGCTACAGGAATCCATCACCCTGCCCTGTCTTTTTTTCTTTTTCTTTTTTTTTTTTTTTTGGCTAACATCCATAACAGCTCAATAAATCCTTTCATTTCAGTCTCTAGACTGAATTGAAATTCAGTTTCTAAAATCTTGGTTTAACACAAATAAAGGATTTCTAGTCAGCCTGGATATAAGCAGTTCTCACATAACAACTGCAAGAATGGGCATCAAAGACTAGTAAGGTAGGGAGCTGGTAAAAATAGTAAATCAGAATCCTAACCTAATGGGCCAAGCTTGGGTCAGTTTCCAGTTGTAGTTCTCATAATAAAGGTATATCTCACTACCTTGTTAAGGGAGAGACATAGAGTAAGCCATTTAATCTTTCTATATATGAAATATTGATGCCAACTTGCTAACTGATTATAGAACCTGCTTATAAGATAAGACAAATATATCTATCTGCAAGACCTTGAAATACTTGTGTACTCTACAAATGAATGCATCATCTTTGATTCTACACAGAAGATGCAAAAGAATCATTTCCAAGATCAGACTTAGCTCAGACATATTACTGAGTTATCTATATTTTTCTCCCTCACAGGTATGCTCTGCCAAAAAGAGACTTTACCATGAAAAACATTCAGGTCTTAAGAAAAATATATGTTAAATACAAAGTGCCTAAAACTTGGTTTTCTTTCTTTATTTCTTTTTTGGTGGTACTGGGGGTGGAACCCAGGGGCTTTTCTACTTCTGGGCTATACTCCCAGCCCTATTTTATACTTTATTTGGAAACAGGGTCTCACTCAGTTGCTGGGAGCCTCACTAAGTAGCTGAGGCTGGCTTCGAACCTGTGCGATCCTCCTGTCTCAGCCTCCCAAGTGCAGGGATTACAAGCATGTGCCACCACGCCCGGCTAAAACTTTGTTTTCTAGAAAGAAAATTTAAGAAATACAGATTTTGGCAATTGTCACCTCCTGAGGGAAGCAGCCTAAATTGGAGGAGAAAGCTAAGTATGGATATGATCCTGGCTGGAGCTTAACTTTCACCTGATCCTATAAGAAGTATAGAACATGCATTATTACAGAGTTCTTTTTAAATAAAAAGAATTAGACTCAAATGTTAAAGCATTAAAATGTTAACCTTTATTACTACAGATTAGCAAATGACCAAAAAATATTTTGAAATGTCCTGAATATAATTACAAAATGGAAGTAACAGGACTGACCATTTATAGCATTATGAGAGTCAGCCCCTAGCCTCTAACTACTCATATAGAGTGAGTATACCCTTGCACAGTATTCATTTTGCAGAGAATGATGCCCAAGAAAAGAAAGCAGCTTTGAAAGATAGGTAGGCAACACTCATAGCAGCTAAGGATTGGGTGGTAAAGAAGATCTGAGTAATGCACCAACATCTACTGTTGGGGCACATCTGTAATCCCAGTATTTGGGAGGCTGAGACAGAAGGATCACAGGTTCAAGGACAAACTCAGCAATTTAATGAGACTCTTGGCAACCTAGGGAAACCCTGATTTAAAATAAAAACATTAAAAGGGCTGACTTCAACCCCAGTGCCAAAACAAAACAAAACAAAAACCTATCACAAATTATTCTACTTTTCTACAAATTTATAAGTCCTTTAAGTCCATTTAATTCTTTATTTGAACCCTTTCCTTCCCCTGACACTTAAAAGTGGGAAAAAAGTCTATGAAGTTTTCATTTCAATACTTCCATAAAGTAAAAAGTGAACATCTCTATTAATAAACCATTTAATAAATAAATATTGAAAACAGCAGGAAGACAGACTCTGTATTAAAAATTAGCATTTGATATGGATTTTCTTCTCAGCAATGCATTTTATCCCTGTGGTTCACAGTTTTTTTTATTGTCAATTAAGTTTTAACAGTGTCAAAAAATCCTGTTATTTGTCCTTTGTCCTATAAGGAATATTTCTGTGTATCTTTGGATCAAATTTTTGAACTTGAAAATTTTCACCTTGAAAAAAACAGAATTGAGGTTAGCTAAATAGATGTGACAGAGAAATAGTAATTACAGACTTCTTATTTTAACTCAAATTTTCATAAAGTATTCTATGTGCTATATGGCATAGACCATATATGCAATCTAGATGGGACAGAATCCTAGGGTAAAAGTAAGGGAAGAGGGGAGTAAGTGAAGCAGGAAATGAGAAAATACAAAAAGAATCAGGTATTAACCAGGGATGTGATCCAGTTGGCTCCAGAGAGAATTGTGCTGATTTTTTTTCCAAGTCTACATCCAAGGGTATCATCTTGATTGCTTGAAATTGGCTATAGAAAAAGTATTTATGTCAAGGGAACAAAGAAGTGCTTTTTTTGTCTACATAACTGGTTTTCAAACCAACATAGTATTGGATGTTACCATGCTAATCACAGCTTCAAAAGAAAATGCAATTGGTCTGTTCAATAAACAAACTAAAGCAGTCTACTGGTAAAGATGAAGAGGGGAAAAAAAATCTATGTTTAGGTATGTTGCTTTTCTGTTACTGGCACAAATACTGAAATAAACTAACTTTAAAAGGTGTGGGGCCCAGTAATTTATGCCAGTCATCCAAAGTACTTGGGAGGGAGAGATAGGAGGATCGTAGGGTCAAGAACAGCGTCAACAATTTAATAAGACCCTCAGCAACTTAGGGAGAAACTATTTTAAATAAAATGGGCAAAAAGTATGGCTTGATGGTGGAATGCCCCTGGGTTTGATCTCCAATGCCATAAAAAAAGAGGTAAGGTTTAGTTGGGCTCACTGTTTTGGGGGTTTCAGTCCATAGTTAATTGGCCCTGTTGATTTGGGCCTGTGGAAGCACTGTACATTATGGCAGGAGAGTGTGACAGAAGAGGCTTGTTCACCTTATGATTTGATGCAAAAGAGAGGAAGAGACTGTGGTATCACAGTCTCCTTTGAGGGCACACTCCAAATAACTTAAACCTACCACTGGGCCCTACCTTTTAAGCATTCTGCCACATCCCAATAGTGCCATGTACTGGAGATCATACTTCAACACAGTCCTTGGGAGACACTTATCTAAAGAATAGCAATTGACTTCCTGTTCTGGTTTGGGTTTAGAATGTTCCCCCAAAGGCTCACTTGTTGAAGGTATGTATGTTCCAAGTGCAATAATATTCAGAGATAAAATAATTGAAGCAGTTATATTATCTCACCAGTGAATAAATTGACTGAATGATTAATAATTTGAATGAATTTATTGGGTAGCAATTTAGATGGACGGGGTATTGCTAGACAAGATAGACTCTGGGAGTGTGACCTTTAGGATTATATCTTTCCCTGGACACTTCCTGTTTGGCTCTCTGCTTTTAGCTGCTGATGAGCAGAGATCAGCTTTCCTTCACCAGGAGGTACCAATGTGATGTCTCCCTTGGAGTCAGATAACTATGGACTATACCTCTTAAATCATGTGCCAAGTAATACTTACCTTCTCTACATTGCTCTTGTCAGGTATGTTGGTCACAGTGACAAAAAAATGACTAAAACACTTCCCCCTAGTGCCTAATTCACAGACCATGAACAGACCCCATATTCTGAGCAAGGTATAGTCCTCAGCTGAGTTCTGAAACTGTAGGAGTCAGAGCTTCTATTATTCCAGTCTCTTTGTACATTGAACATGTGTGTGATAAGCCTGTTCTAGAGTCCTGCCCTTACTATGAGTGAGACAGAGGTATTGGGAGATGAGGCAAACATGATAGCAGTGGATCTCTCCTCAAAGCCTTTAGCCAAGGACCAGCAAGGCAGAAGAGGGTCAAGAGAATATGAAGAGTTGAATAAATTGGATGGGATAAATTACCTTTCACTGAGAAATATGTAGGTGCAGAGAATTGAACCCAAAGGCATCCTACCTCTGAGCTATACAATCAGTTCTTTTTTTATATTTTACTATGAGAGTCTCACTAAGTTGCCAAGATTGTCCTCAAACCTGCAATCCTCCTGTCTCAACCTTCCAAGTACTGGGAATACAGGTGTGTACCTCAACTCCTGGCTGAGGAATATAATTTAGACACAAATCTATCAAACTTCATGCGATCTTTAAATAATGCAAAAATAGATGATCAAAATCCTGCTTGGTTGGTCAGAGAAAGAGAAATAGTAGGGAATTTTAAATGTTGAGTGACCTTGTGAAAACTGGACATGGCATCTATCACTTCTGACTGTCCATCTATCTTTTTTTGACACATACCTGATGGTGCTTGCACTTTAACATTAGCATATCCTAATTAATTGCCAAATACCAACAATTGTAATTAATGGGAGGCCAAACAATGCAGAGGCATTACTTATTCATCTGGAAAGGTCAGCCCAATTATAGTAGATAAAGGCTTGTACTGTCTTATGTCCCTAGTTAATGTCAGGGATCTGCCATTCCACACATTCAATAAAAATGTGTTAACTCTACCATGTGCTAGGAATGTAAAGAAATACGAAGAAAATTAGTCCAAGTCTTTACCCTTGAGGCATTTTTAGTCTAATGGAGGAAGAAAAACATGTAAATAAATAGACTTAATGCAGAAAGATAAGGAGAGGGCCTATTGTAATTTGATGACATAGTTTCTCAAATGAGATGGCAAAGCAAGGCTTAATGCTCTATACAGAATATGAAACCATTCTGTAGGAAGGCATTAGGAATGCTTAGTAATTTCAGAAATGGCCTTCTTATCCATTCTTGTGCTGTCAATATTCCATAGTGAACAAGCAGAGCTCAGAGGCTGAAGCACATGCAGCTCATCGCACTTCATAGATTCTGACTTGGTGCACAAACAGAAGCACCTACTCTATGCCAGTAGCAAGCACTTGGCATGTATGCATTCTGATTCTTCACAGGCCCTGGTAGATAGATACTTAGCATACTTATACTACAGATCAGGAAACTGAGCCTTGAATCGGTTACAAAGTATAAGATAGGTCACATCATAGGTGGTTTAGTGAGCATTTAAAGCTAGATGATGTTACTTCAAAGTCCATGTGGTGTGCAGATTGGCTATTAGTGAACTCGCTGATCTGTGATGAGATTAGGAGATAGCACCAGCACCTAAATCAACTACATCAGTAAGCACATAGTTTAGTTCCCCTAACTTTCTTTGGTATCAAGATTTTCTAGATAAAGTAAAGAGCACATTGATTTACATTCCAGTGCAAGCTTCTTATCTTGCCATGAACTTGGTGTAGCAATATGCTAAACCATACCTTCCAAAACAACAGGAACTTAGATTACTATAGTCTTTCTTCATTCATGTCTATACAGGATAAGCATTAAAATGTACTTAGAGCTGGTCATGGTGGCACATGCCTGCAATCCCAGTACTTGAGAGGCTGAGACAAAGAGGTTTACATGTGGTTTCAAAGAATAAAATAAAATAGGGCTGAGGGTGTAACTTGGAGGTACAATGCCCATGGGTTTAATACCCAGTACTAAAAGAAAAGTGCATTTAGATTGTCTTGGGAAAGAAGTAACTCAGAGAACCCCAGCTACTACTCCAGGGAATTAGTTCCAAAATTTCCAAATCTAGTTGTTATGCTGAATATTCTTCTTTCTGCCTCCCTAAGAAGCATATGTTTTGGAAGAAATTGCCAGTCTTAACATTGTCCCAGGGGACTTTTTGTATTTCCCAGGGCAAACTCCTTGGCATTTTATGAATCTTTTGTCTCTTTGACACACTCTCCTGACTGCTCCCTGAAGTACCCAGGACAAGAAAAATGATAGGGACCAGCCTTCACTCTTTGTTTGGGCCCACCAGCATTATTTCTGTATTCAGGCATATAACTTGCTATTTCTTTATCTTTCATGATTTTCTGCCCTCAGTTAAGAAGGCATATCAAGCAATTCCAAGACAAATAAGTATAAATGCACACAAAATAATATGTAGAGAAATGTTTGCAGCAATATTATTTATGATATTCTGTATACTTGGAGACAACCCAAATACCCATCAATATGAAAATGGACACATAGGTGGTGACATATTCAGACCCATTTCTACAACAGACTACCATATACCAATTATAAAGGGCAAAGTATTAATACATACATAACATGGATGAATGTCATAAACATGTGTGTGAGTAGCCTATCCACAGAGTACAGTACTGCATGATTCTGTTTATATGACATTAAAGTACAGGCAAACACATTCATGGTGTTAGAAGTAAGAACTGTGTTTATCTTTGGATAAGAGTGAGGTAGGTATATATTGATAAGAGACATAATGGAGTCTTCTGGAGCACTAGAAATGTTCTATATCTTGATCTGGAAAGTTCAGTGGGAAAATCCTTTTTTAAAATAATAGATTTATGGGTAGAAGAGATATCTCAAGGGTTTTTGGATAAAACTCAACATGGACATGACAACTGACCCCGAATTCCACTTCTAAAAATCTCTTCTAAAGAAACAATTATGAATATGCACATAAATTTAGTATCAAGTCATTAGCAGTCTTTTTTATAATTGGAAACAACCTAAATCTTCCAAAAGTAGGGATTTATTTAAGGAAATTATGATACAGTCATATAACGAACTACAAAGTAGAATTAAAAGATAAAGTTCTAGACAACATTCATCATCATGAAAAATGTTAACAATACTGAGTTATGGGGAAAGTGGTAGGTTAGAAACTATCAAGAAGTCAAACAACAATAAATGCTGGCGAGGATGTGGAGAAACAGGAACTCTTCTCACTGTTGGTGGGATTGCAAATTAGTGCAGCCACTAATGGAAATACGTGTGGAGACTGCTCAGAAAACTGGGGATGGATTTACCAGATGATCCAGCTATACCACTCCTGAGTTATCTTTCCAAAGAGACTGAAATCAGAAAATTATAGTAATGTATGCATATCTACATTTATAGCAGCACGATTCACAACAGCCAAATTATGGAACTAACACAGGTGTTCATCAACAGATGAATAGATTACAGAATTATGGACTATACGTACAATGGAATTCTACTCTGCAGTGAAGAACAACAAAATAACACCATTTGCAGGAAAATGGATGAACCTGGAGATCATTATGTTAAGTGAGATCAGCCAGTCACAGACAATGAAGAATCAAATGTTTACTCTCATATGTGGAGGTTAGGAAGTAATCAGGATATAAGTAGGGATTTTAGACAATGGAGGAGAAACTCCAGTAGAACAAAGAAGGTGGAGAGTTAACGAAGGAAACAATTTCATTGACGTTACATATATATGTGAGAATACCAATGTCAATCTCAATATCTTGTATAGGGGAGGGAGCCCAGAGAAAAGCCCACCAAGTGCTATGTGCACAGATGTCACGATCACTGTGAACTACATTATGACGTGAGACTACAACGCACCAATAAAAGTATATATACAAAATTCAAAACAGAAAGCAGCATATAAAGTATATCTATTTATTATTTATTTATTTTAATATTGGGGATTGAACCTAAGGGCATTCAACCTCTGAGCTACATCCCTAGCCTTATTTTATTTTTTATTGTGAAACAGGGTTTTAATAAGTTGCTGAGGCTGGCCTCAAACCTGTGATCTTCCTGTCTCAGCCTCCAGAATATTGAAATTACAAGCAAGTCACCACACCTGGATAATATATTTTATTTAAAAAAATTCTATATATAGCCAGGAGTGGTGGTGCACGCTTGTTATCCCTGTGCTTGGCAGGCGGAGACAGGAGGATTGCACAGGTTCAAAGCCAGCCTTGCTAGCTTAAGAGACACTGTTTCCAAAAAAAAATATATATATATATATTAGGTCTGGGAGTGTAGCCCAGAAGGAGAAGTCTTTCCAGGAATCCCAGTACCACCAAAAAAATTCTCTCTATATACACATTGTGTATATATACATATATATGATACACATGTACATGTTAAAAATATGTATCTAGCCGGGCGTGGTGGCGCAGGCTTGTAATCCCCACGCTTAGGAGGTGGAGACAGGAGAATCGTGCAGGTTCGAAGCCAGCCATGCTGGCGTAAGAGACCCTGTTTCCAAATAAAAAGTATAAAAATAGGTCTGCGAATGTAGCCCAGAGGTAGAAGGGTTTCCAGGAACCCTAGTACCACCAAAAGAAAAGAATATTTATCTAAATTATGTCTAAAACACTGGAAGTGGATTCACCTACATGTTAAGCTCAGAATTTATATTATAGAAACAGTTTATTTTTATTTTTAGACTTCTTTTTCCATGGATTTCCAACAATGAGCATTTATTTCTTATGTCATCAAAGAAATTAAAGTGTGTAGGCTTTGTGCCTGTTAATAAAGTCTGTAGGTCTCTAGCAATGTGAAAAATTTAATCAGGTTATTAGACAAAAGGAAATTGCACCATTATTTGTGACCCAATATAGATCCATCAGCCAAATTCCCAATGGGTGAATTAAAAACTCTTAATACTAGTAATTACACTCTGAATGACCTCACAGTAGAATTTCTTCACCAGTTTTTAATAATCATAAATATGTAGCCTGGTATCAGTAATTCACCAATATAAGAACTTTGAGTGAATCAAACACTTAAAAGCATGATTCTGCAGTTGCCATCAATTACTGAACCTGTGTGTGTGTGTGTGAGTGTGTGTGTGTGTGTGTGTGTGTGTGTGTGTGTGTGTGTGTATTAATGGGGCTTGAACTCAGAGGCATCCTACCTCTAAGCTACACCCTCTGCCACTAAAAAACATTTTTTTAAACAGGGTCTCACTAGGTTGCTGAGAGTCTTACTACATTGCTGAGTTTGATCTCGAACCTGTGATTCTTCTGTTTCAGCCTTCCAATAAATACTGGGATTACAAGTGTGTGGCTACCATGCTTGTTCAGTTACTGAACTTCTTGAGAGAGGTAAAAAAATGATAATAGCACAGATTTAAACCAATTTTTTTCTTTTGTCACTTTTATCTTTGAGAAGTCGTCAATTAAACCAAAGGGAAATTTTACTTATCTGAAGTTTCATAAAACAAAGGTTTGCTGGTATGAGAAATTAGGAGTCTATAACTGTAAATTCCTTTCATTTGTTACTAAATGCCTACAGGCAGGAAGGAGGGGAAGGGGATGGGAGAGAAAGAGGGATTTGCTATTTTAAGAAAAAAATGAGGATGGGGATATCAGCTATAGCAACACCAACCACATTGACAGTTTATTTTAACAACTCCAACCTAATTTTCACTGAAGCTATAGCATCCCGAAGTTATCAGATAAAACCATGCCTATGTGCTTTGTTATAAAACTCCTACAGGGCATTGCTGTAGGCAGCTGAATTT
Organism: Muscardinus avellanarius; assembly: GCF_963383645.1. Taxonomy (NCBI): domain Eukaryota; kingdom Metazoa; phylum Chordata; class Mammalia; order Rodentia; family Gliridae; genus Muscardinus; species Muscardinus avellanarius. The sequence goes on from NC_137792.1 coordinate 8,743,898, forward strand.
TTTTCCAGTGGGAGAAAGGTAGCTATGGTAACTATTTTTATCTACTAACATTATAATTTCATGTTGGCTAAAGCTGCCTACAGCTTTATTTGTAATAGTCAGCTATTAAGGGAATCCTTGAGAACACTATTCTAGAAGCCCCAATCTCTCCGATTTTCCTTTACCTACTAAGTAGTCATTAAAAGAAAATTACACAGGCACAATAAGCCAGTTAGAGTTTGGAGGATTTTTTTGAGCCATTGCTTTAGCTGCTGGTGGGTGATTTGTTTTAATGTAGGTCTTTTATTTTCTTTCTTGCAAAAAATATTCTTTTCCTAGACTACACAGAAAATTACATTATAGCTATACTACATTGTAAGAAATACAATAGGTATATTATATTTATACTATATTGTACACTCTACTTTTTTGTGGTACTGTGATACTGGGGATCACTGTGCTGCATCTCCATCCCTTTTTATATTTTATCTTGAAACAGAAACAGGGTCTCGCTAAGTTACCACATGCTGCCCTCAAACCTGTAATCCTAATGTCTCAAGATCCCAAGTATTGGGATTACAGGTATGTGCCACCACACTCAGCTTTTTAAAAAAACTACATTAGGGAATCCCTAGATAGCTGCTATTTTTATTCTCCCTCCAAATATCTGGGATGGGTTTTGCAGTGGCAAGTACAGGGGTCAAACTTGATAATATAGGCTCTCTGAGCTGGAAGTGAGGAAAAGGGATAAATGGGGGAATGCTGGCTCTCCTACTCTTCCCCACATGAAATGTGCATATATATATATATATATATATATATATATATATATATATATATATAGAGAGAGAGAGAGAGAGAGAGAGAGAGAATGTGTTCCACACGTTTGTGTGTTGGTGAGAATGGCAGGCAATAATAAATGTCAATCAGAAAAGAATTTAGGACCAATTGGCAAATTTGATTACTTTATCAGAAATTCTGACCTACCAAAAAATATCTACACTAGGAACCAGCAAACCTTCTATGAAGGGCTATATATTCTCTTCCTAGAGCAGCCATTAACAAATCACCACAACCTTGATGGCTTAAAATAACAACAAAAAATTTCAGAAATGTATTCTCTAAATTCTGAAATTGAGGTGTTGGTGGCGTCATGATTTCTCTGAAAGTAAGATTCCAAGGGGGTATCCTTCCTCTTCTATCTTCTTGTGGCTCCTTCTACAGTGAAGGCTTCTCCTTCACTCTACCTTCTGTGTATATGTGTATGTCTTTCCCTCTTCTATCTCTTTGGTTTTGTTTTTATGTTTTTGTAATATGGGAGAATTGAACTCAGGGTCTCTTACATGATTGGTTGGCTAGCACTGACTTACATCCCCAGCTCTCTTCTGTCCCTTATAAGGATACTTGTCATTGCATCTAAGACCCACTCAAATAATCCAGGATAATGTCATCTTGAGATCCTTAAATTGATTATATTTACAATGACCTTATTTCTAGATAAAGTCACATTAATGGGTTCTGGGTGTTAGGAATCAGACATATCTTCTTAGGGGACACCATTCAATATACTACATACCAAAAAGTAATAAGTATTTTATGCTTTGAGAGTTATATAGTCTCTGGGGCAAGTACTCTACTATGGTAGTAAAGCAGCCATGTACACCAATATGTACATAAATCCACATGAATTTTCCAATAAATCTGTCTAAAAACATAAAAACACAGGTAGTAAGCCAGTTTTAGCCTATGGGCTTCAATTGACTACTTGGAACATTCTTTTCCCAGAATTCATGTGCCCTGATAATCTAGTCCTATCTGAAAATTCTAACATTAAGTCAACCATTCCTGGGCATGAAACTTCAGTTAAAAGCAGGCAAATTTACCTAATACTCTTAGGACAGGTTTTCTTGGCTCCCTACATTTCTTGCCCACTAACTGGATAGTGTCTTGCATGTTTTGTCTGGCAAAGGAAAAATGTATTTGATGTGAACGAATTTTATGCAGTACTTCAGAAGTGAGGCCTGCAGCGCTAGATGTGCAGCTCAGTGGTAGAACACTTTCCTAGCCTCGGTGAGGCCTTAGGTTTAATCCACAGCACTGCAAAAACTAGTTAGGCAGGCAAACAGTTAATAGTAGCCACCTTTTCTTTTCCTTTCTTCCTTCCTCGCTTTCTTGGTGGTGCCAAGGATTAAACCAAGGACCTTGTATATGCTTAGGTGGGCACTCCACCACTGAGCCACAGCCAAAGCACTGAGAGTACTTCCTCTTAAGGGATGGGATGCATGTGCTTTTCAATTTCCTTTATACACTTGTTCTAATAATGCACTGTTTTTTTGAGCAAGGTTACCAGTTAAATATAGGATGCCCGGTTAAATTTGAATTTTTGATAAACAATTAATAAATTTGCATTATAAGTAGGTTCCAAATATTTTATGGGGTACACTTCTATTAAAAATCCTATTTATCAGCAATTTAAATTTCACTGGAAATCCAGTATTTTTATTTGCTACATCTTGCAATCCTAGCCCTGAGAATTTCCAAAAAATAAGGTACTGCCACTATTACCGTCTTATTTTTATTCTTTTTTGTTTGTTGTTGCTATACAAGTAATTCATAGCTATACTTTTCACAGCAAGGTGTGAAAGTGTGATTTTCCGTACTTTTTTCATCTCTTTATATTATTCGTTTAATTTTGGCTCTTCAGTGTCATGAGTTCTGTTCATTTGTTTTCACACTAAAATGTCTTTTTTATTATGCAAGAAGTATGTACCCAGTAAAAAAATTATATTTGGTTTTATGTTTGAGCGTATTTAAGTAAAATCATAATAGCACTAAACTTCTTATGCATATGGGCTTTATATTATAATTATATAAGCTGATATAAACTTACAAATTAAATTAAAAATACTACAAAAATGTAATTGAACAACATTAAGTTAATGCACAGTTGTAACTTTGCTGAAACGTGTGTTTTGTTTTGAAAAGATGCACTGAGAAGTTTCCTGGTAGTATGGTGATTAACATGATTTTATCTTATATTTCATTATATTAAGATGAAGGACAAAGACTGGAATCCTTTACACATATTAATACATTAATGTCAGTTTTTGGTTTACAACAAATGTGTTTGTACTCACCAGCTCTATACCATTTTTGGCAAATTAATCAAATGGTGCAAACAAAAATACAGTTCTTTAGAAAGACTGCTTAATAATTATTCACTGCATATTTATTGTTAGAGTTACCAAAAATAGCCTGCTGGTAAGTACAAAAAAGGAGACATTCACATCCCATCTTATAATAGGACAACAATGGTGATTGCCATTAGGATATAATTTCTTTTGAGTTTGCTCTGACTATGCTAAAGAAAGCCATGTAATGACCTAAGTCTCCCCTCCAAGGATTGTCTAATAGCTCCACTACAAAACATTTTTATGGTCACATGCTGTGAGATTATTGGGCAAAAATTCTCTTTGTATTAAATCTTCTGCACATTTTATTTATCCCATAATAATTAAAGTAGTATATAACTCATCCTCACTGTCATAATTTGATTATACCAAACTACTTTCAACATACTAAATACCTTGTAAAAGCAAGACTTGTTTTATAAAGTGCCGTAAATGTACATTATGTACACAAGAGATAAGTTTGTCTTTGTCACTAATGAACAAGAGTGTGATGTGGTCAGGAAATAATTCCCACTTTTATATAATAATATTCTAAGCTGGAGGTAGTAACATGTGTTATCAGCCAGTGCATTAAGAATTCAAAAGAGTAACTTCAGGCACCAGTGTGATGAGAGACACAAATGCAAATATAGATTGGGCTCATTTGTTATGAGATCATACAGATAAGGAATTGACAAATATTTTCTGTAAAGAGTAGATAATGGATGTTTTCCATTCTGTAGGCCATAGATTCTCTATTGCAATCACTGAAATCTTACATTTTAGTACAAATGCAGCCATATATAACACATGTATAAATGAATGGGAGTGTCTGGGTTATAATAGAACTTTATTTTTACAGATAATGATAGAACTAAATATAAAAAATTTAAAAATTCTTAGGGATCCCAGAAAATATATCTCTTCTAAATAATTTACTTCATTCTGTTATAGTAATTCGAAGTTTCCAGTTGTGCCAAAAGTAAACTTTTTAAAATTTTTTTCTTGTTAGTTAATATATTTTCTAACTTGTTATGGATGGTGTGAAGGAAAATTACTGATTTGTGTATGTTAATTTTACAGCTGGCTTACTTATTGAATTCTAATGTTTTATTAGGGTTTGAGCTGACTGAATTGGCTGTTCCAGGTGAATAATAACATAAACTGCAAAGCATAATGGTGTATGATAGTCACACATCTTATTTATTTTTCTTGCCTGAACATACTGGCTAGGAACCCCAGAATAATGTCAAATGAGCAGTGAAAGCAGCTCAACTTGTCTTCTTCCTTTTTAACACTTAATTTAATTTTTATATTATTATTACTGCATTTTATACTTTTATTAGTGCATTGAATTTCATCATAGTGAGGTTCAATGTGATACAAGCATACACACACACACCTCTTGGTGTACTTCGCTCTACTTCCCATTCTACTCCCAACTCTTCCCTCCCCTGTACTTGTGAATGAGACCAATAGTAACACCTTTATCTATTGTCAAAGCATTATTTGAACTGTTTCCTTCCTCCATTCTCCTTTTCCCCCCTCTCCATATTCCTTCCCCAAACCCCTTCCACTATTCTATTGATCTCTTTCCACATTGATTCAAAGTCCCTTTAGGTATCCTGTTTTGTATCTTCCACCTATGTGATAAGACATATGCCCCTTGACATTCATAGATTGCCTGATCTTACTTAGCATTATATTCTCTATTTCCGTCCATTTTCCTGCAAATGACAGAATTTTGTTCTTTCTGATGACTAAGTAGAATGACATTGTATGTATGTACCAATTTTTCTTTATTCATCTGTTGATGGATACCTGGGTTGGTCCCATAATTTGACTATTGTGAATTCTACTGGTATAAAGATGGATATACATGTATCGCTATAGTATTCTAACTTTAATTTTGGAGGAAAATACTAAGGAGTAGTATAACTGGGTCATATGGTGGTTCCATTCTTAGCCTTTTGAGGAACCTCGATAGTGGTCTTCATAGTGGTCATACTACAGAGTGTATTAGTTCTTATTTTCCCACATCTTCATCAACATTAATAATTGTTTGTATCCTTGATGATTGCTATTCTAGCTAGAATTAGATGGAATATCAGTGTATTTTGATTTGCGTTTCCCCAATTCCTAATGATGATAAAATATGTTTTCATATATTTATTAGCCAATTATATTTCTACTTTTGAGAAGTGTCTACCCAGTTCAATTGACCATTTTCGCATTAGATTACTTTTGGCATTATTTTTTAATCCCTTTATATATTCTAGATATCAGTTCTCTATCAGAGGAGTAACTGGCAAAGATCATCTCTCATTCTGTAGACTCTCTCTTCAGGTTCATGACTGTTTCCTTTGCTGCACAGAAATTTTTTAGTTTGATGCTATCGTACTTATTGAATCTCAATTTTATTTCTTATTGAGAAAGTACCTAATAGTGGCTATACGTTGAAGAGTTAAATATGTAAATGACTTTATTAAAGATTTCAAAAATTCTTTTGCTTCTGCTTTTTGTTCTCTGCTTCTTTTGGTATGAAGGAGTTCAAATTGGTACATGTCATGACTTTGGACTAGAGCCGTAACGTCAGTGGCTTTAGTTTATTAAAAATACTGGCACTTGACCAATTTAATTAATTTCGAAGGGCACAGAAAAGTCTTAGGTTGCACATAAAACATGAAAAATTCATTTTTATATTAGTCGCTAGTAAGGAGTATGGGTTTGGGCTCAAATGAATCATTAAAGACCATTGGATAATGTAGAGTCAATTATCATAGCCATCAGAATGGTCAGTTTCCGGATTCTGAGTAAGGCAATACTTTAATTTCATAATGAACTCATAACGTAGATAACTTCTGTAAATGTATGTGCCAGTTATTAAACTATAGTTAGCCAGCTCCAACCTGCCTTCTAGTCACTGTTCTGTGATGCTGTGGCTGGGACTCTGTGAATACACTTCTACCTTGCTACCTGACTCCTGTTAGGCTACATCACAATGGAGATGCCATCAGAAGAATGTAAGGCTGGGCTTTGGGAGGAGAGACTTGGTTTTCCTGTCACTTTCCTGATTTCTTCCTATGTACTCCCTGTTGGCTTCCTATTTCCACCATCATCACACCAGTCCCACCTGCATCTTTACTCTGGCAGTGACCAGGCCTTCCTGCAGCAACAGTTGAAGTTTCACTTTGTCAACATATGCAGAGTGGGATTTATTACACTTCACCACTCTGAGACAACAGCACCCACCAAGCACTGTAATCTTCTCAGGGCTCAGAGTTCTAACTTTGTGGGCCCCTGTTCTCTATATCTTTATAGTTTTATGATCTTAATCTTCCCTTTGTTTCTCTAGTGGTGGAAGCTGTTTTCTGCAGTTGTTACCTTTGTATTACCTTAGTGTTTTCTCTTTTAGCCTTTTCAAGTATGTATTTAACACTTAATACCTAGTTAACAGTACTCTATATTAAATTCTCTCTGTTAAAATGACTGATGTGGCCATGTGCCACAGTGCCCTACAATCCCAGTACTTGAGAGACTGAGACAGGAGGGCTGAACCTTGAAGAATTTAGTGAGAACTTCAGCAACTTAGCAAGAACCTGATTTAAAATAAAAAGGGCATGTAAACCAGGTATAACATACTTGCGTTCAATACCCAATACCACGTACACTTAAAATAAAACTACTGGTGTGACTCTGTCTCTTTCCTAGACACTGACTTATATTTATCTGAAAAAAAATTTTTCTTACAGGTTGTGTAGATTCATGTTAACTCTTATGCAACTGGAATTTTCCTGACATGGTCCTTCCTTTTGAGAATTCTTTTACTTTAGGATTCTTTCACATTATAGAAGCCTATACTTTTAAATCATAAGGTATCCATGTATATGATATATGTGTATACATATAAAATATATATGATTATACATTTTTGTATATGGTAATGGGAATATGACACAAGGAGTCATATATGCTTTTGTATGTGTACTGAGGATTGAACTCAGGAGCATTCTACCTCCAGTCTATACACCCAGCCCTTTTTAATTATTTCCTGTTTTGAAACAGTCTTACTAGGTTGTGTAGAGTCTCTCTAAGTTGCTAAGTGTAGTCTTGAACTGATGTTCCTCCTGTCACAGCCTCTAAAGTACTGGGATTACAAGCATGTGTCACTATGCCTGGCAAAATGTTCTATCTTTATACTTATAAGTTTTACTTATACCTAGTTCTTTCTATTGCTTTCAAGACATTCTCCCTTCTGTAACTCAAATGACATTTGAGAAAGAGCCATTTTTTTCTTTTATTTATTTTATTTATTTTTAATTGGTGCACTGTATTCATACATCATAGTGGGATACATACTTTTGTAGACATACATGCACACATTGCCCAGTCAGCCCCCACCCGATCCCCACCCCATTCTCTCCCTATCCCTCCCTCCCATGCTTGGCTTAGTAGTTGACATCTAGTATTATAGCAATTTATCAAAAATTAAAAATGATAATCTCGCATAACAGTTTCATTTGTCTGATATCAAGCTTTTGATGACTTAAAGATAACATTTCAATATTTCTTTTTGCTTTCTTTCTTACCAGAGAATCTATTTTTTCTATTTTTTAGGTGAAACTATCATATATTTATATATTTATTTTTCAGAAAAAAAATCTATCCTAATATGGAATATGGACTCTAGGTACCCACAACGATCTTGAAAAAGAACAAAGCTAGAAGATGTATATTTTCTGATTTCAAACCATATAAAGCTACAATAATTGAAACAGTGTAGTACTATTCTAAATGCAGATATATAAACCATTGGAGTTAAATAAAAGTCTAGAGCTAAATTCTTCCCTATATTGTCAAGTTATTTTTGACAAGGTTTCCACGAACATTTGGTGGTGGGAATAATAATCTTTTAACTAAATATTGTTGAAAAATAATAATTACATGGAAAAGAATAAAATTGGACCTTTACCTAATCCCATATACAAATATTAACTCAAAATAGATAAAAGACCTAAATATAAATCTTAAGACTATAAACATTTAGGAGAAAATCTGGGTCATAAAACCTCACAACATTGACATTGGCAGTGATTTCTTGGTTATGATTTCAATGGCACAGGCAACAGAAGAGTATACAAACTCCCTAAAAAATAAAAAACATACTGTATATCCAAAGACAGTTTAAACAGAGTTAACAGTTACTAATAGAATGGGATAAAATATTTCCAAATGCTATATCTGAAGGTATATTAATATTCCAACTAGAAATCCTAAAAATTAACAACAATAAAGGCAAACAATACCCTTTACAGATAGGTAAAAGACTAACATAAGTAATGAATCTCCACAGATAACCAATCTTAGTTGTCTGTTGGATGGAAAATCTTGTTTCTCTAGTTCTGATGTGTGTTACCTATTTCTTCTTTATAGTTAATCTCTTTGAGTATTTTCTCTAGTGCTGGTTTTGAAGACATAAATTCCTTCAGTTTCTGTTTGTCATGGAAGCTTCTTATTTCTCCATCTAATTTGATAGAAAGTTTTGCTGGGTAGGAAATTTTTGGCTGGAAGTTGTTTTCTTTCAGAATTGGGAATATGTTACTCCAAGCCCTTCTGGCTCTCATAACTTGGTTTGGGAAGTCTGGAGTGATTCTAATTGGTTTGCCTCTGAATGTCACTTGGCCCTTTGCTTTTGTTGCCTTTAAGATTCTCTGCTTGGCTTCCACATTGGTCATTTTGACAATTATGTGGTGTGGGGATCCTCTTCTCCGATCCTGTCTAAAGGGAGTTCTATAAGTTTCCTGGACCTGCGTATCGACCTCTTGCTCTATGTCTGGAAAATTTTCTGCTATTACTTCCTTGAAGAGATTGTTGATCCCTTTGGTTTCACTTTCTTTTCCCTCCTCTATTCCAATTATTCTTAGGTTAGCTCTCTTAAAATGGACCCATATTTCTTCAATATCAGATTCCTGCTGTTGGATATTTTTTCCTAGATTAGAAACTATGCGTTCATTTTTGGAATGATCATCTTCTAAGAGCGAGATTCTGTTCTCCATGTGTTCTAATCGGTTGTTTGTGATTTGAATTGAGGCCTTTACTTCATTAATTGCATCCTTTATCTCTTTTTGGCTCTCTCTGAGTTCTTTTCGAAGCACCTCTATTATTTCTACAGTTATTTTCCTGATTTGATCTTCTAGAAATCTCTGATTTTCTGTTTTATCGGGTTCTGATGTTGTGGGGTTGTGAGCATTCATTGCTCCAGTATTATTCCTCTTTCCCATGAAGAAAGAGCCATTTTTAAAAGCAACTGAAAAGCAAAACAACTTGGGCCAGTAATGGTGGCACATGCTTGTAAGCCCAGCATTCTGGAGGCTGAGACAGGAGGACTGCCTCAGTTTGAGGCCAGCCTCAGCTACTTAATGAGGCCTTTTGCAACTTAGTGAGACCCTGTTTCAAAATAAAGAATAAAAAATAGTGCTGGGGGTGTAGCTTGGTGGTAGAATGACCCTGAGTTCAATCCCTAGTACTATAATAAATAAACAAACAAACAAACAAACAAAGAAACTTGGGGGGAGGCTATTAAATATCAAAGTTTTCACAGAAATAAATTCAAAGTCCATTTTAACTAAAATAAATCGGTTTTTATCTACCAGGGACTGTTATTTAAAGAGAGACAAAAGTGAAAATTCAGGACACAACAGATATTAGTGATGATGAAAGCAAAGTGTGAGAAGTGAGTTACCCTGTTGAAGAGATCACATATATGATATATGTGATAATATATATCCCATATAAAATTCATATAATTGTCACCATATCTAATATTAATGTTTTAAAGAAAATCATATTTATGTGAGAAAGAAATTAGTTTCCTCCCATGAAGTCATGAGTGTTGAGAAGTTATTGAAATATAGCTGAGTTAAGCTGGACCAGAGAAAAACCTCAGCACCTTAGTGGATATTTTGAATTTGCCTCAGGCACTAAGACACAGTATGGAATTTTAAAGTATTAAACTTAACATTATAAATATTGGACAGTGAGAGAAATCAATAAATATAACAAGTTTAAGCTTCTACAGGGAAGCACAGAACACATTTAAGCTGATGATATAGAGGGAATTCCCTTTCCCCTTTCACTGATATAACACCTGATCCTATGGACCTAGAACCTCATACTTTTTAGAAAACCTTTAAAGGATCAGCAGGAAGACATAGAAAATTGAACAACCCTCTCCACTTCTGTGCACTGAAATGAATAACACAATCAAATTTGTATTCATTCATTACTGGGTCAGTTCAACTCAGCAATTCTTCTAGATAGATAGTTCCACATATAGGTGTGTGTGTGTGTGTGTGTGTGTGTGTGTGTGTGTAAACAAAATGTCTTGTGTCTGTGACCTTCCGTCATTCAGTTCATTCACTCATCCAACCATCCTTCCCAGGCAATGAGGTAGACACTGAAGAACCAAAAATAAAAAATATGTCTCTGTCCTATGGTTCCCAGGATAGGGGATGAGTAAACTTTGCACAGTAACACAAATATTTTACAAAAAGTGTATCAGTTGCCGGGTGTGGTGGTGCATGCTTGTAATCCCAGCATTTGGGAGGCTGAGATTGGAAGATCATCGTTCAAGGACAGCCTCAGCTACTTAGTGAGGTCGTCTACAACCCAGTGAGACCCTGTTTCAAAATAAAGAATAAAAAATAAGGCAGGGCGTGTAGTTTGGAGGTAGAATGCCCCTGGGCTCCATCCCCAGACCCGAAGAAGAAAAGTGTATCAGAACATTCTATCCCTCATTTTAAGAGCCATTGTTAATACTCAGGTAGAAAGAGAAAAAAAAAAGAATCATCTTCTAAACCCCATGGTGGTCCCCTCCCTGAACTTTTAACCCATTGTTTTGTTTTGTTTTGTATTTGGTGTTGGGGATTGAACCCAAAGTCTGGGGCTGGCCTTGAACCTGTGACCCTCCTGTCTCAGTCCTCCAAGTACTGGGATGACAAGTGTGGTGTGCCATCACACCCAGCTTAGCTCATGTTTTTCAGTTTGACTAGAATAGTCTTCCACCAACCACTTCCATGACTGGCTGGTGACTCTCATGTCTCAAGATTCTCTCCCTCTTCTGTGCCCTAGTACTACTTTCTTAAAGCACATTTCATGTTATATTACAGTAATACCATTAATTGTTCTGTCTCTAGCCAGGCAAGGCAAGTCAGACTTTGTCTACTTGATTTTATGTCTCCAAGGCTTATCTCAATGCCTGCTACATAACGTGTGTCTACATTTACTTTTCTGAACAAGTTTACTGGAAAGTTGGAGATTAAGACATGCAAACATGAGAACCTCATCAGGTTTTTTGCCTGCTCTTCTATTTTCCATACCTGTACTCTTTTTTTCCCAGTTAGATTTAAAAGTGCATGATGGCCAGGCATACTGTCACACACCTCTAATCCCAGTACTTGGGAGGCCAAGAAAGGAGGACCAGAGGTTTGAAACCAGACTCAGAAATCTAGCAAGATCCTGTTTCCTGAAAAATATGAAATAGGACTGGAAGTGTATCTCAGAGTTAGAATGTCCCAGAGTTCATTCCCCAGGACAAATAACACACAAATACACACACAGTGCTTGATGGCAGATCCCATGCATAGTTTTGCTTTATTCAACCTCTCTCTTTCCCATCTCTTGCCAGTGTGTTCAGAGTCTAAAGACCTTGAATAAATCTGTTGGCTATAATTTTTCATTTAGACACGTGGCTATAAACGTTTTTCAACAATCATATCCAAATATGAATACTTTCCTTTTCCTCAAGCAAAATACCTTGCAATGTATAATAAAGTCGGTTGTTCGTGACTTTTTCTCACCCAATAGTCAAAGTCTTTATTCATCTTCGGTTTTGAATTTCAACAGGTTCCCAGAAACAACTGCTAACATTCCCTTCTGGGATATAACAAAGGCTTCAATGTGGTTTGAAACTGGCTGCCAGTGTATGCATGAATCAGGCTCTTTAGTGTTGAAAAAGTTAGAAATAGAAATGCAATGAGCTGAGTTCAATCAACATCTCTAACTTTCATGTACACAAAGGAGCTTATAAGCATCATATATTTCCTTTGACTGCAGGTGGGTTTTCTCCTACATTTCCTTCTCTCAAATTAGCATCATCACCAGTACTTTTATGGGAGAGGAAAAGGCTGGAAACTCGGCAGCCAGAATAAATAACAGCAAGGAGTGTCTCAGGGGGAAAGTGAAAACATGAGAAGTCTGTGGCCTTCTTTATGCTTGTTAACAGGTTATACAGCAAGCAGGTGGCACAGTCTCACAGGAAACATTTATTGTCAGATGCTCATCCTCAAATTCAAGGCTAATCATTTCCATCCTTACTTATGTCCCAGAAGGTAGGAAGTGCATCTAAAACACAGCCTTGAATACCAATATAGGTAATATAAAGTTTATGCATGGTAAAACTATTTATAAATAGACTTGGTTATTCAACTTGTTTGCTATAGGTATAAAGAATATAAGAATGTAATTTCTATAAAAGTTATTTGGGTGACTTATAAGAACACACTAGCCTTATTTTGCCTTGTAGCAAAACCCAAACATACAATTAAAGTCTAGAAAATCGCATAATATACCTTTGTACCTACACCAGGATTGAACAGATAGAAATTTCATGCTTTTTTTCTTCTCTTTTTAAATGAAATATACAGATACATCATGTAACCACTTCACTCTTTCCCCTCCTCCTGAATTAGATGTATTTTATTTTATGTATGGTTTTGAACTATATAGGCACAAATCCACAAGTGAATTACACTGTATGTTTTAAAAATTTTATATAAATGGTATAGTGATAAGTATCATATACTATGCTCATTAATTCAAAATTTGGTTCTACAGATTTATCAATGCTCATACATGCAGACATAGTTCATGAATAATCACTATTTGATAACTGTTTTCTAAATACCACAATTATCCTTTATGTTATCAGTTTCATAAGTTATATTGTACTTGTCTTTCTGTGTACATGTGTAGTTTCTAGAAATGGAATTACCCAATGTGTATGTTCATCAGCATCTTTATTAACTATTGAAGAGATATTACCCAAACTAAGACAACTTACTGTCTACTATCAATGCTTTTGAGTTTCTATTTCTTTATATATTCAACTCTTACAAACTTCGGATGCTTTCAAACTTAATTTTTGTCAGTTTGGAAGTGGTAGAATGATATTTCACTATTCTTAAGACTTGCATTTCTGATATAGATCTGACTGAGTGACTTTCTTTGTGGCTTATTAGCCAGTGAGGATTTTTTCTCTCTGGAATATCTGTTCATCCTTTGTTCCTGTCTCTTTTAGGTTGTTTGTCTTTTTAGTAAAGTTTGCCTATAAAACCATTTGGGTCTATTTTTCACGTTACAAAAAGATAGATTATTGATTCTATTTTTTTAGTAGTCATGTTTTCTTTTTCTTTTTATTGTACTGAGTATTGAAGCCAGGGTCTTATGCATGCTAAGTCAGCATTCTACCATCGAGCTACATCCCCAGAACTATGCTTTCTTTTGTTAAATGCAATTTTATAATAATTTTAGTAAGAAGTAACCTTTTGTAAGTCTTCATTTTGCCTTTAATTTTTAATGGACTATTAGTTGGGTATCAAATTATGGGTGATAGTTAATTTCTCTGATTATTTTTGAAGATATCATTACAACGTCATTTACTCTATATTATTGCTGTCAAAGTCTGTATTAGGTGGATATTGTAGATGATCTGAGTTTTTTGTTTTGGCTGTTTTTAAAATGTTCTGTTTGTTTCTTTGCCTGAAGTTTGATTATATATTTTATAGATTTGAGCTTGTTTTTGTTAATCCTATGTCAGATATTTTGTAGTTTTTAAATCTTAATATTTGCTGGGCATGGTGGCGCACACTTGTATTCGCCGCACTTGGGAGGCTGAGACAGGAGGATCGTACAGGTTCAAAGTCAGCCTCAGCTACTTAGTGAGGCTCTCAGCAACTTAGTTATACCCTCTTTCCAAATAAAATGTAAAATAGGTCTGGGAGTATAGCCTGGAGGTAGAAAGCCTCTGGGTTTTACACCAAGTGCCATAAAAAAAAGATGTCTTTAAGATATTATGAAAGCCAGGCATGGTGGCACATGCTTGTAATCCCAGCTTTCAGGAGGCTGAGACCCGAGAATTGCGGTTTGCAGACAGCCTCAGCTAAATAGCGAGGCCCTCTGCAACTCAGTGAGACCCAGTTTCAAAATAAAGAATAAAAAATAGGGCAGGGAGTCTACCTTGGAGGTTGAATGCCCCTGGGTTCCATCCCCAGACCCACAAAAAAAAGATATTATGAAAATTTCTTAGCTATTTTCCTTTAAATATTGCCTCTCTGCCAGCCTCTCGGTATTTCTTAACCTCTCTTTCATATTTTCTCTCTTTATCACTCCATACTTCATCAGGATTAATAGCTAGACCTGTTTTCTTGATCACTAGACCCCTTTGATTATAGATAGTATATTGCTGTGTTTGCATAATAGGTTTTCAATGTCAATAACCATATTTTTAACGTCTAGAAATTATATTTGGCTATTTCAGGTATCTGTTCTTTCATAATATCTTGTCCTTTTCCTGATTTTGATTATATTTTTTCTTGAACTATGTTAAATATACATTTTGTGATGCTGGGGATTGGACCCATGGGTTTACACATACTAGTGCTCTACCAGTGAGTTATATTCCTATTCCATATATATATATCCTCCAATAAATGATCCCATTATCTTATATTCTCTCAGTTCTATTATATTTTTAGGTCTGTGGGCTTCAGCCTCATGGTGGATTTTGTCCTTAATTATTACCATTAAAACTAAGTTTTAAAATTATCATTAATAGAGCTGAGAGTATAGCTCAGTGGTAGAGTGTTTTGTTTAGCATGCTTGAGACTCTGGCTTTGGTCCCTAAAACTACATAAAAGAGGTCTATGTATCAATAATATATTAGTAAAATTCCTGACAGAAAATATATGATATGTCAAATGTAGTAATTGTGGAAAGCTTCATAAGAGGGTTATTTATAGAGGTGTGGGCAGGGCTAGGAGCAGCCAAAAGATGCTGAAATATGATGCTCTTGCTATTCCAAGGAAAGAAAGACTGCCATATTTATAGCTGGAGCAGGGAGCTTCCTGATGGGATCCAGGGCTTTGGTAGGTAGAGAAAGGTAGTCAGTGCCAAACAGTGGTCCACTGTGGTCAGGCACAGTGTCACAAATCTGTAATCCCCATCCTTTTGTGGCAGAGACAGGAGGATTGCAGCCTCAGCAGCTTAGTCATTATGTTAAGTGAGATTAGCCAGTCACCTAAAGTGAAGGGCCATATGTTTCTCTCATATGCAGAAGCTAGGGAGTAATCAGGATACCAGAGGGACTTCAGAGAATGGAGGAGAAACCTCAGTGGAGCAAGGGAGGGGTTAGGAGAGAGTGGTTGGGATGCGGGGGGGGGGGCAAATAAAGGAAACACTTTCATTAATATCATGGGGGAAGAAGCTTACCAAGTGCTCTGTGAATGTATGGTCCTATCACTCTAACTATATTATGATGTGAGACTATAATGAACCAACAAATCATATAAAAGTAAAAAATGATTGGGAGTGTAGCTTGAAGTAGTCAATCCCTGGATTCAATCCCTATTACAAAGAAAAAAAAGCCCACCATGGATATCCTTGCTATCCTACAGTCCTTTGTTCTCCTGCCGTTACTTTCCATGTACTGAGATCAGTGAGAAGCCAAGAATCCTGGGTGATACAGTAGATAGAGGTCTTCTGTTGGGGGAACAAAGCAAGGTAGGATGGGGAGTGATTCTGGAGTCAAATTAGGGAAGATTCATCCCAGTTACAAGCTCTTCTTCAGAGGTACCTTACTTGTTCAGTGTTGCTTAGGTGGAGAGCATACCCATACAGAGCAGTTTTTACTTGCTCCTCAAAGATGCCTGAAACCAAGCACTGTTCTACTCCAGTTCTATGTTACTTTCTCAGCTCAGGCATTCTTGATCTAGAAGAGTTTACACACTCACCCTAAATCAAGTGAGACGCAGACCCATGAGTATACAACCACAACTGAGACACTTTCATTTCAACCCTAAACCATACTTAAGATGGTAAGTTTCTTTGTTGTCTTATTATGTCACATTTCAACTCAGGCCCTATTTTTGCAGCCCTTCAAGAATTTTGGCTTTGTGCAGGAATACTGGTATCTACTGATCATCTTGCATATATTGAAGACATTATCTCCAGTTTCTTCATGTGTGGTAATACCCAAACCCCAAGCTGACAAAGACTGAAAAATCCCCTTATCTACCAGCCAGTTGCTGTTTACCATTCTGGCTGTAATTCACAGCATAGGAATATTGGGAAATACATAAGATTAATTTGTACTGTTTGTATTTATATAAAAATTAAGTCTCATTAACTTTTTGTATAAATATTGACACTGGCATGCTTCCTCAATCATATAGCAGGTGGTCATAATCAGCCCATATCATATCTTAAAGGAGGAAAGAGACATCATATAGAGGGAAGGATATTTGCTCATTCAAATGTGACACATTATGACTCATATGTATGTAATATAGGATATCATCAATTTGTCTTTTACAAAAACAAGGCCTTTTAACAGTAGAGTTTTTATAGGACTTGGTACAAGTTAGTGTGACATTTTGTTTTTGTTTTTGCTACATAAATTTATGGTTATCTTGTAGTAAAGGATTCAAAAGAGTAACCAAACTAAATAAGACTTATATACTTTTTCTTTAATAAGATGAGTACCCTACTTTTCTGGAAAATATAGTTTTAAATAATGACAAGTTTCTGTCAGGAGTTGGCAACATAGCAGACTTAAAATTAATGCACCAATATGTCTCTTTATAGTATATATAACATTTTGACAAAGCATGCAAAAGTAACTGATTTACCAAAGAGATGTTTTATGGAAAAAGCAGTTTCAAATGAATGATTAGAAAAATTTCCATCACTATGCACTTGTATAACCCAAAATAACTATGCTACTTATAAAATGATTATAATTATGTTTAAGAGGCTTAAAATAGAATATTCTAAAAGAAAAATCTTGCATGTGAATGTTGTCCTGAGGATTCAACCCAGAGCCATTATACCTCTGAACTACATCCTCAGTTCCTTTATTTATTTATTTTTTACTCTGTTTTGCTAAGTTACTGAGAGTTTCCCTTAGTTTCCAAGGCTTGTCTTGAACCTGCGATCCACCTTTATCAGCCTCACAAATACTGGAATTAAAGGCATATGCCACTGTGCCTTTCAAGTTAAAAATCTTTAAAATAAAAAGGTCTAATATATTTAGAACTCATTGAAATCTACTTAAAAATGCAAATACATTTGGGAAAACAACTGATTTCTATAATGGAAAAGGGAAATAGTAAAATCAAATGTCCACAAAATATTTGGGAGAGATGGCGAATAAAATTTTCAAAGCAGGAATCATGAATTTAGCAGCTGTGGAAAATTGGAGGCCTTCTTATAAAATGTAGTGATGAATCGTAGGGCACAGAGCTTGGGCAATCACTCTCTGCTGCTAGAGATCTAAGGGGTCTATTTTCATGGGCACCGTACTAGCACACTAGACAAACCTACCAGGTTTCCTGCTAGGTTCAGGATCACCAGAACAAGGAAAATCATTTCTGCCTTTCATCTAATTATAGATAAAATTGTCAAATACAAGATGCCTTGGCATTTTTAATCCTATAACCTAGGGTAGGATCGCAAGACCTAGAGGACTTCTATCTCCATCCAGCTGCTGACTAGCGATGGTCATCCAAAGTGGGAGACACACATCATTAAGCTACTGTGGGGATAAATTAGAAGATTTAAAGAGGAAGAAAAATACCATTTCACAGATACTTCTTTCAGGTAAAGTTTTTCAAATGCAGTTTTCTTTCTTCTTGGTATACAACCAAGAATTACTTGGGAAATTAAAGACCTTTTATGCTCATACAGGTAAAGGTTTTTACATTTTTTAAATAAACATATTCTGAGCCTGATAGTGCACACTTGAAATCCCAGTACTTGGAAGGCTGAGACAGGAGACAACCTCAGGTACTTAGTGAAGCCTTCTGCAACTTAAGTGAGATATTGTTTCAAGATAAAGAACAAAAAATGGGGTTGTACAGCCATGTGCGCTGGCTTAGGATACCCTGTTTCCAAATAAAAATGTAAAAATAGGTCTGGGAGTGTAGCCTGGAGGAAGAAGGGATTCCAGGAACCCCAATACCACCAAAAATGGGGTTGTAGCTCAGAGGTAGAAACCCTGGGTTTCATCCCCAGTACCATAAAAAGTATAAAAATTAAAATAAAAAAATAAACACAATTTTTGTGGTATAGAGGATTGAAACCAAAGGCATTCTACCTCTGAGATACAACCCCAGCCCTATTTCTTTTTTTTTTTTTTGAAACATGATTTCACTAAGTTGTGGAGGGCTTCACGAAGTTGCTGAGGCTGTCCATGAACCTGCTATCCTCTAGTCTTAGCCTCCCAAGAACTGGGAGTACACTACTGTGTTGGGCTGTAAACATTCTTTTGAAGTCTATTTTTCTGCATTCCATATTCCTGACCAAAAACAGTGGTATAAATGAAGAAATCTCTTCTACTAGTTGTCTCTGCTGGGAAATGTTCTGTTTGATGCTACATCCCATGATTGAGTTTTTATTAAATTTTATCCCACAGACTAAGCACTAATTGGCTTGCATGCAAATTTCCTAGCTCTAACTTCATTTTGTTGATGAATGATTCCAACTTTCAATTTAATTATCAAATGTGCTGATATGGAACTCAAAAGGCACACACATTAGAAAGTTCTTGGCACCTGTCAGATACAAAAGTAATGATTCCAAAATTTCATGGCATTGTAAGACATTCTTAATATTATAAACGTTATGATGTAGATCTGAAATGTCCCCCAAAAGCGTTTGTGATGCAGCAGTGTTCAGAGGTTGGGCCATTGGGAGGCGACTGGACCACTGGGAGGTGGTGACCTCATGAACAGATTTAATTATTTACAGATTCATAGTTTAATGGGCCTGGAGGGAGACTTTGTTATAAAAGTGAATGTTGTCTTTGCTTACTGAATGCATGAGGTGAACAACTTTGCTCCCATATACTCACTACCATGATGTTCTGCCTTATCACAGGCCCCAAAACAGGTAGGCCAAGTAACCATAGACTGAAACCATAGATAAAATAAGTTTTTTTCTCCTGTAAGTTTATTTTCTCAGGTATTTTGTAACAAGGATGAAAAGCTGACTAATTCAGTAAATGTACTTAATTTCTTAATATGCAACCTCTATTCTTTTCTCTCTACAATTTTCATAAATATTTTGTGGCATCAATTTATTTTGAAAAGTTAATTTATTTTATTTTTTTTTTGTGGTACTGGGGTTGGAACCCAGGGGCTTATCTACCTCCAGGCTATACTCCCAGACCTATTTTATACTTTATTTGAAAACAGGGTCTCACTAAGTTGCTGAGAGCAACTCAGTAGTTGAGGCTGGCCTCGAACCTGTGTGATCTTCCTGTCTCAGCCTCCCAAGCACTGGGATTACAAGTGTGCACCACCATGCCTGGCTGAAAAGTTAATTTATTTTAAAGTTACATAACATTTGTTTAGTTCTTAAAATAATCAAAGATAAATGCGGATATATATAAAAAAATCAAAGGCCTAAATTTAAAGAGATAAATTTACATTGCTTTCTTCTGCCAAAAACATAAGGCTAATGGTATAGATGCTATTAACCCAGTAATATAACCCTATAGTACTATACTATACAGTATGGGCTCAGAGAGGGCCCTTGTATTAGTTAATATGCTAGGTGCTGAAAGAAATGTTTAAAAGGTATATAAATTATACAATCATTTTTACCCATGTGCAGGCCAGCTGATCGTAACAGGGAATCCTGGGACAGTGATATAATGATTAAGAACATGGTTTCACAGAGAGGCATCTGAATTCAAAAACATCAGTTCTACCACTTAATCACTGTGTAGCCCTTGGCATGTTAAATGACCTTTCTGTGTCGCAGATTGGCAGAGACTGAGACAAAGTTTAATGTGGGACCTGGAAACAGAAACAGGGGAAAGTCACAAGTGTTCCATAGATTAGTAAGTAGTGTTGTACTGATGTTAATTTTCTGTTTGCAATAAACATACTATGGTGATGCAAAATGCAATCATGAAGGCAAGCTGGGTGAAAGCTACATCTGCGAATTCTGTACTATTTCAGGAGCTTTTCTCTAATTCTAACATTATTTAAAAGTAAAATATTAAGACATTTTTCTAAGACCTTTGGGTATAGCAGCATTTTGTTGGATGCTGATATTATAATGTGGTAACAATGTTATGATCATGATACCTAACCTCTAATTGCCATTTACATTTTAGTGGTTCATTGCCAAGTGGCCCCGGTTAAGCTGGCATTTTCAGCTTCGCAGGGGAAGAGCATCAGAATGTTATAGGGTAACCACCAGAGAAGACCACTCAGACTTAGTTTAAACCAAACAGAAAGTCTTTATTAGCTGGACAGCAACTACACTACATCTTGTTTAGTCCTGAGTTTAGCCCCAAGCTGTTTCAAAGGGCTCTTTTTTTAAGGGTTCTTTTAATATGTCCAAATCACAAGCAAAGGAGTGAAGAATAGGTTCCCATGGAATGGACAATCAACACTTCTTTTTTCCAGTGGGTGTGCAAGTCAAGCAGAAAATACAAAACCCAGAAAGAGCATTGTGCAGGAGCTCAACAACCCATGTCGGTCCCTTCTATTGTTTACCTTTTGATTGTTTTAAGGATAGAAAGTTCCTAACGGCCTTTGCTGCTCTGCAGGTGTAAGCCAAGCAAGAGTTACAGAAGCCAAACAGGCAGTTATGAGTGACTAGCAAGGTACCTGGTGACAAACATTAGTGCCTTGGGGTCATCATGGAGCTACTGAAACTAAGGCCAAGGCTCACTTTATCACAAGAATATGCAAAAGAAGGTTGGGCAGTAGAAAATTCGATAAGAAAGAAATAATGATACCTGTGTCCTCACAATCCCCAGCTAGGTACAGAGAATGCTTAGTTTCTTTCATGCAGGGATTAGATGTGAACATGATATCATCGTCATACAATGACAGCAACAGGATAAAAGCTATATCCACCATAAAGACACTTTGAAAAGACACCTCCATGTTCAGGAAAACTACTTAACCAAGCTTGTGATTGGTATACTTCATCTGCCTTATAATGTTCCAAAGGGCTGGGCTCTGGAGTACCTCATGATCTTCTCTGGTTCCATCGTTGTGTGACTTTCAGTTGAGTAAGGGAAAGGAAGAGGTGGGAGGAAGAAATTGATTTATCTCAGGATTTGACAGACAGACTGATCTATTCTTTACTGTCAAGGTTCACGCGAGACATCTTCAAAATGTGTGGTTCTAATGCGAGATTCTCCTGACAGCACAGTAAAGACTCCAGTAGTGTTGGAATTTATCAGCACAAAATGAACTGACATGAAAGGGCAGGAGAGAAAGGGTAGATGCAGTTGGAATACAAACCCAGGTTGGGACTCAATTGCTTCTCTAGACCTTAGCTTGTTTTCCTCCTAACATTAGAAAATGAAGAAAGTGTCTCTCACCTAGCCTGCTTCTGCAGTGGTGCTTTCTGGATCTAGGAATCACCTTGAGATTGATTATTTGGCATTATCTGACCTTCCATTTCCTAATCTAGAAAATTAGGATGGTTAAGTAGATATAATATATGGACTATTAGGAGAATTACATAAGTTAACCCCCAGATATAAAGAAGTTAGAACCATGCTAAGTACCTTGTCACACTCAATACAGTTGCTGTTCATGGTGATACTACTATCAGAATGCTATGTGAGAAAGGCAATTTTCAAGTAGAAAATTTCATATGAACATGAATACTAATTCCATCACTCACTAGTTAAGTAATTTGGGGAAACTAAGCCTGAGTGCTCTTAACTATAAGGGGTTAAAAGTATTCTATTCAACAGATTTGAAAAAAGACAGATTGTAATTACTCAATATAAGATTATTATTAATAGGCTAGGTGGCACACACCTGTAATCCCAGTACTTGGGAGGATGAGACACGAGATAGGATCAAAGATTTGAGGACAGCCTCAACAACTTATTAGGTCATGTCTCAACATAAAAAAATAAAAGGGTCAGGGATATAGCTTGGAGGTAAAATGCCCCTGAGTTTAATTCCTAGCACCAAAAGAGAAAAATGAAAAGTGTTATTTTATTACCATCAGTGATCCGCAGGACTTAGAGATATTTTTAGTGCAGCAACCTGAAAGGCCATATTTGTGGCCATTGGTCCTTTTCTGTGATGGACAAGTAGGTGGCCTTCAACATACACCAAGTGTAGTGAATAGATGTATGTTTTTATCACTTTACTATACCTACTACAATGTATAATTACAATGCATTAATAAAAGAATAAAAAATTTAACATTTCAATTAAAAACACACCCTGGAAACTCAAAGTGGGAGGATCTTAGAAATCATCTGTTTTTCTTCTTTTAAACCTTTTAAGCATGGGCAGCAAGCCATGTCCAAATTTCCCCTTAGGTCAAGTTTCTACATCAGCTTTCTCTCAGCTTTCAAGATTAGACAGAATCTAAGAAGGGCAGGGGAGGTGGCTACATTCTTTTAGGATGGCACTAATAAGATTTGCCCAGCTGTGTTTGTTTACATAACCTAATTATTCTTATTTAGAGATTGTTTTCTGACAGTCTTGAAGTGCACACACAAATTAAGAGTGAAATTTAGCCAAGAGAACCTTTCTTATATGATTTTTATGCCAGAGGTTGTGAGACTACAGCTTTGTGGGTCAAATTTGGATCACCTTCTTATTTTGTGAATAAGATTCATTTGGAATGTAGCTGTGCTCATTTCTTTATGCCTTGCCTATGGCTGCTCTCACACTACATCTAACAGACTTGTTGAGTAGTTCCAGCAGACAAGTACAGTCCACAAGGTCTAGAATGTTGATTTTCTGGCCCTTTATAGAAAAAGTGCGTGGGTCTTTGGCCTGTACAATTTCAGTCCATAATCCTGTACATAGTAGACAATGGCATGGAACATTCCACTTGCTTTTATAAGTAATTTATTTTATTTTATTTTTTATTTATTTACTTTTTGGTGGTACTGGGGTTCCTGGAAGCGCTTCTACCTCCAGGCTACACTCCCAGACCTATTTTTACATTTTTATTTGGAAATAAGGTCTCTCTGCCTCCCAAGCGCGGGGATTACAAGCTTGTGCCACCACGCCCGGCCTGCTTTTATAAGTATTTTAAAAGCAGTTTAGAAATACTAGGCTTAGCCGGGCGTGGTGGCGCATGCTTGTAATTCCCGAGCTTGGGAGGTGGAGACAGGAGTACAAAATAGGGCGGAGTATAACCCGGAGGTAGAAGGGCTTCCAGGAACCCCAGTATCACCAAGGGGGGAAAAAATACTAGGCTTACAAATTTAGTATAAAAAACATAATTATGAATACTTCCTTAAGAATGAATGTCTCTTGGTAAATTTTCTTCTGGTATCATTGTAATAAAAATAAAATGCAAAATACCCCAAATAGGCCGGGCATGGTGGCTCACGCTTGTAACCCCCGCGCTTGGGAGGTGGAGACAGGAGGATTGCGCCTGCCGCGCTGGTTTAAGAGACCCTGTTTCCAAAAATAAAAAATGTATAAAATAGATCTGGGAGTGTAGCCTAGAGGTAGAAGGGCTACCAGGAACCCCAGTACTACAAAAAATACCCTAAATATGCCCTCAATTTTGAACATTACTGAAATATCATGAAGATAAATATCTGTAAAGTATAATGCACCAATAAAAAATTTAAAAGAAAAAAAAACTACTGTAAAGAAGCTCAGAGAAGTACATAAATAGACCAGGTGTCATATGCTTTAAATTGTCTAATGTCAATAAATATATTATCTCATGATTCTCTATTACTGAACATCAAAAGACACTGGGAACCTAAAAGCATAATGTGATACAATAGATACTTGGAAACCACCACGCCAGGAGAAACACAGATGTTCCTTTCACAATTAGCATCCCTCTCATCAAATTTACACAGACCTTTTTAAAAAGTAAATGATTATGGTCATCAATTTACCTGCTAAAAACATAGTTAAATAAAACAACATAATCTCATGAAACTTTCTAAAATTTTTTTCCAAAGCATTACTCTTTCTCAGATAAGCTTGGAATTAGGTATGAATCTGAGAGAGTAGAAACATATTTTTAGCTCCAGAAAGATAATGGTCATTTCTTATCTTCTGCAAGTCAAATCCATCTGATTTGTGTGGACATTAGAAAAGCTCCTGGTTGCCATTTAGGTTGTAAAACACTGCATTTTATTCCTCAGACTTTTTTTTTCACATATTAATTGAATTTCCCAATAAGGTGAATGGCTTGAACAAAATGCATTTACCATCTAGCGTTTTGGCTGATAGATTGGACTTTGGAGTCGACAGCCCTGGAACTACGTACAATATTTTATGAACCAAACAACCCTGAGGCTCACTGTGTTCATCTGTAAAATGAATATAAGGATCATATTATATCTAGGGTTTTGTGGGGACTAGATGAAATAAAGCATAAGAAGTACTAAGAAGAGAACTGTCCCCTAGACAGAGGAGGTGCGCATGCTTTAACCATTTGACTAAGCATTGTCTTCAGCATCATTTTAACAGAATTAAAAGTAATAACGTGGCCATATTTGTAGAAAAATATGAGATCAAAAGTTGAGCATGTATCTGTGCATGCACATATGCATTTGTGTGTAAAAGAAAGTGAGAGGCTTCAATTACAGCATCTTCACTTGCATACCAGAAGAATCACTTCAGAAACTTAATCAGAATATTCTTTCACTGTTTTACTATCACCTGTAAGATAAAAGACAAGAAGAATCTCTAAGGCAGTATCTCAGATGCTTTTTGATTTAGCCTGTCTGTATCCTTGGCCCTAAATCTTCTGAAGTAACCAGAACTGGATCTCATTACTCTAGGTTCTGCATTTGACTTATATCTAGAACGGTGATTCTCAACTTGGGTCTGCATTGTTATTACCTAGGATGCTTTAAATAAATACTGATCAGGGGCTCCATTCCCAGACATTTTGATGTAACTGGCCTTGGCCATAGCCCGGACACTGGTATTTTCTATAGCACCTCTAGTGATTCTAAAGGACAGTGTACTAGAATATTGTTTCTTGGGGAATAAGTCTGTGCCATTCATCTTTCTTTTCTCCCCATGACCTTTCAGAATGAGTCCCATAAAAAAATCCTCAACTGCCAGGCAAGGAGGTTGCATATCTTTATTCCCATTACTTAGGAGACGGAGACAAGAAGATCACAGGTTTGAGGCCAGACTCAGCAACTTAGAAAGACCCTTAGCAACCTGGTGAAAACCTGTTTCAAAAATAAATAAATAAATAAATAAATAAATAAATAAATAGGACTAGAGGTATAGCTTGGAAGTAGAATGCCCCTGGAGTCAATCCCCAGTACGAACAAAGATGATCAACTGATTCTTGTTGAATTAATTAGTATAATGAGAGTGAAAGATATAAGGTCTGTGTGAAGAGAGACAAAACTTAGAATTAACATGGGTTGTACACCTACTATAAGCTAATCCTCATTAGCACTTTACATGCTTTCATACATTTATTCATTGGAGCAGCATTGTATTGCTCCTGTTGTTGTTTATTTCCCCCCAGAGGCAGGAGCTCTGTTATATGTACACACTATTTTGCTGTATTTTTGAGGAAAAAAAACTGGTATTCAGAAAAGTTAAGTCAAGCCGGGCATGGTGGCGCATGCTTGTAATCCCCACGCTTGGGAGGCTGAGACAGGAGGATTGCGCAGGTTCGAAGCCAGCCTCAGCTGGCTTAAGAGACCCTGTTTTCAAATAAAAAAAAATAAAAAAATAGGTCTGGAAGTGTAGCCCGGAGGTAGAAGGCCCTTGTGTTCCATCCCTAGTACCACACACACACAAAAAAAAAAGTTAAGTCAACTCATCCAAGGTCAAAGAGCAGAGCCATGGCTTAAAATTTTTGACCTACTCAACTCCAAAGACCAAGTCCTTTTCAATACATGATCTGTCTCAAATAGGAAATGGCAAGTGGTAATCCCATAAAAAGTTCCTTTTTCTCTATTACAAGTCTCTTGAAGAGGTACCCAGAAGATTCCCAAAAGCAGAAAAGTTAGAATGTGAGCCTAGAGGAGGTCATCATAATCCTAGTACCATAAGGCACTACTACTGACACTTGAAGACTTGGGAACACAAGTTGTACAGTGGCTGTTAGTGCTGTGGTAGGGAATTAAATATTAGAAACCAGTATTTCCAACAGGAACCAATGACACATAAGTGAGATGTGATTATAAGATATAAAATATTCTTCAATGAAATCCAAGCTCTTCCTTCCTTCCTGTGTGTGTGTGTGTGTGTGTGTGTGTGTGTGTGTGTGTGTGTGAGAGATTTGGGTAAATCCAGACCCTTGCATACGTTAGGCAACTGCTTGACTACTCAGCTACATTTCCAGTCCTGTACTTTTCTGTAGTACTGGGGGTTGAACCCAAGGGTATTCTACCTCTTGGAAGCTACAGCCCCTGATCTATTTTATTTATTTGGAAACAGGGTCTCACTAAGTTCCTGAGGCTCTCTTTGCTAAGTTACCGAGGATGGCCTCCAACCTGTGATCCCCCTGTCTCAGGCTCTCAAGCACTGGCGTTACAAGTGTGCACCAACACACTCAGCTTGCAACTCCTTTCTTATGGTTTGAGCCATGGCAAATGCTGGGATGAACCGGTAAGGAAGAGAAAGAATAAATTACTTTCTGGATTCAAGTCTAACACAAGAAATAACACAAATAAAAAGCCAACTAAAAGCAAAATTGCATTGGTAGGTAGGCTGGAAAGAGTGCCTAAATAAACAGGTGAGGCTTCCTTTTCTAAATATCAACAAATTAAAAAATTCAAAACACGGCAGTGCCTCCTGCTCTTCCCATTCCAGAAGGTGGTAAGAAAATTAAAAAGCCACAGAAGGTTTGCACCATTCTTGGCATTACTGTTTTCCCCATCACATGTACAAAACAATGTCTATTAATGGATAGGACTTGAGTAGAATGGTACAAGTCAAAACTATAAACTCCAAGCATATTCAATGGGTTACAAATTTCTACCTCCTATTCAACACTTTGTGGAGAAGGCAGATGACAGTGACAGCATGCTGCCTTTGGTTCATAGACATACATATTGTGATGTACAAATGGAGATGCCTTGAACAATATCAACACAACCTGGCGATTAACTGTAACACTAGAAAACATGGCTATATCTTTGAAATACAGATATTTTTGCCGACTCTCGTTGTTAAGATTTTCCTTCTACAAATTCTGAGGGGAAAAGACTTGACAAGTCTGACAGGGATTCAGAAATGCTTCATTCACTCTAAATTTCTGTGTCTCCTGACTTGCTGACAACCTTTTGGAAATGTGTGAAGTATCGAATCTGAAATGCCTGGTGGATTTTATAACTCCAACAATGCTTTCTATTTGGACCACATTCAGAGAAATATCTGTGCCTGAGAACTGCAAGAGAACTTGATTTGTATGTGTAATTCAATAATGCCATGTTTCAAAAAGAACACAACTTGGAGCTTATAGAGCTTTGTGTTGTTATGATACTGGTATTATCTCAATGAAATGAGATACAGAATGCTACAGAATGTTAACAAATGACCAAGAAAAGCAGAACTTTGTGTTCAATATATAGCAATGTATCCCATTTCAGCATTAATTTTTCATCAGAAAATACCCACATCCAATGCTAATTGCCACATGCTTGCTGGCCCACTGTGTATTCTGAAATTCAAAACCTTTCTGGCATAATAACGAATAAAATATAGGACTTTTAAATCATTCTTTTAAATTAATATTTCAGGAAAGGTCAAACTCCATGTTTCTATTTATGCATGTATATGGTACCAAAATCAAAAGACAACAATGGCATAAACAAGCATTTATGTCTCTCCCAGCACAAATGAAACTCAGAGAACATTTATCATAACAGATATGAATAAATCACTCTCCCAACTGTCTCCAGCAGGCAGCCAAAAATTGTCTTACTTTCCAGCACTAAACTGTCTGTTATTAGAGAATATTTATTTTGTTTTCTCAATCTATATTTTAATCTACTTTCTCACTGAAAGAAAGACATATATTTGAGGTAAAAGTAACCAATCAACTGTAAAGTTTAAAGGACAGCTGATGTCAGAAAATCCCGGGGGTTTGGACCCCTGGTAGAAAGGGTTTTATGTCATCATTTTGAAAATTCAATGTTATAAGGAAAATGTAATATGAATATAAAATTAATTCTGTTTATTTACCATACTATTTAAATAGATAAACTTAGGTTTCTGTCCCAATAGATTCTAGATTGTATAAAAAAATACTCAAGCTGGACCTGGTGGCGCAAACTTGTAAACCCTGCGCTCCGGAGGCTGAGACGGGAGGATTGCGCAGGTTCAAAGCCAGTCTCAGCTGGTTTAAGAGACCCTGTTTCTAAATAAAATATAAAATAGGTCTGGGAGTGTAGCCCGGAGGTAGAAGGCTCCTGGGTTCCATCCCCAGTACCACCAAAATAAATAAATAAATACATAAATAAAACAATATCCAAAGCTGACCATTTGAGAATGCTCAATGAACAAGGAAAGGAAAATATAAATTAGAAAGGTGCTCCAAAAAAGAAACTGTGAAGCAAGGCATAGATGTCTTTGGAGGCTACTGCTCTCCCAGGGAGTCCTGTGAAAGGAGTGGGCCTCTTACTTGAGGACCCATATCTTCTCACTCTTTGCCTTCTCTCTAACTCTTGTTGGCTCTCTTATCCAGCAAATCTTTATCTAATCTACTTGGCGGAAAGCCTAGCTTTGTCTTAGCACAATTTATTTTTCATCTGTGCTCTGGGTCCCCTCAGGACCTAAGCTTATGAAACTCATTTTTTCCTGTCCTCTCTCCCTCTTCCTTCCATGGTAACATCCCTTTCTAGGAGACATGGCTTCCCAATTTAAATCAAGGCTAAAGAAGATACAGAATATACACTGAAAAAGAAGGAAGAAGGCAAAACTGGGATCCCAGAGCACAATTGCCCACAATATCATGCCAGTCCACTGCAGAATCTGTGAGTCACTGGTACATAGTAGGTTGTGAGAAACTTTGTTTATATATTTCTTCACTTTTTTTTACCGTATATATACATTAAGCTGTGTGAAATGGACTAACGTGAACCATTTGAGGGGCTATTTATAAACATGTATAACTGATTAACCACACAGATTGAGCTCTAGAACATGTCTAGCACACCAGAAGTGCTCTGACACTTCCCTGCCAAAAGCTCACTCTCCCACCTTTACTCTTAAGCAATAACCATTCTGACTACCATCATTACCAGTATTTTTACTTCTTCTTTAGCATCATAAAAAACATGCACCCTCTGTGTCTGGCTTTGTTCATTTACCATAATATGCAGGAAAGTTATTCAGGCTGCTGCATATTTCATTAGATTTTTCATCACTATGGAGTATTACAATACATGAATGCACCAAAATTTATTTTCCATTCCATTACTTATGGACATTTAAGCTGTTCCATGTTGGGACTATTATAAATGGAGCGGCTATACACATCCTTATTCATATTTTTGATGGCTACAAGCTCACATTTCTCTTATAAGTAGAAGTATAGAATTGTTGGGTTGTAAAGTATCTTCTTAGGGTCACTATATCAGTTTTCCATCACTGTAATAAAGTTCCTAGAGAATCAACGTAAAGTAGGAGAAGTTTATCTTGGCTCACAGATTCAGAGTTTTCAGCCCATGGTTATTCAGCTCCATTGTTCCTGGGCCTATGGGGAAGCCAAACATCATTCTGCTTATCTCATGGTGGCCAGGATCAGAAACAGAGTAAGTCTGGGGCAAATATACTCTTTAAGGGTATACCTCCAATTACCTACTTTGCCCATTTTTCCAATTAGCCCTTAACTACTATAGATTTCATCATTTCCCAATAGCCCCTTAAACTATGAATCCAACAATGAATTGTTTCAGTAATGAAGATAGAGCTCTCATGATTCAATCACCTCCCAAAGGCCCCACATCTGAACATTGCTGTGTTGGGAACCAAGCCTTCAACACATGAGGTTTTATGGGATATTCCAGACCTAAACCATAACTTTTATATTTATAAACACTAAACAGCTCCCTCAGAAGTTCATATATAGCCAGGCACAGTGGTGCACACTTGTAATCCCAACATTTGGGAGGCTGAGACAGGAAGATTGCAGTTTGCGGCCAGCCTCAGTTACTTAATGAGGCCCTTTGCAACTCCATGAAAACCTGGTTTGAAATAAAGAATAAAAAATAGGGCTGGTAAATGTGGCTTGGAGGTAGAATGCCCCAGGGTTTCGTCCCCAATACTGTGGAATAAAAAGAAGTTCATATATGCTTTGTCACAAATATGAGTCATTTGACTTAGTAATGTAATTGCCAAAAGTAGAGATTTAGATAGTTATGCAGAAATTTAATAAATAGAAAGAAGGCATGAATGCTGCATGTATTTCTCCCAGTCAGCACTGTTTATTTTCCACCAATGGTATTCATCCATAAGTTTGACCTCATGGTGAAAAATTAAAGTCTTAAGCATCAGGAATTTTGTCCTCCCAAATTGCAATCTAATTATGCAGTATACCAATCTTGTAAACAAGTTTCAGCTACTTGCCAGTTCACCAAGACATTTAATTAGCTGTTTCTACTCTCATTGCTCTATTCCCTCTGGAGATATACAGGTAATAAAATAAGTGAATTAAACATTCTTTAATATTCACTTGTCATTCAACCTGCAATTAAGTGAATAGTTGTATATGAGGCTGGCCAATTTATACATATTTAAAAACTTCCCTCAAATCAATTGTGTTTTCAGAGCACAGAGTATAGATTTCTCAGGCTACTTACATTGTTCTGTTGATATATTTTTATGTGGCATTGAGGGAGGGAAGAAGGAAGGAAGATGAAGTAATAAGGAAGAAAGTATCTATTTTTTCATGTAGCAATTTCACATGCTCCATTTCAAACTGCCTCCAGACTGTAGTTTGAAGGTAGACTGTACCTGGGTTCAAACCCAATCCACTTGCCCTGTCCTGATACACCACTATAGTGATATACATTATTACTAAGGTACAGAGGGCCAAGTTTAGTATGACAAACTTTGTCTTCAGACCTTTCAATGACTTTGGGCACATTGTGACCAGAATTACTTCCCTATGAGTTCTAAAAAAATATTCATAGATGGAAACTGGCTATCTCAAAGTAGAGTAGCAATAGATCAATAATGAAATAATACAATTACTTAAATTCGATGCAAACACCCTGGGAAAAGTAAAGAAAGGTAGAGGAGCTATGAATTTCCATTGGCTCACACTACTGAATAGGAGCAGAAGTGCAGGAAGGTGACAGAGATAAGAATTGCATAAGGAACAATCTCAATGACATTTTTCCAGGCAATTATTCTTTTTCTTTCTGATATGATTCCAAAGACAAGGGCAACAAAAGCAAAGATAGACAAGTAGAATTTCATCAAATTATAAAGTTTCTTCAGAGCACCAAAACCAAAGTGAAGAGGAAACCCATGGAATAAAAGTATTTGTGATTGACACATCTGACAAGAGGTTAATATACAAAATATTTAATGAATTCAAAAAACTCAATAGCAAGAAGACAAAACAACTAAAAATATGCAAAGGGCATGCACAGACAGAAGTTTCTCAAAAGAAGACATACAAAAGGCCAACAGATACATGAAGAAATTATCAGCATCAAAATTCACTGAAAACTACAAATGAAATATATCACACTTGTTAGAATGGTTTTTATTTAAAATATGAAAGATCTATTTGGTGAGATGAATTCTGATGAGTTGGGCAAAATCCTTGCATACTATTGGTGGTAATGAAAATTAGTACAATCATAGAAGACAGGGTGAAAGGTCCTTAAAATGTTTAAAATATAAATACCATGTGACCCAGTAATTTTACTTCTGGGTACATATCCAAGGAAATTAAATCAGTATGCCATGCCTAGGAGACATCTGCACTTTGTGTTTATAACAGCTTTATTCACAATAGCGAAGATGTAATATCATTCTATGTGTCCATCAACAGATGAATGGATAAAGCAATTGTGGTAGATATATACATAATGAAATATTATTGTCTTTTAAGGTATTGAGAATTGATTCTTTTTATAATAACTGGTGCATTGTAATCATACATCTTGGTGATGTTCAGAGTGATAGAGGCATACATGAACACAGCACTCACTGAGCCCTTCCCCAGGTCCTGCCCTATTCCCTCTCCCTCCCCTCCTTCCCGTGCTCAGCATAGAGATTGGCTTTGATAAGTTTGTGTATGTACATCATGTCCATTAAGGTGTTTCTCTCTTCCCCCTCCCATCTCTCTCACTAAGTCCCCTCTTCCCTCAACCAAGGTTTCTCCTCTTTTATCTGGAGTTTATCCTATTTCTCAATTTCTCTCTAGTTTCCATATATTAGAGAGAATATCCAACTTTTCCCTTTTTGTGACTAATCTCACTTAGCATAATGTTCTCCAGTTCCATCCATTTTCCTGCAAATGATATAATTTTATTCTACTTTATGACTGAGTAAAATTGCATTGTGTACATATCCCATAGTTTTGTAATCCATTCATCTGTTGATGGACATCTTGGCTGGTTGCATAGTTTAACAATTGTGAATTGTGCAGCTAGAAACATATATATGCACACATTACTCTGGTAATTTGATTTCCATTCTTTTGCATGGATACCCAGGAGTGGTATACCTGGGTCATATGGCAGGTTCATTCCATTTTTCTGAGGATCCTCCACACTGTTTTCCAACGTAGTTGCACTAATTTGCAACCCCACCACAGTATATCAAAGTCCTAGTAATCCACATTCTTGTCAGCATTTGTTATTGTTTGTGTTTTTAATGATTACCATTCTAATGGGTTTAGGTGAAATCTCAGGGTAGTTTTTAAAATTTTTTTATTGGCATATTTTAGTCATAAATCTTGATGGGGTACAAGATGGTAGAGGCATACATGTATACATCACCTATTTAGCCCTTCCCCAATTCTCACCCCATTCCTTCCCCTCCCTCCTTATCAGGTTTGGCTTACTGATTGACTTTGATATGTATATGAATGTACATCATGTACATTAGGGGATTTCTCTCTTCCCTCCTCCCATCTACTGTTAGGTCATCTTATTTGCTCATCTATGTTTTCTCCTTCCTCATCTTGAGTTCCTCCTATGATCCTTTTATTCCTTAGCTTCCACATATTAGGGAGAGTGTCTGATATCTTACTTTTTGTGAATGACTAATCTCACTTAGCATAATGTTCTCCAATTCCATCTATTTCCCCACAAATGACATAATTTTGTTCTTCTTTATGGCTGAGTAAAATTCATTGTGTATATATCCCATAGTTTTGTAATCCATTCATTTATTGATGGATATATTAGGTGGTTCCATAGTTTGGCAATTGTGATTGTGCAGGTATGAACATAGATATGCATGCATTAATTTGGTACTTTGGTTTCCATTCTTTGGGTAGATATCTAGAAGTAGTATTGCTGGTCATATGGTAGGTTCGTTCCCATTCTTCTGAGAATCCTCTATACTGTTTTCCAAAATGGTTGCACTAATTTGCAACACCACCAACAAAGTATTAGAGTTACCACTTCTCTACATCTTGCCAGAATTTGTTGTTGTTTGTGTTTTGAATGATTGCCATTCTAAGTGGAGTTAGATGAAATTTCAGGGTAATTTTGAGTTTCATCTCTGATTTCTAATAATGTTGAACATTTTTTCATACATTTATTGGCTATTTGAATTTCTTCTTTTGTAAAGTATCTTTTTAGTTCACTTGCTTATTTTTGTTTGTTTGTTTGTATTTGGTAGTTTCTGGGGTTCCTGGAAGCCCTTCTACCTCGGGGCTACACTGCCAGACCTATTTTATACTTTTTTATTTAGAAACAGGGTCTCTTAAACCAGCGCAGGTGGCTTCGAACCTGCGTGATTCTCCTGTCTCTGCCTCCCAAGCGCAGGGATTACAAGCGTGCGCCACCACACCCAGCCACTTGCCTATTTTTTGACTGTGTTATTTGTTTTCATTGTGGTGAGTTTCTTGAGTTCTCTGTATATTCTAGATATTAGTCCTATTTAGTTCACTTGCCCATTCTTTGATTGGGTTTTGTTGGCAATGACTTTCTTGAATTCTCTGTAGATTCTAGATATTGGTCCTCTATCATAGGAGTAGCTGGCAAAAATTCTTTTCCATTCTGTCAGTTCTCTCTTGAAGTTCTTGTTAGTTTTCTTTGCTGCAAAGAAGCTCTTCAGTTTAAGGCAATGCCATTTGCAATAACAGAGATGCATCTGGAGGATGCATAATTTCACTTATATGTTGAATCTAAATAAGTTGCATTCATAGAAGTAGACAGTGGAATGATAGTTACCAGTATCTGATAAGAAGTTGAGGAGAGAGAAAAACTGTAGTTTTTAATCAAATGATACAATTATAAAGACAGGAAAACTAGATTTTGAGGTAATGCATGGCGGCATGACTATAGTCAGTAATATATATTTCAAACTGAATTTTAAATATATTACAAAAATAGAGATAAGAGAGCATATGGATATAATAATTGACTTAATCATTCCACATTGTATGTATCTCAAAACATCACATTGTATGCCATAAATGTTTGCAGTTATGATTTGCCAAAGATAATAACAAAAATTAAAATTAAAAATTGCAGGGGGACTTCCGGGAAGATGGCGACCGAGAAAAGCGGGGCTTAAGAGCCCCGCTAACAACAAATCTCCATTACCACAAAATCAGCGCCTTTCAAAGCCAGAAAACAACATCACCAGAGAAACAAAAAAAATCACCAGGCTCCAGAGAGAAAAGCGGACTGAGAACAGAGCCACAGAGGAGATCCTCACGCCCGAGGACGTGGCTTCACGCCCGAGGACGCAGCAGCAGCCCCATACTGCTGGCGGCACCGGCGAATTCACGGGACGGCCACAGAAAGCCGAGGGGAGCCGCTGCGGAACAGCCAGGCAGGATTTTTCAGCGCAGAGGGCATCTAAAGCTCCCAGTGGCTGAGCTCAGCACACGCTGCAGGGATTCAGAGTGGAAATCAAAACCAAGAAAAAAAAAAACGCCAGCCCCATAGCCAAGGGTGTAGCAGCGGCGCCATATTGCCACCGGCGGCAACAGCACCGAATTCACCGAATTCAGTACAGCTACATCTGCGTACTCAAGAACAGTGAGTCAAATTGTGGGCCACAGCGGAGAAATCCCAGTACTGTACTCACTGGGACTTGACCCAGTGGGAGAGGGGCGGTGGCAGTGATATCACACCATAGGAGAACGTACAACCTGGCACCCCCCACAGTCTAAAGCAGCCTCTATCGACTCTCTGGGTTGGAGACTCTGTGATACAACCCAGTAAAGGAGTAGTGGGGTCTGAGATACTACTGACTCGAGATCCAGAGCACCTTAAGTGAAGTCATAGTGACCCAAGGGAAGAACCCAGAGAAGGCACAAACTTCCAAAATCATGGGAAAGAGGAATAATACTGGAGCAATGAATGCTCACAACCCCACAACATCAGAACCCGATAAAACAGAAAATCAGAGATTTCTAGAAGATCAAATCAGGAAAATAACTGTAGAAATAATAGAGGTGCTTCAAAAAGAACTCAGAGAGAGCCAAAAAGAGATAAAGGATGCAATTAATGAAGTAAAGGCCTCAATTCAAAGCACAAACAACCGATTAGACCACATGGAGAACAGAATCTCGCTCTTAGAAGATGATCAATCAAAAAATGAACGCATAGTTTCAAATTTAGAAAAAAATATCCGACAGCAGGAATCTGATATTGAAGAAATATGGGCCCATTTTAAGAGAGCTAACCTAAGAATAATTGGAATAGAGGAGGGAAAAGAAAGTGAAACCAAAGGGATCAACCATCTCTTCAAGGAAGTAATAGCAGAAATTTTTCCAGACATAGAGCAAGAGGTTGATACACAGGTCCAGGAAACTTATAGAACTCCCTTTAGACAGGACTGGAGAAGAGGATCCCCACGCCACATAATTGTCAAAATGACCAATGTGGAAGCCAAGCAGAGAATCTTAAAGGCAACAAAAGCAAAGGGCCAAGTGACATTCAGAGGCAAACCAATTAGAATCACTCCAGACTTCCCAAACCAAGTTATGAGAGCCAGAAGGGCTTGGAGTAACATATTCCCAATTTTGAAAGAAAACAACTTCCAGCCAAAAATTTCCTACCCAGCAAAACTTTCTATCAAATTAGATGGAGAAATAAGAAGCTTCCATGACAAACAGAAACTGAAGGAATTTATGTCTTCAAAACCAGCACTAGAGAAAATACTCAGAGAGATTAACTACAAAGAAGAAATAGGTAACACACATCAGAACTAGAGAAACAAGATTTTCCATCCAACAGACAACTAAGATTGGTTATCTGTGGAGATTCATTACTTATGTTAGTCTTTTACCTATCTGTAAAGGGTATTGTTTGCCTTTATTGTTGTTAATTTTTAGGATTTCTAGTTGGAATATTAATATACCTTCAGATATAGCATTTGGAAACATTTTATCCCATTCTATTAGTAACTTTTAACTCTGTTTAAACTGTCTTTGGATATACAGTATTTTTTTATTTTTTTATGGAGCTTGTATACTCTTCTGTTGCCTGTGTCATTGAAATCATCTCCAAGAAATCACTGCCAATTTCAATGTTGTGAGGTTTTATGTCCCAGATTTTCTCCTAAATGTTTATAATCTTAAGATTTATATTTAGGTCTTTTATCTATTTTGAGTTAATATTTCTATATGGGATTAGGTAAGGGTCCAACTTTATTCTTTTCCATGTAATTATTATGTTTCAACAATATTTAGTTAAAAGATTATTTCCACCACCAAATGTTCGTGGAAACCGTGTCAAAAATAACTTGACAATATAGGGAAGAATTTAGCTCTAGGCTTTTATTTAACTCCAATGGTTTATATATCTGCCTTTAGAATAGTACTACACTGTTTCAATTATTGTAGCTTTATATGGTTTGAAATCAGAAAATATACATCTTCTAGCTTTGTTCTTTTTCAAGATCATTGTGGGTACCTAGAGTCCATATTCCATATTAGGATAGATTTTTTTTTCTGAAAAATAAATATATAAATATATGATAGTTTCACCTAAAAATAGAAAAAATAGATTCTCTGGTAAGAAAGAAAGCAAAAAGAAATATTGAAATGTTATCTTTAAGTCATCAAAAGCTTGGTATCAGACAAATGAAACTGTTATGTGAGATAATCATTTTTAATTTTTGATAAATTGCTATAATACTAGTTGTCAATCACTAAGCCAAGCATGGGAGGGAGGGATAGGGAGAGAATGGGGTGGGGATTGGGTGGGGGCTGACTGGGCAATGTGTGCATGTATGTCTACAAAAGTATGTATCCCACTATGATGTATGAATACAGTGCACCAATAAAAAATAAAAAAATAAATTAATTAAAAACATTGCAAATAATTTACTAATAAGATAGTGATTAAATGATGGGTATAGTGGCACACGCTTGTAATCCCAGCATTTGGGAGACTGAGGTAGGAGGATAGTAGTTTGCAGACAGCCTCAGCTACTCAGTGAGACCCTTTTTCAAAATAAAAAATAAAAACTAGAGCTGGAGGTGTTGCTGGGAGGTAGAATGCCCCTGAGTTCCATCCTCAGTACAGCAAAAATGAAAAAATAATGATTAAATGCAAACCTAAGCACATTGGATTCCAGACTGCCAATACTTAAATGGGTAGTTTGGAAAAGGTTTTCCAATTCCAAAGCTCCCCTAAAAGGTCAATGGGGATATAAAGAGTCCTATTGGGAAACAAAGTACAAGCCAACCATCCTGATTTATTCTGCTCTACTGAGGAACAGTTTGAGATATCTTTCATTAAAGAAGTTGGCAGATAGCAATTGGGTGTTTGATGTCTTGAGACAGTTAAAACTCATACCCACTCAGAAATAATGAAATTTCCTAGATGCTATGTCTATTTTGTCAGCCTAACAATAGGAAATATTAGAAGCCAGGTGAATAGAGTTCGGTTTGCCCAAGTTAGGACACTGGAAAAAAAATCATGTCAAATGACAGAGTTGGGAGAAACTAGACAACACTAAAAATGAGGAACTTCTTGGTCAAAAGGAGAAATAATTTTCTGAAGAGAAGAGAGAAAAATAAGTTAATAAGTATTGTACAGATGCACTGGCTACTAATTTGTCATGTTGTTAGTAAATTATACATCACAGATTTTAAATTTTCAACAGGAAGGGTTCTTTTCTCCCATTTTCAGAAAAAGGAACAGTTGTTTAATGAACTTTAATCAAAGTTCCTGGCTATTATATGTTATATACAAATGTAATATATTATATGGTGTTATACATTTTGCATGTATGTGTGTATAGTATATATACATTACCTGCTGTATAGGTATATAGTTATTTCTAATTTACAACTAGGGCAAGATAATAGTTGTGCCTGAGAGTAATGGGCATAAGTGGAAAGGTTAGTATTATTTTAACTTGTTACATTATAAACCTATTGATTATTTTAAAACAAATTTTTATGGTTTTTAAAATTGAATGCTTGAAAACAAAGTAATGTATTTTTTATTTAATAAACATGTCATTTAATCTGGAAAAAAGATGCGAACCCAGACTCCACGAGAGATTATTGAATTTGCTTACTAAAAATTCCCACAAAGTTATACATGGAAAATGCATAAAATAGCAGGCTGGGAAAATATATCTATCATTTATATTATGGCATTAATTGCAAATAACCCATTCCAATTAATAAGAAAAAACAGCACAGTCAATAGAAAAATAGAAAAAGGATATAAACAAGGCAATTTCCAGAAAATAAATACAAGAGCCAATAAATATGAGTGAACATAATAAATTACACTTGTAATTTTTAAAATATAAATCTAAATATAATATTTTTATATATTATCAGCAAAGATGTTTTAGCTCTGTTAATATTTGATATTTTTGAGAGTTTAGAGAAGCATGTATTTTTCATATCTTGTTAGTAGAAGCATAACAAGCTTTTTGGAAGTCACTTAGTAATAACTACCAAATATGGAATTATACAGACTCTAATCCAGAAATTTTATTGCTCACAATTTGTCTTCTGAATATACTTCACCATGGCAGGTAAAATGTTTACAACATCATTGCTTCTTTTCTTTTCTTTTCTTTTCTTTTCTTTTTTTTGGTGGTACTGGGGGTGGAACCCAGGGGCTTTCTACCTCTGGGCTATACTCCCATACCCATTTTCTATTTTATTTGGAAACAGGGTCTCACTAAGTTGCTGAGAGCCTCACTAAGTAGCTGAGGCTGGCTTCGAACCTGTGTGATCCTCCTGTCTCAGCCTCCCAAGCGCGGGGATTACAAGCGTGCGTCACCACGCCCGGCTACATCATTGCTTCTAATTACAAAGAGGTGAAACACTCAAAGCCCATCAATAGGAAGTATAGTTCATCAATCCTATGGAACATTATGGAACTCTGAAGTATTTTATGAATAACTAGAAAAGAGGAGCTCAAACTCTCCCAACACAAAGTAATGGCAAAGGGATGGATATCTTAATTACTCCATATTTTTTGTCCTTGTGACAAAAATATCTGGCACAAACATAGAAGAAAAAAGTTTATTTGGCTCATGGTTTCAGAGGTACAGTCTACAGTTCAATGACTCCAAGGCAGACATAGTGGCAGCATGAATATGTAGCAGAAGACAGTAGCTCATCTCATGACAGCTGGAAAGAATAAAGGCTGGAAGAAAAAAGGAATGACAAGAAGAAGTTTGGAACAGATACAGTTCCCAAGGACATGCCCTCAACGACCTAACTCCTCCAGCTACACTATACCTGCCTAAGTTACCATCAAGTAAATCCACTCAAATTGTTAATCCTTAATTGGGTTCATCCACTGATGGTATTAGAGCCCCAATTCAATTATTTCACCTCTGAAGTTTTTTGCATTACCAGTACATGAAATTTTTCGGGGAATATTGTACATTCAATCCATAACACCCTTTTTGATCAGTACACATTTTATGCACATATAGAAATATCACCCTATGCCCCATAAACATGTATAATTATTACATGTTAACCAAAATTTTAAATATTCAAGAATATGAATATGTTAACTACCCCAAATTGATTACTATGCTTTGTACATATGATCAAATGGTCACATTGTACCCATAAATATGCACAATTAAAGTAATTAATTTAAAAAAGAGTGAAGTAGATTTGCATGTTTATGTTAAAGATTGAAAAACATGTTAAGTGACAAAGATACATAAAGATTATATAATAAATTTTTCTAGTGTCTATGAAGAAAATGTATATATGTGTAAAAATATTGCTATAAAGATAGATACAAAAGTGCATACACAAATATACATTATAGGCGGGGCGTGGTGGCGCATGCTTGTAATCCCCGCGCTTGGGAGGCGGAGACAGGAGGATCGCGCTGGTTTGGAGCCAGCCTTGCTGGCTTAAGAGACTCTGTTTAATATATATATATATATATATATATATATATATATATATATATATATATGCGTTCGTTTCAGCTATATTGAAAAGCTCGGAACAGTGTTTTACGTAACATACATATATGCAATTTTGTTCCATTTCACTGTATTGTAAGAGTTCGCATAGGATTAGAAATAGGATTACAGTTAGCGTTAGGACGAACATTACATTTAGTTTAAACTGTTTCTTGTATCCCTAGTTTCATCTATGTCTAAAAGCTCGGAAAAGTGTTTTACACTTTTATTTTATATTTTATTTGGAAACAGGGTCTTTTTTTTTTATTTGTCAGAGAAAGTATTTAATTTCACTTCATTTTTAAAAATATTTTTGGTAGACATAAAATTCCAAGATAACAGTTGAATCCTTTCCCCACACGTTCTTAATAGTACTTTAAAGTTATTACTCCACTCTCTTTTTTTCTGTCCAATTTAAGATGAGATATATGCTGTAATTATTATTTTTGTCCCTTGTTATACAATGTGGCTTCAAACCTGTGTGATCCTCCTGTCTCAGCCTCCCAAGCACAGGGATTACAAGCGTGCGCAACCATGCCCGGCTTTAAAAATTTAAATAAAGGCTACTGACACAATTTTTTGATCTGTGATACTGAGAAAAGATGCTTACATAGAAAGCTAGAGATAGTTTCCCTCTCAGCATAGGTGGCAGGATTGTTTGCTCTTCATTTTAATAGGATGTCTCCATCTGGGGCAATGCTCAGGCAGGTTTGCTTGCAGCCTATTATATATTTTGATTTCTTAACATTGGGGTCCCTTAGATGTGACAGTGTGTGTGCAGCTTCTACCTGGGTGGCTCAAATCCCCATCATATTACTTGGGGGCCAAAGAAATCTGGAAGAAATATGAATTGAAGTCCATGTGTTTTGTGATGTGAACAAATGAAGGTCTTCATCCCTAACACAGGAATTTCATGTCTTCTGACCATGAAATCCACATGAAACTTGTCAGGTTTCTAGTAGGGTGGAAATAATAGACCCTTCACAATTCTTGAGAAGAAGGTTTCTTTTCTCCCTCTTCAGAAACAAAGAATAGTTTGTGTACATTTGAGGATCACAGTGTAAAGAGTTCCTTCTTTTACACTGTTGGAACTGTGAATTAGTACACCCATTGTGGAAATAAGTTTGGAGTCTCCTCAAATAACTAGGAATGGAACTACTATATGACCCAAGTATACCACTTGTGGCATCTTTCCTAAAGAACTAAAGACAGAATACTAGTGATGCATGCATAGCCATCTTAGAGCATTTATAGGAGCACAATTCAAAATAGCCAAATTATAGAACCAACCGAGATATCTATCAATGGATAAAGAAAAATATGGTATAGGCACAATGGAATTTTATATAGCCATAAAAATAAATATGTCATTTACAGGAAAATTGATGATTTAGAGAATATTACGCTACATCAGATTTAGCAGTTTCAGAAAGTCAAATGCTGCGTGTTTTCTTTCATTTGTGGAGAAGTTAGAGGCAAAATAGAAAACATAAGGGACTTTAAATAATGAAAGCTACTTGGCAGAGTAGTTGAAGGTGGTTAGGAGTGAGAAAGAGGGGAAGAAGGAGGTCAGGGAAGTTCAAATGATACTACAGCAATAAATGAATGTTTTGATACCCATCTCACTAACTTGTATGGAGAGGGAGAAAAGAGGAGTGGAGAGGGATGTGAAGGAAAATACACAAAGAGCTGTGTGCATCTATGTTTTTTAACTCAGGGAACCTCACTCTGATGTGTAACTGCAATGGGTCAGCAAATTATAAATAAAAATACTTTTAGATAAAAATATTAGGAGTTCCCAGAAAAGTAAAGTTTGTGTTAAATGAAAAGGTGGAATGCAGAAAGGAAATATCTAGACATAAAGATCATGAAGAGGACAGGCTCTGGAATGGAAGAGCCCCATGTACCATGCAAATGATCTGGCCTTGGGCCAAAGGCTTCCTGAATTCAGTGGAATATTTTAAGTCAAGGTATAACTGTTTCACATTTATCTATTAGAATGATCACTCAGTGGCAGAGTGGAATGCTGACTGGAGTCAGGAAGGACCATTAGGAATTGGTTGAAATAGTAATAAAAATAATTGATAATTAGAATTGCTGACATGTGTTGGTTCCTAAGTACCAGACACTGCATTATGGTCCCAGTATTGTATGCTTTCCTTCTGTGAGAAAGAAAATCAATGTATATTTTTTCAGCATCAGGAAAATTAAGTCTAGAGAAGGAAATTAACTTGTGCAAATAAATGGCAGAACTGAAGTTTGAACTCGAACTCACTGCTTCCAGATCCCAAGATTTTAACTACTATGTAAGTATGGTTTTGAGTAAACGTGCTCCACTTTTGTCATGCAAATAGTTATGTTGTAATCTTATGGCCAATATAAACTCTAGGCTCTTTATGTCACAATGAATATTTACTTCTACCTATATTTACTATGAAATGTCTAGTTTTTTCCCCATACTACCTTCCAAACATATGATTGTCACAGATTGTCTTTTCCACATATATTATCTTGTCATCGAACAAGTTATGTCCCCATAGTTTGATTCTTGTTCTTATCAACCCACACACTATAGATATATTTATATAACTTTACTGGCCTTCCTAGTGTGAGAAACTTTCTAATTGAGCATCAGTAGAGAATTTAATGAGCCTGCTCTTTATTCTCTCTTCCAGGCCATTAATGAAGACTTAAAATAAAACTTCCTTTCTTTCTGTGCCATCATGTGTTACAAATTAATGCAGTCCTCAGAGTGCTAGGAGATTCTATTTTCATTAAGGAATGTAAATAGAAATCTCTAATTATATATGTCTGTGAAAGCTGAATGACTTAATATATGTTAATCATGCAGATTATTTTAGTAATAAATAGTATCAAATATCTATAATATAATATTCTTAACAGAATATGTATGTGGAAACTAGAAAATCTTTCCAAATTCAGTTTATTCAATTGTCAACTAATTACGATTGAAATCTTTATTTGTGCCAGGCTTGGTGACACATGCCTGTAATTTCAGTACTTGGGAGACTGAAACAGGAGGATAGTAAGCTTGAGTCAGCCTCAGCAATTTAGCAAGACCATCATCAACTTAGCGAGACCCTGTTTTAAATATTAAAAATAAAATAGGGATGGGGATATAGCTCAGACTTAAAATGCTCCAGGGTTCAATCCTCAGTGCAAAAAATGATCTATCTTTGTTATTTTTCATGTGAGGAAGTTTTTAAATATTGAGTAGCATACTTTAATAAGAAAACAAAATGAAAGGAAAAGACATATGAATCTTCACAGTTGATTTTTTTCTAATAAATCTATTTAAATGTATAACTCTATTCTGTATTTCATGATTAAGACCATACGCAATTTTATTTAGGAAATTGGACTATTTGATGTTGGTAGATGTTAACTCTTTTTCTCATAGCTTTATTAAGATACAACTCACATGTCATACAACTCTCCACTTAAATTATACAATCCCATATATTTTAGTATGTTCATATAGTTGTGCATCTTTCACCACAATAAAATTTAAAATATTTTCACCATCCCAAAAAGAAATCCTATGCCCTTTAACTATCACCTGCCAATCTACATATACCCTTCTGCTTTAGTAAACTACAATTTTCTCACTCTGTAGAGTTATCTATGCTGGACATTTCATATAAATGAAATCACATGATATGTATTCTTTTCTAACTGGACTCTTTCACTTAGTATACTGTTTTCAAAGTTCATCTATGTTGTAGCATGTATTAGTACTTTACTTTCTTATAATTGATAATAGTCTCTTGTATGGATGTACCACCTATTGTTTATCCATTCATTGGTTGGCACATATTTCGATCATTTACACTCTTGGCTATTTTAAATAATGCTGCTATGAACACTCATGAATAAGTTTTTTATGAACATATGTTTTCATTTATTTAGTGTATACCTTG
Organism: Muscardinus avellanarius; assembly: GCF_963383645.1. Taxonomy (NCBI): domain Eukaryota; kingdom Metazoa; phylum Chordata; class Mammalia; order Rodentia; family Gliridae; genus Muscardinus; species Muscardinus avellanarius. The sequence continues at coordinate 8,788,832 of NC_137792.1, forward strand.
AAATGGAATAGCTGGATCATATGGCAACTTTTTAAGGAATTGGTAAATTGTTATCTAAAGTGATTTCACTGTTTTTTATTTGTGAAGTGTATATGAATATAACAAAAGTATACATGAATTCAGGTTTTTCTATATCTTCATCAACACTTATTACTATCTTATTTTTGTTATATTCATCAAGTTATATCTAGTTGTGTCTGAGTTTTGTGATGTAGCTCAGTAGTCAAACATGTACTACATGTACTTAGTATACATGAAACTCTAGGTTCAATCCCCAGCACTGAAAAAAAAAAACACTAGGACTAAATAATTTCTATTTATTTGATGACTAATGGATGAAACTTTGTATGCTTGCTATTCACATCTATATCCTCTCTGAAGGACTGTCTATACAGATCCTTTGCCCATTTTTAAATTGGGCTGTCATTTTACTTTTCAGTTGTAAATATTCTTTGCATAGTCTAGATCTAAGTTTCTTATTGGACATGTATTCACAAATATTTCTTTCCCAATCTGTGGGCCACCTTTTCATTTCCTTAAGAGTGTCATTTGAAGTATACATGTTTTTAATTTTGATGAGATCTAATTTATCTAGTTTTTCTTTTCTTGCTTCTGGTTTTGGTATCAAAACTAAGATTCCATTGCCAGACACATCATTACACAAGATTTACATCCATGTTATCTATTAAAAGTGTTAGAGTTTAACTCTTGCATTTAGATTTTTGGCCCATTTTGAATTAATTTTTTAATGTAAGATAGGAATCAAACTACATTCTACATATTTACTCTTAAAATTAATTTGCTAAACTGGACATGGTGGCAAATGCTTGTAATTCCAGTACTTGGAAGGTTGAGACAGGAGGATCAAAGGTTCTAGGATAGCCTCAGCTATTTAGTGAGGCCCTCTACAACTTAGTGAGACCCTGTCTCAAAATAAAGAATAAAAAATAGGACCAGGATATATCTTAGAGGTAAAATGCCCCTGGGTTCAATCTCCAGTTTTGCAAAAAAATTAATCTGCTTATACTTAATATTCTTTTTCATCTATAAAGTTTTCATTCACCCTATTTTATCTCTCTTTTATTTTTCTTTGTGGTACGGGTATTACAATCCTCCTGTCTCAGCCCCCAAAGTACTGGGATTACAAGCATGCACCACCACGTTTGGCTTCTTTATTTTTTGTATCTTTTTGAGAAAGGGAAGTACAATCATGGTACATTCCTGACCAATCAGAACATTATATTCCTTCAATTACAATGATTAGTTCCCAGACAAACATGTAATTCAAATGAAGCTAATCGTCCAAGTCAAAATTAACCCCTGGACTTGGTGAGAGCAACAGAAATAAGAAAAGCTATTACTTTGAATTCCAACATTAGAGGATGAAGACCTAAAATTTTTGGCTGCATTCTGTTCACCAGAAAGACTCTGGGAATAAAGCCAATATCAGAAGACATTAAATCCAGGAGTAGAGAGAAAATGAGCCTAAATGATATAACTTGAAACCCTAAATTAATCTTCTCATAATGCCATTCCTATGAAATTTTCAATTAGATTAGCTACTTGATAGTTTCCTTCTTTTACACTTAACCCACTTCAAGTTGGGTTTCCATCTCTTACAGTGATATAAGAGTTAAGTAATATTTTAAATAAAGAGAAGAAAAGAAAAGATGCCAGAGGATCCTCCTATCTCAGCCTCCCAAAGATGGGGATTACAGGTATGTGTCACCACAACTGGCCATGGATTCTTTTTAACCTTAAGATATTGATAATTCTTTCTCTTGAAAAATCAAACCAGCCTTTTGTTCCTATAAGTCAAATTCATTCATTTATTAGAAAATAACTTACTGAATATCTACTAAAACCTGGTGCATGAGGTATAGGATGGGAATACAAGGCTGGAGGGACTTACCAGAACAAATCTACAATTGAATCCAGAAGTTGACCTTCATCTTTGATTTTTTTTAATCAAGGCCAGTCCTAACTCCTCCAGTAACGTTCTCTCCTAGACAATGATTCAATATACGTATAACCCTTAAGGAAGAATACAAGAGAAGCAGGGGAAGTATGGGCAGGATGACAACAGTCTTGGTTTCTCCATCATTATATATTTGAATCATCCCAGCTATGATAAAGCATTACCTAAATTCCCAAACTAAGCCCTCATTGTGTCAGTTGTGCTGCAAACATAATCCAATATGATGCCTTTGTGTTCCACAATAAAGACAGGCTTCCACAAATCTGCCCTCTTGCAAGGGGAAACTGAAAGAACATATGTATAGGCTGGGATGGTTTCCAGGTGTTGATAATGCAGAGCAGGGAGCAACTCCTGCTGTAACCAGGAGAGGTCATCCTATAAAGATGCAGTAGCCTGTAATCCCACATTTTTAACCAATTCTCACAGTCACTGAAGAGCAGAGGTCTCTTCTGCTTAGGAACTTGTATTAGTCAGGATTCTCAATAAAAATAGAACTCGTTGGCTACATACAAGCATGCACATTGATGGAGAGAAAGAGGTGGTGGGAGGAGAAATTGATTCATCATAAAGTAGATTAGCTCATATTGGCTCCTATGATTATGAATGCTAAAAAGTTCCAAGAGCTGCATGGCTATTTGTGTAAGCTGGTTGCCCAGGAGAGCTGATAATGTTGTTTCAGTCCAAAGTCCAACAAGCTTGAGCCCTGACAAGAGCAAATATTTCAGTTCAAGTCCAAAAGCAGGAAAGAACTAAATCCATCCCTGAAAGGGTCAGTCTTTTATTCTGTTCAGGACTTCAACTGATTGGATGAAACTCACTCAAATTGGGGAAGACAATCTGCTTTACTTAATCAAACAATTTAAACATTGATCTCATCCAGAAACCTGTTCACAGAAACACTTAGAATATTTTTTACCAAAGGTCTGGGTATACCATGGTCCAGTCAAGTTGACACACAGAATTAGGCATAGAGGGCTCACTTAACAGATCTTTCCTTTGCCACTAAGACAGGCCTGGCATTTCCAAACTGCATTCCATTGGTGTGCAGATTTTACCTTATAGAAACTCTTGAAGGACAATTGTTATAATTTCAGGCATTGAGAGTCAATTGTTAAACTTAACCTATGTTAACAATCAAATTACATAAACTTAAATGTAAATTGAATTATTTTAAAAACAAAAGTAATACTAAAATCCAAGTATGATGGCATATGCTTGGAATCCCAGTATTTGGGAGGCTGAAATAGGAGGATTACAGGTTAATAGCCAATCTCAGCTACTTAGTGAGACACTCTGCAATTTAGCGAGACCCTGTTTCACTAGAATAGGGAGAAGAGAAAGAAAATGGCAACTGTGGGACAGAGTACATCTCAATAGTTGTAACAAACAAAACCAACTACCAAAAAGGCAGCTACTTGACAAGAAAAACAAAGCAGCAAAGGTATTTACGAATGAAAACCTTAAAAAGGGAACCATGGCAAATAAAATCCAATACTCAGAACCCAAGATCCACAGCAAAGAGCCCGAGCACGCGACTGACCTGGTGTGGCAGCTGGCGCCATCTCAGGCCACCGGCCAAACCGTGACTGCTGGCTCTGCAGTCCCAAGAAATTCCAGCAAGTAAACCAAGGACTTGAAATGCAGAAAGTGGCAGCAGAGCTCCAATATCTTAAACAAGCAGCACCGCGCTTCAGGAATGGAGAAAAAGATTTAAAAGTCCATGCACTCACCAGAAGCTGGCACCCGCAGCAGCACACTGTGCCCTCCGGAGACCCGGGCCTGCAGGAGAGTAAGTTAACTGCATTTCTTAGCAGATGGCCACCCATAGCAGCTGCAGGAATCGCAGTGGGCTAAGATCTGGTGGCCCACCACTAGGTACCACCAGAAAGGCCCATAGTGCCCAGGGTGCAGTGCTGGCTCTGAGATTACACTGGACACCCTCCGCTGGTGTGGGTAGGGAGACATGGGCCTAGAGCCAGAAGACACAGAGCCCAGAGTCGGAAGGCGCAGAGCGCAGGGTCGGAAGTCACAGAGCCCTGAGCCGGAAAGCGCAGAGCCCTGAGCCGGAAAGCGCAGAGCCCAGGGCAGGAAAACTCAGAACCTGTGCTTACTCTCAGAACTCATTTTCAGTGGTACCTGCCGCCCTGACAACTGAGCACAAAGTGGTCAGAAGTGAGAAAAGGGTACAAACACTCATAAAGTGGGTCCAAAAGCTGACAATAAGTTACAGAGCAAATGAGAAATAATGGAACATACTCCAGAATCTACTACAGTAAAGAGACATTATATTGCCCCTAGATGTATAAATTAGCATTGCTGCTTTTTTCTTTCTCACTGTCACTAGTTTTTTCATTGTTGTTGTTGGTTTTCCGTCTTTGATTTACTCTTATAATTGTTAGTTTTTGTTGCTTGCTTTGTTAATTTATGCATGTTTGTTTTCTCCCCCCCATTCCTTTTACAAGCCTTCTCCCTATTCTACCGTTTTCTCTCAAAACCTTTTTTCCCTTCCTGTATATCCTTGTTTTATATTCAAGCTAGGTTATATCTCCATACCTAAATACTCTATAATAACTACAAGAATCCTACTATATCACTCTCTCATCTCAACCAGACACTACCTTATTATACTTAAATTCTTACTCAACTTAATCTATCCTCTACTTTACCCTGCTTCTGTACACATAACCACAGTTTCTCTCCCCTCACTTAACCCTCACCATTGCAAACAACACTACTTACCCATGTGTGAACCTGCTGACACCTCTAAATACCTACTGCTAAGATTGGATCAGACAGGTTATTCACAGAAAAGGACATGAAGACAATAAAGATTAAACTAACCACAGCCAATTTAAAAAAAAGCACTCAACAGACTGAACATCATCAAGGTTTTAAAAATGCATAGTCACAAACTATTCTGCCCACATCACTGAGCTGACTTTTTATAAAGGTAGTGCAGACAGAACACCTGACCTTAACACCTGAAGCCCATCTACGTCACCATAACAGCAAGCAGAAAGAAACCCAGAGCAACTCAATTTTGATGATCTCAAGGTATAACAACAGTGGAGTAATAGTAGACAGAGTCTTTAGGGTTAATAACAAAGTGTGAGAAATAGCTGGAACCATGTCTCCCAATAGCAGTCTGGAACAACACCTATAAATAACGACTCAAAAAAAAAAAAGAAAAAGAAAAATAAGATGTCAAGATGACAGAAACATAAACTAGAGAATTCTGAAAACATGAGAATGAGGAACAGTGAGGAAATAAGGGAAATAAAGAATACTAACTTACAGGAAATGAAAGAAGGAGAATTTCAAACCCTGATCTTTAATATGATGAAAGGCCTCACAGTAAATTTACAGGACATAAAAGAGGAGATTGAGACATTAACAATTAGAAAGAAAAGCTGGGCGTGGTGGTGAATACTTGTAATCCCAGCATTCGGGAGGCTGAGACCAGAGGATCACAGTTTGCGGACAGCCTCAGCTATTTAGTGAGGCCCTCCACAACTCAGTGAGACCCTGTTTCAAAAATAAAGAATAAAACATAGAGATGATGGTGTAGTTAGGAGGTAGAATGTCCCTAGGTTCTATCCCCAGTACCACACACACACAAAAAAATAATTGGGCTGGGGGTTTAGCTCAGAGGTAGGATGCCCCTGAGTTCTGTCACAGTATAGAAAAAAAAAAAGAATCAGAAAGAAGCCTAGAAGAAATGAAAGAGTCAATAAATGAAATAAATAAAACAAGAGAAAGAAATTCTGGAAGATTGGGTGAAATGGAAAACAAAATATCACTATTTAGATATTAACAAATTAACAATTATTACTGTTTGGATGTTAGAAGACAGTTCATTCATTCATTTTATTTATTTTATTTTATTTTTTGGTAGTACTGGGGATGGAACCCTTCTAAATCCAGGCTACATTCCCAGAACTATTTTATGTTTATATTTATTTGGAAACAGGGTCTGTTAAACCAGTGAGGCTGGCTTCCAACCTGCAGGATCCTCCTGTCTCTGCCTCCCAAGCGCGAGGATTACAAGCATTCACCACCACGCCCGGCATCATTCATTGCTTTTTTAAATGTCAACAATGAATCCACGAAGAAAGAAATAAAGAAAACAATTCCATTCACAATAAACTCAAAACAAATAAAATACCTAGGAATAAACCTAACCGAAGATGTAAAAGACCTCTATAATGAAAACTAAAACATTAAAGAAATAAATTGAAGAAGACCTTAGAAGATGGAAAGACCTCTTGTGCTCATGGATAGTCAGAATAAATATCATCAAAATGGCCCTTCTGCCAAAAGTGATCTACAGATTCAATGCAATTTCTATCAAAATACCAATGACATTCTTCATAGACCTAGAAAAATCAGTCATGAATTTCAAATGAAGAAAGAAAAGACCAGACTAGCCAAAGCATTTTTAGCAATAAGAACCATGCAGGAAGCATCACAATCTCTGACTTCAAATTATACTACAGAGCAATAGTAGTAAAAACAGCATGGTATTGGCACAATAACAGATACGCAGAACAATGGAACAGAATAGAAGATACAGAAAGAAGCCCACACACTTAAAGTCAATTGATCTTTGACAAAGGGGCCAAATTATTACACTGGAGAAAATACAGTCTTTTCAACAAATGGTGCTAGGAGAACTGTTTATCAATTTGCAGAAAGATGGAACTAAATCCATTACCTCTCAATGTGCAAAGAAATCACTTAATAGGTATCAAAGACCTGGAAATCAGAACAGAGACTGGGAAGCTATTAGAGGAAGGCATAGGTTCAACACTCGAACATATAGGCACAGGTAGTAACTTTCTCAACAAGACCTCCAACGTGTAGGAAATTAAAAGAAGAATTAACAAGTGGGATGCCATCAAACTAAAAAGCTTGTTCATCAAAGGAAACTATCAACAATCTAAAGAGAAAGCCTATAGAATGGGAGAAGATCTTTACCAGCTACCACTCTGATAGAGGGCTAATATCCAGAATATACAAAGAGTTCAAAAGACCCCACCCTAGCTAAACAAATAACCCAATTAAGAAATGGGCAACTGAATTGAATGGACACCTCACAAAAGAAGAGATACAAATGGCCAATAGATACATGAAAAAATGTTCAGCATCATTAGTAATTAGGGAGATGCAAATCAAAACTACACTGAGATTTCATCTAACCCCAGTCAGAGTGGCAAGCATAAAGAAGTCAAATAAATGCTGGCAAGGTTGTGGGGAAATAAGAAAAATTTTTAAACTGTTGGTGGGAGTGCAAACTAATGCAACTGCTATGGATATCAGTGTGGACATTCCTTAGAAAGCTGGGAATGGATCCACCATATGATTCAGCTATACCACTCCTGGGTATCTTTCTAAAGGGGTTGAAATCAGAGAACTACAGTAACATATGCATACCCATGTTCATAGAAGCACAATTTGTAATAGCCAAAATATGGAACCAACCTAGGTCTCAATTAATAGATGAATGGATTACAAAATTATAGGAAATACACACAATGGAATTCTACTCAGCAATAAAGAACAAAATCATGCCATTCACAAGAAGATGGAAAGACCTGGAAAACATTATGTTAAGTGAGATCAGCCAAGCAGAGAAAGAGAAGGGATGTATGTTATCTCTAATATGCCCAAACTAGGGAGTATTAGGGATAACAGAGGGATTCCAGATAATGGAGGGGAAAATTCAGCAAAGCCAGAAAGGAAGAGTAAGAGAGGTAAAAGGCTGAGGTTAATTAATGGAAAAGCTACATTCGAATATGTGTATACATGTGACTATAACATTGTTAACCTTGACACTCAGTATTGGGAGAGAGAGAAAAGGAGAAGCTGGGGGGCACCAAGTACAGTGTGAATATATGCTACTGTCAACATGATCCACATTGTGATGTGATTTATAATGCACCGATAAAAAAATAAGAAATGAATAGGCCAGGCATGGTGTTGCCCACATGTAATACCAGCATTTGGAAGGATGAGACAGGAGGATCATGGTTTGAGTACAGCCTCAACTACTACTTAGTGAGGCCCTTTGCAACTCAGTGAGACCCTGTTTCAAAATATAGAATAAAAATAGGTCTGAGGTATATCTTAGAGGTAGATTGTCCCTGGGTTCCATCCTAAGTACAACAAGAATTTAAAAAATTAAAGAATTAAAAAATGGCCAATGGTGACTTGTGCAGCTATAAACATAGATATGCATGCATTAGTTTGGTGGTTTGTTTTCCATTCTTTTGGGTAGATACCCAGAAGTAGTATTGCTGGATCATGTGGTAAGTTCCTTCCCATTTTTCTGAGTATCCTCGATACTGTTTTCCAAAGTGGTTGCAATAATTTGCAATCCCACCAACAATCCATTAAGAGTTCCCACTTCTCCACATCCTCACCAGCATTTGTTGTTTTTGTGTTTTAAATGATTGCCATTCTAATTGGAGTAAGGTGAAATCTCAGGGTGGTTTTGATTTGCATCTCTGATTGCTAATGATATTGAACATTTTTTCATGCATTTATTGGCCATTTGAATTTCTTCTTTTATGAAGTGTCTATTTAGTTCACTTGCCCATTTTTGATTGGGTTATTTGTTTTCTTAGTGCTGAGTTTCTTGAGTTCTCTGTATAGTCTAGATATTAGTCCTCTATCAGAGGAGTAGGTGGCAAAAATCTCCCATTCTATTTGATCTCAGTTGAAGTTCTTGTTAGTTTCCTTTGCTATACCAAAACTCTTCAGTTTCATGCAATCCCACATATTTATTCACCTTTTAGTTTCTTGTGCCTTTGGGGTCTTGTTGAGAAAGTTAAAAAATAGGGCTAAGGGTATAGCTTAGAGGTAGGTTGTACCTGGGTTCAATCCCCAGTACTGCAAAAAAGTAATACTAAAAATCACTATTTCCTTTATACTTCTATAATTGTGCTGTTGAGATCAATTACATCCATTGCATATGCATAAATGTATGTGTATATACCATAAGTACACAGTAGTATGCTACTGAACATACCTTTTCCCAAATTTTCATTCAGTGATGTTACACTGGTATCTTAACACATACCAAAATGGGATTCTTTACAACATATGACTCAAAAAATGCTGTCAATTAGTCCTTTAAATATTTTTATAAAGTAATATTTTTCTGAAGAATTGAGTTTTCATTGTTCACAAGCACACTACTAAAGAATGACATACATTATATAATTTTTGTGTGGAACTGGGTATGGAACCCAGGGGAATTCTACCTTCAAGCTACACCCCCAGCCCTACTTTTTATTCATTATTTTGAAACAGGGTCTCACTGAGTTGCAAAGGGCCTCACTAAGTAGCTGAGGCTGTCCATGAATTGCTATCCTTCTGTCTCACTTTTCCAAATACTGGGATTACATGCTTGCACCACCACACCCAGCAAATCCATTATCTAATTTGTTTAATAAAGGTATATTTACATTTTATAAATATTTAACCATTTTAAAGATTTCTTAAAATTACAAACAAAATAATTGCACAGATAGATGGAATATAATTACATTTCAATACTATTGACTTCTTTCAATCTTCATACCACCTAATGGGACAGGTACTCTTATTATTTTCTTTATTTTATTTTTTGCAGTACTAAGAATTGAACCCCAGGGCATTCTACCTCTGAGCTACATACACTCCCAGCCCTATTTTTATTCTTTATTTTGAAACAGGGCTGTTAGTGAACCATGATCCTCCTGTCTCAGCCTCCCAAATACTGTGATTACAGTGTGTGCCACCATGTCTGGCCAGGTACTATTATTAGTCCCATTTTTCTGAAGAGGTTACATGGTATAACTGGGCCATGTGGTGGTTTCACTGCCAGTCTTTTGAAGAAACTCCATACTGACTTCCATAGTGGTTGTTGTAGTTTATAATCACACCAACAATCCATAAATGTTATTTTCTCCCATATGTTAGGTATCTTTCCAAAAGAATGAGAATCATAATATTATGGTGATGCATGCATACTTATGTCTATAGCAACACAATTCATATTAGCTAAGTTTCAGAACTAACCTGTGTCTTTCATCAAATGAATGGATAAAAAAATGTGGTACATGCACACAATGGACTTTTACTTGGCCATAAAGAATAACAAAATTATATCATTTGCAGGAAAATGGATGAAACTAGATGTTTTCTAGTTAATCAGAGAGATTCAGAAAATTAAGGACAACATGTTTTCTGTCATATGTGGAAGCTAGAGAGAAAAGGAACCTCATGGCAATTAGGATAAAGATCACTAGAGGAGCGGAAGGGGAGAGAAAAGGGAAAGGGAAAGGGAGGTACCAGGAAGGAAATAGACTATGTAATGTCATGTGCATGTATGAATGTATCATTATGAATCTATAATGCAGAGAGAGAGAGAGAGAGAGAGAGAGAGAGAGAGAGAGAGAGAGAGAGAGAAATGGCAGTAAAGGAGAAATAGGGAGAAGGAAACAAACCAAAGAATAGTATGTGAATATATAAATGTATTGTGATGCATCTCATTTTCATGTACAATTACAATGCACCAATAAAGTCATGTTTTTTTTAAAAGGGGTTAATTGACTTGCCCTAGCTCACAAAGCTAAGTAAGTAAGCAGATTGGTTCTAAACTCTATGATTTTAATCATTATGTACTGAAGACTTACTTTTTCTGAAAATACCGTACAATGTAAGGAATATTCTACCTTCACCAATACTTAAGAATTCTAGCTGTTTTTGTTCCAATTAATCCATTTAATGTGTTCACTCCTGGTCCCAAGTCCACTCAAGTATCTGAATCTACAGAGTCCAAGGCCCAAATCCAGGGGTGGCCCCAGGGTTCTCAATAAAGTGAGATTCCTTCCCAACCTTGATCTTCTCCTTATATTTACCTTCACCCCCAAATTCTTGTCTAGCTTAGTATCTTTGCTATTTCCAAGGCATTTTCACTTATTAGCATTGTGGTCTTGCATAAAAAATATCACAAATAATTCAAATTTTTCATTTTTCATCCATATATTGGAAATTCTAATAGTAACATACATGCAAAATGTTTGCTCTGTATCAAATACACATGAGTTGTTTTTTTGTTTTCTTTTGGCACTGGGGATTGAACTGAGCATCATTATACCTCTGATTTACACCCCAAGCCCTTTTATATTGTTTCATTTTTTATTTTCTGGTCTCACTAAGTCGTTGGGGGTCTTGCAGAATTGCTGAGGCCGGCCTTGAGCCTGTGATCCTCCTGTCTCAGTCTCTCAACTACTTGGATTACAGGCAAGTAGTTGAATTTGAATGTGCTCCCATTTACCATCACACATTCTCCCCCTTCTAGTTTGTGTTGCACAAATTGGTCCTGCTGACTCCATCCTGCATGGTACACTCTCTTGAGTCATCAGGAAAATGATGGAAGCTTGCTTCTAGGCAGGATTTCTTGGAGAGTAATCATTCCCGCTAAGATGCAGGATTGCTGGATGGGTCTGTACGATCAATAGCAAGCCTTGCCCCCAGCAGGAATTCAATCCATTTTGGCTGCTTCAATGGGGCTCCTGGGGCTTAGACAGTATCAAAAGGCAATTACTGATTTTCACTTATTTTAGCTATGAGTTCCTTGCTGGCCCACTCCATTATCCTCACCTCTCCACGTCCCTTCTGCTACAAATCAACCACTTCCTTCCTCTTCCTAACAAAAGCTCTCCATATCTTTCCAGGCTGCAATGTCCCTTTTTCTCACTATGGGTTTGTACTTTTGACCCACTGGCCTCCACCCCATTAGCTGCACACCTAAGGATTTCCTTGTTCTCTGCTCAGTCCAAACTTGTTAGTCCCAAAAAACGAGAGAAATCCTATAACGATTGTAACTAACAAACAAAATGAGCTCCACCAAATGGAACAGGACTTGACCCCCTCATTCCTCTACAGCAAGGGCTTGCACACTTGTTCTGTAAAAGCAAGGAAGGAGTAAATATTTTAGGCCCTGCAGGCTAACCTATCTCTGTGGTAACTACTCCACGCTGTCATCTTAGTTCAAAAGCAGCCAGAGATGCAATGTAAACAAACAGGCATAGCTGGCCTTCAGTGAACTGTCTTTACAGATGCAGAAATTTGCCTTACATACATTTTTCACACTCCATACATATTCTTCTTTTGATTTCCCTTTCAGCCATTTAAAACCATGCAACTATTCTGAGCTCACAGGACAGGCAAAAAGGGGCTATAGTTTGTTGCCCTCACACTGTAGGAAATAGAAAATTAGATTCTGGAGATTTATCACGAACTTCCCAGAGTCCCAGGCAGTGTGATTTGAAATGTGTGCCTGAGCCAACCAGTCCAGGTGGACTTATTCATTGGAAGGCATCATATTTTGGCCAATACATCCTATGGACCATTTTAAGCATCTGAAAGACAGAGTGGGTATTTTTGCCAGACTTAATGTAAATCTGGCAGTTGTTCTTTTATACAAAATTAACTGGCTGCTCATGTCCAACCCCCTATCTTAGACTGGGCTCCCTAGCAGCTGAAATTGAGACAATTTGGGATGTGTGGTTTATGGAAGTAGAGGAAGAACTCTCAGGAGAAAGAGGCTGAAGGAATAATAGGAAGGAAGGACAACAAACAGGGATGTGGACTCATCTGGAGGCTGGCTCCAGTCTGAGCCCTGGGAAGCTCTGGGGTACAAACACCACCATCTAGTTAGTTCCACCTTGAGGAAAAGACTCAGATCTTTGGTAGCTCCATGCTGATAACATTCCAGGCAAGGTAGCTGCCATTCACTGGAGGAGAAATCTACAGGGAAACTGACAGCTACGAGCTGTTGGGGACAACACTCCAAGCAGCTGGGGATGGCAGCCATAGCCAAGTAAAGGGGACTCAGTCAGGAGACCTACAGAGAGCCCAGTAAGCCCCACTTCTGCCAAGCAGCCAGACTCGATCTTGAAGGGTATAGCCAGCTTGCAGCCTCATATAGCACTCATTATAATGCATCTTTGAAGTTTTTGTTTCTATAATAAATTGGTACCTTTTCCCCACTCCTTACTCCAATAACTATCATCATTCCCAGAACCTAACACAATGAAATAGTTTGGAAAACATAATTAACCAGGCCAATTCCCTTCCTTCAAGGTAAAAGGTCTTAGTGGTAAATGTGAGTCCCAGAGAGAAGTAAATCCCCCTGGCCAATCCCATACTAGAGAATCCAAACCTCTCCTAGTCAACTAGCTCAACAATGCATTCTTATTATTTTATGCCGTTAAGATTCTTAGGATGGCTGGGCATGGTGGCACATGCTTGTATTCCCAGCATTTGGGAGGATGAGATAGGAGGATCATGGCTCATGGACAGGCTCAACTAATACTTAGTGAGGCCCTTTGCAACTCAGTGAGACCATGTTTCAAAATAAAGAATAAAAAATAGGACTTAGGGTAGACCTCAGAGGTAGAATGCCCCTGGGTTCCATCCCAAGTACCACAAAAAAAAGATTCTTAGGATGTTCATAACTTCAGTAATATCATGGACATGGATGATAAATGTGTAAAAATTTTCAGAATTTTTATTGTACTCATGAACATTGTGGAACGCCAGGAGGGATTTAAAATACACTGCATTTCCCAGACATATTTGATTCCAAACTACCTTCTTCTATATACCCCTTTTTTCATAGAATATGTCATGGGACTACTTTTCTGAAGAATATGATGTGAGAAATGCTCTTTTAAGGACTCTTACAGATCCAATAATTCTGTGGTTCTGGGAACCATATAGCCTTGTTCCTGGGTTTAGCATGTGCTCCTTTTATACTTAGGTCATTGTATATTCATATGAAGTTAAAAGAAAGAATAGATCTTTTATGACCATGCCTTTTACTTCCAATGATAATATTTTGCAAAAGTAAAACAACTAGAATATTAACAGTGATGCAATATAGTTATCTTGTTCAGGTTTCCCCAGTTTTACTTACACTTGTGTGTATGTGTGTTAATTATATAAACTAATAAACATATTGAAGAGATGATGGACATTTATATACATTAATATATCAATCGGATATATTTAAGAACCAGATATCAGCTCTGTTTGTACCATAAAAATAAGACATAGAAATTTAAAATGGACCATGATTTCAACTCTAAAATAAAAAATCTTAAGCACTTTTTTGTTTCATGGGCATTTTTATTTTGCTTCATAATATATGGATGGGCACATTTTTTAGAGATCTCTGCCAATTTTTAAAATTTGATCTGCTGGCATGCGAATAAGAGCATCATTTCTTATTCACTCTAATTTGCAGGTTGTATTTTTGCCCCTCAATTATGTGTTCTGACAAGAGAAATTTGTGTGTGAATTTGGAAAGTTGAGCAATTTTAATTTAATGAGCTACTGGGGAAGAAGACACTACATGTGAATGATATTTTCTCAGAGTGCACTTATCAATGTTTATTCAAGGACAAAATGAGAAAATCAATCTTTTTTTCCACAAGTAAATGGAAATAGATTTCAGTTGTCTTAATGAAGATCAAGGTGAAGGCTTTTGTTTATAGGTGTATGTGTTACTAGTTAAAACTGAGTTTTCTTTTCAATGTTTGCTATTTGGGAAGTTCCATAATAGCTTGAATATACCCCAAAGGTAGAGCCTCAGTAAATTTCAGCCTGATTTGATACTCTAAGAAGTTCAGTGTTTTCTTTTGTTTATATAGAGGCTCTGGATAATTTTATTGTCTTTTTCAGTTATTCAGAATAATTACATGGTTTCCTTGCTGCTGTAGCTATACTGCAGCTCCTGGAATAATAAATAAACACGAAAATGAAAATAAATGAAAAACAAAATCCCCAAGTGATGGAAAAGTCTACGTAACTCATACAGCCACAGGAGTTCCACACCAGGACTTATCAGAAAAAAGGAATTGATTCCCCCATCTTCAACTTACCTGGAAATTTGGTAAACTGTTACAGAAAGTCTAAAATTCAAGGTTTATAGCCCTGAAATGATCATTCAGTAGAGAAAGTAAGGCAGATTATGCCAACTGGTACACAACACCCATCCCAACCTCTTCTACCTTGCCACTTTCTATCAAAGGGGCAAACAAATTAACAAGAAAGTACTTATATTCCTGGTCCCTCAGCTACAGGCATCCATATGACACAGTATTAGCTAGATGCAAGAGGAAGTTTGCCAGGAACTTCTGCAAAATATCTGTCTTTCTTTATAAAGGGACAAGTCTGTGGATAGGGAGTATTCTCTGGTATAGCTCCTATATTTATTTTTGTCTTGAATGTGAATATGGGATGCTCTGATGCTTGAAACTGCAGCAGCCATTTTGTGACCAGGAGACAGTAACCTAAGGCAGAAAAGCCAATAGCCTCATCATGAAAGCGAAGAATGAGAAAAGCCCAGGATCTTTGAAGGCTTCATTGAGCCATCTGACAAAACCTGGAATTACAATACATTTTTGTGCCTGTATGATGCTGGGGATTGAACCCAGGGGCATTCTACCTCCTAACTACACCTCTAGCCCTTTTTGTTATTTTGTTCAGAAACAGGGTCTTGCTAAGTTGCTGAGAATCCCATTACGTTGTGGAGGCTGGTGTTGAACCTGTGAACTTCCTATCTCAGCTTCCCAAGTACTAGGATTATAGGCATGTACCATCATGACCAGCTCCAGACTTCTTATGTAAAATAATTGAACGTCATTATTATTTAAACTACTTCTAGCTGTGAGTTCTCTTACTATAGCCCTACGTGTCCCAAGATGACTCAAAGAGAGCAGAAATAAGATGTTGTAATATCATCGCCCTAGTTATATCCAGAGATCAACAGACAACAGTAACACTTTCTAATCCAATGTGCAAAAGATTACCTCATCTGTCTATAAAAGTGTGGGGAGTAAAATATGTTCCATAAAGACTCCATTAAGCTGCTTAGAATGGGTAATTACCCTGAAACATATTGGAAACAGTGTTGGATTGATGGTTGTGGCAGATAGCATTTTTGGCCCCAAATCTTCACCCTGTTTTGTAGCCATAACTTTTGCCTTGCATCTTTGCAGCAATTCTTATCTTCTTCCTCACTCCTTGACATCAGGCTTGGTGATATGTCTTGCTTTGGCCAATGGGGACAAGTGGTCATGACATGAGTGGGAACTTTTGAAATGTGCTTGCACAGTGAGTCTTACTTTCCTGCCTTTCTACCTTCACCATGAGAACATGCCTTGACCACTCTGCTAGTTCCTACTGATGGAGCTCCACTGAGGACAGTCTAGCCCAGCTCACACCATACTCATCCATGCATATGCAAGACATAATTCCTTCTCATTGCATGGATCATGGTGTGTTAATTACACAATATTAATATAGCAATGGATAACCGAAATCCTGGTTGAGAGACTCCAGATTCCAGAGCCAGTCTAAAGGATTTTGAGTCCCTGTTTTGTACCATGTGATGAGAAAGGTGAACTTCAAAATGTCAACCTCTTCCTTGTCTTTAACTGCTATTCAGTAATACCTCTGACAAATACACTCTAGTGGAAACATATTGAAAATTATATTCAATTCATGGGACCCACAAAAGCAGTGGTTCAAATTTAGTAGGGATACCTGGAAAGGTGATATCTTAACAATGAATCCCAGAAAAAGAGCTATTAAAATCATCAATAAAATATATATCTTTTGTGCACTCATTTTTCTTAAGATGCACATGTCAATTTCTAAGTATGACAAAGTAATGATGTGTTGAAGGTGCATGAATATCATGCATACAAAATTTCTGCACATATAAATGTACTATATAAATAAAGTCCTAAGAAATTTGGAGGGTAGCTCCTCAGACTTGATCAGAAAGAAGCTGACATCTGGTCACACAGCAAATGTGTCTCAGATAGGTGAAGGGAGACTAGGCTAGCAGCTCCATGCATTCTGCTTCATTCTGAACAGTATGAACATCTCCATATCCCTGGCCTTCCCCATACTAAATGAAGTGAACTTTTTGGTCAATTGATTGACCTGTATGAGTCTTATCATTAGTTTGTAATACAGCTCACTTTCAATACATGTATGAAATTTTTTCTTATAGATATATGCTTGTAAAGACAGATACAGGGGGATTTTTCAGAGCAGCTTCCCTTTCAAAGCTCATTAATGAGGAATTCATTACATAATGCACTGCCTGGAACATGCTAGGAAGGAATATTAATTAGCCATTTAAAATAATATGTTGGATGTATATGCATTGACAATAATAAATGTAAGATATATCATAAAGGCTATAAAAGCCAAACAAGTGCAAAATATTTTGCAATGTATGTTTTCATTTATATCAAGCAAAGGCATAAACTCACCCACATATTTAGTAAGTTCACAGATTGATAAATACACACAATTGTCCAAAGAAAATTATATCTTCTTCTTTTTTATGTACTGGGGATTGAACCCAGGGGCATTCTATCTCTCAACTACACCCCCACTCCCATCTTATTATTATTATTATTATTATTATTATTATTATTTTGGTGGTACTGGGGGTGGAACCCAGAGGCTTTCTACTTCCGAGCTATACTCCCAGACCCATTTTATATTTTATTTGGAAACAGGGTCTCACTAAGTTGCCGAGAGCCTCACTAAGTAGCTGAGGCTGGCTTCGAACCTGCGCGATCCTCCTATCTCAGCCTCCCAAGCGCGGAGATTACAAGCATGCGCCACCACGCCCGTCTTCCCATCTTATTTTTAAACAGGGTCACTAAGTTTCTGAGGGTAGCCTTGAACCTGAAATCCTCCTGTCTCAGCCAACCAAGTACTGGTATAACAGGCATGCACCACCATCTTGGCTTATAATTTATCTATTCCTCCTCTTGATCTCTCACCCTAATGAATAATGGGGAGAAACTTAAGCTTCTAATTAGTTCTATCTTACTCAGAAAGAATACTTTAAAATATATTTATTTTGAAATATTTATAGATTCACAAGAAGGTATGAAAAATATCTAGAGAGGTTTCATGTACCATTCACCCAGCTTCTAATAATATGCATCTATAGTATAATATGAAACCCAGGAAACTGACATTGATACAATAGGAGGCAATTCTATCACATGTACAGCTTTATATAATCACTACCACAATAGTATTCACTACCACAACAGCATTCAGAACTATTCTGTCACCCCAAGGTTTCCTGATTAACTATACATATTCCCTACCCCCAATTATAACTTCTTGCATTTCCAAACTTTTCTCTATATTTATGATTTTGTTATTTCAAAAATAACATATACATTTATATAGATTTAGTATTTCTATTTTTATAAAATGAATATGTAACCTTTGAGACTGGCTTTTTTCACTATAATAATTCCCTTCAGGTCCATCCAAGTTGTTATGTACATAAGAGTTTATCCCTTTTTTGCATTTGTTTTTGTTTTGAAGTGCTGGAAATTGAATCCAGGGCCTTGCTCATGGTAGTTAAGAGCTCTACCACTTATCTACAATGTCAATTCCTGTTCATGTTTTATTGTAGTATTTTATATATTGTATAAAATAGCAGAATAAATGTTTTCATTTAGTCAATGAAACAAATTAAAAGAAGAAAAATGGAATGTAGTACATGTATCTTAAACATTGTATATAATTCTATTTCTTATTCTTTGATATATTTAGCCCTTATACTCGAGCATGTGCTATGAATAGGCCTATTTTCACAAATAAGAATACTGAGACTCAAGAAAAATATGTATTGATTTTACAGTATTTAGAAATTAATTTGCTCTTCTATATTATCCTAGAAATTTAATTTTTTTTAATTTTGGTGGCACATGGTATTCATATTTACTTGATAATATGAGTCTGATCTCAACTGTCAAGTTATCTTGTTGGAACAAAAAAGACAACCTGTGATTTCAGGGGAGTGAAGAACACAATAACATAATCCATCCAATCCTGTAACCATTACTTCAAAGCTCAACAAGAATGCACATTTTTAGAGATGGGTAGCAAAACTGCAGGCATCTCTAATGGTGACATAAATTTCTTCCACTGATTTGGAAATAATGGGGTTTAAATATGTTCTTTTTATGAAATCAGGACAAGATAACAGTCTAGTGGAAAACCTGGAAGAAAACATTTGGCACTTCAAAAATTTCAAAACCTGTGTTCTGTTGATTTCATCTGCCGGAGCCAGCTGGCAAAAGTACGGTTCCGAAGAGAGGAGTGAGGATTAACAAGCATGGGAAGACGATCTAGTCTCTACTAGCACCCCGACTTTATTTTCTCAAGGCAATTTATACAGTTTCTAGCTTTGGGTTGCACAGGAATGCAAAAAAGACAGGTCCAAAGTACATATATCACTTAGCAAGTCAAACAATACCATGGTACAACATAAACCTAATCTTAACTAGCAGACAGAACAATTAGCATCAATCATTCTGAGAGGGTCTTATTTACTTAGACTCCATGATTCTAAACCTTGTTGACTCTGGGCGAAGGACAGTCAGAAGTGCACTTTTGAGTAAGGGTGAGACAAGATAAGGTAAAAACCTTAATGGCTCCCCACATTCATCTATAAAGAATTACCTGGAATTCAGGTGTGGTGGCACAGGCCTATAATCCCAGTACTTGTTGCCATAAGATATATTTAAGAAACTGGGCCCCAGGGTACATGCCTATAATTCCAGTAGTTGGGAGGCTGAGATGGGAGAGATGGGAGGATCAGAATTTCAAGGATAGTGTGTGATAACTTAGCGAGACCTTGTTTTAAAAATTTTTAAGTAAAAAAATGCTAGAGGTGTAACTCAAAGATAGAACACCTCTGGGTTCAATCTCTAATACCCCCCACACACAAGAAAATGATTATCTGGAAGCAAAGTGCCTACACTAGCAAAGAAGGTGATATTTGTAACATGCAACAAAGCTTCTTTGCCCTTTCTATTTCTAGATGCCAGGGTCTCAGTTAACAGTCCCGCAATCAACAGGCTTCTGCAGAGCTGCTCAGTGTGAAAGTCATGCTAATGAGGAAAACTGCTAAATGTCAAAATGGCAAGTGTAAGAAAGGCACATGTTTTTGGAATTCCCTGGAGTGAATCTGCATTTTGTGCAGTCTAACTAACTGCGCCGAAGTCTCAGCATTCTAATTTCATAGAATCTTATGGTTGGTGAATCTCTTTAAAGTCGTTCAAGCACATTGCTTGGTTGTTTGGCACTTGGGTTGGGTAGCTGGGGTTGACTGCAAATGGGCCTGAAGGGTACTTGGGGATGATGACAATGTTATAAAACGTGTTCTGTTATATTTTTTATGACTTGACCCCCCCCCTCCTTCCATTACTAATCCCCTTCAGACACTCCTTTGGAATCTCTGTTCATCTACCTGGTGTTGCCTTTTTTCTGGATATCTCTCTAGCTCCCACATATAAGAGAATACATACATCTACTCATTTTTTGAGACTGGCTATACTCGCTTAGTTAATGTGTTCAAAATTACCCATTCCAACCTTAAATATATGTACAGGTAGATGGAGAGACCTATTGGGAAGGGTACCATGAGTCATGTGCATGTATTTTTCTGTCACTCTATAACAAATATGATGTAAAATTTCAATGCACTAAATAAAAAACGAAAAAAACTGAATTTTTATGATAATTGAATTCTATAAATTTACTAAAAATCATGGAATGCTACACTTAAATGGCTAAATTTTACAGTATATTAGTTATAAAACAATATATCTGTTTTCAAGAGTAATTCACTAAAATCTCTCTCCCAGAATTTGTGCCCTCTTTTAAATTTTATTTTAACTTATAAACAATAATTATATGTATTTATGGGATGCAAACGAATGTATTGATATATGCCCACAATGTGAAAAGATGAAATCAGGCTCATCAACAAATCCATCACCACATAGTTATCATTTTTTGTGGTGAGAGCATTTAAAATCTATTCTTTTGGCAATTTTGAAATATGAAATGCACTATTTTAGTCACTATTCTGTGCAATAGATCATTAAAGCTTATTCTTCCTATCTAAATGTAACTTTGTAGCCAGGCATGGTGGCTCATGCTTGTAATTCCAGTATTCAGGAGGCTGAGACAGGAGCATCACTGTTCAAAGACAGCCTCAGCTGCTTTGTGAGGCATTTGCAATTCAGTGAGACCCTGTTTCAAAATAAAGAATAAAAAATAGGGCTATGGGTGTAGCTTGGGGGTAAAATGCCCCTTGGTTCCATCCCAAGTACCATAAATAAATAATAAATAAATAAATAAATAAATAAATAAATAAATGTAACTCTTTACCCTTTGATCAATATCTCCCATTGTCCCAAAAGCCAGGATTTCTCTTTTTTTAAGGCTGAATAGTATTCCATGGTGTATGTGTTCCACATTTTCTTTATCCATTTATCTGATGATAACACTTAGGTTGCTTCCATATTCCATATCTTGGTTATTGTGAATAGTGTACTATATAGCATACTGATTTCATTTCCTTTGGGTCTATACCCAGACTTGAGATTCCTGGATCATAGGGTAGAGTGGTTTTAATTTTTTTTTTGAGGAAACTATACTGTTTTTCAAGATGACTGCATCAATTTATATTCCCACCAACAGTACACAAGGACTCTCTTTTCTGTATATCCTTACCAACGTTAGTAATCTTTCATATATATTTTTTATGGTATCAATGATTGAACCCAGGAACACTATACCTTCGAGCTATACCCGAGCCCAATTTTATTTTTTATTTTGAAACAGATTCTCACTAAGTTGCAGAGGACCTCACAAGTTGCTGAGGCTAGCCATGAAGCTGTGATTCTCAGCCTCCCAGTACTGGAATTACAAGCGTGTGCCACCACGCTGTAATGTCCTCTTCTATCAGTTGCTTCCAGTATTCTCTGGTAGACAGAACTAGTTTTGCCTATGCTCTTCACAAAGGACAAAGATAATTTCCTCTCCTTGTAAACAGTCCCCAACAATGAAGGATGGAATTTGGTATAAAATAGTGCTTCCAAATTCTTCAACACTGGAAACTATGAATTGAAATATTTGGTAATTCTCGGGAATTCTCCAAATTATAAACTATCCTTTAAATCCTAGTTTAAAAGTATTTAAAGTATAGTGTTGTTTATATGCTGTGCTCATTATTATGTATATCTTAAAATCTTTCGTGAATAATAAATTCTAGTGTTGCTTACAAAGAATATTTTCTCTGTAAAACAATTTCTTTGTATTCGAGATGTTGAATATTCAAAGCAAATATTCAAAGTTTGGAAATGCCAATGAATATTATTGCATAGTATTTTTTTTATTTTTTTATTCAATAACTGTTTTTTATTTTATTTTATTTTATTTTAATTTTATTTTATTGGTTCACTGTATTCATACATCATAGTGGGATACAAACTTTTGTAGACATACATGCACACATCGCCCAGTCAGCCCCCACCCGATCCCCACCCCATTCTCTCCCCATCCCTCCTTCCCATGCTTGGCTTAGTGGTTGACATCTAGTATTATAGCAATTTATCCAAAATTAAAAATGATAATCTCACATAACAGTTTCATTTGTCTGATACCAAGCGTTTGATGATTTAAAGATAGCATTTCAATATTTCTTTTTGCTTTCTTTCTTACTAGAGCATATTTTTTTCTGTTTTTTTAGGTGAAACTATCATATATTTATATATTTATTTTTCAGAAAAAAAATCTATCCTAATATGGAATATGAATTCTAGATACCCAAAACGATCTTGAAAAAGGACAAAGCTAGCAGATATATATTTTCTGATTTCAAACCATATAAAGCTACAATAATTGAAACAGTGTAGTACTGTTCTAAAGGCAGATATATAGACCATTGGAGTTAAATACAAGCCTAGAGCTAAATTCTTCCCTATATTGTCAAGTTATTTTTGACAAGGTTTCCACGAACATTTGGTGGTGGAAATAATAATCTTTTAACTAAATATTGTTGAAAAATAATAATTACATGGAAAAGAATAAAATTGGACCTTTACCTAATCCCATATACAAGTATTAACTCAAAATAGATAAAAGACCTAAATATAAATCTTAAGACTATAAACTTTTAGGAGAAAATCTGGGTCATAAAACCTCACAACACTGAAATTGGCAGTGATTTCTTGGATATGATTTCAATGGCACAGGCAACAGAAGAATATACAAACTCCCTAAAAAATAAAAGAAAATATTGTATATCCAAAGACAATGTAAACAGAGTTAACAGTTACTAATAGAATGGGATAAAATATTTCCAAATGCTATATCTGAAGGTATATTAATATTCCAACTAGAAATCCTAAAAATTAACAACAATAAAGGCAAACAATACAACTTAGAGATAGGTAAAAGACTAACATAAATAATGAATCTCCACAGATAACCAATCTTAGTTGTCTGTTGGATGGAAACTCTTGTTTCTCTGGTTCTGGTGAGTGTTACCTGTGTTACCTATTTCTTCTTTGTAGTTAATCTCTTTGAGTATTTTCTCTAGCGCTGGTTTTGAAGACATAAATTCCTTCAGTTTCTGTTTGTCATGGAAGCTTCTTATTTCTCCATCTAATTTGATAGAAAGTTTTGCTGGATAGGAAATTTTTGGCTGGAAGTTGTTTTCTTTCAGAGTTTGGAATATGTTACTCCAAGCCCTTCTGGCTCTCATGACTTGGTTTGGGAAGTCTGGAGTGATTCTAATTGGTTTGCCTCTGAATGTCACTTGGCCCTTTGTTTTTGTTGCCTTTAAGATTCTCTGCTTGGCTTCCACATTGGTCATTTTGACAATTATATGGCGTGGGGATCCTCTTCTCCGATCTTGTCTAAAGGGAGTTCTATAAGTTTCCTGGATCTGTGTATCAACCTCTTGCTCTATATTTGGAAAATTTTCTGCTATTACTTCCTTGAAGAGATTGTTGATCCCTTTGGTATCACTTTCTTTTCCCTCCTCTATTCCAATTATTCTTAGGTTAGCTCTCTTAAGATGGGCCCATATTTCTTCAATGTCAGATTCCTGCTGTTGGATATTTTTTTCTAGATTAGAAACTATGCGTTCATTTTTGGATTGCTCATCTTCTAAGAGCGAGATTCTGTTCTCCATGTGGTCTAATCGGTTGTTTGTGCTTTGAATTGAGGCCTTTACTTCATTAATTGCATCCTTTATCTCTTTTTGGCTCTCTCTGAGTTCTTTTCGAAGCACCTCTATTATTTCTACAGTTATTTTCCTGATTTGATCTTCTAGAAATCTCTGATTTTCTGTTTTATCAGGTTCTGATGTTGTTGGCTTGTGCACATTCATTACTCCAGTGTTATTCCTCTTTCCCATGATTTCGGAGGTTTGTGCCTTCTCTGGGTTCTTCCCTTGGGTCACTATGGCTTCACTTAAGGTGCTCTGGATCTCGAGTCTGTATTATCTCAGACCCCACTACTCCTTTACTGGGTTGTATCACAGAGTCTCCGACCCAGGGAGTCGATAGAGGCTGCTTTAAACTATGGGGGGTGCCAGGTTGCACGTTCTCCTATGGTGTGATATCTCTGCCACCACCACCCCCTCACTGGGTCAAGTCCCAGGAGGCCCAATACTGCGATTTCTCCTCTGTGGCCCGCAATTTGACTCACTGTTCTTGAGTACGCAGATGTAGCTGTACTGGACTCGGTGAGTTCACTGCTGCTGCCGCCGCCGGTGGCAATATGGCGCCTCTGCCAAGCCCTCGGCCATGAGGCTGGCGTATTTTTTCTTCTCTGGTTTTGATTTCCACTCTGAATCCCTGCAGCGTGTGCTGAGCTCAGCCACTGGGAGCTTTAAATGCTGTCTGCACCGAAAGATCCCGCCTGGCTGTTCCGCAGCGGCTCACCTGGCTTGCTGTAGCCGTCCGTTGAGTTCGCCGCTGCCGCCGGCAGTATGGCGCTGCTGCCGCGTCCTCGGGCGCGTGTGTCTCCTCTGTGGCCCTGAGCTCTGTTCTCAGTCCGCTTTCTCTCTGGAGCCTGGTGGTTTTTTTTGTTTTTCTGGTGATGGTGTTTTCTGGCTATGAAAGGCGCTCTTTTTGTGGTAATGGAGATTGGTTGTTAGCGGGACTCTTAAGCCCCGCTTTTCTCGGTTGCCATCTTCCCGGAAGCAATCAACATTCGCATAGTATTTGAATAATGTAACATTCAGGTCTCTTAACAAGGTTAACAGCACTACTCAGAATCACATGTTGAAATTGCCAATTTAAAGACTCATTTTGCTTCTAAAACTTGTTATTCTAATGTACAAATGATAGGATTTGTATGAAATATAGTTATGGATATAAACTTATAAATATTTATTGTATCACAAGAATGACTCTCTGATAGCGAATGAGACAGGAATACACTCCACAGTTTTAACAGAACAACAGATACAAGCAACTCTAACTAATCAGATCATGACCACCTCTCTGGTGTGCACTCCTGTCTCTGTTCCTGATAATGTTTACCTTAACCTTTTACTTTGTCTGAATTTTTGTTTCTTCTTTTAGCATCAGTGGATTCCTTTAAAAACCATAGTCTCTAGGTGGATAGTTAGGCTTTAATTCATGCAGATGAAATATAATGCCTTTCTACACTTCCCCAATTTATTGATGGAATTCCAAATTCAGAAAAGCACATATGTTTCCTTAGAAAATCTGAGAAATAGTTTGCATATGGAAACATTGATAAGTGGTTCTCAAAGTGTACTCTGGACTAGTAGCATCAGCACGCCAAGAAATCTGTGAAAAATGCAAATGATCAAACTCCATCACAGACCTACTGTATCAGAAAAACTGGGGATAAGGTCTAGTAGTATTTTTTTACAGGCTTGATGGCGATTCTGATGCAAGTTAAAGTTTGAGGAACTGTCAGAAGGGATAACACTGAGGAATGTGTTCTTCACTTACTCCCAGAGTTTCCCAGTGTACTATTTTCTTCATCTGGATCCCAGCTACATGGAAGCTTTGTAATATTTTGTTTTTAGCTGTATGCTTAGGATTTGTGCATTTTAAGCATACATTCTGTGCTCTAGTAATTTTGAAAAATTTTAAAATAGCATCTATACTACATTACCTAAATTTTCTCTGCTGAATCCTTACCATTTTATCTTTAAGTGCAAGGATCTAGTTTTAGTCACCATCTCTTCTCAAAAAGCATAGTAGAAGTATATTTAATTTTCATATAGTTGAATATAAAATTATTTTATTCTGATTGGATCAACCTATTATAGCTCACCACTCAAAATGAAACAAATAAAATTTATTCATCTTATTTCATTGGATATCTAATTATTAAACTCTCAGAGAGCTTAAGATCTAGTAAATAATTAGATAACGATGATAATAAGTTCAAAATTACAGTCTAGTTAGTTAAGGTTTGTCTTAATGCCAAGCAATAAATTTCATACTTATAAAAATTATATGTCATATTTTTACCCCCGTTTTATAGGTGAAGAAACTGAGGCATATGATTAAAGTGGATCCAATTTCAGAACTTTTCATTTTAATCACTACCTATATTGTTGTATAACTTACCACAAACTTAGCAGCTTAAATTCACATATATTTATTATCTCACAGTTTCCATGGGTCAGGAGTGTAGGCATGCCCTCACTAGGTCCTCTATTTGGGGTCTTAAAGGGATACAATAAAGATGAAGGCCTATCTATAGTCCTGTCTAGAGACTTGACTAAAGAAGAGCCCACATACAGGCTCCATCAGGTTGTTAGAATTTCTCCTCCTCCTCCTCCTCCTCCTCCTTCTCCTCCTCTGGGAGTGGGAATTGAACCCAGGGATCTTTTTCTTTTGAGATATATACTCAGCCCTATTTTTTTAAATTTTGGAATAGGGTCTTGCTAAGTTGCCAAGGGCCTCACTAAATTGCTGAGGCTAACCTGGAACCTGCAATTCTCCTGTCTCAGCCTTCCAGGTACTGGGATTATAGGCATGCTCTATCTTGCCAGGCAGAAGAATTCATTTTCTTGTGGTTGTAGGACTAAGGTCCTCATTTTCTTGCTAGCTTTCAGATGGGCTCCATTTTTAGCACCTCAAGACTTCCCCCAGGTCATTGCTACATGGTTCCACCCTAGGCCTTCCCACAACATGGCAGCATACTTCTTCAAGGCTGAATGTAGGGCCATGTCTAAGATCTAGATCTTCTTTTAGAGGGTTCACCTGATTTATTCAGGCCCATTCAGTATAATTCCTCCTACTGATTAATTCAAAATTAGCTGAGTATGAGCCTTATCTTATTTGTATCTACAATATCTCTTTGCCTTTGCCATAGAATGGAAGCTACTTCTGGGAATAATATCCCATCACATTCTATCCACACTCAAGAGGGGTTGATTGCAGAAGACATGTACACCAAAAGTCAGGAACTGTGGAGGGCACGTTAGACCTCTATGTACCACATTACTGTATTTAAGAACCAGTGTGTTGAGTGTTAGGCAAAATACTGGTGAGGCATTCCCTGCTAATTTAGCCTGTGCTCCCACCTCCCCTATGGAGAGTTTGGGTTATGGGTATGAGGAAGCCAAGAGGGAAGTTGTGTCCTGAATGATGTTTCCATCACTCACGTGGGCCTGCCATGTCCATATGAAACCCAGAAGACAATGATGAAAATACAAAAGAAGTGAGGCATAGCACATACTGTTAAGTAAGCTCCACCTTCTTTAACATCTCCCACTCCTTGGGAGTAATGCACCATCCCATTCATCTGCCTGAGGCAGAGAGTTGAGGAGTATTTTTAGAATCATCTGGAACTGATGCAGCCAATGCCTTGTTCTCTATCTCTGGCTGCTTCGGCTGAGGGAGATGGTTCCTGCTGGCTGACAATTTCCCTCCTTGAATACTCACATCTCAATGCTCCTTCTAATCCCTTTTTCTGACAGCAGAAGAGCTTGCTCAGCCACAAATGCTCAATGGGGCCAATTATCTCAAGGGAAACCCTCTGCAAAGGATGGGAGCTAGAGAATAATGCCCATGTCTTCACATGCTGTAATGAAATGGATGTGAAGTGGGTTCCACATGGTTCCTAAGAAGGTCCTCATGCTGTTGAGTCTCAGTTACCCCCTGTAGTACTATGATCATGAGCTCACCATTATTGGCTTTCTCTCCCTTCCCAGTTTCATATCCCCCTTTATCACTGGACTTTCTGAAACCATCTGCCAAACAGTCACCACCACCCCAACCTTTATCTGCTTAATATCTACTTATTTATATATGCTTAATTATCTCAGGCAATAACCTGAGATACATTTTTCCTCCATTTTGCCCCATTAATTAATACCTAACCTCCTGGACATGTGCTGCATCCCTAAAAACTTTCCCATAATTTTAGCCAGTGCCACCTATTGCTAAGATAAATGTTAATCTTCCAATCTCTGTATCTTTCAGCCACTTGTACCCATCTCTCCCCTGACTATTAGCATGCTCTTTCTAAGTTTTTATGTTTATCTCCTCAGTCTCCTGACAGGGGATCCTCTTTGTCTGATAATTAAAATCTAAATTCCTTAGAGCAATAATATGAAGAGATTTATTCAAAGGGTAGCTATTGAATGTCTCCTGTGTGTCAGCCACTTTGCTAAATGCTGATGATGAACAAAGCAGACACGATTCTCCCCTCATACAGTTTAGAGTTCCAGGAGGCAGACATGAAACAACTACCCACACAGAGAAATACATAAGTACCATAATATGAAGCAATTTTAAGGAAAAGTACAAGATTCTAAAGCAGTACTGTATAATTTGGCAGCCAGTGGCTATTTAAATTGTGTGCATATTTGAATGCATTACTTTGACTCACATTACAATGCATGACTACAATGCACCAACAAAAATTTAAAGTAGTAAAATTAAATCATTTAAAAACAATAAAACATTAAAGACATAAAATAAGTTCAAAACAATTTTGTAAACTCAGTTCTTCAGTCGCATTAGATGCCTTTGAAGTGTTCATTAGCCATATTCAGTTTATGGGACTGCTGCATATGTAGACCATTTTCATCAACACAGAGAGTTCTGTCAAACAATGTTGCTAAAATCCTATCTAAAAGGGAAACTTCATCAAAACTTGGAGGTGGTAGGACATGTATGCCAGGGAAGGCCTCTGCAAGGGAATGACATAATAGGTTAGTATCCACCAAATAATTTGGTATGCTCAGAAGAATGAGGGAGAATTCTGGAGGGTCCACAGCATGGATGAAGGCTTACAACTGAGTGGTAGAGTGTACACATGCAGAAAGGCTGAAAAGCAAGATGGCAACCAAATAGCAAGGGTCCATAAGGGCACACCAAGGACTTGGAGCTTTTCCTAAGAACAATATAAAGGTATTTTTCCAATTTTAAAGCACAGCCAGTTTCCCATCTGAAAAAAAGTTCCTTTCTCTATGTGTTTTTATATAGGAATGAGAAAAGATTAGAAATGTTCTTTGCCAACATATTTGCTTACCTTAATATCATGTTTTTTGAAATGTGTATCAGTACATATGGATCCAGTTTATTCATCTTACTACAGTAAAGGACTCCATTGCATGGAAATACATCATATCCCATGTACACTTAAAATATATAAAGCAATATAGTATGTTAAGTATCTACATACATGGAAGTAGAGTATATAATTATTCACAGGAATGATATTCATCACTATCAGGGAAAGATGGAGGAAGAAATGACTGGATAGGTATAAAGATATTTAGTTTTACTTCTACTATTTCTTTTAAAATACAACAGAGCTAGGAATAATTGCAAACACCTATAATCTCACTAGTTAGGAGGCTGAGACAGAAGGATCACAAATTTTAGGTCAGCCTTGGCAACTTAGTGAGATCCTATCTCAAAATAAGAAATAAGCTGGGAAAATACCCCGCTTTTGCCGGGCATGGTGGCGCACGCTTGTAATCTCCGCACTTGGGAGGCAGAGAAAGGAGGATCGTGCAGGTTTGAAGCCAGCTGCGCTGGCTTAAGAGACCCTATTTCCAAATAAAAATATAAAAATAGGTCTGGGAGTGTAGCCCGAAGGTAGAAGGGTTTCCAGGAACCTTAGTACCACCAAAATAAAATAAAATAAAATAAAATAAAATAAAATAAAATAAAATAAAATAAAATAAAATAAAATAGAGCTAGGTTATATCTTAGTGGTAGAGTGTCCCTGAGTACAATACCCAGGATCACAATAAATAAAAAATTTAAAAAGGAAGAAAGGAAGGAAGAAAGGAGAGAAGGAAGGAAGAAAGGAAAGGTGAGAGGAAGAAAGGAATCAGAACCAAAAAGTGGAAAATATCTCTGAATGATCTATAAAATTATGACTTATCTCTGTAAAAAGGTTATAAGTGGCTCTTGCAATCTGTTTGACTAATGATGAATTACTTTCTTGTTGTTATGCTCAAGGTCTTTAACTATAAAATGGACCTATCAAGAGTAATCTTTTCACATAATTTAAATTGTGTAAGCTAATACACACAAATTAGTATGTTAATAAGTGCTCAATAAAGTGACATAGTAGTAACACAAATCATGTTTATTGCATTATAGAATTGCAACAGTAGAAAATATCTCCTAATATAACCTAGGCCATTCATACATACAAGAGATTTCTCCATATGGGATGGCAAGTGCAATGACATAAATATTACTTTCTAAAAGTATCAGGTTTTGGTCATTTAATATTTTTTAAATTTTTATTGGTGCATTATAGCCATACATCTTAATGGAATACAAGATGGTAGAGGCATACATGCACATATCATTCATTTAGCCCTTCCCCAATTCCCACCCTATTCCCTCCACCTTCCCTCCTTTGCCTGTTTGGTTTACTGATTGAATTTGATTTGTGAAAGTCAAACCCCTTATGTTTTTTCAGCTAAAGTATTTTAACCCTGAAACCAGCAATGGGCCCATTCTGAAACAAAATTATATGAAAAATTTCTTATGAAAACATCAATTCTTCTGCTAAGAGCATAAGCTATAGTCTTGTTACCAACTACTTTAGCTGATCAAGTGAAGTAGATGAATGGGTGATAGTTTTTCTGAATGATGCTGGACCACTGCGCTCCTTCCTCTAGAGCTAAAGCACTCCCTGTCACACACGTTAAAGCACCCACACAACAGAACTGCACTTTTGAATGGGGCATTCAGATTGCCTGAGATAAAAGATGGGATGCGACTGTGAATGCCTGCAAACTTGAAGTTATTAATATTAACAGGCCAACTTCAAGATGCCCAACATGAGCCTTTTTTCCTCCCTCGCAGAGTGATTTGCTAGCAAAATCAGATTACATTTATTTTGCATATCTTCTTCATTTAGATTGAAACTGTCTTTTGTTCTCCAGTTGATCAAGGAAGAAATGATACCAAAGCATTTAAAAGTCCATAGTCAATTTTTTTGAGGTAACAATGATAAAATTAATGAGCAATTTTTAAGTTAATTATTTTCTTTTCTAAAGCTCTAA
The DNA here is from genome assembly GCF_963383645.1 of Muscardinus avellanarius. Lineage (NCBI taxonomy): Eukaryota > Metazoa > Chordata > Mammalia > Rodentia > Gliridae > Muscardinus > Muscardinus avellanarius. Next base: position 8,820,253 of record NC_137792.1, read on the forward strand.
TTAATCTTCTATTATCATTCTCCAGCTTCCTGTTTGTCAAAATTTTTACAGATAAAAACTTTCTTCTGTTTTCCCCTAAAAATACTAGGCAGATTTTGATCTGTTCCCTGATCTTTACCAGAAAAGACATCTGAGGACTGTCATATCAAGCTTCCCTGGGCATTCATTCCTCTACACCTCAGTGACTCTTCAGGAATGTTTGTACACAAAAGAGGGTAGCTGAGTGTCTTAGGCTGTGCTTCTCAATAAGCAGACCCTTAGTTAAGTAGTATCTTGGGGAAGCTATTCCTGAAAGCACCAGTAAGAAAATGGGGAAGCAAGCCAGGAAACAAGAGGAAGTTAATACAGGGTGGGTTACTGAGTGGATCACTGCTATAGGCAACTGAGTCCTACCACATCTTAAGACCTCTGGAGATGGTCTAGGTCATGCCTTAGAGTTTTCTTACCTGAGGGGCAAGGAAACTAGAATATTCATCGTGTCAATCATTACTTGAGGGCACTTTTCGAGACTCAAATACTTGGCACATGCAGCCTGTCAAGTGTGTGGACAAGTCTGCTTCCATGCTCAGGGAAGACCTCAGGCATCTAGAAAGCCCAATATTACCTCTATAAAGCCTTTGGGATCCATATGAGTTTCCAATTGCTACAGATTTAGTAGCTTAAAAGAATGAACATATATTTTCTTATAACCTTGTAAATCAGAAGTTCAAGATTTGTTGGTAGGGCTTCATTTTGACTAGAAACTGGAGGAGACAATCCATTTCTTCACACCTTCCTACCTCTAATAATCTGCCTAGACTTCTTAATTATAACCCCTTTTTTCATTGGTTACCAATCTTCTTTTCTGATTCTGACCCCACTGCCTTCCTTTTATTGTTCTTTCTCTGTATTGCAGATTGAACTGAGGGACATTCTACCTCTGAGCTATACCTCAAGCCCTTTTTATTTTTATTCTTAAACAGAGTCTTACTAAGTTATTGAGGATGGCTTCAAGCCTACAATCCTCCTGTCTTGGCCTCCCAAATACTGGGATTGCAGGCATGTACCACAATGACCAGCTACTGCCTTTCTTTTCTAAGGACTCTAGTGATTATATGGGGCCCACACAGATAATCATGGATCATTTATCCATCTCAAAGTCATTAACTTATGCATATATCCAAATTCCCTTTTAACATGTAAGCTCCCATAATCACATGTTGTAGAGATTAAAACATAAACAAATTTTTTAGACGTAGCCTCACTGTGTTGCCCAGGGAGGCCTTGAACTTTTGGGCCTAAGTGATCCTCCCACTCAGCCTCCCACATGTTTCGACTGCAAGAACATAATACCATGCCCAGAATAAGACATGATCATCTTTGAGGACCAACTGTATTTTAGGGGGATATAAGACTACTGAAAGCCAAAGAGAAATGTAGGGCACCAACAATGTTTCCTTCTAGACAAAGACATGCCACTGAAGGATAAATATAATTCCTTGAATACTTTATGGAAAGAAAAAGACGATGTTGCATAAATAACTGCTACTTTTGTTCAACTAATACAGATTGACATCCTTCAGGTCTCTTGTAATGTTGCAAAACCCCAATACACATAATATCAAGGGAGACATCCAGTTGTTATTTTAGCATTAGAGTTAACATGTTTGGAGGCTCAGGATCACAAACGAAAATGGAATGCCAGAATTTCAATTTCTTGTCAGTTTCATGGGAGAAAAAAAAAGCCTCAAGACAATCGCATCTTATTTTAGGGGCTCATCTAATTTCCAGACATTTCATCAAAGGCATAAAAATGTTTTTTTTTTCTGAGGATCATTGTCATTCTGCTTATGAAAATAAAAACAGCAAGCGTCCACACAGGTGTTGGGAAAAACAGAAATAAAAGCCAGAGGAAAGTCTTTGCCTGCCATGATGGGCTTCTGCAAGGTGAACTAAGTGCTTCAAAACCTGGAAAATTTAACATTTGCTAAAAATGCACATGAATAAAGCAGGGTTGATAGAAATTTTGTAATAGTCACCAACAAAAAGGAGTCTCTCTCTCTCTCTCTCTCTCTCTCTCTCTCTCTCTCTCTCTCTCTCTCTCTCTCTCTCTCCTCCCTCTCCTCTCCTCTCCTCTCCTCTCCTCTCCTCTCCTCCCCTTCCCTTCCCTTCCCTTCCCTTCCCTTCCCTTCCCTTCCCTTCCCTTCCCTTCCCTTCCCTGCTCTTCTCTTCTCTTCTCTTCTCTTCTCTTCTCTTCTCTTCTCTTCTCTTCTCTTCTCTTCTCTTCTCTCTCTCTCTCTCTCTCTCTCTCTCTCTCTCAGGATTTGAAATATATTTTATTGAAAATGGTATATATTTAAACTGTGCTTGGTTCCCTCTATTCCCCCCATTTTTCCTCTCCCCAACAATGAGTGTCCAGGTTAACCGTGCTATATTCATCCTTTTACACATATTTGGATGTAGCTCCTCTGTTAATCAACCTCAGCCTTCTTCTCCTATTCTTCTATTCTAGCTTTGCTGAGATTTCCCCTCCATCATCTGGAGTCCCTTTGGTATTCCCAGTGCTCCCTAGTTTGGGCATATTAGAGAAAACATATGGCCATTCTCTTTCTGTGCTTGGCTGATCTCACTTACCATAATGTTCTCCAGATCTTTCCATTTTCTAGCAAATGACATGATTTTGTTCTTCTTTATAGCTGAGTAGAATTCCATTGTGTGCATTTTCCATAATTTTGTAATCTATTCATCAGTTGATGGAGACCTAGATTGGTTCCATATTTTGACTATTATGATATGTGTTGCTGTGAACATAGGTATGTATATGTTACTGTAGTTCTCTGATTTCAACCCCTTTGGAAAAATACCCAGGAGTGATAGAGCTGGATCATATGGTGGATCTATTCACAGTTTTCTAAGGAATCTCCACACTGATCTCCATAGGAGCTGAACTACTTTGCACTACCACCAACCATGAAAAAGAGTTCCTCTTTCCCCACATCCTCGCTAGCATTTGTTGTTATTTGATTTCTTTATTCTTGCCACTCTGATTGGGGTTAGATGGAATCTCAGCGTAGTTTTGATTTGCATCTCCCTGATGGCTAATGATGTAGAACATCTTTTCATGTATCTATTGGCCATTTGTATCTCTTCTTTTGTGAAGTGTCTATTCAGTTCAATTGCCCATTTCTTGATTAGGTTGTTTGTTTTGCTGGTGTAGAGTCATTTGAGCTCTTTATATATTCTAGATGTTAGCCCTCTATCAGAATGGTGGCTGGTAAAGATCTTCTCCCATTCTGTAGGTATTTTCTTTAGGTTCTTGATGGTTTCCCTTGATGAGAAGAAACTTTTTGGTTTGATCCCATCCAACTTCTTAATTCTTGTTTTAATTTCTTGCATGTTGGAGGTCTTGTAGAGAAAGTTATTGCCTGTGCTTATATGTTGGAGTGTTGAGCCTATGCCCTCCTCTAATAACTTCACAGTCTCTGGTCTAATTTCTAAGTCTTTGATCCATCTCACGTTGATTCCTGTGCATGGTGAGAGGTAAGGATTTAGTTCCATCTTTCTACAAATGGATAGCCACTTCTCCGAGCACCATTTGTTGAAAAGGCTGTCTTTTCTCCAGCATATCAGTTTGGCCGCTTTGTCAAAGATTAATTGACTATAGGTGTGTGGGTTTGTTTCTGTATCTTCTATTCTGTTCCACTTGTCAGTCTGTTCCACTTGTCAGGTATTGTTGTGCCAATACCATGCTGTTTTTACTACTATTGCTCTATAGTATAATTTGAAGTTCGTGATTGTGATGCCTCTTGTATGGTTCTTGTTGCTGAGAATTGCTTTGGCTATTCTGGGTCATTTCTTTCTCCATATAAAATTAATGACTGATTTTTCTAGGTCTAGGAGGAATGTTGTTGGTATTCTAATGGGAATTACATTGAATCTATAGGTCACTTTTGGCAGAATGGCCATTTCGATGATATTTATTCTGCCTATCCATGAGCACAGGATATCTTTTCCATCATCCAAGGTCTTTTTCAATTTCTTTCTTTAATGTTTTATAGTTTTCTTTGTAGCAGTCTTTTACATCTTTGGTTAGGTTTATTCCTAGGTATTTTATTGGTTTTGAAGTTATAGTGAATGGGATTGTTTTCTTTATATCTTTCATTGTGGATTCATTGTTGGCATAAAGAAAAGCCACTGATTTCTTTAGGTTGATTTTGTATCCTGCAACTTTGCTTAATTTGTTTATCAGCTCCAGAAGTCTTTTGGTTGAGTTCTTTGGGTCTTCTAGATAAAGGATCATGTCATCTGCAAATAAAGATTGTTTTAATTCTTCTCTTCCTATTTGAATTCCTTTGATTTCCTTCTCTTGTCTTATTGCTATGGCAAGAGTCTCAAGGACTATATTGAAAAGGAATGGTTTTAGTGGGCATCATTGTCTTGTTCCTGATTTTAGAGGAAATTCTTGCAGTTTTCCCCCTTTCCATATGATGTTGGCTTTGGGTTTATTGTATATTGCCTTAATGATGTTGAAATACATTCTTTCTATTCCAATTTTCTGCAGTGCTATTAACATAAATGGGTGTTGGATTTTGTCGAATGCTTTTTCAGCATTTATTGATATGATCATGTGTTTTTTGTTTTCAGTTCTACTTATGTGGTGGAAAACATGTATTGATTTGTGTATGTTGAACCAGCTGTGCTTTTCTAGGATGAAACCAACGTGGTCATAGTGTACAATTCTCTTGATATAGTTTTGAATGTGTATAGCTAGTATTTTGTTTAGAATTTTTGCATCTATGTTCATTAAGGATATTGGTCTGTAATTTTCCTTTCTTGAGGTATCTTTATTGGGTTTTGGAATTAATGTAATACTGGCCTCATAGAAGGAGTTTGGATGAATTTTATCTCTTTCAATTTCCCAGAACAAGTTGTGAAGTATTGGTATTAGTTCTTCACTGAAGGTTTTGTAGAATTCAGCTGGAAACCCATCAGGGACTGGGATTTTCTTTATGGCAGAATTTTTATTGCTCTTTCTATTTCTTTGCTTTATATTGGTTTGTTTAGACTTGCTACGCCCTCTTGGTCCCTGGATGTGTTTGGGGTTGTGAGGTACATTTATTTTGTTTTTTAAGATGCTGCCTTCTTAGTAGTTGAACTTTTTTGGTTTCAGCTACTGAGATATGCTTTGTCCTGCTGTCATCATTCTGAATCCTAAGAGAAATATTTTTACATTCAATTTTTTCAGAATTATTTACTGGAAATTTTATAATTTATTTCCAAAATAATTTAGCTCATATTGCATATAAAATCAGGTCTTATGCTAGGTGTGGAAATTCAGAGGTGGGTAAGAATTTGGCTCTATCTTCAATCTGGTCAATCCAGGTAGATAAAGGTAGAGAAACAATTTTAGTACATGGTGATACTTCCTTTTTGGTTGTTTTAAATATGCATTTATTGGTGCATTGCATTTATACATCATAATGAGGCTCAGAGTGATAGAAAAATATATGCACACAGCACTTAATGTGTTTCCCTCTGGATCCCACCACACTCCCTCCCTTGCCCAGTACATGTTATTGAGCTTCACATTGATGATTCCATATATGTTTAACATCATTTCAATTTTATAACATTCCATAAAATTATTCAACGGATTCCATAACATTATTTCAACATTATTCCCTCCATAAAAATCTTCTCCTGCCACGCCACCTACCTCCACTAAACTCCCTCAGTCATTCCACTGGGATTTCTCCCAATTTATCTGAAGTCCCTTTTGTTTCCCATTACTCTCTACCTTCCACATATGAGAGGAAACATATAACCCTTGACTTTCTGAGATTAGCTAATATCACTTTAGGATAGTATGTTCTAGTTACACCCATTGTCTTGCAAATGACACAATTTGTTCCTTTTTATATACTTTCCATTTGTGGAAGATGGAATTCTTCAGTCCCAGTTCTTCATTCAACTGAAGTAGCACAAACTACCCTGACCCTTACCAAACCCATATGAATGGCAGGGTTACTTCCCTGATCCTTTGACTATGGGTTAGGACATTTAGCTTGTTTTGGACAATACAATGCTAATGGATACGCTATTGTGACCAAAGACTTGTAATGTGTTTAATTTCAGCAGCCTGCCCTTTGCATTATGGTGCCCTGCCATTAGATGAACATGCCCCATAGACACAATGCCTTGTGATCCCATGTCCTTGAAGGAGACATCTGGAGTTCATCACAACCCTGGGTAGCTGCTGGTCCCTGGGAAAATGAGACACCTGTCGAACAGAACTGGATTCAACCTGCAACTTAGAGCCTGAGGTCTGTTACCTAAAGCTTACACTTGAAGTCTGGGTACTGACCTAGCCTGGTCTAGTTGCATCCAAATCTCACACCTTTGAGTACCAGAATAAATTATTACTGCTTGAAGCTATTGGGTTTAGGGGTGCTCTGTTATGGAGCATTATTGTGCAGAATTGATGTTACATTCTTCTTCCAGAAGAAAGGAAAATGAATGCTCAATACTTTAGAGAGTCAAAGAGGTTGCTGAGAAGCAAAAAGAAAGACACAAAACAGAATGAAAACCAAAACTATCTTCTCTGTCACACATACTCTCTTTCTTTCCCTCTCCCCCTCTCCCTATCTCTCCCTCTCTCCCCCACTCTCTCTCTCATTTAATTAACAGAGAGTCAAGTGTGGAAGTTTTCCAAGACCAAGGTCATCCTGGGGACTGAATACATGAAAGATGAGATATTCTCGTGACCTCTGGCCCACAGCACCTCTCAATAAGATCTCCTCCCTTCTACTTCTGCTTCAGGTCTCAAAGGTTTTTGAGAGAAATATATTAGAAAAGAATTACAACGCTAAAAGCTACGATTAAAGAAAGGCAAAGGTTAGAGGGTTTTCTTTTATCTTTTAGCTCCTATATGTGGTAATCTCGTTATGAAATCTAAAAAGTGGTCCTAAATGATAAAACTAGTTTGCTATACAATGGAAGTCCCAGTTATAAGCACAAATAAGAGAGCACATATAGTACTTTTGTGTGAAGAAATTTCTCAGTCTCTCTGAGACTCTGTTGCTTTATTTTAAAATGCAAAATCTAGACAGGCAACCACTAAACTGTGGTGGTACTATGACTGGATGTAAAATTTTTAAAAATCATAACTCTCCCTCTAAAGGCCCCTTAAATATGTGCATATATCATCATGGATTTAATACTGATTAGATTTCTAGATTTTGGTGAGACAAGTATATACAAATTCTTCCCAGAGTGATACTGTTGAAATATTACCTTTGTTAAACTCATACTGAAAATACAAAATAATGATCCATGCTGACGTCTGCAAGCATATATGAAAATTGGAGGGTACATATATACTAACGTAAATCTAGGATAAAATATTAGGATCCCCCAAATATTTTTCTCTCCTAAGAGTCAATTCTTTTTCAGCTAATATTATGGTTTGGGTATATATGTGATGCTCTTGGATTCAGGTTGAGCATTCTCTATCTGAAACTCTTAGGACCAGAAATATATGAGATTTTGTATTTTATTATTTTGGAATATTTGCAGATTCAGAATGAGAAATCTTGGAGATGGGATTGAAGTTCAATCATGAAACACATATATGGTTCATATTTATCTCATACACATGGCCTGTAGGTAATTCTACACAATATTTTTAGTATGCATACATTTTGGCCAAAACCCATCATACGAAATCAGTAATGAAATTATCTACTTGTGGCCTCATGTTGGCATTCAAAATGTTTCAGGTTCTAAAGCACTTGAGATTTCTAATTTTTCAGATTAGAAATGCTCAATATTTTGTTGAAAGTGTCTTGTATGTCTCTCCAGTCATGTGTTCACACACATCCAGAAAAGAAGGTGTGGAAAAGCTCAGCCAGTCAGCCCCGAGGCTTCTTTGTTTGTGATTTCTGCCCTCCTCTGTGCCTTCCAAAACCTGTGCCAAGGACTTGCATGTTTATCAAGTGAATAACGCTTGAAAAGTGTTGTCAAAACTTGCCCTTTCTTATCAAGCCACCAGTTCAGGTTCTGAAAGATGCATGGTACTGGCGAGTGGAGAAAAGGTCATTTTGGAAAGGGCTTTAATCAAATATGCCACACCATTCACCTGGAGCCAACTTGTTTTATGTGAGTGGATTACACAACCTCTCCTTTAGTTCTTTCCCTTCCTCCTTCTCCCAATAACCTCTTTGTAGTTCCAGTAGAGATCTTCAGAATGAGCCTTCACTATTTAATCTTGCAACCAACCACATACCATGCCACAGGCAGAAAAACAGAAGAATTGACTCATCTTCAGTTGACTAAAACTAGTGGAGCAAAGGGTGTGTGTGTGTGTGTGTGTGTGTGTGTGTGTGTGTGGTGAGTTCTCTCCCTCACTCTCTCTCGATTTGTTCTTACAAGGAAAGCAAAACTTGGAAATCAAACAATGTCTATGAGTGTGTGTGTGTGTGTGTGTGTGTGTGCGCGCGCGTGTGCATGTGTATGCCTGTATACACATAAGGTACTGGGGAATGAACCCAGCGGCACTACACCACCAACCCTATTTGATATTTTATTTGGAAACAGGGTCTCAGCAAGTTGATGAAGCTGTCCTCCAACTTGTGATCCTCCTATCTCAGCCTCACAAGCACTGAGATTACAAGTGTACACCACCATGCCAGGCTAAAAGATGGCTATCCTTAGCTGTGAAAGCAGCACCAGAGCAGTTCAGAAGACTAGCCAAGTTCAGTTTGTACAATACAACCTAAGGAGTGGCTCCTTTCTCGCTGGAGGTTCGTTTGTTTTTGCTTTTGTATGCAAGTGTCCCTATTATGAAAGGTGAGGCCACAGCCCTTGGGCTGAGCTATCTCAGAGTGGCTTGTGTGATTTTAGACAACTGTCTTTGCAAGTAAGACACCATGCCTTTGCACTAGAGTCCACAAAGACCAGTTTCGATGCAAGCAAATAAAGTCCAAAATGCAGGGTGCACTTTTATGCAGGAAGCCTCTTATGACATTAGAGAATCAAACCATGAAAAGGGGGACTTGACCACCCTAACTCCATGCTCATGCCCCTCTTAGAAGCCAGCGCCCAGCTTTTCTTGAACCATTCCTGCTTTCAGGAATTTATCTCCATTTTTTGAGCCTCATCTATAAAACGTGTCCATAATTAAAACTCACCAGGATGCCCCCCCCCCGCAATTACTCTCTTCTGCACTGTCTGCTTATTCATTTCCACTTCCAAACCTCACTTAACCCCCAGGGGTGAGATGTAGTGGAACATCAACACCCAAAGCCTCACTCAGAATCTCACCTCGCCATCTAGTGGCCGTGTGGCCACTGGAAACACCTTTAGTATTTTACTTTTTCAGTGGAAATATTGGGATAACCAGTTTTGTCAAAGAAGATTACTTGAGGATAAAGTAAAATAATACACGTGGAGTAGTTTGAAAATTGCCGGTTGGCCATTTGAAGTTTTGATAACTAGTAAGTCTCCTTTTTTCCAGTTTAGGGTGGTGATTTATTTTGCTTGAAAATATAAGGCATGCGCACGCGCACTTGTGTGTGTGTGTGTGTGTGTGTGTGTGTGTGTGTGTGTGTGTGCATTTTACTGGGGATAGAACCCAGAGGCATTCTATCTCCAGGCTACATACAAGCCCTATTTTATTTATTTAATTATTTGGAAACAAGGTCCCAATAGGTTAATGAGAGTCTCACTACTTACTGAGGCTGTCTTCAAGCCTGCAATCGTCCAGTATCAGCCTCTCAGGTATTGGGATTACAGGTGTGTGCCACAAGCCAGGTAAATAAAAGCATTTTAAACATAACTTCTTTAGCCATTCCCACCTACACTTTTCACCTGTTGTCCAGGGTTTAGCTCCAACCAAGATTCAGGGACAGAGCTAGGTCCTTAAGTGGCATAGCAAAACTGAAAGAAAAAAAAAAAGAGCAACATTTTGGGAACAACTAGGTAGTGGAAGTAAATCTAAGGAAAATGAAACTTTAAAGAATTCAAGGCTTGAAGATCCAGAAAGATAAAACCAGCAGCCAAGACAATGGGTGTGGTAAAAACCAGTTGCAAACAGTCTTGCAAGGTAAGTGAGCTGAGCTTCGATGGTCTTGTCTTCTTAAGGACATCTGAATAGGAACTTATTTAGACTCAGCTGTGGATGTTCGGTAGAAGTAAGATCAGAAATGAATTTTACTGAGGAAGAAGCGCAGTTCTGTAATTTTGTTCTGAATATGTTTTCTACCCTGAGATTTCTTATCCATCAGGGAAACAGATTCTTCTACTTTGAACAGCTGGCTGAGAGTGTGATGGAAAATTTATATAAAGCTGGGGCTCTGAGGAGACCTTGGGGATAAAATGATATCCCCAAGGCTGTAGTTTTATCAATTTTTATCTCTTGTCTGATGGTTATGAATGCAACTGGCCATGAATACAAAAAAGACTTCTATTTAGAGACACTTCTGGCATTTTCTTGTAGAACAATTTTCTTTCTAAAATAATAGTGATAGCACTGACCATACACAAAGTTAGAATCTGTCCACTTCTTGTCTTAACCATTTGACCTCAAGTCAAAGTGGCATAAATCTGAAGATCTCTTCATGTGACATGTGTAATGGTGCTTGCTGGTTTGGTCCATGATCCTTTTGACCAAGTGGATAAAATTGTTTGAAGTATACCAACATCACTGCCTGTCTCTATAGCCACATGGAAAATAGCCCCAGTCTTGTTTCTGCCAAAATAACACAGTTATAAGCCCTTGACAATCAGCTAAGAATGATCCTTTGGATGGGCTAATGATCAATAATTAATTTGATGTCCGATTTGTACATTGAGAATATGATGATTAAGGGTTTTTGTGTTTGATCAGAAAATAATAGCCAGTCATTTACAAATAAATTTAGTAGTCTATCTTCAAGGAAGAAAAATTTTCAGATAAAAATATAATTATTGTCTATTTTAATAGAAGTTATATTTTCTTTCTAACAAAGCTATTCTTTCTAGAATTCTAGCAATATTAATAGTATGTAAATAGCTAGGGATGTAGCCCAATGGCAGAGCACTTGCCTAGCATGTGGGAGGCTCTGACTTTGATGCCCAGGACCACCAGCAGCAGCAACAGCAGCAGCAGAAGAAGAATAAAGAGGAGGAGGAGGAGGAGGAAGAGGAGGAGGAGGAGGAGGAGGAGGAGGAGGAGGAGAAGAAGAAGAAGAAGAAGAAGAAGAAGAAGAAGAAGAAGAAGAAGAAGAGGAGGAGGAGGAGGAGGAGGAGGAGGATGAGGAGGAGGAGGAAGGAGGAGGAGGAGGAGGAGAAGAAAACTTCCAACTGACGAATGTGAGCTGATGGATTCTAAACATTTCAAATATATTAACTTATTGACCTTTAATCATCCATGTCCCATGGAAACCCTAATTTGGGGTGATTTCAAGTTATTTATCCTCAATTTATAACTACTGTATTTGGAAAATTACAAGACAGTACAAACATTAGGCATAAGAGCACAAAATCACCTAGATAATTGTGTGTATTTGTGTGTGTGTGTTACTAGGGGATTGAGTCCAGGGACATTCTACCCCCAAAATACACACCCAGCTATTTTTATTTTATTTTTGGTTAGAAACAGGACCTTTCTCTAGGACCTTTCTCTAGGTTGCTGAGAGTCTCACTAAGTTTATAAGACTGGCCTCACATCTTCAATCCTCTTGTCTTAGCCTTTAAAGTCCTAGAGTTACAGGCATGTGCCACCACTCCTGGCTAGACAATTTCTCTTGAGGACAATACTTAGGCTAAATTGCAGCTAAATCAAGTCGATATTTTTACATATTGAAGTGTGTCTTTAGGCCAATGAAGCATTTATTCAGTGACTCATATGTGCCCCGTATTGCAGAGGGAAAAACATATAGTCACTATCTGCAAGAAACACTCACCAAGCTGAGAGCTTAAATTGTACCTCATCTGTAAAGTGGTGATAATATAACCTGCTTTAAAGGGTGACATGAAGATAAAACAGTATGAAATGTGGCTAAATGAAATAAACAAAATAATATGGAATATACAAATGATGCGAAGGTTCATCATTCTTAAACCTAATAAGTTTAACACTTAACAAGTATTAGGTTTCATTCCTGCCTATGTGTGATATTATGAAGAAATGTGGCTAGTGTTCCAGAATGGATTACAGATGGTGAGGTTAGGAGTTTATTCACAGCAATGCAAAGCTCCATTTGACTTGTTCCTGTGAAGCTGTAATAGCTGTATTAGAATAAGTCAGTGGTTAACATTATTTATACTGATGTAAATTGAGCTAGATGTAAAGGATTAGATGCAAAACTGACAAACAGAACTAAAAGGATTTGGAAAACTAAATAATTAAACTCAGGCATATATTTTTTATAATCTTGTGGTAGGGGAAGCTTTTCTAAACATGACATCATCTTGAGAAAATGTTTGAATAAGGATAAATTTGCTCCTATAAAATATAATACTTCAGCTAGTCGTGGTAAAGCACACCTGTAATACTAGTACTTGGGAGGCTGAGACAGGAGGATCACAGTTTCATGACTAGCCTCAAAAACTTAATGAGAACCTCATTAACTCAGTGAGACCCTATTTCAAATCAATAAGTTTTTTTTTAATGGCTGGGGGTGTAGCTAAGAGCTATAATGCCCCTGGGTTCAATCACCAATGCCACCCCAAAAAGTAACACTTCAGCTGGAGGTGGTAACATATGGCTGTAATCTTAGCACTTGGAAAGATGAGGCAGGAGGATCACAGTTTTGAGGCCAGCCTTAGCAACATAGAGAGGCTCTCAACAACTTAGGCCCTGTTTCAAAATAAAAACTAAAATAAGACTCAGGGTGTAACTTGGAGTTAGAATGCCTCTGGGTTCAATCCCCAGCACCACACACACACACACACAAAATGTAACACTTCCACATGTCCAAAATTTATACATGTTAACATACAAATGACAAATGAAGAAAATATTTTGGCTTATATAACAAATTTCTACTGAATGATAAAGATAGACAACTTGCTAGAAAAACCATCAAGGATATGAGCAGGCAAGTCACAAAAGGAAAAAATAAAACCCAAAGACAAACTTTTGAAAATATTGTAACACTCACTAGCAGTGATTTTGAAGTGACAATAAAGAAGTAGGCACTCTTATTTAAAATTTACCTAAACTTAAAAGTGTGTAATGATACTCAATGGAGATTGATCTGTGTTTGGAGAACCACACACCTTCACATATTCTTGGAAGAACTGTGAATTCATATAACCTTTTCAAATCAATAACATATATTACCTCTTAGGGGCCTAATCTTTGATCAAAACTTATCCCGTTAGGTATTTATCCTAAAGTAATATTTGGAATGATACTTTCATTTTCGCTGCCACTGTAGACATTGAAATTAAGAATACTCCAAATATCCACCAACAAAGAATTTAAGTAAATTGTGATGCTTTAGGCCTGTTTTCAGGGTTTCTCAACATTAGTACTGATGACATTTGGGCCACAGGTCATTCTTGGCTGTAAGTTTATCCAGTACATTATAGGATGCTGAGTGGCATTCTTGGTCTCCACCCATTAGCATCTTCTGCACAGTTGTGATAATCAAGTATGTCTGTAGATATTGCCAACTGCTCCCTGAGAGGGACAAAATTGCTAGACCCATTCTCACTTAGGAATATGATGTAGTCTTTAAAAAGTCACACATTCTAAAATGAAAAGGCAAATGTATTATATTGTGAAATTAGATAAGTGACTGCTGAGTGTGATGTACTATGTACAATCAGATTTGCATAAATAAAAATAATTCGGCATCATGACCTGTATAAAATCCTAATATGTCCCTAGGCAAAAGTCAGGGAGAGTGCTCGTAAATCAATGGTCAGCAGTGAACCTCTAATCCTAGACATGGAGGAATGTCTTTCATGTGAGTAAGTCATCTGTCCTGTCCGATTCTCAGATTTGCTCATCTTTACACAAGGTCACACAAATGGTTAAGGATTCATGTCAGAAAATCACTGAGTCAAAATATTCCTTCCGACAAAGATATAATTAGCTTTGAGGCCATTGTGTTTAAGCTCTTCTGAAATAGATTAATAATGACTTCTGGAAGACTTTTTGTGAGGATGAAATCCCTGAGAACCCATCAGTTGATATGTAGCTCACCCCTCACCTCTGCTTTTTCCCCAGCCCCCTAGGCTTCCTTTTGTTGTTTTACTTGGTATTTATCTTTGCTGCAATTCATTTATTTCTGCACTGACCTTTTTTAAAAACAAAGAGAATGTGACCTTGAAACTTTGGAGAGACCTGCCATTTAAAACATGAAGGTTTTCCGTGCTTTTTTGTCTAGTGCTGAGATCCATCTTACGGACTCTAAAGAAGAATATTTTTCTAGAATTTTATTGTTTATAAATAGTCAATGATGGTCAGAGGTGTCGGAATTTAAAGTGTCTAGAGCCCAGAGAATGAGGGAGGTTGGGCATAAAATGTGAGTTGTCCTTGCTTATCTATCTTAAAATGAAAATATAGAGGGCGACCATGTTTGCTGTTTAATTCTCTGGGTCTTCAGTGTCAAATAAAGGAATTTATTTGATTGAGAGATTTCTTTAACAGAAGGCCCCATCTGTGATATAAAGAACAAAATTAACTGTTACGCTTCATTTGTTTTCATTATCTACAAAACAGCATGTCTCTGAGATCAAACAGATTTTATTCTTTTCTTCTTAATGCAGCTTTGGCAAGTGTCTCTGAGGAGAGAAAATTCTTTTTTCTTGCAGGCCAGAGAGTCTGTAGGAAATAAGTTAAGGAATGCATTGAATTCAGGATTTTAACATGAAATGGATACTCTGATCATCTGTAAAGGAGAAATTGTCCACCCGACATCCCTGAAACCTTTAGAAATGTTGCATTCCTGGAAATGATGCGACTAGTTTATTGGAAAGGAGATGAGATGTAAACAATTACATGCAAACAAAGAGAGCTCTATCCAGCTGAGTTGCGTATGCTTTTTGTAAGCAATTGGAAGTTAATTTCAGATATCCTTTCTTTGGTAGTTTCTGGTATGAAATACCAACAACTATAAATAATTCAAAAAGTGAGCTAGAGAAATAATAAGTCCATAGTAGATTTTAAATGAGAATAGCTACCTTGAGTAATAACCAACCTTAGAGAGTGTGGCTGAAAGGTCTCCTGGAACCTGACAGTCTTTAATGCAATCCAGCCTTCTCCCTGAACTCTAGACTGGGTATCTCAACATCTCTTCTTAGATGTCTGACAGGCTTCTCAAATGTAACTTTCATAAAATGGGCCCTTTGGTTTCCCTCACACAGCTGCTTCCCCATTGATCCCATTTCAGTAAGTATCCTCACCCACTTTTATTTAGTAACTTCAAATCAACCTTGACTTATCTCCTTCCCTCTTGCCTCCATGCAGTTCATCAGCCAAATCCCATCAGCTTTCGTTTCAAAACACACCTGATGTAGCAACTAACCTGTTACTACTTCCCACTACCACCATCAAAGTGCTCTAATAGCTTTCTAATGATGTTTTGGCATCGACTTTCATTTCCTACAGTTCTTCTTACCTCCATATACCAAGAAAACAGAATTCGAATGTATGTCAGAATCAGGCCTTCCCCTTTGCAAAATATTCCAATTGCTTTATATCACATAGAATAGAATAAAATACCAAGTTTGTAACTGTAGCCCACAAGATACTAATTGATTCAGCACCAGGCTACCTCTCTAATCTCTTCACCTATCACATAGCTTCCTCTCACCATAATCTAGCCAAAGGACTGCCTTTCTGTCCCTCTGTTATAGTCAGGTATATAATGTCCCCAGAAGAGTTCAGAGTTGATATTAAGTCATGAGGACTGTGATTTTATCAGTAGATAAATCCAATGGACTTACTTGGGTAGTAACCTAGGCCACGGAGTGTGGCTAGAGAAGGTGTGTTCCTGGGTGTGGCCTTAGGGATTGTGATTTGTGCTTGTGTATTTGAATCTCCCTTCTTGCTCACTTTCTGATTCTGGCCTCCAAGATGTAGGCACAGAGCTTTGTGCTTTCTCTCTCATTCATATTCTCTCTCTTCTCCCCTATCCCTTCTCCCTTCTCCCTTCTCCCTTCTCCCTTCTCCCTCCTCCCTCCTCCCTCCTCCTCCCTCCTCCCTCCTCTCCTCTCCTCTCCTTCCTCCTCCTCCTCCTCCTCCTCCTCCTCCTCCTCTTCTTCTTCTTCTTCTTCTTCTTCTTCTTCTTCTTCTTCTTCTTCTTCTTCCTCTCTCTCTCTCTCTCTCTCTCTCTCTCTCTCTCTCTCTCTCTCTCTCTCTCTCTCTCCCTCTCCTTCCCACCACGAGCTTCAAACCCTGAGATCCTGACCTCACACAGACTGAAGCCAGAATCTCCAAAAATCTGTGAGCAAATGAATTTTCCTTCCTCTAAGTTGTGTGGCCAGTGTTTTGCTTCCTCTAAGTTGTGTGGCCAGTGAGAATGTTGGCAGAGAAATCTTCTAACCTGTGGAGTGCATCCCTGCCTTAAAATACTTCCATTGGTTGGTCCCTCTGCAAGAAATGCTCTGTCTGCAGCAAACCCCATGGCTCACACCTTTATTTCATTCAAATCTTTGTTCATCTTCCCAAAGCAGCTGTTCTTGGCCACTCTCTCCAAACTAGTAGTTTCACCAGGCTTCACTCTTTTCATGTTTTATTTTTTCCACATCACTTATTATTCCTATTATTAGATATCTATTTATTAACCTTGTATCAACAATTGTTTTATGAATTGTCTATTGCTTTTCTGTCTGGGTCATTTGTCCTTTGCTGAAAGTGAAGTGTTAAAATTTCCAACCATTATTGTATTGGACTCTTTCTCTTTCTCCCATTAGGCTTGTTAATATTATTTATATATTGGAGTGTTCCAATATTTTAGAGTTGTTATTTCCGCTGACTAAATTGACCTCTTTATCATTTTAAAATAACCTTCCTTGTCTCTTTTTACTTTTTTATTTAAAGTCTATTTCATCTGATATAAGTATGGCAATACCAGCTTTCTTTTTTATTCCATTTGCATGGGATATCCTATTCTATCCATTCACTTTCAGTCAATGTGTTCCCTTAGAGATTATGTGAATTTCTTATAAGGCACATATAATTGGGTCTGGTTTTCATCTATTTAGTCACTCTATGTTTTTTATTTATTTTTTATTTTTGGTGGTACTGTGCATGGAACCCAGGGAACTTCTACTTCCGGGCTACACTCTCAGACCTATTTTTTATATTTTATTTGGAAACAGGGTCTCTAAAACCAATCAACGCTGGCTTTGAACCTGCGCAATCCTCCTGTCTCAGCCTCCCAAGCGCTGGGATTAAAAGCGTGCGGCACCACACCTGGCTACTCTATGTGGTTTAATTGTAGAATTTAGTCTATTTATATTTAAGGTTATTACCTGATATGTAAGACTGCTGCCATTTTGTTATTGTTTTCAAGGTTCAATGAAATATATTTCTTTCTTTTTCCCTCCCTTATAGTCTCCTTTTGTGGTTAAGTGATTAAATCTAGTAGCAAGTTTTGATCTACTACTTAATTATTTTGGTATATCTATTCTTGGATTATCTTTCATTACATTTTCTTTATCCATTCATCAGTCAGTGAACAGTTAGGTTGTTTCCATATCTTGGCTATAATTGACATAGGAGTACATATACCTCCTTTTTGAGATATTGATTTCAATTCTTTTGAAACTATGCCCTCAAGTGGAATTGTAGTAATTTTTAATTACTAAGAAATTCTATTTTGATAGAGTCCTCTGTTTGGGCTGTATGCTTTATTGAGAGTGTACTATTTCAAAATTTTCTTGAGATTACTAATTAGATTTTTAAAGTCCCTCTTAATTTCATACACACACATACATACCACACATACACACACAAACACACATTTATACTCTGCTCCCTGTGAAGTCATTGCTATACTGTTGTATTTTGAACCAATTTTTCTTATTTTGGGGAGTTCTTGACTACCCATTCCTACCCATAACTGATGGCGTAAATTGATCAGTGTTTATACCTAGCAAAGTTTTCCTCATTAACAGAGGATTACTACTCCCCTTATATCCATCACCACCCCACACTCCCTCTCTCATTCCACCCATGAGTAAGAAGCAAGGCCACTTGGGTCTTGATTCTACATCTGTTTTGTATGTGAGTGGGACATGTAAACTGAGTTCCTATGAAGGATATACAATAGTTTGGTTCCTCAACTAAAGAAGTAGAAGGGAAGGAAGTTTCCTTGAAGTTGAGTTCCTAAAGAATTTTCAGTGCCACCAGAGAAAACCTCTCATTTTTCCTCAAAATTACTGTGGCCACAAGGAAATCCCTGGATCCTCTTTTCTCTGACCTAGTGATCATACTAGAAAGCCCTAACAGATCTCTCCCATTGTAACCCTTCTGTTACCACCCAGTTACTCTACCAGATGCATGGGTTTCTCTGAAGCATTTAATTTTCCCATGAAATCCTGTCTACTTACTTCTCTGCCATATGCTCATCGGCCTGGTTGGGCTTGAGGGTTTTCCACCTCTATTTTTTTCATCAATCCAATTTAATTTTATACACTTTTAGATACTCCTCAAGAGGTATTATTTTATGCTGGCACTAAAAAATTTTAGAGCTATCATGCATTTCTTATAATCTTACAACAAAACAGTGGAATTTTATGGATTTTTTTAGTCCATAAAAGAGTGAAGTTTGCCATCTCAAGCAAGGAATAACAAATTTGTATTATGCTTACTGCTCTTTTCCATAGAATAAACTATTATTTTCCACTCCCCAGAATTCTACAGCCCTATGGTGAAGATGCCTTATACCTAAGCATTTACTATCTCCTCCTTGTTCATTTATATTCTTTCCCTTTGCCTTCTATATGAAAAATTAAAAATCCTCTATAATTTCTCAAGTTCTTTTGTTAAAAAGTCATCTATTTACATTAATAAACATTGTGCACAACTCTGGTGATATTTTATTAATCTTCAGCAAAGCATGACATTTAATCTCTGAAGTGTGATGAATTTATAGAATTGATGAGCTCTCAGTGTGGGTCTTCATAAAAAAAGGCACATACTCCTGCAAGGCATTATTCTGTGTTGAGTTTTATTATTAATTTCTGAAGTAAAAGATTGGGTTAATGATATTTCATTAAGTAACCCTTAACAAATGCATAATATTCACTTTGGCAGAGGAATTTAATGGACGTGCAATGGATTTATTCTATTACTGTGTTCATATTTTAAATGTTTTTAATTGCTTTATTGGTACATTGTAGTCATACATCTTAATGTAGTACCAGATGGTAGAGGCATACAGGCACACATTTAGCTAAATTCCAACCCATTCCCTCCTGCCTTTCTCCTTCTCATGTTTAGCTTAGTGACTGACTTTGATATGTTTGTGAATGTATATAATGTAAATTAGGGAATTTCCCTCTTCCCCCTCCCATCACCCCCAGTTAGGCCTCCTTATTTCCTCAACTATGGTTTCTCCTCCTTCATCTAGAGCTCTTCCTATGACCCTTTTAATTAGATATTATTATTAATGGATTATTACACACATTCCAAGGAATACCTCCAACTATTCAGAATTTAATCATCATAATTAATCAAATCAGATAAAGGAAGTAAAGAGAACAGTTACATATTTAGGTAAGCACTTTTGAATCTAAAAATGACGTCATAAGTAGGTGAGATTTAATAAGGAGGTTTCTCATATGTTTCTAAATGAAAAACTAATCATTCATCCAAATTTTTCTTTTTCATATACAAGAGTTTACTCAGTCATTCATTAAATAGAACCTGTCCATTCTAGTAATGTGTGAACTACTTTTATAAAAAAAAGCATTTCAGCACAGATGAAAGAAAAACCAGACATTAAATCAATAACTACACTAGAATGTTGTGTATGCTAAAATACCAGTAAGAGCAGGGTACCAAGAAAAAGAGAAGAAAGGATACTCGCAAGACTTAAGTGGGAAAAGAGTAATTCATAATCCAGAGAAGGTGACATTTGACTTGAGTCTTAAAATTTGGTTTAACATTAACTAGGCACACATTAGGTGGAAGGATAGCATGTACAAAGACAATCTTGCAACTAGAACATTGTTTTTCAAGAGGCCACATTATCCAAATGGACACTACAGTAGCTTAATTTAAGGTTATGCCAGTGAGGATAAGAGAAGAGGATGAATTAGGGATCTCTTTCAGAGAGCTTGATGTGCCTTAAGTAACTGATTATAGATTATATGGAGAGTGGGTTGGAGAATTCTAGAACATTTACCATGTTTTCTATTTGGGTAACAGTTATGTACGATGATGCCATATATATATATATCCCCTTTTGTAAGAGAGGGTTTGTAGGCCGGGGGGCACGGTTATGTACCCTTATAATTCCAGTACTTGGAAGGCTGAGCCAGGATCCCAGATTCACAGCCAGCCTCAGCTACTTAGTGAGACCCTCTACAACTTAGTGAGGACCCATTTCAAAAATAAAGAATAAAAATAGGGCTAGGGATGTAGCTCAGAGGTAGAATGATCCTGGGTTCGATCCCTACTGCTGCTGCTGCTGCTGCAAAGAGTGGGTTTGTGAGGAATGGAATGAGTACCATCTTGGACATTCTTTTTATTTTTTTACATTTCCAGTATAGAATTTTTAGAGATTTTAAAAAATATTTTTACTGGTATATTGTAATTATACATCATAGTGAGGCTCAAAGTCATAAAAACAAACATGAAAACAGGTCTTGATGTGTTTTGCCTCAAGTCCCACCCCAACTACCCACCCCTTCCAATGCATAATAGTGAGATTGGTAGTAATATCTTCATACATGGGCATAACATGATTTAAAGTATTTCTTCTATCAGCTTTGTGTTTACCCCTCCCCTCCTCCATAGCCTACTATATTACTAGTCACTTTCCTCAGTTATCTAAAGTACATGGACATGCTTCTTAGAGAAGGCTGTAGAAAATTCAGGTGTCTCAGGACACTAAATACTAAACGCTCCAGAATTTGATGCAGAAAGAGATCTCAACTGAAAATATAGAGTTTGAAATTATTAATATATTATTTACTTCAAGATATTTTATTATATATAAAATAAAATTGTTACGATAGTTACTAATTTGCTTTCTGGTAAACAAATGCTATTTTCAGAATTAGTGTCTGGTAGCATCACTGCCATAAGCAATGCAAACCTAGTGGGTAACCAAAGTTTAATCACCAGGATACATCTCTAAATTAGGGTTCCCAGGTATTATGGTTTCGTTATAGAATGTCTGTCCCCTGGAAAATCTCATGTATTTCCAGTGCAAAAATATTCCAAGGAAAACTAGTTAAATCATGAGGGCTCTAGTCTCATCAGTAGATAATGCATTGATGGTTTAATAACTTGAATGTTTTTGTTGGGCAGTAACATAGGCATTCAGGGTGTAGATGGAAGAAGTAAGTCATTGATGGTGTGGCCTTGGGGACTTCATATGTCCCTGTCCTCTCCCTTTGCTCTCTCTGCTTCTGGCCTCCATGATCTCCATGATGTGAGAGCAGTGTCTTTACATACACCCTGCCACCACTGCTGCCATTTATGCTTCTGAGTTGGCCCCATGGACTGAAACCTCTGAAATGGTGATCAATCTCTCAATCTCTCTCCTGATCAATCTCTCTTTCTGTAAGTTTTCTGTGTCTGGTAAATTCTGTGTCAGTGTAAATTCTAACTGAAACAAGAGGGGTCAACCGAGGATTCTGGAATGTAGGCTATGGAAGAGGGTTGGCATGGGTCTGGTGTGAATATCAGTGCCAAGAAAGAGTTCAGTCAATGACCAGAAAATTAGGGGTTAAAAGCAAGTGATATGTCTGAATGTTCATCGCAGCATTACTTATAAATAGCCAAAAGTGATAGCAACCCAAATGTCCATCAACTGATGAATAGCTAAATAAAATGAGGTATAATTATGGCAATTGAACAGAATTCAACAATAAAAAAGAAGTACCGGTATATGCTACAATATGGATGAAACTTGAAAATATGAAAAATGAAGAATACTGGGCACAAAAGACAATCTATTGTATGATGCTATTTCGTTTTTTTTTTTTTTTAACAGGTCTGGGGATGGGATGCAGGGGCATTCGAACTCTGAGCTACACCTCCTACCCTGATTTTTATTCTTTATTTTGAAACAGGGTTTCACTGAGTTGTAGAGAGCCTCACTAAGTAGCTGAGGCTGTCCGTGAACCATGATCCTCCTGTCTCAGCCTCTCGAATGCTGGGATTACAAGCATGTGCCACCATGCCCAGCTATGATTCTATTTCTAAGAAGCATCCTGAACAGATAAATATATTGAGACAAAAAAGTATATTAACAATTTCCTAGGATTTGTGAAGGGAGTGAGTCAGTGGGAACTGGAATGCAGTTGCTAAAGGGTATGAGGTTTCCTTACGGAGAGATAAATGTTCTATAATCCATTACAATAATGATTGTATAGCTCTGAATGTACTAAGAAACACTGTATTTTGCATTTTGGGTGAAATTTATGGTAAATAAAGTATTTTTCATTAAAGTTGTTACAGCAAAAGAATTTTACAGTCATTTCATAAGTGAATATTTCAATAGCTACTTATTGAGCGTCTACCAGGAAAAAAAAAGACAATATCTATATTATAGATTGGTAAATGGTGAGGCAAACATGATAACCACTACACTATGGTAAGCGGTAAAAACAAGTTTCAGAATAAAGCCTATAATAAGAACCCATTTTATAAAAATAGAAATCTAGGAAAGTTCTATAAATGTAACTCTATGTTTGTGTAAGCATATAAAAGTTATGGAATGATAAACGCATTGCCTTCAATAAAAGAATAGGAATTAAGGTAGAAAGTGTATTATTACCTTTTATTTATTTTTTGTAGTACTGGAGGTGGAACTCAGAGGCTTTCTACCTCCAGGCTATACTCTAAGACCTATTTTATATTTTATTTGGAAACAGGGTCTTACTAAGTTTCTGAGAGATTTACTAAGTAGCAGAGGCTGACTTCAAACCTGCGCAATCTTCCTTTCTCAGCCTCCCAAGCATGGGGATTACAAGCGTGCATCACCAAGCCCAGCGATCATTACCTTTTAAAATATAGATCTAGATATTATTTCTTTCTTAAGACAAGAAAGTTAACTGGATATGATGGACATACCTGTAATCCCAGTACTTGGGAGGCCAAGAGAGGAGGTTCACAGGTTCAAGACCAGCTTCAGAAACTTAGTGAGACCCTCAGCAACTTAGCAAAATTCTGTTTCGAAATAAAAAGTTAACAGAAAAAAACTGGGAGTGTGATTCAATGGTAGAACATCCCTGGGTTCAATCCCCAGAACCAAAAATTAATAAATAAACAGAAATAAATAGAAACAGAAACACCAACAAGAAAACCTGGATCAAATTATATGGGCTACCAATCAATATACCTAATAGTAAAGTGAAGTCCTGGTCACAGTAAAGGAAGAATCATGGTAGAAGCCCAGTCCTTCAATCTGGGCCAACACAGATAAATATAGACTAGAGATATCATAAACCAAGAACACTCAGGTGTGGGAAATAGTCTGAAGTCCACAAGAATTTGGGGAAAATAGAAGTTCACCCTACAGAGACTATAACCTTAGGAACTTTTTAAATATATCAGACTTTTATCTGAAGATTTAGACATCCAGCCTGAGTTTGCAGAGAGCAATTATAGGGAAAAGGATCCACAAACATTCCATTGTCAGGTCTGCCAGTATCAGTGAAGTGGTATAGTCCTATACCGCACCAGATAGAAATGAATATCAATACATCACACACAGTGTGGATTGCACAAGTTCAAGGTGGGATTTATATCATTGCTGTATCTCTTGTGCTATTGACCTTATAGGCAGCAGTGTGTTGGAGTCAACTGATACTGGCTTGCAAAGAGCTCAGTGGTGAGCCGGGTGTGGTGGTGCATGCTTGTAATCCCAGCGCTTGGGAGGCTAAGACAGGAGGATCGCACAGGTTCAAAGCCAGGCTCAGCTATTTAGTGAGGCTCTCAACAACTTAGTGAGACCTTGTTTCCAAACAAAGTATAAAGTAGTTCTGGGAGTATATCCCGGAGGGAGAAAACCCCCTGGGTTCCACCCCCAGTACCATAGAAAAAAACATCTGAGTGGTGTACATCTCTTCCCAATGCCATGTTTAGTGATGTCACATTGGTAGTTTGCAATCATGCATGGTGGAAACATTTATGCCAATGTTCCAAATGGCAAATGCTTCAAATCAGAATTTTTTTGTCTGAAGACTGCCTCTAGAAAGTAAGACAGGTGAGGAGTGGTGAGTGAACCTAGAAAGGAGTTTTGAGCACTTGGGAGAAGAGACAGGAGGATGAAGAGGCATCAGACATGGTATGATATCCATTCCCCAACCGGATTAGAACAAGGGAATTTGAATAAAACAGAGGGGGATTCTAGAACAGGAAAGAAGTCATTTTTCAAGTGTGTTTTTTTCACTTTGTAGATGATGGCTCCTAGATCACAATGAAGACTAAAGGAAACAAGCCTTATTTAGCATCTTCAGGGTTTCCCAGCCATCTTTGGGAATATATCTGACAAAAAGCACCAGTCATAATGCCAGTGCCTGGTTGCACCTCTTAAACGTTATTGCCAAAAATTGAGGTGAGTTCATTCCTGAAACTATTTGAGGTAGTCTTTGCAGACTCAGAAATAGCCAAAGTCGACTTTGAAGGAAAGGCTGGAGGTCTCTTGTCAGCAGGTAGAGACTATGGCACAGCTGTATTTAAGCATTAATAATAATGTTATCTCATTTCTACCCCTCCTCATGAGACCCAGGAGCTTTGAGTTATTGTAACATTGTATACCCCTTCAGATTTGGTTCAGATTTTGCTGGGATGGAGCGCACGGATCTAGGTCACATTAGTTGTATGATAGGCAGACAGTGTATTGAATGTGAATAGGACCCAGTGACTTGCTGCTAATGAATACAACTTGGCAAACAATGGAATAGCACTTCAGCAGCCTGGCTCTGTTGACTTTCCAGATTGTACATGTTGCTAACAGCAAGTCCCTGTGTTGGAAATCCCCACTTTGCAGGGAGTTGTGTGTAGCCCCAGGACAGCAGGCCTGGAGGAACGGAATCCTAACAACAACCATGTGAGTGAGATTGGAAGCAGATTCTTCCTCTGTTGAACTTCATATAAGACCACAACACTGGCTGACACTGCGATTATAATGCAGGAAGAGCCCCCAAGCCACAGAAATCATATGCCTAAACTATACTTAAAATCATGACCCACATAAGCCATGTGTTTTCTTATGCTGCTAAGTTTTGGGGTAATGTGTCATGCAGCAATAAGTAACTAATATAGGCTGGTATGGAGACCACAGATGTTTGTGCATTTGCCTACAGATGTACACTGATCATAAATCCTACCACAAAAAACGAGATCACAAAAAATGATGGGCTACTAAGAGAGATAATACTCCTGGGTGTAAGGAGATACAAGGAGAAGTAGATAGACTTTGAAAAGTCAGGTAAACCTAGTTTCAAATTCTTGTTCTCAAGCACAAGGAAAAGCCAAGGCCTGATAGATTTGGCTGGTAAACAAACACGAATCCTTCTTAGATTTACACAATTTATTACATAAACACTGAAAGAAACAGTAGCCAGAGATATCAGCTCTGCATGGCCCGTATGCAGAGAAATGTTGCAAGAAAAGGGGCTGAATGACCACAACGTAAATGATTAAACATTTTCATGTCTATATACAAGAATCATTTTGCACTGCTACCAGTTACCTACAAATCAGGATTGTAAATTACCTCCCATAGAATCAGAAACAAAGGGGAAAGTTATGTAGTTTTCTACTAAAGTACAGATTTTTCCTCACACTGTTCTTTAAGTGCTGTTAGAGTATTAACTTGTTTAACATTTGCAATAGTACCAGGCATAGTAGAACATGCCTGTGATCCCAGAACTTGAGAAGCCGATACAGGAGGTTCAAGGCCAGCCTCAGAAACTTTGCAAGACCCTGAGAAGCTTAGTGAAACTCTCTTTCAAAATAGAAAATAAAAAGGGCTAGGGGTGTTAGGTATGGTGGCACACATTTATAATCCTTGAGAGGAGTGAGAGGATGAGATCAGAATATTACGGCTCACTAACCAACCTCAGCAACTTAGCGAGGGCCTCAACAACCCCCTAAGTCCTTGTTTCCAAATAAAAAGTAAGACTGGGGATGTAATTCAGAGGTAGAATGTCCCTGGGTTCAATCCCTAGTACCATAATCACACACACACACACACACACACACACACACACACACACACACACAAGGAGTGGGCATGTTATTATCCACATTTTTCAAAGAAGAAACCTAAAGCAGGAGTTAAAGTGAGTCATTCCAAGTCACCCTAAGGGAGCTGAAGAGCCAGGCTTTAAACTAGGTCTCCACTTTTGGGCACTGTGCTTTCCTATCTCTCTGCACTAAGTCGAACTCCTTAGTTGGACAAAGGTCCTTTGAAAAGAAGTACTGAAAAAGGGCCATTCTCAGCTCTTCAGGTTAGGAGCTCCAGAGAACCCAGAAAGGGCACAATTACGATAATCAGGTTGTTCCTCATCTTCCAGATGTGACCATGCCACTGTTCTCTTGGAAGCAAGGATAAACTTAAAAGTAAAACACAATGCAACTTTTGTGAGGTGTGTTCTTTCTTCTTTGTGTAAACCAAAAAAGCCAGGCCTGCATCAGGGGCTGCTACAAAGATGCTGGCAACCTGTAATGAGCCCAGTAAGCTGCTGAAAAGATCTGCCGTCATGTCAGAGCTACATGTCCTTTTAGTACAACCAGCAGGCATCCTCAGCAGCAGGTATTGATGGGTTTCTTTTGCTGGCATAGAGGCCCTGTACTTTGAGTCTCAGAGACAAGACACACTGAAACCCTTTCTTTGGTGTTGAATACATTTTATCTCACTACTCGATGAAGCAATTCATCTGTTGCCTCTAGGGCAACAGTTGACAATGTCTGGAAAATTTTGGTTGCCATGACTGAAGAGTGGTGGGTGCTATTGGCATATAATGGATGGAGGACAGAGATGCTACTAAATATTCTGCAACACAAGGCCCCCACCACAGCAAAGAATGGTTGGAAAACCCTGTACTAGAGGAAGAAGGGTGCTGAATCAGTGACTTGGACATCACCCAGAATTATCTCTAGGCAAAGAATTGCATGGGGAGCTGAACCTGATGGTGCATACCTATAATCCCAGTACTTGGGAGGCTGTGACAGGAGGATCTCAGGTTCTAGGACAGCCTTGGCAAATTAGCAAGACACTCAGTAACTTAGTGAGACTGATACAAAATGAAAAATAAAAAAAGGGCTGGAGTGTAGGACAGTGGTAGATTCTCCTAGGTTCGATAGCCAGTATAAAAAGTATGTGGGGAAGAGAGGATAGTTTGATGAGTACAAAAGCAAACATTATCTGCATCAATTTTTAGTCAAATTGGTTCCTTAAATCAGCCACCAAGTTGGGTGAGGTGGTGTATACCTGTAATTCCAGTACTTGGGAGACTGAGACAAGAAGATTACAGGTTCTAAACCAGCTTCAGCAACATATTGAGACTCTGAACAACCTAGTGAGACCCTGTTTCAAAATAAAAAGTAAAAAGGACTGGGGATATAGCTCAAAGGTAGAATTCCCCTGGATTCAATACCCAGTAACACACACACACACACACACACACACACACACACACACACTATAGCCACCAAAATGGCTCAATGGAATTCTGAACTGTTTTCTGCCTTAAATTATTGGATTTACACATCTCCTAGAAAAAATAATCAGACATCTGGCTCATAGCTGGAACCAGTAACTAAGAAACATGCCATGAAATTTAGAATCTAAACAACCTTTCTTCCCATGCCTGGAATATCCTCAGTCAACAATTAGGATCATCAGGCACCTTGCAAAATGTCTGGACATCCATTTTTTCTGGTTTCTAAGTAGACACAGAAATATGGAAATCCTGAGGTGCTTCATTATTCAGCAGCAAAATTGATTCACGGAGAGCCCACAAGCATAACCACTTTAACTTAACAGGTGCATTAGTATAATTTGAACTGCATAATAGCAAAGCCAAAAGCCATTCATTCATTGACAGATATAAACAAGTCTGAGAAATTTAAAAAGAGCAGCTTGCTCAGAATAAAACCTGAACATATGTTGAAGAAATAAAATAATTTTACTGACAAAAGACCTCACTTTACCAATAGAAAAGAGAGAGTGAACACAATTTTTAAAGTAAGCAATACATTTACATGCTTGTAAGGAAGCTCAAAAGTACCTACAAAGTATGGCAGAATTGAATACAAGTTTCTACAATGAGATAGAAGAAAGAATGATTTAGAATGATTTAATTTTCTGTTATCTCCTTAAGTGATAAAGAAATTCACCTGTGAAAGTTTCATATATATTTCATGAAAGTGTTAATTTTGGAGGTATATATTTATAGTGGCATGTGGCAAAGGGCCCTGACCTTTCATAATAAAATTTAAAAAGGCTAGTCCTCTTATTAATCCTATTATTTTTTCATAGAAATATTCTAAGGGGAGGTGGGTTTGAAAACAGCCACCCCTTTATCCTTCAAAGAAAATGTTGCCATTTTACCTTTATGAATACAGAGAAAGGGCAAAGGAAGTAGTATTTGTTTATTTCAACCTAAGCACAATCAATCCTCACAATTCACTGTAGTTATATTCTATAAAGTTACCACAAGGATAGACTTAGTAAATACTGAAGCATTGTTCCTAGGGTAAATACAGGGGTAGGTTCCCAAAAGCATCTGTTCACATTTTCATCTCCAGAACAACACATAAAATATTTTTAGTGTTTTTCTATTTAAAGATCTTATTTTATACATATTGTTGAGTTATGACCACTGAACTCATGGTCACCAGTACTATAACTCACATCTGAATAAAGTTTATCTAACATACATACATTTTTATTAAGGCAGAAAACCTTCTTGCACATAGAACACTAGACAGTGCTAGATAGCACTTTATCACTAGACTTGGAGGCCATTTTAAACAGCATAACCAGCAAAAGGTATGAAAATTCCAAAACTGTGACATTAAATGGACCTCCCCCCAAAAAAGATAAAAAAAGATACTTGTATCCAGGCAAGGTGAAACATGCCTGTAATTCCAGTACTTGGGAAGCTGAGACAGAAGGATCACAATTTCAATGTCAGCATCAGCAAAGTGAGACTCTCAGAAACCTAGCAAGACCCAATTTCAAAACCCAAAATAAAAAAGGGCTGGGGGTGTAAATCAGAGGTAGAATGCTTCTCAGTTCAATCCCCAGTTATACAAGAGAGAGGCTTGTTTACAGTCTGAGAGCTAAAATAAGAGCATAACTTTCACTTCAGCTAGAAGCATATGCTTTGGGTGACTCGACTGTCTGGCCATTCTGCTCCTCTCTGTGAACGCTTGTGAAAATGCCACAGGTGTGTTTTCTCTCATATGTGGAAACTAGAGAGAAAATAGGAAACATAAGGGACCTTAAATAATGCAGACAGACCTGTAGAGTAGTGTACGGGGGTTAGGGGAATGGGGTAGGGAGGGGGAGAGGAAGGATTGAATGCTATGACAATATGTGAGGTATCGCTACCAATCTCACTAACTCATATGCAGAAGGGAGGAGGGGAGCGGGGTGGAATGTCGCAGGCAATACATAAAGAACTGTGTGTATGATTTTTTATCACATTGAACCTCAATATGATGTGTCACTGCAATAGAGTAATAATTTTTTGAAGAAACCACAAGGAGAGCCAGGCATGGTGGTGCATGCTTGTAATCCTAGCATTTGGGAGGTTGAGACCAGAGGATCGCGGTTGGCGGACAGACTCAGCTACTTAGTGAGGCTGCCGCAACTCAGTGAGACCCTGTTTCAAAACAAAGAATAAAAAATAGGGCAGGGGGTGTAGCTCAGAGGTCAAATGCCTCTGGGTTCCATCCCCAGACCTGCCAAAAACAAACAAAAAACCCCACAAGGATTAATTTTGGAATTACAAATAAAGTTTAGCAAATAGGTGAATTGGCAAATAAAGAACAATGCATAATGAAAACCGAATGTACACTAACCTTACAGTGGTTTTGCAAAGTAGGGACTGTAGTCTCTTCTTTACATAAAAAGGATGCATCCAGAAAGGTCGCATAACTCGCCCAAGACTGCAAAATTAGTAAGTGGATGGTCTGTTGGTGAAGAATTCTTGAGTTTCCATCACACTGCACTATGATTTGAATTCCACTGAAGGTTGTCTAGCAGTATCAAACAGGCTAAGTGAAAAGGATCAATTGTGGGTCGCACTAAGGCACCAGTTGCAATGGCAAGGGAAGAGAATGCTAGAAGAGCCACGTTTGCTAGCACATAATGGAAGCTCCAGGAATGCTCTGAGTTCTTCCCAAGGTTGTAGGAGCCATTTGAAGAACTGTTTTGGTCAATTCTAGATGCGGGATAAAGAGATACTGATTTATAATCATTCATGTGATGCCCTGGCTTATCACTAGGCTTATTAAAACGTAGAGCATGTGTATGAGGTGAATAATGTGTTCCCCAGTGCTCAAGAAACGGTGTGCTCTTATACAAACTTTAAATATGACACTACTTCTTTTCCAGTGTCCCTCTGCAGAGGGCTGCAGTTATATACATCAGCCCACAGTTCTATTACTGACACATTCCCATAGGCACTGCTTGGAGATACTTAAGATTACATTACTTGGCTTTATTTTAGAGGAATGGAAATATTTAGTATTAGTCCATATTTGATGTATACGTTTTGAATGATCCTTCTTTTTCGTAATACTGTGGATTTAACCTGGGAGCGTTTCTACCTCTGAGATACAACCCCATCCCTTTTTTATATTTTATTTTTTATTTTGAAACAGAGTCTTCCTAGGTTGCTGAGAGTCTAAGTTGCTGAGGCTGGTCTCGAACCTGTGATCCTTCTGTCTAAGCCTTCCAAGTCCTGGGATTATAGGTGTTTGCCACCACAGCTGACTTAAATGATACTTCTTATAAAAGTAATGGTATTTTAAAAAAAACTGGGACTAGGGTAGATGACAGATAAAAGGAACTAATTCAAAGGAATTCTTAATATTTTGTATATATTCTTATTTGACACATGGTTTAGTATATGCTACAGTTTTTTATTAAAATATAACTTAAGGACTTCCGGGAAGATGGCGACCAAGAAAAGTGGGGCTTAAGAGCCCCGCTAACAACAAATATCCATTACCACAAAATCAGCGCCTTTCAAAGCCAGAAAACAACATTACCAGAGAAACAAAAAAAATTACCAGGCTCCAGAGAGAAAGCGGACTGAGAACAGAGCCACAGAGGAGATCCTCACGCCCGAGGACGCGGCAGACGCGGCAGCAGCGCCATACTGCCGGCGGCACCGGCGAATTCACGGGACGGCCACAGCAAGCTGAGGGGAGCCGCTGCGGAACAGCCAGGCGGGATTTCTCGGCGCAGAGGACATCTAAAGCTCCCAGTGGCTGAGCTCAGCACACGCTGCAGGGATTCAGAGTGGAAATCAAAACCAAGAAAAAAAAAAACGCCAGCCCAACAGCCGAGGGCGCAGCAGCAGCGCCATATTGCCACCGGCGGCAGCAGCACCGAATTCACTACAGCTACATCTGCGTACTCAAAAACAGTGAGTCAAATTGCGGGCCACAGCGGAGAAATCTCAGTACTTTACTCCCTGGGACTTGACCCAGTGGGGGCGTGGCAGTGGCAGAGATATCACACCATAGGAGAACGTACAACCTGGCACCCCCCACAGTCTAAAGCAGCCTCTATCGACTCTCTGGGTTGGAGACTCTGTGATACAAACCAGTAAAGGAGTAGTGGGGTCTGAGATACTACTGACTCGAGATCCAGAGCACCTTAAGTGAAGTCATAGTGACCCAAGGGAAGAACCCAGAGAAGGCACAAACTTCCGAAATCATGGGAAAGAGGAATAATACTGGAGCAATGAATGCTCACAACCCCACAACATCAGAACCCGATAAAACAGAAAATCAGAGATTTCTAGAAGATCAAATCAGGAAAATAACTGTAGAAATAATAGAGGTGCTTCGAAAAGAACTCAGAGAGAGCCAAAAAGAGATAAAGGATGCAATTAATGAAGTAAAGGCCTCAATTCAAAGCACAAACAACCGATTAGAACACATGGAGAACAGAATCTCGCTCTTAGAAGATGATCATTCCAAAAATGAACGCATAGTTTCTAATCTAGGAAAAATATCCGACAGCAGGAATCTGATATTGAAGAAATATGGGCCCATTTTAAGAGAGCTAACCTAAGAATAATTGGAATAGAGGAGGGAAAAGAAAGTGAAACCAAAGGGATCAACAATCTCTTCAAGGAAGTAATAGCAGAAAATTTTCCAGACATAGAGCAAGAGGTCGATACGCAGGTCCAGGAAACTTATAGAACTCCCTTTAGACAGGATCGGAGAAGAGGATCCCCACGCCACATAATTGTCAAAATGACCAATGTGGAAGCCAAGCAGAGAATCTTAAAGGCAACAAAAGCAAAGGGCCAAGTGACATTCAGAGGCAAACCAATTAGAATCACTCCAGACTTCCCAAACCAAGTCATGAGAGCCAGAAGGGCTTGGAGTAACATATTCCCAATTTTGAAAGAAAACAACTTCCAGCCAAAAATTTCCTACCCAGCAAAACTTTCTATCAAATTAGATGGAGAAATAAGAAGCTTCCATGACAAACAGAAACTGAAGGAATTTATGTCTTCAAAACCAGCACTAGAGAAAATACTCAAAGAGATTAACTACAAAGAAGAAATAGGTAACACACATCAGAACTAGAGAAACAAGATTTTCCATCCAAGAGACAACTAAGATTGGTTATCTGTGGAGATTCATTATTTATGTTAGTTTGTTACCTATCTCTAAAGGGTATTGTTTGCCTTTATTGTTGTTAATTTTTAGGATTTCTAGTTGGAATATTAATATACCTTCAGATATAGCATTTGGAAATATTTTATCCCATTCTATTAGTAACTGTTAACTCTGTTTACATTGTCTTTGGATATACAATATGTTTTTTATTTTTTAGGGAGTTTGTATACTCTTCTGTTGCCTGTGCCATTGAAATCATAACCAAGAAATCACTGCCAATTTCAATGTTGTGAGGTTTTATGACCCAGATTTTCTCCTAAAAGTTTATAGTCTTAAGATTTATATTTAGGTCTTTTATCTATTTTGAGTTAATATTTGTATATGGGATTAGGTAAGGGTCCAATTTTATTCTTTTCCATGTAATTATTATTTTTCAACAATATTTAGTTAAAAGATTATTATTTCTACCACCAAATGTTCGTGGAAACCTTGTCAAAAATAACTTGACAATATAGGGAAGAATTTAGCTCTAGGCTTTTATTTAACTCCAATGGTTTATATATCTGCCTTTAGAATAGTACTACACTGTTTCAATTATTGTAGCTTTATATGGTTTGAAATCAGAAAATATATATCTTCTAACTTTGTTCTTTTTCAAGATCGTTGTGGGTACCTAGAGTCCATATTCCATATTAGGATAGATTTTTTTTCTGAAAAATAAATATATAAATATATGATAGTTTCACCTAAAAAATAGAAAAAAATAGATTCTCTGGTAAGAAAGAAAGCAAAAAGAAATATTGAAATATTATCTTAAGTCATCAAAAGCTTGGTATCAGACAAATGAAACTATTATGTGAGATTATCATTTTTAATTTTGGATAAATTGCTATAATACTAGATGTCAACTACTAAGCCAAGCATAGGAGGGGGGGATAGGGAGAGAATGGGGTGGGGATCGGGTGGGGGCTGACTGGGCAATGTGTGCATGTATGTCTACAAAAGTATGTATCCCACTATGATGTATGAATACAGTGCACCAATTAAAAATAAATATGAAAAAAATAAAAATAAAAATAATAAAAAAATTAAAAAAAATATATATATATATAACTTAAGCCAGGCGTGGTGGCGCATGCTTGTAATCCCCGCACTTGGGAGGCAGAGACAGGAGGATCATGCAGGTTTGAAGCCAGCCGCGCTGGATTAAGAGACCCTGTTTCCATATAAAAAATATAAAATAGGTCTGGGAGTGTAGTCCGGACAGGGTTCCATCCCCAGTACCACCCCCAAAAAAATTCATAACTTAAAAGTAAGAGGTTTCAAAAAAGGTTTTCATAAATACCTAATTTGTATCTTTAAGAGTATTTTGAAGTGCATTATATTCATTTTGAAGTAACTTTGATGAAAAATAAAATATAATTATTCAGAAGGAGCTAAAAAGATTATTTTACAAATGTTGACATTTCCAACTGGATTACTATCTAGTAATTCCAAACTTTAAAAGAATAGTATTTAAGAAGTCTTATTTTCGCATTCTTAAATACATCTATTATGAGTGGGAATATTAGTGTTGCATTTACTTATTTATTTATTTATTTATTCATTCATTCATTCATTTTTTCAGTACTGGGGATGGAACCCAAAGGCATTCTACCTCTGAGCTACACCCCCAGTATTATTTTTTTATTTTTTGAAACAGGGTCTCATTGAGTTGCTAAGAGCCTCCCTAAGTAGCTGAAGCTGACTGTGAACCATGTTCCTCCTGTGTCAGCCTCCAAATGCTGGGATTACAAGCGTGCACCACCACACCTGGCTTTAGTGTTACATTTAAAATGTTTGTAGGAGGCCAGGCGTGGTGGCGCATGCTTGTAATCTCCATACTTGGGAGGCTGAAACAGGAGGATCACATAGGTTCGAAGCCAGCCTCAGCTACTTAGTGAGGCTTTCAGTAACTTAGTGAGACCCTGTTTCCAAATAAAATATAAAAAAGGTCTGGGAGTATAGCCCAGAGGTAGAAAGCCTCTGGGTTCCTCCCCCAGTACCACCAAAAATAAATAAATAAATAAATAAATAAATAAATAAATATTTGTAGGGATAAGTATCACAAAATTATTTTATAGTAATACATAGTGGCTCTTCATAGGTACCATCATTTGAGAAAGTGCTACAATTGAGAAAACAAAGGATTTTTTTGGAAAAAAGACTAAAGCAACTGAACCAGCTTTAATGACTCCCAAGGAGCCTTCATGCTTTTGTTTAAATACCTGCCTGTGAGCTATTTAGGTCATTTTAAAAGTTGTAATCAATGGAAAGAGAGTGTTCCCTTTCATCAAAGCCAGGTTATAAAACTGCAAATAACATAGGAGACGAACTACATGGAACTCTGACTCGGATTTATTAGGGCCGTATTTTGTGAATCAATCATGGTACCCAGAGAAAGTTCTTGCTTCTAACTTGTGTCTGATTATACTGCTAAGTGAATTAATGAGTGGACAAGTGCACTGGCAATGCCAAGCAGTCTGGCGAAGGTGATGGAACAGAATTTGAACCATGTCACCAATTTTATCCAATAGGTATGTGTCACTAAATAGAGTTTCTACTTCCTCCTTTGAGTATGGCCTTTTTGGGAAAAAATTCAACAATTTCACCTCTTCATTGTCTTGGATGGAAGTTTTAGTGTCTCTTTTCTACATAGAGATAGATGAATGAGTCTGATTCATGTTTTATCTGGATAAAAGATAGACTTTGTAAAAGGGGTACGAATTGGGCTGGAAAATAGGTTAAATTCTCCTCCTGCTATAGTAGCGAAAATCTCAGTGTCGACAAGCTATCTTAGTAAAGCTGGTTGTGCAAAATACCTATAGTATGTCATTGTATCCTAGGATATTCTCCCATTGTACCAATTTTTTTACTATAGCAGCTTATAATTTCACCATTTTCCTTATCTCTAGAGGGGGTACAGGTACTCTGGAAAATAGTTTAAGACAACTCCTTTTATGATGTCTTTAATCTGGCATAAATCTAATTATAAGACTTAAGCATCATCATAATGTTTTTCTTATTTCTGAAAAGCTTTTTAGCCATGGTGGATAAAGTACTTTGTGCTTTTTTCAATTTGATAGCTAACACTTGAAGGGGACTCTAAAAGCCAAGAGAATATCATTGATTCAGCAAACATTCACTGAGCTCCTTCAATGTGATTGGCTGTGAGCTGGGTGCTGAGGACACAGAAGAATAAGCTATGAGCCCACTCAGGAGCACTTTAAGTCTAGGAATCATAAACAAACATCTGTATAAGCAAATAGCTCTATGATGAGATGCATAAGCTATGATAAATGCATGTATAGTGTACAGTGGAACCCAAAGGAAAGCATCATAAATTCTGCTTACAGGATTAAGGAAAAGCCTCGGAGAAGACATGAAACTAACCAAACCCTGAGTAATGAGTTGATACCAAGGTAGCTCAACCCCTTACAGTGAAGTCATATTCTTCAAACTTGAATGATATAATGATAGAAAAAAAAAAGTTTGGCCTCTCTGAATTGACTTAGATATTTTTTATTCTAATGGTATTTAGAAATTCACATACATAAAATAAAGTATAAAATCATGCCCTTATTCTATTATAAAATCAAAACAGATTTACAAATTAAATATGATCTGAGCTACAATGCCAATAAAATCCAAGTTAGCCACATTTTATTTAATGAAATGGATGAAACTATTTTCCTCAAACCAACCTGCTGATGTTGCATCTTCTCTTTCTCTGGCCTATCAAATGAATATGTGCAAAGTAATGTACTTAAAAATAAAATAGCATGCAAGAGCCTATGATGACAAACTAGAGTTGCTTTCCCCAGAAGAAACTGCTGTTTCTAATTTTGCTTCTCTAATAGGTACTGCTATACTTGTCAATAAATTTCTTATCCTGATATTTATGTATCAACTTTGAGATTTTCTAATGATTTTTTTCATACTGGACATTGAACCCGGGGGCATTTTACCCCTGAGCTCCATCCCAAGCCCTATTTTTTTTTTACTTTGAACCAAGATTTCACTACATTGCTGAGGGTCTCATTATGTTACTGAGGCTGGTCTTAAGCCTGAGATTATTCTTTCTCAGCCTCTCAAGTACTGGATTACAGATAAATGACACCACACCCAGCTAAGATTTTCTAATCATTTCTTGACTTTTACATGTAGACATAGTCCACTTACCTACTCTTCACTTCCCCTCTTTATTACACCTAAAAATGACAGTAGTGGTCACCACTATAATATTAAAAAGGATTTTCATCCTCCATGTCTAGGACCATCAAAGACAAGCTCTTTCTCTTTTCTCCCCCATTTGGTAGGCAAGGAAAATATTATCTTATTTTTAAGTCTCCTTCTCCTTTCTCTCCAACTGCTGAGTTGCCTCACAGCATTTGATCTTCAGATTTCCCTATCTCATCACCTTGCAACTCCTTTCCACTTGGCCTTTAGAATTTCTATTTCCCCTCTCCCTTGCCTTCCTATCTCTTGACTTATTTTTACTATCTTAAAATAAAATATATCCTCGAGTAACTTCCCTCCCAAAAAATGTCAAACTCTTGCATGTCTGTAAGTTTGTCACCGTACTGGTTTGACGCATTCTCTATTAATATAACTTTATGTTCAAATGTTTTTCCTCAGAACTTTGAAATTCTTATCCCAACTAGTTTTTAGTAGCATCATAATTTGTTCCAGTTTACCTGTGATAGTCATGGTCTATACCTGGTACACCAGAAGCTAGTCCAGGTGAAGTATCCTGGTTTGGACAACAAATTACATGACCCTTGTGGCATTTCACATCTGATATTCCTGATTAAAAAGGATATGAATTTAATATATATGCCAGTCTAAATAACGTATATTTTGTCTTTGAAAGCATTTAATCTTTTTTTATATCCTTGGTGTTCAAAAATACATAAGGTATGATGGTATTTTCTTTTCTTTTATTGTGATAGCTGCTTGGTTGGTCTTTGCAATCTGAGGTCTTTTTCTTGTTCATCTATAAAAAATATCTCCTCTAATTTCTTTGAAAACTTTATGCTCTCCATTTGTTTCTATTTTAATTTTTGTTAATTCCAAGTTTTTGCCTTGATGGATTCGAGACAGTGTTCAGGATTCTATCAAAACAGTGAGCACAGAAGGAGGAATATACATATTAAGAAATCAATTTTGGACAAATAATTTGCCTGTGGGATATGTAATTAAAGGTCAAGATGATATGTTCTTTATATAGAAAATATTTCCTCTCTATCTATAGTTTTCCAGGAAATGAGAGTATGTCTTATTCAGAGTTTTGCTGGGAGAAAAATACTCACTTGGGAAATTATCTGAGAAAAGCATATTATCAAAAATATCATAAATCAAAATATAGTTACTTATTTATGTTAAAGCTCTCAGTACATAGTAATATTTTCCAATTCTTATAACTTGCAAGGCATGGAATATGGTATAAAACATGCCAAGGCCATAAGATATTTTCAGTTAAGTATGCTACTTGAAAGAGAGAAGAGGCTTGATACAATGAAATATTAAAATGCCTCTCATGAAACTCTCCTGGAATCCTGTGACCACCATTGCACAAAATGTTCTCTTTCAGCACAGAAAATTTGAAATTTGAGCCCAGAGGTACTTTGGTACATTTAAGCATTTAGCCCACAGGCATTTTCAGAGGATTCCTAAGGGATTCTTCTTTGCTACTTCCCAATGATACTTTCTTGACCTAGTTTAGGTACATATGTGTTTCAGAATAAGTTTAAGCAGGGCTCCTGTTTGGCTAAGGAATCTATTAGCATTGGGAAATACTAAAAAGATGTGATCCAAGAAACTGTTGAGAGTTAAGAGTGGGATACTGATAGTAGAACACCATCTATCTTGCATGAGACTCAACTGCTGACCACAAGAAAGATTCAGAAAACAAAATAGTATTTAAAAGAAGATATTCTTTTGGGTGTGTGATTGAAAAATCTCTTATTGTAGATACAAAAATACCACGAATATTAGGATGATCACTATGGCAGACCACCCAGATTTCTCTCCAGGAAAGAGAAAAAGACTTCCACATCAAAGAGCTAGGAGTGCCATCAGCTGTTAGTCTCCATCAGGGATGGCTTTGACTGAATCTAACACATTGGATCAATCCATGTTTTCTTTTCTGGGCATCCTCATCTAATGATGTTCTTCCCAGAAGGCATAAAGGCCCAGACTGTGGACTCATTCCTAGACAACTTTAAAAGGACATTCCAGCTTTAAAGATCCTATGGAACTAATAGTAGTATATTCCAGCTCAGCTAGAATAGACCAATTTTGCTTCCTTCCATAGGTTCCAATCCCAAACACTGCCAATTAATGTCCCAGACCTTAATTCTAAGTTGAATCCTGTACCTTCTCCAAGTCTGCTTCCCCAGGCAAAGCAGCATGTAACAAATGGAAAGAGCTAATGGACAACTACTTTTACAAAAGGCACTCTGATACCTCCAAACCTATGGAAGCAATTTCTTTTGTTTTTCAGGGGGGTACTAGGGATTGAGTCCAGGAGAATTCTACTTCTGAGCTATATCACCAGTCCTCCTTTTTCATTTTTTTCAACTTTGAATCAGGGTCTCACTAAATTGCCTAGTTCCATGATAAATTGTTGAGGCTTGTCTTGAACCTGTAGTCCTCCTGTCTGAGCCTCATGAGTACTGGGATTACATGTATACACCACCACATGGCTGAGTTCACTAAAACTCTGGTGGGACTCCTAATGATGCCAATATAAAGATTGGCCTTATGGTTGAAAGCCACTAAATATGATCATAACCTCCTTATTCATTTTCCATTGCCACCATAACAAATGACAACAAACCTAGTTGCTTACAACAAATTGATTACCCTACATGTTTGTAGATAGATATTCTTGTGGGCTTAGATTGTTCCTAGCTTCATGTTTTACAAGGACAAGATCAAGCTGTTGGCTGATTGGTCGCATATTAGGAGACTGCAAGAAAAAACAGTTTCCAAACTTATGAAAGTTGTTTAGTTCCTTGGTGGATGTCAGCCAGGGGCTTGTCTTTGCTGCTGAAGGTTGACCACATTCCTTCTTATGCTTTCCAAAACCCACCCTGCTCCCAACATCAGCAAGTCAAGTCCTTATACTTGGAATCTAACTTTCCATTTACTGCATTTCTCTAAATGCTCCTCTGTCCTTCTCTTCTGCACCATCTTCCTTCCAACACTAGCTGAAGAAAATTCATTGCTTATAAAATCATTTATGACTAGATTGAACCTGCCTCAACAATCCTGTTTTCTCTCTGTATGTTAAGGATCAGTAGAGCTAGAATTACATTGCCAAAGATGCTTCATAGTAATACTTGGATTAGTGTTTGATTAAATAACCAGAGGATGGAAATCTTGGAGAGATATTTTTGGAATTTAGCCTACTGCATTTCATGACTTGTATATTAAAGCATATGGCAGCCCTGAGGCTCAGGAACAAGGTGTGTCTAATACATTTGATCTTGCTTACTTCAGTTGTTGCTTTTAAAAGGTTGACACTTCTGAAATAGGATACTAAGAAAAATAACAAGATAGTACAGAAATTTTCAATTGGCCCTCATCCTCTTAAGATGTAGCACTGCAGAGTCCAAATGCCATTGGAAGTTTTTTTGGGTAAAGTTTCCTGAATGTTTCAAATCATAGTATTCATCTGTCAACTATTTCCAAGAACTCTTCTCTCTAGATTTTCATCCAATATATCTGGAAAGATTCTCCAGGAATTTATATATAATATACATATAAATATAAAAATATATAAATATACATAAGTATATGTAAATATATATAAATATATATGCAATCTCCTGGGGTACTCTACCTCTGAACTATACCCCCAGCCCTTTTTATTTTTCATTTTGAAACAGGGTCTCTCATTGTGTTGATGAAGGGCTTGCTAAGTTTCTGAGGCTGGCCTTGAACCTGTAATCCTACTGCCTCAGCCTGCCAAGAACTGATATTATAGGAATATACTACCATGCCCAGCGGAATTCATATTTTTAAAGATGCCTTCAGGTCACCTTATCCTGCAAGAAGAAGATACATTGTCATACTACGCAGGCCCTCTTTTGCCACAAGGCCTTTAAATTTCTTGTTTCCTCTATCTAGGTTATAACTCTCCTTGCTCTTTGTAGATCTAGCTCCTAACCATCCTTCAGGTCTCGGTTTTCATATTCTTGTCTCAAAAGAACCCTTCCTGAACACCTTATCTACTTAAGATTCTCCTTTCCCTAGTTATGTTTTGGTTCCTCACTGTTTTCATTTCCTGTACAGGGCTGATCATAATCTGTACATATTTTATTAAAGCATATATTTGTCTCTTATCTACCTCTTAAACTACCATGTAATATTGAAAAAGGCAAAGATGTGTTTGCATCTTTCTCTTAGGTTTAGTGAACTGTTTGAAATCAATAACTGTTCATTGAACTGATGAATGAATGAATGACTTAATTAATCATTGGACAAACTTCAGTAAACTCATGAATGGAACCCTCACTCCTCTGTAAGCTAATGTTCATAAGAACAGAAACATTCCCTAGGAGCTCATCTGTTAATTTTTCTAATTTCCCAGTAAGAACATATGAAAAATACATCTCTGAGCCACATCCCTAAAACTATTTTATATTTTAATTTTAAAAAGGGTCTCACTAAGTTGTTGAGGGCCTCACTAAGTTGCTGATGCTAGTGTTGAACCTGAAATTCTCCAGTCTTTGCCTCCCAAGTATTGGGTTTACAGGAATGCACCACCATACTTGGCTTAAACTTTTTGAGATATGGATTCAATAGTCAGCTGAGAAAAGATTTGTATAATGCTAGCATTCCATATATTGAGAAAAATCCTTGTTTCATAAGTACTTACTCTTTTTATTCATATGGAGGTTGGTTTTTCACAGTTCTTTCCTTAAATATGTACCCAAATGTGTATAGACTTTCAAGTAAACATTAGCAGTTAATCCAAACTTTAGATTAAAAACCACTGCAAGTGCTTCTCTCTTGGTTACTGTAAGTGCTGGGTCTAATTCCTACCTTTTGTGGAGCTAGAGATTATTATGAAACTAATTTTAATCATGCTCATATATAGTACATGATTGCTTCATGAATGAATGAGCAAAGAAAATACTTCCCTTTTCTTTCACCATCTCCTAGATCTGTTCTCCACTTTCTATGCCCCTCTGTATTCAGGAGACATTAATATATGTAGGCTATATCACAGTGGCATAGGACACCCTCCTATGTCACTGGCTTCTGGTTGCCTTCGGCTAAAGAGGGATACTTGAGCAGTGATCAAAGTATAGAAGATTCAAGAAAAAAAGTTGAGGTAGTTATTCCCCTGGCTCTCTCTCTCTTTCTCGGCTCTATATCATTCTTCTGTTATCATAATTTATTCCAGAGCCCTGACTTCAAGATCCATCCTATCCCTGTGCCTGGTAGCTCTGTTCCTTTATTTGCTTCATCAGGCCTAAGGGTGCTAATAGCTTCCTGATGTTGCCACATTCTGGTTCCCCAACGTCCTTAATGTTGATCTTAACTCAGCCCATGTATCTAAATAGTTATTTCAGTAAAAAATATCTCTTCAAAACCCCCAGGTAACTGTTTTCTGCTTGGTGTGTGTGTGTGTGTGTGTGTGTGTGTGTGTGTGTATGCGCATGCGTGCGCGTGTGTGCACACACACACAAGCACATACCACTTTTTATGTTAAGACTAGAGAAGTTGAGAAGGCATTCCTAAGAGATCATCTACTAGCGATAGATGATCATCCAGGAGGGTAGACAAGTGTTCTCCACCAGCCATTTCTCTGTCTTCATACTTCTCTTCTTTATAAGGACTGAAAATGGCAAAATAGAAATAGCTCACAATTGGACTGGGACTTTCTTTTCTGCTTAATAGAAATTAGAGCTAAGAGTTTAAAGCTAACTTGAATTTCTTTAAATGAAGATGTCTAGCTTGAGTATTACTTTTGAATGCTTAATTATTCAGCTTTGGGACATTTTCATTTATTTTTGAACGATAATAAATCATTTGAGTGGTCTATTTTGCTTATGAAGTGCTTCATTTGGCTGTATTTCAAGGAATGTAATGTGGCAAACAATACTTACAATATGAATGGTTCAGAAAACAAACAAATAAAGGGCTGATAAAAAGTCTCCTGTTCTTTGAATTACTATAAATGGGTCTTAGCACTTGAGCAAAGCTCATCAGATAAGTATTTACCATTTTTCCTAATTGTAAAGAGGCCACTTTCTACAAATGGGTTGTAAAATACCTTATGCCTGCTGATGCATCTAAATTTGTATGCTAAAATTTTACACAGAAAAATGAGGTGCATCAAGAAAAATGTTTTAGAAATTAGGTGGAAATGAGACCAGTAAGATGGAAACACTAGACTAAATTTATCCTTAGCTATGGCACTTTCTAGAAATAAGATTTTCAACAGGTTACTTCACTTATTCATACGTCAGGTTTTCCATCTTTAAAGAAATA
Source organism: Muscardinus avellanarius (assembly GCF_963383645.1). NCBI lineage: Eukaryota > Metazoa > Chordata > Mammalia > Rodentia > Gliridae > Muscardinus > Muscardinus avellanarius. Next base: position 8,863,781 of record NC_137792.1, read on the forward strand.
GTAATAAAAAGTTCCAAACAGGCATGGTGGTGCAAGCCTGTCATCCCAGTAACTTGGGAGGAGAAGACAGGAGGATCTCAGGTTTGAGGTCAGCTTCAGCAACTTAGCAAGACCCTGTTTTACAATTAAAAATGACTGAGGGTACATCTCAAAAGTAGAAGATCTCTGGATGGAATCCTCAGTTACACACACACACACACACACACACACACACACACACACACCTTCCAACTTCATAAATGAGATAGCTTATGTTTTCTCTAAAACAGAGCCTGAGACAAGGACTAAAAAATAAGTAATTTATTTGGGATGTTGATCCAGAAAGCAGGAATAAGTTAGGGAAATAGAGGAATACAATAAAATGCTGCATTGGTAAGTTCATTGCCACCATGGGTAACTTGAATCCACCAGGGCTAATGTAAGCATCCATTAAGAATGGTCCTCAGAATTGTTCTTTTGAAGCAAGGTGGAGAAGTGTCAGTGTCCAAAGTATTTAATCCAAAGACTTTCAATTTGTCAAAGATTTCTGCCAGATGTTAACTCTCTTATACCTACAGGTGTGTCTATTCAGAGACTAAGAGGATCCTTTGGGATCCATGAACAGAAAAGGAAAGTAAGGCTCTTATGGTAGTTGGTTATCTTTAGGGTGTAGGGAACTGTCCATCACAAAGATGCTGAAACCAAGGGCATGTGATTTTGGACAGTATGTCTGTTACAGAAAATAGTCTTTAAAAGGCTTTTTTGTTGTTAAGACCATAACTAAGGTAAATGTGGCAGAGATGTAGAGAGAGAAAAGTTTCAAAAGGTATCAAAGTTCATAACTAACAAAAGGGAAAAACCTGGACTTGAATTTCCTAGTAAGTTTGCAGTAATGGAGCTTCATCTTCCATAGAAGAATTGATGGTAAGATGAGTCAACAAAGAATTTTCACATTCAGGGATGTTGACATTGGTAGTATTTAGTCTCTATGTCTGATGCTTTCTCTTTGTGAAGGGATATCCATAAATACAGTCTTTTTAGACTCTCCATCTGAGAATGACTTAGTTATTTGTCATAATACAATAAAATGGGCTTACAAAACATTGTTCTTTCCTCTTTTCTTTTGTAGGCTAGCCTTCCTACAGAGGAGATAGGTTTTTGATTACCCTCATTCATACTCTTGTATCAGAGGTCTGTGGTTTCCAGAGATGTTACTCATTTGGTACATGATATGTGGTTTATTCTGGAGATCAGTGTTAAGAAGTTCACTTGTCCACAAATAAAAACCACATTCAACGATATCCTAAATGTTAGCTTGCCCTGTGAGTATAGCACCTGGATAGTAAATAGGGATGCTATTCAACTAGAAAGAACTAATAAAGTATTGTCCATCAACTTATTTTAGAAAGTCCTTGGTGTTAAACAAAGAGACTTAGAAATTATGTAGAAATAGGCTAGGTTTTTGGAAATGGAGAAATAAAGACTATACATTTCCAGGAAATAACAAAAGAGGTGACCAGAAATCTAGACAATGACTTTAATTGACCAAATATATAATTATATGTGTAATCAGAGTGCGTAGGTGGAATGCAAGAGGGAATTTGGAAATATGAGCAAATAGAAAAAGCAAAATATTTCACTTTTGAGCAAAACGTCTTTATACAGCATCTAATTCACTGAAAAGCATAGCATTTTCTGGCTATTTCTCTTTCAAGGTCAGACAGCCAATTTCCCCTGTTATCAAGCATCGTGGCAAAATTATTATCTCTTTGTGCTTGAAAGGACCTTAGGAAATTAATCCAGCTTCCTTATTTTCTGTTCCCTATAAAAAAAGATGGACAAAGTTTTTCATAAAGGGTCAGACAGTAAATATTTTGGGCACCACAGGGTTTTTGCACAACTCTGCTTGCCATTGTGGCACCAAAAACAGCTACAGACAATATCTTAAGTGCATGAGAGTTTTTGTGTGCCAAGAAATCTGGATTTGAAAAAATGGGTATTGTGCTGCATTTAAGCTGCAAACTACAGTTAGCTAACACCTGCTCTAAAGCAGCCCTACTTAAAATATGGCCCACAGACCTGTCAAAAGAATGCTTGTCCTTAGTCCATGATAAGTACCAAAAGCAACAATAGGCATTGAAAAACTTGCACTGAAATTTGGCATTGCTGATGCCTAAGAACATGAGTTTGGTTTTGTTTTGTGGGTTTTTGGAGGGTTGTTTGTTTGTTTGTTTTTGTTTTGGGTTATACTGGGAAATGAACCCAGGGATGTTCTACCTCCAAGCTATACACCCAGCCCTTTTTTATTTTTTGTTTTGAAAAAGTGTCTCACTAGGTTGTTGAAAGTTTTACTAAATTGCTGAGACTGGTCTTCTTAAACATACAATCCTCCTGTCTCATCCTCCCAAGTGCTGTGCCACCACTTCCAGCTTAGCACATGAGTTTTTAAGTAATTTATTCTTATTGTATTTACCAAAGTTATCAGTTGGTAATGAATTGGAAATAAAACATCTATACTTTTACGTATATAATTTGAGAAGCAAGACCAAATGTCAAGCACCTCCTCCTTCTCCACATAAGGAAAGAGATTCAGAACATGGAACTATTCAGTGTCATCCAGTTAGTTAAGGACAGAGCTGGGATTTGAACCTAAATTTCTCAATTCCTACTCTAGTGATGTTCCCTTAAAATGTTACAAATTTCACAGCCTATATTAATGACTTTATACTTTGTAGCTTTCCCATAAGGACAAAACAAAATCCTTGAGCCCCTAAGTCTATTCAGGTTAGAAGATAACCTGCCAAGTGATTTTTTTGTCAAGGTGGATAATAGAACCCTTCAGCTTCTAAACTTCTACCCTACGGTCTGGTGCTGTCTGCCCCATGTTATTTCTCCAGACCAATTTTCCCTTTCCTAGTTATTTATTTAAAATGCTGAAACTTCCAAGCTAAATAGATATGAGAAAATAAAAATTAATCCAATATTATTTTTAAAAATCTCTACCCCATACAAAATATCTGGGTTATGAGGAGAGACCTACAGCTATCAATAAAACAAAAACCACACTATTCCATAAATTATGGCTCCCCTTATTCCCCTACCATCCACTCAGAAGATTTTCAACCCTCACTTACATTGAAAAAATAGTTACTTATACCCAAGGAGACTCCAGATAGCTATTAAAATTACAGTGAGTAATGAGGGGCAAATGCAATGTCAGGGAAAGATAGAGCAGCTGACATAATTTGTAAAGGGCTCTTAAAGGCCTATAAGTCAAAACAATGCCAACAATTCATTGACCGTGGCAGCAAGATCAGCTTACAGAACGGTTACTTAAAAATGAATGAAAAATATTGATTCAGAAATGAAAAAGCAGAAAACTCCAGCTAATACAATTCAGTCCATGAGATAAAATGACCACACCATGGTAGCCCAAGGATCAGTTACAGATACAATCACTTGAATTTTATTTCAATGTCAAATTCCACTGATTTAGTGTCATTGGTGAATGATTTAGGGCGTGGGCCAAAGTTTTTCTGCTCTGAATAAACTACATAGATTGGAGATAATTAATATTGGTCATTTATTATGGATTAGATTCATACTTATAGACTTATTTCTAATTCTACCCATTTTTCTTTTCCTTAAATATATCCTTGGAGAAACTTTGTGAGGTGAAACAGCAAGCTTATTTGTTTCATTCTCTTTCTAAATATCTGAATAAAATAAAAGACATTTATTTTAAAGTATTCTATTTTTTGGATATTCGTATGGTTTTGATGGACCTAGTATTAACTAGGATTTTAGAATCCTTTGCTATTGCTCTATCCAGGGCAATGAAAACATTTAGGCTTATACTTATTCTAAAATATTCACCAGAAGGGAATGGGACAAAAGTGTAGCTATTATGGAAAATGTATGGAGGGTCCAAAAAATTTAAAAACAGAATTAATATAATCTAGCCAACCTACTTCTGAAGATACATCCAAAATAATTAGGAATAGGATTTCAAAGAGAAATTTTCTCACTCATATTCACTGAGGCATTAATCACAACAATCAAGAGGTGAAGCAACCCACTGATAAAGAGATAAAAATATGGTTTATGCATACAATAGAATATGTTTTAGCCTTAGAAAATAAAGCAATCCTGTCACATGGTAGAATACACATGAACCTTGAGGACTTTATGTTAAGAGAAATAAACCAATTGCAAGACAAATACAATACAATTTCATTCATAGAGATTATCTAAAATAGTAAAAAAACAAGCTGGACATGCTACCACACACTTGTGATCTCAATATTTGGGAGGTTGAGACAGGAGGATTGTAGGTTCGTGGACAGCCTCAGCTACTTGGTGAGGTCCTCTGCAACTTAGTGAAACCCGGTTGAAAAATAAAGAATAAAAAAATAGGGCTGGGAGCATAAGTTTGGAGGTAGAATGTCCCCTGGTTCAATCTCTAAAACTGCAAAAAAAAAAAAAAAAGTAGTAAAAGTAAAAGAAGAAAAAAGTAGTATAGTGGTTCCCTGGGGCTAGAGAAATGAGCTATATAGAGTTTAAATAGGTACACAGTTTTAATATTGCAAGACAAAACAATGCTAGAGATTTATTATCCAACAATGTGAATATAATGAACAATACTGGATTGTACCCTTAAAAATTTTTAGATGGTGAATTTTTTTCTGCCATAATTTATTTTTTTATTTTTATTTTTTGGTGGTACTGGGGTTCCTGGAAGCCCTTCTATCTCCGGGCTACACTCCCAGACCTATTTTTTAAACTTTTTTTTTTAATGTGGAAACAGGGTCTCTTAAGCCAGAGAGGCTGGCTCCGAACCATCGCGATCCTCCTTTCTCCGCCTCCCAAGCGCAGGGATTACAAGCGTGCACCACCATGCCTGGCTGTAAAGGATTTTAATGTAGCATACTAGGTTATTATGAAATATGAATGAATAGAAAATTAAAAGGGCCAGATAGATAAAAATGGTGTGGCAGTTTCATCCCAAGTGATCAATAAAAGTCTCTCAAAAAATTTTAGATTTTGATTTTCTAGGCCAGGGGCTGGCAAACATTTTCTGTAAAGAGATAGATAGTAAATATTTCAGGCTTTATAGGTCATGATAGCTCGCTGTGTCACAGCTATTCAACTTTGCCTTTGAAGCACAAAAGCAGCCATAGATACTATTTAATAAATGGATATGGCTGTATATGTGGACACTAAAGCATGTTCAAATAAAGTTTTATTATGGACACCAAAATATGAATTTTACATCATTTTCGAATGTCATTAAGTATTATTCTGCTTTTGATTCTTTCATCCATTTAAAATGTAAATAGTGTTCTTAGTTAACAGGTTATAGAAACATGGGCCATAGGCCAGAACTGACTTTCAGGCGATACTTTACTAACACCTTATTGAGGTTAATTACTCTTTGAAATGTTAGTACACAAAGGATTCAAAAACCAGTACATAGAAATCCAAACATTTTAGATAGCATACCAGGATGTTTGTCATCTGACATGAATCTTTTCTCCAAATGCCTTGCTCCAACCATCCTGTATCCAGATATATCTATTTTTTTTATTATTTCCAGGCATGTCATAATACCATTTATCTTGCTCTCCCTTTACTCACCATTCCTATGTGGTAAACGTTCACTCATATCTTAAGCACCATGTTCTCCATAAAAAATTTCTCAGTGCACTCTAACAAGGGGGATCTCAGGTTTGAGGCCAGCCTCAGAAACTTAGTAAAGCCCTCAGTAACTTTGTGAGAGCCTGTTTACCAACAACAAATAAAAGGGTTTGGGTTATGGCTCAGAGGTAAAATTTCCCTGGGTTAAATCTCCAGTACAACAACAAAAATTTTCTCAATACACTGACTTCCCTATCAGAACAATTTTTTTTCATATTCTTCTGGTTCACAGTTGTTTTTGTACACCTCACCTGTGGCATATATATTGTTATATAGTCTCATTCTTTTTTTCTCTCTTCGAATCAGCTGTCATCTCTATGAGAGCATAAAATGGGCCTTGTTAATAGCTATGTATTTCTCCAGTCAATTCTGAACATAATGTAGCAGGTGTTCAATAAATATTTGCTGATGAATGAGTTTATTAATGATTTCAGATGCATAATTGGAAAAACTTTGTAATATGCCCATTAACATATTTCTGTCCTTGCTTTTTGACAACTCTAGTGGGAAGAAAGTAGGGGAAAACTTTCCAGAAGCAGAGAATTCCTGAGAAGCCACTAAACCTGTGTTACTTGACATCTGAGCCCTTTTTCATGCTGGTGACCAATGGGCATGGATTTTATGGCCTCTGAACTAAGTGTCACGTCGCAAGGGAGTATTTAGGAAAATCTTGGTAAATAGAAATATAAGGAAATCACATAATTTCACCAGTCCTTGCAAAATGCGGAGGTCAGACTCAGAGAAGTGACAGAACCCACTGAAACCCTTAGAGTCCAGGCTGGGACAAGCAACTCCACTTGATTTAATACACAGTTGCATTCCTTTAGAATAAATATATAGAAGTGAAATTTCTGGGTTAAAAGAAATTGTGTGTTTATGAGAAAACCATTCATAAGTGGTTGTACCATTTCACATTTCTACCAGTGAAAGATATGATATTCAGCTTCTCCACAGCCTCAACACATTGCTCGCCCAGTGCTTTATTAAATTTATTTCAGATAGTGAAGTTATATTTTATTTGTGAGGATTGAACCCACAAGCATTCTACCTCTGAGCTTCACCGCCAAACCTATTTTTATTTTGAAATAGGATCTTGCTAAATAGCTGAGGGCCTAACTAAGTTGCTGAGACTGGTATCAACTCTGTGATTCTCCTATCTCAGCCTCCCAAGTACTGGGATAAAAAGCATGCAACACCATCCTGGCTACTTATTTATTTTGATATACTTTCATTGGTGCATGATAATTTTATGTTATAATGAATTTAAGAGTGACAGAAACATACATGTGCACAGCACTTGGTGTGTTTCTTTTCAGACCCCATCAGCTCCCTCCCCTTCCATGTACATAACATTGCCATTGATAATTTTGTATATGTATATAGTATCAATTAAACTTTCTTTTATCACGTCTGCCTCTCTCCGCATCTCCCTCCTCCAGGCCCCCTCCATTGCTCCACCTTTATGTGAATTCTCTTTTGTATCTCAGTCTCTCCCTAATTTCCACATATGAGAGAACATATATAACCTTTCACTTTCTAAGACAGGCTAATATCACATTGAAAATGACATATCGCAACCATTCTGGTGGGTCTGTAATGATATTTTATTGTGATTTTAATTTTCACTTTCTTGATGCCTGATGATGTTGAAAATTATTTCCTGTCCTAACTGACCACTTATCTACTGTACAGTTTCTGTTCGGAGACTTTTGACCAATTTTTATTGAGCTGTCTATCCTATCTGTGTGTGTGTGTGTGTGTGCGTGATACTGGGGACGGAAGAAGCCAGGGACATTTTATCTCTGAGCTACACCCCCAGCCCTATTTTTTATTTTTTATTTTGAAACAGGGTCTGCCACAGCCCCGCTTCCTTTGGAGTCTGCAGTGATCCTGCATGCATCACGTGGCACAAAACCTCAAGGAGGAGAAGCCCTGAGGGAGCGTGGTCCCTGGTCAGACTACTCCTTGCTCTTAGATATTCTTTCATAGCTATTGTTCTTTTGGTAATGATTCTATTAACTTTCCACACAAATGGATCCGGTGATGTAAAACGAGGTCCCAAAAATCAGGACTGTGGGACAAACTGATTCCATGGAAGATAAATTTTCTGGTAAAAATGTTTGAGCTCTCAGACACCCCCTGCCTTGCTCCGAGCTATAACAAAATTGGCTAGAGAAGACAGAGTGGGGAAATGTACCAGTATTGGAAAGAGGCATCAATATTAATGTGGTGGTACTGGAGAATTGCTCTGATAATTTCCAATATGTAAAATCTAGTTAGAGCTTAGGTGCTGTGAAAGCATTCAGGCAGGGAGTGATTACAATGTAGAGTTCCTCTCTAATCATTAACCTATAGTAAAAGCCTTAAGAGTCAGCTGAAGCCATTAGCCCTAAAACTACAATAGAGGCAACTCGTGCCTCTGTTTATCTCCTCTCCTCTGGGATCCAGCCTGGATATAAGAAAGATAAACTTTGTGTGTGACTTCAAAGCACCCTAGTTGATGAGCAACCAATACTGCCCAATACAATAGAGCCGAGGGCCAGGTAGATTCTTGACCTTTACACTTAGCCCGTGCACTGCCCCAAGACAAAGAGGCACCACCTGGCTGAGGAATAAGTATGTCAGAGACAAAAGCCTATCGCTTATGTATTCCCAATAAAACTCTCCATCAGATACATTGGGGAGAGATAATTCTTTAAAACTTCAAGGTCATTAATCAGAGAACAGTTACAGGAATCAACTCGCCTGTGTCTTCTTGTCATGTTGCTTTTTGGGCCCTGTCTGCTAAAATGTATTGTGAGTGTGATCTCATAGGATTGAAGCTTTCAAACATCAGACGGTGTTACAGACAGAACCTGACAGACATCTATCGAAGCCCTTTGGAAGGCCATAGAGACATTCTTACCCATCTGACTCCCTCACCACACACCTGCATGCCTGCACCCTAAAGCCGGGACCCCCAACTTCGTCCCCGTCCAGCTTAAAGAAGTTACTAGATAGAGAAGGACATGGACAAAGCCTAAGGAACAGAAGGTTCCAAAGAGTTAAAAGAGATTCTATGAGACTCTGGGTGTGACTCCTGTCCTTTCCAGAATTTGCCCTCTAAGGCCTACCTGTGAGGCCAGAGATCTGATCTTAATAACAAGGCCAGGGGGCTGATCTTGATCACAAGACAAGCGATATCTCAGGTCTTCCTTTTGTATTTTTTTAATAGCTCACTATTGTTCTTTGTTGTTTACACTTATCTACTAGGAATCTCACTGGAAAAAGGTATAAGAATTTTGGTTTTGGAAAATAAACTTTGTCAGTTGCATGAGAGGAGGCCATTGTCCGAGTCCATCATTTCAGGTTTCTTCCTCTCAAGTTCCAGAGAGAAATCTCCACGTTTAGTGCCGTGAACAGGAACTTGAAGGAGTTTTATTTAATAAGGGGGAGAAATCACTGCAGAAAAAGCCACTGCAGAATGAAGCTGAATCCTTGCCCATCTTCCAAGAACCCTGTCCCCAACGGTCCCAGTGCTCCAGCCGAGCTGGTCTGTCGCTAGGGTCTGTCTCACTAAGTTGCAAAGGGCCTCACTAAGTAGCTGAGGCTGTCCACGAACCACGATCCTCCTGTCTCAGCCTCCCAGATACTGTAGTTACAAGCGTGAGCCAACATGCCCAGCTCCATCCTTTTTATTAAAGCATAGGAGATCTAGAGTGTTTCATATTTAAAAAGGAATTTTGCAAAAAGTTTTCACAGCAATTTGACCAGAATAATACATTTTGATTCACAGTATTTCATTTCTGCCTCACCCCTGCATACTATTTATACCTTTCATCATATTCACAAGTATGTGATACCACTTATACTTCTTTGCTCTCTAAACTGAAACCTTCAACTTGCACCTGAATCATGTGATTTCTGTGACAGATTGCCACAAGAAGCCATGATATTCCAATATAATATATGAAAATAGATGTGGGAGAGATTGAATTTCCCACATTGTTATGAAGCCTGTTGACTGAAAGCTATTTGATTCACAAAGTCTTTCCTGAATAGATGGGTCAGTGTTTATTTTCATGGATTTTGCTGTTCTAAATCAAATCAACCAGCCAACAAGCCTTTATTGAGTGCTCCAAGTCATCTCTATAAGGCATTACATATTCAATTCCAGTTCACAAATCCAATTTCTTTTTTTGTCCTCTGTTTATTTGCTTTCTTTTGAAAGTCTGTATTAAGCCCTTTCATCATTTTTAGCAGCCAAATAGCCAATAGAAAAGTCAAATTATTTCCCTGAAACTTCACATCATCATAATTCCAGTACACCTAACAGTAATATATATAACACTAATAAAACATTAATTTTTCATAATAATTCATAGCATGTACTTATATTCAATTATGCTTAATGTCCCCTCCAGAGTAGAAATTACCTTTTATTTCACTGATAAGGAAATAATTTCAAAAAGTAAAGAAACTATAAGGCAGATGGAATGCTATACACTTGTAATGCTAAGTAATGCTAAGTACTTGGGAGGCTGAGTCAGGAGGATCCAGAATTCAAGGCCAGCCTGGTAAATTTAGCAGGGTACCATTATTTAAAATAATTATAAAGAAACTCATTGAATAGATAGAGTCAGGTACAGCCAAGATTCTCCCATGATTGATCATCTTCCTATATATACTCCGGTTTGAATAGTTATTCATGCAACAAACTATCTTCACAAGAGCTAAGGAAGCCAAGTGAGAGACCACAGTGCCAGGTTTTAGTATAATAAAAACAAATGACACATTGAAGAAGGAAGGAAAGAAAGAGCTGCCAGTGCCACTCAACTCCAAGCACAGTGGAGAAAGAAGAGTGAGGGCATTAAGTCCAGGCCTTAGACTTGAAACTCAGTACCAGGCCACTGCAGTCAACTCCTCATACCAATACCTTTAAGAGTAGCTGCTGGGATAGATCTTGAAAGATAACACAAGGCTGAGTCTTGGAGTTCAGTGCTTGGCCTGCTATGGAAAAACTAAATACAAGGCAGAAACCAAAGGCCCAGAACTCACAGATTAACCCTCTAGACCTATCCTAGGTATCAGGTGGAGATCCAAGCACTGGTGGGACAGACTTGAGTTTTCAACTGCATCAATGATAACCTTGGAGTGTGCCTAGTGTACTCCCCCATCCAATTTGTGCAAGTCCCTGCATCTGTGAGATTTGGGTGCAGCCCAGTTTAGTATCCATCTCAGTGACCAATGAACTGCCTTTAGCACCCATTCTCCAACCTCAGGCAGCCAAAATATCCCCAGGCATCTAAATCCATCTCAACAATAGGCAGAGGGGTTTGCTCAAATAGGATGGACCTTTGTTTTGACCTACATCCCTGCCAACTACGGTGTGGACTAGGTGAAACCCTGAGACTGTGGAGATTCTTGTGGCTATGAGACTCAGGTGGGACAGAGCTTAGTGTCAGCATTAGTGGCCAAGGAACTGCCTTCACCAACACTGTCTCAACCTTGGACAGCATACCATGGAGCAAGACTCCATTGGATGAGACTAGGGCAGAGTAGTTTAGGGATTTGCTTAGAATGAAATTCTGTCATTTTCAACTATGTGGATGCAACTAGAAATCGTTATGTTGAATGAAATCAAGAAAGCACAGAAAGACAAATACAACATGATCTCACTCATATGTTTAATGTATAAAATTTTATGTTTAGAGTAGATTGGTAGATTCTAGAGGCTGTAAGGATTAGGAGGAAAGGAGAATGTAGTGGAGTGATCAACAGATACTAAATTACAGGTATATGGAAGCAAAACATTCTGATGTGCTATTGCATAATAAGGTGACTATATATAAGAATTATAATAATTATATACTGCACATAACAATTATATACTATATTTTTAAAAGAATTATGACCATTTTCACTATAAAGAAATAACACATTTGAGGTGATAGAATTAATCTAATTTAAATATTACATGATGTATACATGTATCAGAATGTCACATGATACCCCATAGTCATGTACACCTTTTATAGTTTATGAATCAAATAAAACAAATAAATTTAAATCATTAAGAAATAAACTATTTTGAGGTCCTGAAGCTTTGACCATTAAGGAGGAAATCTTATCCTTTGGTTCATAAAATATATGGGAAAATAGAAGGGGTGGAAAGTGTTGAGGAATGGAAAAGAAAACAGAGCAAATAATATTATGAGATACATGGATATACTACTATGACTCTATCATCTACAATTACAATGCAATAAAAAGTTTTTAAAAAGAGTTCACTGGTCTGTTCACATTACTGGGAATGTTTCCGAAAGTTGACATGTCTATGCCAAATCAAATATTGTATAGCAAATGAAATTTCTGCTCAAAAGTGAGATAGCCTAGACATTTGGCTCTTTTTTAGCCCATGTAATTTATTTTAATGATATGTCCTTAGCACTTAAAAAGAAAAGTGAAGGGACTTGCAGGAAGATGGCGACCAAGGAAAGCGGCATATACTAGTCTTGCTGAAACCCGATCTCCATTGACTTAAAAACTGTTCTGACTTCCGGGAAGATGGCGACCAAGAAAAGCAGCATTTATGAGTCCCCTATTGCCACAAAATCAGCGCTTTTCATAGCCAGAAAACATTATCAGCAGAGAAATAAAAACTGTAAATAAAAGGGACAGAGAAAAAGAAGACTAGAAGAACAACCAGAGAACAAAAAAGAAACCAGCCCGCATTGAGCGCCATCTTCCCTTAGAGCACCAGGCTCCAGAGAAGAAAGGTAAAAAAAAAGAGCTGAAGTGAGCAGCTGCAGATCATTCGGGTAAAACTCAGCAGTTCCCTCAGTGCAAAGAATGTCTAAAACTCCCAGTGGCCAACCTCAGAAAGCCATCCAGGGACTCACAACGGAGCTCAAAACCAGAAAAGAAATAACACCAGCCTCACGGCAGAGGGCATGGCAGCAGCGCCATACTGCCAGCTGCAGCAGCGAGTGCACCACACCTGCAACAGCTCCAGATTAGCATACTAAACAACCATAAGTGAAATTGCAGCCCCTAAGGGAGAAATCCCAGTACTGAACTCCCAGGGACTTACACAACTTTGATAATCTTCCTGGGTCTGAGATTTTGTAGTCCAACCCAGTGAAGAAGTAGCGGTGGCAGAGATACAACACCCTAGTTGCAGCTCCCCATAGGAAACACCCAGCCTGGCACCCCCATGGTCTTGCACAGCCCCAATTAACACTCTGGGTCTGAGACTTGCACAGCCCCAATTAACACTCTGGGTCTGAGACTTTGAGATACAACCCAGTAAAGGAGTAGTGGGGACTGAGATTACCACAGACTCAAGATCCAGAGCACCCTAAGTGAAGTCGTAGTGACACAGGGAAGAACCCAGAGAAGGCACAAACTTCTGAAATCATGGGAAAGAGGAATAACAATGGAGCAATGAATGCCCTCAAGCACACAACATCAAAATCTGATAACATAGAAATTCAGAGATCTCCAGAAGATCAAATCAGAAATATAACTGTCAAAATAATACAGGACCTTAGAAAAGAATTTAGAGAGAGTTTAAAAGGAATAAAAGATGCAATGAATGAAGTAAAGGCATCAGTTCAAACTATAAACAATTGATTAGACCACATGTAGAATAGAATCTCGCTCCTAGAAGAGGATCACTCCAAAAATGAATGCATAGTCTCTAATTTACAAAAAGAAATCTGACAGCAGGAATTTGACATTGAAGAAATATGGGCCCATTTTAAGAGAGCTGACCTAAGAATAATCAGAAGAGAGGAGAGAAAAGAAGGTGAAACCAAAGGGATCAATAATCTATTCAAGGAAGTAAGAACAGAAAATTTTCCAAACATAGAGCAAGAGGTCGATACACAGGTCCAGGAAACTTATAGAACTCCCTTTAGACAGGATCTTAGACGAGGTTCCCCACACCACATAATTGTCAAAATGACCAATGTGGAAGCCAAACAGAGAATCTTAAAGGCAACAAAAACAAAAGGCCATGTGACATTCAGAGGCAAACCAATAAGAATTATTCCAGACTTCCCAAACTAAGTCATGAAAGCCAGAAGGGCTTGGAATAACATATTCCAAACTCTGAAAGAAAACAACTTCCAGCCAAAAATTTTCTAACCAGCAAAACTATCAAATTAGGTAGGGAAATAAGAAGCTTCCATGACAAACAGAAACTGAAGGAATTTATGTCTTCAAAACCAGCGCTAGCGAAAATACTCGGAGATTAACTACAAAGAAAAAAATAGGTAATACACGCCAGAACCAGAGAAACAATATTTTCCATTCAGCAGACAACTAAGCATAGAAAAATAAACAGTATTTCAAACATCTTAACATGTTTGTTAGGAATTAAAAATTATCTCTCAAGAGTTACACTGAATGTCAATGGCCTCAACTCCCCAATAAAAAGACATAAAGTGGCAAAATTGATTAAAAACCAGAATCCATCCATCTGCTGCTTACAAGAAACACACAAGTAAAGATAGTAACAAACTCAAGGTAAAGGGCTGGAGCAAGGTAATCCATGCTAAAGGAACTCGAAGACAAGCAGGAGTAGCAACTATGCTATCAGACAAGTTAGAGTTCAAACCCAAACTTATTAGAAGAGACAAAGAAGGTCATATTTTATTGGTAAAAGGTATTTGAGACTCTAGCTAGAGCAATAAGGCAAGGAAAGGAAATCAAAGGAGTACAGATGGGAAAAGAACTCAAACATTCACTATTGGCAAATGACATGATACTATACTTAGAAGACTCAAAAACTCAACCAAAAGGCTTATAGAACTGATCAACAAATTCAGCAAAGTATCTGGATACAAAATCAATTTAAAAAAATCAGCAGCTTTTCTCTATACCAACCATAAATCCACTGAGAATGAAATTCAGAAAACACTTCCACTCAGGATATCCCACAAAAAATAAAATACTTAGGAATAAAAATAAGTGGTAAAAGACATCTGTGAAGAAAATTATAAAAAAAAAACATTGAAAAAATAAATCAAAGAACTTAGAAAATGGAATAATCTTCTGTGTTCTTGGATAGGCAGAATAAATATCATCAAAATGGCCATACTTCTAAAAGTGATCTGCAGACTCAATGCAATATCCATTAAATTACCAAGGTCATTCCTTACAGATATAGAAAAATCAGTCCTCAAATTCATTTGGAATAACAAAAATCCCAGAATAGCCAAAGTAGTTCTTGGCAACATAAACCATACATGAGGAATCATAATACCTGACTTAAAGTATACTACAAAGTCATAGTAATAAAAAAACAGCAAGGTACTGGCACAAAAACAAATACATAGACGAATGGATCAGAACAGAAGTCTCAGAAACAAAGACACACATTTATAGAAACTAAAAGGCGGATCAATACATGGGGTTGCATGAAACTGAAGAGCTTCTGTACAGCAAAGGAAACTATCAAGAACCTCAAACAAAAGCCAACAGAATGGGAGAAGATTTTTGTCACCTACTCCTCTGATAGAGGACTAATATCTAGACTATACAGAGAACTCAACAAACTCATCACTAAGAAAAAAAATAACACAATAAAAAATGGGCAAGTGAAATAAATAGACACTACATGAAAGAAATTCAAATGGCTAATAAATGCATGAAAAAATCCTCAATATCATTAGCAATCAGAGAGATGGAAATCAAAACTACCCTAATATTTCACCTAACTCCAACTAGAATGGCAATCATTCAAAACACAAACACCAAATGCTGGTGAGGATGTGGAGAAGTGGGAACCCTACTACATTGTTGGTGGGATTGCAAATTAGTGCAACCACTTTGGAAAACTGTATGGAGGATCCTCCATAGAATGTGAACAAATTTAGCATATGATCCAGCTATACCACTTCTGGGTGTCTACCCAAAAGAATGAAAACCAATATACCAAACTAATGCATATATATCTATGTTCGTAGATGCACAATTCACCATTGCCAAACTATGGAACCAGTCAAAATGTCCATCAACAAATGAATAGATTACAAAACTACAGGATATGTAAAAAATTGAATTTTACTCAGCCATAAAGAAAAACACAATTATGTGATTGAACTGGAGAACAATATACTAAGTGAGATTAGTCAGTTACAAAAAATAATATATTAGATGTTTTCCTTAATATGTGAAAGCTAGGGAGAAAATTGGCCATAAGTAGATGAAGGGGATACTATAGATGAGCAAATAAGGATACCTAACTGAGGGCATTGGAAGGAGGAAAGAGAAATTTTCTAATGTTCAGGAATTGGGTAAGGGCTAATTGGGTGATGTGTGCATGTATGCCTTCACCAAATTGTACTCCATTAAGATGTATTACTATAATGCACCAACCAAAATTTTAAAAATAAGAGAAAAGTCAAATAATTGAAAATAAAAACAAAAACGTTGAAAATCAGTATAAGCCACATCACATTTAAGGTATTTGGAGCATTTGAAAATCCTTTCAAATAGCCTGGTCTTGATTTTTTGCTTTGCTTTGTTTTTCATGGTCTATATACAAACGTGCAAGCACACAAGTGTGCATACAAACACACACAGGTATATTCTATATATAGAATTATTTGGATCACATACCTTTACACTTTTATTGCCAAGATTCCTAAACGATCCATATCAGATATTCCCAGTACACCCTGCATGTGCTGGAAAGAACTAATCTGTTCTAACATTCCAGTTACATGTCCAATCCACTGCCTTTGCTGCAAAGGAGTATTGTGAGCTATATCTCAGCCCTGCAGGGCACTGTTACCAAATGACTGCTACCATTTCTCCACCCTAAATTTTCCAAAAGGAATATCATTATCCTATCACTCTATCATACATATGGCTTAGATCTGGACCGCCCCCACCCAAGGTTCATATGTTGGTAATGTAGCCATGTTCAAAGAATAAATAACTGAATCTGAGCTTTAATATCTTCAGTGGATATATCCATTGATGGATTAATAAAGTGTGCCTTCATTTATTGTTCTGATCCTAGGCTCCAGAAAGTGGGGTCCTTATTCAACTGTAATGATCACTCAAATAAGCCTTTATTTTATTTATTTTATTTTATTTTGTAGTACTGGGAATCAAGCCTAGGGACACTCTACCACTGACCTAAATCCCTATCCTGTTCTATATTTTATTTTGAGACAAAGTCTCAGTTACTCAGGCTGTCCTCAAATTTGCCATTCTCCTATCTCAACCTTCTATGTAGCTGGGTTACAGGAAGGTAGCACCCACTGTGCCCAGATAACCCTTATTTTGCTGAATTCCTTCTGGAAGGAATGATCAAGAAGGAGAATGACAACCTAGCATGGTGAAGCTTGACTATAAGTCCTTACTTGGGAAGCTGCCACAGGAGGATCACAGGTTTGAAACCAGGCTTAGCAATTGAACCTCTCAGCAACCATTTCAAAACAAAACAAAACTAACTAATAACTAACTAACTAACTAACTAAATAAATAAATAAATAAATAAATAAAGCTGTGGATGTAGCTTGGAGGTAGAATGCCCCTGGGTTAAATCCTCAGTACCACACACAAAAAAAGGTACAAGGACATGCATTCTAGATGCCAACTTTATTTAACTACAAATATATGGTCCCACCTTATCAGCTCAAAATAAGCAAGAAGATCTTATTAATGGAAAACTTTATTAGATACTGAGCATGATAATAATTTGAGAATATTTACAGATTGATCCTGGGACCACTAGAATTTTAAGCAGCCTATCTTAAATTTGTTTGAAACTAGCTTTTTGACATCAGTGACACAAAACTTAGAGGCAACCAATCACAATGAGCCTGCCTCCTCATGCCAACCCAAGAAATGTACTCATGACCCTTCTAGTTTGGTGCACTTCTTCCATTTTGTCCTGCATCTTACCCTTTTAATTTCTGCTCACAGACATACAGTTATCTCACATTTGAGTAGCAAATTTCTCCTTTTATAGGAAAATAACAAATGCAATCAACAGCACTATTTTTTTTTTTTTTTTGCGGATCTAGGGATGGAACCCAGGGGCATTCGACCTCTGAGCTACACCTTCTGCCCTATTTTTTATTCTTTATTTTGAAACCGGGTCTCACTGAGTTGCAGAGTGCCTCACCAAGTAGGTGAGGCTGTCCTTGAACCGCGATCCTCTGGCCTCAGCCTCCCAAACGCTGGGATTACAAGCATGCACCACAACACCCGGCAACAGCACTACTTTTTAAAAATCACATGTAAATCCCCAGAGTCCCCATTAATAAGTCTTAAATAAAACTATATGAAAGAACAAAAAGAAACTCATCAGTTCATTTCTGGCTTGTTTCAAAAATCTTTTCAGCTGTGTTCATTTTTAACATTTACTTACTGAGATTTAAAAACTATTTAAGAAGCCGGGCGTGGTGGCACATGCTTGTAATCCCAGCATTTGGGAGGCTGAGACCAGAGGATCGCGGTTCGTGGACAGCCTCAGCTACTTAGTGAGGCCCTCTGCAACTCAATGAGACCCGGTTTCAAAATAAAGAATAAAAAATAGGGCAGAAGGTGTAGCTCAGAGGTCGAATGCCCCTGGGTTCCATCCCCAGACCCGCAAAAAAATAATAAATAACAAATAAATAGAAATAAAAACTATATAAGTATGTATTTACATACATATATTCTCAGAGATCAATATAAAATATGACATGTTATAAAATAAAAATGTGATTTGACTTAAATGGGGTCATACTGCAACTACTGTTTTTTTATTCATCAATATGCCATGAGAATCTTCCCATATCAATAATATAGAGAACAACACTATTGTTTCTAAAGGCTAAAATATTATCTGTTGCTCTATTGCATTTCTTTGTCATAATATCTTTAATACATTCTGATCATTGTATGTCAAGGCTGTGCAACAGGATTATTTTGGCCAGAGGTGAAGCAACCAAATTAAAATTAATTTATGTAAAAACAAAAATTTCTTCAATAATAGAGTTGAAAATTTCATGGATAGAATGAGAATCATTGATCTATCAACAAGGATTGACATCTACCTCTCATGTCTATTTATCTGCTTCACCTTGTTTTCTGGATTCATTATTACTTCTCCAATGTTTCTTGGGAAACAGTGCCAATATATACACTTTTATGATTGACTAATGTTGGGTTTTATGCTGCCTATCAAGCAATCAGAAGAATAGATTAATTTGACTGGTGACACATTATAGGATGTGGTGACACATGACTATAATCCAAGCCTTTGGGAGGCTAAGACAGGAGGATCACAGGTTTGAGGAAAGCCTCAACAATGTTAGTGAGACTTTTTAACAATCTAGTAAAACCCTGTTTCAAAACAAGAAATAAAAAGGTCTGGGTTATAGCTCAGAGAAAGAATTCCCCTGGGTTTCTATGCAGATTTGAAAAAATCCCCTTTAACCATATGCATACATATCATATGAATTCTGTTACTCTAGCAAACCTTGATTAATACACCAGTACAAAGTAAAATAGATTAATTTGACTGATTATCATATGTCTTACCACAGAAAGAAAACTGTAGAGAGCCATGATAGACCACCTTTCTAGAATCATGTGATATGGGAGAAGGAAGCTCCTCCAGATATGATCAGAAAACATTTATCAGATGAAGCCAGAGTGATACCAAAAGCCAATGAAGAAGTCACTAGAAAATGAGAGCTAAATCTTTTCAAATACTTATGTAAAAATTTAAATAAAATATCTTCAAAAAGCTCCAAGCATATGCAGAAATATGATACCTCAACTACTTTCATTCATTCTAGAAAATTAAGATTTATTACAATATTTATATATCAATAATTAATACATATCATTATTTCAGTAAAGAAGAGAAAGAGAGGACAAAAATGGCACTGGCCTCCTATCTGAGCAGGTCCCTTTAAAAACCCTTCCTGGAAACCTGACCCAACAATTAATTACTGGTCACCTTCCACTGAGCATCCTTCATATTTAAAATACATTGCAAATTCTGAAATCAGAGAACTACAGTAACATATGCATACCCATTTTCATAGCAGCACAATTCCTAATAGCCAAAATATGGAACCAATCCAGGTCTCCATCAACAGATGAATAGATTATAAAATTATGAGCAATACACACAATGGAATTCTACTCAGCTATAAAAAAGAACAAAATCATGTCATTTGCAAGAAGATGGAAAATCCTGGAAAATTTTAAGCTAAGTTAGATCAGCCAAGCACAGAAAGAGAAGGAACATATGTTTTCTTTAATATGCCCAAATTAGGGAGTATTAGAAACATCAGAGGGACTCCAGATAATGGAGGGGAAACCTCAGCAAATCTAGAATGGAAGGATAGGAGAGGAAGAAGGCTGTGGTTGATTAATAGAGGAGCTATATCCAATTATGTGTAAAAGTATGAATGTTACATGGTCAACCTGGACACTCGTTGTTGGGAGGGGGGAGGGGAAGCGGTAGAGGGGGTAGGGAACCAAGCACAGTCTGAATGTATGCAATTTTCAATATCTTCCACATAAAATAAAAATAAATTGACTTCCGGGAAGATGGCAGATGGCAACCGAGAAAAGCAGCGTTTACGAGCCCTACTAAGACTCGATCTCTATTGCCACAAAACCAGTGCTTTTCATAGCCAGAAAACACCATCAGCAGATAAATAAAAAATGTAAACACAAGGGACAAAGAAAAAAAAAGACTAGAAGAACAACCAGAGACCAGAAATCAAGCCCGCAATGCAGAAGTGGGGCAGTGCCGGCACCATCTTCCCTCACAGCACAAGGATCCAGAGAGGAAAGGTAAACAAAGAGCTGAAGTGAGCAGCTTCAGGTCATTCAGGTGTAATTCAGCAGTTCTTTCAGCACAAAGAACGTCTAAAACTCCCAGTGGTCAAGCTCATCACGCCTTCCAGGGACTCAGAACAGAGCTCAAAACCAGAAAAGAAACACGCCAGCCTCACAGCCGAGGGCGTGGCAGCGGCGCCATATTGCCAGCTGTGCCAGCCTCACTGCCGAGGGCGTGGCAGCAGCACCATATTGCCAGAAGGTCCAGACTCATGGCCGAGGGCATAGCAGCAGCACCATATTGCCAGCAGTGACAGCGAGTTCACCTCACCTTTGACAGCTCCTGATCAACATGCATAATAACCGTGCGTGAAATTGCGGCCCCTAAAGAAGAAATCCTTGTATTGCACAGCCAGGGACTTTGATAATCTCCCTGGGTCAGAGATTTTGCAGTCCAACCCAGCGAAGAAGTAGCAGTGGCAGAGATTACCACAGATTCGAGATCCAGAGCACCCTAAGTGAATTCGTAGTGAACCAGGGAAGACATAAACTTCTGAAATCATGGGAAAGAGGAACAACAATAGAGCAATGAATGCCCACAACTCCATATTATCAGAACCTGATAATCAGAGATCTCCAGATCGAATCAGAAATATAACTGTTGAAATAATACAGGACCTTAGAAAAGAATTTAAGGAGTCTAAAAGACATAAAGGATGAAATCATTGAGGTAAAGGCCTCGATTCAAAGTATAAACAATCGATTAAACCACATGGAGAATAGAATCTCGCTCCTAGAAGAGGATCACTCCAAAAATGAACGCATAATTTATAACTTAGAAAAAAAAATCAGACAGCAGGAATCTGACATTGAAGAAATATGGGCCCATTTTAAGAGAGCTAACTTAAGAATAATTGGAATAGAGGAGGGAAAAGGTGAAACCAAAGGGATCAATAATATCTTCAAAGAAATAATAGCAGAAAAATTTCCAAACATAGAGCAAGAGATTGATACACAGGTCCAGGAAACGTATAGAACTCCCTTTAGACAGGATCAGAGAAGAGGAGCCCCACACCACATAATTATCAAAATGACCAATGTGGAAGCCAAACAGAGAATCTAAAGGCAACAAAAACAAAAGGCCATGTGACATTCAGAGGCAAACCCATTAGAATCACTCCAGGCTTCCCAAACTGAGTCCTGAAAGCCAGAAGGGCTTGGAGTAACATATTCCAAACTCTGAAAGAAAACAACTTCCAGCCAAAAATATCCTACCCAGCAGAACTATCTACCAAATTAGATGGGGAAATAAGAAGCTTCCATGACAAAAAGAAACTGAAGGAATTTATGTCTTCAAAACCAGTGCTAAAGAAAATACTTAAAGAGATTAACTATAAAGAAGAAATAGGTAATACACACCAGAACCAGAGAAACAAGATTTTCCATCCAGCAGACAACTAAGCAAAGAATATATTCATGTGTTTAATGTGTTTATTGGTTAAAATCTTTGGAGATTCATTATTTATTTTAATCTTTTAACCTATTTCTAAATTGTACTGTTTGCTTTTATTGTTGCTAATTTTTAGGATTTCTAGTTGGAATATTAATATACCTTCAGATATAGCATTTGGAAATATTTTACTCCATTCTATCAGTAACTTTTAACTCTGTTTACATTGTCTTTGGATGTACAATATTTTTTATTTTTTAGAAAGTTTGTTTATTCTGTTGTTGCTTGTACCTTTGAAATCATATCCAAGAAATCACTGCCAATTTCAATGTTGTGAAGTGTTATGACCCAGGTTTTCTTCTAAAAGTTTATAGTCTTAAGATTTACATCTAGGTCTTCTATCTATTTTGAGTTAATATTTGTATATGGTGTTAGGTAAGGGTCCAATTTTATTCTTTTTCATGTAATTATTATTTTTCAACAGTATTTAATGAAAGGATCATTATCTCCTTCACCAAATGTTCTTGGAAACCTTGTCAAAAATAACTTGACCATATATAGAAGAATTTATTTCTAGGCTTTTTATTTTACTCCACTGGTTTATATATCTGCCTTTATAGCAGTACTATACTGTTTCAATTAATGTAGCTTTATAAGGTTTGAAATCAGAAAATGTACATCTTCTAGCTTTGTTCTTTTTCAAGATTGTTTGGGTATTTAGAGTTCATATTTCCTGTGAGTATAGATTTTTTTCTGGAAAAAAAATGTATGATAGTTTCACCTTAAAAAAAAGAAAAAATATCCTCTGGTAAGAAAGAAAGCAAAAAGAAATATTGAAATGTTATCTCTACATGATCAAAAGTTTGATATCAAACAAATGAAGGTTATGTGAGACTATCATTGTTAATTTTGGATAAATTGCTATAATATTATGTACCAACCACTAAGCCAAGCATGGGAAGGAGGGAGGGGGAGGGAAGGGTGTGGGTTAGGGTCTAACTGGGCGATGTGTGCACATATATCTACACAAGTTTTTTATCCCATTATGATGTATGAATACAGTGCACCAATAAAAAATAAAAATAAATTTAAAAAAAGAGGGCAAGAGAACACACACAAAAAAATTAATTAATTAAAAAAATAAAAAAATGCCAGGCCTGGTGGTGCACGCTTGTAATCCCCACACTTGGGAGGCAGAGACAGGAGGATCGCACAGGTTCGAAGCCAGCCACATGTGCTGGCTTAGGAAACCCTGTTTCCAAATAAAAATGTAAAAATAGGTCTGGGAGTGTAGCCCAGAGGTAGAAGGGCTTCCAGGAACCCCAGTACCGCTAAAAATAGATAGATAAATAAATAAATAAATAAATAAATAAATAAATAACATTTAAAACTCTGAACCTCAATACTTCAAACAATAAAGGGCTCTGCTACTGACAAAA
Organism: Muscardinus avellanarius; assembly: GCF_963383645.1. Lineage (NCBI taxonomy): Eukaryota > Metazoa > Chordata > Mammalia > Rodentia > Gliridae > Muscardinus > Muscardinus avellanarius. Next base: position 8,887,133 of record NC_137792.1, read on the forward strand.
ACACGAAAAACAGTAAAAAAGAGGAGGCTGGCTGCTAAATTCTATATTTAGTGTCTCTGTATTTACTTGATCTATCAGATACATCAAGATGTAGTTATAGTCTACCACTATTTAATTTCTTACAAAACTTGTTTTCTTATTTCTTCGTGGTGTATTAAATGGAAAATAATGGCCTCTGACATTAGCATCTTCTTTGTGGATTTTATCCTTTGTGGTTTTAAGGTGACCCTTGTTTTGTCCTACTTAATGCTTTTTAATCCCAAATGAATCCTTTGTTTGCTTTACATTTGCATTTGCCTAATATATTTCCTATACTTTAATCATTCTGATTTGTATGTTTTCTCTTATATCCAAGATTTGTTTATATTTTCATAATTATTTTTCTTGTACAATGCATGTTTTTCTTTAATGCCCAGTTTAAGCTTTAATATAAAATTCATTCTATTATATTTTATAATAAAATAATTATATTTTTATAAATAATCTTACAGTATTTTTCTTGCAATTTCTTTTACTTTTTTATAAGCTTTATTGTCTTTGTTATCTCTTAGCTTCTTTTTGATAGACTCAGCATTATGCATCTTGTTTTAAATTATATTGATAAACACACATATTTTCTCTCCTTGAAATATAGTTATAAATTTAAAAATATGAAATGGAATAATATCCACTGACAACTTTATTGAAAATGAGAGTAAATTTACACTCCTCTCACTTCCCAAATTTATTTTATTTTGACTTTTGTCTTCTTTTGTGTTTTGTGGCCCAATTATTAATATCAATACTATTCATTTATATCATTGTATCAAGTTACTTTAGATTCACTTGCAAGCTAGAAACTCCCAAATGGCTTAAATAAATAATGCTCGTCATTCTTGCTATAAGCCCACTTGCACCTCAATCTAGCCCTTGTCTGGTCCTCAAAACCTCCAAACTCTCACCTCCAATAACCCAAACCAGCTTCACATACAGGAAAGTTATTGTTAGCTCCAAACTAATTTCTCATCTTTGACTAATTTTATTGTGCCTAATTACTATTCTTCAGGGACCTGGTAAAAATGTGCCAATTTTTTTCCTATGGATATTTTAATGTTTTATTGATTTATATCTTTGGTCTCTTCCACCTTCAGTCTTCAAAGGTGAAGTGCACCAAAATTGCAGATTGCAGAATGAAAGGAACTTTCAGTGTTTCATTCCATCATCTAAAGAGGGAAAACAAGGCAATCAATTTTCAACAACATCTTTTTCTCATTCTCTGCCAAAGCCAGAGGCACATTACCATGAAAATTGTGTTGCTTTATGAAAACAAAATGTGTATTCCATCAATGGACTCAAGGGGGAAGCTAATTAGCTTGCACCAGAAAACAACTATATTTAATCTTCTTGGATAATATTATATGAACTAAACTCAATCAGTTCAGATTTGCTCAGCATGCTACTTGTGAAGTTTTTTCATCTCCTAAGAAGTTTGTTCTTACTTAACTTTATTTGAAATGGTTGCCAACCGGACAGGGGATTGATGTTGGGAGATTAAATCCTATGCTGCCTGACCAGAATGATATTAAAAGTATTTCATGATCAGCCTGGCATGGCAAGGGGCAAGCCAGAATAGACACCAGCTGTGTAAACGATGTGGCCAGCTATTTGAGATAAAAGTCCTGCCTATGAAAAGTCCTGTCTCAGGATGCAACCCATCCAGAGGTTTATAGTTCCTTTCTCTTTCTTCAGATCCTGTGATTTTTCTTTTACCTAGTACTCCATCGTTGCCTTAAAACCTCCTCCTAAGTATAGCTAAAGAAAATTAGCTGTCCAGGCATGGTGGCATACCCTTGTAATCCCAATACTAGGGAGGCTGAGACAGAAGGATTCCAGATTGAGATTGGCCATCCTCAGCCACTTAGCAAGACCCACAGCATCTTAGCAAGACCCTGTTTCAATATAAAAAATAAAATAGGGTTGGGGGTGTAGTTCAGAGGTAGAACACCCCTGGGTTCAATCCCTAGAACACAAAACTAATTAAATAAACAGAAAAGATGAACTGGGACTTACAGGGAAGAAATTAAAAGGGAGAGAAATAGAGGAAATAATTTCAGACAAGCATCTGCATCTGAATTCAATAATTTTCTCTAAGCATTTAGTTACTATAAAAGTTTATTGAGAGATAAATAACCAGAGCCTGGGCTTCAGGTTCTGTGCAGAGATCCACTGGGGAGGTTAAGTACTTATAGGTTGGCTAAGAACTCATATCCATAAAGTCAATGAATTCCTCTAGTTAAAAAATAGGAAATTTGAGGATAGCAAAAAAAAAAGAAAATAAACTTCTTAAAATTGAAAACAAATGAGCCAAAATATATATCCAATTAGTATTAGAACAAGAGAAGGTAATTATTTCAAGTATCTTTAAAACACAGTGCTTTGTTTACATCATTAGGACATATATTACAAGGGGGAAAAGAGATGTGAAAACTTCTATTCAGTTATTTTATGGTTAGTTTTAATATTGCATTGTTATCTTTAGACTATGTTTGTGAATAAAAGATAAAGAATATAGATTCCAAGATTTTTCAGTGTAAAACAGTCATATGTATAAAACCAAGTAAGTAGAAATGCTATAATGTTAAATTTATTTTTTATTTTAATTTTTTTGCAGTACTGGGAATGGAACCTCCGAACTACACCCAAAGCCCTATTTTTTTATTTTTTATTTTGAAACAGGGTCTCATTGAGTTGTAAAGAGCCTCACTAAGTAGTAGCTGAGGCTGTCCATGAACCACAATCCTCCTATCTCAGCCTCCCAAATGCTAGGACTACAAGTGTGAGCCTTCACACCCGGTTCATAAGGTTAAATTGAAATTTAAAAAAATCAATATAAACTGTGTGTATGCATGCGTGCGCGCATGTGTGCGTGCATGCGTGTGTGTGTGCATGTGCGTGTGTTAAGGCTATCTGCTGAGAAAACCTGGAAACAATAACATGCCAGAAACAATAATCCCTAAATGACATTAACTATTAAAAAGAAGCAGAGCTCTTTAGAGAAACTGTCATTTCTAGGTATAGAATATTGGCAATGCAAGGTGAATCTGGGACATCCTACTGTGTCAGAAAGCAAAGAAGTACTCAAAGATTAATTAGATTCAGTCAAGAAAACATAGAAGCTAGCACAAAGAGCTGGACGTGGTTGTACACGCTTGTAATTCCAGCATTCGGGAGGCTGAGACAGGAGGATCGCGGTTCGCGGACAACCTCAGCTACTTAGTGAGGCCCTCTGCAACTCAGTGAGACCTGGTTTCAAAATAAAGAATAAAAAATAGGGCAGGGGGTGTAGCTCAGAGGTCGAATGCCCCTGGGTTCTATCCCCAGACCCGAAAAAAAAAAACCACTGACCAAATTCAAGGCCATTTAAGTATCAAAAAGTACAATGAGGCTATATATTAAAATAATGTGAACAAATTTTCATATATTATAACTAAAACTACCTGCCATGTCTAAAAACTTTGCTACAATAAATGAAAATTGCATGCCTTCCAAAAATATGACTGTCATTAATTGAAATGCATTACCTATATTCAAATCCATGAGTCGCTAAGAAAACAACAAGAAAACCCTTTTTTGCCATCACTGCAGCACATTATTTCACCTACTCTTTACCCTAGAACTTGTGTTAAAGAAAAATAAATATGTATACTGACTTGCAATAGAAATTATATTTCGGGTGTGAAGGCTCACACTTGTAGTCCTAGCATTTGGCATAGATAATGAGAAAGCACTTTCTCAAAGTAGAATGACAGCTGTTAAGTGGAGGATAAATGATTGAATTAGAAAACCACCAATTGCTAGCCTCTTATGTATTCATTAATTCAGGCAAAGATTATCCATAGATGTTTAAACTACTAAATAAACAACTGTTAGGGAATTGGATAGTGACATGATATCCAAGAATTACTCCACATATTACAAACTGTTTTCTGGGTGATAGTGTAATTTTACAAGAGAGACCTCTATTTGTCACCATTTTAACCTAGTGACCAGATGGTATCATTGAAAAATAATAGGAAAATAACAGAGTGGTCTCCCATAGGTGATGTGGTAGGAGATGCACATCACTTATGAAGTATTCCTCCCAATAATTGTTTAATGTGAATTTAATCAAGCTTAACGAGTGGATGCCCAGTTTACAGGAACTACATGGACTAGAGGAATAAGTAAAATCATGGGGGATACAAATGAACAAGTCCAGGAAGTAGAGTCATTAGGTGAAGTAGTTGGATTCTATCGATCATCAAAGGCTTTGGACAAATACCAACAATCTTTACCCAATGTAGGCTAGAACTCACAGGCAGAAGTTTCCACTGTAGGATACATTCAGATCAGAAAGCATCGTGGGTGATACTACAATGGAGGGACGTCTTTTAGTGAATGGCTTGGCAAACAAAGGGATATTGGGAATTGTGGGCTTAGGAAAATGATAGACAGTTGATTGTCTAGTTGGAAGGCACTCAAATAGAGCCTGGCTGTCTTGTGGGAAGTTGAAGTAATGCACAGTACCTTCTGCAGGGGGTGGGAGAGCCACCAATTACCACTAGCAGGAGACCTGAGGGGAACCCAAGATCCATCAGTGGGTAATTCTTTCTACCTGTTTCCTTAGGAGGATGATACCCTATAGGGACTTGTAGCTTGGTCTCTTCAGCAAGCAATGGATGGGGATAAAAGATGGGTTTTTTGTTTGTTTTGTTTGTTTACTTTGGGCGCTAGGAATTGAATCCTGGGGTATTCTACATAGAAAATACACTTCTAGAATTATTTTATATTTTGTTTGAAACAAGATCTCATTAAGTTGCAAAGGACCTCACTTAAGTTGCTGAGGCTGGATGTGAACCTGTGATCCTTCTGTCTTAGCTTCCCAAGTACTAGAATTACAAGTGTGTACCACCTTGCATGACTAAAAATGTTTTTAGAGTGAAAGAAATTTAAGGAAAGTAATAATCACTTGCAATTCATGCTCCTTGATTGGGTTCTGGTTTGGCAACTGTTGAAATGTAATAATTAATTGAAGGCTAGTCAATGTTAGGGAATTATTGTTACTTGCGCTAGAGGTTACAACCACAAAAGATTTACTATTTTTTTTAGAGATGTATCCCTCAGTATGCTGTTCAGGCTTGAGATGCTGTAAAGTCTATAAATTACTTTAAAAGCAATATGGAAAAATCTAGATGATGAATGTCCATTATGTTTCTATTTTTTTCCTTAGAAATTACATGTATTTTTCCAACAAGTTTGCCATGAACTAAATCAGGCCTGCATATTTAATTACATATTTTTATTATATATGTTCAATATATAATAAAATATTTAATATAATTAATTTTAGATAAATAGAATATGAGTTTACCAAAGTATCATTACTAAGTGATTGCAACAAGCTAAATACTTCAATTAAGATAATTACAGTACATATTAATCTTCCTAACTCATGAATTGTTATGAAGCAAATCTCAAATACCATATCATTTCACCCAGAATGCTTCATTAAGCTTCTTTGAAATATAAAGATTATTTTTTACATGAATTCAACATCATTATCAAACCTGAAATAAAACAATATTCAGTATTATTAAAATATCCAGTCAGGGGGGGATTCAAAATGGCGACTGAGGGACACAGCACTTCGCAGTAGCTGAAATAAATAAAGTTCAACTACTTAGAAAGGCAGTGTCTTACCCAACAAAATAAATATATCCCAGGAACCAAAACAGATACAGGTATCTTGGCGGAAGGAATCCAGAAATCCTGAACTCAAGATTCACTGCATTAAAAAAAAAAAGAAGAAGAAAGTTCAGGCATCAGACCTGCTGCAGACACAACCAGGCTGCCCGCTGGCACCAGTGTGGGCTGCCAGCCCAAACTGCATTGCCTAGTCCTAACTGATACCACCATGGCAAAATAACCCAATAAACTGAAAATGGTCACAGAGCCTCATCTTAAGAAGTGAGCAGAGCCCATGCCAGAATCCTGTGTGCTCACCAAAGATGGGACCACAGTGGCACAGTGAGTCCCGTGCAGACGCCTAGATCAAGGAAGCCAGGTACCTGAGTGCGTCCAGGGAAGCTGCGGGTCTTAGCATGCACCCCAGGTCCGGCACTGGCCCTGGGCATCTGTCCCCCACCCCAGAACCTGGCACTGTCCTCATGTACCCTGTCTGCACCCCAGGGCCCCACTAGTTGCCTGTGTCTGTGCCACACTCACCCCCAAACTCGGTGCTCACCTTGTGCGCCTAGATCCCGTACCCCGCCAGAGCCAGGGCATTTACCTCATTGGCCTGGCCTGCTTCCCCAGTAGCCAAAATTCTGTGCGCCCATGAGATTTCCTCATGCCCCCAGCTCACGCACTGGGCCCAGCACCAGCATGTAGGGAAGCACAGGCCTGAGTCTAGGGTTGTAAGTGCAGAGGCGCTGACTAGAGGTTGGAAATACACAGAATCTGGGAATTGTACAGAATTTATTAACAGTGACACCAGACATCCTGACACCTAAACCCAAAGCATTCAAAGGAAAGAAAGGTGTCCAAACACCCAGAGAGTGACTTAAGAAGATGAAAATAGAGTATAGAGAAAATTAAGAGACATTGGATTATATTCTGAAAGCTACAACAGCAATCAGACATTCAAATATTATATGGACCTGACCCCATATTCGTAAATAAGTAGAACTGTTTTTTTCTTTTGCTGTTGATGTTTTGCTTTGTTTTGTTTTGTTTTTTTTGTTTTTTTTTAATTTTTAATTGGTGCACTGTATTCATACATCATAGTGGGATACATACTTTTGTAGACATACATGCACACATTGCCCAGTCAGCCCCCACCCAATCCCCACCCCATTCTCTCCCTATCCCTCCCTCCCATGCTTGGCTTAGTGATTGACATCTAGTATTATAGCAATTTATCAAAAATTAAAAATGATAATCTCACATAACAGTTTCATTTGTCTGATACCAAGCTTTTGATGACTTAAAGATAACATTTCAATATTTCTTTTTGCTTTCTTTCTTACCAGAGAATATTTTTTTCTTTTCTTTTTTTTTTAGGTGAAACTATCATATATTTATATATTTATTTTTCAGAAAAAAAATCTATCCTAATATGGAATATGGACTCTAGGTACCCACAATGATATTGAAAAAGAACAAAGCTAGAAGATGTATATTTTCTGATTTCAAACCATATAAAGCTACAATAATTGAAACAGTGTAGTACTATTCTAAAGGCAGATATATAAACCATTGGAGTTAAATAAAAGCCTAGAGCTAAATTCTTCCCTATATTGTCAAGTTATTTTTGACAAGGTTTCCACGAACATTTGGTGGTAGAAATAATAATCTTTTAACTAAATATTGTTGAAACATAATAATTACATGGAAAAGAATAAAGTTGGACCCTTACCTAATCCCATATACAAATATTAACTCAAAATAGATAAAAGACCTAAATATAAATCTTAAGACTATAAACTTTTAGGAGAAAATCTGGGTCATAAAACCTCACAACATTGAATTTGGCAGTGATTTCTTGGATATGATTTCAATGGCACAGGCAACAGAAGAGTATACAAACTCCCTAAAAAATAAAAAAAAAATTGTATATCCAAAGACAATGTAAACAGAGTTAACAGTTACTAATAGAATGGGATAAAAATATTCCCAAATGCTATATCTGAAGGTATATTAATATTCCAACTAGAAATCCTAAAAATTAACAACAATAAAGGCAAACAATACCCTTTAGAGATAGGTAAAAGACTAACATATATAATGAATCTCCACAGATAACCAATCTTAGTTGTCTGTTGGATGGAAAGTCATGTTTCTCTAGTTCTGATGTGTGTTACCTATTTCTTCTTTGTAGTTAATCTCTTTGAGTATTTTCTCTAGTGCTGGTTTTGAAGACATAAATTCCTTCAGTTTCTGTTTGTCATGGAAGCTTCTTATTTCTCCATCTAATTTGATAGAAAGTTTTGCTGGGTAGGAAATTTTTGGCTGGAAGCTGTTTTCTTTCAAAATTGGGAATATGTTACTCCAAGCCCTTCTGGCTTTCAGCACTTGATTTGGAAAGTCTGGAGTGATTCTAATTGGTTTGCCTCTGAATGTCACTTGGCCCTTTGCTTTTGTTGCCTTTAAGATTCTCTGCTTGGCTTCCACATTGGTCATTTTGAAAATTATGTGGTGTGGGGATCCTCTTCTCCGATCTTGTCTAAAGGGAGTTCTATACGTTTCCTGGACCTGCGTATCGACCTCTTGCTCTATGCCTGGAAAATTTTCTGCTATTACTTCCTTGAAGAGATTGTTTATCCCTTTGGTTTCACTTTCTTTTCCCTCCTCTATTCCAATTATTCTTAGGTTAGCTCTCTTAAAATGGGCCCATATTTCTTCAATATCAGATTCCTGCTGTCGGATATTTTTTTCTAGATTAGAAACTATGCGTTCAATTTTGGAATGATCATCTTCTAAGAGTGAGATTCTGTTCTCCATGTGTTCTAATCGGTTTTTTGTGCTTTGAATTGATGCCTTTACTTCATTAATTGCATCCTTTATCTCTTTTTGGCTCTCTCTGAGTTCTTTTCGAAGCACCTCTATTATTTCTACAGTTATTTTCCTGATTTGATCTTCTAGAAATCTCTGATTTTCTGTTTTATCAGGTTCTGATGTTGTGGGGTCGTGGGCATTCATTGCTCCAGTATTATTCCTCTTTCCTATGATTTCGGAAGTTTGTGCCTTCTCTGGGTTCTTCCCTTGGGTCACTATGACTTCACTTAAGGTGCTCTGGATCTCGAGTCAGTAGTATCTCAGACCCCACTACTCCTTTACTGGGTTGTATCACAGAGTCTCCGACCCAGAGAGTCGATAGAGGCTGCTTTAGACTGTGGGGGGTGCCAGGTTGCACGTTCTCCTATGGTGTGATATCACTGCCACCGCCCCTCTCCCACTGGGTCAGGTCCCAGTGAGTACAGTACTGGGATTTCTCCGCTGTGGCCCACAATTTGACTCACTGTTCTTGAGTATGCAGATATAGCTCTACTGAATTCGGCTATGAACAGGCTGGAGAAAAGACAGCCTGTTCAACAAATGGTGCTGGGAGAATTGATTATCCATTTGTAGAAAGTTGGATCTGAATCCTTACTTCTCACCATGCACAGGAATCAACTTGAAATGGATCAAATACTTAGAAATTAGACCAGAAACTGTGAAGTTATTAGAGAAAGGCATAGGATCTACACTTCAACATATAGGAACAGGGAGTAACTTTCTCAATAAGACTTCCAAAGCATAGGAAATTAAAGCAAGAATTAATAAGTGGGATCTCTTCAAACTAAAAAGTTTCTTCTCATCAAAGGAAACCATCAAGAACCTAACAAAGCATAGGAAATTAAAGCAAGAATTAATAAGTGGGATCTCTTCAAACTAAAAAGTTTCTTCTCATCAAAGGAAACCATCAAGAACCTAAAGAGGAAGCCTACAGAATGGGAGAAGATCTTTACCAGCCACCACTCTGACAGGGGGCTAATATCCAGGATATACAAAGAGCTCAAAAGACTCTACACTAGCAAAACAAACAACCCAATCAAGAAATGGGCAACTGCAATGAATAGACATTTCACAAAAGAAGAGATACAAATGGCCAATAGATACATGAAAAGATGTTCAACATCACTAGCCATCAGGGAGATGCAAATCAAAACTATGCTGAGATTCCATCTAACCCCAATCAGAGTGGCAAACATAAAGAAATCAAACAACAACAATTGCTGGCGAGGATGTGGGGAAAGAGGAACTCTTTTACACTGTTGGTGGGAGTGCAAAGTAATTCAGCCACTATGGAGATCAGTATGGAGATTCCTTAGAAAACTGGGAATAGATCCACCATTTCATCCAGCTATACCACTCCTGGGTATCTTTCTAAAGGGGTTGAAATCAGAGAACTATGTTAACATATGCATACCCTTGTTCATAGCAGCACAGTTTGTAATAGCCAAAATATGGAACCAACCTAGATCTCCATCAACAGATGAGTGGATTGCAAAATTATGGGAAATACACAAAATGGAATTCTATTCAGCTGTAAAGAAAAATAAAATAATAGCATTTGCAAGAAGATGGAAGGAACAAGAGAACATTATGTTAAGTGGGATTAGTCAAGCACAGAAAGAGAAGGGACATGTTTTCTCTAATATGTTCAAGCTAGGGAGTAGTGGGAATACCAGAGGGATTCCAGATGATGGAGGGGAAATCTCAGAAAATCTTGAATGGAGGGATAGGAGAGGAAGAAAGCTGAGGTTGTTCAATGGTAGAGCTACATACTAATATGTGTAATAGCATAAATACAATACGATTAACCTGGACACTCTATATTTGCAGGGGAGGGAAAGGGAGGAGGAATGGCATGAAGCACAATGTAAATGTATACCACTCTGAATATGTTCCACTTATAAAAAAATAAAAAATAAATAAAAAAATCCAGTCAGGATTAAAATCTCCTCATAATGGTTCATAAATCCACTTTTAAAGTTGACTTGTTATTTGGATACAAACAAGGTCCATGCATTGAATTTGCCTGAAATATCTTTTTATCTTACCCAGTCTATAGTCTGTTTTAATTAATAGAACTTCTTTGAGGTAATTCTAACAACTTATTTTATTGGCTGCATTGGAAGACATTTTATAGGTATGTAATGATGTATTTTATCTAGTACCTAGAGATGAATGGTTATGCTTTTATTAGCCTCTTACTGTGGTAAACCATATTGCAATAAGTAGTCTCAGGTGTAAGACTTTAAATGCATGCACAAGCATGTAAGACAAATCCCTATACAGCATATTTCCTGCTAAGTAGTATGGAGCTTTGCAATTTAGACAAGAACTGACAAATTGTCTTCCAAAGAGATTTCCCCCAAGGATATGTTTCCCTATAACCACGTAAATATTGGGCACTATAAAATCATGTGCTGATATGATATGTGAACAATGGAAAGCATTGTTTAATTTTCTTAACTAAGAACAAAACTAATTCTTATTATATGTTTGTTTTCTATGAACTACTTGTGAATTTTGGCCATTTTTCAATTAGACTGTTAGCATTTTCTTATTTATTTGCTTGACAAGTGGATATGATAGGGCAATTAGTTACTTGTTATGTGTGTTGTCTTTTTGTTTTATTGTTTTCTTTTGACTTATTTTATGCTATATTTTGATACACTGGATTTTTTTTTCAGTACTGGGGATGGAACCCAGGGGAATTCTACCTCTGAGCTACACTCCCAGCCATATTTTTATTCTTTATTTTGAAACCGGGTCTCACTGAGTTACAAAGGGGCTCACTAAGTAGCTGAGGCTGTCCTCGAACCACAATCCTTCTGTCTCAGCCTCCCAAGTGCTGGGATTACAAGCATGTGCTGCCATGCCTGGCTTTGGATTTTATTTTTAAAAATCTTATATCCATTTTGTGATGATACAATTTCTCCCATGTGTCTTTATACAAAGAACATTAGAATTTTCAAAGCCTTCTACATATATTTGTTTGTTTATGTGGTACAAAGTTGGCTGAGTGATCCCACACACATCTTCTTTCATTGTGCACACTCATCTGGTAAATATAATATGCATACATACATTTTCTTCTAAATTCATCTCAAAAATATCTAACCAGAAATGAACACTTCCAGCTAGGCGTGGTGACGCACACTTGTAATCCCAGCATTCGGGAGGCTGAGACTGGAGGATCGTGGTTCACGGACAGCCTCAGCTACTTAGTGAGGCCCTCTGCAATTCAGTGAGACCCAGTTTCAAAATAAAGAATAAAATATAGGGCTAGGGGTGTGGCTTGGAGGTTGAATGCCCCTGGGTTCCATCCCCAGACCCACACACAAAAAAATGAAATGAACACTTTTGTCAATGAATGGTTTTTATTTTCCCTTATTACCTTTAATGATATAATCGTTAGTATTTGAAAGAAATGATGAGTACTGCTGCTTCTCCTGAATATCAATATAATTTCCAATAGTAGTTAATTGAGTAATGTACTTAAAGGAACTGGTTACCTAAAAAGTCCTCCTGAAACAACAGCAAAACATTTTAATGGGAGAAGCTAGATGTCAGATTTGTTTAACTTCTTCATGCACAATATTGGATAATAGAAGAGATAATTCAGCCCCTTTCATTGTAAAAGGATGCTTAGAAAAAGAGAGAATTTAGAAGTTAAATGAATTGTCTAAGTCACACAGTGCATAAGTGATAGGGCCAGAGTTCTTACCAAAATATGCCATTTTGGACTCCAGACACTATTCTGTGTTTTCTCAATAAGATAATCCAAAAAAGCAGGGAGACTATTCATATGAGGCAACTGTACTTTGAAAGTAAATTTTGGGTGTTGCTGGACCTCATTTATCTTGCAAGACAATAGTGTATTCATTTAATAAAATTACTTAGCTTATGTAACTGTGAACCATTCATCTTGTAAAATTTTCTATATTTTTCATGTATCCTTTTCTTCTAACTGTTGTCAAGGTTTCACACCAATTACTTTATGGGACAGATGCTTGATATTTGAATATACTCTCATTGCTACTCAAAATCTCAAAAGAAAGTCAGTGTTTGATTATTATATATGAATCTTAATGTGTGTGTATATATATATATATATATATATATATATATATATACACACACACACACACACACACACACACACAGATGTGTAAGATGCCCACATCAATAAAGTGACTCTTTTCATTGTAAATATATCAAAACTATAAAGGAGTTCCCACTATTAAATATAAAACCTAGACTCTAACCTGAACCAAAGAAATACAATTCATATTTTGTACTATGCAAAATTGGAGTAATATATAAATAAAAGTAGAATTCTTCAACAAAAAGAATATATATATATATTCAACAATATATATATATTCAACAATATATATATTGAATATATATATATTCAATATATATATATATTCAACAAAAAGATATATATATATATATATATATCAGCCCACTGAAAGATATATATATATATATATATATATATATATATATATATATATATATATCACCCCACTGAAATTGTATGTGTAAACTACAATTGTAACAATTTTTTTGTTGCAGTACTGGGGATGGAACCCAGGGGCATTCTAACTCCTAGCTATACCCTCACCCCCAGCCCTATTTTTCAATTCTTTATTTTGAAACGGGGTCTCACTGAGTTGCAAAGGGCCTCACTAAGTAGCTGAGGCTGTCTGTGAATCCAATCCTCCGGTCTCAGCCTCCCGAATGCTGGAATTACAAGTGTGCATCACCAGGCCTGGATCAATTGTAACAATTTTTATTGCATGTTCTCCATGTGCTAGATGCTTTGTTTTAGCTTTATTTGGCTTATTCCATGCCATCCTTCTAACATCCTCCTGAATTATCATACATTTCTCTATTTTGCAGTTCAGAATAGTAAGACTCAGAAGTCAGGGAAGAACTCGAACTTAGAATTAGGGTTATACAATAGTGACTGTCTAATCATCGCCACTTGCTGAGTGCTGAAATCATGTGTTGCAGATGAAGGACCCAGCTTTGTCAATATAGCACAAGCTTATTAATCTTGTCTATGGCATGAGTCAGTTGTCAAAGGCTTAAAGAATGAAAACCAGGAGATAGGCAAGATTCAAATTGGTAGAGCAAAGAAAAAAGAGCCATCCAAAGGATGAGAACTAACATATGGGTAATCATGAATATTAATATTTGACAAGTGGGTTATGCATTAACTTCAACAATGTGATGTCTTGGGCTATTTTTAAGGAGTAATGGCCCCAGACTTTGTTTTCTATCCCTAACAAATAAAATCAGTTATCAACTTGCCAAGAAAGTACTAAAATCACCTTCCTCCCTGAGATGCAAAATCCAGACAAGTTAGGAAATTGGGTGCTATAAATGGTTAAAAAGAGAGAAAATTGATTGTTAAACCTAGTCCTATTTTAAACTTTTCAAGTCAAAACAATGAGAGCCTTCACATACAACCTACAATAAATGCAATCTGAAAGTTAGAATGAAATTATCATGTTACTGTCCTTCATGATGCAATCAGTCTTATCAATTACAGTCACAGCAGCCCTGAGTACCTTGTGAAGAATTGCCAATAAAACTACTAAAATAAGCTTTGTACATGCTGGGAGTATCATGACATCTGTTTTCAAAATTACTCTGCTGTAATTGTTGAATCTCATTACAGTTGGTAAAAATTGTATTCTTTCACCTGGAATAAATGCCTGTGATTTTAAATAGCATCACCTCAGAAATGACGATTGTGAAGCCATGCTAATTTCACAGTTATGCTGTGTTTGCTTAAAAAAAAGAGAGGATGATTAGCAATGACTGTATCACTCTGAATGTTCATGGTTGTGGGAAGCCATGAATCTTACATCAAAAGTAAATTAAGCAGGCAGATAATGTAATAGTTTATACAACCAATAGTCCAAATGTAGATGAGGTTCTGGGATTCATTAGTGCCATCAGAGATTTGGGTTCTTTCTGTTTCTCTCCTCTAAGGGTTTAAAATTTGCAAGAAAGAATAATTGGTTTCTCAAGCCCATAGGGTTGGTGTCATTCCAGGCTTTGCTTACCTTATAGTTTTAGGGCAGCTCTAGGAGGCAATTTACACTCAGCCACCCCCCTTTATGTCTGTCAAGAGAGAAGGAGGCTTCTCATGGGTGCTCTCTGAAAAACTGAACTAACCCCAGTCTCTGATGTATCATAGCCATTAACATGAGAAGTAGAAGCTTCTACAGGTCCATCATTTTTGTTGGTCCCAAAGGTCTTTGTTACAAAACATGCCAGGCCCTGTGAAGCAGAACCTTAAGAAAATTCACCTAGGTAGGTTCTCTGATATATCTATCTCCCTCTCCTTCTCCTTCTCTTTCTCCTTCTTCTCTTCCTCTTCCTCCTTATTTTTTGTGGTACTGGAGGTTGAGTCCAGGGACATTCTGTCCTCAAGTTAGACCCCAACACTGTTTTATTTTTATTTTTAAACAGGGTCTCCCTAAGTTGATAATAGTTTCACTCCTTGCTGAGGCTGTCCTTTAACCTGGGATCCTCCTGTATCAGCCTCCCAAGTACTGGGATTTTAAGTATGGACCACCACACCTAACTTTCTAGTCTTCTTCTTCTTCCTCTTTTTCCTCCTCCCCTTCTCTTCCTCCTCCTCTTCCTCCTCCTCCTCTCTCATTATCTCTTCTCCTCCCCCTTTGAAATTTTCAAAAAGGAGAGAGTAACTGTCTTCTTAAAGCTAACCTCCAGGATTCTTTTTCTTCCTCTTCCTCTTTCTCTTCACAATGCTGTCCAGCAACATCTTCATTTTTCACCTTTACTACCATGCCCCAGTATTCCCTCTGCTCAGATACACAATCATATTTTATAATAACTTTGGAAAGATTCAGACTGAAAATAGAATTCACAAATATAGTCCTGGTTTGGGGTAAGATTATAAATCCTTAAGTCAATACATCTCCAACTTTTTTATTGGTAATAGAAATTGAACCAAATAGCATTCTACCTCTGAGCTGTACCCCCAGTCCCTCACTTTTTTTCTTTTGAAATAGATACTTGTATTGGCCTCAAACTGTGATCCTTCTGTCTCAGGCTACCAAGTATAAATATTATAGGAATGGACCACTGTGCCTGGATGTCTCCAACTTAATCTGAATGCAAATGACCATAGTTTATTAAATGTAGATTCTGATACAATAAATCCTAATAAATGATTGTGTTGATGACAGCAAGAGTAAGGAGACCTAGAAGTCATGGTGAAATGATGGAAAACTAGGACAAGAATAGTGGGAGCAAATGAAGCCCATGAAAGAGTTTGTGTTGCAATTTTTCATTGTATTTCTAAGGAAAAGGGAGGATGGGGATGAAAACATTTGATCTGCTCACTACTGTCCACCAGACTCAGCCCAAACTACTTTTCTTCTCACACAAACCTTAAGATGTAACAGATGACCTCAATTATTCTAGTTGCTTTGACTTATTCCTCCCCAGTTCTGGGTCTCATATTAAGTAGTATACCGACTCACAGAACTGCAACTAGACAAGCTACATGTTAGATCCTGTGACCAGTTTTCCAATTGGCCACCTGGCTTCAATTTTCTACAGTGATTGCTTGTATAGTTCCTGTCCAGCTTTAAAGTTATGATAACAAATGACACTCATTTGCTTCTCTACCCTCTCTTGGGACATTTTCAGTCACATACGTGATCTTGGCCTGGTGGACCACAAAAGAAGAGATTTGCACAACAAAGCCAGAAAGCACACCTCTCACCATCTTCTCAAGTGCATTTTTTTCATTTTCCTTTATACACACACACACACACACACACACACACACACACACACACACACACATACTGTTCATGAATTCTAGATGGAGTCTCTGACTTCAAAGCTCCTTGCTGGAGAGACCTCCGGAACCAAGTGAGTAACTTTATGTTTTGCTTTTAGACCAGTTAAGTTAGGAGAATAATAGGCAGGGAACAATTCCATTTTTCTCATCTAGTTCAGTGCCTGTTCCATAATAAGCATCTCCATTTATGCATTGCTGAAAACTGTTCATTCAATTTCTGATTGGACTTCTCCGAGACAGCCCATTCCACCTCTGGGAAAATAGCTCTATATTTTAGAAGTTCTGTCTTCTTAGCTGAGGACTAGCATCAGTGTGTTACTTCCTTACTTTGTTCCTCGGTCCAATTTTTTTTTACTCCTTTTTCACTTGGAAATTCTTCAAGAAGTTCAAGACAGCTATTAATTCCCCTAAGGTTTCTCATTTCCCAGTGAAACATAGTTGGTTCCTTTAAGGATTCCACATTTAATATGATTTCCACACATTATTATCTTAGTAATCCTCACCTGTCGCTCATTTATCAGTATCTGTCTTGAAATTCTTTGCCCAGGACATTAGCTAATAATGTCTAAATATTGGGACAAGTCCCTACAGAACACTACACTAAATATTAATCCAGGGTAAGAGTTCATTTGCTTCTTTGCTTGTTTAATCAGTCAGTTCACAGCACAGACTTTTATGGCATTTGGGTCCATCAAAACACTTAGGGCTTTGTTTTTTTGTATAAGAACAGCTATTAAACCAGTCATTTCTCATCCCTAGAGACAGCTGGTATAGTATTAAAAGCATGGTACTTAGAGAACTTGCAATCAAGTTCTGGCTATTGTGTTTACCAACCTCGGACAAGTTTTTCACCCTTTCTGGTTTCCTGTTTTTTCATCTAGAAAAATGAGGTGCAGAACCTCTGCCTTATTTAATTGATGGGGTTCTTTGGAAAATCAACTGAGATAATACAAGTCTGATATTTTTGTTTCCTTCTTGTTTTACATATGTGGTGCAGTGTAACTATAAATCACAGTGAGGAACAAAGTGATACAAACATACATGCACACAGTACTTAGTGCATTTTCCTCTGCCTCTCCCCCTGCTCCCCTCCTCCCTCACTGTACATGTTAGTGAGATTGATAGTGCTCCTTTGATATATGAACATAACATCATTTGAAATGCTTCTTTCCTCAATCCTCCCTTTCCCTTCACTTCTTCCCTCCACCATCCCCCTTCCACTATTCTGCTGGTCTTGCCTCACTTATCTAAAGTCCCTTTTGGTTCTCAAATGAGATCAAACATATGAACCTTGAATTTCTGATCTCACTTAGCATAATATTCTCTGGTTCAACATATTTTCCTGCAAAGAACATAATTTTGTTCCTCTTTATGGCTAAGTAAAATTCCTGGTACATATGTACCATATTTTCTTTATCCAATAGGTTCATCTGTTGCTGGACACCTAGGCTGGTTCCATAATTTGACTACTGGGAATTGTGCTGCTATAAAAATGGATATGCATGCATCAATATAATATTTTGACTTGGTCCTTTGTAAAGATACTCAGGAGTGGTAAAGCTGGGTAATTTGGTAGTTCTATTCCTTTTCTTCCATTCACTGTCTAACGAAATTTGATATGATGACCACTCTCTTTTTTATCTTTTTTTAAAATATTTATTGGTGTATTATATTCATACATAATATTGGGGTAAAAAAAAACTTGTGTGGACATACATGTACACATCACTGATTTAACCCCTACCCGACCCCATTCCCTCCCCGTCCGTCCTTCCCATGCTTGGCTTAGTGGTTGACTTCGATAAGTTTAAGTACATTGTGTGTTTTAGAGATTTTACTCTTCCCCCCTACTCTCTCCTCCTTTAGGTTGCCTTGTTTGCTCCTCTGTAGGATTTCCTTTTTCATCTAGAGTTCTTCCTATGACCCATTTCTCCCTAACTCTCACATATTAGGGAAAGCATCCAATTTTTTACTTTTTGTGACTGAATAATCTCACTTAGCATAATGTCCTCCAGTTCCATCCATTTCCCTGAAAATTATGTAATTGAGTTTTTTTAATAGCTGAGTAAAATTCCATTCTGTACATATCCCACAGTTTTGTAATCTATTCATCTGTTGATGGACATCTTGGCTGGTTCCATAGTTTGCCTATGGTGAATTGTGCAGCTATGAACATAGATACACATCCATTACTTTGGTAGTTTGGTTTCCTAACTTTTGGGTAGATACTCAGAAGTGGTATTGCTGGATAAAATGGTAGATTTGTTCCCATTCTTCTGAGGATTCTCCATACTGTTTTACAAAGGGGTGGCACTAATTTGCAATCCCACCAACAATGTTTTAGAGTTCCCACTTCTCCACATCCTCGCCAGCATCTGTTGTTTTTTGTGTTTTGAAATGTTGCCATTCTAGTTGGAGTTAGGTGAAATCTCAGGGTAGTTTTGATTTTCATCTCTCTGATTGCCAGTGATGTTGAGCATTTTTTCATGCATTTATTGGCCATTTGATTTTCTTCTTTTGTGAAGTGTCTATTTAGTTTGTTTGCACATTTTGTTATTGGATGCTTTGTTTTCTTAGTGTAGAGTTTCTTGAGTTCTCTGTATATTCTAGATATTAGTCCTCTATTGGAGGTGTAGATGGCAAAAATCTTCTCCCATTCTGTTGGCTCTCAGTTGAGGTTCTTGATAGTTTCCTTTGCTGAACAGAAGCTCTTCAGTTTCATGCAATCCCACGTATTGATTTGCCTTTTAATTTGTTGTGCCTTTGGGGTTTGGTTGAGAAAGTGTTTATCTGTGCCTATGTGTTGCAGTGTTGGACCTATGCCCTCTTCCAGGGGCTACAAGGTCTCTGGTTTGATTTCCAAGTCTTTGATCCATCTTGAATTGACTTTTGTACAGGGTGAAAAAGTGAGATTAACATCCAATTTTCTGCATATGGTTAACCAGTTTTGCCAACACCATTTGTTGAACAGGCTATCTTTTCTCCAGTGTATGTTTTTGGTCCCTTTGTCAAAAATCAATTGACTGAAAGTGTGTGGACTTGTTTCTTGGTCTTCTATTCTGCTCCATTGGTCTATGTATATGTTTTTTGCCAGTACCATGCTGTTTTTATCACAATGGCTTTGTAGTATAGTTTAAAGTTGGGTATTGTGATTCCTCCTGCATGGTTTTTGTTGCTGAGAACTACCTTGGCTATTCTGGGCTTTTTGTTATTCCAGATAAATTTAAGGACTGATTTTTCTATGTCTGTGAGAAATGATCTTGGTAGTTTAATGGACATTGTGTTAAATCTGTAGATCACTTTTGGAAGAATGGTCATTTTAATGATATTTATTCTGCCAATCCATGAACATGGAAGATCCTTCCATCTTCTACAATCTTCTTTGATTTCTTTTTTCAGTGTTTTATAATTTTCTTTGTAGAGATCTTTTACCTCCTTGGTCAAGTTTATTCCTAAGTATTTTATTTTTTTGTGGGAGATCCTGAGTGGAAGCGTTTTCTGAATTTCTTTTTCAGTGGATTTATGGTTGGTGTACAGGAAAGCTTCTGGTTTTTTAAAACCGATTTTGTATCCAGATACTTTGCTTAATTATTTGATCAGTTCTATCAGCCTTTTGTTGAATTTGTTGGGTTTTCTAAATATAGTATCATGTCATCTGCAAATAGTGAAAGCTTGAGTTCTTCTTTTTCTATTTGTACTCCTTTAATTTCCTTTTCTTGCCTTATTGCTCTGGCTAGAGTCTCTAGTACTATATTGAAGATAACTGGTGATAATGGACATCCTTGTCTCATTCCTGATTTTAGGGGGAATTCTTGAAGTTTTTCCCCATTTAATATGATGTTGGCAGTGGGCTTATTGTAGATTGCCTTAATAATCTTGTGATATGTGCCTTCTATTCCAATTCTCTGCAGTGTTTTTATCATAAATGGATGTTGAATTTTATCAAATGCCTTTTCAGCATCTATTGAAATGATCATGTGATTTTTGTCCTTGGTTCTGTTTATATGGTGAATTACATGGATTGATTTTCGTATGTTGAACCAACCTTGCATCCCTGGGATGAACCCTACCTAGTCATGGTGTATGATTTTCTTGATGTGGTTTTGAATGCGTGTTGCTAGTATTTTGCTTAATAGTCTTGCATCCAAGTTTATCAGAGATATAGGCCAGCCTGTAGTTTTCCTTCCTTGAACTGTCTTTATTCGCTTTGGGTATTAGTGTGATGTTGGCTTCATAGAATGTATTTGGGAGGGTCCCGGGTTTTTCTATTTCACGAAATAGTTTGAGGAGTATCAGGGTTAGCTCTTCTGTAAAGGTTTTATAGAATTCACTTGGGAAACCATCTGGTCCTGGGCTTTTCTTCGATGGTAAGCTCTTTATTGCTGTTTCAATCTCTTTGATTGTTATTGGTTGGTTTAAGTGTTCTATATCTTCTTGATTCAGTTTAGGAAGGTTGTATTTATCTAGGAAGTTGTCGATTTCCTCCAGATTTTCCATTTTGTTGGAGTATAGTTTTTCAAAGTAGTTTCTGATAATCCTCTGGATTTCTACACTGTCAGTAGTAATTTCTCCTTTTTCATCCCTCATCTTCATAATTTGGGTTGATTCTCTCTCTTTTTTTTAGTTAAGTTGGCTAGTGGTTTATCTATCTTGTTAATTTTTTCAAGAAACCAGCTTTTGGTTTTGTTGATTTTCTGTATTGTTTTTAATTTTCTATTTCATTAATTTCTGCTCTAATTTTAATCATTTCCTGTCTTCTACTGGCTTTGGGGTTCAATTGTTCCTGCTTTTCAAGGGCTTTGAGGTGTGTCGTTAGGTTATTTATTTGAAGATTTTCTGTTTTTCTTATGTGAGCACTCAGTGCTATAAATTTTCCTCTTAATACTGCCTTCAAAGTGTCCCAGAGGTTTTGATATGTTGTATCTTTATTTTCATTTGTTTCTAGTAATTTCTTGGTTTCACATCTTACATTTTCTATGACCCATTCTTCATTCAGAAGTGTGGTGTTCAGTCTCCACATATTTATGTTGTTTCTCTGGGTTTTCATATAGTTGATTTCTAGTTTCTTTTTTTTATTCTTTATTTTTTTTACATACTTGTATAAACATTTATATAATATATAGAGATTACATACAAATATATGTATATATATATATGTTATGTTACATTATACACTATATACACTCTCTCTCTCTCTCTCTCTCTATATATATATATATATATATATATATATATATATATATAGTATACCCCACACACTTCTCAATTATTTGAGACTAAGTTGTGTACATCACAGTCTTTTACCCCTAAACTTTAGCTCATATTTCTTTTTTTAAATATATTTTTATTGGTGCATTGCAGTCATGCATCTTTTTTTTCAATTCTTTGGTGGGATATATATATATATATTTTTATTGGTGCACTGTATTCATACATAATAATGGGATAAAAAATACTTTTGTAGACATACATGCACACATCATCCAGTTAGCCCCTACCCGATCCCCACCCTGTTACCTCCCCATCCCTCCTTACCATGCTTGGCTTAGTGGTTGACATCTAGTATTATGGCAATTTATCCAAAATTAACAATGGTAATCTCACAGAACAGTTTCATTTGTCTGATACCCATCTTTTGATGACTTAAAGATAACATTTCAATATTTCTTTTTTTCTTTCTTACCAGAGAATATATTTTTAGGTGAAATTATCATACATTTATTTATTTATTTTTCAGAAAAAAATCTATCCTAATATGGAATATGGACTCTAGATACCCAAAACAATCTCGAAAAAGGACAAAACTAGAAGATGTATATTTTCTGATTTCAAACCATATAAAGCTACAATAATTGAAACAGTGTAGTACTGTTATAAAGGCAGATATATGAACCATTGGAGTTAAATAAAAGCCTAGAGATAAATTCTTCCATATATTTTCAAGTTATTTTTGACAAGGTTTCCACGAACATTTGGTGGAGGAAATAATAATCTTTTAACTAAATATTGTTGAAAAATAATAATTACATGAAAAAGAATAAAATTGGACCCTTACCTAACACCATATGCAAATATTAACTCAAAATAGATAGAAGACCTAAATATAAATCTTAAGACTATAAACTTTTAGAAGAAAATCTGGGTCATTAAACCTCACAACACTGAAATTGGCAGTGATTTCTTAGATATGATATCTATGGCACAGGCAACAGAAGGGTAAACAAACTCCCTAAAAAATAAAAAATTATTGTATATCCAAAGACAATGTAAACGGAGTTAAAAGTTACTGATAGAATGGGATAAAATATTTCCAAATGCTATATCTGAAGGTATATTAATATTCCAACTAGAAATCCTAAAAATTAGCAACAATAAAAGCAAACAATACAATTTAGAGATATGTAAGAGAATAACATAAATAATGAATTTCCACAGATAACCAATCTTAGTTGTCTGTTGGATGGAAAATCTTGTTTCTTTAGTTCTGGCATGTATTACTTATTTCTTCTTTGCAGTTAATCTCCTTGAGTATTTTCTCTAGCACTGGTTTTAAAGACATAAATTCCTTGAGTTTCTGTTTGTCATGGAAGCTTCTTATTTCCCCATCTAATTTGTTAGATTGTTTTTCTGGGTAGGAAATTTTTGGCTGGAAGTTGTTTTCTTTCAGAGTTTGGAATATGTTACTCCAAGCCCTTCTGGCTTTCAGGACTTGGTTTGGAAAGTCTGGAGTGATTCTAATTGGTTTGCTTCTGAATGTCACTTGGCCTTTTGATTTTGTTGCCTTTAAGATTCTCTCCTTGGCTTCTACATTAGTCATTTTGACAATTATGTGGCGTGGGGATCCTCTTCTCAGATCCTGTCTAAAGGGGGTTCTATAAGTTTCCTGGACCTGTGTATCAATCTCTTGCTCTGTGTTTGGAAAATTTTCTGATATCACTTCCTTGAAGAAATTATTGATCCCTTTGGTTTCACCTTCTTTTCCCTCCTCTATTCCAATTATTCTTAGGTTAGGTCTCAAAACAGGCCCATATTTATTCAATGTCAGATTCCTGCTTCCAGATTTTTTTTTCTAAATTAGAGACTATGTGTTCATTTTTGGAGTGATCATATTTTAGGAGCGAGATTCTATTCTCCATGTGGTCTAATCTGTTGTTTATACTTTGAATTGAGGCCTTTACTTCAATGATTGCATCCTTTATCTCTTTTTGACTCACTCTGAATTCTTTTGGAAAGCCGTCTATTATTTCTACAGTTATTTTCCTGATTTGGTCTTCTAGAGATCTCTGAATTTCTGTTTTATCAGGTTCTGATGTTGTGGGCATTCAATGCTCCATTGTTATTTCTCTTTCCCATGATTTCGGAAGTTTGCGCCTTTTCTGGGTTCTTCCCTGGGTCACTACGACTTCACTTAAGGTGCTCTGGATCTCGAGTCTGTGGTATCTCAGTCACCACTGCTACTTTACTGGGTTGTATCACAAAGTCTCAGACCCAGGGAGTCGATAGAGGCTGCTTTAGACCATGGGGGTGCCAGGCTGGGCGTTCTCCCATGGGGAGCTGCAACTATGGTGTGATATCACTGCCGCCGCCACTCCCCCACTGGATTGGACTGCAAAAATCTCCAACCCAGGGAGACTATCTATGTAAGTCCCTGGGGGTGCAGTACTGGGGTTTCTCCTCTAGGGGCCGCAATTTTACTCGCCGTTGTTGAGTGTGCTGATGGAGCTGTAGTGAACTCGGTGTACTCGCTGCTACTGCCGCTGGCAATATGGCGCCGCTGCTACACCCTCGGCCGTGAGGCTGGTGTATTTCTGGTTTTGAGCTCCACTCTGAGTCCCTGCAGGGTGTGCTGAGCCCAGCCCCTGGGAGCTTTAGACTCTCCTTGCACTGAAAAAACTGCTGAATTCCGCCCGACTGTTCCACAGCTGCTCATCTCCGCTCGCTGTCCACCCCTCCTCTCTGGAGCCTGGTGGCTTGTTGAGTGCGCTGATCTGGAGCCATCCAGTGAACTTGCCACTGCCACCGGTAGTATGGCGCTGCTGCTGCAGCCTCGGCTGGGAGGCCAGCATATCTCCTCTCTGGTTTTGAGCTCAGTTCTGAGTTAACCTCCTCTCTGGAGCCTGGTGCTGTGAGGGAAGATGGCACTGCTGTGGAACTGCAGGTTGTTTTCTTTTCTGGTGTTTGGTTGTTCTTCCAGCCCTCTTTTTCTCTGTCCCTTGTATTTACAGTTTTTATTTCTCTGCTGATGGTGTTTTCTGGCTATGAAAGGGGCTGATTTCGTGGTAACAGAGATTGATTGTTAGTGGGACTCGTAAACGCCATTTTTCTCCATCACCATCTTCCCAGAAGTCGAACACTTTCTTTTTTATGCACATTGGTTTTTTTTATGCTTATGTTTCAAAAGGAATCTAAGACAGTCTGAAATGGTGGCATACTCCACTAATTCCAGTACTTGGGAGGCTGAGACAGGAGGATAACAGGTTCAACAATTTAGTGAGGATATCAGCAACTTAGTAAGACCCTCTTTCAAAATAAAACAGAGAATTGCTGGGAATATAGCATGTTTATCAGCATCCCTGGCCTCTCACCAATAAAGCAAATCTCCCAGTTATGTCAATCAAAATCCAGCAATTCCACTTCTGGGTATCTACACAAAAGAAAGAAAACCAAACTACCAAACTAATGTATGTGTATCTATGTTCATAGCTGAACAATTCACCACAGCCAAACTATGGAACCAACCAAGATGCCCATCAACAGATGAATGGATTACAAAACTGTGGGATATGTATACAATGGAATTTTTACTCAGCCATTAAAAAAACTCAGTTACATTATTTTCAGGGAAATGGATGGAACTGGAGGACATTATGCTAAGCGAGATTAGTCAGTCACAAAAAATAAGAAATCAGATGCTTTTTCTAATATGTGAAAGCTAAGGAGAAATGGGTCATAGGAGGAATGCTAGATGAAAAAGGAAATCCTATAGAGGAGCAAACAAGACAACCTAAATGAGGGGATGGGAGGGGGGAAGAAGGAAATTCTCTAAAACACACAATGTACTTAAACATATCGAAGTCAACCACTAAGCCAAGCATAGGAAGAAGGGATGGGGAGGGAATGGGGTGGGGATTGGGTAGGAGTTAAATCGGTGATGTGTACATGTATTTCCACACAAGTTTTTTAACCCCAATATAATGTATGAATATAATGCAGCAATAAATTTTTAATAAAAAAATATTTGTATACATTGCAAATGGCCCATGAGGGCTAAATCACCTCATATAGAGTTTTTTTTCTTTCTATATATTAAAAAAATAAAGGTAAAGATATGTTGAGGAAGTATTTTTTCTTTCTTTTACTGAGGGAATGCAGGTACTTGGCATTGAACCCAGGGGCATTCTCCATCTGAGCTACATTCCAGCCCTGTTTTATTTTTTATTTTGAAACAGGGTCTCACTAACTTAATACATGCTGACCTCGAGTCTGCAATCTTCTTGTCTCAGCCTCCCAAAGTAGTGGGGTTACAAGTGTGCACCACCACTCCAACCACATTCCTTTGTCTCCTATGATTCTAACTGAAGGTTCTCTCAGGGATGGAAGTATACACACAGAAGAGAAAGAAAGATGTTGTGTCTTTTTGAAGTTAGAGTCATGTGGGTAAATTTGGCAGGAAATGCCATAAAGAAAACAGCCACAGCAAAAAAAAAAAAAAAAAAAAAAAAAACAACTGCATTTCATGTTCTAGATCATTTTATATTGGAGGACATATATTTGCCTTGCATATTTCACTCTTAATATGCTTAGAAGTAAACTTCTACTTTTATTTTCTAGGTTATTTATAGGTAAACGTCACATTATGCTGTGTATATAATTGAATTGAAAACTTGTCAATTTTAACCTACTCTCATTTTATATTAAAAATCATAATCCTGTCTGGTATGTAGCACACTAAAATAGGTTCTTTCTAATTTTACATGAACCTGAAAATTAACTGAGAAAATAATTATAATTTGACAACAATTTCCATATCATTATAGGATCTTCCTATAATCTTCACAGAGTTTTTCCTTTAAAAAAAACACAAAACTTTCATTTGGTTTATATTATTAAATAGTTCCAAAGACCCAGGACAAATGAAGTTAGCACTCTTTCTTTCAATTATTTCCTAAATACTGGTATAGCTGTAAAGGACCTAAATTTAGGTGCTTCGATTGATCTGTATTTCCTTGGTCAAAATGATTCAATATTTTATGATTGATTGTGTGTCCAGACAATACATAGCTAATATAATTTCATGTCCCACTCTCAAAAACTCTTTCAGTCATTTCTATGGATCTCAAAGATGAGAATCGACTCTCGGGAGTCTGGGAGGCAGGGCCTCAGTTAGTAGGGCAGTGGAAGAGAGCGCGAACAAGCCTAGAAGGATCAACTGCTGAAAGAGGGCTCAGAGGGGCTCTCTAGTCTTGGCTTATGGATGAAATTAACTAACAATTCCAGATGCCTGCATGAGCCCCGTGGAAGACAAGAGCCCAGGCTGCAACCACACTAGGATGTACCTCCCCTGAATATCAGAGAGGCCTTCTTGTTGGGGAGGAGTGCGGGAGAGAGGAGAAAGTTGACATCTCTATGGAGAGCTGTTTGGCTTTCTAATTCAAAAAGGGTAGAGGAGAGTTTTGGAACATGTTGGCTCCAGGATTAAAATTTAAACATATTCCATTGGCAGTAATGGTAACCCCCACAAGGCCACTTTATAGTATCTACCCAGAGAAATAATGTTAACACACATTAAATATTAATAATGACTGAGCCTTATGCCAAGGCCTTCTGCCCAAGTTTCACTGACTGACAAAACTACCCATTGTTCAAAGTCCACAGAGACAGAGTGTTTTTAATACTTTATAGTACTGGGGAGAGAACCTAAGGGTATTATATATCCAAGCTACACCTCCAGCCCTTTTTATTATTTATTCTGAAACAGGGCCTCATGAAGTTGCTGAAGTTGGCCTCAGACCGCTTTGAGGTGAGACTCTTTTTTCTGCTCCCCAGTACTGGGATTACAGGCCAGTGCCACCAAGCCCAAGAGCCACCAAATTACAGAGACCATTAAAAATACAATATGAACCATGCATGGTGAGCCAT
Source organism: Muscardinus avellanarius (assembly GCF_963383645.1). NCBI lineage: Eukaryota > Metazoa > Chordata > Mammalia > Rodentia > Gliridae > Muscardinus > Muscardinus avellanarius. The sequence goes on from NC_137792.1 coordinate 8,914,701, forward strand.
ACACGAATTATATCCATGCCTGTAATCTCAGTTTTGGGGAATCTGAGACAGGATGATCACAGGTTCAAGGGCAGCCTCAGCAACTTAGAGATGCTGTTTCAAGAAAAAAAAATATTAAATAGGGATGAGAGTGTAGCTTTGTGGTATAGAGTGCCTCTTGAGTTCAATCCTCAGTACCAAAAAAAATACAGTGTTGAATTCTACAAGAGGGTTACCTGTAGAGGGAGAAAAGAGATCCTGATACAGAGGGAAGAAATGCATTCCAGCATGGAGGAGGCACAGAAGTGATGGAGAAACTTGAGTCTTGATAAGGTGACATGGGCACAATTTGGAGAGCTGTTATTGCTCTTAGATGAAGTTGACTTGGTCCAGAAAGGATAGAGTCATTGAAAGGAAGAGGGTGGAGGTGGAATGGGAGTGGCCTGATCAGATTTGTTCCTTGGAGTAACCAGCATGGCTGCAGTTAGAGCATAGATTGAGCTGTCAGAAGGTGAGATTAGTCACACTCAAAAAATGAATAGTTGTATCATTTATATGTGGACACTAGACAAAAATTTGGAAACAAGTATGATATCAGATAGAAGACCAAAGACTCCAGTGAGTGATGAAGAGGTTTAGGGGAGGAAGGAGGGGAGATAGACACCTATGTATGTATATAAAATTACCAATTCCAATCTCAAAGGCATATATGGGAAAGGGGAAGGAAGGTGGTGGCACCTGGATTGAAGTACTCTAAGAGCTGTGTGCAGGTATTTTCCTATCACTCTATACCTCAGTAGGATATATAATTAAAATGCACTGAGTAAAGTATATAAACAACAACAACAACAACAACAAAAGAAGGTATGAAACTAGAGGAGTGACAGTGGAGGATATGGAAGGAGAGCAGGAATTAAATGAATCGATTCAAGAGCTCTCTGCAGAGGAAGAGGAAGGGATTAGACTGATGTCCCTTCCAACCATCCTTCCCTAACAGTCTCTGCTTGCTGGACCTCTGGTCTCCTTTTTTTTTTTTTTTTTTTGTGGTACTGGAAGCCCTTCTACCTCCGGGCTACACTCCCAGACCTATTTTATATTTTATTTGGAAACAGGGTCTCTTAAGCCAGCGTGGCTGGCTTCGAACCTGCGCGATCCTCCTGTCTCTGCCTCCCAAGCGCGGGGATTACAAGCGTGCGCCACCACGCCTGGCTCTCTGGTCTCCTTTCACCGTGCTTACCAGAAGTCCAGATATCCTTGCCATTCTTCCTATATCTAGCTTAAGCCAAAGATGAAGAGGGGATGCAGGGAAAGGCACCAAGTATTAGCCAGAAGGCCTGGTTTTTTATTCTAATTCTATTATTCATAGGCCCTGAAAACTTGGAGAAATGGCCTAATATTTCTATGGACTCCTGTATCTATGGTATGAGAATTTCTTTTGACCTGATATCATCAAGTCTTTGGCTCAAAGCTCAAATATAGTAGTGCTATAAAAGTGATATAAAATAATCAACAAATGTGTCTTACTGATATTCTTTTCTTGTCTCTCTTAGGTCCCCCATCCAGTACTTTCCCCACACACATACACGGGTATATTGCATGAAAGAAAACAGCTTCACATAAAAGAAAATGATGTGAACTGAGAGTCTTAACTTTATACCTGGCATCAAACCTGTGATCTTCATGTCTTGACCTCCCCAATACAAAGATTACAGCTGTACATCTCTGCACCCACCCAAAACATCTAACATTTATACAAAGAAAGAGAGTTTGAACATTTTGCCTGTCATAATTTATTTCATAAATGAAATCACCCTAAAAAGTAGGCAGTTATTATTTCTCCCATTTCATAAAGAAGGACGTTGAAGCAAAGAGAACATAGGAAAAATACTCAAGCCCACATAGCTTGGGTGGAGAAGCTGGGATTCTATTCTAGGCAGTCTGTTTCTACAAACATCCTTAATTGCTCTGCCGCACTTGTAGCTATGAGTATTATTTACACATGGGCATTTTATTCTTGTTTAAAGAATGGATTATTTGTATTCTTCATTTTTATCGTTAGCTCTCTTTGATATTTTGGCAATATTTATATTTGTCTTCCCAATTTCCTTGGAATAATCTCCCCATCAGTATTTCAGGGCTACACAAACTCTACAAAGATGTGCTGTGAGTCATCCTTTCCTATTTCAAATGACTTGATGCTTGGTGACTTCAAACATTTCTCTAGGGAGCCCAGTTCCTCATTTCATATCCCAGTAATTTTTTGAATGAAACTCATTTCTAAATCCGCCCTCTCAATTTCCTTTATCACTTGGTTGTGGTCACCAGTTTTATTTGGCTCTTCTGACATGTTCTTAAATATAATCACACATGACCTCCATCAACACATCAGCAGTCCTTCATCCTGATAATCCATGGTATTTCTCAATCCTGTTCTAATGTCAAAAGATAAATAGAAAAAGCAAATTTGGAATTAATGAATATTTAATTCAATGAATATTTATTTTGTAATACTTTGTCACACACATGGAATGCATAAAATACATTGAATTCAGTCTTTTCCAAACTCTTTTAGATTCTGAGTCTCTCTCTCTGTTTCTGTCTCTGACTCTCTCTCTCTCTCTCAGATGCACACACACACACACACACACACACACACACACACACTTCACCTTCATCAGGGAATAGCAAAAGATTTTCTGAAGTTCAACATCTCTGACATTTCACCCTAGTGTCCATCCACAGCTTTAGCCATGATGGAAAGTATAAGATAACATACTTAGAAGTATTTATCTTGGGCCAGTGTGAAGCTCTAAATCTATTTATCAACAGCTTATCTTCTGTTTGGGCATAACAAAAATTAAGAAACAGTTCAAATCTATTCAGTCATTTCACAGACAGTGCTCAGATAGTGTTGAACCCAGTAGTTTACAACATGGAGTGAAGTGGTACCCAAGGGGACATTTGCAATATCTGGGTATATTCCGGGTTGTCACTGCTGTGGGGGAGAGCATCCATGGTATCTAGTAGGTAGAGACTAGAGATGTAACTAAAGATCTATAATGTACAAGATAGCTGTGCCTCCCACACAACTGTTCCCCTTATACAACAAGGAATTATCCAGCCTGAAATGTCAACCAGTCCAAACTCAAGAGACCCTTAAAACCTCTGCCAACATTTAATACAATTTAAACTTGCACAATCCAATGTCCTGGAATATGGTTTCCTAACAATTACATAACATTCTAGCTTGCAGACAACTTTGGTGCACCTAAAGTTCCCCTCATATTTCATTCAGTTTGGAAATAAAAGCATAGAGACTGTCAGGTTATAAAGACAAACCAGGCCCAAACCTTATGTAGCCAGAAAAAATCAGCCACCCACAGGCATTTTTTTTACTGTTTTTAAAATTCTTCATTTTTCAAAACAAATAAGCCAACCTAATAAAGCAAGCCAAATTTCTTCTTGTAATTTAATTTCCTGCTCTCCGAGTTTCAAGTTTCTAGACTCAGTGTCTGATCTCACTTTTGGCTTGATTTTGTGTTCTTATGAAAGGACATGTCGTATCAGGGAGAATGTGTTCTGACATATGACATAGCAGAAATTGCTCCTCCGGATGAGATCCAAATCTGAATAATCTGACATAGGCTGTGCTGCTAAGGGTGATGTCATTTTACTTATTACACAAAAATATGTGATTTAGTTTTTCCAACATCATTTTCACAATGAGTTGCCCTTGGAAGAAAATAGCTCCCCCTTCAGTTATTGACAGTTACTGCATGCTTAGCCTAGCCTTATGGCCATTTTTTGCTTGGCCCATTGCCACCAAGGACTGTTGGCTCACCCCACAATCAATCCTCTCAGCTACTCTCTTATTTTCATTTGGTAAATTTAGAATATTATGAAGAACTCTTCAACCCCTCTCTGGGATGATATCCAGGAGCCACTTTGCCTAAACAAAGTCATTGATTTTAATGGAACAAATGAGAAAGCCAATTTGTATTGCGTGGCATTCTGACAAAATATAGAAAAAAAATGCTAGGACTCATTTGTCCCAAATTCCACTCCTAATTATAATAACCACTCTACAACCAAAGCAATCTTTCAAAAAAGTGAATTAGACATGCTATTCCAAGGTTAAATCTCTTCTACAGCTTTCCATTACTGTTAAGATTAATTCTCCAAACTGCTGTTCAGCCTATAATCCTATCTTCCAATCTCTGCCTTTCTCACCAGTCTTAATGCACTCCCTCTCCTTTGAATTCTATGCTTTCCTCTCCTGGAACTCTTTAGGTACTCTTCCTTCTTCCTGAAAATCACATCCTTCCCACACCTGCTCCCTTGATTTACATATTCAGCCCCTTCTCATTTTTCAGATCTTGGCATTAATTCGTTTTCTCAAAAAAAGTCTCATTATGTCTGCTACAAATCTTTTTTGGCACTAAATAGTTGTGTGGCCAAGTCCAAAAAAGTAAGAATATGCACAGTGATAAATTCAAGGGTGGAAAAATCAGAGCCAAGGAAGCAATCATCATATTCCTGCCATGTTTGTACAGCTAATGATCAGGCAGGTAACTTCATTTTGACATAGTCAATTCATTTATAGATTTGAATGGTATCTCTTTCAGATTCCTTGTCTAGGTACATCCTCCACCTGAAGCCCCATGGAATCCCCACAATGACCTACTAACAGCTGTTAAGGGTCCTCTTTCCTCCCCAAACCTCAATGGCTCTTTCTTTCTCTGAAATTTCACTGAAAGTCAACCTAATAGGGGCAGGTCCTAAAGCTCTCTTGAATAAAAAGGTAGCTGTGAGCCTCAGAAAGTGAAAAACAGGCCTATTGGATCCAACTCTGATATTCTAAATTGATCATGAGCAAAGCTTAGAAAGCATGAACTATGGCTGGGTGTGATGGTACATACCTGTAATCCTAGTACTTGGGAGGTTGAGACATGTGGATAGCTGTTGCAAGGCCAGCCTCAGCAACTTAGTGAGACCTTGTTTCAAAAAATTGACAATGATAAAAAAAGGGCTGCCTCAGAAGTAGAATGCCCCTAGGTTCAAACCCTGGTATCCCCCCAAAATTTTCACTATATCCAGACAAAGTTATCCTGTGACATGTCTGAAACAAGGCCAATCTGCAACTATGAAAATGGCTCAACACCCTTCTCTTCTGATCAGCACACATGGCTGCTACCTCTTTACCATACATCACTCAAGATTTGCTTTTCTCTTCCTGCATCCTCAGTAAACATTATTATTATTAGTAGTAGTAGTAGTAGTAGTAGAAGTAGTAGTGTATCTGGGGATGGAACCTAGGGGCATTTGAACTCCGAGCTACACCTCCTGCCCTATTTTTATTTATTTATTTTATTTAGGTGGTATTGGGGTTCCTGGAAGCCTTTTTACCTCCAGGTTACATTCCTAGACCTATTTTATATATTTTTTATTTAGAAAAAGGGTCTCTTAAGCCAGCGAGACTGGCTTCGAACCTGCACAATCCTCCTGTCTCAGCCTCCCAAGCACAGGGATTACAAGCGTGTGCCACCACATCCAGCCTGTCCTATTTTTTTATTCTTTATTTTGAAACAGGGTCTCACTAGGTTGCAGAGAGCCTCACTAAGTAGCTGAGGCTGTCCATGAACCGCGATCCTCCGGTCTCAGACTCCCGAATGCTGGGATTACAAGCATGCGCCACCACGCCCGGCTCTCAGTAAACATTATTAAGATACACAATCACTAAATTGCCTCAGCTATATGATAACAGACAAGCTAGAAGTCCTAGTTCCTTAAATCTTCCTTTTGAAGATTTAGCCCAAATCTGAGTCCTTTAAGGAAGCCCTCCCAGATCCATGGTTCTTCTTCCCTTGTGGAAACAAGCTTAATAAACCCAATTTTGTTTAAGTACAGATGGGTCCTTGGGGGTGTTTGGTCAGTGGGCTTGAATTTATCTTTTTAGTACTCACTCCTATTTGAAGAGTTAACTGCTCTAACATAGGCCTGGTTTAAAACACACTGAATTTCAAGCACAGCTCAGCAGCATAAAGATTCCTTAAAGGTTATCACCAACTGAATTTAGGATTTACCCAGACTAGGCAATTCTCTAGCTACTAGACAGGTGCAGTCACTGATAAAGCACAATGCCCCTCTTCTATAATTTTGAATCGAATAGTCAGCAATATATTCAGAGTGATTGAATTGATTCTCCCATTAGTGCCTAGGCTTCCAACAAGATAAAATAAGTTTTTGCAGAATAAAGTGCTCTCCCACAACAGTAGCTCCTTATCAGACTCAAACCTGCACAGAGTAAGCAAAATCAGTTCTTACAGGGACCTAGAGACCCATTCTTCAGAGTTAGCATGGCCCAGATTCCTGGTTCATTTACCTTCGCATTTTTTCCAATCAGTATTTTGTACCTTTTTTTTTTCTGTGATATTACTTTCATTTGCAGCCACTGAAGAGTGAAAATGAATAGTACATTCTCACTTCTATCAATTTTCCAGATTCTATCAGAGTTGTAGACAATCATATTACTAGAAGACACATGTACACCATTGTAGAAAATCATTAATCACAATATTATCAGTAATTGATATATTTTCTTGAAACAAATTATTATTTTAAAAAATAGATTTGTATGCAGTGTCAGCCTGAATACCAAATAAGAGATATTAAACCCTATCAAAATATTTCCTTAGGTATTAAGCCAATATAGCTTTAGAAGCAGCAACCTACTATTTTCAGCATAGCCTGATTTCTCCAGTTTCATACATTAAAATGATTTTTTAGTCAAATGAGGAAAAGGATGGGTGAGTGATTTGCAAATATTGATTGTGCTTTTATGAATGTTCTTGTAGAGCCTTGAACTCATTTTCTCAGCTGCCTCTTTTTTCTTTCCTTCTTAATGAAAAAGAAAATTATACAAATGCAATAGACATTAGAGCTATTTGAAAATTCCCCTCCCGCTGGGCACAGGGTCTGTTTGTATTTCCCCACTCTCTCTTAACTCTGAGTGGCCTTGTATCTCTCTTTGGCCAATGAAATTAAAAAATGGACATGTATTGATTTTTTCCAGGAGAAAGACTGTGATACTCCCTGATCTTTCATTTCTCTCGCCATGGTAGCCAGTGAGACTTCTGACAGTATAGACACATCAGCCTGGGTACGAGGATGCTGAGACATGGAGCAAAGGCCCCCAGCCACCCGGTGATGAGCATGAGTGACATGTAAGGGAAATAAGTATTCATTAAGTAATGGTAATTTTTCAGGGCAGTTAGCATAACATAACTAAGACCACAATAAAAGTCTATATTTTATATTTGGAAAAATAAGATTTGGTAAATAATTCAAAAGTTTGTAAAGTGGCACTATCCCACACAGTAGCTACTAGTCATATGTGGTCGTTTATATGAAAAATTAAGTAAAATGAAAAGATTCATTTTCTCAGTCACACTGGCCACATTTCATCAATTCAAAAGCCACATATCACTAGTGGCTACTAAACTTTAAAGCAGATACATAATATTGCCCTCATCACAGAAAGTTGTCTAGGACAGCACGAAGCCTTAAAAAGCCAAGTACCACATCATTGCCCATTCACCTCCATCAGTCCATCCTAAAAGTTACACTCCTTCCTTAAAAATTGTTAGGCCACTCCAATCCTTCGTCTATATTTAATTTCTTTTTCTTTCTTTTTTTTTTTTTCTTGGTGGTACTGGGGTTCCTGGAAGCCCTTCTACCTCTGGGCTACACTCCCAGACCTATTTTTACATTTTTATTTGGAAACAGGGTCTCCTAAGCCAGCACGCGGCTGGCTTCGAACCTGTGCGATCCTCCCGTCTCTGCCTCCCAAGCACGGGGATTATGAGTGTGCGCCACCACGCCCGGCTTATATTTAATTTCTTTTTCTATGGAGAGAGCAAGCTTGGTCACCTATTTTTTAAGTTAACTAACAAAATGTTCTAAAGATTATTTTTGTATTATATATCCTCTTGATGTGTGTGTGAGTGCAGTGTGTGTGTGTGTGTGTGTGTGTGTGTGTGTGTGTGTGTGTGTGTATGATTGAACCTAAGGTCATTCTACCTCTGAGCTACATCCCCAGCCCTTTTTATTTTTTTTTTTAATTTTAAAACAAGGTTTCACTAAATTGCTGAGGCTGGCCTTGATTCTCCAGTCTCAGCCTTTGATTCTTATTTTAAGGCTGAATAATATTGCATTTAAGGAATTCTTGTAATTTAACTACCTGTCTCCTGTTGGACGTTTAGGTGGTTTCTAAAAATAACCTCTCAAGGCACATTGGCATGGCACCTTCTAATTCTTTGCCCATGTTTCATGTTTTTCTCTACTTTGAAATGATACATGATAAATATTACATTGTGGTCTCTCTTTTTTCATTTAAATAACAATAGCATTTGGAGACTGTATCATTTATATTCACCTAAACCTTCTCAAATACTTCAATAGTTTTGATTTTACATATGGCTCTCCAATCTGATCAAAATTTATTATTTGGCAAATAACTTAATGCATAAAATTGTGTAAGTTAGGAATGTAAAATACTGGGCTTTTTCCATATAGATGGCAAATTATGTGCATTTATCTTTCTCACTACTCCATCATTGTTTAGTAAATTTAGTTATCTACTAATTACAAGTAAATGTGCATTAGTTCCCAAATTCCCTTTTCTGCTCTATTAATCTTTTTGTTGAGTTTTAAGTACTATAGGTTTTATTTGAATACCTGTCACTTTATAATTTATAAAATATTTTGTTTTTCATATGACAAATCATCTTCAATATTTCTTTTAAAAGCTCTCTTGGTTCTTTCTCCATACATTTTTCATTTTATGTGAATGACAGGCTTGGATTGTCAAATTCCTTTTAAAAATTTGTTGGAATTTTGAATTGAAAAGCACCGAACTTCTAAATGAATTTGGCAAAGGCTTACATCCTTACAACAGTGGGTTTTATCATCTGGAAACATAATATAACTACATTTTTCAGGTATTATTTAATAGCCTTCAGTAGATTTCTTTTTCAATTTTCTTCACATAAGTGCCACAAAATGTGTTATATCCAGTCCTGGTTTTATTTTCAAAAATATATTCCTTATTATTGTTTGAGTTGTGTGTATATATAATATATATAATGTTTTTATCATTTTATTTTCTATTAGGGTATTGCTAATTTAAGACCATTATTATTTATATTTTAATTTTATACATTCTTAATTATATGATTAGTTTTTATTGTTTTTCAAATTAATCTTTGGGATTTTATTTATTTATTTTTTCTGGTGATACTGGGGTTCCTGGAAGCCCTTCTACCTCTGTGCTACACACCCAGACCTATTTTTACATTTTTATTTGGAAATAGGATCTCCTAAGCCAGTGCGCGTGGCTGGCTTCCAACCTGCGCGATCCTCCTGTCTCTGCCTCCCAAGCGCGGGGATGACAAGCGTGCCCACCACGCCCGGCCGAATCTTTGGGATTTTAAAAGCATATAATCAGTATTACCTTCAGACAGAGACGTAATTCTCTTTTCTTCCCAGTAGGTATTCTTTGTCTTTATCCATTTTCCTGCTTTAGCAGTACAGTGGTAAAATGAGCATTTGGTATTCTTCCTGGATTCAATAAAAAGAATTCATACATTTCTTCATTAAGCATAAAATACTCAGTGTTTAACTAGCAAGTGATTTTTTCAACACACATGAGATGATTACTCAGTTTGACTCCTTTAATCTGATGCTGTTATAATAAGAAACTGAACAAAACTCAGCAGCAAAAGAACAAATAATTCAATTAAAATGGACAAGTGATCTGAATAGATATTTTCAAAGGAAGATATGCAAATGTCCAACGAGAATAGGAAAAATGCTCAGTATCATTAATCATCAGGGGCATGCAAATCAAAATCACAGTGAGATATCACCTCACCCCAGTTAAGTAACTATTATCAGAAAACAAAAAGAATTAATAATATTTATAAGTATCCAAATTCTAAACCATTTTTGCATTCCTATAAATCTTACTTAATCATCATGTTATGATTTAATACACTGCTGGATTTCACATGCTACTTAGGACATCTACTACATACAAGCTTGTATCGTGAGGCCGAATGTGTGTGTAATCGTTTTTTTTTTTTTTAATATTTCCTACCAAATGGTTTGAATAGGAACTGCCAGGGCTCATGTGTTGGAAGCTTGGTCCTCAGTGTAGTGATATTGTGAGGTAATGAACCTTTTAATGCAAGGTAATTGCATTATTGGGGGTGCTGCCTTCAAAAGGAATTGACATAGCCTTATAGGTCTCCAATTAGTTCCCATGAGAGTGATTGTTGTAAAAGAGCACGACTGCCTCCTTCCCACTTGATAGCTTCCTATCTTATCATGCATGCATGTTTTTTTCTCTCTCTCTCTCCCCTTTCCCTCCATCTCCTGCCATGATACCATTCATCATGATGTGATGTATCCAAGAGGACTTTCAGCCTCCAAATCCGTAAGTTAAGTAAGCCTCTTTTCTTTATATATCACCCAACTCAAGTTCAAGTGGTTTTTTATAGCAAAAGAAAATAGACTAATATACTCATATAATTTTATTTCATTCTATTTACTATTACTTTGGTTTTTTTTTCTTTTTCCTTCCTTGCCTTCTGCTGTGTTAACTATATTTTTTCTACTTAACTTTCCACTAGTAACTTAGAACTAGTCATCATTTTTCCATTATGCTAGTTCATGCTTTTAAGTTTTTAACAAAAGTACATTTAAAATTCTAGAATTTTATCTGTATTCAAAGTCAGTCAGTACCTGAATCCCCCTCCCAAACAGGAACTCACAATTCCTCCTTTTATTTATCTCCCATGTAAAGCCTAGAATTTTAAGACCAGACATGCAGTAAGTAGTAGTAATAGTATCCTCATTTTATATTTGCATCTCTAATCATGGGCCATGATCAATAGCTTCTTCTGGATTTGTGCTCAATGCTGGTATTCTCTCACAGCTTTTGCAGGTCTCATTTTCATTCTGTTGGCATTAGTCTTTAGGTAATGCTTTCAGAGATCCCCATGAGTCTTTGTATAAAGTGCCTTTATTTTCCTTTACCCTTGAATAATAATTTGCCAAGGTATAGGATTAAGAATTAAAGCTCATTCCCCTCATATTGAAAAAAAAAGTCACAATAGGGTAGGTAAGAAGAAAATTCATATTTATCCAGGACAGACCATTCTGCCAGCTACTTTCAATATCTCGTTCCTTTATAATCGCAGTAACTCCAAATTCTAAGTATTCATTTCCCATTTTATGTACCAGCATTACATAGCAAATGAGCAGCAGAGATACAAAGCCTAAGCTCAAGAGATGGGATAGAATAAGATGGTAAAATAAGACTCAACAGAAATTGTTACTCCACAGAAACACCAGTTTGAACAACTCCCCAGGCACAAAATACCCTCATAAGAGCTAAGGAAAGTAGGTGAGAGGTTGTCAATCCTATGGTTACAATCTAGAGCTCTGCTTTCTACTAAAAAAAAATGTGAGCCATAATGTAATTTCAAATTTTCTAGGAGTCATATTTTATTTTATTTTGTGGGGCTGGAGATGGAACCCAGGAACATTGTACCTCCAAGCCCCACCCCCAGCCCTAGTTTTTGGTTTTTTTTTTAGTTTATGAAACAGGGTCTCACTGAGTTGCAAAGGGCCTCGCTAAATAGCTGAGACTGTCCTCGAACCGCGATCCTCCTGTCTCAGCCTCTCGAATGCTGGGATTACAAGCATGCATCACCAGGCCCGGCTTAGGAGTCATATTTTAAAGAACAAAAGTAAGGCCAGGCGAGGTGGTGCACACTTATAATCCCAGCATTTGGGAGGTGGAGACCAGAGGATCACAGTTTGCAGAGAGCCTCAGCTACTTAGCAAGTCCCTTCGCAACTCAGTGAGACCCTGTTTCAAAAACTAAAATAAAAAGACTGAAAACTAGGGTTGGGGGTGTAGCTCGGAGGTACAATGCCCCTTGGATCCATCCCCAGTGCCGCAAATTAAAAAAAAAAAAAAAGAGCAAAAGTAAACAGAAAAAAACTGATTTAACAACAGGTATTACTTAGGCAAATACATTCAAAATTTTATTGTTTTGACATGCAATCAACATAGCAATTATCAAGAAACTATTTGTCTTTTCTTTTTCTCATTAAGTCCTTGAAATTCAATCATATACTTTTTACCCTTACAGCAATTTCAATTCAGACTGACCACACCCTTCTACCTCCGGGCTACACTCCCAGACCTATTTTTACATTTATTTTTATTTGGAAACAGGGTCTCCTAAGCCAGTGCGCGCGGCTGGCTTTGAACCTGCGCGATCCTCCTGTCTCTGCCTCCCAAGCCCGGGGATGACAAGCGTGCGCCACCACGCCCGGCTAGACTGACCACATTTCAAGTGCTCCACAGCGGCATGGGACTAGTAGCCACTGTGTTAGCCAACCAAGTTTTATGTCACACTGCTTTTCAAAGCAAATACTTTCCCAGTGCTCTTAGAATAAAGAGCCAGTGTGGGTGATTTATTTTTTTAGTCTCAGTTTGACATGAGAAAGTCTGGCTCTTCTTGAATATAATTTTATGGCTATTTTGTGCTAATTGCAGACACACAATTAATTCCCCTTTGGTTCTTGTCCTCATTATGCAGCACAGCCTCTTCCCCTGATCTATGTAGCCAAAAGTCAGAAGTGCCTTCTTGAGGCCAACTGTTAATTCATTCAAAAGACAGATTAAACATTTTCCTTACTTGATGCCAGCTGCATATATATTTCTACATGTTCCCAAGTTACATTTTCAGGCATTACTTGGCCCCAGTTCAGACAGGGCTTTTTATCACTCCTGGGACAGATTTTGGGTGGAGGCAAGCATCCGATGGCTTTCCTTCATTCAATCCCCAAGAGTGTTATGAGAAGGAAATAACATACACACACAGCAATTTATTTGAAATCTCTGAAGCGTCCACCATTTCAGTTCTCTTCTGCCAGCATTTCCACCAAAATTAATCTCCCAGGCCCTTCATAGATGCTTCCTAGAGCCTCACAACTCCAGCAGTAGAAACAACCATAGAGACTGGAGTTTTAAATATTAAAGGCTCCCACTCCTCTATGGCTCATATAACAGGTTGACAGATGGGGACGGTGGGGAATGGATACCAGCATTTGGAGATTCAAATTGTATTTTTGCTTACCAGATGAGAAACAGAGAATAGCAGTTAAAAGCTCAGCCAGAAACCCTTAAGGTCATAAGTGTGTCTTCCTCTGAGAGTCACACGATCTTGGATAAGTCATTTAATCTCTCTACCCCTTATTTTCTCCAACTTAAAACAGGGACATAGCCCATAGCTGAATGTGGTGACACATGCCTGTAATCCCAGTACTTGGGAGGCTGAGACAGGAGGATTATGGGTTTGAGGCCATCTTTAGCAATTTAGTGAGAACCTCAGCAACTTAGTCAAACCCTGTTTCAAAACAGAAAGAAAAAAGGTTTGGAGTGTAGCTCAAATATAAAATGTTCCCGATTCAACCTCCAGTTAGTGAATGGTATCAAAACAACAAAAAAAGGACATAATGCATATCCTATAGGCCTGTCAGGAAGATTAAAGGATATGATGTGTGTAAAGTCTTGTTATATCTCCCCAATAAAAGTTAGTGAAAAAGAATTTTAATGCTGTTACTGAAGCAATTGTCTTTGGGCTTAGTTTCAAATGTCATCTCTACTGTGTGGTACGTTTGAGACAGTAGACCTGTTTCTTACTTCTATAAGACCCAACTTCCATGACTCTAACTTAGTAGAATCCAGGTCTTGGTCTCACTAGGTTGTTTGTGATCAGAATAGAATAAGGCAACACATGTAATGGACTCTACACAGCATGAGCCACACACCAAATGCTTCATAAATGCGACCTCGTTACAATGGCTTGACGTGATAGCACGATAATCTTTCTAGAATGGTGTTTTGCAAGCAAAGATTAGCTCTAGTTGAAATTCCTAGAAGCATGATCATCCAGTACATTGGCATACCTCAAATTCTTGAAGATACAGTATCACTAATCATCTATTGACCTTCATATGCAGACATTTAAGCATAGGGATAATTTTATTTTTATTTATTTATTTATTTATTTATTTATTTATTTATTTATTTATTTATTTATTTTTGGTGGTACTGGGGTTCCTGGAAGCCCTTCTACCTCCGGGCTACACTCCCAGACCTATTTTATATTTTTTATTTGGAAACAGGGTCTCTTAAGCCAGCAAGGCTGGCTCCGAACCAGCACGATCCTCCTGTCTCCGCCTCTCAAGCGCGGGGATTACAAGCGTGCACCATGCCTGGCAATATAAATATATATATATATATATATATATATATATATATATATATATATATATTGTATATATATATTGGAAACAGGGTTTCTTAAGCCAGTGCGGCTGGCTTCGAACCTACGCGATCCTCTTGTCTCCGCCTCCCAAGTACGGGGATTACCAGCGTGCGCCACCACGCCCAGCTTTTATTTATTTTTAAAAGAACTTATTAGGACAATGGCAAAAGACACATGAGCCCTTTAAGACACCATGTTTGGGAAAGTGTGTAAAGAGCCACAGCTGCAGTCCAGCAGCCTGCTGGGATTGCTAGTACTCCGGACACATCCCCTTCACATTCTCGGTCCTCAAGTTCTATTCACTCCTGTCACTTTTAGTCTCTGAGTGGTATCTATTTGCACCATGCAAAGTGTATTCCCATCCCAATCCCTTAGCTCTCAATGTGAGCTTAACCCATTCTCTACTTTCTGCCTGACTCGGGTGGGCCCTTAACACCATCTGGACCTAAGTGGGTTTTCCTTCAGCCTCTTTATTTACAAAATGCTATTTATTTCAGCAAAACTAAGATGAGGAGGGCTTATGATCTGGGCATCAGAAAAGCAAAATGAGAAGGCTGCGGACCCTGAGAGATCTCATCTTTTTAGCTCCAATTAGATTTTGTCCAGCAAATGAGTAAAAACTAGCGTTCCCTGTTTCCAGTTGCCCCCCCAGAATTTCCCCCAAAGTCAATTACTTCAATAATTGCTTCAAGAGGAGCAGCTTGTAAGAGGACAGTGACAGCAGGATGTACATAAAACGCCTGATGAAAGGCAGGCTCCTCGACACAGAGGGCTTCCCCCCGGGAAATTAGGTCTGGCAAGCTCAGGAGCACACTCCATATGCCCCGTCTACCATCGTCAGCCACAGCCACCTGTGACAAAATGTCCCCACCTTCCCCTGTGCCCCCAGGCCAGGCTTTCCCCTGCTGCTTACTGCTTTTCGTTGCGTCTCCTTCTTGTCATCTCATGCTTGCTTTCTCTTGGGCGCCTTGTTCATTTAATTATTCATTTGATAAACGGGGCCTGCACATTATGGGAAACCGTGTCGCATTCTCTCCACTTCTCAAAATAACTTCTCTGGTCCTCCTACATCACAATCATGTAGGCTGATGATTAATATGCACGTTTCCGGGGCCCTTCCTCGCTCCTGTGAATGGAACCCTCTCGTGGATGGAGCGTGGGAATTTGCGATGCCTTCTGCAGGACTGTGTTGATACACCAGCGAGTACATGAAACATTTCCGTGGAACTGCCGAACCACGGAATGCTCCTCTGCTTTGTTTACCTTTCTCCTATATTAGAATTTCCTCCTAGCAAGCCGGGCGTGGTGGCACACGCTTGTAATCCCCGCGCTTGGGAGGCAGAGACAGGAGGATCGCGCAGGTTCGAAGCTAGCCCCACACGCTGGCTTAGGAGACCCTGTTTCCAAATAAAAAAATGCAAAAATAGGTCTGGGAGTGTAGCCCGGAGGTAGAAGGGCTTCCAGGAACCCCAGTACCACCAAAAAAAAAAAAAAAAGAATTTCCTCCTAGCATTAATTCCAACATATCATCCAGCCCCTTCTACCATCTATTAGACAAGCTGACATCCTGCTTTAACAGATATACCCCCAAAATTCTGCAGCTGAACAGAGTTATGGTTTACTTCCCCCTCACATAGTGCAGAGTAACCAGTCATGCAGCTTTTCTCCAAGTGGTGAGTCACAAGCCAAGCATGGTGACACACACCTGTAATTCCAGCACTTGGGAGGATGAGACAAGAAGATCGCAGGTTCAAGGCAAGCCTCAACAACCTAGTGAGACGCTCAGCAATCTAGTGATACCCTGTATCAAAACAAAAGATAAAAAAAAGTTTAGACGTATAGCTCAGAAGTAGAATGTCCCTGGGTTCAAAAAGGAAAAAAAAGAAGTGACAATTCAGGGCCCAGACACCTTTCGTCTGTGGCTGTGCTGTCTTCAATATGTAGCTCTTTAAATGTTTTTCAGGGGTGCCCTACATTTCAGCATGCAAGAAGAGGAAGAAGATGGGTGAGCGCAGTGTAGGCTTTCATGAGCCAGGCCTGGATATGGCCTTTCCTACTTCTGTCTACATTCTGCAAGGTCATACTGGGTGATATGGCCATAACGAGCCACATGCAATACTGGGAAGTCCTCAAGCCATGTCTCCAGACATGTCTGCTTATTTTTTTTAACTGATACACACATTCAGAAACCACTTTAATTATGAAAGTTATAGAGTTTCAAGGTAACAAAAATACACCATGTCTTTCTTGCTTTGGGAAGTCAAGGATGCTTCGTCTTCTGTGATTATGCTGTATCTCTTTGCTACAGAGAGAGCAGGGCTTTTGAAGAGAAATTGTCAGTCTATACCTCATTCAGAAAATCTCTCATCAGCACCAGTGGCCAGAAACCTGCAAACTTGAAGGAGCTAGCCAAAATCTCAAGAACTTTACAAAAATGGATCGATCGCAACTAATGATGTTGGCATGGTCATTTGCACAGAATAGAAATAAGTCAGTCCATTCTCTCTTGGCCCTGACTTGCCACAGATGTTACTGGGACCATGCTGTACCCTAAAGGAGAGCTGTTGCAATTAGCGGTACCATGCTATATCCTAAAGGTGATCTGCAGCCTTATTCTGATGCTCATGCCCAGAAATCTCAGATGTCCTGAAGATGACTTTAAACAACTTGCCAGCTGAAAATCTAACCATAGTTATGTCGATGCTAGGACAGAATTTATTGATGAAGAGAAGCAATTGGGTGAGGCATGGCCCGCAAAAGAGTGTACAATAAAGAGCCCATTAGACTGATAGAGAGCCCATTGCAAATCCAAAGCCCACAACCTTGAAGGCTGTGATAAAATGAACAGATATAACAACCCAGGAAAGTCCAAAATCATTTTCTCAATTCCTTCACTCCAGGACTATGAAAGAACTAGCAGAGAAATACGATTTGGAAAGATTGTCCAAAAGGGGGTGTCTTGGCCTTCGTGAATCTCAGACATGAGATGGTCACTTGAAAACAACGAGAAAGGTACCATGCTGCTACTGTGTGATGATATTGCAAACTGGAGTTTTCCGGGAGAAGTCTGTTTATATTTTTACTAGCCTCAAAAAGACACTACAGCTCCATTTTGGCAAGAAACAGGGAATAAACGGGCTTTATTTAAACCCCAGCTGCAGTGCACATGTGTACAGATTAACAAACCATGCTCCACAGCTACATTTCTGCCAGAAATGCAGAAACAGCAAAATATAATTAAACTTCCAGCCACACACAAATCAGCCTTGCCAGCTATTTAATTTCTTGGTCAATCTCTGGTTCAAGACCTTGTAGTCTTTGGCCCTGGAAACACTTGAGCAAAGGAATTGTCCCTGCATCAACTTCTATAATAATAACTTCCATTTGCAAAGAACTCTACTCTTTATATAGCCCTTTCATTTAATTTAACAGGATGGTCATAAGCATCAGAGTCATTCATAACAACATCTCTATTTCAAATATGTTTTGGTCCTTGTTGGTCTTTGCTGGGAATGTCCCCTTCTTATTCTCCACTTCATACTAGACTTTCAAAATCAAGTCCATATTTTAATTAAAATATTGCTGATTCCTTCAACTCAATTGAATCTCATAGAGCTTTAGCTATTTGGATATTTGGTTACTTGCTTATATTTTTGTGAGCTTCTTTGTGGTCCTGCTCTGCTTTCTAAACATCATCCCCTACCTTCCCCAATATGTTACAACTAGGCCAAGGAAATTTCTTTTGCCTCATCTGGGCATAGTGGTGCATGCTTATAATCCCAGTACTTGGCAGGCTGAGACAGGAGCATTGTAAATTCATAGACTCCGCAACTTACCAAGGCCCTCAGTAACTTACTGAGATCATTTTTTTTTGTGGTACTGGGGTTCCTGGAAGCCCTCCTTCCTCCGGGCTACACTCCCAGACCTATTTTATATTTTTGAAACAGGGTCTCTTACGCCAGCACGGCTGGCTTCGAACCTGCGCGATCCTCCTGTCTCCGCCTCCCAAGCGCGGGGATTACAAGTGTGTGCCACCACGCCCGGCGGTGAGATCATATTTCAAAATAAAATATAGCCTGGCGTGGTGGCATATGCTTGTAATCCCAGTACTTGGGAGGCTGAGACAGGAGGATCGTGCAGGTTCGAAGTCAGCCTCAGCTACTTAGTGAGGCTCTCAGCAACTTAGTGAGCCCCTGTTTTCAAATAAAATAAAAAATAGATCTGGGAGTGTAGCCCAAAGGTAGAACGCCTCTGGGTTCCATCCCCAGAACCACAAAAAATAAAATAAAATAAAATGTAGACTGGCATGGTGGCACACACCTGTAATTCTAGCACTTGAGAGGCTGAGACTAGAAGATTGTAGGTTTGCAGCCAGCCTCAGCAATTTAGTGAAGCCCTCCACAACTTACTGAGACTCTCTTTCAAACTAAAATAATAAAATAGGGCTGGGGGGTATCTTGGAGGTAGAATGCCCCTGGGTTCCACCCTCAGTACTATCAAAAAATAAATAAAAATAAAATATGGCTGGAAGTGTAGCTCAGAGGTAGAATGTCTCTGGATTTATTCCCCAGCACCACAATTTTTCTCAATTGAATATATTGTTTCTTCTTTCCTTTCTCTGAGGCTATGCTGTCCCCCAATATCTAAAGTTTCATTCTTACTCTGTTTAGTGAGTTTCTACGATAAAGAAGATTCATTTCTCTGTGTATCACCATTCCCGTATATGTTATCCAAATCATCACTTTCTGATGCAATCATACATATCCCTCTCTTTTAATAGACTAAGAACAGTTTTGGTGTGGGATATCTCATTTATCTCTGGATTCCTACCACCGGAATAGTGTGGTCTGAATTCTAATAATGCTGCACAGTCAATACAGAGGCCACACTTTTCTCATGCCATGATGTCACATACAAGTTATCAGACTGAGCCCCAATACAGTGGCTATTCAGTGAAGGTTCTGATAAAGAGATCAAAAGGCTCTTGCTTGCAATTAGAGCCAACTCAATTCTGATGACCATTTGACAGCCAAAAATTTCAGAGACAACTGTGCTAAGATGCTTCTTCATAAATGGATCGTGTCAGTACTAATATAAACAGTTGGTGCTCTTAAATGAGGAGAAATTGTTTGAATTACAGTGATTGCCTCATTCCTGTGAATTCCCTCAGCAGCAACACAATCTGTTCACCCAAAAGGGGCTTTTGAAAAGCATCCCACATTGCAAGGCAATGCTCGATATGATGAATAAATTCACTCAGAA
Source organism: Muscardinus avellanarius (assembly GCF_963383645.1). Taxonomy (NCBI): domain Eukaryota; kingdom Metazoa; phylum Chordata; class Mammalia; order Rodentia; family Gliridae; genus Muscardinus; species Muscardinus avellanarius. Next base: position 8,934,349 of record NC_137792.1, read on the forward strand.
ACATCTGTTAAGGTACAGCTTCTACAAGGCAGAAATGATTTCTTTAAGAGTAGGAATTATATGGTAATACTTCTCTCTTATCCAAATATTGTCTAACATTCGAAAACCTCATGGTGTCTCCCAAAGACTATATGACAAAAAAGGGGGCGGGGAGAGGCAGGCCAGGGTTAACACTTACTGAGTGCCAGCTCTTGGTCCTTGGGAACTGTTATTGAATTGGTGATTAAATGCATTCTTTTGTTTTTTCCTTATAACTACCTGAATTTCTCAAATGTGATTTTCTCTTTCTTGCCTCTGTCATTTGATATACCCTTCCACCCTTTTCTTCTTCTAGCAAAATGATGCTCCTTTAAGGCAGCAATCAAATGTCATATCTTCCAAGAACCAAGCTCCAGCTCCCCCCAGGCACCTTGTTTGTGTACCTCCAGCATCCTATAGAGAACTCTATTGCATCACAAATAGTGTTTTCCAAATAGATAAATAATGTCTGTTTATCCTATTGTACTAGGGAATTCTTGAAAATCAGGCCAATGTTTTTGTATCTCTCTCAACTAAAACAGGAACTCCTCCCGATTCGGTGCTTGGGGATGTTCATCAAGTGAATATATGCACCTGCTCTGGTGGTGCTTAGCCCCAAAATCACTCATTCCCTTTCACAAAGTTTTCATGCTGTGATGTTTAATTTTATATGTCAGCCTGGCTGGGCCACAAATTGCCTAGGTTTTTGGCCAAACATTATTCAGGATGTGTCCTTGTGAGGGTTTCTGGGTGAGATTAGTATTTGAATCTATAGACTGCAATACATTTAGCCAAGTCTAATGTGAATGGGCTTCATCCAATTGGTGGGAGGTATGAATGAACAAAAAGGCTGAGTGAGACAGACTGGAATGCCTCCTTTAAGCTGGTGCACTGCTACTTACTGCCTTCCGACTCCCACTGAAACACTGGCTCTTCCTGAGCCTTGAGTCCCTGGACTACATTTCAATATTGCGTTTCTTGCATCTCTGTAAGTTTATCACCACAGATCTTGGGATTTGAAAGCCTCCATAGTCACATAAGCCATTCCTATGAATTGAATCAATCTATCCATCCATTTTATTGGTTGTGTTTCTTAAGAGAACCCTAGCATACATGTGAATTGAAGTGCATTTGAAGTTTACCCTCAACATTTTACCCAAAACTTGCAGGTTATGAATTAAGGTCATCAACTAAAAAATTCTGCCCAAGTCTCTCAGTGAATAGTACAAATTTTAAAAAGCTTTATACAGAGAATAAAAAACAATTTGGCTACCTTGGAAATGTGATCACTTAAGCATTCATCCTTTTTCTGACTCAGACATATGAACTTTATGACTAGGGTACTAATTTACTCCAAAACATAAACAAGAGAAAGGAAGCTTTCATTCAGTTCTCAAGTAGATCTGAAGAGCATAAAAAACACACTGCATTTTAAAATGTTACATCACTAGTCTGTCAAAGAAACATTTCACAATAGATCTAGAAACTGCTAATACCCAGAATTCTTAACTTTTGCAGTCAATTTTATTTTCCTTCACTTTACGGTACCACACAGTACACAGGTCCCAGTATCAATGCCACTGAGAAGTCAGATGACAGCAACTACACCCATATTAATGAGCATTCTACACTTAACTTATCTTTCCTTCTTCATTCACCTTCAAGGACTTATAGAGGGCTCCAATACATCTCCTTTTAAAACTGCACTTTTTGATATCCATCAGACTGATTCAGGATGACATCTCTTGGAAGAGAATATTCATCATCAAGAATCCCCTTCCTCTTGATATTGTTTTCACCTTGATATCCAATGTAATATATTGGCATCAAGTCTCAAGATACCTTTGCTTTGCTACCTGAGCTGTATCTTGCTACCTTCCCCTCACCTCTTAGCCATCAGCATTGAATTTGATTTTAGACCTTTTATCTCAATAAAATTAGAAAATACATGTGTAGCAACCAGGATTTGCCCATAAAAATAGAAACCACTTTGTGTGTGTTGAGCAAGAAGGGATATGTCATAGGGAATTAGAAGCTCAAAAACAACTCCTTGGAAGGATTGTAGGAAAGAAAGTCAGGGAAATTGATCACAAAGGATAGAGCCACAAGAATTTTCAGCAGTGGACTCAAATGCCTGTGGTTCTAAAGTGGACAATTTTCCCAGTTGCACTTGCATCCCCTGACACCTATATCTGAATGCCACTAGAAGATAATAGTATTCCAAATTGTATCCTCATTAACAAAATGAAGCTGAAACTCTGATGACAAGAAATCTAGGCAGTGATGTCCTTTCCATTCTAAGAACAGGGGGGAAATTAGAAGGGCTTGGATGCCACTCAGTTTCCACAGTGTTTATGGTAGAGAATATGAACATGTTCAGTAACACTAACATGCCAATATTTCAGAGGTAAGGGTTCACACAGTGCCGGTCACGAGAAGATCAAAGGAAGAGCATTTGTCAGTAGCAATGAGTCATAAATGAGTAAATGAAAAGAAAGGGACAGGTAAGGAGGAAAGTGTATCTCAGGGTGCATTATCAGTGCCACTGGTGTGCTAAAGGGGAGCTCTGTTCCACCAGAAGAAACCCCATAAAAATGACCACCATAAAAATGAAAGGTCCAGTCCCTTCTGTGTCCCAATTTCTCCCTAGCTTCCACATATGAGAGAAAACATCTGACCTTCCACTTTTTGTAACTAATTTCACTTAGCATAATATTCTCCAGTTCCTCCTCCCCCCATTTCCCTGCAAATGGCATTATTTTTTTTCTTTGTAGCTGGGTAGAAATTCATTGTGTTTATGTCCCATAATTTTGTAATCCGTTCATCTGATGATGTACACCTAGTTTGGATAATATTAATGGCGCCACTATAAATATAGACGCACATGCATTACTATGGTAGTACCCTAGTGGAGTGCTGAAGGTGACCCAGGGAAGGATGGAGGAGGGGGAAGGGAAAATTGATGAGGGAAATATTTCAATGGATAATTTGCATATACACAAGTTTATCAATGCCAATCATAATGTCATGTACAGAGAGGGTGAAGGGATGGGGTAGGATCTGGGGGAGTCTGAGTGCTGTGTGCATGCGTGCCTCTATCACTCTAAACTTCACCGTGACATATGATTACAAAGCACCAATCAAATTTTTTTAAAAAATCAGAGGTTGAAGTGTTTATATATTAGCTCCATTTTTCCATTATCAGGGTAGCGCCTGGAGGAACTTCCCTCATATTTCTCATCTCTCTTCTTACAAGGGTAAGAACATGCTACCATGGTGTTATAAAAGACCTTGAAGCTGAATGCAGAAAATTTTGTGCTTGAGGTATGTCTTGTAAATGTGAAATGAGCCTAGATCTGCAAAAAATGGTCCATCTCAGCCCCAGCTGCAATCAGAGCTAGGCCAAGCAGGTATGATGCAGGTGCCAGAGGCATCTTCCCTAGAGGATCATCCCAAAGCTTCCCTTCCCCCCTGAACTTCGTCATTGGTTTCTTCTTGAAAGAGTGGTCATCTCTAGTTTTTCACCTACAATTTGTTTTTAGAGCACCATGACCAAATTTCAGGTTCAGTGAAGTTGAGCTGCTCTTTCATTATTATATAGATGATAACCAAATCAGATGCTCACATCTTACTTCTTATGTTTGGGAGGTGTTGGTATAAAAGTGGCATTTACCTTATATGAGTAGATTAGGCCTCCTGAGGCTTTAAGGATCATAATGTGTGTGCTACAAGATTAAGTCACATTGTTCAAGTGAACAGAGGCAGGAGGACAGCCCAGGAAGTGGTCGAAGGTATCTTCTGAATGCCTACCTGAGCTCTAACATCTGTTCTTCCAAACATAACATTAGAAGTCATTCCTCAGTGCCCCAAGAACTTCCTGTTTCTCAGGACCTCCAATTATTTGCTAGGAATCAGCTGGGGATTTCATTAACAAATATCAGAGCAGAATAGTTAGCAGCCGGTAGACCACAAGACGATTAGATAAATGGGCCATGGATTCTGTGGTGGGAGAAAGTGCCAGCAGAGGTGATTAACGACAGCCAACCATGATGGTTTGCCCTACTTCTCAATCTGCTGTAGGTTTAGCCTGTCGTACCACTACTGCCTCTCGCAGCTCTGTGGAAATGTGCTTCATTCAGTTGCATTTTCCCTCCTTGGCTTTTCTTTCCCATAGGCAAGTTGGAGAACCTCTAGTCCCAACTTTAGCTTGGGGTTGAGATATTGTCAGAAAATTCTTTAAATATGCAGCCACTCTGCTACATAAGTTATGACTGTGTTTAAGTTCTTTGTTTGAATAAAATCTCAAAATAAGTAGGTGTGGTTACAACTCAACAAGATTGTGTTTCAAAAAATAAAAAAGCTGGGGGTGTAGCTTAGAGATAGAATGTCCTTGGGTTCAATCCCAGTGCCTCCCAAACGCTCAAAATAATATTAATTCAAAAGAGGAAATCATGTATCATATGCACAAGCCTAACACTACTAGTAAGCGATGTGTACCATCCTCTACACAAAGGTTGCTCAACCTGGGCAGTATCACATATGGAGCCAGGAACTTTTCAGTTTTGAAGGATGCCATGTGTTCCTGTGTTTAGCAACATCCCTGTCCCCTACACAGTAGATGCCAGGAGTTACCCTCCTGTTGTGACAAGCAAAAATATCCCCAGACACTGCCAAATGGTCCCCAGAAAGGGGCTGATTTGCCCTCGATATAGAGCCACTGCAAGCCTAAGAATTCAGTGAACCCCAAAGGACCCCAGAAGATTCTACTGTGTCTTTTGGGATGGAGAAGGGTCTGCTTGTTTAAATGCTGGTTGGCAGCACTGAATTTAAACCGTCATCAGATATGGTTAGAACCCCAACAAATTACTGAAAGTGAACAAAAAAGGACATATTTCTCAGTATGCTCCACTGACTCCCCTTTTTTCTTTAGCTTGATCCTTCAGTCAAATAAATTTCTTTCTTTATTTTTTCTTTGCAGTACTGGGGATGGAACCCAGAGACATTCTACCTCTGAGCTACACCCCCAGCCATATTTTTTTATTCTTTATTTTGAAACAGGGTCTCACTGAGTTGCAAAGGGCCTCACTAAGTAGCCGAGGTGGCCACGAACCATGATCCTCCAGTCTCAGCCTTTCAAATGCTGGAATTACAAGTGTGTGCCATCACACCTGGCAGCAGCCAAATACAATTCTGAGTAGGAAAGCACTAGAAATACAGCTCTGTTACCTGAGAGAGAAAAGTCAGCATTAGTGCTGGTTCCCTTTCGTGTTCACACAACTCCTTAAGGATTCATTTCCCTCTCAGCAATAACAAGCCCATGCCTGTCCATTCCTGCCCTGCTAATGGGATACATTTCCCTATCTATCTGCCTTCTCGTTTTCCAAGGCTCCCTGATTGATCTCCAATCACTTCCCACCCCTTTTGAGAACATGAAGTATTAATTCGAGCTTGTCAAATCTTATATGATATATTCCATTCAGGAGCTAATATCTCATCAACCTTACCTGGCACTGGAAAATTCAATTTCTCAAGATCCTGGCTGTTATCCTGAAGACCTTGCATATCTATTTGGAACAATTAATAGGAAATTTTTTTGTTGAGCTTGGTTTTTTTTATTTTATTTTGTACAGCAGGTAAAGTTCTGTGGATTCTATGTGACGTTTACTTCAATGAATCTTCCAAAAATAAATTAAATCAATCCATTGGCAGTATAGAAATACAGGTGTTCCTTTGTTATTACCATAAGTAACAACAAATAATATAATACATGTATATGAGTTACAGGAGTTTTTAAAGACACTTTGGGGTGGAGGCTGTTGTTACTTATTTCAAAAAGCATGTTCAAGAAATCTTAGTGGAGTGAAGGAGGGGACCTGAGGGAGTCAGGAGGGGTAAGAAGACTTGAAGAGTAAAACATCTCAATGATCATGAGATACATACACAAACTCATCAAAGCCAATCACTGTGCTGAGCATGGAAAGGTGGGGATGGAGAATGAGTGGGATGGGAACTGGGAGAGGGCTCAACAGGTGCTGTGTGCATGTATGCCTCTATCACCCTGAACTGCACCACAATGTATAATTACAATGCACCAATAAAATAAATAAATAAATAAGCAAAAACATATTCAACTGTAGTGTGGTCTAGAACAAGGTTGGGGGTACATCATGTTGAATAGCCAATAGATATCAAGTGTGTGTGTGTGTGTGTGTGTGTGTTGGTACTGGGTATTGAACTCAGGAGCATTCTGCCTCTGAGCCACACCTCCAGCCCAATTTTATTTTTTTATATTTATTTTGAAACAGGATCTCACTAAGTGGCTGAGGTTCTTTCTAAGTTGCTGAGACTGGCCTCGAACTTGTGATCCTCCTGACTTGGTCCCCCAAGTACTAGGATTACAGGCATGGGCACCAATAACTTGCTTAATTTTTTGTTTTGATGCCTACCAATGTTTAAAGGCCAGTCCCTAGAGATATTTTGTGGCAAATGGAACTCTAAAACTTCCATTGCTCATTTTAAAAGACTGAAGTAATCTCTTAGAGACATCAGAATGCTCTATAGTTTTCTTCATTAAAGTCAGGTTATGAAAATATTCAACTCCATCTGATATGGAGATAGGAAAAGCATGATCATATGTCCTTTGGCAACAGGTTAATAACTACAGTAATTTCAAAGAAGTGATGAGCATAAAAGATATTTCAGAATATTTACACCAATTGTAATCTGATATGAAAATCTCTGTGATATCTATGAATGGCAGAGTTATACTGTTAAAACTACTTTGGTTGCCCATATTTCTAATCAAAAGAAATTTTCAGTATCAGTCAGAGGTTAGTAAGAATAAGATGATTTATGGGCCTCATGGATTCTGTCCATAGATTGCCAAGTCAGGAATCTCTATTCAACAACTGATATATTCCATTGCACCATGAAGAGAAAACGAGACAGAATTGTGAAACATTTGGAAAACCCTAAAATTCAGATTTTCTCCTAGCATCTTCCCCTTACTTTTTTGAGATTGTCAAATAAATTTACCCAGCATTCATTCCATCTTGCTCTCAGAAACTCTCTTGCTTTTCACTGAATATGGTCTAGCCTGAGGGTTTTACCCTGACTGATCTCCATGTCTGGAAAAATAAAAGCTTCCTAATGATTTCTACATAGCTATGTAACCACCTTGAGATTTCAATCAGCTGTTTAGAATTGAAAATTTCAATTTAGAGTTGCTACTAAGAATTGCAGTCTGGGCTCTGAAAGTTTATTGCAGCATGCCTAGAAATGGCCAAAGTTGTTCTGTTGAAATAAAAAGTGCATTTATAAGCATAGACCCCTGGCCAAGGCATGGAACCTAATTATTAATAATGCTATTCTGCAACCATGAGTGCAATTAGTTTCGATGTGGTTTGTATCAGCTTGTTGGCATTGTTTATTAATAAGATTAATGATCTGTAACTGGTTAGGGTAAGACTCTCAGAAATCTCAGGTGTTAAGATTGGTTATGTAGTAGAAACACGTATATGTAACCAGCAAGGTAGTCTTAACTCTAGCCAAGCCAGACATGGTAGTACACACGTGTAATCTCAGTACCTAGGAGGCTGAGATAGAAGGATCTCAGTCCCAGAAACTTAGTGAGACCCAGGGTAAAACAAGGAAACAGGGAACAGTAAGACTCTGTTTCAAAATAAAAGGGGCTGGAAGTATAGTCCAAAGGTAGAATGCCCCTGAGCTCAATACCCAGTACTAAAAGAAAAATTAAAAATAACAACATCTAGCCAACATCATATCTGGAGTTCTCTGGTTCCAAGGAATACCATGTACAGTTCTTCATCTCCAGTTTGGAAAGCAAGGGTGTGTCCTGCCATGACCCTTAAAAAAGGAAGATAATACATCCCTACCATGGACCTCTCTGAGTTCCTTGCTTGTGATAGCCTTGGACTGTGAATATATATTTACCCATACTCTTTTTAATCTTATACTTTTTCTATAATAAACTCCAGATTTTTAGTCTACTTTAGCTATCGATTCCTGTTTAACTACTACTATTATTAGTGCTCAAGTCCTACCCCTAATCTTCTTGCTCTTTTATTCTGGATTTCTTGTCTCCATGGTACTTATCACTAGCTGGCATACTATATATTTTACTTATTTATTTTACCATATTACATATTTATGTTATGACTTTGCTTGTTACTTTTTTATTGCCCTCCCACTGGCAGATTCTATGGGAGCAGGGTTTCTGGTGTAATTCTTTTTACTGCAGTGTCTCCATCGTCTGGAACATAGCAGACTTTCTTCAAGTCTTCGATGAATAAATGAATGAATTGAAGAAAAAGGCAGAGTGGAAAAATCACTTAGAGTGCAAGCCTGTTTTGGCTCAGTTCTGAAGCTGGAAATCGATACATAGAAGCTTAGAAAGATGGACATTGATAAAGAGTGTGTTCACCTGCTGATTATACTCAAGTCAGTTATCATAAGAAACAGAGATGTTAACGGACAGTCGGCTACAATAGGAATTGATGCATGTAATCTACGTTGACTCACAGACCAAGAACGGATGGACATGAAGGGCTGCAAGTAGCTAGCAGCATCTCTCTTGAACAGCGAGTTCAGCCTCTGAAAGCAAGCAGAATCATCCAGGCGTGGCATCTCTTTGCATCTCCCTAATACTTTCAGAAGCTTTTGTTTCACAGGGGCTTTGCTCCAGGAGTGGGATAACAAAATGGCTGCAGGTGACAAATGCCATGGGGTTTGGTAGATAGGGACATCAGTAGTGATGGTTGGGGATGTAAGAGTTTGATAGTGAACCATTCCGATGGGCCACTGATTCAGAGATTTGGCTTCTCATCACTGGAAACAGTCATCTATATTTGGACTTCTGGTCTAGAAGCTACAAATTAACCTTGACTGTTGCCCGCTAAACAATAGTGAAGTCTTTCCTCACCCTACAGCCATGATTTTCAAACCTTTCTCTATATCAGAATCATCTGAGGAATTTTTTTAAGAATATAGGATCTGTCTGGGCATCGTAGGACACTCCTATAAGCCCAGTACTTGGGAGGCTGAGAGGTTGAGAGAGGAAGATCACACGTTCAAGGACAGCTTCTGCAACATAGTGAGACCCTCGGCAACTTAGGCTCTGTGTCAACATAAAAAATAAGAAGGGCTGGGTGTGTATCCCAGAGGTAGAATGCCCCTGGTTTCAATTCCCAGACATAAATAAATAAGAGAGCTATTGTGTTAGATTTGCCTAATATGCATATGGTTCAATACTAAGCACTATTTAATACTACGCCCTTCCTCTCCACTGCCTACCCCAATAGAGTTTCTAAATTATCAGGTCTGAGATGAGGTCTGGGTAATTAATATTTTTCAAATTCCTATGGGTGATTTTATAGGTGAAGAACTTCAGTTCAGAATTGTATTATACAGGATTAGTGAATTCAAAGTGATTATTGATATCAACAAATTATAATCAACTCTTTTGAATTATAGGGGAAAATATTTCTGCCAAAGTAGTGAAAATCCTTACAGGGGAAGACTACGCAGTTTGCTCCAGGTGTGGTGAATTTGCTGACATCTCATCCCTGTCTTCCATTCATTGTCCTAATGTTTAAACTTCCAGAAGTAAAGTAGAAAAGATGAATGGTACATGCATAACACAAGCCGGGTATGGTGGCACACATCTATAATCCCAGTATTTGGAAAGCTGAGCCAGGAGGATCACAGTTTCAAGTATAGCCTCAAATATGTAGCAAGTCTGTCTCAAAATAAAAAGAGCTGGTGGGGGACTTTCAGAAACATGGCAATCAAGGGAAGCAGCACTTACCACTCCTGCTGACAGCTGATCTCCATTGCCTCAAAATAGCATTCTATAAAGCCAGAAAATATGATCAGTACATGAATAAAATGATAGATACAAGGCACAGGAAAAAGGAAGATTAGGAGACTGATGGAAGAGCAGAAAAGAGACCCACCAGCCTTGCTGTGGCCGGCACCACAGTGGCGCCATCTTGCCTCACAGCACCCGACTCCAGAGACTGAAAGGAAAACAACCAAGGAAGTGAATCTGTTCTACTTGAGCAAACACCACTACAAATTTGTTCCCAAATTCTGTGTGTGATGACGTCATGTTGGTAGCTTGAAACTGGCTATAGTGAGCATATTTGTACCACAAAAATTGACAAATGCTACCAATCAAATGTTCGTATTTTTTCTTGGAGTCTTGGATGTTAGCTATTTTATCAGTATGGCAGTTTGCTCCACCAGTGGCAGCTGAGCTCACCATGCCCTCCAAGGATCCAGAGCAGAGCTCAACACCAGGAAAGAAACCCACCTACCTGCCTTGCAGCCAAGGGCGCTGCTGTGGCGCCATCTTGCCTCACTGCACCTGATTCCAGGGAAGATCAAGAAAACATCCAAGGAACTGAAGTAAGCAGCTGCAGATCCTTGGATTTGTAAGTCATCAGTTCCTCCTGTGCGAACATGGGCTACAACTTGCAGCACTGGCAGCCAAGCCCACCACGCCCTCCAGAGATCCAGACCAGCCTGCTAAAGGGAAATTGTGTCTGGATCCAGCTGAAATTCTCTTCTGAAACCTGAGGGTGCAAATTTGTTCCCAAATTCTGTGTGTGATGACATCATGTTGGTAGCTTGAAACTGGCTATAGTGAGCATATTTGTACCACAAAAATTGACAAATGCTACCAATCAAATGTTCGTATTTTTTCTTGGAGTCTTGGATGTTAGCTATTTTATCAGTATCAAAGGCCACTATCCAAGCCAAAGAAGGCAAAATTAAAATGACATTGTGTTGTCATTATGTAGTCAGGTTAAGTATTTGTCCAAGTGGATCTTCTATATTGACAGCGGTCATATACCAAATGTTGCCCTATTATTCCAAAGTGGGGGAAATAAGCTTCCTTATTAATTTCTGAGTCATTCTTTTCATGACTAATAAACTAATTCAGAGAAGCTCATTATTCTATGACTCGCTACTTAAAGAGAGACCTTTGCCCACTATGACAAGCCTAAGAAGATGAAAGCTTGCAGAAAAAGTTTTGTTTTAATGACTTTTTCAAGCATAGTACAGCTGGAAGTCTCATGTCAGACTAAAGTTTCCTTCCTGATAAAGTAGCTGTCCCCAGTGCTGACCTAGAATGGAAATCACACGAAACACAGACATTCATAGCCCAAAGAAAATGATCTGCCAGCCTCATTTAACAACCAATTTGGCATCACTACCACTGGTGGGGATCCATTGTAGAACATCTGCCTTCAATCCAAAGATTATTGAATTAAGGACATAAAATTGCGTGTTCATTAATCAGGGGGAAAGGAATCATATTAGGCAAGGCAAGGGAAAGCATACATTTCAAGGCTTACAACCTGAGACGTCAAGGATCCTATTGATCAGCATTTCCAAATATCTGGAGTAGTGTCCTTCCCATAGCTGGTTCTGGTGTATGTGTGCTTCTTTCTTTTATTCTGCAAAAATCCCCTAACAGCATAATGCATTTTCACTAAGCCAAACTAATGTAGGAAGTGATGGGATCAGAAGAGCTTGACCAAAGGTCACAACAAGGACTGTTTCCATCATGAACTGTTGGTACCTACAGGCTGTGCAGGATTTTTTAAAATTTCCATCACCAGCATTAAGTTTTAAAGTATAACTGAGATGGCCACACTTCCATGAATTTCTACAAAGATCACATTTAATGACAGTTCTGGAAAACTCAGGGAGGAAGAGGGCCAAGGTGATACTCTAGTTAATAAAACTCTTCCAAGGAAACCATTTGTACTTCACTCACTTTTAGCTCCATCTGGAAGACTATCCTTGGGTGAAAACCTACCCCAGTGGTCCTTAATTACTATTCAAGCCTCAGTCATTTCCATTAAAGTTAGACAAATATCTGTTATACAGTGTGTACCTCTAGACTCTGTTTCAGCTGGGTTCATGCAATCAGTGATTTTCTCAAAAGTAAAGATTGATCTGCATTCGCCCCGCTCCCTCTATTATTTTCTTTTGATGACAAAGGGCATAAAGGAATACTGATCTGGAGAACAAATTCAAAATCCTGTAAGAGACAAGTCAAAGGACCTACCATGGCCAAGAATCTGCAAATTGCACTCTCCGTAATCATTTGGTGGCAAGAACTAGAATCTACTCAAACTAGGTGCAGTAAAGGAGTAAATATCTCATAGAAGAGGAATCTGGATAGGTTCCAGATTTCAAGAAAAGCAGGAATAAAGGAGATCATTTTGGGAAGTTTGACAATGCTCTACTCTGATGATCCACCACTAACTTGACCCAAATGTCCATTCTCTAAGTGACTGTATTGCTTGATTTAAATCTTCCAGAGAATGAAAATTAAGTCACCACTGAGAGCCATTTCCTGGGAATTCTATCCATGCCTGTGTCATGAGATAGTGGGCAAAGCCATATAGGATAATTTCCTATTGTCAAGACTAACAACAGGGTACAAGGGAAGGTAGAAGGGAAACTGGCAGTGGAAGACAGAACCACCAACGTCTTTACTCAGTACCCTATCAAGCCACAGAGTAGTGCCATAGGACAAAGTTAATTTTTTGAATGAATAACCATCTGGATTTGCATATTATCAAATTTACCTCAGTAAGTAGATTACTTATGCTGGCTTGGGTTTGAAAGGAAAATATATACCCATGCATAAAGTTAAAGCATTCAGTCATTCTGTCATCCCAACCATCCAAAGAGATGATTCACTGCAAAAAAAAAAAATCAGTTGAGCCAGGTGCAGTGGCTCACACCTATAATGCCAGTACTTGGATTAAACAGGAGGATTGCAGGTTCACTGCCAGCCTCATCGAGTTAGTAAAGCCCATCTCAACTTAGTAAGGCACTCATGGAAGAGGAATCTGTATAGGTTTCAGGTTTTAAGAAAAGCAGGAAAAAGAAGATAATTTCAGAAACCTTAATGATAGTTCCAGGAAGCTTTATTTTAAAAAAAAGGGGGGGGATAGGAATGTAGTGTAACTCAGAAGTAGAATGCCTCTGTGTTCAATCCCCAGTGACACACACACACACACACACACACACACACACACACACACAATCAATCAATCAATTAATCAAGTTAGTCAAAATGTTTGATCTGGTGACTTAAAGCAGACTAGGACTGAAAGGTACAGAGGACCTGACATTTGTATGGCAAGAAAATTTGTTGCAATATTAATTGTGCTTACTTTTCACTGTACGGTTATGACCAGAAGGCCCTGCTTCCTTGCTTTGAGAAACACAAAGCCCTCATAATCTCTGCTTAACCTTTCAGTTGGGGTCCGTATTGTGGCTGAATTGAATTACATTCATTTCAGAGAACTAAAAGAAATAAAATATTTGTTATGTCCTATGTTAAGTCAGACACAGACCCACTACATTTGATTCTGTACAATGCAACTCAGAAGAAAAAATTTCTACTGGGAGCTTTTTGGTGCATTCTTTTTTAAGCAAAATGCCCAAAATGTGCTTTGAACAAAAAGCAGGGTGTTTCTAGTCCCAGTTTTCATAGTCACAGCCCAACATTTACAATATAAATATTCAGGCTTCCAGATACGATACAACAGAGGTGGCTTCTTGAACCTGTGAAGCTTAAACACCAAGGATATCACATTACAATTTCTGCACAAGCCTGTGGAACCATCTGATTTGATGTACTCAGAAAAAGAAAGAAAAAAAAATAAAGCTTTTCAAAAAGGGCAAAGAAAGTTAGAAAATCTCATATCACTAAGAGTGAGCAAAGAGGCCTTGGGTGGGGAGGAAAGTGAGCAGAAATCAATTTTACTTGCTTCGGTCTCACAATGGATTTTGCAAAGTAAAGGGTAGAAAATCAATCTTGTCAAATCAGTGAGAATTTATACACTTGAAGGAGTCTAAAGGTCTTGGAGGGTGTATTAGGCAGTAGAATGTTCTTGTCCTCTATCACATCATTGAGACGACGGCATGGAGGCTGAACTCTTTTCTGTACTGACAGGACTGTGACAAGGATTTTTGGCATATGCCTCAAATTGAGTCCAAGGCAGAAGTCTCACCTGAGATTGACTTCCTCAATTCCAGCTCCAATTCCCTGAGCATGACAAAGGAAGCCCTCAGCATGCCTGTTCTGTACATACTTCAACAAGCCTCCAGATTGCACCTAAAAGAACCCCCCCCCTTATCCTGCCTCTAAAGGAGTGTGCCTCTGGAATTTGGGGGCTGGCCCTTGGGTCACATAAGAGTGACCTCCTCTAGTCATAGGGTAAGTCCATGATATAGTGAACAGGAAGTGGTTACTCCCAGTGACATCATCAGTTAATCAGGAAAACAGGATGTGGTGTGTGGGTTTTGAGCAGAAAGGAGTCCCTGCTCTTCTCTAAGCCTTGCTCTCCTGAGTGTGGAAAAGACAATTCCTGAAAAGGGATTAGGGGAGGTAAGAGACTGTTGCACTTTGTCCCAAAAACTGGCTAGGAGCTGGGCCAGGAGGTGGACCTGTAGCCAAACTTAGCTGCATTTTTTAAGCATATAACTCATCTTCCCTTTGGGTTTCCATAAACTTTTGTATAAAACATCTGCCTTATTAGAACTGTACTACTTAGCTATATAAAAGATTCTTGAAGGTGGAAGAGAGCATAGCGCCTAGTCACCACACCTGAGCCCCAAGGAAGTCAACGTAGTGACTTTTATACTGTTTAGGAGGTCCCAAAGGGAATGGAATCAAGGTTAGAAGTTCTACTTTCCGGCCCCATCTGAACCTTCATTATTTAGTGTCAAAATTGATGATCCAGGTTTGATGTGATTCAAGGAACCTTGTGGTCCCTGACAGAAACTGTTTGACCTTGGAAAAGTTACTTGACTTACTTGTACCTCCGTATCTTTAGATGTAAAATGAAGATAGCAGTTCCTGTTATAGAGTATTATAAATATTATATGAGTTCATGTCTGTGAAATTCTTAGAGCCATATCTAGCATAGAGTCAGAGCTTAAGCACTACATGTATGTTAAATAAAATAAAATATTTAGTATTGTTATTACATATTAAAGTTCAGACAAATCAATACAACATTCATGGCTATTAGTCATTAATAGGTATGGTAGAGGCTGGGTGTGGTGGCACACACTTGTAACCCCAGCTTGGGAGGCTAAGACAGGTGGATCACACAGGTTGGAAGGTAACCTCAGCTACTGAGTGAGGCTCTGCAACTTAGTGAGACCCTGTTTCCAAATAAAATATAAAAAAAAGCAGGTCTGGGAGTATAGCCCAGAGGTAGAAAAACCCCTGGGTTCCACCCCCAGTACCGTAAAACTAACAGGTATGGTAGAAGGAATTCTGAGATGCCACCAAGCTTCTATGATTCTGATAGATAGATAGATAGATAGATAGATAGATAGATAGATAGATAATGTGTATATATACATTGATATTATGTGTGTGCGTGTGTGTGTATATATACATATTCTGCTAGTTATTCAATCCAACATGAATCTAGGGTCTCCTCTGAAAGAATTTTGCAGATGCAATGAAGGTCCCCACTGAGATGACCTTAATTTCAGGATATTATATAGGTTGGTCTGACCTAATCAGACAAGGCTTTTAGGAGTAGAGAGTTTTTCCAACTGGTGACAGAATAAGAATTCAGGAAGATTCCTCCACCTGGACTGGAAGAAAGTAAATATCCATGCTGGGAAAGTCCTATAGAGGAAGTCACATGGCAAGGAACTGGGTGGTCTTCAGATGCTAAGACCAACCCCTGGCAACTAGTAGGAAAACAGGCGCTTCAGTCCTACAAACACGAGGTACTGATTTCTGCCAGCTAGTCAGCTTGAAAAAAGACCTATGAGCCAAAGATAAAAACAACTGTCCTGAGCAACATCCTGATGTCAGCCCTGTGAAACCTTGAACAGAGAATCTAGCTACCCTAGATTAACAACTTCAGCAAGTTTCTAATTTTGTGATAATGTGCTACTTGGCAATAGAAAACTGTTTTTAATAGAAAATTATTAAAGCAGTAATGGGAAGGGGAGGGGATGAACATATGCAACTAGCAACTGAGCAGGCCATGTTGTCCAAAGCCCAAGCAGCCTCATCCCACCATACTACAGGGACGATGTTTTCACTGACAAAGTCAGTCTTAAACACTCTCTGTTCAGAGCAAAAGAAAATATTCATTAATTTTCCCTTCCCCATGAAAAATTAGTGAATATCTTTAAAATGAAGGAAAGAATTCAATTCATTGACATTATGTCCATATATTAAATTTTCAATGCCGCTAGGCATGGTGCCGCACACTTGTAATCTCAGCATTCCAGAGGCTGAGACCAGAGGATCATGGTTCGCAGACAGTCTCAGCTACTTAGTGGGACACTCCATAACTTAGTGAGACCCTGTTTCAAAATAAATAAAAATAGGGCAGGGGGTGTAGCTTGGACCTCAAATGCCTCTGGGTTCCATCCCCAGGCCTGCAAAATCATGTACGAGAAAGAGAGAACTGAGTTAGGGAGAGATTATTGGGGAGGCTCACTAAGTGTTGTGTCCCTATCACTCTGAACTTCATTATGATGTGAGACTACCAGGCACCAATACAAGGATTTTTTTAAAGCTTGGCCTTATGGGAAGGCCTCCTTTTATGCCCACCAGCATCACAGCCAGTACAAACTGACTCATTTGTTCCAAGAAGCAACAAGTTTAGGGGCTCTCAGGCTATTTCACGTGATCAGGGAAAGGGCCATGAGATAATATCCAGGTCTAAACGTGGCATGGCCTTCCAGCATCATATTAGGACCTTTGACCTACAGACTTGCCTCTGGCTCTACTTTTTAAGACATACTAGGAAATAATGCAGAGGTTTTTAGGACCTGGAGATCAGAGTTTGGAATTGGCTAAAGAAAAAGGAAGGCAGAACATGTAATGGTTAAGAGCTCCGGCAAAATTTTGCATTAAACTCTGGACTTACTATCGATAAATTGTGTGATTTTTTGCAAGCTCCTTAACCCCTCTCCGCTCCCCATCTGTAAAATGGGAATTGGGGTTATTAAGATGCTTACAAATTACTAATGCATTATGCCTAGATTTTAGCAAGCCCTCCAAAATGGGAGCTATTATTTAAATGCTTTTCATGCTGACCTGAATTGACACTCAAGCCCTAACGCTGGGCTTTTATCATATTATAAAGACCCAACCTTGTGCTCCAGAATAGATACCTGAGTACATCTTGATCCCTTGTTTCAGAGCCCCTAGAGTCTGGTTAATGATGGGTCGCTCTTGGTACATGGATTATTAGACGATGTCAATCAGCCCATTACAAACCAAGAATAAAATAGTGATCTTTCCTTGCTCTCGTCTTCTTGTTTTTTTGTTCATTGTAACATGAATCCCGCTAGTGATGCACACCATCTACCAGTGTCTCTACTGATATGAAACAAAGAAAACTATGATTAAATGCCAATTCAAGATTAGTCTACATAGAGATGCAAATTTTTAATCTAAACACAAAGTTATTATTAATTTCCAAGATAGTTTCATGGGGCTAAGTTTATATCCACCATTCATGAAGGTGGGGTCTATTAAAAAAATTTTTTTGCTGTACTAGGAATGGGACCCAGGGGCATTGTACCTCCGAGCTACACCCCCAGCCCTAATTTTTAGTTCTTTTTAAATTTTAAAACAAGGTCTCACTGATTTGGGAAGGGCCTCACTAAGTAGTCGAGGCTGTCTGAGAACCATAATCCTCCAATCTCAGCCTCCTGGATGCTGATATTACAAGCATGTGCCACCACACCTGGCTGGGTCTATTAAATTTCGCTGAACCAACTCTGATGATGCAATTTATGAAGTCATCCCACTTTGGGATGATAAAGAATTTGAAAGTATATCCTATTTGTAAATATAACCACATCTAGACTCATAAAATAGACTAATTAAATAAAATCTTCTTTCTGAGCATTGCTAAGTGAGGTAATTTGCAATTTCCCTCAACTGAAATGAGGGAGGTGGTGGAGGTATTTTTCCCATTTGTGAGGATGACCATCTATTAAATGGATTTGCAAACTGGTTAATTGCCTGGAACACTTAAGAAGAAAAATGCTGTTCTAGTAATTCTGTTACAGTCTTGGATTAAACTCAGTGGATTTGGCTGAGGGAAGAGTAACATAAGTAATGGCCTGTCTGATACATTTTATATGAGAAAAAATGCTATTTTAAAAACTGATGTTCTCACAAAGAAAACTATAGCAAAATGCCTACAACTCCTTATGCCTTGACACATGATTCCATGACTAGAGTGAAAGATTCAGGAAGTGAAATTATCTTTGCCTAGCTCAGTCAGTATTGCCACCCCGGCACCTAGAATAGTGCACACTAGAAATTCCCTAAATAAGTTAACACAATGAATTAATTAAATGAATTAGCAAGTAAAGGGATACTATTGTTTATTAGTTGTCTGCATTCGGAAGAGTAAATGATCAAACTGAGAAGAAAACAAACAGGAGGTGTAGTTGTGTTGAACTATTGGGTACATTATAAAAGGAAAAGGAAACCTGGTGTCAATGGAATCCCCCGCCATAAGTTTTCATTCCCAAATGGAAATTTCCAGAGCCTGTATTGTAAACCATTTTATGATCAGGAACTTCGATTTTGCTTGTGACTATGTGGCAACAGCGCCATCTTCTGGGAGACCTAGTTGAGCATTTTAGGACAGTATTCTAGAGGGGTTTTTTTCATAGAGCAAATTAGGTTTCAAATTAGAAAGATTATATTGCAAATATCTTTAAAATCACTTCGACAACATGTCATCTTACATATACAGATTTGCCTTAAGTATTTACAATATTTTCTTTCTATCGATGTAACAAAATCATCTCTTAGATAACTGCAACTATAAAACATCCATGCTAAGATGCATCACAAGTTTCCCATAAATCTGAAACTGAAAAGCACTTATAATCCATTTTTTATAATCTAAAAAGTACTGTTTTATTATTTCTAAAAATATATAAATTTCTGTAATGATCTATCTCTATCTGTGCAGTCCAGTATAGTCCAAAAGCCACTAGCCATGTGTGGTTATTACTTAAAATGTATCTAATGATACAAAGGAAATTTTTACCTCATTTTAATTAATTTAAATTTTTTAATTAGCAGCTGGCTATGGTGGTGCACGCTTGTAATCCCCGCGCTTGGGAGGCTGAGACAGGAGAATCACACAAGTTCGAACTCAGCCTCAGCTACTTAGTGAGGATCTCAGCAACTTAGTGAGACCCTGTTTCCAAATAAAATATAAAATAGGTCTGGGAGTATAGCCCAGAGGTAGAAAGCCCCTGGTTTCCACCCCCAGTACCACAAAAAAAATTAACTATATATACGTAGTGCAGGTTTTCTTAACCTGGGCACCACTCACATTTTGAACTAGATCATTCTTTCTTGTATATGAAGGGCTATTCAGTGAATTGTGGGATGTTAGCAGCAATCCTGGCCTTTAACTGCTAGATGCAGGAAGCATATTCTTTCTTATTTGTGATAACCAAAATATCTAAGACTTTGCTAAATTTCCCCTGGATGAGTGGCAAAATTCACCCACAGTTGAGAACCACAGGATTCTGTATTGGATAGCATGGGTCTAGAATATGCTCAGTAAGTATATGGCATTTGGTTGATAAAAAAGAACTTGCCTCTGTACTCTACCAGGGCAGTAGTACTTTTTTCTTAAGAATAGGGAAAGTAAAAACCAAATAGATGTAAACAAAATAATATCATTATTTTCCTTCCATGCCACAGAGATGGAGCCAGGACAGTAATTTTAGAAAATCTGCCTCAGTCAACATTTCTCAGGTTAACATCAGAAAAAAATATATTTCGGTCTAACTCCCTTTTACCTGATCTGGGTAATTGGACATACTGATCTCCCCAAGATTAAGTATATTACCTGGGAAAAGTAGTGAGTAGTAAGTACCCAGTAGGTTTGGTGTGAGGGCTAAATTAGACGATGCATATAGTGTACCTTGCTTAATGTTTGGTATATAGTTGATGTTGAAAACAATAGCTATTATGTTAGACCCTGTCTTGCGGGCAGAAGGGGGGATCCTTATGCCTTTCTAACCAATAATATAACATACTGTGTGTTTTAATAAAAATTCAACTGAAAAAAAAACTAGCCAAGCTCTTTGAACTGAACTTTATTTTCGAGGCCGGGCCCAGAGTCTGCTGCGGGGCATGGCTGGGTCTGGAGCCAGCAAGGCTAGACCCGGAGCCTACTGCGGGGTGAGGCTGGGTCTGGAGCCAGCCCAGCCAGGCCCAGAGCCTGTTGTGTGGCAGGCCTGGAACTGGGGCCTGCTCCACAACAAAGGGCCAGAAGGTTTCTTCAGCTGTGTGGTCAGGAAGCAATAGAAGCTGCTGCTGTCTCACCTAATCTCTCAGCAGATTTCCAGATCCAAGTGACCTCTATTAGAAAAAATTGGTTGTGAGTGGATTATCTTGTCCAAGTTACTCACCTTCTGGCTTTCAGGTTTTCAGTAAGTGGGAATACATGTGGAGAAATAGAAGCTCTAATACATCGTTGGTGGGATTGCAAGTTGGTGCAACCACTTTGGAGAACAGTATAGAAGATCCTCAGAATGAGGAAAACAAACTTACCATATGATCCAGCAGTACTACCTCTGGGTATCTACCAAAAAGACTGAAAACCAAAATACCAAACTAATGCATGAACAACCATGTTCATAGCTGCACAGTTCATCATTACCAAACTGTGGAACCAGCCAAGATGTCCTTCAACGGATGAGTAGATTTCAAAACTATGGGATATGTACACAATGGAATTTTGCCCAGCCATAAGGGAAAACAATCTTATTACATTTACAGTGAAACGTCACAAAAAATAAGAAATTGGATGCTTTTCTTAAAGTGCAAAATATTAGGGAGAAATGGGTAACAGGAGGAACTCTAGATGAAGAAGGGACCCTATAGAGCGATTAAGGTGACATATCCGAGGGGATAAGAAGGAGGATAAGGGACACTCTTTAAAGCACATGATGTGCTTAAACATATCAAAGTCAATCAGGAAGCCAAGCATGGGTAGGAGGGAAGGGGAGGAAGGGGTTAGAGATTGGGTAGGAGCTAATTGGGTGATGTGTGCGTGTATATCTCCACAAGTTTTTTATGCCATTGAAATGTATGACTACAATGCACCAATAAAAAATTATTTTAAAAATTTTACTCATAGGCTTTTAAACTAAAGAATAATTTTGCAAAAAGGTAAATGTATCAAGATGCTTATGTCTGCATTATTAACAATAGCAAAAAATTAGGAAAGATGTACATGTCAAAGATGAAAGTGGGCTAATATATTGAAGTGTACTGCCACTAAAATGATTATTCGAAAGACTATGTAGAAACATGGATGTGTCTATAAGATGGAAAGTACAATAAATACACTATGATTGTGGCAATAACGTCTATATGCATGCGGAAAATAATATGCAAAATAGTTATGTTAGTATAAAAAATTCTAGTGCCTACAACATTCAATGTTTTTCTGTTGCTTGTAAATCCATTCCCTTGACACAATTAAAGGTGTAAGAGAAAGCGTTTCAGGTCCTCCGGGAGGATGAGCCCAGTTATCTTATGATGCTGCTGGATTCCAAAGCACTTCCGGATTCTCAGGCGGCATAACTGCTTCAAAGAAGGAGGCCCTGGGGAAAGATCATAAGACAAGGCTCACACTGCTTTCATCGATCTCAGACTGCTTTGCCTCTCTCTTTTTTGAGCATACTAGATATAACATCGTTATAAGGAAATAATATACTACTGTTTGAGACAATTTTCTGGTTTTTTTATGGGAGGAATTTTTGGACCTTGTTCTCTTTTCTGGTATCTAACTGAAATAAGCTCATTGGGTTTTAATTTAGAACAGAGTGAAAGAAATTTAAAGCTTAGCCTCGCTAACAGAGGCTTAAGGAAACTAACTTGGGAATTACAGAGCCGCACGAATAATGCAAATAAAATCCATGTTTCACGGCATTCTTGCCTTTTGCCTCTAAAAATAAGGTCATATTTCTTTTTCTTTTTTCTTTTTTTTTGGTGGTACTGGGGTTCCTGGAAACCCTTCTACCTCTGGGTTACACTCCCAGACCTATTTTTTTATATATTTTTATTTGGAAACAGGGTCTCAAGCCAGCGCGGCTGGCTTCGAACCTGCGCGATCCTCCTGTCTCCGCCTCCCGGGTGCGGGGATTACAAGCGTGCGCCATCACGCCAGGCATAAGGTCATATTTCTAGATGCGAGTGTGCCTATTGAATAATTTTGGCAGTTTTTAAATTATTCAATGACAATAAGCTATGAGTGAATCATAAGTCATAATATTAAGTCATACTAACTCTTATATAGTGTATTCAGAGATAGCTCGAAGTTTCAACTCACAGGTGAAAAGGAAACTAGCACAAACCTTACCCAGTAAACACCAAAAAAAAAAAAATTCTAGTTTAAGGTGGTAGTTTTCAAAACGTGGGCAGATGGAGGGGGAGTATTTTGCTCCCCAAGGAACAATGAGCAATGTCAAGAGTCATTTCATCACAACTTGGGGAAAGTGCTACTGCCATCTAGTGTGTGGAGGCCAAAGATGCAACTAAACATCATATACTGCACAGGATGGATACCAACTGGCCCAAACTCTCAATAGTGCTGAGGTTGAGAAACCCTATTATAGGGTAAAAGTAACCCTGTTATATGGTAAGAGAATGGGGAATGATTTCCCACACCCACTCTTTGCATCAAATGGCAATGGAAATTCTTTGGGTTGTTTTTTTACTTTTTTGCAGTACTGGAGATGGAACCCAGGGGCATTCCACCTCCGAGCTACCCCTCCCAGTCCTAGTTTTTATTCTTTATTTTGAAACAGTGAGCTGCAAAGGGCCTCACTACGTAGCTGAGGCTGGCCGCGAACCACGCCGCTCCTGTCTCAGACTCCCAAATGCTGAGATTACAAGTGTACGCCACCACGCCCAGCTAAGGGTTGCTTTTTTTTTTCTTCTAATGAAAACTATATGCCTGAAAGAATTCCATAAAACAGCAGCTCTCAATTCATGGTGCACTTCAGATTTGTATGAGGTGAGAAGACTTTATACAACGCTTTGATTAGTTTGGCTAGGGCTTATACATCTCGATTTTTTAAAGGCATCAACCCCAGGTCATTTTATGATGTGGCCATGGTTGAAGACAGAATCAAAGGATACG
Organism: Muscardinus avellanarius; assembly: GCF_963383645.1. Taxonomy (NCBI): domain Eukaryota; kingdom Metazoa; phylum Chordata; class Mammalia; order Rodentia; family Gliridae; genus Muscardinus; species Muscardinus avellanarius. Next base: position 8,957,601 of record NC_137792.1, read on the forward strand.
AGGGCCTCTATTTTCCTATAGCCTCACCATGAACAGAGTAAACTGAGTTACATATCTCTCTGGTAATGGAGAACAAACAAAGGTATATATATATATATATATATATATATATATATATGCAAAAATGTCAAAGAAATGAATGCAAGATCTATGTGTGGGAGTACACTGGGAATTGAACTAGAGGAGGTCTAGTTCTCAGCTACATCCTCAGCCTTTTTTTTTTTTTTTTTGGCGGTACTGGGGATGGAACCCAGGGGCATTCTACCTCTGAGCTACACCCCCAGCCCTATTTTTTATTCTTTATTTTGAAACAGGGTCTCACTAAGTTGCAAAGGGCCTCACCAAGTAGTAGCTGAGGCTGTCTGCAAACCCAGATCCTATTGTCTCAGCCTCCCAAATGCTGGGATTAGAAGCATGCGTCACCACGCCCGGCTAGCCCTTTTTATTTTGAAACAGGGTCTCACTAAGTTGTCACAGCTGACCTCCAACTTGCAATCCTCCTGGTCTCAGCCTCTCAAGTACCAGGATTACAGGCATATGCCACCACACTTGGTTTGAATGGGAGATTTTTAATTGGGCCCAAAGGAAAGCACTTTCGGAAGGGCCTTGTTGGAATTTAGAACACCTTTCAGGTTATATCCAGCGAACTAGAGGACTATACTAACAGACTGCACAAAGTACACTGTGAGGAAACAGAACTTAATCTAACCTCACTAAAGATTGTTGAAGGATGTGACTGATCACACATGCTGGATACACTGCTTGGGCAACTGTAGGAGATACTGATGAAACATTATGAAGAACAGGACCTCAGAGTAAGCCTGACAGAGAATTACAAATAGGACATCAGAGTAATCTCAGTGTGACTACTGGTACTAACTGCCTGCTCTATGCTACATGTAGGACCAGGTATAAAAGAACCGTAGCTCTAATTCCACATACGCAGAGATGGAAATCCACTACAGCTTGGTAGCCACTTGTTAAGCCTGCAAACATTCAGGAGGTTTAATTTTCTCAATAATAAAATGAGCTAATTGTATATGTATAAATTCCTTTGGGAATATTCCTTTGGGCCTTGATGTTTGTTTCCCTTAGCAACATTCATGAAATTTCGAGGTCAAAGTGCATTCGGCGGCTTGGGGTTCCTGTCATGCTAAGCTGAATCATTTTTAGTTTTTATTGTGTACCATAAGCAAATGCTTATGGCCTTAAATGCTTATCAAGAAAGTGATATTCATGGACTCTTTTCCACTTCTCTCCAAAGAAAGTAACACCTTGCCTTTTCTAGCAACGATCTAAAAGCCAACTCAGAACACGTTTGGGTTTCATCTGATGTTTTTCCTGTCACCACCACTGAAAAGAGGATAGTAATTTAATTAAGTCGCATCCCTAGGCACAGAGAAACAGGTGGACTGAATCCACAGGGACACCCAGAGACAGAAATTGTTGTGTTAAATCAGCAGATCTGACTTTCCAAAACACTTGCTTGGCACTGTTGCTGGTGGACTTCCAGTCCACTGAGAGGTAATCTCATCAGAGTTCCAAAAGTGGAGCATGAAGGCAAAGCACTTGGTGATTCTCTCAATCTCTAGAGTAGCAAATTACACTCTATCTATCTATCTATCTATCTATCTATCTATCTATCTACCTATCTTTGGTGCAGGAGATCAGACACAATGCCTTGTGCACCCTAATCATATGCTCTACCACTGAGCTACACTCCCAGCCTCCTAAATTGCACTTTATAAACTATTGGGACCCTTTGTGATACTATCATGTCACTATGTAAAATGTGAAGCAAAGAAATACAAGGTAGCCTAGGTCTCTAAGAATGGTTTTGGAAAATGAAGTGGAAAGAAGGAGCCAGTGAAAGTAATTTAAAAATCTTTTATTTTTGAAGAAGGAGCTATATACATCCTACATTATAACTTTAAGGGGCCCTGAGGTGTTTTCACATCTGTGGGTCCTTTTCCCAATAAAAATAAACCAGTTCAAATAATGGTATGTTCATATATAAAGTTATCAACACCAATTTCAAAATTATGTAGGGGGGAATAGAAAACAGGGTGAGATCTAGAGAGAAACACACCAAGGGCTATATGCATGCCTATTTTCATCACTCTGAACCTCATTAAGATATAATTGTAATGCACCCCCCAAAATAAATGGATGGATGCGTAATATTGAAAATAGTTTACTACTGTGTTGGTATAAGGATAAATATCCAGGTTGGGTTTTTTATTTTTTTCCTTCTGATTTTAAAATAAATTAAGACATTTCTACAGGCCCAAGGCACTAAAAGAGAAATCTGAGAAATTGGCCCTGTATATACAGAAATTATTTTTTTAAAAGAAATAATCAAAATGCAAGTCGAATTGCTCAGTTATGATCCAACTGTTTTGCACAAGGCATCTCTATTGGGCTGATCCTTCTGCCTGTGTGAGGACAGGAGTGCCCCAGGTTGGTGACTTGAGCAGTGCGAGGAGGATGAAGAATTCCTCGGTCCACCTTCCGGTTTTGCCAGAGCCAGACCCAATTTTCAGTATGTGGTGAGAATATAATATGATATCAAAATCCTTCTGGTAGGCAGATCTACTTCAAAAACTTCCAACCCCTAAAACACTGGTAAGACAGTAGATGCTGACACTGCTGTTCAACTGCCTCTAGGGGCAAATAGAATTGCAATCGGGTGTCTTTCCAACCTGGAGTTTTTGCTCTGTATCCTGACCAATGCTTCAGGAAAGCACCCCTTTTCCAGTGCACACCACTAAACTAGTGTTCAGTTATTTTGTTTCAGAGTGTCAATTCTTCTTTATGGAGGTGTGCGGACTTATCATTGGTTAGCTTGGGAAGTAAAAGTCTCTGGATTGGTGTGAATCATTAAGAAACTACCTTAAGCCCTACATTTTGACCCCAGAAATCACATGTCTAGTAGTTTGCCACGTCCGTAGTACACTATGATATCCTGGAGTGGCACACAATAACCAACAGGCTTTTGCAGCATCATTCTAAAGCATGCTTTCAATAACTTCGATATTAAAAATGTTTAATATATGAATTGTTTGAAAACTGGCCTATCCTATCTATGAATTTAGAGTCTCCTGAACAGCCTGTCCCTAACCTGCCGAAACAGTAGGAGGACTGTTTACAATATAAACAACACTATATCCTGTTAAGTACTAAAATGTCATGACTTTATCACATCTGGTGATGGCACAGAGTGATTTTGTACAGAACTGGAAGTCAGAACTCAGTAAGTACCTGCCTCCTACAAGAGCCCGAAGGAACTCTATGGATTAGGGCTTAGATTCAGGCAAAGGAGTAGCACCTTCTCTCTGCAAGAGGAGCTGAGTCAGAGGGCTCTCTGGAGGCACCAAGTCCACAGGACGTTGGCCTTCAGCGTTCTTGGCCTGGGTGTCTGCTCCGAAGTCCATGAGCAGGTGGGCCAGTTCCCCACTGCATAGTCTGGCTGCTGCATGCAGAGGGGAATCCAGACCCTTGCCTTGGTTCACACTTGCTCCTAAATAGTCACAAGAACAAAAGACAGTCAGACAAGGAACACAGCCCAACCATCCCCTTTCTTGAAGCGCTGAGCCTCAATTTCCCTAACAAAAGGGGATTCATGGTGAGCATGGCAATTCTGTGTAACCACAAGATGATTTGATTCCATCGAATATTGTGAGAAAAGTGCCATTTGACAGTGTGACCAGATGGAGAGCATGAGGTATATACCATATTCAGTTAAAATGTGTCAGTGAGCCCATGTCTTGTGTGTTACATATAAGAAAATTTGTGGGGGCACAAAAACTACCCATTCTCTGTTAATAGAATCTAAAATGTGAGCTGAGAGTGAGGCTAGATGATGAAATGTTATATACACTATGCAGCCAAATTCATGCACTAAACTGCCACCACAGGTTTTAAACCCTAGGACTTAAGACTGTGATTTAGACTATAAGAAGGCACCAACTCATGGGGGCATTTCCAAGGTCGGAATGGCCAATCTCGAGATCACAGGAAAAGTGGCCAAGTTCTCCTCTTCAATAGCAAGGTATATTTCTAGGGACCGTTTCCACCAATTCCACCCCTCCACTGTTGACAAATCTCCTCCCCAGTCCAGACTCCGGCTCTTACTGTGATATGTGGGGACATATGGCTTTGTCTGAGCTGCTGTCCCTCTAGCAAAATGAGAATCTATGTGAAGTGAATTGAGGGAAGCAAATATGGCTTTCCTAGCTAGGAGTTGAAAATCTGCCCATGGTGAAAGGAAAGACATGAATGAATATCCTAATTCATAGTAATGGCCACCAAATGAGTGGAAGGCAATAGGAAATTTTCAGGTATGGGGAGAGACTCCTGAAGTCTTAAAAAAAACAAGCAGGACTAATAGAATTAAAGAGGTGATGAAATGGTATTCCAGGTATTGAGAAGGGGGTTGGATGACAGTAAGGAATGATAGTCTCTAGGCCTTTTCAAGGAGAATATTTATAACAGGCTAAAAACGGGGCAAGTTTGATTTCCAAAGCAAAGAGAACTGGTGAAGACAATCCTGAATAGGAAGATCCGGCACTAATTCAGCAGTGTTGCAAGTTATATAGGGCTTCGTCATATGACTGGCGAGAGAGAGAGAGAGAGAGAGAGGAAAAGGAAAAGAAGGAGAAAATAATGACCGGGGTGAGGACCAGGGTGCTGGGAGGAGGTATCATCATCACCATCATTATCATCATGAGAAAACTAGAGTTTCAACAGTGTTCAGTAACTCCCCAGAGGAAAACAGTCAATATTGATTCTGATCTTGCCCAACCTCCTCATTGCCCACACTCTTCCCTCTGTTACAACAGAAAAGATCTTTAAGGTCCAGGGTTGTTGGTTTTCTCTCATATGTGGAAGCTCGAGAGAAAATAGAAACAAAAGTGATTTCACATGAATAAGAAGAGAGACCAGTGGAATAGCAGAAGGGGGTTGGAGGAAGCAGGAGGGAAAACATGAGGGCTGAGAAAGAAAAGAGTTGAAATAACGCTATATCCATATATGAAGTTACCTCTACCAATCTCACTAACAGGTGCGGGGAGGAGAGGGAGCAGGGTAGAATACAGAGAGAAATATAGAGTGCTGTGTGCACGCACATTTGTATCACTTTGAACTTCAGTATGATCTATAACTACTAAAAAAAGATATTCAAAAAACATTTAATTTATTTTTCATTTTCTTTTCTTCTTTTTTTTTTTTTCTTTTTCTTACCTGACTCAAGAAGGTTCTTGGCACAGGCGATCTGCTGGTTTTGACAAGCTAAATAGAGGGGTGTGCCCAAGTGGCTGATGTTATGATCAATGTTACCCCCATGCTCTGCAAGACTCTTTATGCACTCCACATGACCTGCGGCCCAAAGTAAGTGACAACAGTTACTGCACACGTTCTCTTAGCTCGGGAGGGGGCAGCGTCCCCATCTCTTACGTGTTTAAATATGTCAGCAACATAATCAAGGGATTGAAAGTAATTTCCTTTACTTAGAATAGGGGATGACTTTAAGCATTGCTATCAGTTAAGAAGTTGGCCACATAATATGATCTGCAGCTACTGGTGGCACTGCACTTGAATTTCCTAGACACATGGTTAGTAACCAGCAACAGTCCGATGTTTTCAGTTGTTTGTGGTTGTGTGATTCGTCTGAGCTGGGGAGAGCTAGAGAGGAACAGGGATTGAAAGTGGACTGGGACAAGAAAGGCTACAGTGTGGGCCACAGGAAAAGGAAGGAAACTTATGACCTCACCAAGGCTAGACCTGGGAGAAACAGGCCACACTGGGCACGGGCTCAGAAGAAGCTGCCAACCCCGCGGAAGTGGGGCCAGCCTGGCAAGTGAGGTATAGTGAAAGATGAATCTCCCTGCTTCGGTTCAGAATGTCATGCTTTAAATATTTCTGCTTTAGATTTCTCTAGTTCTACCACTTTATCCACTGAATGTGATGAGTTAGCATGTCTCTTAATAAGGAAACATTAATGCTTCAAGAGAGGATTATTATATAGGTTGGGCCAGTTAAACAAGAAACCATTCTGTGAAAGCCACTGAGGAAAGAGAAAGCCCCTTGGCAAAGTATAATCATGATAATAAAGATGATGAGGATAAACATCAGAGAAAAGTAAAACTTGCAATTATCCAGGCATGGTGGTGCACACCTGTAGTCCCGATGTTTGGAAGGCTGGGATAGGAGGCTCAAGACCCGCCTTGGTAACTTGGCAAGCCTCTCACCAATTCAGTGACACCGTTTCAAAACAAAAAATAAAAAGGGCTGGGGGTGTAGCTCAGAGACAGAATGTTCCTGGGTTTGTTCCCCAGCACCACCAAACGAAAACAAACTAACAAAAAACCTTTGCAATTTAACTTCTATCCCAGAATTAATACTATCAGGAAACCTATGACTTTATTAAAAATTATCCTAAACTGTATAGAACACTTTCTAGTGCCCCCAAATTGAAAAACTGCTTCACTTAGGTGAATCTGAGTTCCTCCCCTCTCCCCTTTTTTCTTTTTGTGGTACTGGAGATTGAACTCAGGGACATTTTAACTCTGAGCTACACCCCCACCCCATTTTTATTTTGAAACATGTTCTTGTTAAGTTACTGAGGTTCTCACTAAGTTGCTGAGGCTGGCCTCCAACCTGTAATCCTCCTGTCTCAGCCTCTCAAATACCAGGACTACAGCTGTGCACCACCCTATCCAGATGATACCATCCTTTATAGGCCCTAAAGTAGAACAATAGAATGTGTGGCTCCAAAAGTAGAAGAACATGGTCTGTTTTGTCAAATAATTTGATTTCTATGGGATCCTGGGTTCAACAATGTATTTCATAAATATTGAGAGGACAGGCTACTATATGCCAGCCTCTGTTCCAGAACATCCCAAATAATCTAAAAGGGAAAAGTGTAATCTTCCTGCTCATCATAATCACCTGGAGGGCTTGGTAAAAAGCAAACACAGATGGCTGGTCCCCCACCACCATAGTTATGGATTCTATGGGGCTGGAGTGGCCCAAAATGGCATTTCCAGGCTCCATCATGTTGATGCAACTAGAATCAGGACCCAACTTTTGAGAACGACTGCGCTAAAATATACCTACTCTTCCCTACTGTTTCTTTCAACAGTAAGAGATCTCTAAGCCAAGACGGTGGTGCACGCTTGTAATCCCTGCATTCGGGAGGCAGAGACGGGAGGATTTTGGTTCATGGACAGCCTCAGCTACTTGGTGAGGCCCTCTGCAATTCACTGAGACCCTGTTTCAAAAAATATAAAGACTAGCCGAGCGTGGTGGCGCACGCTTGTCATCCCCGCGCTTGGGAGGCGGAGACAGGAGGATCGCGCAGGTTCGAAGCCAGCCGCGCGCGCTGGCTTAGGAGACCCTGTTTCCAAATAAAAATGTAAAAAGAGGTCTGGGAGTGTAGCCCGGAGGTAGAAGGGCTTCCAGGAACCCCAGTACCACCAAAGAAAAAAATATATAAAGACTAAAAAATAGGGTTGGGGTGTAGCTCAGAGGTAGAATGCTCCTGGGTTCCGTCCCCAGTAGCACACACACACACACACACACACACACACACACACACACACAAAAAAAAAAAAAAAAACAATAAGATGTCTCTCAAAGGACTACGTGGAGAACCGGAAATTCTAAAGAGATTTACCTCTCTTGGCAGCCTCATGGATGGGGGATGCCAGATCACTCTCGGGGTGGGGGCTGGCTCCATGCTGCAGAAGCAGATTCACACAGTCCTGGCTGCCACTGATACATGCATTAAACAAGGGAGTGTGCCAGTCCGTAGTCATGCCGTTCACCTGGAAATAGAAAGAAACTCCAGGCTGAAGACAAACAGAGAGTTAGGCTAACCCACTTTCAAGATGCTGTTTAATTTCTCTGAGCCTTAAGTTCCACAGCTCATAAAATGGGGAGAAAATACCAAATTCTAGAGGATTTTCATTTAAAAAAAAAACTGCGTGAGGTTCTTTTTGTCGGGCAGCAAGAATATTATCGGAAGCTAGGTATGATGGCACAAGCCTGTAATCCCAGTGGTTGGGAGGCTGAGAAAGAGGATCATAGGTTCGAGGCTAGCCTCATCAATTTAGCGAGACTGTTTCAAAATAAAAAATAAAAAAGGGGGCTGGAGGTATAGTTTATAGATAGAAAAAAATGTTACTGAAGTCTCTATGTCCTCCATGCCCTCCCCAGGAACATGAACTTCAAAATAAGTTAGGATCAATTTGATAGCTGTTTGTTTGTTTGTTTGTTTGTTTTTCTTTGCATTACCAGGGATGGAACTCAGGAGCTTCCTACCTCCAACCTACACCCCCAGACCTATTTTTTATTCTTTATTTTGAAAGAGGGCCTCACTAAGTAGCGCTGAGGCTGTCTGCGAACCACAATCCTCCTGTCTCAGCCTCCCAAATGCTGGGATTACAAGCGTGTACCACCATGCCCAGCTAACGGTTACCTTTTTTAAATAAAAACTATGACTGAAAGAATTCACTTCCAAGCCTTTCTATTTGTTATTCCCATTGGGTGGGAAGCCCACAATTTACCCTAACCTACCATCCAGCTTCCTAACTCCAGCAGGACCTTCAAGATTCCGCTTTGATGCCATTTCTTGTAGGAAGCCTCTTTTTAACTTCCTCTCTTCCTATCAGAAATGGATGATAGAAACACTCCTATGTGCTCCCAACAATAATAAGTAATAAGTAGTGTTAGTATTTATTACACGTTATATACGCAGGGTACTTGGTGAGCTTCCCCTGACGATATAGGGATTTTTAATCTTTCCATCAGAAGATGGAGACTGTTGACCCAATACCTCAATCTGAGCTCGCCCATGTGGGCAAATGTGACAGTAGCAAATATAATGCAACAAGAGAGCCTGCCCCCTTTGGCTGCTCTTGCAATCGCTGCTGCTACATGAACAAGTCAAGGCTGCTTGCACATAGAGATGTTCTGTCTTCCCAGCGACCCCAGCAAAATGCTACCTGCTTGCTACACTATTTCACTGCTGTTCATCCATAGCAATGAAGGCAGAAAAAGAATAGCTATTTATGAGTAGTGTCTGATAAAATGCTAGGGGTTCTGTGCATGGCTTCCTTTTTAAAAAAATGATTCAGTATTTCACCTATCGCTAAAATAAACAAGCTTAATGGACAAAATAACTCTTCAAGAACACCACTCTTCATATTTCAAATCAGGCTCATCAAAAGTGCCTGAAATTATTCAGAAGAGATAGAGTCATCTTTCATTCTTAGATATTATTCATTTCTACGATATAATTTAAGCCTCACTTACTTGAGCTCCATTCTCTATTAAAACATTTGCACAGGACAGATGACCTCCAAGACAGGCTTCATGGAGTGGAGACACGCGGTCTGCTGTGACGAGGTTCACAGGCCACCCCTGGGAGGGCAGAAATGTGAAGAGTCAGGAATAAAAGCAATAGTGACTTGGGGTTGGTTTTCAGCCATGATTCCAGCACTATGCCAATTCTTCCAGATTAAATAGACTATCAGAAAGTACGCTAAGGTGTTGATGGTGATACTAAATGAAAATCCCAAACTATCATACATTGCAAGTGAAAACAGAATATTGTGTTTTCCAATAAGAAAAACAATTTGGTAGTGTCTTTTAGAGCTGATGATATGCATACCTACAACCCAGAAATTTCACTGTTGGTTGCATGCAGTAAAGAGACATATACAAAGATAAACATAGAAGAAAGTTCATAACAGTATTAGTCATGATAGCTCAAAACTGAAAACAACCCAAATGCCCATCAACGGTCAACTGAATTAACAAACTTTGTTATAGACATTCATGCAATATTACACTCAACAAATTAAAACTTCAAACAACTACAAGGATGATGCTTGCAAAAGTAATGTTGAACAAAAGAAATAAGATCCAAAATAATACATACTGAATGATTACTTCAAAATTTTTCAAAATTAGGCACAACTACCCTATATTGTTTTCGAATGCATACCAAGGAAGTCAAACCATAACCAAGCAAGGCAATCAGGATGTGGTTACTTCCATCAAAGAGGGACAAGATTGGACTCCCAAAAGGGGAAAGATGGTATGGGTGTCACTTTGAAGAAAGCAACAAATTCTATTTTTCCATTTTTGACCTGGAGATGCGCAGTCATACGGTTAATAATCTCATTATCATCATGCTTTTTTTTTTTTGGTGGTACTGGGGTTCCTGGAAGCCCTTCTACCTCCGGGCTACACTACCAGACCTATTTTCATACTTTTTTATTTTGGAAACAGGGTCTCTTACGCCAGCACAGCTGGCTTCGAACCTGTGCGATCCCCCTGTCTCCGCCTCCCAAGCGCGGGAATCACAAGCATGCGCCACCACGGCCGGCATCATCATGCTTTCTTAAATTTCACATAATTGCACATACACATTTAAATTATTTTGTTTCTCATATTTCTCAATTTAAACATATTCAAGGCAGCTTAGCTTCAATTGCTAGATTTAACAAGCAATTATTAAATTCTAACAAATTAACAAGTAGCTTTTTCTTGTAAGACAATTCAAAGGCAATTTTGAAACTGCAGGTGAACACAGAAATACACTACATGCACCTTTTAGGATAACTAAATGCACTTGACTGCTTTAGGAAATTAAAATGGACCTATTAACCAATAAAATGTTTTTAAATATAAGTACTGTATTTAGTAGTACACAGGATTTTATAATGTATGTAATAAAAACACCATTTCCATTCAATTCTTTTTCTCAAAGGGACCCAAAACTCTCTTCCCTGACATTTAACTTTTTTCCTTGACCTTCCTAGCTCTGTATGTATTATAACAAGGGGATCAGGGAACTATAGACCATGAGCCAAGACCAGCCCACAAACCTGTTTTTGCATAGGGTACTAGCTAAATGGTTGAAAACAAATCAAAAGAATACTTTGTGATGCAAGCAAAGCATTTCAGTGCCCATAATCAAAGTGTTATCAGAGCACAGCCTGACCCATTCATTTTCACATGGTCTATGGAAGATGTTTGCACTAAAATGGCAGAGCTGGATATCTGCAATAGAGATTTGTGTGTGAAGCCTGAAATATCTACTACCAGGCCCTTTATGGAAAAAATACCAATCCTGACCTTTTTTGTTCTGTTTTGTTTTTGTTGTTTATTGATACTGGTGACTGAACCCAGGGAGGGGCAATCTACTGATAAGCTACACCCCCGGCCTGTTTTTATTTTTTATTGTGAAACAGTCCTGCTAGGCTGCTGACGGTCTCGCTAATTTGCTGAGGCTGGCTGCCAACCTCTGATCTTCCTATCTCAGCCTCCCCAGCACTGGGATTATAGGCGTATGCCACCCTATCCCAGCTCCAACTCTGGTTTTGATCAAAGTAAGAAATATATCATTTCTTATTTTGCTATTCACACCTAAGATTTAAATATTTTGTTGGCAAGAGAATATTTTTCACAGAATCACCAGTTTTTGTTTTTGTGGTACTGAGGGTGGAACTCAGGGGGATTTTCTACTTCTGGGCTACACTCCCAGACCTATTTTATACTTTATTTGGAAACAGGGTCTCACTAAGTTGCTGAGAGCCTCACTAAGTAGCTGAGGCTGGCTTCGAACCTGTGCGATCCTCCTGTCTCAGCCTCCCAAGCGCGGGATCACAGGCGTGTGTCACCACGCCCGGCTAGTCACCAGTTTTAAAAAAGCAGCTTTATCAATGCAACTAGAGGGTATAATTTTCACATTAGGCAAAAGTTATATAACAAGTAGTTGCAAGACAGATTCAGGCATAGAACTCGGGCAAAGGACAACCGTAAGAAAGCAACGCAATTGAGTTCTAGTTCCACCTCAACACTTGGTATTATGGGTCTTTTCAAACTTAAACTTTCTACGGAGGGAAAAGGATACTAGTGTCTTATACTTTTAATTTGTATTATGCCAACTACTCATAAGCACAGTTTGACATGTTTATTGAATAATTGGTTACTTCCTTTTATAAGCTGCTCAATTTTTGCTGGGTTTCTTGTCTTTTCTGTATCGATTTTAGACTGTATCATAATGAATATATGTCCTATTGAACTTATATCATAGTTATATTAGAATATTTATATATATATCATATTATTTATTGAGTAATTGATATTTCCTTTTATAAAATGCTCAAATTTTGTTGGGTTTCATGTCTTTTTTATACTGATTTTAGACTGTGTGTGTTGTTTTGTGTGTGTTATCACAGTGAATATATATTATATTTAATATATATCATATTGAATATGTGCAATAAATTTTATCCCCAGAACCACAAATAGTTTTCAAATATTTACTCCTAATATGTAGCTTGCCTCCTTACTTTAAATATGGTCTTTTAATTGAGTTCTTAATTTTTTTTATTTTTGCAATACTAGGGATTGAACTCCAGGGCATTCTACCTCTGAGCTACATCCCCAGCCCTTTTTTTTTTTTTTTTTTGGTGGTACTGGGGTTCCTGGAAGCCCTTCTACCTCTGGGCTACACTCCCAGACCTATTTTTTATAGTTTTTTATTTGGAAACAGGGTCTCTACGCGATCCTCCTGTCTGGGGCTCCCAAGTGCGGGGATTACAAGCGTGCGCCACCATGCCCAGCCCAGCCCTTTTTTATTCTCTATTTTGAAACAGGGTCTCACTAAGTTGCGGAGAGCCTCACAAGTTCCTGCGGCTGGCCGAGAACTGATGATCCTCCCGTCTCAGCCTTCCAAGTACTGAGTTCTTAATTTTAATAAAATTACCTTATCAGTGTTTTTGTTCCTTTCCTCATGCTGTATTCCTTTTGTGTCAAATGCCTCTCTCTCTCCTACAACCATCAAAATGACCTTTTCTTGGTTCTGAAGAAGTTTTTTTAAAAAAATGCCAATGCACCAATACATGAAGCCTGGCCCAGGCTAAATAGGGAAGTAAGTGGAGTAATTCCTAGTCATTATTATCTAAAAAAATTCCTGACCTGGGTGTGATGACACATGCCTTTAATCCCAGTTTCTTGGAGGATCACAGGTTCAAGAATAGCCTAAACAACTTAGCAAGCTTCTCAGCAACCTAGCAAGACCCTGTTTCAAAAAATATATATATAAAGAACTTGGAGTACAGTTCATAGGTACCTCCGGGTTGAATTCCCAGTACTACATACACACACAAAGAATCTTGGATGACTTTTTAATATGACACGCTGATATAGAATAAATGGCTATGTATTCTTTTTTTACTTTTCTTGGACCAAATGAGAATTTTTTTAAATTTTCACTTTGCTTGATAGTCATTTGAATCCTATTCCTCTTACTAAAACATTTTTTAGCTTGCCACTAGCATCTTCAGTATTCACTGATTAAAGTGCTATATATATTGTAATAAAAATAGATGCCATTTGTGATTGTTGTAACTAGTCTGGATAATTTACATACATCATCTGAGTTAATGTGGTCAAATAAATTTAAATTAGCAGAACAGATTCATTTGGGGCTCTCAATTCATTACTCCCCTTATGGTAATGCAGCATCTTCACAACCTTTCTATGACCTCATAGTTGACAAAACATATACTTCCTTGATCCTTGACTTTGGAGTTGGTCACATGATTTATTTGACCAATGGGATATTAGCATATGTGCCATAAGCCAAGATGGGAAATCCTGTACTCTTGCATAGTTGGGCTTGACCTACCTATGTTCCAGCCATTTGCTGAGAGAAGAAAATCCCCCGGGGAACCGGTGGTCTATAAATGATGAGAGATATGTGCAGCAGAGTTGTACCCAACCCACACTTTGGATCCAAACCAGCGTAAAGCGGCCGACCCAAGCACTCGTTAGTGGGAAGTTATGGTTATTTTATTATGCCACTGAGTTTTGGTGTGGGTTGCTGCTGAGTTTAGAGGCGCAGTGATAAAAGTAGCTATTACAACGCTCATTTTATGAAGGCAGAAACTGAGGTCCCACAATGATAACTCACTCAAATAATGTGATAAGGCTTATATGAAAACATGGTTCCGGCTGATGTTCAGTAAACACATAAATACTGAATATAAATGAATATCTGCCCAATTTTGCAAGTAATATATAAAAGCACCAGTGATCATTTCTCATCCCATCAAAATAGGGTAAATACTTCATTTTATCTGAGAAGCAGACTAACTTCATTTAGCTAGACTTATGTGTTATAATAAATATTTTTATTTATAATAGGCTGCTACTATGGAGAAAACAGCTTAAAATAGTGGCTTAATGCAGGATAATATATTTCTTTAGGAACTATTTTCTTATAGGAGAATTTCTTAATCTAGCTAGGTCCATGGAATTGGATTTTCAAAAGCACTTTTCATTCAACTCTACCTGAAATGTTGCATGTCCTTCAATCATGAGTGTAGATAACAAACGACAGTAGTAAAAACGGATTATAGTGCTGTCATCAATAGAAAGCAGAGATGTTTATCAATGCATTATGGGTTTTGCACATATCTAAATATATCAAAATATAAGCTCACCCTACTTAGAATTTATAGCAGCTATCAGAACCACCACTAGATCTTTAATGAATTAATTTCAAAGTCCACATATTATTATATCACACGTTTTTAATATTTTGATAGATTTCCTCTGCAATATGTTTTATGAACTGAAACTTTACTCTGACAAGGGGTCTACAGACTTTGTCAGATTGCTAAAGAGGTCCCGTAGTACAAAAGGAGCTAACAGTTCCTAACTTAAAGGGTATATTGCTCTGTGTGTGTGTGTGTGTGTGTGTGTGTGTGTGTGTGATACCAGGGATGGAACCCAGGGGCATTCTACCTCTGAGCTACACCCCCAGCCCTATTTTATTCTTTTTTTTATTTTTGAAACAGGGTCTCACTAGGTTGCAGAGGGCCTCACTAAGTTGCTGAGGCTGGCTGTGAACCTGTGATCCTCCTGTCTCAGCCTCCCAAGTACTGAGAATACAAGCAAGCGCCACCAGCCCTGGCTGGTATCTTGCCATTTTTTTTTACAGAAGAAAACCTTCTGAACAAAACTTCATTAGGATTTCGAATAATTTAAACTGTTTGCTTAAAAGTGTTTTTGTGTAGGTTGCCAGTAATTTCAAGCAAGCCGAACTCAAATCAATGTGTATTGGAAATTCTACGTGAGGAACAGAAAAACTAAAATCAAACTGTGCAGAGCCATGGCCAGCTGAGGCTTTAGCAGCACTGAAAATGCTTTTGGAATTTTAAGATTGTTTTCTTTATTTTTTGCAGTACTGAGGATGGAACCCAGGTGCATTCTACCTCTGAGTAACAAACACCCCCAGCCCTACTATTTTATTCTTTATTTTGAAACAGGGTCTCACGACTTGCAAAGAATCTCACTAAGTAGTAGCTGAGGCTGTCCTCGAACCACGATCCTCCTGTCTCAGCCTCCCTAATGTTGGGATTACAAGCGTGCGCCACCACACCTGGCTAAAACTGTGTATTAAAAAAAACATTTTCAAGCATTTTTTTTATTTATATCAGACATTTTCAAACTGAGCTTTAATGACATTGTGAGCTGTATAATTTCTGATGGTGAGAGCTGTCCCGTGAGCTGTATTTTGATTAGTAGCATCCTCGGTGTCTATTTTCTAGATGCTATTATCACCACCTCTCTAGTCTAACAACCAACGAGAGCTTTAGACATTGTCAAATGTCTGTGGATGGGCAAAACTGCCAGTTCAGAATCAATTTCACATGTAATTCTTTTACTATACTTTTATTGGTGCATTACAATTATACATCACAATGAGGATTGGATAACATCACAATGAGGATCACATACATGCACACAGCACTCGGTATATTTCCCCTGGGTCCCACCCCATGCGCCCCCCCCCCTTCCCTATACATATCGAGGTTGATATTGATAATTTTGTTACGAACACAGCATTATTTGAACTGTTGCCTTCATCAAGTACATGATAATTCTTAAGAACACAGTTTATTGAATAAACTGAAATCAACTTGAATGCACCAACTTGCTGATTCGTCTTTTAACAAGTGTTTCATGTAATGCCTACTATGTGCTTAGAATTATACAAAACTCTGGTATCATGCCAGCCTCCAAAGAAAGAATTGTCTATTTAGAATGGGAGCCGTCTCGTTTTGCTTAAGAGGAGATTGGTATTTTGATAATCAGTCTTAAGATTTCTTTTTTCTAAGTTTGACGTAGCAGTACCATATGCTTAATATTTACCACTTTTTAATTAAAGATCTACCTGGCTGATGAGGTTCCTCAGAGAGAGCAGGCGTCCGTGGATCGCTGCTTCATGTATAGGAGACCAATCAGACACGGCATCTGTATTGAAAAGGGAGGAATGGGTCATATTCTGCTAATGCACTAAGGTTGGCCGTCCTTAAGCACTGATAAGAGTGGGATGGGTCCTGGATGCAGACAGGGTCACTCCGCACAAATTCCCATGAGGACTTTAGCATTTCTCACTTTTTTTTTTTTTTTTTTTGGCAGTACTGGGGATGGAACCCAGGGACATTCTACCTCTAAGCTACATTCCCAGCCCTATTTTTTTCTGTATTTTGAAACAGGGTCTCACTGAGTTGCAAAGGGCCTCACTAAGTAGCTGAGGATGCCTGCAAACCACGATCCTCCTGTTTCAGCCTCCCGAATGCTGAGATTACAAGTGTGCGCCACCACACCCAGCTTAGTATTTCTCACTTCTAATGATGTTTTTATACACAGCTTATTTTAATTTCTTTTGTGTGTGTGTGTGTGTGTGTGTGTGTGTGTGTGTGTGTGTGTGGTATGGGGGATGAAACCCAGGGGCATTCTAACTCCAAGCTACACCCCCACCCGTATTTTTTATTCTTTATTTTGAAGCAGGGTCTCATTGAGTTGCAGAGGGCCTCACTAATTAGTAGCTGAAGCTGACTTTGAACCCATGATCCTTCTGTCTCAGCCTCCCAAATGTTGGGATTACAATCATGTGCCACCACGCCTCGCTCACTATACACAGCTTATTATTATTATTATTATTATTATTATTATCATTAGTAGTAGTAGTAGTAGTAGTAGTAGTAGTACTGGGGGTGGAATCCAGAGGTTATCTACCTCCAGTCTATACCCCCAGACCTATTTTATATTTTATTTGGAAACAGGGTCTCACTAAGTTGCTGGAAGCCTCACTATGTAGCTGAGGCTGGGTTCGAACCCGCGCCATCCTCCTGTCTCAGCCTCCCAAGTGCGGGGATTACAAGCGTGCGCCACCACGACTGGCTGCATGGCTTATTTTAAATGTCTGGATAGCTAAAGAACTATAGACAGTTCCAAACTGAGAAGAAAAGAGATAGATTGGGAGACCGTTATGTTAAGCGAAATAAACCAAGCACAGGAAGACAGGTACCACATGATCTCTCTCATCTATAGAGTCTAAAAATGTGGATCTCATAGAAGTTGAGAGTGGAATGGTGGCTACTAAAGACCAAGGAGAGGAGGGAGAGGGAGGAATGGGGAGATGGTGAGCAATGGATATGAAGTTATAGTCAGGTAGGAACCAGAAGCTGATGTGCTATGGCACCGGAGAATAACTAGAGATAAAAATTATGTAGTGTATATTTGAGAAAGAAAAACAGGCTTTGAATATTTTAGCCATAAAGAAAAGACAAATGTTTGAGATAGATGTATCACCTGAGTTAAACATTACACAATGTGTACATGTGTCAAAATATCACATGGTACCCCATAGATGTATACCAATTCTGTTTTTCTGTATCAGTTAAAAATAAATTTTAATTTAAAAAAAATTCACAAGGAGGCAGATGGGGATGACAGATGACTGTACTTCCATTTACATGCTGGTTTCAAAGGCAAATGGCTCATTTAGTTAAGTGAGAGCTTCACTAATCACCAGCATTAGTGTGTTAAGTTGTAGCTGCCAGTCTAGTTTTCTTGCCTGAAATACAAACTTTGGTGTCTCAGCAAACAGTGCCATTTACTAATGGTAGTAAACACATAAAATCACATACACCATTAGGTTTGGAATCAAATCTAAACAGAACCTTATCTATTTATATTACCTCCTGTCCCAATATTAAGCTCATATCAGAGTTCAGTCTGACCTTGACACAGGGACATTATTTACCTCCAAAGCCCTTGTGGTTAAAGGAAAGCTCTGAATTTAAAACCAGTAGACCTCTGTCCAAAGACAGGTTCTTACTCTCGGTTTCCTTTTTATAAAGTAAGGACAGAAATCTACTTATCCATGCCCCAGTACCTATTACCTACTATTATTATCTTGCCCTAACACTAAACGGAAAGTCTTATTGAATCCTATAATCCCTGCTATTTAAAGTAGCAAATTGCCAGGCGTGGTGGCGCACGCTTGTAATCCCAGTGCTTGGGAGGCTGAGACAGGAGGATCGCACAGGTTCAAAGCCAGCCTCAGCTACTTAGTGAGGCTCTCAGCAACTTAGTGAGACCCTGTTTCAAAATAAAGTATAAAATAGGTCTGGGCGTATAGGTACAGGCTTGTAATCTCAGCGCTTGTGAGGCTGAGACAGGAGGATCGCACAGGTTCAAAGCCAGCCTCAACTACTGAGTGAAGCTCTCAGCAACTTAGTGAGACCCTGTATTTAAATTTAAAAAAATTAAAATAGGTCTGGGAGTATAGCCCAGAGGTAGAAGGCCGCTGGGTTCCATTCCCAGTACCACCAATAAATAAATAAATAAATAAATAAATTAATTAATTAATTAATTAAATAAAGTAGCAAATTTAAGCCGGGCATGGTGATGCACACCTATAGTCCCAGTACTCATGAGGCTGAGACAGGAGGATCAAAGTTTTGAGGCCAGCCTCAACAATTTAGTGAGACCCTCAGCAACCTAGCATGACCCTATTTCAAAATAAAAAAGGGCATGGAGTGTAGGTCAGAGATAGAATGCCCCTGAGTATAATCTCCACTCACAAAAAAGGCAAATTTATTGTACAACTATATAGGAGGAATAGAAATTCTTAGGAATAGACTGCAAATCCTATCCTAACACTTTAAATGCGTTCTTCTCACCTTATAATTAAGCACGGATGTAACAAATGGAAACAGACCCAATATTGTTTATCTCAAGTTGCATCTGATTTCCAGAACAAACATAGGCAGAAGTCAGAGTGCTAGGAGGCTTGCCTTGGCTTCCATCCGCTCCAGCTCCGCCTGTGCTGGTGAACGCAGGACACGCAAAGCCAGGTAGAATGCTCTGATCGCAGCTCTGCCTTGCACAGGACTTAATAGCTCCTAAAAGTCATACAGACTTGGAGAACCGAAGTGGTTACCGCAAACTGAAAGGCTTTGAGGGAAGAGGCAAACCCCTTGTCCTTCCCATGTATTAGCTGAGGCCTGTCTGCCACCTGGAGCCATGGATGTCCTGGAAAATCTGTCCCAGTGAGCAAATTACCAACCTTCCAGACAGATTCATTAAGCATTACTATAAAAAAAAGAGAGCCAGGCGTGGCGCTGCACGCTTGTAATCCCAGCATTCGGGAGGCTGAGACAGGAGGATCAGGGTTTGCAGACAGCCTCAGCTACTTAGCGAAGCCCTCTGCAACTCAGTGAGACCCGGTTTCAAAATAAAGAATAAAGCCGGGCGTGGTGGCGCACGCTTGTAATCCCCGCGCTTGGGAGGCGGAGACAGGAGGATCGCGCAGGTTCGAAGCCAGCCTCAGCTGCTTAGTGAGGCTGTCAGCAACTTAGTGAGACCCTGTTTCCAAATAAAGTATAATATAGGTCTTAGAGTATAGCCTGGAGGTAGAAAGCCTCTGGGTTCCACCCCCAGTACCACCAAAAAATGAAAGAAAGAAGAAAGAAAGAAAGAAAGAAAGAAAGAAAGAAAGAAAGAAAGAAAGAAAGAAAGAAAGAATGAATAAAAAAGGGCAGGGGGTGTAGCTCAGAAGTCGAATGCCCCTGGGTTCCATCCCCAGACCCGCAAAAAATAAATAAAGAAATAAAGAAAGAAAGAAAGAATGAATGAATGAATCAATCAATGAATGAATGAATTTGAAAGAGCCCACCTACACAGTATGCAGCCAGGGTGCTCCTGCCTAGGGTGGCTGAGGTCTTAAGGCAAGGCACCTTAAGTTAAATGGGTTTCCCACCCCAAAGATTATGCTGCTCGGTAAAAACGCAAATGTCTCACTGTATTCTTTGCAGGTTCCTAATTCTCTCAGGAAAAAAGAAAAAAAAAAACACTGATGTTTCTAGGGTTTGGAGTCTAAAATCCAAACTACAAATATGGAATGATTTAGCTACAAATTAGAATTAAAAGAACAACCAATTCTACTTGGTTGGTGCTGATGTTGCAAAATACCATTCACTCAAGATCTTGAGCAAGATGAGAGCCAAAAGTTTAGAAAGGTTTTGAAAACCAGTTTTAAATAGATTTGCAAATGTACCCTAATGGATCACCATGTGTGTGATAATTAGACCAATTTTTTTCCTTCCAAGCGCTCAGCTGCTAAGAAATAAAGCTGCCACACTCATTGGCCTTCTTAAAGCTACATCGCATTATTAGAGTTGACAGTTTAAACCACCAAGGCAGGTAATTCCAGTCTTAAATTGTAACTCTGTTCAGATTTCATAAAAATGGTGTCATTATATTATTAAATGTAGACAAAAATGAGATTTTCTTTCTGCTCATTCATCATAGAACCATTACTTCTCTTATTTAGGGTAAATAAAGGATTATGTATTTCGCCAAAAAGAAAAATAAGGCCACTTGATGTTTTGCACACACGTAGAATGTAGTATTTTCAGAGCAGAGCCTGCAAATTTGCCTATCTTTAAGCAGTACAAAGTACTGTCATGGCATACGTAATAGGGGGCTGATCATCTGTATCTAGCTAGCTAGATAATGGCTTTATTGAGCTGTAAGTCACATACTATCCAATGCACCCATTTAAAGTGTACGATTCAATGCTTCTCATTATATTCACAGATCTGTGCAACCAATACCACAATCCATTCTAGAATATTATTCTCACCCCAAAATGAAATACCATGCCCAGAAACATTCACTCCACATTCCCACTTCCCCTGGACCCTGATAACCACTGATCTCCTTTCTGTCCTCATGGATTTGCCTAGTCTATCCTTTTCATATAAACATAACCTTACAATATGTGTTCCTTTTTGACAGGCTTCTTTCACTTAGCATAATATTTCAAGGTTTATCTACATTGTGCCATAAATTAGTATTTCATCTCTTCTTTTGTCGGATATACATTATATTGATGGACCACATTTTATTCATTCATTCCTCAGCTGATAGAAATCTGTGTTATTTCTACTTTGGGAATATTATTAATAATGCTGCTGCAAACATTCATCTATAAGTTTTCAGGTGGATATATGTTTTCAGTTCTCTTGTGTATACATCTAAGAGCAGGATTTCTGTATGATATGGTTGTACAATGGCTAGCCTTTTGAAACTACTTTCTGAAATATTCACCACTTTATTTTATTTTTGGTGCTGGGGATGGAACCAGGGGCATTCTACCTCCGACTCGCACACCCAGCCTTATTTTTTCTTCTTTATTTTGAAACAGGGTCACTGAGTTGCAGAGGGCCTCACTAAGTAGCTGAGGCTGTCTGCAAACCGGGATCCTCCTGTCTCAGCCTCCCGAATGCTGGGATTACAAGCGTGCGCCACCACGCCCAGCTTATGTACTCAGCACTTTATATCCCCATCAGCTTCCCCTTCCAAGACATTTAAGCCTGTCACAGTATCCTATGTTACTGCCCCAAAGAAAAACACGGGTCCTTGTGAAGCTTAAATTCATCTCAATTCTGTACAAGGACTTCAGTCTCAGCGAGTCTCAGAATACTTGGATGATTATGTAAAAAATTGAAATAGTATGTATCCTGTTGGTGGGATTTCAAATTAGTGCAACCACTATGGCGATCAGCGTAGAGATTCCTCCGAAAGCTAGAAATGGATCCACTATATGATCCAGATATAACACTCCTGGGTATCTTTCCAAAGAAATTGAAACCAGAAAACCATAGTAGCATATGCATGTCCATGTTTATATAGCAGCAAAATTCACAATAGACAAATTATGGAACCAACCTAAGGTATCCATCAACAGATGAATGAATTATAAAATTAGGATATATGCACACAATGGAATTCTACTCAACAATAAAGAAGAATACAATTATGCCATTTGCAGGAAAATGGATGGACCTGGAGAACATCGTGTTATGTGAGACTAGCCAATCACAGAAAGCCAAGAACTATACGTTTCCTCTCATATGCGGAAGCTAGGGAGTAATCAGAATACCTGGGGGACTTCAGTTAATGGAGGATAAATTTCAGTGGCGCCAGGGAGGTGGTCTAGGGGGAAAATGGGAGGAAAGAATCAACGAAGCAAACACTTCCATCAATACTATGTACATATGGGAAAATGCTAATGTCAACCTCAATACCCTGTATAGGGGAGGGTGGGAGTGGGGAGGAAACCCAGAGAAAAGCTCACCAAGTACTGTGTGCATGGATGTCACTATCACTGGGAACTACATTATAATGTGGGACTACAATGCACCAATAAAAGTATAAAAAACAATTGAAATAAAAAAATAAAATAGTGTGTATTGTCCTTTAAGAACAGGGGGAGAATAAAACTTCATGTCTTCTTTGTGTTCTAAACACTTAGCCAAGTTAAGGGAACAATGAGCGCAAGCCTGGGCCAGAAAGTCCAGATACCTATTATCTTGAAGGCCACTGGCTTTCTTTCCTACACACTTGGGAGCTAGGGCGAGATAGTGTTATCTGTAAAAAGCAACTCTCTTGCATGTACACTAGGACCGTCTCCCCTTGGTCACAAGCAAACTAAGAACACTGGTGCTGCTGATGTCGCTGCTTCTGCAGCCTAACACATAAAACACCTCTCTCAGGGGGAACTGGTGCAGAGCTAAGGGCACTATAGAAAGGATACATGTCACTTGTCCAGCCAGCCACCACTGGACAAAGTGCCAGGAAAAAGACGACACAGGGCTTGGCAAAGCAATAAAGGACAGAGTAGCTTTCTCTTCGGCCTGTCACTGCTGAACTCTTCTTGAAGGAATCACTAATGTCTCATAAGCTTTCTTCAATAAACAACATGCCTCCCATGCTGTCTTCGGGCACTTTCTTTGGCCTGGCTACAACCTGCCCACTGCCCTGGCACAACTGGGCTGTGGACATGACAAGTGATAACGGCCAAATTAACATTTTTCTAACACTCAGCAATTTTCTAACACTCATCATAGATCATGTGTGTGTGTGTATGCTTGCACACACACACACACACACACACACACATACACACACACACTCATACACAATTTAGCACTGAAGAGGTAGTGGAGACATGCACCGTGTGAGACTCTAGTGAGAGTCTGCCTGGGAGGACCTGGTAAATGCTTCTCAAGGGTTTTCCAGAGTCCACACCTGAAGCATGCAAAGATCTCTATGTTCGACACATACCAGTTAAACCCAGAAGTATCTTTATCTGCCTTCCTGTTAACTGACATCTGGAAAGAATGAAATATGCAGAACATGGAAGATGCTCACTGTAGTAGACTGTCCAATGGATGAAGAGGAGTCCCAAGGTGACCATACCATTTTCCATCAACTCTCCCAAAGTCTTTGAAATTCAAGGGGTCATTATCTGCATGTGCCACATTATGCAAGCCCTTGGCACATATTAAGGATTCTTTCCCAGAACTTGTTTGGCTAAGTTCTATTGGTTTTGCTGCCAAAATATAGATGCCCAGTACTATCCCTGGTAGCACCACAGATCCGATAGTGTAGATCATGGGTAAAATGGGGCAGGGCGCGCTCATAACAAAACCACTCTACAAATCCTCCAATTAGTGCCACTAAGCCTACCTTTTTTTAAAAAAAAATTTGTGTCTCTATCAAACCCGCAGCACATTAGGAAGACTGCTATTTCATTTTTATTGCACTTTCTGGAACAATTTCTAAAATTTCCATTATTTCAGGGGAGACTTTAAATGCACTAATTGGTACATTCTGAAAAGAGCTATTAAGGAAGCTGAAAGCCCCGGCAAATGCTGGGCAGCAGAATAAATCTGTCCGTCTTGGGAAAGATTCTGCAAGGTCAAGAGGAGGAAAGAGAGATAGGGCTGACGTGAGGGGTGTGGGAGCATTTGCCTTCATTTTTTAGGACATGATAAGAGTGGATTCACTGGCATGGGCCAATGTTGGGGAGGATCTGGGTGCTGTGTTTACAACTGCAGTGGACTCAATTTGATTCCAAGACAAACACAAAAAGAGAAAAGAGAAATGAAGGCTCAAAGTCAGAAAGGCCTACTAAGACAACTTCTGAGTAAGTAGGTCCTATCCACTCCCATTCCAACTTCTTTATTTATTTTTTTTGGTACAGAGGATTGAACTCAGGCGTATCATACCTGGAAGCTACACACCAGCCCATTTCATATTTTATTTTGAAATAGGGTCTCACTCATTATGCTAAGCGAGATTAGTCAGTCACAAAAAAATAAGAAATCGGATGCTTTCCCTAATATGTGAAAGCTAAGGAGAAATGGGTCATAGGAGGAGCTCTAGATGAAAAAGGAAATCCTACAGAGGAGCAAACAAGACAACCTAAAGGAGGGGATGGGAGCGGGGAAGAAGGAAATTCTCTAAAACACACAATGTACTTAAACATATCGACGTCAACCACTAAGCCAAGCATGGGAAGGAGGGATGGGAAGGGAATGGGGTGGGAATTGGGTAGTGGCTAAATGGGTGATGTGTACATGTATGTCCATACAAGTTTTTTACCCCAATATGATGTATGAATATAATAAACCAATAAAAAATTAAAAATAAATATAAAGTAAAAAAGAAATAAAAGAAATAAGGTCTTACTAAGTTCCTGAGGCTGACCTTAAACCAGGTAACCTCCTATCTCGGCCTCCCAAGCACTGAGATCATAGACATGTGCCACTTCACCTGGCTATTCTCCTTTTCTTTTAAAAATATCAGTCTTATGGAATTAAGGGTCCACCTTCCCCTCTCTACGATGACTTCATTTTTAACTACTCTTGGACATCCATAGTGACCCTACTCCAATTTGAGATAATGGGGGTTAGGATTTCAATGTATCTTTCTGAAGACACAATTCAACTCCTATTAAGGTACTTTCAGGGCAGAAAAAATATTCTCTACTCCTAGGACAGGAGAGCCCAGCATTAATGAAATCTAAATAAAGAGATGGTTGTCTTGGGGAGGGTGTATGGCTCAGTGGCAGCGAGCTTGCCTAGCATATGTGAGACTCTAGGTTTAACCCTCAGGACTGAGACCTATTTTCCTCCCTTTTCCTCCCTTTTTCTAGAAAAGAAGGTGGGGGGTAGGGGAATCTGCAGGTGAATGTGGGAACAGCAAACTTCCCCAAGATGAACCATACGTGGGCCCTGTTATGCCTCTGATTTGTCCTTGGGCCAGCCGGACATCCTTCACCCAAGCTGAGTTTCTCAGCACAGCTCTTTGGAAACAGCATTCCGGGTGTTCCACATTCCACATTTGGCCAAGGTCAAGACTTCAGAATCATAAACAAATACAGCCAGCTATAAGCGAGGTTTTACCTGAGGTGCAGGCTTGGTGCAAGGCAGAAAGGGCATAACTGAGTATGGGGAGGAAGAGGGAGAAGGCCCAGAAAAGCTTTATGGGAGCAGTGGCTTGGCTGGGTGTGTCAGGAAAGTAGGAGTTTGACAGATTCAGAGAAGAAGTAAGAACACAGAGGTGCCAGGAATCTATCTTTGTGTTTTCAATTCTTTTTTTGTTTTTTCAGTACTAGGGATGGAACCCAAGGGCATCTGAGCAACACCCCCAGCCCTATTTTTCTATTCTTTTTTTTTGAAACCGGGTCTCACCGAGTTGCAGAGGGCCTCACTAAGTAGCTGAGGCTGGCGGTGAACCTGGGCCACCACGCCCAGCTTTGATTTTCAGTTCTTTGAAAGCTTCTCTTTCCTTAGTCCCTGTGAAATTACTACACCCAGAGCGGTCAAGTTTAACAAAGCTTCCAGCTTCGTTGTCCAGCTCATGATCTCATGTTCTTGACCAGAGGCTGTCCCTCAGATCCAACCTTGGCACTAACTCTTGGCCATCAGAAAATGTGTCCTTTTACTGGACAATTTTTTTGTTTTATTTAAAGTCAAATTTCTATGGGCGTGATGGCGCATGCTTGTAATCCCAGCATTCGGGAGGCTGAGACAGGAGGATCTTGCGGTTCGTGGCCAGCCTCAGCTACTTAGTGAGGCCCTTTGCAACTCAGTGAGACCCTGTTTCAAAATAAAGAATAAAAAATAGGGCTGGGGGTGTAGCTCAGAGGTAGAATGCCCCTGGGTTCCATCCCCAGTACCACAAAAAAGAAAAGAAAAAGAAATTTTTTCCTTTTACTGACTTTTGATCACAACCTCTCTACAGAACATTCCAAGATCTGGGGTATTTGTTCCCAACCTCAGTCTCATGCTATCATATATTGGGCATGGTTACTGGTTAAAAGAGAACTCATTCTTTTCCATAGCTAAGCTTAACTTCCCAATTTCCCTCTTATCTAGCACTAATTTAGACTTGAACACTTGACTGTTTGGTCTGCCTCCCCTCCTGTAGCCCCAATATTTAAGCAAGCAACATAGCCAGATTTCTCTTTCCTTTGAAATCATCACCCTTTATCTCTCATTTCCAAATGTAAACTGGACCCCTAAATTAGTGCCATGTTTCTCAAAATGTGGTCTCTGAGCATCCTCATCGACAGCTCTGGGAAACTTGTGTTTGAGTGAGGATTCCTGGGCCTCACCCCAGACCAACCACTTCATCAGAAGCTGCACCACGTACGTTTTGGTATGTTCTCCTCCTCCCCCAGTTGATGTCAAAGTACATGAGTTTGAGGACCTGTGATTTAGTGCAACAATTTCCTGTGATGCCGCCATGAACTATTTTGACTGCAGCCACCAGAGTCATTTCCTTAATGCCTTTATTATTGCTGGGTCTCTGCTCTAGAACCATCAGTGGCTGCCCATTCCCTGACTCCTGGATGTTAAGCTCCTCCACTTAGCTTTCAAAGCTTCAACATCCAGCTCCTGTCTCCAAATTTATTTTCACTAGACTCCCTGAGACATGCTGCATTTTAGCTATCACAGTGTGTTTATTTCTCAAGCAACATACCTTTGAGTAGGACAACTGCCTGCTTCCACCCACCCAATCTGCCACAAGCAGGGTTGGATTAGGACCTTTAGAAACCCTGAACAGTGAAAAGTGCCCAATTACTTTCTCTCACATAGAAACAAAAATAAACATAACACTTAGCTGTAAAGCAGTTGTATAGAAGCCAACCAAAGTTTCTTTCCCATAGTGACTGCTTTGCTGATTAAAAAAAAAATAAATGTATCACGCTGGGCATGGTGGCGCACACTTGTAATCCCCATGCTTGGGAGGCAGAGACAGGAGGATCGCGCAGGTTCGAAGCCAGCCGCACTGGCTTAAGAGAGCCTGTTTCCAAATTTTAAAAAGTATAAAAAATAGGTCTGGGAGTGTAGCCCGGAGGTAGAAGGGTTTCCAGGAACCCCAGTACCACCAAAAATAAAAAATAAAATAAAAAATAAAAATAAATATATCAAATTCCCTTTTTTCTTTTCTTTTCCTTTTTTTTTTTCAGTACGAGGGATGAAACATTCTACCTCCGGGCTATACCCTGAGTCCTACTTTTTTTCTATTCTTTATTTTGAAACAGGGACACGCTGATTCACAAAGAACCTCACTAAGTAGCTGAGGCTGGGCTCGAACCGTGATCTTCTTGTCTCAGCCTCCCGAATGCTGGTATTACAAGCGTGTGCCACTATACCAGGCTTCAAATTCCTTTTTTTTTTTTTTTTTGGTGGTACTGGGGTTCCTGGAAGCCCTTCTACCTCCGGGCTACACTCCCAGACCTATTTTAACGTTTTTATTTGGAAACAGGGTCTCCTAAGCCAGCGCGCGTGGCTGGCTTCGAACCTGCGCGATCCTCCTGTCTCTGCCTCCCAAGCGCGGGGATTACAAGCGTGCGCCACCACGCCCGGCTTCAAATTCCTTTCTAAAAGTGATTTCTGAGCCAGGCGTGGTGGCGCACACTTGTAATCCCCGCGCTTGGAACGTAGAGACAGGAGGATCGCGCAGTTTTGAAGCCAGCCACACTGATTTAAGAGACCCTGTTTCCAAATAAAAAAAAATATAAAAATAGGTCTGGGACTGTAGCCCGGAGGTAGAAGGGTTTCCAGGAACCCCAGTACCACCAAAAAAAAAGTGATTTCTGGTGCCACTCTGCTCTCCTAGTACTCCAAATTTGCACTCAGTGGTTCTACTGAGTAATTCAGTTTGGCCTACTCACCATTGAGTGCTCCATTGATTTTAGGAGCAAAACTGGACCAATAAATGAATGAGTGTGCAAGCTTCTCTCTGCTCAGAGGGCAGGCATTTTGTATTTTATTTCTTCTGCTTTCCCCCTTTAAATACCTGTTCAGTAGATTGGTAAATCCTTGTTGACTTCAGAGCCCCTGTTCCTGGTCTTTCTGATTGACAGGTGCTGTGGGCAGAATACCTGGGTGCTGAATATGATACTGAATGCAATAATCTGTTTGCCAATGCTTGGATCTGCCTTTTACCATCATTTCAGCCAGCAGGCACCTGCTGAATGCTCAGAGACTGACAGTGCCCGTATGTGCGAGGCTCATGCCTATAAGGCACCTCCCCCAAATTTTAAAAACGTCTCCTTTTAGAGTGAATCAATCACAGCTCAAGGTCTGAACATCTGGTATAAACCCAACCCCACCTAAATGCCAAGTACCTAAGACCTTTTGTTGTTGGCAGTATTAGAAAAGCAAGCACCGAGCTATACCCCCAGCCCCCCAAGACCTTTTAATAAAAGAAGAAACAATTTGGCATTAAATTCTCCCCTATTTATAAGTAACTCTAAGCCTCCCATTAATAAGTAACACATTTGACCCCCAAAGAATGACTCCTGGGAGCTGAAGTTTAGCCTGGAGAATACACTGTGACAATTAAATGTGTATCATCTATGGGACTGTGCGGGTAGAAATGCACACACTTTTGAACAGCCAAGCATATATACCAGCAAGCAGTGAACATCTGTCCATTAACTGCTCCATGGATATACCTGAGCCAAATCCACTGCAATCGCTTCAGCCCTCTTTTCTTCTAAGCATATCGGTCACCCTCCCCAGCAAGTGCTCTGATTGAATGGCCCCTCTGACTCACCCCCCATCAGTGGGTTGGAAAGTAGTCTGGTGTCAGGACAGCCTCCTGGTCCCAGGGACTTGCTGTCACCCCTGCTCTCTTGCTGCTCATCCATGGTGCTCTCCTGGGCCAGCAAGCTCCACGATCCGCTTGAGTTGCTCAGGAAAGTCCAAATTCCATGCTCCTGAGAAATTCCAGTTCTGTGTTTGGCTGCACACGTCCTGGTCAGTCTGGAACAGAGAAGAGTACAGGCAGGGTAATCTGAGTACTACCTGTGATCAGACAGAAACGCGTGCTCAGGCACACACACACACACACACACACACACACACACACACAGAGCACCTAGCTGGCTGGAGGCTGACCAAAGCCCACAAGAGCCCCCCAGCCCTAAGTCTGCAAAACCGCTGATGTCACGTCCTTTCCTAAACTGAGACCAATCAGGGAGGAAGCCTTGGAGTTTATCAGGAAGGAAACTCACAGTTTGTAACTTTTGCAAAGTGAGGGGAGTAGCGTGGGGGCAAGGCAAACAGCTCACTGGCTGCAAAGTTGCTCACTCCGTGGAGACCTGCTTGCTACTTGTGGGGGGGAGGGGCGTCTTGGTGTTGAGACTAGCCTCAGCCCGGGGAGCTGAGAAAGTTGCTTTTGCAGCAGCAGCCTTGCTGAATTGCTTGCACTGAAACATGCACAGCACACTCTGGCCATCTGCACATGTGGTTTCAATTTTGCTGGGAGTGTCTTATGGAAAAATGTGTCTATATGTTACAGAAATGTGGGCTTGGGAAAGAACTGTTTTCTTCCTTTCAACAGAGAGGACTTCATTCAATGTCCTAGTTCACCCTTCCTTCCCACATTTTATCTTTGGAATGAATAATGAAAAAAATGGGTTGCTGGGTGGCATGGGCTATGGAAGAGGCTTTCTGTCGTTCCATTGTTAATTAGAAAAATATTTTGTCAAGGGGTTTCATCAGTTTGCCTATACAAAAGATTTGGGCTTTCTGCATATGTGACTTTTCAAGATCCAATTTCAGTTTTCCACCAGGAGTGCTTGAGAGGCTTAGACAGGAGGATCACAGGTTCAAGGACAGCCTCAGCAACTTGGTGAGGCTCTCAGCAATTTAGCAAGACCTTGTTTCCAAGTTTTAAAAAATAATAGCCGGGCATGGTGGCGCACACTTGTAATCCTGCTCTTGGAAGGTGGAAACAGGAGGATCGCACAGGTTCGAAGCCAGCCTCACTGGCTTAAGAGACCCTATTTCCAAACAAAAATATAAAATAGGTATGGGAGTGTAGCCTGGACGTAGAAGGGTTTCCAGGAACCCCAGTACCAATAATAATTAATAATAATAATAATAAATAAATAAACTGGGCATGGTGGTGCATGCTTGTAATCCTAGCATTCAGGAGGCTGAGACAGGAGGATCATGGTTTGAGGACGTCAGCTACTAAGTGAGGTTCTTTGCAACTCAGTGAGACCCTGTTTCAAAATAAAATTAAAAAAAATAGGGCTGGGGGTGTAACTCGGAGGTAGAATGCCCCTGGGTTCCATCCCCAGTATCACAAAAAAAGACAAGCATGACTATTTCCCATTTTCCATAACTCCTCTGTGTGCTGGTACAGGCCAGGGCCACCCCTAGACTCCCACTCTACTCCCTGCCTGATGGAAGAACAGTTTTCATCTCCATGTAAAAAGCTCTGTGTGTTGCTGGGCATGGTGGCTCAAGCGTGTAATCCCCCTTGCTTGGAAGGCAGAGACAGGAGGATCCTGCAGGTTTGAAGCCAGCCGGGCTGGTTTAAGAGACCCTGTTTCCAAATAAAAAGTGTAAAATAGGTCTGGGAGTGTAGCCCAGAGGCAGAAGGGTTTCCAGGAACCCCAGTACCACCAAAAAAAAAAAATCTGTGTTACAAGAAGAAAAAAAAAGCTCTGTCTGCCAAATTATTATAGATTTGTTTCAATGTCAAATTTGTTTCAATGTCAAAGACAGAGCTCCACTGTTTTAGATTTATGGAGCCTCAGTTGAAATCTTTGGTAACCAGCAATAACAATTTAGGGTGCATTTTTCATATTTTTAATGCATTTCTGTGTACACACACATATGTCCCTTTACATTTTTACTTAAATGTAACTATATTACCATATTGTTCTGTGCTTTTTGCATTTCTTATGCCTGGGAAATGTTTCCATTTCACCTGATGCAGCTATGCTTCTTTATTCACAATTTTATTCCATATTGTTCCCAAAGTATTTACTTATTATACTAGCAATGCAAGCAGAATGTTACCACATCCTTTACTGCTATAAAAATATGGCAGTCCATGATTTTATACACATGGCTTTGTGTACTTAAATAAATATTTCTGGAGGAGATATTTCTAAAAGTAAAAATGTAGAATCAAAATATGCTCAAACAGGCGTGGTAGCCTATGCTTGTAATCCCAGGACTTGGGAGGCTGAGACAGGAGGATCACAGGTTTACCAGTAACCTCAGCTACTGAGTGAGGCCCTCCATGATTTAGACCTTGTTTCAAAATAAAGAATAAAATAATCCCAGTATTCAGGAGGCTGAGATGGAAGGATTACACTTCACAGACACCCTCAGCTATTTATTGAGGCCCTATGCAACTCAGTGAGACTCTGTTTCAAAATAAAGAATAAAAACTAGAGCTAGAGGTGGAGCTTGGAGGTAGAATGCCCCTGGGTTCTATCCCCAGTATCGCAAAAAAAAAAAAAAGAATAAAAAATAGGGCTGGCGGTGTAGCTCAAAGGTAGAATGCCCCTGGGTTTCATCCTTAGTACTCCAAAAAATAATAAATAAATAAAAAGATATGTTCAGCTGGGCGTGGTGGCGCATGCTTGTAATCCCTGCACTTGGGAGGCGGAGACAAGAGGATCGCACATGTTCAAAGCCAGCCTCACTGGCTTAAGAGATCCTGTTTCCAAATAAAAATATATAAAAAAATAGATCTGGGAGTGTAGCCCAGAGGTAGAAGAAACCAGGAACCCCAGTACCACAAAAAAAAGATATGTTCAAACACATATGATAAATCATATAGAATTACTTCCCCCCATCCTAACCAGCATTTATAAAGAAGAACAAAATTATGTTGTTTGCAGGAAAATGAATTTAACTAGAGAATATTATGCTAGGTAAGATTAACCAGTCTCAGAAAGTCAAGGGTGAAATGTTTTCTCTCATATATGGAACCTGAAGAGAAATTAAGAAACCAAAGGGATTTCGGATAAAGTGAGGAAAGATGCCAATAGAATAATGGAAGTGGGTTGGGGAGGAAGGTGGAGAGGTGGAAAAGGATATTTGATGAAGCAACAATTCAAATAATGCTACGTACATATATGAAGTTATTAATACCAATCTCAATAATATATACGGGTGGGGGCGGGGTGGAATCCAGAGGGCAACACACCAAATGCTGTGTGCAGGTGTGCTTCTGTCACTCTGAACCACATTGTGATGTGTAATTACAATGCACCAAGAGAGGTGTCAAAATTATATAGAACTGCCGGGCGTGGTGGCGCACGCTTGTAATCCCCGCGCTTGGGAGGCGGAGACAGGAGGATCGCGCAGGTTCGAAGCCAGCCGCGCTGGCTTAGGAGACCCTGTTTCCAAATAAAAAAAAATATAAAAAATAGGTCTGGGAGCGTAGCCCGGAGGTAGAAGGGTTTCCAGGAACCCCAGTACCACAAAATATATATAGAGAGAAAGCGAGAACTAAAGACACATACACACAGAGGAATCGGTACAAGTAAAACTGGGGTATTTTTTTTTTAGTGATACTGGGGTTCCTGGAAGCCCTTCTACCTCCGGGCTACACTCCCAGACATATTTTATATTTTTGAAACAGGGTCTCTTAAGTCAGAGCGGCTGGCTTCGAACCGGCGCGATCCTCCTGTCTCCGCCTCCCAAGTGCGAGGATTACAAGCGTGCGCCACCACGCCCGGCAAAACTGGGGTATTCTGAATGGGATCAGTATATTGTATGAATGTTAATTTCTGATTGTGATATACTATGGTTTTTCAAAAAAGTTACCATTGGAGCAAACTGCGCTAAATGTACAGGAGAGCTCTCTGTGTTATTTCTCAGAATGCATGTGAATGAATCTCTAATTGCCCCAATACAAATTTTAATTATGAAAAGGAGTCTATTCACTTAAAACTCGGATAAGCACTGCCAAATTACCCTTCATCTCTGTTTGCAGAATTAAGCGAAAGGCCATAAGCACACAATAGCTTAAACTTGTATTTGGCAAAGAGTGAGAACTTAACTCTCATAGGCTGGACGAGGTGTTAAACAGAAAGGAGACATGGAGAAATTGGATACTGTCGCTATGCTTTCCTAGTGAAATCTTCACAGTGCAATCTCTTTATTTACTTTTAATTAAATTCCAAGGAGATAAAGTTTTTTCTATATTCCAATTTAAGTTCCAAAATGACAAGAAAGGTTTCCAGGTTGTCACCCTAGTACCAAGGAAGGAATTCAATACTGTTTAATCTCATTACATGTATTTTTTCATGTGTTTATTGTTATACATTTATTGGTGCCGTTATAAATTGCAGAGCAAAAGCCAGGCGTGGTGGCGCATGCTTGTAATCCCAGCATTCGGGAGACTGAGACAGGAGAATCACGGTTCGTGGACAGCCTCAGCTACTTAGTGAGGCCCTCTGCAACTCAGTGAGACCAGGTTTCAAAATTAAGAATAAAATAATAGGGTACAGGGTGTAGCTCAGAGGTCGAATGCCCCTCGGTTCCATCCCCAGACCCGCAAAAAAAAAAAAAAAAAATGCAGAGCATAGTGAAGTTCAAAGCCGCACAAACATGCACAGAGGCTTCTGTGTGTTTCTTTTCAGGTCCCTCCCCCTCCCCGCCCGGTGTTAACCCTTCTCCCCATACTGAAGAGTGAGATTAACAGTGATACCTTCATCCTGTTAGAAACAGATCCTATTGAAGACGCAAATAAAACTCCTAAGATCGAAAGTAACTTGGCCAGGCAATTTAATTTGCAGACCTACAAAAGTCTGGCAAGCAAATACACCTCAGCTTTTAGCCTTGCCGTGATCCTTCCCCTTACCTTGATGGGTGAAGGCTTGGGTTCCCAACTCTGCTCAGTGTGGTTCTTTCTCTAAGACAGACAGAAACAAAGTTTTGAAAGAAACAAAGTTTAAGATGCACTCTGCATTGATTGGCTTACTGCTAGGACAAACAAAGTTTAAGGTACACTCTTGAAACAAACTGGTCAATCAGGTCATATGAGCTAAAAGCCAGCAAGTGGAGTATATGGATAAATGGACACAAGAATAGGTTCTCAGGCTGTCCTTACAACATGGAGAGGAGTACACTTGTATGTAATTTACCACTTCCATAGGAAAAATGTCTTTATTCCTTGCAATACAAGAACAGCATAATTTGAATTGTTTCCTTCATCGATTCATCCTTTTCCTCTCCATCTCCCTCCCCCATCCCCTTCCACTATTCTACTAGGCTCCATATGAGAGAGAAAATATTTGACCTTTGACTTTATGCAACTGGCTAAAGTCACTTAGCATACTATTCCCTAGTTACATCCATTTTTGTGCAGATGACATAATTTTGTTCTTTATGGCTGAGTAAAATTCTGTGTATGAGCTGGGCATGGTGCTGCATGCTTGTAATACCAGCATCTGGGAGGCTGAGACAGGGGGATCGCGATTCACAGACAGGTACTTAGTGAGACCCTTTGCAACTCAGTGAGACCCTGTCTCAAAAAAATAAAGAATAAAAAAAAATAGGGCTGGGGGTGTGGCTCAGAAGTAGAATGCCCCTGGGTTACACCCCCAGTACCACAAAAAGAAAAGTGAGACACTGATGCTCTTGAAATGGAGGGTTTTTTTGTAATAGGATTTTTATTATTTTGTCTCTCCTATCCTGCTTAGCCAATAGTCTATTTTTCCCAGAAAGCAGGTGTTGGCCCGTTAGTCATCTCTGCTGTGTAAGCCTTCTTGTTAGCCTTCTTTGTTCATCTCACAAGGACAGACGGGTCTGACATCACTGAAGGAAAAAAAATGTGTTATTTAGTTAGCAAGGTCAAGGGGCTGCTTAGTAGAAGCCCAATTTGTTCTTTGTTTATTTTTACTCTTAAAGTTTAAAGCATGTATTGTCCACCTATATCCTTAATGAGTTCTCAGCATCTCCTTATCTCTATCTGCTAGAAGTTACTTATTATGTTGAAAACTTGTTTTATAATAAAGACACAGAAATATAGTCTTTTTAAGTATGAAGGCTTGGGGACTATAATTATTTTGTGTTGTTAATAATTAACATTGGGTTAATATAGTTTGCATTTTAATTTTTAAGTTTAAACTGTTGTTAAGAGTCTATTATAATTCTTTTCCTAAGTGCAGGTCTCTGTGATTTTAGCATTCAGTGTTTGGCTGGGCTAACAGCCAACTTTTCGCTGACCAAGGTCAACCTTGGCTGGGGCTTTTGGCTGACAGCTTAGAGATAGAAAAGGATTTCATTGTGCTGCCCAAGAATGCCAGCTTATTCTTATTATTAGCAATTAATACCTACTAGCAATCAATACAGAGCCAATCTCCATCAATATCACTTTAGTTTTCTTTAATTCTTTTTGAAAGATACCAAGGAGTGGTAGAGCTGGTCACATGGTGGTTTCATTCCTAGTCTTTTGAGGAATCCATACGGATCTCCATAGCGGTTGTACTAATTTTCAGCCCCATCAACAGTGCATAGAGTTCCCATCTGACCACATCGTCATCAGCATTTATTATTGTTTGTATTCCTGATTATTGCCATTCTAATTGGAGTGAGATAGAATTTCAGCGTAGTTTTGATTTGCATTTCCATGATTGCTAATGATATTGAACATTTTTCATATATTCATGGGCCTTTGCATTTCTTCTTTTGAGAAAGATTATTTCAGTTCAATTGCTCAATTTTTAAATTGGATTGTTTTTGTGTATTTTGAGATCTTTATATATTCTAGATATTAGTCCCCTATCAGAGGAATAGCTAGCAAAGCTTTTTTCCCATTCCGTGGGCTTTCTCTTCAGGCTCCTGATGGTTTCCTTCACTGTGTAGAATCTGTTTAGCCATGCCATTCGTTGATGAGCATACCATATATTACTGAGCTTTGGGAGACTTACTGAGGAAGTCTCTACTAGTGCCAATATGTTAGAGGGTCCTGTGCCCCCCTCTCGTAATTGCAAAGTTTCTGGTCTAATTTGTAGGTACTTGATTTAATTTGAGCTGACTTTTGTGCAATGTGAAAAATTGGGGTCTAATTTATTCTTGAACATATGGATATCCACTTTTCTCAGCACCATTTGTTGAAAATGCTATCTTTTCTCCAACATATATATTCTGAAATCAACTGCCTATAAATATTAGGATTTGTTCCTATATCACCACTACTGAATAGGAAGATGAAGGGCTTAAAGACAGTTAAAAATTCATGAATTGTTAAGGCTTACTATGAGGATACACTTGAACCACATTATTTATGAACTATGTTTATAGAGAAACATGGTGGTTTACCACAACCCATAAAAGAAGAGCAATCTTGAGAATTTATCAGCCCTCATGCATGTCACTGTGTATCTGGCTGTTCAGTGAAATTGACCCAAATTAGTCACCAAAGAGGAAGGAGAGCCTACAGCAGATGGTAAGGCACAACCATTCCTTACCAAAGGCAGTGTTCACAGGAGCCAATGCCTCTGCTCCAAAATCACTTAGACATCCAAGGCATGCCTCACTCACAGATGACAAGCTCTTTCCACCAGAGGCCTTGGGGAGCCTAGAAAGTCACTTCCAGTCGGTCCAAGTTGGCCCAAGATCTCAAACCTCTTGCTATTCCAGTTGGCAATTTTTCAAGCACAAAACCTTTAAAACCTAATAGGTACACATCTTATCTGATAATTGGTGGGGATTTTCTGCCTCTCAGAAAATTCCTCTCAGAAAACTCCAGAAAATTCAGGCCAAACTCCTTCCTTATCGTTCCCCAAGACTCCGACCCGCAGTGACTCAGAGAACGACACGGACACCTCTTCAGCTGCAACAAGAATCTTCCTTTATTCACGCAACCACCTGGATATATACAACTCCGAAGGCCCTCCCCCCTGACCTTACAATACAGTTTCCCATTGGCTACTCCATTGATGGACATGATGAACGCAGGCACTGATCACACACCTGACACATGATCGGTCGCACTGCGCATGCGGCTATCGCCAGCAAACAGAGAGGCGCGTGATCTGGCGCCTTGCCACGGCGCCATCTTAGAGCTGCTGACCCACCTCGGACCAGCTGAGTGGGCTCCGACATTTCCTATCTGTTTTGGTTGTTCATATAGAACTGGCTCTGCATGCTGAGCTATCTAATGCTGCTTTAGAGAGCCATCACTCATTCCTACAGTAAGATTTATAAAAAGGATGTGGCTTTTCAAATCCAGCATAAAACAATATTTGGTAGGGGAGGGATACTGAGGATGGAACCCAGGGGTATTCTATGTCTGAGTTACATCCCCAGCCCTATTTTATGTTTTTATTTTGAAATAGGGTCTCGCTAAGTTGCTAAAGCTGGCCTTGAACCTGCGATTCTCCTGTCTCAGCCTCCCAAGTAATGGAATTACAGATGTGCACCACCACATCTGGCATAACACAGTATTCTTGAGAAAACAATAGGGCAAATCAAAATGGAGAGATAGTCTACATAACGATGAAACTGGATTCTTAAAAAAATGCCAAGAATGGACAAACAAGGGAGGGGATGATTTTTAGATTACAAGAAAATAAAGAAACTTGATAACTAAAATCAACGGATGATCCCTGATCAGATCCTGAATGGTGGAACAAGAGAGAAGGCACCAAGGCCATAATGATGGCAATGTAAAGTTAGATGTATACTGGATAGCCGCTGTGCTTTAGGTAGTCAGTGTACTGCAACTCTGTGGGAAAACCCGAGTTTTTGGAGATACACAAAGAAGCGCTCAGTACAGAGCCATATGAGAATGAGTCCAAGGGGGGAAATGTGTGCCTTCATACACATTCTGCACCAGATAGCAAAAGTCAGTGCAAGCTCTGTAGTCAAAAGACTTGAGTGTATTTTAAGCCTGTGTTGCCCAGTGTGCTTGCACACCACTGTCATTCCTCATAAACCCAGTGGCCAAATATCCCAGAACCATGGGCTATTTGGAGACACTGTTGTTATTGCACAATCGCACAGGGTCCAAAAAACACTAACAACAGCTTGTCTTTATTTAAAGTTTGGATATTTGGGACATTACAGACTTTTTTTTTTGCGGGTCTGGGAATGGAACCCAGAGGCATTTGACCTCCAAGCTGCACCCCCTGCCCTATTTTTTATTCTTTATTTTGAAACAGGGTCTCACTGAGTTGCGAAGGGCCTCACTATGTAGCTGAGGCTGTCCGCGAACTGCGATCCTCCTGTTTCAGCCTCCCAAATGCTGGGATTACAAGCGTGCGCCACCACGCCCGGCTCCATTACAGACTTTTTGCCTTGACAAAATGTTTACCTTCGTGACTGAGTTGTTCAGTGCCTACTAAACTGACTCACATCTTCATTCTAACCCTGGTGCCAGATCATGAGGCCTGCAACTTACACATTTTAAAACATATACATATGTGTTAGTTACATATGGGTTCACACATATAAATATATATTATATAGGTGCATGTGCACATGTGTGTCCACAGAAGAGTATGGACATGTACACATGTATGTGTGGATGCATATGTAAATACATCAAGTGAGAGGGAAATCTTACAAAATGGTAACTCTTGGTTCATTGAGGTGATGGACACAAAAGTAATCATTAAATTATTCTTGCAATTTTTCTTTAAGCTGGAAGCTTTGCAAGCTATAACAATGGTGCGGGAAGAAATAATTATAAAAGGAAATAAAAACCAGGCAAACACTTTTTACAGATTAAGATAGAAAACTTTCTGAAATATGACCCATGTATTTGTTCTGGTACAGACTCTGCTAGGGGTAGCAAAGGATGTATTCCATATGCAAATGGAATACATCCATGCAAGAGCAGACCTTGGCAGTGATTTGTGATGGGAAAAAAATGTGAGTTTTTGTCCAGAGCATCTTCCCTGGACAAGCCATGGTTCCCCAGGGATTCATGCCTCACCACCGCAGCTTCGGGCAATGTCTCCTAATGTCAGCTATTCTCTTTGTGTTCAGTGCATAAATCTCAGCAATGAGCATTGTTACTGAAAAAAATCTCATCTACAAACCAACATTAGAAATAATATTGATTATGAAATATTATTACTAACATTATTAAATATTATTAAATAATGTTTCTGAAAATTTTCATCTACAAATACTAGAAATACTATTAAATATTACAATGTTGAATATTATTATTAATATTGTTAAATATTTTTAATATCATTACCAAAAAATTTGATCTACAAACCAATATTAGAAATAATAAGGTTCAAAGGCAGCCTCGGCTACTTAGTGAGGTCCTTTGCAACTCATTGAGACCCTGTTTCAAAATAAAGAATACAAAATAGGGCTGGGGATGTAGCTCAGAAGTAGAATGCCCCTGGGTTCCATACTGAGTACTGCAAAAAAAAAAATATTTGAGAGAAGCCAGATGTTGTGGCACACACCTGTAATCCCCATTCTTGGGAAACTGAGACAGGAGGATTGCAGGTAAGAAGCAGCCTCATCAGTGAGGAGGCTCTCAGTCTTGAGGTGTAGCTTGGAGATAGAATGTCCCTGGGTTTAATCCCCAGCACCAAACACACACACACACACACACACACACACACACACAGGCACATAAATAACACACTCAAAAAAGATAATTTGAAAGACAGATACCACATCCACATAATTTTATTATAATATATTGTCATTATTCTTTATGACTGTCTTGTGTCTAATTTATAAATTAAATGTTATCGTAGGTATGTATATTGTTATTGTCAGATATAGAATGCCCCCTGAAGAGTTCATATATTAATGTTCAGGATTAATATGGTTCAGTCAAGAGGGTTGTAATCTCATCAATAGATAAACCTATTGTAATGAATTTAATGGGTGGTCACCTAGGCAGGAGGGGTATGGCTAGAGAAGGTAGGTCCATGAGGCTGTGGCCCTGGGGACTGTGCTTTTGTCTGTGAATATCCTTGCTTGCTTGCACTCCCTCTGTTTCTGACTTTCATGATGTGAGAACAGAACCTCATTTCTCTCCCTTGTGTGTTCTCTCTCTCTCTCTCTCTCTCTCTCTCTCTCTCTCTCTCCCTCTCTCTCCCTCTCTCTCCCTCTCTCTCTCCTTCCTGCTATGTCCTGAGATCTATAGTCCCCTGCCTCACATGGACTGAACCCAGAATCTCCAAAAATCTGTGATCGAATAAATCTTCCTTCTTTCAAGTTCTGTGGTGGGTCTTTTGGATTATAACAGTGAGTATGTTGGATGAGACATATGTAATGGAAAAAACATAATATATATTGGATTTAGCATGATCCATGGTTTGGATATCCACTGGGGAACTTGGAACATATTACCTAGGAATAAAGGGAACTACTGTGTTGAAAATACACTGGGAAATGTCACTGAAACCTCAACAGTAAAAATTAACTGATAAATAGTATATAACATAGTTATTTTAAAATTCAGTCACTGTGCCAGGGAACTTGTCTAACCGGCTTATGTAAAACATTATCTGCTATCACCTGCTAATCTGAATTATTTTTGTTCTTAACACTTCTCTACCTGATACTTTATGTACTGTATATTCCTTGGTACCCCACTAACTCATAAATTTTTGAGGGCAAGCATGGTGTGTCTTTCTCACTATTCTATAGCGTCTAGCACGTAATAGATGCTGGGTGAAAATGTGTCAAATGAAGCAAGAAATTATTGTAGAGCACGTCAAATGTGAATCTTAGCACACCCTAAATGTGAGTGAAATTGAATACTATTTTGGAAGTAAAATACCGTACATAGTGAAATAAAATGAAATAATCTGTATTTGTCATTAAGAAACCCAACCGGCAGACAGACATAATAATCTCATAAAAATTAGATGACAAGTCTGGTAGTCTCAATATAGCTTAATCAAATGTAGGACTCACTTGAAGTAATTTCAAAATTATCTTATATATGGTACAGTGCCTTAATTCATAAACCGCAAAGCATCAATATTACTCAAGATGAAGACAACTAGACTACCAGGTAGATTGGTGAGTAGTCTCTCTCGGGATTCAGTTCAGGATTTGAACACACACACACACACACACACACACACACACACACACACACAGCCATCACGGTTGGGCTGCCCATACAAATGGCTTGTGATATCCATGGTCTGCAATTTCAGCAGTCCCTTGGAGACACAGGCAGTTTGAATAACCTAGAGCATTCCAGGACTTAACGCAGAGCTCGGGCATTCAGAAAGATTTAGCAAGAATCCTGCTAATCAAAAAATGTACTAGTGAAGAGCGGTCTAGCTGGATCGTATGGTGGTTCCATTTCTAGTCTTTCCAGGACCCTCCATACTGATCTCCATAGTTGTCGTACTAGTTTACAATACCACCAATAGTATATAAGAGTATCAGTCTCACTAACACGTATGGGGAGGGAGGGAAGGAGAGCTGAGTGGGATACGGAGGGAAATACACCAAGTATTGTGTGTCTGTATGTCTGTATCTCTTTGAATATCACTGTGATGTATAATTACAATGTACAAATAAAAGTGTGAAAAAATACACTAGCGAGAACACTTCAAAGAGGGAAGTCCCAATTCCTGAATATTCTATCATAGTGAGAAACATATTCTTTCCTCTTTGGTCTTTCCATGACTAATGATTTTTTCAAAAGGCTCCTCATCTCGTTTAAAATCCATCCTTTTATTCCATCAATTTTTCATTCATATCATTTTTCTTATGGCTATTTGTGTGTCCCCTTTGAAAAGTTTCTAGTTCATTTCTCCTTACTAACATTTCTATTTGTGAAACTTTATTATTCCTATTAATTTGTGAGTGAACCACTTATAT
This sequence comes from Muscardinus avellanarius, assembly GCF_963383645.1. NCBI lineage: Eukaryota > Metazoa > Chordata > Mammalia > Rodentia > Gliridae > Muscardinus > Muscardinus avellanarius. Next base: position 8,999,933 of record NC_137792.1, read on the forward strand.
GTTGAAATATAGATATCAGTGGGAATCTGCTCTTAAATATTTGGAAATTTCATTGTACTTCCTTTCAGGGATTTTGGAATATCTCATAACTTCCTCAAGACTCGTGAAAATTGCTTTTCTTAAAATTTGTGGAAATTCTTCAGGAGTTTGTTTTTCTTGTTATATCTATCATAGAAATGAGAGGTACCATTCCACCTGAAACCGGTTAATGTATATATTTTTGCCACTATAGAATAATCTAGACTTTTTCCTTCTAAATGTCCATCCTTCAAAAATGTACAGGGTATCATATTTTATTGGACAATTTCAATATTTTATAGGCAGCATCTCTTTCCACCAAAAGAAATCTAAACAATTGTGAGTCTCCACTGGAAAAAGGAAGTAAGCTGAGGGGAGGGAATGAGGGTCTATGCAATTTCTAAACATAATAGCAAAGGCAGAAATATAATGTAAACTGCAAATGTAATTTAAGTTTATTATAGTCACATCAAAAAGGTAATTACATAGAATATTAACCTTTAATCTGCTATGGATGTCGCATACAGTTTTCCTCCATTTGGGCTCACTCTTTCATTTTATACTTGGAGTTTTTGAAACCTAGCTTCTAGTATATTCTAATGTATCCATCTTTTCCTTTTAAGTTTCCGCCTTTGCTATTATGCCTAGAAAATTGCTTCCCGTTAATGTATAGTTTCTTCTAGCATTTCATAGTTATTATTTAAACTTTATATTTACAAAAATTTACATTTACAAAATTTACATTTACAAAAATTCAAGGCTTGTTTTAGAATAAGAATTTAACCTTTTCCCCAGATATTTAACTAGTCAAAATTGCTAGATATTTCAAAGTTGTAAAAAAATCAGAGAAGTCTAGACCAGTGCTAACAGAAATATACAGAATATTTACATGAAAGAAAAGTAACAGGAAATGCACATGAAAGGGAAGCAATTTCTAAGTATAATAGCAGATGCAAAAATATATGAGCTGCAAATGTAATTTAAGTTTATTGTAGTCACATTAAAAAGTAAAAGAAGCAAGTAAAATTAATTTCTTTTTTTTCTTTTTTTGGTGGTACTGGGGGTGGAACCCAGAGGCTTTCTACCTCCGGGCTATACTCCCAGACCTATTTTTATATTTTATTTGGAAACAGGGTCTCACTAAGTTGCTGAGAGCCTCACTAAGTAGCTGAGGCTGGCCTCAAACCTGCGCAATCCTCCTATCTCAGCCTCCCAAGCGCGGGGATTACAAGTGTGCACCACCACGCCCAGCTTAAAATTAATCTCAATAATACATTTTATTTAACCCAATATACCCAAAATTATTTATTTAAACATGTGCCCAAATTATAAAATTATATTATAGGTTATAATAATTATTAAAATTATTGAATTATATTAATTAAATATGTGGCCAACACTGTTAGTAAGATATTTCATACTTTTATCCTGAATCTTCAAAATGTGATGTGTATTTTATATTGATAGCATATCTTAGTTCAGCCTAGCCACAATTCCAGGGCCCAATAGCCATATGTGGTTAGTAGCTACTGTACTGAATAGCATAGATTAAGCTGTTGCTCAACCTCAGGTCTGTTGACATTTTGGACCTGCTAATTCCGTACTGTGGACTATCCTGTTCACTGTAGAGTGATTAGCTATATCCCTGGCCTCTCTCCAGTAGAGATCAGTAGCCCCTTTGTTGTTGAAACCAAAAACATCTCCACACATTTTCATTGCTCCTGAGCAGAGAAAAAATTGTCCCCAGTTGAGAATCAAAGGCAAAAGAAAAAAAATCTGAAAATCATCTGAGAGAATTTTCATTTTAGAAGCTAATAGTACTATAGTTACTGAACCATGACAGTAGAACTTACAATAATGAAAAGTCTGTCAAGTTCCCATGGTCTAAATTCACAAAAAGTAGAAGGGAAAGAGAAAAGGAGAAGAGGAGGACTGGCAGAAGGAGAGAGAAGGGGAGAGAGCTGAGAAGGAGAAAAGAGAAAAGGAGGAAGAAGGACAAGGCAAACTATATATATATATATATATATATATATATATATATATATATTAGAGAGAGAGAGAGAGAAAGAGAGAGAGAGAGAGAGAGAGAGAGAGAGAGAGAGAGAGAGAGAGAGAGAGACCCTATCCACAGAAAAAAATATGGACCTAGTATTGATCCCACATTGTTGGCTAGCATCAACATGGAATTATTTCAAAAACATTGAGGATATTGACTTTGAAAATAAACCAATGTTTGGGTTACAATTTGCATAAGAGTACCTGTGAGTTCAGGTCATTGGAGGCACTAGCATTGCTTAGTCATAGAACTGTTTACTTCAAGAATGGTCTTCAAGAAGAGCATTTAATGTTAGAAATGATGAATAGAGCACCACCTCTGGATAAACTAATCGCTTCCCAAATCATTCTTACTATCCAGGACCTAAGGAATTGGAAACCCCAATTAACTGTGATGTTTGCAAAATATTTATCTTTTATTTTTCTTTTAAAAAAAAGGCAGTGGAGTCAAAATTACAGCAGAAATTTATTCAAGAAAGAAAAAGGAAGAAAGGAAAGGAGGGAGGGGGAAGGAAGGAAGGAAGGAAGGGGAGGAAGGAGAGAATAAAGGAGGTAGAAGTAAATCCAAAGCACATCTTGGAGTGTTTAACATTCATTATAATCTTACCTGATTTACATGTGTCTATACAGTATTTAAAGTATTGACCCTTAGGTATTGGAAAATCTTGAATCATCAGAAAATAGCCTATTCTTTCCACTCAGCTTCACAGGGTTTTTTTTCAAGTCTATTAACAACAAGAGCTAAAAACTAAAAGGTTTCTGGTTGACTCTTGGTTAAAGAGAACATTAAACTAACCAGGAGATTGTAATCCCCAAGTGTTCCGGCTTATCAGGGGGTTTACTCTAATTGGCTGAGCTCATTTGAAAATACTGAGTGTTTTGCTGCTGGGTGTCTATACTAAGTACCCCAGGGACAACAGACAACAACCTACTTATTTCCAAGTATCTTCCCATAGAGAACTGACACTATTGGTATAGGATGAATCTCTCCAGTGGCTCCGGCAGACGTAGCTTGTGGATGGTTTGAGGACACGCGCGACCCAAGCACTTCCGGACACACAGGCGGCAGAGCTGGGAAAGGGCAGGTGGGCCTGAGGGAGGGGATAAAAATAGTGTGAATCTCGTGGTTGAGGGAGATCAGAGAGCTGAAAGAGGCCCAAACTGTAAAAACAAAAGGGAAGCTGGATCCCTATAGGAATTATAGAATGAAACAGCAAAATAGTTGATCTTCCAAGGAGGATTATATTGCCGATATTGAAAAATGAAGTTATCCAGAGGCACATTGGGAAAGAAATGTGGGGTCTAAAGGAAATTCACCTTACCCATGTATTTCCTGTGTTAATGAAAGTGAGGCAAAAAACAAAAAACAAAAAACAATTGAAAGCACTGAGCTTACATGGCCCCAACGCAGAGCTTCAGAGAGGAAGGATGTCTGCAGGGAGGGCAGTAGAAAGAAGCTGGATCTGAGTGGTTACAGAGGTAATAGTAGAGATAGCCCAGGAGTCAAATAGCCCTCAATGTTCTCCTGTGCCTCCTGGCACTAGCTGCCCACAGGGGATTGATGGCTTGTCCCTGCATCGCATCCAGAGGGGCCCTCCATTCCTGCAAGGATTCCAGCTCAATATGGATGTGCAGAAAGAACTCAAGGCATTTAGACCTCATGATCCCCTCAACATCAATTTCATGAAGTCTGCATGTCTATGGCTTTCAGTAGCTTTGAATCCTTAGGGAACAAAAGGAATCCAAAATACAATCAAATAGGATGAATGGATGAGCTTTGGACTGGAACACTATTCATATTACCCTATTATTTCCTATCCTGACTATGAGTAAAGATTTCTTGAAGTAGATTTAATGACTGACCCATACAAATGTTCCCTTTTCAAGAAAATCCAACTATAATCGCCTCTTATACCTCATGAAAAATGGTAGACCAAAAAGCTGGGGATGTAGCTCAGTGGTAAGCAAGTATAAGGCCCTGGGTTAATCCCCAGCCCTGCAAAAGGAAAAAAAAATGGTGACCAGGCACAGCGGCACATGCCTATAATCCCAGTACTTGGGAGAATGAGACAGGAGGATCACATGTTCCTGGCCAGCCTCAGCAATTAGTGAGTCCCTCCACAACTCCGTGAGATACTGTTTCAAATTAAAAGAATAAAATAGGGCTGAGGTAGAAAGTCCCTGGGTTCCATTCCCAATACCACCAAAAAAAAAAAAAAAAAATGGTGGACCATGTAAGGACATATCCAGGTAAATGGAAAATCTCCCTGGAAGAGCAAACAATCATCTTTAATTAAATCTTTGGAATCAAAAGTGTAAGGCAAACCAGGTGTGTGTGTGTGTGTGTGTGTGTGTGTGTGTGTATGTGTGTGTGTAGACGTGTGTAAACCTAGTGCCTGGGAGGCTGAAATAGGAAGATCACAGGTTTGAAGCAAGCCTCAGCAACTTAGTGAGAACTTGTTTCAAAATAAAAAATGAAATAGGTACATCTCAGAGGTAGAATGCCTCTAGATTCAACCTCCAGTATCATAAAGGAAAGAAAAAATGTATGGCATCTCTAAGTCTGTGGTCAGACTGTTAGATTTTAAACAAATAACAAAGCCTCTGAAAAATGGTAATGCAGACAAACTGTCCGATTTGCCTAGAAAAGTTTAGAAACCAGAGTGAACTCTGACATAGTTTATGTTCATCCTTCTGGAGCAAGTACCTATATTTACAAAGATAAAGGACAGAGGAACTTGCTTACAAGATATGTAAATCCTAGATCTGGAAACATTTTTAATGAAAGAAATCTGGATATGCAAAAGGCGCTGGATACTGTATTTACAGCCAGTCGCTGCAAAGTATCTGGTATTTCCAAACTGGTGTCTGATGTGGGAGATCCTAATTCTTTGGGTGAAGATTCAAATAAAAGAGCAATTGTTAATGACCTAGACCACTGGAAATCGCCTAGACAAGTAGTACTCAAGCGTGGTCCTTAGACCAGCAGCGGCAGCAGCAGCAGCATCACTTGATGTCCTGACAGACAGTTTGGGGCCATACCGCTTGGTTGAAATTCTGGTTTCTATGTTTTTGTTTTATTTTGTTTGGCACTGGGGATTGAACCCAGGGGCACTCTATCTCAAGCCCTTTTGATTTTTAATTTTTTTTTTTTTTTTTTGCGGGTCTGGGATGGAACCCAGAGGCATTTGACCTCCAAGCTACACCCCCTGCCCTACTTTTCAATCTTTATTTTGAAACAGGGTCTCACTGAGTTGCGAAGGGCCTCACTAAGTAGCTGAGGCTGGCCGTGAACCGCGATCCTCCTGTCTCAGCCTCCCAAATGCTGGGATTACAAGCGTGCGCCACAATGCCCAGCTGGTTTTTATTTTATTTATTTATTTTTTTGGTGGTACTGGGGTTCCTGGATGCCCTTCTACCTCCGGGATACACTCCCAGACCTATTTTATATTTCTGAAACAGGGTCTATTAAAACAGCGCGGCTGGCTAAGAACCTGCGCGATCCTCCTGTCTCGGCCTCCCAAGCGGGGGGTTGGGGGGGAATTACAATCGTGCGCCACCACGCCCGGCTTGATTTTTAGTTTTTGAAGCAGGGTCTTGATGGTTACTGAGAGTCTCACTGAGTTGCTAAAGCTGGCCTCAAACCTGCAATCTTCCTGCCTCAACTTTCCAAGTACTGGAATAACAGGTGTGTGCCACCATGCCCAGCTAGATTCTACTTCTTAGTAGCTATGTTATCCTTTGTAAGCCAGTCTCTGTGTTTCAGTTTTCCCATTTGTAGCTGACACAGCACTGGCTACTATAAGGTTCTTACTACTTTTTGTGGGAGTGTACTAGAGATTGAACTAAGGAGTATTCTCCCTCTGAGCTATACCACCATCTGTTTTTATTTTATTTTATCTTATTTTTTGACACCACCATCCCTTTTTATTTTAGCTTATTTTATTTATTTTTTGAAACAGGGTCTCTCTAAGTTGCCGAGGCTGGCTCTGAATCTATTATATTCCTGCCTCAGCCTCCCAGGGATTACAGTCGTGTACCACCATGCTGGGCTTTTCACTGCTTTAAATTTAAAGAATTCAGTGAGATTAATCTATATTTCAAATTGATCTCATTGCTAATACATATAGAGCTGAACCCTTACAATTTATCTTTAATATCTTCCCCAGCCAGCATATAAATAATCAAGGAAGGCTCAGAAATAGTCTCATACTATGAGAACATAGCATAGTTTTCCTTTGAATTCGAGATACCAAGCATCTTAGTAGCTTACCTCTCCTCCTCTGGCATCTATAGTTGTTCTTAATGGCCATGATGGAAAGGGGAGTGAGGGAATGAGGACTGCAGGTCACCTCCTCCCTGATCTGGAGAATAGGCAAACAATCTCACCATTTAGTAGGGTTTGGTAAATGCATCTTCTGTCCTTTCTATTGCCCCTAACTCAAGGACAGTCACAGATCACTTAATGATGGGAGTAATTGTGAGAAATGCCATCATGAGGCAGTTCCACCATTGTGCAAACATCATAGAGTCTACCTACCTACACAAACTAAGATGGCTACGATGTCACTACGTGATATAATCATGTGGGCCTATAGGTTTTAAGTATGGCCCATCACTGATGCTCATTATGTGATGCGTGGCTGGATTTCTGACTTGTCTGCGGATTGTCTCCCAATACTACAAAACAGGGTTTTGCTTTGTTCAGCATGCGTTTTTTCAAACTTTGGGATAGATATGGCTGTTCAACTTTTCCAGGGTGAAAACAAGTTCATTTGATTATTTTTCTTTTTAGGAAAAATATAAGGCACTGGGCATGCTGATGCACGCCTGTAATTCCAGTACTTGGGAAGCTAAGATGACAGATTCACAGGTTCAAGGGGAGCCTCAGCAAGACCGTCAACAACTGGCAAGACTGTTTCAAAAATTAAAAATAAAATAGGCCTGAGGGTGTAGCACAAAGGTAGAATACCCCTGGGTTCAATCCCTCGTACCAGAAGGAAAAAAAAAAACAAGAAAACAATCTGATATATACAAACACTCTTTGATTTTCAGCAAACACTATTGGATTTTCAGTGAATAAACATAGAGTATAAAAATCCCAAAAGATATAGCAGCAATGCTACAACTTGTGCCTCCCACAGTACCACCCCAATTAGAAAGAGAAAAAGGGAGTGAGGATGTAGCTTATTGGTAGAGTGCTTGCCTAGCATGTGCAAGGCTCTGAATTTGATTCTCAGCACTGAAAGACAAGAAGAGAGAAAAGGCAAATATCCGAGAGATGAGACAGGAAGTGGAGACAGTAGTGTGCCTGGGGAAAAGAAGTGGACACCCAGCCCTCCTTACCTTCACAGAGCAGGAGCGCCAGCTCCACGCTGCTTTTGGGAGCTGCCAGATCGAGTGCACTCTTGCCCTGTGCGTTTCTGAGCTTCAGGTTAGCTCCATAATCAGTCAGCAGGTAGATGACCTCCACACTGGACTGCCTCGCAGCAGCATGGAGAGGGGTGTCCAGCCACTGGCCATGGTCAACACTAGCTCCTTAACAAAGCAAATGGCCACAATTCAAGACTAGTGTGAATGGGAAACACAACGAGCCTAAAATGTCTGAATATCACCAGCTATGAAGTATGCTCAAATGTGAGGTATCTGACAGATCTTTGGAAATATGTAAATTAAGCCTAGAACCTCAGCAAAGCTTGTTAAGACTATTTAAAGTATTTTATTAAGTTGGATGGTGACTCACGCCTACAATCCCAGTACTTGGAAGGCCGAGATAGAAGGATCGAAGGTTCAAGACCAGCCTCAGCAATACAGTGAGACCCTGTTTCAAAACAAACAAAAAGGACTGAGAGTGTAGCTCAGAAGTAAAACTCATCTGAGCTCAATTCCCAGTGCCAAAATAAGTTTTTTCAGTGAAAATAGGTAAATTTAGATATTTTTAATCATTATAAATAGTTTACTTGCCTTCCCATACAAGATAGGTAATACATAAAATATTTAAGATTTCTATTACATAAAATTACTTTTATTTTTGGCAAATGATAAGTATAAACTTATTTATTATATAATATGTGAGCTCAGAAATATTTCTGAATTCAATATAGAGAATAGTAAGTACGGTAAATAAAAAATGACTAAAGGAAAAAAAAAACCTCAGAGATGAAAATTCTCCATCTTTATGGCAACGGCTTAGTGTGTTGAATCTTTAACCAAATGATACTTTCAAGATATTTTACTTTTCCCTCAAATCTCAGTTCCTATATATGCCTTTTGTAATTAAAAATGACTAAATAACCTAGCAGGAGAGATGTGAAATAATCTGTGGCGAGTGTATATTATTTTTTACTGTCCAGAATTTTATTGGTAACCAAAGCTAGGTTTCTCTCTGATAAAACCGTCTTGTGATCCTCAGTTCATATGCAGCCTAGTAACTGAAGAATAAGTTGAAATCTAGGCCTAAGCCAATCAGTATATTGTATTCCTTTGGCCTCTGTAATTGGTTCAGAGATGAACATGTGACTCAAAAAGAGCCAATGCTATTTCTTGCTGTATATGGATGAGGAAGCCCAGGTGTTGCAGGCAGCCATCTTGCGACCACCAGGGAGAACCATACCAGGTAAATGGAGCCAACATCAAAGGAAGCAGAACCGAAAAATATAGGCACTCATGGCTCTGGAAAAGTTCTGTTTTTAGCACTCAAACATAAAATATCAGAATTTCCTCCAGCCCAATAAAAACTTCACTTTTAAGCCATGAAACACCAACAAATTTAGCAAGTTCTTCTCATAAAAACATTTATGGGAATTACCTAATTCGAGAAGTTTCTTCACACAGTCTACTCTCTGGTAGGTGCAGGCTACATACAGAGGAGTTCCGAGCTGAGGCACCTCTTGGTCAATATTAACATTATTAGCCAACAGAATCTCCATGCATTCTCTGTGACCTGGTGAAACATAAGAAAAAAAAATCCTTAAGAATTATAGAACTGCTAATCTGGAATGGGCTTTAGAAATAACCTAGATCTCTGTTCCTACTAAAAAAAGAATAATTCATTCAAAGAATAATTTAAAAAGAGAACTCCCCAAATTGGAATCATTCAAAAGAACAGCATTCCCATGCTTCTTCCATTCAAGCTCCTCTTTGTAATCCCTGAAATAACGCCAACTAAACTAAGGTTCCAAGGAATGCAGCTGAAACCATTTTCTAGAATAAAGCCACCATTTTTTAAATGGAGGCTATAAGACCCTCTTACAAGACCCAGCAGGGTAAATGAGTCACCCTATTATTATTCTGAAAATCCAGTGTATAAACCCAAGGCCATTACAAATCTCTCTTTCTCTTCTTCACCTAGGCATGTGAGACTGGGTACACAGCCTGCAAGCTTCTTTTGAATAGATTGGAAGATACCTAACAAGAATAAATAAAGAGTATCAAGTGTTTCATATACACTTTTGAATACATAAGCTAACGAGAATTATGAAAGTAAGCATTCTCCTTGGAAAATCTCACTTCTTTGCTGAGACTGCCCTGGAACCTGCAATCCTCCTGTCTTAGCCTACAAAGAACTGGAATTATAGGTGTGCACCATCACACCCAGCTCCACATCAGTTGTTAATCAATAAATATTTATGAAAGACATGGGTGCATTGGTATTTGGGTCTTTTGTATAATTTGAAGTAGTTCACTGGGAGGAAAATATCAGCTGATCTATTTGGTAAGCTGGAGCAAATCTTTCTCTTTTGCCTTCTGAAGTAAAGATGTTCCTCTCCAATTAAATCTACATTATTTTTCTAGATTGTCCTACCTTCTTGACTGTATTTCTGATCTTGATATAAGAGAACAATGCCACTGTTAGTTATCACCAAAATGTGGAATTTTGGGTAAAACCTTTGATAATACTTTGATTTTTCAAAAGCATCTTCTTGTTCATATCTAGTTTATGCGTATAATTTTAAAATTCCTTAAAATTCTTCTTTTTTCCTCTTCTTTTTTGTGGTATTGGGAATAGAACCCAGGGGCATTCTAACTCCAAGTGATACCCCCTAGCCTTTTTTTATTCTTTAGTTTGAGACAGGGTCTCACTGAGTTGCAAAGGTCCTCACTAAGTAGCTGAGGCTGTCTTCGAACCATGATCCTCTTGTCTCAGCCTCCCAATTTCTGGAATTACAAGTGTGCGCCACCACGCCTAGCTTATTTACTCATTTCAAAAGTAACTGACAACACAGAAGTCTAGAGTCAACTCCAATATTCCCAATGCTATGCTTTTTCAAGATGCAACTGTTTTGTTTTTCAATAACTATGGCCTTTAAGTCATCAGCTCATCTGGAAAGCATTACTTATTGACAGTTACATTTACTAATCCCTTTTCGATAGTATCATCTCTGAGTTTTAGACACTTTCATAATTTATTTTATGTTAGTAATTAATGACTTATGGGCTTGAGAGGATAAAGTTTTCTTTTCTACTATAATCAGAGATGTAAGCTCAGTACAATGCATGAAGCTATAATTGCTATCTTGACTGTAGCAGCTGGTACCAAAATACCAAGAAAGACGCTCAGGGGAGGCATGTTGAGAAACTGTCCCATTTGTCCCAGAAATGGGACATCCAAGGCACAAAGACATGCCTAGGTACTGAGAAGTGCTGTTTCAAAGCACAGGGCCATTTACCTCCGAGCTACATCCCTATCCTATTTTTTATTCTTTATTTTGAAACAAGGTCTCACTGAGTTGCAAAGACCCTCACTAAGTAGCTGAGGCTGTCTGCGAACCACGATCCTTCTGTCTCAGTCTCCCAAATGCTGGGATTATAAGCGTGCGCCACCATGCTCAGCTACTTTCTGGGATTTCTAAGCCACACACATTCTAATGGTGGCAAGATCTGGGCAATCCTTGTATGGCCATCACTGGGCTGTTGATTGATGCTGATTGGCCTGTACTCGCCACTTCCTTGTGTGTTTTGTGGTGGCTTATTTACCTCTCTTCACTGCCTCGTGGATGGGTGAAGCCAGGTGCATCTCCAGCTGGGCCTTGGCTCCAAACTCCAGCAGCACGTTGACACACGCAGCACTGCCGCTGCAGCAAGCATTGAAGAGGGGTGTGGCTCCGTGAACCGTCACTCCGTTGACCTAATGATGGACAAAGAGACACCCAGAGGATTTTTGACTTCATTCTCACTCTTTCAGAGGGTATTGCCAATGTATGTGTGCCGGAAAATTCCCCAAGTGGACGGGTGAGAGGGGGACCCCATATCATCATCATATCATGAAGCCTCCTAAGGTTATTGGATGGGTCAAGAAAATTACTACCTATTAAACACTTAGAAAGTTGCCTGGTACTCAGTAAGCACTGGTAAGCATTTGCAACAACAATTATTTCCATTTTCCATGAATATGTATCTCATCTCTCCTCCCAGTTGAGAACAAACACAGCGGGAAATGAAAGTACTGGAGAAATTAGCAAAATTAACCTATGAAGTCCCAGGTTTTCATTTATCTGACTATTTCAACAAAACTGACATGAGCACATTAAAATAGGTTGGAAATCACAATCTAGAGCCTATAAATGTCCTTTGTATATTTTTCATATATGCAATATATGTATTTTTTCAAACACTTTAATCATAGGCATATTACTTTACTCAAGAGAATAGATCTCTAAAACTCAATAATTATTTCCTAATTGCTATGCTTGAAAAAGAAGAAATAAAATTAGCAGGATTTTGTGATTAATTAGATGGGGAGAGAGAAGAAGCCAGATGACTCCCAGGTTTAGAAGATCAGAAGAATGTTTTGCTCGTTCTCTAAAACTGAGAACACACAATAAGAAGCAGGTCCCAGAGGGAAGGGCACGGTGAGCGCAGTCTGGGATGTGTTGAGTTTGGGATATCCATGGGACCACTAATTCTGGGAGATTTCTACTACTCCAATAACTTTCGCTCATGCCTTTTGTCATTCGATTTAAATGTTAAACAGTTCAATAGCATTGACTGGCTGTTGCCTTACAAAATTGTCAAAGATAGGGGACTATTATTTTATTCTTTGCTTTTCCCCTATTTATTTATCTATTATTTTTTATTGGTGCATTGTAGTCATACATCTTAATGGAGTCCAAGATGGTGGAGGCATACATGCACACATCACTCATTTAGCCCTTCCCCAATTTCCTCCCTATTCCCTCCCCCTCCCTCCTTCTCATGTTTGGTTTAGTGATTGATTGACTTCTATGTTTGCGAATGTACATCATGCACATTAGGGAATTTCCCTCTCCCCCCTCCCATCCCCCTCAGTTAAGGAACTCTAGAAGAAGGAGAAATTATAGATGAGCAAATAAGGTGACTATTCTTTGCTTTGTTCACACCATATCTCCTCTCTGACCCAAGGTAACGATTTAATACTTCCACCAGCCACCTGCTTGTGACTCCAATCATTTAGCTTGAAAGGAACTAGCCCTCACACAGCCTCATCGTTAACATGAGCTGTTAACATGGAGATGCCTGGCCATGGTAGCTTTCAAGATATCAGTTTGTGACAGAAACATTTTCATATTCAGTGCCACATGTATAAACCCAATACGCATAGACATTGGGAAAAAAATCGTTGTTATACACTTAAAGAGCTTGTGGTCCATAAGACAAAGAACAAAAGGACTAGATTAAAAATGATATTAGCAACAAAACATCTGGCGACTAAGTTTGGGTGTCAAGGAGATTTTTATAAGTTTTGACTTTTATAAACCTGTTCTGCCAGGCTTGTAATCCCAGTGATTGAGAGAGGAGGGTCACAGGCTTGTGGCCAGCCTCAGCTACTTAGTGAGGGCCTCTGTAACTTAGTAAGACTGTATTTCAAACAGTGAAGAATAAAAAATAGGGCTGGGGGTGTAGCTCAGAGGTAGAACGTCCCTGGGTTCTATCCCCAGTACCGCATAAATAAAGAAATAAATAAATAAGCCTATTCTGAGATCTGTATTATACAGAGCACCTCTGTCATTCTTTGAAAAAGTTAGAGTATAAGTTAAAAATAATATAAAGTTTAATTTGTATTTTCTTTGATGCACTGTTTATTAAAAGTCATCTAACTTGAACATTTTGCTCAATAAAAATAGTACCTGAGAGCCAGGCTCAGTGGTGCATGCGTGTAATACCAATACTTGGAAAGCTGAGATAGGAGGATTGCAGGTCCAAGTCCAGCAGCACTCCGTAATTTAGCTAGACCTTATTTCAAAATAAAAATTGAGTAGGTTAAAGGTAGATCAGGGGTAGACGCCTCTGAGTTCTATCTTCAATACCACACACACAAAATAAATAGTGGCTGGGTTAGGGTGCTGAATTGACATGACATTCAGAAATAAAAGAAAACCTTTTTTCTGAATTTCATTGTTTCTTTTTTCATTGTTCTATTAAAACTTGTTCTTTATAATACTTTACAATAAAGATTTTTTTTTGGTGGTGGTACTGAGGGTAGAACCCAGGGGCTTTTCTACCTCTGGGCTATATTCCCAGACCTATTTTCTATTTTATTTGGAAACAGGGTCTCACTAAGTTGCTGAGAGCCTCACTAAATAGCTGAGGCTGGCTTCAAAACTGTGTGATCCTTCTGTCTCAGCCTCCGAAGTGCTGGGATTACAAGCGTGCGCCACCACGCTCGCCTCATTACAATAAAGATTTTTTAAATCAGCATCACAATTTTGAAAGATTCCTATGAATTATTATATCTGAATATTCACACGTGGGTGGTACACGCTGAAGAAAAAGGAGTAACTTTAATGATGGGATATGGGCATGGGTGGGACTAGACCTCCCCTTCCCCCTGGTTAATTGAGTAAGCAGTCAAGCTGGTAAAGTCTCTAGGTGTTAGCCGATGCACCTGGGTAGCTAGATCCACATGGGCAGTGGTGGTACCTACGTGTGCACCACTTTCCAGTAGGGCTTTAGCACAGGCTACATGACCACCAAGGCATGCCTCATGGAGAGAAGAGACTCGGTTAATTGTCACGAGGTTCACATTGACGCCCTATAATTTGAAGACAAGAGAATCAAATGCTGCATTAGTCATAGCAAAATCATTCAAGCTAAAAAGACAAAGAAAAAGCCAGGTGTGGTAGTGCACACTTGTAATCCCAGCATTTGGGAGGCTGAGGCAAGAGGATTGAGGTTTGAGGACAGCCTCAGCTACTACTTAGTGAGGCCCTTTGCAACTCAGTGAGACCTTGTTTCAAATTAAAGAATATAAAAATAGGGCTGAGGTGTAGCTTGGAGATAGCATTCTCCTGGGTTCCACCCCCAGTACCCCAAAAATTGAAGACAAAGAAAAAGGGAACAGAATATACAAATGCAGAAAGTGATAGGAATCATGGTAGGGCCACAGTTGGAGAGTTGCTTATTTCTGGATCAAAAGGAGCTCACAGAAAGGGGAAGTAGGAGATGCAGGGAGTGGGTGAGCCAGAGCCAGGTCATGACATGTCTTGATGTCCCAGAAGAGAGCACATGTCTTCTAGAAAATGAGAAGTCCCTAAGCCTGTTGGGCTGCTCAGGGTTTAGAGCTAATAGAATAGCAAGATGGAGGGTTGATGACAGGGGCAGGGATGGAAGAAAGAAGCAAAGAGAGCCAGGGAGACACTGCTGTGAGTCAGGCACAGGCTGCTATGACCCCGCTGAGGGGAAGAACAATAGTGGCTATGAGGAGTAGGTGACGGAGAACAGACAGGTTTAGAAGCCAAGTCCAAATGTGGAACAGAACTCACAGGCTTGGGAGAAGAAAGCTCAGTAGAGAGTGCTTTCAGGAGTCATATGCTTAGCTACAACTTCACTCTATGGAGAGGTTTCGAAGTCCCAGGGCCTAAGGCCAGAGGGATTTTGCTAGCCCTCATCTCTTTATCCAGGTCTGATTGTCAGCACCATGCCCCCCTATTGCTATGCACCACCTTCCTCATCCAGGAGTCCCCGTGTCAGGTGATTAAGGTCGGCCTAGCTGCTGGACAACTCTGATGTCATACCCTTATTTTCAGAGCTTGTCTTTTACCATTTCCCCTATAACCACCACTTTCTATCGGCAAAAGGAATTAGGTCCCTGGGCTGTCCTCCCTGCCAACTTTTGATTTGTATCCCTTGCTTTGGAACTGACCCAAGAAAAGCTTTCAAAGCCTAGTGCCATGATCCTGTACCCCAAAGTTTAACCTAGTGCTCACTGCATCCTACCAGATCCCCAGAGTGCCATCTGCATCCTGCTTTGCATTTCAAGTTGGGTACCAAATACAGTCAGTAAAGTCTTTTCCTTTTACTTTTTCCATATGTGATTTCTGCGTGTGTGTGTGTGTGTGTGTGTGTGTGTGTGTGTGTGTGTGTGTGTGTTACTGGGAAAAGAACCCAGGGACATTCTACCTCTGGGATATACCTCCAGCCCTATTTTTTTATCCTTTATTTTGAAATAGGGTCTCACTGAGTTGCAAAGGGCCTCACTAAGTTTCTGAGGCTCTCTGCAAACAATGATCCTCCTGTCTCAGCCTCCCAAATGCTGGGATTACAATTGTGCGCCACCACTCCTGGTTCAATATTACTTTTTAAGAAATTAAGATTTATACTGTTATCAACATGGGTATGCATTACCATTATAGCATTCTAGCTTTAATTCTTTTGCAAAGATACCAAGGAGTAGTATAGTTGGGTCACATGATGGTTTCATTATGGAACCAAACTAGGTGCCAATCAACAAATGAATGGATAAGTAAAATGTAGCATATATGCACAATGGAATTTTTTTTATTTTTTGTAGTACTGGGGATAGAATCCAGGGGCATTCTACCTCCAAGCTACAACCCAGCCCTATTGTTTATTCTTTATTTTGAAACCTGGTCTCACTGAGTTGCAAAGGGCCTCACTAAGTAGCTGAGGCTGTCTGTGAACCATGACCCTCCAGTCTCATCCTCCCAAATGCTGGGATTACAAGGATGCGCTACTACACCCACCTTATTTTATTATTTTTTTTAAACTTGGAAACTGTACCTCACTAAATTGCTGAGAGGCTCACTATGTTGCTGAGGCTGTCCTTGAACCTATGATCCTCTTGTCTCAGCCTCCCAAATCCTGGGATTACACGTGTGTGCCACCACACCCAGTATGCAAAATGGAGTTTTACCCCAGCATAGAGAACAAAATTTTATCACTTGCAGGATACTGGATGGAACTAGAGAATATTATGCTAAATGATTTCAGCCAGATTCTTAAAATCAAGGCTTGGCTGGGTGTGGTGGCTCACACTTGTAATCCCAGCATTTGGGAGGCTGAGACCGGAGGATTGAGGCTCACGGCTAGTCTCAGCTACTTAGTGAGGCCCTCTGCAACCTAGTGAGACCCTGGTCCAAAATTAAAAAAAAAAAAACACAGGACTGGAGGTGTAGCTCGGAGGCCATGACCATGGGATCCATCCCCATACCACACACAAAAAAAAGAAAGAAAACCAAGGATTGTTATGTTTTGTCTTGTACGTGGAAGCTAGAGAGAAAATAGGAAACAAAGGGGGTTTCAGATAAATGAGGAGCAAGATCAGTAGAAAAGTGGAAGAGGATCCAAGGAGGGAGGCGGGAAAGCGAAAAAGAGGCTTTCAGAAAGTAGTTCAAATAATGTTATGTCTATATAAGGAGGCATCACTAGTTTTACCAGCAGGTGTGGGGAGGAGGAGGAGTATTGGGATGGGATAAGGAGGAAAGCACACCAAGAGATGCTGCAGCACATACTAATGTAGCATTCGGAATCTCATCACTGCATAGGTGCATTGCACCAGTCAAGTTCAGAAAGAAAAAGGATTTTAGACTTTGTTTGTTTGTTTGTTTGTTTGTTTTGCAGTACTGGGGATAGAACCCAGAGGCATTCAACTTCCGAGCTACACCCCCCGCCCTATTTTTTATTCTTTATTTTGAAACTGGGTCTCACTACGTTGCAGAGGGCCTCACTAAGTAGCTGAGGCCGGCCGAGAACCAGGATCCTCTGGTCTCAGCTTCCCAAGTACTGGGATTACAAATATGCCCTACCACGCCCTCCCAGCCAGCATTTTAGATTTTAAAAGAAGCTAGTCCACACGGTGGCAGCATTGTATCAGAAAAAAAAACTGCAGTGAAACAATCCCCGAAATTGGAGAACTGGAATGCTGGACAGGCCTGAAAGACCCTCTAGACTGAAGCACTTTAATTGGGTAAGAATAGAAAAGCAGAAAGTTAAAATTATACATAAGATGAAGCTCCTCCGCTATCAGGGACAGCCAGCACGATAACCAAGGAACTGCTGGACCTTGGTTTAATGCTTCACTCCTGTGTGTGTTTGTGTGTGTGTGTGTGTGTGTGTGTGTGTGTGTGTGTGTGTGTATGTATTTTTCAGTACTGGGGATGGAACCCAGGGGCATTCTATCTCCAAGCTACACCTCCTGCCCTATTTTTTTTTCTTTATTTTGAAACAAGGTCTCACTGAGTTGCAAAGGGCCTCACTAAGTAGCTGAGGCTGGTCATGAACCTGTGATACTCCTGCTTCAGCCTCCCAAGTACTGGGATTACAAGTGAGTGCCACCATGTTCAGCTAAAAAGTGCTAAATTTAATGTGGAATCCTGGACTGAATCCAGTAACAGGAAAAGGACACTAGTGGAAAGACTGGTGAAACTCCAATACTCTGAACTTTAGTTAATGGTATTGTCCCAATACTCATATCTTACTTTTGACAAGTATACCAAGGCTATGTGTAAGATGTCACATTCAGGAAAGTCAAGTGAAGGATACGTGAGAAAAGTCAGTACTGCCTTTGAAACTCTTCTTGAAAATGGTTCCAAAATTAAAAGTTTATTTAAAATACTAATAAAAGTATTGAGAGATACAAGACTTTTCACTGTGTACTTCTTCTCATCCTTTTTTTTTACTGGAGATTGCACCCAGAGGCCTTCTTTCTCTGAACTATATCGCCAGATCTTGGATGGGAGATACTAGAAATTGAACTCGGGGGCATTCTACTTTTGAGCTATACCCCCTAGCCCTTTTTATTTTTTGTTTTGAAATAAGGTCTTGCTAGGTTGCTGAGAGTCTTAATGTTTTGCAGAGACTGGTTTAAAACCTGGGATCCTTCTGTCTCAGCCTTCCAAGGACTGGGATTAAAGGCGTGTGCCACTATACAAACTCTTTTTTTTTTTTTTTTTTTTTTTGCACATGTGGGGATGGAACCCAGGGGCATTCTACAGAACTCCGAAATACACTTCCTGCCCTATTTTTTAATTTTTAATTTTGAAACCTGGTCTCACTAAGTTGCAGAGGGCCTCACTAAGTAGCTGTGGCAATCCTCCAGTCTCAGCCTCCCAAATGCTGCGATTACAAGTGTGCACCACCATGCCCGGCAGCTCATTTTAATTTTATAACTATGTGAATAGATTACATATTGAAAAGAATCAAATCACTAGGCATAGTGGTACATGTTTGTAATCCCAGCACTAGGGAGGCTGAGATAGGACGATAGCATGTTCACAGCCAGCCTCAGCAACTTATGAAGCTCTCTACAAACTAGTGAGACCCTGTTTCAAAATTAGGAATAAAAAATAGGGCTGGAGGTATACTTTGGAGATCGATTCCCCCTGGGTTCTATCCACAGTTACACACACACACACACACACACACACACACACACACACACACACACGCACAGAGAGAGAGAGAGAGAGAGAGAGAGAGAGAGCAGCAAAATATAAAATAAAGTGTGAATTATTTAAAATGAGTAAGCAAATGAAAAGATCAAACACGAAGCTCATCATTGCTGACAGTATTGTTTTCCTTCTGTCTCTACTTACTTTCTTAAGAAATGATACAACTCAGAGAGGAGAAAGCTAAATAAAAATAAATAAATAAATAAATAAATAAATAAATAAATAATAAATGCATACTTCCCTAACAAGAGCAATGCACCCAGCTATGTAAATGCAAAATGGTAAGGAATTCAGGAACGGTTAAGTGATAACTAGGATGGGGCAAAAAGGTATAATTAATCATCCCATCTCATCCATACACACAGATTCCAAAACAAAGCAAATTGAGTGTGTACATTTTCTCATTCATCTCACAAATAATCACTAGGCTGCTCTCATTATTCAGTGTACTTGAGAGGTAGCCGTAAATACAAATACAGTATCCTTAACTACTAAGACATTAATAAATCTTCCTAAGAAGTAGGACTTATCCATGTGCCCATGGATTTTAATGTTTGCTCTTGAAAGTGTTATCAGTGGGAGCTGGATCCTGTGGCACATACACCTGTAATATCATTACTTGGGAGGCTGAGACAGGAGGATAACAGGCTGGATGCCAGACTCAGCAATGTGATGAGAACTAGCTTCAAGATATAAAAGTAAAAAAGGGCTGCAGGTGTAGAGGATGCCCCTGAGTTCAATCCTCAGTAACCTTCCTTCCACCCCCTCCACACAAGGAAGCATAGCAGTAGGGTAGATGACCTCTCAGGTGGTGCCAGTGATTTCCATTTCCTAACATTAACATTATCTCACTGTGTAATGCATTCCCCTTGAGTGTGGGCCACACTTACTGAATCACATCTAATGAAAAAAAATATGGCAAAGAAAACAGAATGTCACTTCAGAGATCAGGTAATAAAAAAAAGCAGGGACTTCCTCAGGTGTTTTCTCTGGGGAAAGCCAGCTGCCATTCCATGACAAAGCCTATGGAGAGGCTCATGTGATAGAGTTAAAGTTTGTCAACAACTACATGATTGAGTTTGAAAGCAGATCGTTTCCCGAGTTGAGCCATGAGATGTCTGCAGCTCTGGCTGATAACCTGCAGCCTGGGAGATATACTCTCACCTCACCTATAGAAACTTCAAGAATCTAAGTGTGTTGTTTTGGGCCATTATGTTTTGAGGTAATTTGTTATGCAGCTATAACAGACAAATACAACTTTAGGAATATTGTCACTAATGTACACAGGGAAAATATGAGGTGAGTTAGTGCAACATAAATTTGAGAGTATCTTCCACTGATCCTCACAGGGAAATTTCCTATTTAAAATTAAAAGGAAAAGGAAGGAACCAGGCAGAAAATAGGGCAGCTCCTTGGGACAAGAGAGGCAAGAGAATCAAATGGTGAAGAGCAAGAGGATACATATACCTAGAATGGCAGTGCTGGGATCCAGATGGGGCAAGCAAGACCTCTACTACAGCCAAAGCTAATAAAGAATGATGTTTGATTATAACCTGAGCACAAAGGATAAAGTCTTTGGTTTACTTACTTGTGCAATTAAAGTTTTAAGAGCCAATAAGCGCCCCTGAGCCGCAGCTTCATGAAGTGGGGATCGATCAGCCCAGCAGTCTGAAACACAAATCAACCTCAGTGTCATGTTCTGGAGACTTCTTCCTGCAGTTTGTTCGTGCTTCCCACCCACTGTGAGGAGAGGTTGGGGGAAGAGGAGGGCAGCAGGTATCATTCATCAAATTTTCTTTTTAGTCACTTTCAGAGTGACAAGCTACTGACAATAAAGTCTGTTAATTTGCTGGTCTGTGCAGAGAGAGAAGCACAGTTGATCTCTCTGGCTTTTCAGGGACAGTTTTAACAAGCAATAGACTTAATTAAAAATAGCATTCATAATCCAAGTGCTTGGAAGGCTGAGACAGGAGGATCACAAGCTCAAGGCCAGCCTTGACAACTTAATGAGACCCTTAGCAACTTGGTAATATCCTGTTTCAAAAAAATTTAAAGTAGGGCTGGAGTTATAGCTCAGAGGTAGAACACCTCTGGGTTCAATCCCCAGTAAAACACACACACACACACACACACACACACACACACACACACACACACCACTAGTACCTAGAGCTTGATTCTGGTATCTCCAAATAACACCAGACCAAAGACAAAACAAATCAATGAGCTTCGACATTCTTCTTCTTCCCCTATCTCTTAAACCCCATCCATATGCCAAGGATTCAACAGCCTCTGCACTGTGAAGAGACTCTACGCAATCAGGTAGAATCTTTAATCAAGGAATCTTTTTTTCCCTATAAATTCTCTAGATAATTGTGCCTGCATCATTTGATAATAGAACCTATTTATTGAAATGCAGAATGTCGTTTTTTCAGGAGTTTCTTTAAGGAGTTTTAGTGTGGATTTTATAACGCAATGGCTGAGCATGGATTCATACTAGGACTGCCTGAGGTTGAGTCCTGCCTTGACCACAGTCTCTGCCCAAATAAATCAGAAAGTTGCCAAAGTTACTTGAAACTCAGTGCCCTTATCTGTAAGATGGAGCTAGAGTAATCCAGTACTTGATAAGGGCTTTGGCCTTTAAGAAGGCCAAGCAAATCCATCCACGATGTTACGTGCTGAAGACCACATGCAATTAAATGGACATGTAGGGCAATACTTCAAAGAACAACCTCAGAACCATTTCATGACTGTATATTTCTTATAATTGCTTCTCCACAGCCAAGACTAAGTCACATAAATGGGCATTTGAGAAGTCACCCTCTATTAAAAGCACCAAAGGAAAATCATTATTTCTGGAAGAAAACTGACTCCAGTTTACAAAAATTTTGCATTTGTTCAAATTATGACAACATTCTTCCTACACTAAATAGATTTGGACTTAACACCAAGTCCTGCCTTCCCTCCTCTTCTAGGTGGTCTCCATGGCGGAAAGGTTTTCTATACCTGCAAACCTGGCAAATACAAAACCCCACCCAAACCGAAAGTGTGTGAATGTGAAAGAATACAAGGGAAGGGGGAGCTTTTCCAATGGATGAGAACCAGAGTCATAAGCATTTCAGAAACCCCTTCCTACACATTGAATCCCAGTATGTCTTCCCAACCCTTTGGCTTACAAAAATGGCAAAAGCTAGAATGAACTCTACAGGGTCGGAGAGGTTGGTATGAAACTGTGATCTTCAACATATCTAGGGAGATAAAGAAAATCATGTAGGTGTAAAGCGTAGTATATATAAACATTGTGCACTGCCAAAATCTAAATGAAATGGATGGAACTGGAGGACATTATGCTAAGTGAGATTAGTCAGTCACAAAAAATAAGAAATCAGATGCTTTCCCTAATATAGGAAAGCTAAGGAGAAATGGGTAAAAGGGGGAACTCTAGATGAAAAAGGAAATCCTATAGAGGAGCAAACAAGGCAACCTAAAGGAGAAGAAAGGAGGGGGGAAGAAGGAAATTCTCTAAAACACACAATGCAGTTAAACATATCGAAGTCAACCACTAAGCCGAGCAAGGGAAGGAGGGACGGGGAGGGAATGGGGTGGGAACTGTGTAGGGGTTAAATCAGTGATATGTACATGTATGTACACACAAGTTTTTACCCCAATAGGATGTATGAATATAATGCACCAATAAAAATTTTTTAAATAAATAAATAATTAAAAATAAATAAAAAATAAAAGAGAAGAAATATATAGTCTATTTGTTTTGTAACAAGTAGCTGTAAATAAAATAATTTATAATGTTTTTAAAGGGAAAAAAGTCTTGCCAGGAAAGAAGCGATCACAGAATGAAAGAACATGTTAAAAATGACACAGAGGTTGACTCAAAGGGGCTTCCACTGGCCAAATATCGGCCTATAGAGCATCAAAATAAACAGAGAGAGCTGGGCATGGTGGCGCTCACTTGTAATCCCAGCATTTGGGAGGCTGAGACAGGAGGATCGTTGTTCTTGACCAGCCTCAGCTACTTAGTGAGGTCCTTTGCAACTTAGTGAGACCCTCTTTCAAAATAAAGAATAAAAAATAGGGCTGGGGGTGTAGCTCAGAGGTAAAATGCCCCTGGGTTCCATCCTCAATACCGCAAAATAAAAATAAAAATAAACAAAGAGAGTAAGAAAATTATATGCTATCAAATAAAGTAGAAATGTAAAAGTGGTTCTCATAATGCAGGGCCAGCTTTGAAATGTGGGAGAAATGATAGAATCATCCTCAAACTATTTCCCCACCAAAATACTAATTTATAAAGGGAACAGGAGTAATTATACAGTATAGCCAAATCACAGTAACCACCCTACCCAGGTGATCAAAGTTAACAAGAATAGTAATGGAACAAATCGGCACTGTGTGCTATCTAAATTGTGCAATGAGCCACCTCCTGTGACATTAGAGGGAACACAATGTGAATCATAGCTGTTGCTTCTTGTTCTTTCTACCCCAAAGGCATAACCTGGCTGATCATGAGGACACTAAGTACTCGCCCAAACTGAGGGGATGTTCTACTAAACAATTAGCTTGTAATGAGTTAAAGAAAGGATTGAGGAATTGTTCTGATTAAAGAAGACCAACAAGACACAAAATCTAAATGCAACACTTGATCTTGCATGGAATCTTTTCACTCTAAACAGTGTTATTGGAATAGTTGCCTACATGAACAGGGTCTCTGGGCCAAGAGAAGTGGGAATTCTTTGTACCACTCTCTTTCTTTCTCTTTCTTTCTTTCTTTCTTTCTTTTTTCTTTCTTCTTTTTTTTACAGTACTGGGGATGGAACCCTGGGGCATTCTACCTCCAAACTACACCCCCAGCCCTATTTTTGTTGTTGTTGTTGTTTTGCGGTTCTGGGGATGGAACCCAGGGGCATTCGAGCTCTGAGCTACACCCTCAGCCCTATTTTTTATTCTTTATTTTTAAACAGGGTCTCACTGAGTTGCAAAGGGCCTCTAAGTAGCTGAAGCTGTCGGCAAACTGTGATCCTCCTGTCTCAGCCTCCCAAATGCTGGGATTACAAGTGTGCCCCACCATATCCCTTGTACCA
Source organism: Muscardinus avellanarius (assembly GCF_963383645.1). Lineage (NCBI taxonomy): Eukaryota > Metazoa > Chordata > Mammalia > Rodentia > Gliridae > Muscardinus > Muscardinus avellanarius. The sequence goes on from NC_137792.1 coordinate 9,023,769, forward strand.
CTCTTTTCTGACACTTGAAATTAGCTCCAAAACTAAAAGTGAAAACATGAAAAAATAGATGATAGATAGGTAGATAAAATCATTAGTAATCCCCTACTCCTGATATGACTGTGCAAAGCTTATATAATAAAGAAAAGTAGAGCTGAGCATGGTGGCACAGGCCTGTAATCCTAGTACTTGGGAGGCTGAGACAGAATCGCAGGTTAGCCGGCAGCCTCAACAACTTATAGTGAGGCTCTCTGAAACTTAGTGAGACCCTGTTTCCAAATAAAAAGTAAAATAGGCAGAGTGTAGCTCGAAGGTAGAATGCCCCTGGGTTCAATGCTCAACACCACATACAAAAAGAAGATCAGATAAAAATTTTTAATGTGAACATATGTTGTGTTTGTATCTTTGATTATTCCTGAGTCAAATGAAAGTTGATGAGTGGAATATTTTTTGAATTTATTTTTATTTGCATAAACTGGAAATAATGAGAAAATGTATGCATATAATCCTCAATTAGTATGCCTTTTCTTCCCTAATGCATCTCCAGATCATTCAATAGGAAATAGGCTTTAGGTACATTGCTCTCTTGCCTAATTGCTCTTGGAAGTGGGCACAGGCACTGGGGTGGAGGGGACAGTCTACCCAAGGCCTGCAGCTCAGGCAAGTCCATGAATGCAACTTTGTTATTCTGTAGAATTTTTTTTTTTTGCAGTACTGGGGATGGAACTCAGGAGCATTCTACCTCCAAGCTACACCCCCAGCCCTATTTTTAGTCTTTTTATTTTTGAAACAGGGTCTCACTGAGTTGCCAAGGTCCTCGCTAAGTAGCTGAGGCTGTCCATGAACCACCATCCTCCAGTCTCCAGCTCCCAAATGCTGGCGTTACAAGCATCCACCATTATGCCTGGCTCTTATTCTGTAGGTCTAACAATAGCTAGTCAACCAGAGGATACTATGGGTTGAACACCTCTAGCTTGAGCATTAAGATAAAAAAATGCTTGCAAATCCCAAACTTTTTGAGTACTGACCTGTTGCTGCAAATGGAAAATTGCACGTCATAAAACTTTGTTTCACGCCTCAAAATATTTAAATTATTGAATGGAATGGCATTTAGCCTATGTGTATAAGATATGCATAAAGCATGAATGAATTTTGGGTTTACACTGGGGGTCCAGTCCTAAGATATCTCATTATAAATGCATATATCTATATCTATATCTATATGTATGTGTGTGTGTGAATATTTCAAAATCCAACAAAAAATTGAAATCCAAAATGTCTCTGGTTCCAAGCATTTCTGATCAAACATAATTTAAGGGGCAATTTGCTATTAAAAATGTTAACTAGCCAGGCATGGTGGTACACACCTATAATCCCAGTACTTGGGAGGCTGAAATAGGACAATTGCAGGTTCGAAGACAGCCTCAGCATCTTAGTAAGACACTTAGCAACCTAGTAAGAACTTGTTTCAAAACAAAAAATTTAAAAAGGGCTGGGGGTGTAGCTCAGAGGTAGAATGCCACTGGGTTCAATCCCCAGTACACCACCATCACACACACACACACACACACACACACACACACACACACACACACATTAACTTAGGACAGCAAACATGAAATGGCTTCATTATTTCTAAAGCTTGTCTTCATGCAGGCTGTGATGATCCTCTTTTGTACTGAAAATGAAGATCTTAAACCCACCCTCTTCTTATTCTATACTCTCTAGCAACTTTCTGTTACTCATTAGTCCCATAAAACATGATCCATACACACAACATGAATAAGGCTCAGGATCCTCATGTTGAGTGAAAGAAGCCAGATACGAAAAGAGCATGTGCTGTACGATTCTGTTAGGGTGAAGGAGAGGAGGGCAAACTCACCTTGGGTGTTAGGAGTCAAAAGCAACCAGAAGAGGAAAGCGGACTGGCAAGACTTGGGCATGGTGGGAGCCACGTTGAATACACATAACTCTTGCTCCTGGATTCTGATTCTTGACTGTTCACATTGTGAAAATTCATCTAGCTATTTGTTAAAGGTTTGTGTACTTCTCTGGATTTATATCACAAATCCATTAAAACTTTTTAAAAAGTGACTTAGCACCCATTGAAAATGTCATCGCCGATCCCCTTCACACCTCCTGGCCTCGCCCCACTTATGGGGTAGGGTAGATCTCTCTGGTCCAGCAAGCAACTAGGGGCCCCCAAACAGCTATCACCTCCTCCTTCTAGGTGACAGCTCCTCTGGTGGTTTGGGGTGGGATAAGCAAGAGCGACAGAAACTTGTTGCCCCAGTTCATTGAGAGAGGAGGCCAACCCTGCTATCTTTCTTACTCACTAGCATTTGGCAACTTCTAGTGTTCCCCAACAGTGCAGCAACTCTGATGCTGCCAACTCTAACCCCATGCTTCTGAAGTCGCAGTGGCGAGTCTGGGGCACCAGCTTCCCTTGAACCAAGAAATAGGAAAGGGTGGCTGTCCTGGGCTTCTCTCTTACCACATCTCTGCTTTCCAACTCTCTTTTTTTCCTGAGTAGCAGAGTACAACACTTCAGCAAGTCACTGCTTAAGTAGACTTCTAACCTGAGAGTGAAATACCAGGCCCCTTCCTCTCGGGTACGCTGTAGCGAAACTTACATATTTCCTAGTTTCCTATGGCTTTCAGAAGAGGGGGGGAGAACATTACTTTAGGAATGAGAACACCACAAAATGCACAAGAAGAGGTCTCATGGCTAGTAAATGTCAGAAGTAGCACTGAAAACCAAGTTTTGGGAACCTCAGAAAACACTTTTTCTTTTTTTCTTTTTCTTTTTTTTTTTTTTTTTTTTTTTTGCGGGTCTGGGGATGGAAGCCAGGGGCATTCAACCTCCGAGCTACACCCCCTGCCCTATTTTTTTTTATTCTTTATTTTGAAACTGGGTCTCACTGAGTTGCAGAGGGCCTCACTAAGTAGCTGAGGCTGTCCGTGAACCGCGATCTTCCAGTCTCAGCCTCCCGAATACTGGGATTACAAGCGCGCGCCACCACGCCCGGCTAAGAAAACACTTTTTTCTGGCTTTAAAAACTACTGGTTTCTGGCTGGGCACAGCAGTGCAATCCTGTAATCTCAGTACTTGGGAAGCTGAGACAGGAGGATCAGGGGTCAAGGCCAGCCTCAGCAACTTAGCCAGACACTGTGGTGGTGAGATGATTTGACATCAACCTCTTCTCGATACACGGTGTGAAATGAGCATATGTTACCACCTAAAATGCAGAAATAATTTGTTTCTCAACTGAAAACAAAATCATTCTCAAGGAAATAACCTTTCCAGTCCCATTTTCTTTTCTTTTCTTTTTTTTTTTTTTTGGTACTGGGGGTGGAACCCAGAGGCTTTCTACCTCCGCTCTATACTCCCAGACCTTTTTTCTATTTTATTTGGAAACAGAGTCTCACTAAGTTGCTGAGAGCCTCACTAAGTAGCTGAGGCTGGCTTCAAACCCGTGTGATCCTCCTGTTTCAGCCTCCCAAGCGCAGGGATTACAAGCGTGCGCCACCACGGCCGGCTCCAGTCCCATTTTCTAACACTTGCTTCAAAGGACCTAGAAGGGTTTTTCACAATGATACCCCAATGGTGGGAGGTCTCCTGTTTTTCTTCCCAACAGTCTCTCACTCATTCACATTTTAAAAATTGGAGTTAATTGTGAAAAATTAAGGATGAGAATTATTTGGCAGGTTGAAAATTTTTCCATTCCTTTCGAGAAATATGCAACTAGACTCTCCAAGTAAATCTATTTTTAGTTATTTGGCAGCCTGCCTGGGTCACAGGGCTGCAAACACATTATGAAGATAGTTTACTCAACAAATATGTTTGCTTGTTCCTGATGAGGTGGACAGAAAATGTCCAAGTATTTTTATATTTCCTCTTTGTATTTTTCTCAGAATGTGATTTATATCTCTAGTTCTAAGATTCTTTGAATAATAATTACATGACAACCAGAGTTACCCATATTTCAATAATTGGTTCAGATGGTTCAGAAAAGTTTTAAGTATTCAAGATAAAAACCAATTCCTCTTTTTAATTTTTTTAAAAAATGTTTACTTTGATTAGAGTATTATAATTAAACATCATAGTGAGGTTCAATGTGATACAAACTTTTAGAACTTTTACCCTATATAATTTTAACAAGGATTTGAGATTACTGGTTTATTATTACCAAGGACCATTTAGTGATTATAATGTCTGGTATACATGTAATAATCTTTATTCTCTTTATTCAAGTTCTGAAATCATATAAAGCAACTTTACCCATATCCAGAGAGAAGAAAATTCATAAGGAATTTCAAATTTGAAACAAAATATAGGCAAAAGCCTAACAAAATTGGTTATTTTTTTTTATCATACTTTTGGATCGAACCCAGGGGTATTTTTCTTCCAAGCTACACCCCAGCCCCATTTTTTATTTTTATTTTGAAACAGGGTTTTCCTAGGTTGATGAGTCTCACTACTTGTTGAGGCTGTCCTTGAACCTGTAACTGGGGATTATAGATGTGTGCCACCACACCTGGCAATTAGAGATATTTTCAGAAAAACCAAGATAATTGGAAAATATAACAACATTTCCCAGATATCTACAATATTATAATAAACTTAGATAAAATGAATGTTTTCAGCATATCCATTTCCGGTTGGGAGACAAAATGCAATCGATGAAATATATTAGAAAGAAGGCTCCTTTGAACCCATTAAGGATAGGAGAGTTGAGCTAAAGTTGACAGGTGGGGAAGCAGAATCCCTGCCAGAAACTAGCTGTCAACCGGGCATGGTGGCGCACGCTTGTAATCCCCACGCTTGGGAGGCGGAGACAGGAGGATCGCGCAGGTTCGAAGCCAGCCGCGCTGGCTTTGGAGACCCTGTTTCCAAATAATAAAAAAAATAGTATAAAGTGCGTCTGGGAGTGTAGCACGGAGGTAGAAGGGTTTCCAGGAACCCCAGTGCCACCAAAAAAAGAAAAAAAGAAACTAGTTGTCTCCATTTGGAAAGAGCCAGCAAGCACCTAAGATATGTAGCCACTCAGAGGATGGTTAGGCCACGGCATGGGAAACAACTAAATAAGAGCAGAAGGCTAGATAGAGGCTGGGGCAAAAAATGGAAGAAAGACAAGAAAATCGTATTGGAATGAAACAGACAGGAAAAACAAGAGTCAAGATGTTGAGTATGGCAGAGGCATAGCAATCCGATTAAGCTGAGTCTCTTGATTTTGGAACAAGGGATTTTGAGTAGAGAACCAATATTTTAGACTTAATTAAAATAGTTTTTTGGGGTTTTTAGACTTAATTAAAATGGGTTTTGGGTGTTTTTCTGTTTTATAAAATAGGGTACTATACCTCTTCTTATCTACAATCACAAAATCCCCCAAATTCTGAAAATCAAACTTTCCTCTGTACTGGATACAAACTCCTTTGGCAGAAAAACATGGCCAGGACTCATATTAAGCAATTTATTACTTCTATTTTCACTTAGTGTGATTATTTGTTTGCACACTGTATAATCTTTTGAACATCTAGAAACTCCTGAAATCTGAAACATGTGTGAACCAAAGGTTGTAAGTAACAGATTTTGTCAGACTATATCTTACTTTCATCATCTTCAATGACCATGTGATGGTACTAAATATAGCTTATACTAAGTTGGCAAAGGTTAAAAATCATACAACATGTCTCTCTAGAGAAAGATAGTACTAGCAGAAATATCTGTGGCTCGGTTGTTTGAAGGGAGGATCCAGTAATGTACCCAGTTCTCTAGACATAACTTCAAAAGACAAAGTTTCAAACACACACACACACACACACACACACACAATTGCCAAAATACACAAAGATATTTGAAAGATCAAACTTAGTAAGACCCAACCATAGCTTAACTCAACTTTGAGAAGTTATATACAAACTTAACAGTTTAAACCATCAAATCAAATAATTACTCCAGAATATAAAATTTCAAGAGAAATTTAACTTTGAACTAAGACTGCTATAAGTCAGTTAGCTAACTTACTGATTTAATGTCATCTATATTCCCAACAAATATTTTTTTTATCTGACCAAAGAACAGCAAAGACAATTTCTGGTTTAACACTTCCACTAATTTTTGTGCTTGATTTTTAAATATACTTTCTAACAGCGTAAAAAAAAAAAGCCCTGTTACAATCATGTAAAATTGATCAGTCTGACATGTTACTACCATACTATTTTTATAAAAAATATATCAAATCTGTATATTGTCTTTATTGGTGGGGTGTGAACACATACATACACACAAAGGAAATTAAACTGAGATATCAACATCTATCAGTCTCACCTCTGTCTCCTGTTAATAATAACTGAAAATATGTTTTTGACCTTAAAGCACTAAGCTACTTGCAAATTAAATAAATACTGTCCTAAGAGCTTGAACAGGTAATGCCATTTGAGATAGAGAATGAAGAAATCTATTTCAGAGATTTGAATTCTGGCTCCAGACTCAAAATCAAACCATGTTCACATGGACTTTGCCTACAAAAAAAAACCTTCCAGAGTATACTCCATTAAGGATGCCCTAGATAGAAATAATGTGCAAGCACAATGGGAGAATATATTTTTGACACCCTGATGATACTTTTTTGGACTTTACTCAGTTTTAACCATGAGGATGACATACCCATGAGTATATCAAAATTATTACTGAATAGTCTAAAAGTCCTTACCCAAATTTACAAGTTAAACTAGAAAACAGCTTTCCAGATCATGCTTATCTTGAAACTAGAGAGCAGCAGTAATTGTTTTTTTCACCAGTCAAAATAACATACCTCCCTGAAATGTATGACAAATGTAATCCCCAAAAGAAATTTCTTTCCAAAGTCCAGGCCTTCTGACACTTTCTGAAACTTCAAAATTCTTTTCATTTTCCCCAGTGAATTGAAGCATTCTGATGCTTCGTCCTTGGAGGTCTTATTTCTTTAGATAAGACTACTGATGTTTTCCAAATTGTCTAGTGGATTGGAATCACACCGCATAAGTCTTTTGAAAGAGAACCCGGGATGCAAATTGAAATGGATACTAGATAAAGAATGATGTAATCCTGGCACCCTGTGAACACTAAAATACACAAGGAAATTCTAAACTCTGTTTATGAATAAATACTCCTCTATTCAATGACAATCAACGGCCATAATAGAGATATCGGGATTTATTCATTTTTGTAGTTTCTCACTGAAGTTAAGGTAAATTATTTCTTGAAAGAAAGGCAGACAGATCTCTACAAAGCATGAGTCTTTAAGATGTTTCACCCAAATCTTGGCATTTCATATAAAATAACCCGTGGTGCTTTGCATGGGGTTAGTGAAGAGGTTCTGATAGTTTCTCCTGACAAAGGGTTAATCATTTCCATCTGCAAATGACGGCACCAAAATAGATCTACATGTCAAGTTGCCTGCTTTCAATCAAATTGATTGGTCCTTCTGTTTCCTGAGGAAAGTTAGTCTTGTTTGAGTACTATTCATTTTAAAGTTTGATTTATAAATATTAAAAAATAATGCTCTATATTTAATTCTTTTGGCCTGTAGAAATTAGGCTTTTAAAAATACTCTTAGAAAGCCACTATTCTGTTTACTTCTTAAATAATAACTGCGAATAGCTCTACCAACTTACAAAAATTATTTAAAAAAAAAAGCTGGAATCTTTCACAAATTGGTGCAGCCAACACCATTTGGTAATTGAAATGATAAATTTTTTAAACTGCCCACTCCACTCAAAATATAAGGTAAATATGCCTTCTAGAAATACTAGTAAAATTACCTAGAAGGGTATTTTTAAGTACTGGGAATAAATTCACGTATTATTTTTTACCTGGAATTCCACCATAGATCTCTTCTGCTATCCTAGCTGCTTCTTTTCTATTTCCTTTGACGATATAGAAATGAGTTAGGAGAGCCAAAAAAACTTTAATTAAAAGCTTGAAGAAAAAAAAGGTAGCAAACATTGTAATAAAAATGTTTTTAAAGCCATAGAAAACAGGACCATCTTCCATTTTGGCTTATGCTCTGTATAGGTTCCCAGGACTGCAAAATTTCACCGAGTTATAATTGGTATCATATGACATCTATTTTAAACCTTCTAGCACTCGGTGCTCCTGTTACCGAGAACTCAGTTTCTAAGTTCTAATCTAACTCTGATTTGGTGGTTGCATATGCTGACATCCAGGGCAATGTTAAATAAAGAAATTTAAGAAAGAAATTTCTGTTGAACCAGAAACACTCAGGAGTTTTAGAACTTGCTGCTACCGAACAAACAAGATTCATATCTGAAAACATTTTACAGGCAGTGTTGAAAGTTAAGACACTTCTCCAATTCAAAGAGAAAACAAAGAAAGTTATTTGATGTTCATACAAAATAGTACAAATAATACACTCTGTTTTAGTAGAAAATACTACTGGGAACATTTCATTTTCTCTTCATTTATAAGAGGTTTATTAAAGATTTATTAATCTGAGGTTGATTAAAGACTAAACCCACATCTAAAATATGAGCTGGCTGTGGTGGCACATGCCTGTAATTCCAAGTACTGACTTGGGAAGCCGAGACAGGAGGACCTCAGGCTCAAATTAACCTCAGCAACTTAGCAAGGCTCCCAGTAACTTAGTGAGACCCTGTTTCAAAATAAAAACAAAATAGGGAGTGTAGCTCAGAGGTAGAAGGCCCCCGGTCATTCCCTTCTCCTAAAATTTTTTTTTAAATGACCAGTTAAAAATAATACTTATGCTAGGTGTGATGGTGCTCAATTATAATCCCAGTACTTGGGAGGCTGAGATAGAAGGATCACAGGTTCAGCCAGCCTCAGCTACGCAGTGAGGCCCTCCCCAACTTACTGAGACCCTGTTTCAAAATAAAGAATAAAAATTAGGGCTGAGGGTATAGCTTGGAAGTACCTAACTCTAGTGCATTGAAAAACAGGGGCTTGTTTGGATTAGGAGACAAAGAAGCAATTGAACTTGCCAGTCCATGAGTGAAAAAGAACGTGTATTTTAGAAATAAAAGCTGATAGAACGATTCATCATTTGAAAGATATTTCCTATTTTGCCAATGGATTAAGCAACACATTTACACTAAAAAAGAAAGTAAGGGGGGTGCAGAGTACTATTCCACTACTGAATAATCTTCTGACCATTAAATAAGACAAACTCAGAAAATTTTCAAAATGTCATTCTCGCCTTTATTTTTGGACATGTAGCATGTTTAACAAACCAGATTTACATATGCAACTGTCTATAACATCAAAGAAATACAATAAATTGGTAATTAATCCCTCATCAAGGAAAATTCACTTTCAGATAAATGTAAGTAACAAGTAGAACAATATGTTTCCACATACTGCCTAGTGCAACACTGACAGTTACAATTAAAGTAACCAGAAAGCCTGAAACTTAAGGTTTATGTAAGACAAATAAATGTAGAACTAGTTGTTAAAAAAAGAGAAATAATCATAACTTTTAAACTACATAATTTTACATGCAAAAAAATCCCTTAATTTTAAATCCCAATTTCATCTTAAGTAAATGATAACTGAAGAAACAAGTGACAATTTTGTAGAACATTAAGAAGCAAAATTAAAAGAAATAAGCAATGTGCCTTTACAAATTGCTGAGTAGAATAAAACCAAATGTTAACCATTTCTCGCTTTACCATGAATATTGGCACTATTTCATATTTATGTCAGCTTCAATGCATAAAAATCCTAGTAAGACTGAATGGTTTGGATTCGTCCACTTGTTGCTGACAAAAGAATCCTTAATGTCTAGATTTTAAAAATTGCACTCTGGAATTTGTGTTTCAGCACAAACAAAACACAAATGTATTTCTTCTGTATCAGTGGCAACCAGGTAATAGGCATATTAAGATACTTTTTAAAAAGTAACAAGTTTGCTGACTGTTATTGTTTAAAAAATCCTGTACAGAATCACAATACTGACAGAATCTATCTAGCACACTCACAAGTGCCTCATTGTTTTTGATTTCACAGCTGTTCTCTCACAAAAACTCATTTTAAAGAGTTAAAAGAATGAATAATACACACCATGTGGATAGTCTGGGGTTAAAAAAACCCATGGCTCTGGGCAATAACAATTACAGTTAATGATATCCACCCACATAGAGACAGTGTTCCTAACATTTTCAGACTTGGTCTGCTATAAATAAAACATTCTGGGGGAAAAAAAAGCTGTTTTGCACACTGACAATACTTATCAGACATCAGCTAGGCCACAGTGAAGGGTAGTGACTTATATCAAAAGGACAGGGTAGCAGCTGGTTTGGAGATGGCACACCTTGTACATTCTGCTCAGAAAACACAAAGGCAGTTACAGAGGACTAAATTACGCACTAAAAACTGTGGAACGTTTCTCTGCACTATCATCAACAGTGATACCGGTCGTTAGAATTCAAAAGCAAAAAGTCTCATCACAAATGTAACTACGATGGAAGCTCTGCTTGGGAGAATGCATACAACATACCCGAAGAAGTACTTAAGGGTATGCCAGCGACTTTTTCCTGGCATTAACTAGCATGAGCATTTTTGGCATGTTAGATATTTTACCATTTCATGTCAAGTGGGACTATGATGAAAGAAGCCATCTGAACGACAGACAGAGTGAATGCATCCGTGATCCTTAACAGCAGGAAGAATTTAGTTCAACATTTTATACATAAGCAAATACTCAAAACATGCTGGTAACTAATCTTGCTCAAGAAACCTCCTGATCGTATGTAACAATTTACTGCATGGACCCAGTAATGTTTTAAGAGTATGACTTAAATGTCTAATAAATATATATATGAACATGACTTAAAGTTGTTCACATAATTGTTGTACTTCCCCTAACGAAAAACTTGTAAACATCTGGTGAATGCCTAACTAATGGTATAACATTAAAAACTGGCCAAAAATGCCCAGAAACGTTTGGCCCTTCAGCACCCAAAGCTCTCAAAATATAATGTTAAAACATCTCTGCTAGAAGGATTTCAGTAATCTGAAAAATGTCATACCTGAGTGGCTTAAACGTTCTCACCTACATTTTAAAGAAGTGCAAGGAGTTTCTACACTCAGGAGTTGCATAAGTTTTTATCTTTCCATAAAATAAAACGTCAAATGGTCGAGAGGTAGCATAACTTACTAAATTAACTTTAAAAATCAAACTCAAAAAAAGCAAAGGTTATTTTCAATCATCGGAAGAGAATTGTTACAAATGTTTCAAAGTGGACAAGTCAAGCTTTCTTCTATCTGCTCTTCGTCTCCTTGTCATTCTCACCCGTTTTTGTTTTTTTCCCATGAGGATACTGCGGAGTCCAGGTGCTCCGTGGCCCAGTGGCATCTACTGCAACATCAATGATAGAGTCAGGAGTCATCCATTGCAGGAAAACGAGGAAGACATAGTTGAACACCGCCAACAAAGCAAAGATGTAGCCTGTCACTGGGCCACAGTGAGAGATGAGCCTGTCCAGTCGTGTTTCTATCGACAGCACCACTTCCGCTGCCACCAGCTCATAAACCTGCAGGGACAAAGTCAAGGATGAGTGTTTGCACCCATTACAGGGCTCACAACAATGGGCAACCTGCACTGACCGGCAATGTTTCTGAAACATATAAAAATACAAGTTGCTCACGGTTTGGTTGGTGTTGTTACAGTAATGTTATCGATGAACTCGATCACAGGGCCTTACTGTCATTTGATTCTATGCTTATCAGGGACTTTTTCTGGGCTAAATGCAGGGCTAGACACTGTATGATACAAAGAATAAAGTACACGTCCTCTTCCCTGGGAGCTCTAGAATACCAAAGTCCTGCAAAGTCTGCACAGCTCTTTTGGGTCACCACTGCAGGGGAATATTTAATTCAGCAGGGCTTAAGCCAATAAAATGGGCCTTTCAGATGCCTTGACTGGGCAGAGAAAGCTCTCGCCACTGTCCGGCAGACATCGCCAGCAAGCAGAATACTGCAATCTAGGGCGATTCTAGGGTTACATACACAGGCTCTTCTTTCAGCAGCCATGCAAGGCCTTTCATGCTCCTGGGCATGGATTAGAGTGAGGCTCTAGATTCACAAACTGCAAGTACAAGAGGTGAAGATGTGGTTTTAGTTGGCAGTGCAGGTCAAAGTTGGCAGAGAAAGCAGAGTTTGCTGCTGAGAACTGGTAGCAAGAGACTTGCTTTGTAAATACTGCTGAGCATTCAACTGTAAAATAATAAAAACCAACAAAAACAAAACAAAAACAAAAACAAAGAAGCCGTGCGTGGTGGTGCACACTTGTAACTAACCCCAGCATTCGGGAGGCGGAGACCAGAAGATCGAGGTTCACAGCCAGCCTCAGCTACTCGGTGAGGCCCTTTGCAACTCAGTGAGACCCTGTTTCAAAAATGAAAAAAAGACTGAAAACTAGGGCTGAGGGTGTAGCTTGGAGGTACGGGGCCCTTGGGGTCTATCCTCAGTACCGCAAAACAAACAAAAAAAACCCCAAAGATCTTTAAACACGCTTGTTTAGAACACATGAAATGTGCTAGCGATGCTATTTTTAATCACAGTTGAACATTACTTGTACTCAGATTCAGATATTAGACCTGTAAATGGTCTTTTGAATTTAATAAAATTCTGACACGCAGTGTAAATTCTATAGGTCAGAGGCCATTGGTAGGTATGGAATGTTTTCATCTAGCTCTTCGACCTTGAGGACCATGGTGTGTGTGTGTGTGTGTGTGTGTGTGTGTGTGTGTGTGTGTGACTAAGGATAGAACAACCCAGGAGCATTTTACCTCTGAGCTACACCTCCAGCCCTATTTTATATTCTTTATTTTGAAACAAGGTCTCACTGAGTTGCAAAGGGCTTACTAAGTAGCTGAGGCTGTCCGCGAACCGCAGTCCTTGGGTCTCAGCCTCCCAAATGCTGGGATTACAAGTGTGTGCCACCATGCCCGGCTGTGTGCATTTTAAATACAAACATTTTGATCAGGATCAAGTTGAGAACTATGTGGAGGCTGGTGAACTCTAATTGAAAAAGTATACTTTCAGCATAAACTCCAATTTAATTTTGTGAACCATTTTCTAAATGACAGCTACACTAAAAAAGAGTTCTGTGCAGCAAAGGAAACTAGCAAAAACCTCAGCAGACAGCCAAAAGAATGGGAAAAGATTTTTGCCAGCTACTCCTCTGATAGAGAACTAATATCTAGAATATACAGAAAACGCAAGAAACTTACCCAAAAAACCCCACATAACCCAATCAAAAAATGGGCAAGTAGCTGGCCATGGTGGTGCACGCTTTTAATCCCAGCATTTGGAAGGCTGAGACTGGAGGATCGCGGTTCTTGGCCAGCCTCAGCTACTTAGTGAGGCCCTCTGCAACTTAGTGAGACCCTGTTTTAAAATGAACAATAAAAAATAGGGCAGGGGGTGTAGCTCAGAGGTTAAATGCCTCCCAGTTCCATCCCCAGACCCGGACAAAAAAAATGGGCAAGTGAACTAGACACCTCACAAAAGAAGAAATACAAAGGCCAACAAATGTATAAAAATATTCAATATTATCAGCAATCAAGGGAGCTGTAAATCAAAACTAAAACCTGAGATTTCACCTAATCCCAATTACAATGGCAAGCATTCAAAACACAAACAACAAATGCTGGTGAGGATGTGGAGAAGAAGTTCTAACACATTGTTGGTGGGACTGCAAACTAGTGCAACCACTTTGGAAAACAGTATGGAGGATTCTCAGAAAAATGGGAATGAACCTACCATATGACCCAGCAATACCATTCTTGGGTATCTACCTAAAAGAATGGAAACCAAACTACCAGAGTAATGCATGCATATCTATGTTCACAGCTGCACAATTCACCATACCCAAACTATGGAACCTGCCGAGATGTCCATCAACAGATGGATGGATTACAAAACTATGGAATACGTACACAATGGAATTTTACTCAACCATTTAAAAAGAACAAAATATGTCATTTGCAGGGTAATGGATGGAACTGAAGAATATTATGCTAAGTGAGATTAGTCAGTCATAAAAAGTGAAAAGTCAGATGCTCTCCCTAATATGCGGAAGCTAGGAAGAAAACAGAACATAGACACTTCAGACATAGAGGGAGAAACCTTAGATGAAAGAAGAAGGTGACCCAGCAGAGGGAAATGAAGAGGGGAGGGAAACACCTCAATGAACATTGTATATACACAAACCTATAAGTCAATCACTATGCTGAGCACAGGAAGGAGAGAAGGGGGAAGGCATAGGGTGGGAATTGAAGGAGGGCTCAATGAGTGCTGTGTGTATGTATGCCTCCACCATTCTGAACTTCATCAAGATGTATGGCTACAATGCCCCAATAAAAAAAAAAGAATTCTGATAAAAGAAAAAAAGTTCAAAAGGATCGAACTGTCCTAGAGTTAAAAGACCAAATACAAACTGAAAAATTTATCCAGTTTTCATTCACATCAGTTAATTTGTTATCTTAAATGATATAACAATGTATTACTATGAAGAGAATGTGATAACCTGTTACAGATGAGGATTTGCTTTTTTTGTGTGGTACTAGGAATGGAATACAGGGGCATTTGACCTCTGAGCTACACCCTCAGCCCTATTTTTTATTCTTTATTTTGAAACAGGGTCTCACTAAGTTGCAGAGGGCCTCCCTAAGTAGCTGAGGCTGTCCACAAACCACAATCATCTTGTCCTAACTTCCCAAATGCTTGAATTATAAGCATGCATCACCACGCTTAGCTTTTACTTTTTTTTCTAAAAGTATACTATAAAGTACTGGTGAGTACAAAATACAAAAATATATAGATGATTTGCTATTACTTTAAACATAAATAAATGAGTAGATTACAGGTGCATGCCTATAATTCCAGTACTTAGGAAGCTGAGACAGAAAGATCACAGGTTCAAGACCAGTCTCAGCAACTTAGTGAGACACTCAATAACTTAGGAAGATTCTTTTCCAAAATAAAATATAAAACAGGGGGGTAGGGGATGTAGCTCAGACGTAGAACACCCCTGGGTTCAAACTTCAGTAACTAACACACACACACACACACACACACGGAAACAAAAACTCCTAATTAGCTTCTTGAACATATGCTGACAAACTATCACTATAGTTCCTTTCCCCTGAATTTCTTCTCTGAGGATTATATGATGTCAATCAAGAGGTTCCAGTCACAAATTACAGAGCTGTGGTTCTCAATTATGGTGGAGAACAGGGCTGTTATCATCAAAACAACCTGTCTTGCCAAATATCCCTGCCAATCATATCCCAGGGTCACATTAGAATCTAGGAGTGCTTAGGGAGGCAAGGGGCAGGAAGGTAGAAGTATATAGTCTGAAGAGACTACCCAGGTGACTCTGACACCTACTGCCACAGGTAATCTGTCCTGGATTCCAACTTCCAGAGGAAAAGGTAACTATTACATATGGCTGACAAGACTTCCAGGTCAGAGTGTCTCATAGACACTTTAGTCAACAACGTTTGAGGGTATGAAAAGTCTCATATTTCAATGGAAAATATTATGTGTAATTATTTCAATGAAAATATTATGCATAATCAGTTTTATTCAAATGTGAGCTCATCTTATACACTGGAATTTGTAATTTAAACAAAGACAGAAAGTCTTACAACAGTAAAGAGCTATTCTCTTCAGCTCCACCTGGCTCCCTATCGCAGGCTAGAAACTCACTGTACCACTGTGTATACTGATACCATAAGCACTACTCTAAAGCTACCACTTTCTTTCCAGACTCTATCTGCCTATCCTCCTGGTTTAGGAGTTCTACATACTGAGAAGTGCAGTGGTTCCATTCGACTTGTTAAGTGAGGATGAGGCAAGAGAAAGACCTAAAGGATGAAAGGGAATTGAAGAAATGATGTTCCCAAGTCACAATCAGGAAGCATTTCTCCTGCCTAAAGGTGTCACTCTATTCCCCCGTACCTATCCTTTTGGAAATTTTCTATTGCTGCCTTTTATTTGTGATCATTTCCGCAACTTTTTAAGTCTATTTTGAGCTTGAGCTTATTATGTTCTCCATCAGCCCAAAGAGGCAAAAACTATGTATCTGTAGAAAATCTCAGTAGTTAGCAAAAGGGTTTGGGAAGAAGCCAGAATCAAACATTAGCAAACTTAGAAGTTGCTATAATCACTCAAATAATGTATTTGCTAATAGAGCTATGTCCTTTAGAATTATAAGCAGAGTGAGCCAGGTGTGGTGAAGCATGTCTATAATCCCAGCACTGGGAAGGTTGAGAAAAGAGGACAGGTTTGAGGTCGGCAATTTAGGTTCAAAATAAAAAGGGCTGGGGGTATAGCTCAGAGGTACAATGTCCCTAAGTTTAATCCCCTATTACCAAACAACAACAAAAAAGAATTATAAGCAGCCTTAAGAAAATGTCTACGAGTAGATTTTAATACTAATTTTGCCTACTGTGACTTCTAGAAAATTTTCTAACTTCCTTATGCCCAATTTAAGGAGTGGGCTAGACTTCATTGCTGGTATTTGCAAGTCAAATGCAATGGTTTCAATAGACACTTAACCCAGCATGTATATCCAAAGTAATGCATAGTTCATTTCTTCTCACGTGGAAATGTGTAGACTTAATCCAAAACATCAAGAGCAAACTTATATATAAGAGAAAAACAATGTATATATTGAAACATCAATTAAGAGTTCAGACAGACTCTTTTCTCGGCATTTGACATACTTTTTCAGTTCTTTCGGCAACATTCCTCCAGGTGTAGAACGTCTTTACTATGTTATGGATTTTTTCTGGAGTCGGCAATGCCCCCGACTTCAGCTGGAAAATAGCCTTTTCCAACCCTTTACACAAAGACTTTACTGAAGGCTCACATAAAATAATAAGATTATCTGGAAGCACCTCAGGAATCCCACCAACCCTGGTACTCACAACCTGAAAATGAAAAGAAGAATAGATGGCTCACCATAATAACACCTCAGAAGAATCAACAAAACCAAGTTAAAAAAAGTGTTACCCCAGACGTTTCATTATTTTTCAAACTGCAAACACAGAAACCCCAACAGTGTAGGCTCTAAAACTTTCTTACCTGCAAACCACAACTGGCTGCTTCCACAATCGCCATGCAGAATGCTTCGGTGAGGGAGGTATTAAGAAAAATATGTCCTTGAACCAAGACATTTCTAACATTCTTATGTTCTAAAGCTCCCAAAAGACGCACCCTGAGTTTTGAAATGAGAGGGAAAGAAGGGAGTAAAAAATTATGGTAGAAGAAATTTTATTTCTAAGTCACTTACATTTAGATTACTCATGCTATTTTCCACCTCAAAAGATTTCTATCACTAAACACCAATTTAAAAGAAACACTCTTAAAGCTCTCCCCCATTCCCACACCAACCCCTCCCTTCTCCTTTCCTTCTCCTGTTTGGCTTAGTGATTGACTTTGATATGTGGATGAATGTATATCATGTACATTAGGGAATCTCCCTCTTTTCCTTTCCCATCACCCCCAGTTAGGTCCCTTATTTGCTTATCTATGGTTTTTCTTCCTTCATCTAGACTTCTTCCTATGACCCCCCCCCCCAGCTTCTACATATTAGGGAGAACACCTGATTTTTTACTTTTTGTGACTACCTAATCTCATTTAGCATAATGTTCTCTAGTTCCAGCCATTACCCTATAAATGACATAATTTTGTTCTTCTTTATGGCTGACTAATTAATAAAAAAAATGTTGTTTTGGTACTAGGGATTGGAGGGGGGATGTTCTCTGATCTATACCCCTAATCCTTTTTTTTTTTTTTTTTTGCGGTAAAGGGGATGGAACCCAGGGGCATTCTACCTCTAAATGACACCACCGGCCCTAATTTTTATTCTTAATTTTTGAAATAGGGTCTCACTGAGTTGCAAGCGGCCTCGCTAAGTAGCTGAAGCTGTCTGTGAACCACGATCCTCCATTCTCTGCCACATGCATGCTGGGATTACATTTTTTGGTGGTACTGGGGTTCCTGGAAACCCTTCTACCTCTGGGCTACACTCCCAGACCTATTTTTACATTTTTATTTGGAAACAGCGTCTCCTAAGCCAGCGTGGGCGGCTGGCTTCGAACCTGCGCGATCCTCCTGTCTCCGCCTCCCAAGCATGGGGATTACAAGTGTGCGCCACCACGTCCAGCTACCCCTACTCCTTTTTAAATATTTTTTTTTATTTCCAAACAAGGTCTTGCTAAACTGCCAAGGCTGGGCTTGAACCTGTGATTCTCCTTTCTCAGCCTCCCAAGTACTGGGATGACATGCGTGTGTCACTGTGCTCAACTTAAGGAAAATGTTAATACACCTTGATAGCTGGATGTTAAAGTGTCATTTCTAAGAGGAAAATGGCCTTTTTTAAACTGCTGCTTCACATATACAAACCTCATGAGTTATTTAACTTATAGAAGAAAAGACCTGTGTAAACCTATATGAGCGGAGCAATTTACAGGATTTGTCCATACTATTTTTTTTTTTTTTTGCGGGTCTGGGGATGGAACCCAGGGGCATTTGACCTCTGAGCTACACCCCCTGCCCTATTATTTATTCTTTATTTTGAAATCGGGACTCACTGAGTTGCAGAGGGCCTCACTAAGTAGCTGAGGCTGTCTGCGAACCGCAGTCCTCCAGGTCTCAGTCTCCCAAATGCTGGGATTACAAGCGTGCACCACCACGCCCAGCTCTTGTCCGTACTATTTACATCAAAACAGAGTATGGCTTGGAAATCTATGAACACTAATGAAAAAAATCAGCTATTTTTTGTGCATCCCATGAAGCCTCCAAAGTCAAATAATATAGGGCTGATGGAAAAATAAAATTGTGAATTCTTTTTTGTGCATGTGGTGCTGGGAATTAAACCCGGGCGCATTCTACCTCTGAGAGCTATACCTACAGCCCTATTTTATCTTTGAATAGGGTTTGAGTTGCTGAGGCCAGCTTCAATCCTGTGATCCTCCTGCCTCAGCCTCCCAAGTATTTGGAATATAGGTATACACCACCACATCCAGCTAAATTGTGAATTCTTTACTTAAGTGTTCTCACTTCATATAAATTCTTAAAAAACAGTCCATGTATTGCATTTTTATATCAGTTATGTGTAGAAGAAGCCAACACACCTAAAGCAAGCAGGTAGTCAAAACCTAATATATATGATATTTTCCCCATTGATACCTGTCATGTAGCTGGTATTTTTCTCGTACTTCTTCCAAAATGATTCTCTTTGGTCCCTCTCCTCCAATAATGAAATTTAAATCCGGATATTTCTGACAGAGTTCAGGTATTATACCGCTAAGCAAATCAGTCCCTGAAAATATAAAGTTGAAGGTTAGAGATATTAATATTTTTTAAATGCAAAAATGTCACCAGTACTGAGAATTCACTTAACTTGAAAAGTAGTAACTATGCCTTCTTCTAAGTAGATGAACAGACTTACTTAAATCTTTCCCAGGAAGAGTATAACGGTTCACCAACTGCCAGTGGTTCCCAAGAGTTGCAATTCTTGAAGATACATACTCTTAACATGCACGGCTACCTTCCACATACCCAAAATACAGACAATCCTGTTCCAACATATTATTCTCTATGTTATTCACTTGTACAAATCACCTATTTCTATATTTAAGGTGGCTAAGGTTTGGGTTAGCTTTCTCCAGAGCAGAACATCTGACTGGAGATATAGGTCTTGTCCAAGTTTGTTTTTTAACCAGCAAGCCCTTTGATCACAGCAAAGTCTCCTGATCTATTGGATGCAGAGACATGTAACCTGAAGTCCAAGGTCTCTTTCAGCTATAAAACTATCAATCTACAAATCCACTTCCTGCCACGGGAAAGGACTAAGCAACAAAGTCTACCTGCTGCCTCCACCTTGTTTAAAATGCTGTTTGTACAAAGAAATCTGCAATGAGCATTACAGTACTAGCAAAGTTTACAAGAGTAGTTCAGCCAGGAGTGCTGGCACACTCCTATAATCCCAGTACTTGGGAAGCTGAGAGGGGAGGATCACAAGTTTGAGCCCAGCCTCAGTAACTTAGCGAGACCCTGCTTCAAAATCAATAAAATAGGGTTGGGTGTACTCAGAGGTAGAATGCTCCTGGGTGCAACCCTCAGTATCATGCACACAAAAAATAGTTCATCCAGACCAGCTATAGCCCGCTACTCCAAAGTGTAAGTAAATGTAGCAGGATCTCAACTGTCAGATTATTATAGTCTCTAGAACAATAGAATACATCTTGGTTCCTTTTCAAAAGGATATAATAATAAAATATGTACTACTAGTCTGAAAAAGTTAGAGGCCATCCAAAGTGACAGCAATGCTAATACTATTGGGGAATGTATTAATTTTTTTGTGGGGTCCCGGGGTTGGAACCCAGGGGCTTTTCTACCTCCAGGCTACACCCTCAGACCTATTTTATACTTTATTTGGAAGCAGGCAGGGTCTCACTAAGTTGCTGACAGCCTCACTAAGTAGCTGAGGCTGGCTTCAAACCTGCGTGATCATCCTGTCTCAGCCTCCTAAGCACAGGGATTACAAACGTGCACCACCACGCCCGGCTATATTAATTTTAAAAAATGTAAGCACACACACAAATTGCATTTCTTATGTCCATCTTCACCCAAAGAGGCAGACAAATTATAAAACAGATGATTGGAGGAATTATATATACATATAATATATATATATACATATACACACACAGTGCTGTTTTCATTAAATGATGCAAACTGGGCTTCATTAAATAAATTCTGTTATTATTTTCAAAATATGATTGCATGTATCAAAAGTAAATTCCCATAAAGGTTTTCTGAATGATGAGGGCTTCTCATTAAATTCTGAGTTATCTTAGTTTCAAACCTATTGCCAAATGCATCAACTACATTTCTATATGAACCTGAAATGGCTTAATGGCGTTTAACATTCGGCCTCCTACAATTTCTTTATCCCCCAGCCTCTCTCTCACCTTCCTAATGTTGAGTCTATTCTTCAAACAAACAAAAAATAAAGCAATTATCATAATTGCTGATAATAGCTAACATTTACGGAATGTTTACTACATTAAGCCCTGTACTTTAAACGCATTATGTTACTTATTCCTGATAATCACCTTGTAAGAAATGAAACTGATTAATACTATCAAAGCTTTGTAATAGTATTCTAAGAATAGTATTGAGGGCTTTTTCCTCACTATAAAAAATTATTCTTGTGTCTCTAAGAGTCTAGTACAATGGAACATACAGAGACTTTCAACAGCTATACACAAAATAGGAAAAGGAAATTCCTGACTTAAACTGCTTTTAAAGCTCTGTCGAACACTATTTTAAAGAGTTCTGGTTTATCCTAGGATAACAGTGGCCGGGCTGAGGGTAGGGGAACAAGCAGGTCTCAACTCAAGATGGGCTTGGCTCTCGTTTGCCATCTGTTACTTACTGTGGACCTTGGGCGAGTTACTTACCCTCTCTGAGACTCAGTTTCTTTGTTACATGCAGATAACATCTACCCTACAGTTGTTGGGTCAAGTGAGGTAGTATACCTTGAACAGGCTTTATCCACTGCAGAATACAAATGGTAGGTTGTCATTACCACTATAGCAAGAAGCAGGCCGTGCCTGCTTGCATGCTGAGCACTGCAAATCCCTGGCTGAGAGCAGAACAGGCTGGAGGAGAGAAAAGGGCGCAGAAGCCAGCCGGGAAACCTGGGCAAGGAGAATTTGGACTTAGCCTCTCTTTCTAATCTACTCCAATAGGCCTTTGATATCTGGCACAATGAGCATCTCCTGAAGAAATTAATTTGTTAACAAGAAATGGGCCATCTATTCAACTGCTCACTGTTTGCACTATGGATGTGGCTGTTCCTTCTCAGAATGGTACTTTGGGCAGGGTGGCTGGCATATGGCACTTATTTCGATACATATTTGTTGAGGATTGAATTAAGAACAGGAAAAGCCGTCCCTTCACTTTGTTGGTGGTTAGCTCAGCTGCTTAGAACACATTCATGAGCCAGGCATGGTGGCACACACTTGTAATCCCTGCGCTTGGGAGGCTGAGACATGAGGATAGCGCGGGTTCAAAGCCAGCCTCAGCTACTGAGTGAGGCTCTCAGCAACTTAGTGAGACCCTGTTTCCAAATAAAATAGAAAATAGGCCTGGGAGTATAGCCCGGAGGTAGAAAGCCCCTGGGTTCCACCCCCAGTACCACCAAAAAATAAATAAATACCTAAAACATTAGTGACAGGTTTAACTTTTGTATGAGTAGTTAATTTTGCTGGTCCTCAATTACACATGCAACGTCCTCATAGCTAGCTCTCTCACAGAGGCATACTATTTGAAATTAAATAATCTAGGCACATTTTCTAAAGTTAAAACAAACACATCACCATTATCCTATGAGGGATTCAGGATAAATGCCAGTTTGTTCATATCTGGGTCATTTTTTTTTCCTTAGTACTGGGGATGAAACCCAGGGTCTTACATGCTAGGCAAAGCGCTCTACTACTGAGCTATACTCCTGGCCCCATTCAGATTTTCTTCATTAAAAATTCAGATCAAGCCAGGCGTGGTGGCGCACGCTTGTAATCCCCGCGCTTGGGAGGCAGAGACAGGAGGATCACGCAGGTTCGAAGCCAGCCGCACTGGCTTAAGAGACCCTGTTTCCAAATAAAAATATAAAAAATAGGTCTGAGAGTGTAGCCCGGAGGTAGAAGGGTTTCCAGGAACCCCAGTACCACCAAAAAAAAAAAAAAAAAAAAAAAAAGATTTCAGATCAGCTAAAATTTCTTCACCAACCTCCACTTGAGTGGATTGCTAGGCCAACCACAACTTTCTAGTCCAAATGTGAACTACACTGATTAGAGTCTACATCCAGATTTCAGGCCACTCCGTAGCATACTGTGAGGCTTCATGTTTATAGAGAACCCATTGTATTTGTTCACAAATCTAATTCCAGCTGTACTTGTCACTGTCTTGGGTAATTTAGCTAAATATCACTTTAACCAACATCAGTTTCCATGAAAACTAAGGTGAATGGTTTGAAAAGCCCAATAAAGGAAAGTAACAGAAAAAAGTTACTGTTAGATGAGGGGTGACCCGAACCACCATGTAAAATTGAAAGCAAATTGAAAATGCAGAAGCATATTGCTTTATACACCTTTAGGTTTGCAGCCCACTTAAAAGAAACCCCAAGTGCCAATGGTGGATTATGCTTTGTGATGGTGACTCTGCATGACGATACGGTGGAAACCAATGAGCCAGTACTTGAAGCCTGCAGCCCTGCAATCAAACTATTGACAATTCAGCATGTTAATACCATTGTGAGTTATGTTCAAACATTTCAGGAGTGTGTGTAGTATTTTTTGATGAGCCCCAATTCAGACATTTTTAATTGCTGAACAGGACTGGAAAATAGCATACAGAAGGCTACTTCTATGTTTCTAATAACCAGACAGTTTTAGAGTTCTGGTAGCAAGCTTATAGTGATGTGCATTCATGCTGTACAGCAACTAAAAGAAAATCCTCCTTGATAACAGTAGACACCTATCAAGTGCAACCTGGGCTTAGTATTTTATAGGAACCATCACTGAACCTTCACCAAGCTCCCTTGTTGCCTAAATTAAACAAGCAAAGAAACTGAGACTTAGAGGTGTTAAGTAACTTGTCCTTGATCACACAATGGAGGCAGGCTCGGACCCTGGGCCATCTAACTCTTTTCTTTATCACTTACCTGCCACTGTGTTATTATTGTCATATATATATATATATATATATATATATATATATATATATATATATTATATGAAACATGCAAGCTACAAAACAGGAGTGTGCAGAACAGGCCCACTGATTTTGAGCATAGGTACATAGGCATACAGACAGGAGATGGATAAATCAAAATATTCATTAGGGTCATCTCTGAATAATACAGGTACAGTTGATTTTAGTTTTCATCTTTGCGCTTTCCTTAGGTTTTAAAACATCTGCAATGAAAAGACATTACTTTTAACAATCAGAAAGAAAGGGCCATTGGTGGACGGCTCTGTCCTTTCCTTATGACCACATATGCGCGGGGCTATTTAAATTTTTTAAAAAGATCATATGGATCCAATAGCATCAAGTTATTATTTTGATTTTTCCTTAACCACCGAAATGCCAATGGGTGGGGGGTGGCATTCATCACCACTCTAAATATTTCTCCTCTCGGATGTGTAAGCCCACATTAGATCTTGCTTTGTTATAGTTAATGCAGAATTAGTTATAAAACCATGAAGCAAAATGAAAACCCAAACAATCATTATATACAAGTATTCAACAGCTTTCTTAGAAAGAAAAAAAGACTACAATGCAAATGTAGCTATCATATCATTACCTTTTCTGTAAACAAGTCTGCTGACAACAACAACAGTTATTATACTATCATGTCTCCTAAGTGGGTCTGGAGTGAAGTCAGTAGGATCTACAGCATTAGGAATGACGGATACTATTTCCGGATTCAGTGCTGCTCTTAGCACAGTATTTTCCTTACTAGTATAAGAGACACAAATGATGTGATTTGTGTCACAAAGGGATATAGTTAGAAGCTTGTTTGTAAGCACCGAGCTGACATCAGCAAATCCAAAAAGGGAATGGTCCGTGAAGACTGTGTGGAGCCCCATTGTCTTGGCGTGGAAGAGAGCATCATGGGCCATGGCAGAAAAGGAACTATGGGAATGAATTATTGTGATTCTCTCCCGAACAAATATGTACCTGAGCAATGGCAGACTGTGAAAGAGGGTCGTGGCTGTAGATTGGTTGTACATGACTTTCAGAGGCAAGTAATAGACTTTGAGGCCACTAGTGAGGTAACGGATGCCTTTTCGGTTTCCATAAGCATGGGTCACAATGATGACCTTGTGCCCTCTTTCAATCAGGCACTGAGAGAGCTGGTAAATGTGACTTTCCACGCCTCCCATATTTGGGTAGAAAAAGTCAGACACCATGCATATATTATGGGTTTGGGTTCTAGAGGCGGAAAGACTTCCGGGGCTAGGGAGGGAGAGTGCAGCTGATGGAGGCGGGCCATGCCCACCCCCTCCTCTACAGGCCATGCTGAGATGGTTTAGGCATCAGTTCTGAGAGCAAGCCATTAAAGATATGTGTCCTCTGTTACCTGAAAAAGAGAGTAAAACAGGCTCTCAGCTCAGAGACAACACATTCCACATTCTAAATCCTGTTCCCAGTAGTTTTAATGTTAATATACATTTGTTAGCTTTTGCCCTAGAAACAAAAACAAAGCATATGATGAATTTACTCATTTTATAACATGCTACATGCACTTGCCTAGCATTTACTCTGCACTATACAACAAAACTAGATTCTGCAATGCCGTATTATTATTATTATTATTATTATTATTATTATTATTTGTGTGTGATATTGGGGATGGAACCCAGGGGCCTTCTACCTCAGGGCTACACTCCCAGCCCTATTTTATATTTTTATTTGGAAACAAGGTCTCACTAAATTGCAGAGAGCCTCACTAAGTAGCCGAGGCTGGCCTGGAACCCACAAGATCCTCCTGTAGCAGCCTCCCGTGTACTGGGATTAAAAGCGTGCGCCACCATGCCCAGCCTGCAATGCCTTAATTTTGCTCGAAAAGTAATGCTACACATAACTTAAAATAATAAGCCTGTTACACCACAGTAAATAAAGGTTTGCCATGCTAGCAACCCAGTTCTTTCCAATAATTAAATACATATATCTATATTTCTCCCCTCGATTGTTATTGTTTTACCGGCTTCTACTTATTAAAATGGCCACTACATAACAAGCACTCCATGCTACGAGTTTTCTGCATCTTTTTTTTTTTTTTTTGGTGGTACTGGGGTTCCTGGAAGCCCTTCTACCTCCGGGCTACACTCCCAGACCTATTTTATATTTTTGAAACAGGGTCTCTTATGCCAGCGCGAGTGGCTTCGAACCTGCGCGATCCTCCTGTCTCCGCCTCCCAAGCGCGGGGATTACAAGCGTGCGCCACCACGCCCGGCTTCTGCATCTTTTTATAGCTTCACCAAAACCCTGTGAGGTACCAATTCTATCATGTAAGTGGAAAGTCCACAGCTTAAAGAGTTTAAGGTATGTGTGCATCACTCAGGCGCTTACAGACAGCACAATGGGTTGCACTGCTGCCCATGCCTCCCCTGCCATTTGGATCTGGTTTAACTGAAGTGGACACAGTGGAAGTGATGTGTGAATTTGGGGCCTCAGCCTGAAAGCGGCCTGGAGGATTTACTTCTGTCCTCTTGGCTACCCAAAGCTGCCATGTACAAAGTCCAGCGTCTGTGCTAGAGACATGGGGGGAGAGATACTGTGGAGAAGGAAGAGTTTTCAAACTACATGGAGAGAGCCAGAGGCCCAGCCATCCCCAATGTTACCTGGGCCCGGTTTCTACCCAAATTGCTAGCTAAATGCAGCCTCTCTGGGGACCACTGGCAAAACCAGAAGTGCTCCTAGCAAAGCACAGTAGATTGCTGAATCATAAAAATAGAAAAAAATGTCTGGTGGTTTAAATCACTAAGTTTTGGGGAGGTTTGTTATACTCAAAAGGAGAACTAAAACAGACCAGGATTCAAATCTAATAATACTCGTCTAATGCCTGGGGTTTTCTGTTTATTTATTTATTTATTTATTTATTTATTTATTTATTTTTATTTTGGTACTAGAGATTGAACTCAAGGTCATTCTATCTTGAAGCTATACCCCCAGCCCTATTTTCTACTCTTAATTTTTTTGTGTGTGTATGTGGGAACTCAGGGGCATTCTAACTCTGAGCTACATCCCCAGCCCTATGTTTTATTCTTTATTTTGAAACAGGGTCTCACTAAGTTGTGGAGGACCTCACTAAGTAGCTAAAGCTGTCCACGAACTGCCATCCTCTCTGGTCTCAGCCTCCCAAATGCTGAGATTACAAGCTTGTGCCACCATGCCCGGCTCCCTATTTTTTATTCTTTATTTGGAAACAAGGTCTCACTAAGTTGCAGAGGGCCTCAGTAAGTAGTTGAGGCTGGCCAAACCGTGATCCTCAGGTCTCAGCCTCCAAAAGGCTGGAAATCCGAGCACACCCAACCAGGCCAGTCTTTACTTTCAATTTTGAAACAAGGTTTCACTATGTTGCTGAGACTGGCAAAAAGATCAAACCTGATGCTCCAGTCTCAGCCTCCCACAGGCATGCAGCATTACTCTTATTTGTGTACATACAGTTTTATAGTAACACAGGCTTGTCCATTCATTAAGGGAAATGGCTAGTTTTGTGCTACAACAGCAGAGTGGCTACAATAGAGATTATATGACCCACAGAGCCTAAAATACTTAGTGTCTGGCTCTTACAGGAAGTTTGCTGATCCCTGCTCAAGAGCTTAGCCACTGTTTCAGTTAATCTAGCAAAGTTCTGGTAGCATGAACTTTGTAGTTTACATTAAAATACACCTGGAGCTAGAAAAAAAAATTAAGAGCACCTTTTCAAGTGCCACCTGGAGTTCATGCTGCAGAAAATCCACTATTTTTTCCATCCTTATTCAAGGATGGTGATAATCAAACTGCTTCCTTCACTTTTCTCTTTACCTTTCTTTTGGTTATGTAGGCTTTTATTCCTCTGTGAGTGTCCCCCTCTCAGTGTGAAGTCTGAAAAGGAAGGATAGAGATGACCTGGATCTGGGAATATTTCCTCAGCTAAAGTGAGAATTTTTTTTTTATCTCAGATGTCCCCACAAGGCATATCAGTGTGAAATGCTCACTTGACATTCAGTACTACTATCTACTACAGATTCTTAGGGTTTAAAAGCTAAGGAGAGTCTTGGAGATGTGATGAAAATCTCCCGTATCTTTACAAGTGAGATTTCCAGGGCTCCAGAAACAACTATCCAATGGGAAGCTATCCTAAATCTCTGAGTTTTTCAGATTTCACCTGCAAGCTCAAAAAATACAAATTAACTATGTGCAGTCTTAACTCTCAATTCTGTCCAACAAACTCATCTACACTTTAAAAATACTCAGATATACTCCATAAGTGTCTGTTGAACTGAATTTACTAATTAAAACTCAATATTATCAATTACTGAGATTCCTCAAGTTTACTTTCAAGTGGTTTGACTCACAGCATCTTATTATGATTTGTCACATAAACCTGAACTTCCAGCTCCATTGAGTTTGAAAAGATGAGTGATAACGAAAACAGTGAGTAATAAACCAAAGAAATATTTCAAGTTTCATCATTAACCTGCAATGTTCTTTGAGGATGGTGCCTATCATCAGGTTATTAAAACTAACGTATTTATGGGGGTTATTATTTACTCAATACACAGCACCAACGAATCTGAGATGTTAAAGGTGAAGCGAGGCTTAGAGCTTAGAGATAAAAATGAATCTCACTCACTCACTTACTTACTCACTTAAAAAAAAAAAAAAAGAGAAGCCAGACAAGTTGAGCAATTTATCTAAGGTCCCCACCCAGTCACTTAAGTGGCAAACTCAGAAGACCTTAAAATTCTCGACAGGACCAATGAGCCCCAGGCAGTCATTAGTAGTAGAGGATCCTGAGGAGTCTTAGGGAGATCTGGCCAGAGATGGGGGTCAAGAGGGAGGTACTTCTACCGAGTTCCTGGGCAGAGTCCAGGCGTCACTCCCTAAGAGGTAGCTAGGGTGCACTAGGGCCAAATTAGGATCGCCCTAGCTCATTTGGTGACCCCGCCGGGATCAGACTAGGGCTGGCCAGGCCCAAAGAGAGTAAGAAAACATCTGGAGGGTAGGCAGGGGGTCTGCGGCCCGGTGTCCCGGGGCCCCAGTCTCTCGTCACCCAGTCTTAACCAATAAACCGTCTCCTGTACTTAATGTACCCTCAGCCCCACTTCGGAGACCATCAGACCCGACTTCCGGGCCTGAAGCCCGATCTTTTTCACCCCCTCCATAGCCTGCCACGCTCCCACGGGAACAACGGAGCCCCATCCAGAAGCGGCCAAGAGTGCCTGAGAGGACAGGCCACACGCGTACTTACCGGTGAGTCCCATGGCCGCCTGTGTCCAGACCTCCCGCGGGCTGTAGCCGGAGTTCCGCCCCACGGTCCCTAAGCACCAAATCGGAGCGTCCGCCCCCGAGCGCCGCGCCTCCGCGGAATCCAATCACAAAGAGACGTTTAGGTCACGTGCAAGAGCGACGCTCAATGGCCCCCACCCTTCAGGAAGGTAAGTAGCGTCAGAGAGCATTTGCGCAAGTCTCCTGGATGCTGCGGAAGGTCCCGGGCGCAGGCACAGTGGTTGCCTAGTTACAGCGTCTCTTTTCCGGAAGCGTGTTCTCTCTTCTAGCTTCTGATTGGAGACAAATAAGTGAGAAGCTACCAAAAGTCAGGGTTAAGGCACTGTTATGTTTTTGACCCGCAGTTCCACCGCAGAACACTGCTTGGTCTTATTACCCTGACAGGGCTGTCAGAAAGAGTCAAATAAAAATGTTATCTTTGAATTTCAGATAATTTTATACAAATATGTCCCTAGCACGCCTATAATCCCAGTACTTGGAAGGCTGAGACTGAAGAATGGCAGATTCTAAGACAGCTTTAGCAACTTATCAAGACCCTGTTCAAAATAAAAAAGGGCTGAGGAAAAAAAAAAAAGCTGAAGGGTATAGCTTGGAGGTAGAATGCCCTTGGGTTTAATCCCCAGTATGGAACATCACTAAAAATGCATTTGTTGTTTATTTACGATTCTAATTAAACTGCATATCTTATATTTTCTCTGATTACCTTACTGTCTAGGTGAGGAATTCTGAGGTTTGACCCAAGATATCTACGAAATATCTACCCCCACTCAAACAGGTTCAGCTGGCTGTAGTGATATTTGGCCAGAATTCTAAAATAATAATAATAATAATAATAATAATAATAATAATAATAGCAGGAGTGGTGCTATGGTCATCCACCCTTCACAGTTGTTACTCGCAGTTCCCCAGCCCTGCCAAGCCTGCACTTTCAAGAACAAATTCTTCTTTCCTTTTTTTTTTTTTGTACTGGGGATTGAGCCCCGGGGGCATTGTACCTCCAAGCTATGCCCCCAGTCCTATTTTTATTCTTTATTTTTGAAACTGGGTTTCACTAAATTGCAGAGGGCCTCACTAAGTAGCTGAGGCTGGCTGAGAACCTGTGATCCTCCTGTCTCAGCCTCCCAAGTACTGGAATTACAGTGTGCACCACCACGCCCAGCCCAAGAACAAATTTCTTTCTGAGCATTATGGACACCACCAGGTCTAGTACTTCGTGTGTGTGTGTGTGTGTGTGTGTGTGTGTGTGTGTGTGTGTTGCTGTGGATTGAATCCAGGGCTTCTTCCGGCTTACCAGGAAAGCACTCTGCCAATGAGCCACACCCTAACTCCTGTGATCGCCTCTTCTTTCCTTTTCTTTTTCCTTCTTTTTTTTTATTGGCACATTGTAGTCACACATCTTAATGGGGTACAAGATGGTAGAGGCATACAAGCACACATCACTCATTTAACCCTTCCCCAATATCCATTCCCTCCCCCTCCCTCCTTCTCATGTTTGGCTTAGTGATTGACTAATGAACATCATGTGCATTAGGGAGTTTCCCTTTTTCCCCTTCCCATCCCCCTCAGTTAGGTCGCCTTATTTGCTCATCTCTGGTTTCTCCTTCCTTGTCTAGAGTTCCTCCTATGACCCATTTTCTCCCTAGTTTCTGCCTATTAGGGAGAGCATCTGATTTTTCACTTTTGGTGACTGACTAATCTCACTTAGCATAATGTTCTACAGTTCCATCCATTTCCCTGCAAATGACAAATTTTTTCTGCTTCGTGATTAAAATTGCATTGTGTATATATTCCATAGTTTCATAATCCATTCATCTGTTGATGGACATCCTGGCTGGTTTGTAGTTTGACAACTGTGAATTGTGCAGCTCTGAACATAGATACACATGCATTTGTTTGGTAATTTGGTTTTCATTCTTTGGGATGCCATCACCTTTTCCAATAGCACCTTCATTTTACTTTTGGTGCACTGTCTCCTCTTCTCACCCCACCCCCTGAATACTAACAAGTTGACTTTCTTTCTCCTTGCTTAGTCTGTTTCTTTCAAATTGGCGTGTCCTGTTTATTTTTTTTCACTTTCATATTTGGCTTTGCTCTTTACCAGATGTCTGGAAACTCATGGTTACTTGCTCATATTTAAAAGTAAGGGACAAAAAAGATGATAAGATCTCTGGGCCTCAGAGTGGAGTTTGTTGACTTGATTGGAGTTTTTCATTGAGAAGTCCCCGTCCTGGCTGATTTCAGTAATTTTTAGGTCTCTCCTCTTGATCTGATCAGATTCCCTTCAGAGAAAAACTTTTCAAGAGAAGAGCTGACTGCCAACCTTGTGGTGGCTTAGAAAGAGACAAGGGCTGAGGGACTTAGTGTTTAATATGCACACATTCAGTTCATTTAATCCTTTTGTTCTCAGTTTACTACCCTGCCCTCACAGATTCTAGAAGTCCCCTAGTCCAGGATCACTGTTTTACCCTAGCCAGAAAATTAAAAACATATCTTTTGCCTGGACTCAAAAGGAGCAATTACTCCACTGAAGGGTATTTGGGAGAGGATCTGGGCTAGAATTGTTTCTTATATGAATTTCAGATTGAACCTGCTATTGTAGGGCAAAGTAGACATACACAAGACATCAACTAATGAGCATGACTGTTCCAATAAGATATTACTTACAAAAACAGGCTACAGAGCCAGGAATGGTGGTAATCCCAGTACTTTAGAGGCTGAGACAGAAGGATCACAGGTTTGAGGGCAGCCTCGGCAACTTAGTGAGCTTCTATTTAAAAATAAAAAAAATAAAATAGGGCTGAGGTAGCAGATTGTGATGGCGTACACTTGTAATCCCGATACATGTGAGGCTGAGTCAGGAGGATTGCAGGTTCATAACCAGCCTCAGTTACTTAGTGAGGCCCTCCTCAACTTAATTAGACCCTGTTTCAAAATAAAAAATAACAATAAGGCTGGGGGTGTAGCTTAGAGTTAGAATACCCCTGGGTTCAATTCTCAGTACTGAAAAAAAAATAGGGCTGAGGTGTAGCTCAGAGGTAGATTGGCCCTCAGTACAATCCCCAAGAAAGAAATAAAAAAAAAGAAAAGAACAAAAGAGGAGGGAGGGATGGAGGAAGGAAGAAGAAAAGGAAAGTAAGAGAAAAAAAGAAAAGAAAAGGGGTAGTGGACCATTCTTTATCAGCCTCTATATCAGAACAAACAGTATCGGTGATAAAATTACCAAAGGTGGTAGGGTGTGTTTGTGTGTGTGTGTGTGTGTGTGTGTGTGTGTGTGTGTGTGTGTGTAAGTTTTTGTGTTTTACTAAGTGATTATAAGCGTCAAATGTGGTAGTTCTCTGGGAGAAAAGCAAAGGAAAAGACGTGTGCTCTTCTCTTGGGTAACTGTAAAACGGAGAGAAGAATCCTGTTCCCATGAGGGTTGAGATTGCAGGTTGAGCATGTACAGAAACGTGGAACCAGAGGCCTCAATAGAAGCACAAACTCTCCAAAGATCTCCTGAGGACACTGATAGGCTCCCCTCTTCCATGCGCTGGAGTCAAGTTCAATTTAATCTTAAAATACAGGGTGATTTCCAGCTCCTGGGGTTACAATTGCTCAACCTTGTTTATGGTCATAAACCTTCCAAGAGCTGCGGTTCCCTTGGTTTCCCAAAACTAAGGTCTAACTGTGCTGTGTTTCTATGTCTTCCTGCCCTCCCCACTTCTAAATTCTTGAGTGTTTTTCCCTTTATAACTTATTTTTTCTTTAGCATAAATTGGAGAATGGAAGCATATAAATAACACAAAATTTTGTGGCTTGTATATGACGTTTATTTCCTTTAAATACATTTAAATATGAGATGTCAGACAGTGGTTCTCTAAGCTTAAAGACTACAAGCTGGACAGGAATTAGGAAGTCAGTGCTGATCATGCAAATGAAATTCTGCACAAGAAAGAGAATAATTCATGAGGGTCGCACTTAGCAAAGGACTCAGGAGGCTGCACACTGTTTCTCCTCCACTCTGAGTAATCAATCTCATGGCACCTGTCAAGCAAACCTGTCAGTCACCTAAAGAAGTGAATTCTGCAGGAGCTCTTCTCTCCGGTCCTTGATGTGCAAAGACATCTGCAGCTAGAAGGCATCTGTCAATGAACCAGGGACTACTCAACTGGTATCCAATGGAAGTTTGGTCTGGATTCACTGTGGCACTATGCAAAATGGATTCTTTACTAACACCTGGGGAAAAAACAGTGACAGCTATCTGGCAAAGTAGCATGCTGTTTAAAATGACAGGGATGGTGAACTGGGAACAAAGCGGAATCAGGGATGCTCTTGGCTGTGGATCCCCTGGGCAGCCCTTTTCTCCTTGGGAAAGCGGCAGTGCTTTGCACATGTTGGTTTTCCACTTGCACACATTCTGGTGTGAAAGGGGCATCTGTCCTCACAGCTGTAGCAAAGAAAGTGAAGATGAGAATTTAGACTCAAGCACTGAGTTCAAGGGAATAACTTGGTTCCAATTTGATTAGGTTTACAAGGCAAATTCTCCAGCCATGTATTTAAAGTGTCAACATGAAATCCTGGTTACCCACATCAATTCAAAACCTGCTAAAAACCCAATAAGCTTTACCTGTCTTCTTAATCAATAAATGTATTGTTTACATAAATTGAGTGATGTCCCCTTCATGGAAGGACAAATAAATACATATGGACATATACACCAAGAGAGAAATGGAACAAAAGAATTTGTTGATCTGAACCTCCCTATCTCCAGATGATTGTTTATATCTCCTCAATTTCATTTTTGCTTAAGAACTATAAACCTGTAATATTGGGCAGGATTTTCTTAATATCATACCTCATGACTCTATTATACTTTCACTCATTCCTTAGTTGCCAACCCTCTATTCTACTATCTAAAAGGGGGTTGGGCATTGAGAAAAAAATAGCTTAATATGAAATCCCATCAAATCAAAAATGGCATTTCCATTAAGCGTCGATAAGCCAAGTTAAGGCAAAAGCGAAAAAGCCATGGACCTGCAGGTTTCTGGGTGAAATATCTTGTGCTTTTGACAGCAGCTTTCTAGATTTTCTTTGCATTCAAAGCAACTACAGTTTCCTGGGTGCTGGATGAGATCTCTGGGACATGGTGCTTTACAGACACACTCGCAGCGATCCTCGTCAAACTTCATGTGTGGCCCACAGAGAGCCGGTTCCTGGAGATGAGAGTGGTCTAAACAGAAACAAAAGCATTCATTGGACAGCTGTATCTGGAGAATGTGATTGACACACTTGACTGCAGATTCTACGTCATCCAAATAAAAGTCAGATTCACCCATTCTCCTTTCTTATAAATGTTTGCCTTTATTTTTCTCCAAAGGCTGAAGGAGATGCATCTTTGATTTCATCAGGCAAACATAATTTATGTGTTTTCTCAGGTTTGTGATAAATATATCAGAAGCTAGAATTTCTAAGCTCTATTTAGAGATCTACAAATTGGTGACTTGTTGAAAATGCAAACTTCCACAACCTTGCATTGGCAATAAAATGTAGGATGTCTTAAAGGCGGTGAGTCTAGTCCTCCTCAGCTTATAGAATATTAGGAGAGAGGAACAGAAGCACTGAGGTTGCAGAAACACACTTCAGATCTCCAGACCAAGGACAATAGAAATGATGTATTTCTTCACAGCAGATCGCTGGCTTGGGATAAAAGATACAACAGCAACACCTTTGATCTCGCAGACATTTGCTGCAAGATATATTCAGCTAAAGAGGAGGTTCTAAGAAGTGACACTCTTAACACTATTTGACACTCTTAGCTGACAGATAACTTCTTTTAGAAGGTGTACTAAACAATTGGATAGGTGCTACTTCATGTCCACTTCTAATCAGAGAGCTGAAATTCACAGTAAAAATGGAAGAGACATATGTCTCTAAAAATAGTACATTCTATAGTCTATTATTTTTTATTGGCATGTATGGTCTACACTATATGCAATTGTCAAAACTAATTAGACACTACCCTTAATGTCCATGTATTTTGTTATGTGTAAATTGTATCTCAATAAATATATAATGTTACAAAGGCGAAACTAAATATATAAATAGAAGAGAAAGAAACTTCAGAAGAACTTGAGCTTGTCACCTTGACATTCGCGAAGGTTTTAGAAGAAAATGTATGTTTCCTCCCCAAACCTGCTTCTCTACCAGTTTGCCTTGTTTAGAAAATGGCGTCCTCATTTGGAACTGGCTTATTCTATCAAGTTTTTCTACTCAGTCTCGCGTCTCTGAACTTGTTCATTCTTTCCCATCAAAGCTACCACTTCCACAATTCAGTTAGTACTTTGTTTTTCTTGTGTGGATAGCTGTGGTTTATCTCACCACCCAGTGTTTGCCACCCCATCTATCCTCCCCATAATTATCAATGCAAAACTAACCCCATCACTCCACTGTGTTAAATGACTTAGAAGTTCCCTTTGCTAGGCTTCGTGCCACAGGCCTATAATCCCAGTACTTGGGAGACTGAGACAGGAGGATTGCAGGTTCAAAGCCAGCATCACCAACTTAGTTTTGAACTAGTTTTGAACTGAAGAAGTAAGATGGGATGGGGGTATAGCTCAGAGGTAGAAATTCCCCAGGTTCAATCCCCAGTACTTAAAAATTTTCTCTTCTCACAATTTAAGCCATTTTTCCTTATCAGGACATACAAGATGCTACATGAACTGGACCCTAATAACCTCTGAGATGATAATAACCTCTCTTTTCATAAAGCCTATGCTCCACTCATACTAAATTACAGTATTTGTGTTTCCTTGATATGCCAGAGTCTCTCAAACTCGTGCCTTTGGTCTTGTCACTCTGCTGGTCTTCCCTTTCCACTGATTATCTTTCCCAATGACTTGCAAGTTCAGTGTATATTTCAGTCCTATCCCCAGTTCTTCCTTGCACTGATTACATCAGCTGGTTTACTTCTGCTTCTCTCCTTAAGTAAAACATCCTGAAGGTTAAGGGCTAGTTCTTATTGTCTTAGTATAAAAAAAGCACTCAGAATACACTTGTTGGATGTTTTTTGTGTAATAAGAGGGGCCCTGAATCAAGTCTAAGTATGAGGAGTCTGAAGCCAAGGTACTAGGTTAAATTGTGTGTTCTCGCCAACATCTCAGGTGGTTCAACCTCATGATTTTGGCTCTCTCTAATGGATAATGTTTTAGAAATTACACACGTTTCTGGGAAGACAGACACCATTTTCAATTTTGTAAAGAGAAAAGTGTTGAGCTGTATTTGCCATCCACCAGCGCAGATGTCATCTTGGGGCAAAAGACTATTAAATAGTTAAGGCTCTCTTAAAAGATCTGCAATGATCACTAGGTGGCAGCAGAGATCCACTCAGAACACTTCTTCCAAGGACCAATTTGGACCAGATGACTCAGGGAAACAATCCAAGGCCGATTAAAATTGCAGATTATATACTACATAGTCCATAATCCTCATAGGCAAGTTAAAAGGAACAGGAACTGGATGGATGCAAACTGAGCTGAAGGACATCTAGCTGACAGTGATACTCCAAAGTATTGGATGTTGATTTCCATTTCTAGGGAGCATGGTGGTAGGTTATCATTAGATTCTGCCCTCATCCTTGTTCCATTTATCATTTTTGGCTCTCCCTCTCCAACACCATTATAGTTTTTTTGGGGGACTATTCCTGGGGACCTCTGTTAGGCGTCCGGAAACTGTTCCCATAGTTGTGGGTCCTTGACCTGAACTAGGATAAATATAACACTAGTTCGAAAAATTAAATGAGTTCATTATTACAAAGAGAAATACAGGAGTCAGTTTACAGCCGTATACTATCCCGGGATTGTATTGGGGGATGGCCCGAAATGAAGTCACCAGAGTTCAAAATACAAAACAGCTTTTATAGATACACAGTCTCCATCTTGCTCTACATGTCGTTAGTTTGGTGGGACCACTGGAAGAATGAATATGACCTAGGCCACACAGTGATTGCAGTGGAGTCCATCTGCACCTCTTGTTTCCATCGCTGCTACAAGTTCCCAAGATGTCCCTCCCCACCCTTCCTTTACTGCCTTGGTCAACTCATCTCCACTTCTTTGCTGTTGCTGGCTTGATTTTGTTAAAATTCGAATCCATGCTGTCATTCATCTGCTTGACCTATTTGGGTGGCTTTCTTTTGCCTTTAGCAAAAAATCTAACCTCTTCTAGTACAAGGCTCACGAGGTCCTTTTGCTTCACCCCTGTGGCCTCTCCAGCTTTCTCTCCGACATCTACCCAGCACCCGAGCTCCCTGGGTGTTTCTACCCTGCTGAACATTTGCAGCTCCCCAGATGTGCTATGTTCTCTCCTCTTCAGCCCCAGGGGTTCACATTTTCTCAGAATAGTTCACTCCTTCTCCGTTGCCCCTTCTACCCTCAACACATACATACTGAATGAGTCCTTCCCCAGATATTACCTGCAGCAAGAAGAAACTACCACACCTAAAGTTAAGCACCTCCTGAAGCAGCCCCTATCCAGTGATCAACTGGTTTACAGGGCTGAGCCACTCTTTCATGCACCATACCTATATGAAAACCTACTGTGTGCAAAACTCTGCCTGAGAGCCTATATGCTGGGGAAAACCTTAAGGAGAATAGCCCTTAAGTTCTGTGTCTATTGCCTCC
This sequence comes from Muscardinus avellanarius, assembly GCF_963383645.1. Classification (NCBI taxonomy): domain Eukaryota; kingdom Metazoa; phylum Chordata; class Mammalia; order Rodentia; family Gliridae; genus Muscardinus; species Muscardinus avellanarius. The sequence continues at coordinate 9,061,518 of NC_137792.1, forward strand.
CACGATAACTTTCTAAAATTCTTTAAAAAAAAGTCATGCAAGCCAGGCATGATGGTGCATGCCTGTAAACCCAGTACTTGGGGGGGGGAGTAAGACAGGAGGATCACGGGTTTGAAGCCAGCCTTAGCAACTTAGTGAGACTCTCAGCAACCTGGCAAGACTTTCCAAACAAAAAATAAAAAGGAAGGATAGGGGCGTAGATCAGAGTAGAATGGCCCTGAGTTCAATCCCCAGTACCACACACATAAACACACACAAAAAGTGAGTTGTGCAGAGAAAGAATTAGATTAATTACACATAGCTGTATAGGGTAAAAGCTGGACAAACGAGATGGTGCTCTGGAGCTGGGCTAGTCACCAACATGAGCATGATATGTAGTCTGAACTGAGATGCACTGAAAATGTAAAACACACTGGATTCTAAAGGCTTGTAAAAGAAATGTAGGTTATCTCATTAGTAAATTTTATATTGATTGCATGGTGAAATGATATTCTTAGATACACTAGATTATATAAAATATATAAAATCAATTTCACCTGTTTCTCTATAACTTTTTTAATGTAAGCAAGATAAAAATGTAAGTTACATATGTGACTCTTGTATTGCACTGGAAATCTGTTGTGGAGATAGAAAAAGATTTCAGTTCAATATAGCAATAGGAATGTACGTACTCCTCAGCATCACCTTGACTGATGCATATTCTGGCAAAGGTTGGCTAAACGTTGGGTAGGAGTGTGTATGGGACAATTCAGATCTGCATGGGCATTTATTTTCTGTGGTATTGGGGGTGGAACCCAGGGGCTTTCTACCTCTGGGCTCTACTCCCAGACCCATTTTATATTTAAAAAGGGGGTCTCACTAAGTTGCTGAGAGCCTCACTAAGTAGCTGAGGCTAGCTTCAAACCTGTACGA